>NC_140540.1:21388675-22879925 GCF_057382185.1 Mchenga conophoros
CACTTCAGAAACTGAAAACTTTGTACTTACCTCATCACAAATGTGAAGTGCAAGAATCAAAGCCATAAAGCCAGTGGATGGATAACGTCCCTTATTTCCAAGCCAAACCTCATGTACATATTTCATAAAAGCTGGATTTACCACCATGACCTGTTAGAAATTAGAATGAGCCTTTAAACAGCTTTTATTTTTAAATATTACCATTGCCACCAGGAAGCTTTGCCATTGACGCTACTCACCAAATCCTTGTTAGTTTTGATCTTTGATTTCACTGGCATATATGACCTGTTGGAAACAGCATGATATTGAAAAATATGAAGTAGGTGTTTAACAAAAACAAAGCTAAAAAAGGCATGGTCCGTCTTGAACATGGAGAAGGATCAGAGTAATGGTTTGATACAGAAATTCACCTTATTTCATCTCACACTACATCCATCAGCCAAATCCTTTTAATCTGCATACATGTTGAATTCATGCAGTGGCATTCTATTTTTGCATTTGATGTAAATTCTGTACTGCAAGACAATCTAGGGGAAATATTTCGAGATAATTTGCTTAGTAGCAGGTGTGGTAATTTTAGCAGCTGGGAGAGAAGAAGGTAGTGTATGCTGACTGTAACATCTAAACCTAAGAGTGTTATTTTTTCTTTTAATGGGGTGGCATTGGTGGGACCAAGAAGAAAGCTGGGCAAGCTCAAATGAAATCAGAATATTTTATCTGAAACAAAATAAAGTACAAAATGATTGTATGATTTTCATGTGCCCAAATTAGTGGCTGCACAACTGCCTAAAAATGGTTTACATAAAATAACTTTTCAACAAGCATTAAGAGTCTTTATTTAATTTTTTAATTTTTACTTTATATTAAGTCACAATCCTAAGAACAGTACAAAAGCATACGTAAATGAACTACAGTAAGATGAGTTGTTATGAGGACACTTCATCTGTCTGCATGTTGCATAAAAATGTAGTCATAGTATGATTTCAGGATAATCAGTTTGTAGAGAGCTTAAAGGTGCCGTCATTTGAAGTCTGTCTTCGTGGAATACATTACAGAAAGACTTTGAGCTCTCTCGCTTAACTGATTTTGCTTGTAGATTTAAAAGACGTCCCAGTGCTGATTTTCATCACTGGGAACTTGATCTTAATGAGGCAGATTTTGCTATTTTATTTTTTCTATTTTATTATTTTCATTTAATTATGTTGTCTAAAACAGGTCTCTCTTGTAAATGAGACACTGAGTCTCGTTAAATAAATGTCAAATACATGTGCATGTAGCCCTGAAAAAGAGAACTCACCTTCCAGTAAATCCTGTTGTAGAGGCATTAATGAGCCACTCAAAGTCCTGTATCTTAAAGGGAAACAGTACAAAATGGGTGTTGTCATCCAAATCCACAGCACTCTCTGGATACATGACATGATGAGTTGTCTTGTTTCCAACGTCTTTTTCAAAGCCTCTGGTAATACCAGTGTTCATTCTAAAAAGCACAAAGGGATATATTTCACATCAGTTTGGCTCTTTTGTGTAGGAGGGGATATTTCACTGCATTTCACTGCATATCATACTGTGTATGACTGTGTACGTGACAAATAAAATTTGAATTTGAATTTAATGGTAAAGAAAAATTGCTTTAGCTTAGAAAGTACCTTATGACAACTTCATGTAAATCTATCAGCGGTCCATAATGCGATCTCCTTAAATTACCAGAATTACCCACCACAGCACAAGTCCTGCAGTGGTCATATTTGGGTTGTATAACATCTGGATTCTTTGGGAAGATCTGAAACAAGTTGGCCACTGTTGTTTCATAAACTCTGAAGCTACGGCTTTCAGCCTGCAAATCCTGTCAGACATTTCAAATAAACTTTGTTGTTACACCAAATGAGCTGAGGGGGGGGGGGGGGGGGGGGGGGGGGGGGGTGTAAAAATGTCATCCTTTCCTGGTGACTACTTACCTTCCACCAGTTGAATTCATTCTGTGAGAGGTTTAAGTTTGCAGTCAAAAATGGTTGAACACTTCTATTCGATCGATCCAGAAGCAACTGCTTATCCTCTGATAAACATTTTATGCAAGCACACAGCTTTTGGTCCACAGCATAATGAGTCAATTGGTAGCCCGTTTTGACATACACACCAATACCAGTGAAAAACAGCAGGAAAACCAGCACCTTTGATTTTGAAATCATTCTAGATGTTTGACTGGGAAACATTAACAATCTGCAGACAGAGTGTGTGGTGATATAATCAGCAAAGTATAACAAGTTATAGTTTAGAAAGTCATCATATATAAAGCAACATTACAACACACTTAGCCATGTCTCATTTCTATTCACTTATAAGATAATAAAAAAAAATAACATCAGCGAAGATTAAGCTGTTTTTACCGCATCATCTGGTAAAATATGATACTTTTATAAATGACTTACCCGATCTACGAGGAAATCGCTTTCTGGTTCAGTTTCATATAATACACGTACAAACGATGCGTAGACTCTATCGGTGAGAGCTTTTTCACCGTTTCACTCACAGGTAAGCGTGACATACTCGTTTGCTACCAGGGAACGTGATACCGTCATCTCTGACAAAGGTGTGGAGAGGTGTGGTTTGCGCGGAGTTCCTCACGTACCCATGTTCGCGTTTGGAAACCACCCATTTCGAAATCAGTCACACCAGGACAAAGCTTGTTTATTGCATCATAGACTACAGATTACACAATTTAAGAAAACACATTTTCTCTGTGGATCCTTTGGTTTCCATACCATCGTTAAAGTGTGAGTAACCCTCGGATGAGCTATATTTAAATCATTTTTATTGAACAACGGGAGGGCTGTTAGTTCCGCTCTCTGTCACTTATTAATGTGGACATACCCCGTGAAGGAAACGGTTTCCAAGGTCTAATCCGTGGATCGACTTCCTTCGAGGCGTGGACGTCTATCAGCAGAGAATGTACCTTCACCTATCAACAGAGAATGTCCCTTAGTCTGTAACACAGTCAAATATATTCTCAAGTAATATTCAAGCATGCCATTCAGCGTGTTAGTACGAGCTCGGGAGCAGCTTGGGAGAACAAGAAAACAGAGACTGCTTTAGATTGTCTTCCCAAAGTGACTCAACTTTATTCACAAGTACAACAGTTTATATAGAGGGTAAAATTCATGAGACAGCAGATTTATCAGTTTAAACCAGTACAGACCAAGATAAGGCAGCGTCTTCCTGCCCATGGGTGAAGAAGCATCCTTTGTGTAGTGTATCAGTTCAGCTACAATTGTGATTATCTCAGCGACATATTTTCAAGGCACAAAACAAAGAGTTCTTACATTAGTGAAATCTGAAACAAACCATTTGGCCTTCAACAGGCGTCTAAAAGATTAAGAAACTAATGTAGCTGAGGGAGTGATCTCTGTGGTATTTCAACCTTGTACCAGCCTGTGATTCTCACACATCAATTCTTGGGTCAAAGAGAAAAATAACTAAAACAAAGGGGCCTTATTGAATGACAGAGTTTTCCTGCATAATGTCACTATAAAACAATATCCAGTAAATGCTACCATGGTACTAAAATACCTAACACCCCGATTATGATCTTCCCTGATTATGAATCTTTTCCTTATAAATGTGACTTACACAGTAAGCCACCAAGTTTCTGTATAGATAGAAGTAGCATGTTTGTTAAGGGAGGACAATAATCTAGCAATATTTAAATAGCTTTACAGAGCTCAGGTGATGATATTACGTCTCATAAAGACATGATCCAAATTATTTTCTGGCGTTCATCAATTTTATTCCCAATTAGCAGTATAATTCAGTAGTGAGCAGTACTAGCAGTCGTGAGCATAGCTGGACTGGCCACGGGGCATACTGGGCATTTGCCTGGTGGGCAGATGGGGATTTTTCGTTTCGTTTTGCTTTGTTTTTTGCAACGGTATAAACAATGACAGGTGGTGGCCAGATTGGCCAGATGTTGGCAGATGTGTAAAAAGAACTCAGTTGTTTTCTATGGCGGAGCTTCCACAGTTTCAGTAACATTAGCAAGTGGTGGAGGCCAGCAGGTGGATCAGGGATAAGGGAGGCAGGAGGAGGAGAGACATGAGGCGCGGCCGGTCCGAGGGGCAGGTGAGAAGTTGGTCTGAGTGGGTCAGATATAAACCAAGTTTAGTTGTAGTTTATTTTCACATTTTTATTTCCTCCCAGTTAAAATAACTTGTACTGCGTACCAGCTAGCATGACGGATTTTTTATACTGCTAGACGGGTGCTATGATATTACTGATAGTGAACTTTATTTTATTCACAAATAGTTATTAGAGTTGCCAACCGTTCTGTAAAAACGGAATCATCATGTATTGAGAGAAAATATTAATATTACTTCTCTCATCCTCTCCCCCTCCCTCTCCTGTTGATACTTCAATCATGAAACTGATAAATGATCAGCTGATCGGCTTTTCTCTCTTGTTTATTGCCCACTTTGCCCAGAAAGAGGAAACCAGCGGATAAACAACAGCAGCACATTTAAGCTTGATAAGCTGTTGTTAGAATGTATTTAATATTAATTTCTAGTATCAACTGATGTTTGCTGGAGCCAAAGCCTTAAAAGCTGCTGGTCATGATATTGTTTGGATATCTGGAGACAGGGAAACATGAAGATGAATCCAGGAGATGTCCTTACTGAATCATCAGAGCTGAACAGGTGACGGAGAAACAGGTTTACCTTTTAGGTGACACGAATGAGTTGAAGGGAAGTTATGAACTGTTTCTGAGAGACAAATAACACAAAGATCCTTTTCTAAGTAGCTGGCAGCTGGTAACTGTGCAGGCGCGGGTCAGACAAAGTTTTGCCAGGGGGGCCAGGTAGGGCATTAATAGGGAAAGGGGGGCAGAAAATATATTTTTCTTTCTTATTCTCATTTAAACTGTTTGGCTTTTAATAAATCATTATCTGAATCTTACAACCAAAGTCATGTTATGTCACTTTTTAAAGGTTGCCATGTTAGAAAAAATATTTTGCCCTGCCATGCTGTTTATTGATGTGGTAAATGAATAGTTTATGAAAATATCACTAAATCTGTCATTTATTATTTTTAATATTCAGTAATGGTCATGTCTCACCTTTAGTCTTCTCTGTCAAAGGCTACGTTCACACTGCAGGTCTTAATGCTCAATTCCAATTTTTTGATCAAATCCGATTTTTTTGTCTGCTCGTTCACACTACAAATAAAATGCGTCAGCAAACGCGCTCTAGTGTGAACGCTCAAAGTGGCCCGCATGCGCAAAAGAAGATGTCACACACAACGCGCTCTGTTTAGACCCAGAGCAAACAGTATTGTTTGACTGATGGCCCTTAATAAAGACTTCGGACTTTACGTTTCCCAATTTTTGCTATAAGTTATTTTGTTATTTACATAATAATGTAAATAACCTAATAATGATCCTTATTGCTGTTTTAGAGGAGCGGTGCTTCAAATGATAGTTGCACATTTCTGTCAGAATCTGCAGATTATGCAGTCCAAATCAAATGTTAACGTTTCTCCAACGTTGTCTTCCCAGCAGTTTCACCGGATGGCCAGGAAGCGTTCGCGATGTATTATCAGGCGCTTCTCTGGCGCTGATAATTGGTGTCTGTCTTGTGTCAGTGACGTAAAAGACGGATTTAATGCGACTTGACCATTCACACAGCAGTCGCTTTCTGGAACATCGGATATGTTTCGGATTCAGTACCACATACGAAAGTGACCCAGATCGGATTTGAAAATATCAGATTTGTTCCGTTCACACTGTCATACCGTGATCGGATATGGGTCGCATAGGGTCAAAAAAATCGGATTTGATGCGCTTTCGCCTGCAGTGTGAACGTAGCCTTAATGTCAGGTTTCCACCATGTGTTGTAGATAGTTTAGGAGGTTAACTCGACCAAGCAGTCTTTTGGTTTCTGCTAAGTACGATTTAGAATACCAGAATATGGAGGATGGTGTAGGTTTATTAGACTTGTGCATATATACCAACAAGACAGTGTACATCATTGTCACAACAACGTTTGTTTTCATTCAAAGGCTTTATGGTTTTTCCTATAATGCCTGGTGGGCCGATCTCTAGTCAAAATGCCCGGGTCAATTTTTTGTCCCAGTCCAGCCCTGGCAGTGAGTAATTATCATTACTATAATTAATAGCCAAATTAACTGGATTTGAGTTTCCTGGGCAAAATTCTTCTTTTAGGCTCTTCATCTGATGCTTATGAAATAATAATAAAATACAAGTTAATTTAGCAATATCTAACACATCTATCTATGTGGACACAGATGTCACCTTAATGTATTTTAGACCATTTCAAATAGCTTCAGTAAAAATTAATGTTTCATACAGTGATTGCCTCTTTCTCTCAGTATGGCAAACAAAAAAGGTGTCATCGGTCATCTGCCAGGCCGCTTGTTGGGCATCTCCGCCACCGTGGACGCCCTCCTGAACGCCCTCCTGAACGCCGCCACTACCTTCCACGTGGCCGGCCTCCGGACTTGTTTCCACACCGCTGTTGCCGTCCGCACGGTCGACCCCCAGAGCTGTTTCCACGCCGCTGTTGCCGTCCGCACGATCGGCCCCCAGAGCTGTTTCCACGCCGCTGTTGCCGTCTGCACGGTCGGCCCCCAGAACTGTTTCCACACCACTGCCTACTGCGTGGCCGGCCTCCGGACCTGCCCCACTGCCGCTGCCTTTCACACGGTCGGCCCCCGGAACTGAACTGTTTTGGCCTCCGGGTCGGCCCCCTGACCTTGTCCGTCTGGGCCTTTTCGGACTGTGAGTCTGCCTGTCAAGTTCAGTGTCCTGTCTGGTTCTCTGTCTGTTAATTTCCTGTTTTATTCTGAAGGTTCATGTCTGATGTGAGTGTGTTCAGTTTACATTTCCCCTGTCCCGTCAGCTCTGATTTCTCCCAGCTGTGTTGCCCTCCTGTCTCTTATCCCCTGATTACTGGTGTGTGTATTTAAGCCCTGTGTGTTCTCCTGCCTGTTCGTCTGTATTACTCCATGTAAGGCCGCGCTTTTCTGCATTCATCTGTGTCTCTCTGCGTTTTTGTATCCTCCGTCAGTCTGCGTCTCTCTGCCTTTCACCCCGTGTCCTGTGGATTTCTAGTTGCTCTTTAGTTTTCCCAGTTTAGGTTTCCGTTAGTTTGTCTCATTATTCGTTTTCTGTTCCTGCCACTGACACCTTGTAAATAAACTCCACTAATCTTTTGATACACTGCTTGCTCTTGGGTCCTTTTTCCAACTCCACACGGCTCGCCTCGGCAGCCGTGACAAAAGGTCAGAATTATAACTAAATAAATAAAATTTATAATACGGGTCAGTGCTACTTTTTTCTCTTGTTTTGGACTGGGCTCAGACTATCTGAACACTACAATGACTCACTATCTCATTCCAAGATCCAAATTTGTATGGCAAGGTGGCTGGTGCTTTGTGGTTCCCATGCTGAGTTAATTGTAGAACTTTGTATCACTGTGTCTGTCAGGGTCCCTGTGCCTACCCGGTCGGCTCGGTATGGCTACATATGTTTTGTATTCTTTGATTTTTTTTTTTTTGCTGCTCTCTCCCTTCCCCTCTTTCCCTCCTCCGTCTGCCTGGGCGGAGCTCACCTGTGGGCTCCTGCCCTTGGCCCACGCACCTGTGGCTCATCACGAGTGATCCAGCTCCTTTATAAGATGGCAGCCCTGTGTTTCTCGTCGCTGGACCGTTGCCGACCCTCGTCAGTGTAACCCCAGCTCAATTACTTCTGAAGTGTTTTCACAGCGATTTACCTTACTATCCCTTCGTGTCTCTGTGTACAGATTCCCTGGACCTACCCCTGTGTTACCCGAGTGAGTGGAGTGTGAAGAGGAGTGGACGGAGTGTGTGTGTGCGCATCACTCCTCATTGCACAAGCGTGTGCATGTGTATGTGTGTGGATCACTTCTCAGTGAATCAGCATTTCGATTTAGGTATGTCTGTCATTTCTCACTCAATCAACGAGGGCACATGTGTTCAGGTGTGTGTTTCACGTCAAGCTGAATCAGTGTGTTTGTGTTCATCACTTTCCTGTTCTGGTGTTTTGGCTAAACCACGGCCTGAAGCGTGCCCTGGGGTCCTGCCCTCCTCCTCTTCAGTCTGTATGTGACCATTGCTGCTGCTGCTGTTCAAAGTTTAGTCCATCCTGGTTCTGGCGCCCATTGGGGCAGTCCTTTCTCCAGTGTCCATGGTCACTGCAGGTGAAACCTGCATCTTCTTCTGTGTTTTGTCCGTTCTGAGGTGCCTTTTGACCTCAGTTGCTCCTCCTGTCTCTGACACGCACTTATTTGCTGCCCGATCATCCGTGTTGGTCCATCACTACCCTGCACAGTGTTAATGCAGAGTTATCAAGGTCAGCATTATGTTGCTCGGCCTCACTTTTCATTCGGGCTTAATGGGCGTCTCGTCACAGCTCTGTCAGCTGAAGCTGTCTGGGAAATTTCCCCCGTGTAGTGAAACGGGCCTTAGGTTTAGCGTTCTCCGTCTCTGCTGCATGAGATCCTTTCCTGCAGCACTGTTGACATTTTCAGGTCGTTGTTGTGGGTCCAGCTGCTGCAGCATTTGGTCAGGGTCACGTCAAAGATGATAGAGGGGAGAGCAGGAATGCAGGTCAGCCTCGGCTTTCAGGGCCGTCAAAGCAGCCTGTAATCAAGCAAAAAGAGAAAAAACGAAAGAAAAAAAAACAGACAAACAGGAGAATGATGTTGTGTTGGCTGTGTCACAAAGAGAGGGGAGAGACACCGGGCCAGGCCCTGTGTCAGCCTTCTCTCCCCCCCCCTTTTTTTTTTTTTTTTCTCCTCACGATATAGTCAACTCATAGCCCATCAAG
The DNA here is from genome assembly GCF_057382185.1 of Mchenga conophoros. NCBI lineage: Eukaryota > Metazoa > Chordata > Actinopteri > Cichliformes > Cichlidae > Mchenga > Mchenga conophoros. The sequence goes on from NC_140540.1 coordinate 21,397,530, forward strand.
TTGACAAGACAACACTGGTAGATATTTAAATTCTTAAGATCATGTTTAAACTCACAAAAGAGAATTTTCCTTCCTTCAGTAACTCACTAGTGTTGTTCAATCAGCAGAAAACATCTCACAATTTGACTCTTAACCACTAAATTTATTGTTTCCTCACTGGTTGGTCATACCAGTCTTTCTTTGCTGAGTGTAAGCTGCTCTTCATTGCATGTGTGTGCATTTGTAGGCAGGTTAATTTTATGTGTGTTCAGAGCTGCAGATCCAGCAAAGTCTCTCTCTGCCTTAGCTTTTTTTTTTTTTTTTTTTTTTTTTTTCAAACAAGGAGTTTCCTTAAAAGCTGCCTTTTCTCTCACATTTCTCTGCTTGTGTGTGTTTTTGTTTCACCGTTTATTGCGATGCTCTGGACGCCTTCCCAACCTCCACAAGTCCATTGGCCCCAAATTTCAACCCAATTTTATGTGTTACAGCTTCTCTTAATTTCTCCTCTTCCCTCCTCACTGCTGTCGGTTCCACAGCTGCTGATTCTTGCTGATTGTGGTTCCCATTACTATCATTTAGCTTCGGCCGCTGTGCTTGTGGTGGGCGGTTGGTCCAGGGCCGTAGCCACCTGTATTAACACACTAAGAGATCTATTTAATATCATTTTCATCACAGGCAACACGCCCAGCTTTACAGCGCAAACTGCCTGCCAGTCTCACAACACATTCCTCTCTCTGCTTCTCAATAATTCTCCACTCTCACTTTATTTCTCCATTCTCTACGTCAGATTTAAAACTCAACATATTTCACACCACTACTCACCTCTTACTGCTTTGACTCCTCTTTTTTCTTTACACCACAGAGAACGTCACCCAATTAAGCCTGTCTATCTCTATGTGGCTCCAAATTACCTTCTTTTCTCTCTTTCTTATTTAAGTTTACACACTCGTCAGGGGACAGGCACAAAGCAATCAACAATTTCTACCACTGAAACGAGTAATTCAACCTTTTTTACCTAATATAGAACTCAACCTTTGATGTCAAAATATCCTCTTGTTCGATTCCAGAATAAATGTAAACCCGTGATTACACAGCGGTTTCAGTGTTATTCTGTAGCTAATGCGGGAGCCCTCAGTTCCCAAGTTGCCACCTCAGCTAACCAAACGCCGTTGGACCGGCCTGTGCGTCCACAGACAGGGGGGTTGCCACACCATGAACAAAATCAATTTCCACAGGCCGACTGTCACCATGTTCATATTTCACACACTGAAGCACACAGAGCGTGTCTCACACACAGAGTGCGGTCGGTTGTTAGGTTTGGGAGTGGAAGTTTTTTTTCAAAGTGTGCAGCATAGTTGTTGTAGTTAGTGTGGGTTTGGGTGTAAGGTGTGTTTGGTTGGTGGTTTGGTGCGTGAGTGAGTTAAGTAGGAGAGCCGGCCGAAGGCCTGAACAGGTCCGGTAATGGTCTCCTGCAGACTTCTTCTCATAGACCAGGGTTGGCACAGTTGGAGGGCGGAAGCAGTGAGTGGAATAGTATGGATGGTAGTGAAGAGGAAGAGATTGGCGGTCAGGGTGAAGAGAATGAGTGGGAAAAAGTTGGAAAGGGGGGAAGAGGCGCAGAGCTAGTGAAAGGAAGAGGAAAAAGAGAAGTGAGGGTAGTATGGAAGGAACTGATAGTGAAGGTAATGAAGAGGGAACGAATCCAAGTATGAATGTAATTGTCAGGTTTGAGGAAGAGGGTGTGAAGAAAATAGATCCACTTAAGTTAACAAGAGCACTTAAGGCACAAGTTGGGGAAATCAAATATGCTAAGATACTCAGAGATAGAAATTTACTCTTTGGTTGTAACACAGAAGTGCAGATGGAAAAAGCACGGAAACTTGTGGGGGTGTGCAAAGTCAAAGTGAAGAATACTGTAAGAGTAGGGGAAAAGTGCAAAAGGGCAAAAGTCAGAAGTACAATAAGAAGAACAAAGAGAACATACTGGAGAGATTTCTGCAATACAATTCGTAGGAATACTCAAATAGGGGACGTGTGGGGGATGATGAGGGGAAATGATAAGAATAATCAAGTAGCTGTAACTGATAGGGAAAAAGCTGATTTCTTGGCAAGTACTTTTGTTGATATACATAGTGGGAGAAATTTATCAGAGGAAAGTAAATGAGGAAGAGAGGGGACTAAAGGAAGAAATCTTGAAGCTTTAGGGAGGAAGGAGAGTACTGAAGATGTAATGAGTTGTCCCTTTTCTATTGGAGAACTGAAAAGAGCTCTGGGTAGTACCAGGAATAGTGCTCCTGCGAAGGATGAGGTATGTTATGTTATGTTGAAACATCTAAGTGACAAAGCGTTGAACATGTGCTTATTAGTTGCAGGAAGTATCTATGTCACAGGAGGGTGATGAGGTGGTGAAATGGAACTGTGGTTAATCAGTTAAGTCATGGTGAAGGGAAAGGGGCGGTTCTTCGTTTTTTGAGAAATACTGGTCTCCTCAAGAGGATCTGAGGATTCGGAAGTGAAGTAAGAATAAAAGCCAGGAGATGGCAGTAGTGCAACATCTTTGGATCTAAGCTGCCGTTAAACATGAAAGAAGAAGAAGCGGTTTAAGAAGATGTTCTTTATAAGAGTAAGAACAGAATGTTACAGTAGAGTCATACATGGAGCTATCAGCAGATGAGGTGGAGGAAAGCCCAACATTAAGGAACGAAGATGACAGCACAGACGAGGACACCAAAGCTTCCGAGGAGCATCAGAAGGGTCAAAAGGAAGGTAAGCTAATAGTCTCAAGTTGTGGGATCTGGTTTTCAACTGTCATACAGGACACCAGCCTGTGACCTTTCCTTCCATGGCCTCGGCAGATTGAGACAGCCTCTCCGTTTTAGTGATCTCCAGATCATTTGTGACTCTGGTGGACCTCCCAATCTTGAATAATCATTATCAACTTATTGTATACTATATATAGTATACAATAACATCAAATCTGAGATGACCTGAATCATGGCATCAGGACAGCAGGACTCTCACAGGTTACACAAATGGAGCTTGACATAGAGGTCTCAGACCGCAGCAAAGGACAAAAATTAATTTGGGGCTGGCCTAAATTTACTAGGCCACCTGTCAGAAAACATAATGTCCTGCAGACGTAGGAGGCAAAATTGGATCTTAACAAAAAGTGAGCCATTTTATTGCAGCTGAATAAAGATACAAAACAAAGGCAAAAGGACGTCAAGACAACTAACCAAACTGAGTGAAACTAAACACTGATACTGACACTGATACATGCTGATGGATTAACAATTACAGAAACATAAACAATGATTATGCTCATTTGAATATTGAAAATTTTGGGCATGTGGCATAAACTTTACACTGGCTGGTGTTAGTAAATTTGTATAAAACCATGCATGTTTCACATCAAAGATTATGTTAATGCACATTAAATGCCCTTGCTCTTAATCTCGGGCTCTCTTCCACACCTGTCTTCCTTCTCTCACCCCAACCGGTCGTGACAGATGGCCCTGCCCCTCCCTGAGCCTGTTTCTGCAGGAGGTTTCTTCCTGTTAAATGGCAGGTTTTTCCTCCCCACTGTCGCCAAAGTGCTTGCTCATAGGGGGTCATATGATTGTTGGGTTTTTTTCTGTATGTGTTATTGTAGGGTCTACCTTACAATATAAAGCGCCTCGAGGCGACTGTTGTTGTGATTTGGTGCTGTATAAATAAAATCTAATTGAACTGAATTTAATTGAATTGTGCTTATCATAGACCTGAAACAGTTTTGTTTTTTTTTATGGACTGCTTATTATAGACAATGGACTGCTTATGGATTATGGATTATGGACCGCTTACTCTTCCTTAACTTCATAAATTATTTGATTTAAAAGAAAGGACACGTGAGACATTGTTTTCTTAATTCTTCATTCAATACAATAAATCATCTATAATTGCATTTTTTCATTGCGTTTGCCATGTTGTACGCATATGGTAGGAGGAAGGAGCACTGTCCACAATAAAAATCACCATAACTCACCTAATTTATAACTAATTTTCAAATAATTTGTTTTGATATTTATCTCTGATGTCATATTCTGATTTACTGGCTTCTGATCTCATCCTATTTAAAAAAAAAAGTCTGGATAAATCTCCTGTGATCTTTTATATGAAGTTTCTGTCAAATTGGACCAAATATGGGGTTTGACCGCTGGGCTTGATTCATGCGCTACACTGAACACGCCACAGGATGACAGCGTAGTCCAACAATCTAACCAGGAACATATTCTGTGGCAGAGTGTGAGCAATGGCGATTATATAAATGAAAATGATGCGTGCCAGTTCATGTAGAATATGAGATAATAATATGCTCTTTTCCCCTGTGAGATTTGAGTCACTATCAAGTCACTCACTGGATATATATATATATCTAATCTCCAATGTTGGTCAATAATAGTATGTCTAATATTAGTGAAAGTCTTACAGTTCACTTAGGGTCACATGGCTATCTCAGGTACCATGGGGCAGGGTAAACCCTGGATAGGTGTCTATCACAGCCTTTCACTACTACCATGGAATCAATTAACCTAAAATTAAGGAACAGGTGTAGGCACAGGGAGAAGATGCAAAGTATTTTTAAAAACGTCCCACCCTGGATTCAAGACAGTACCTTCCTGCTGTGAGGCAACAGTGCTTACTACTGTATCAATGTAGCAACCCAGTTAAGAAAGCCAGCTAAAAAATTGCAGTAAGTGCACAGACCAGGAACAGAATGGGTTAAATGCTGTAGGTCTCCAGAAACGTCTGTGGCTATCATTTCTCACATCCTGAAGATCTGAATGTTACCAAATAATTTTAAGAAACATATTCCTCATAATTACAAGAAAGTGTGTCCAATTTTTAAAATAAAGGTTAATTGCTTCTTGAAAGCAAACATGATACTTTGAGTTTGTTCTTCATCAAAAAGAAACGAAGCTTTTCTTTAAAACAGTAATACGTTTAGCAGGTGATGCATTTTGTTTTTATTGGCTTTTTAAAGGTGAAGATATTAACCAATCAGATTAAAAAACAAGCTCTTTCAGTAGTTTTTAAACACCTCTGAGGATCTTTTTAAAAAAAATTTGATAAGAATTGAAGGCACACACATGAATACACGTTTTAGGTCTTACTGGACCTAATTAAACATGGTGCACATTTGAACAAAATCTCATATGATAAACTCCTCCATTCCAAAAATAGTGGTCAGATTTGGCTTTAAAAGCCGGTCGAGCTGTGGTCCTGAAGCACCATGGAGGTGATCCAACACAGCACAGATCCTCAGAGGTGGCGCTCTGCCATTTCCAAAGAGACTCATCTCTTCCATCTCTTTTGCTTTGTGATGGTGATGCCAAGTTTTGGAGTGCCTGGCACCAAAATGCATCCTCCTCCTCCTGCTGGTGTGTGTGTGTCTGTGTCCAAGCTTTACCATCAAAACACACACATTCACTGTACAAACACAAATGGTTGGAGATTAACAGTGATGACAGACAAGTCACGGTTTGCAACATCGCTTCAGGCAAAGATCAGAGTAAGGAGGTCATCCATAATCCCAAACCCGAAACACAGCAGTCACAAGCCAAACAAAAGAGCAAACCAAAGTGTTCCAATGCATTTAAAAGCATGATATCTGCTGTTTGTATCTTATAGGTTGCTGCACATTTAAGTGAGAATTTGTTTTTTTTGTTTGTTTTTTTTAATTAAACGAAGGTCAGGCACTCGTGGTGGAAAAAATCCTCCAATCTGTGTGAACCTGTAACATTAAACACTGTCTTTGTTTCTCTCTTTCTTTTTGCAGGATCCATCGAAGTGACTGGACAATACATCTGGTTTTGATAAGGTTCTAAAAGGATTTAATTGCAACCTCAGATAGCAACAAATATTGCAGCCGGACTTGTATAACAAAAATTTAGACAAAATGCAAAAGCATTGTAAAAAAGGCAAGTACTGTACACCCCATCATTCTTTAGCAGGAATTAAGTAATAATGTCCTGAATGACTTTATCAGTCCCTCACATCCTTGTGGACACATTTTGGTCTATGATTCTTTACAGTGCTTTAATGTGTTGATGCTTACAAGCATTAATTTATGCACAACACTCTAAGGTTCTGATATAGAATTTCAATCAGTTTGAGGTCTGGACTTTAAGTGGGTCATTGCAACACCTTGATTCTTTTCTTTTTCAGTCATTCTGTTATAAATCTGTCAGTGTTTTTGGAGTCACTGTCCTCTTCCATGGCCTACTTTCAACTTAGTTTTGGCTAGCAGACATATTTGACTCTAGAATACTTTGGTATACAGAGGACTTCATGTAGCACTGCAAGGTGCACAGATCCTGTGGCAGCAAAACAAGCCCAAATCACCAGACCTTCCTTCACCACTGCGCTTGTGACAGTTGGTGTGGGGTGTTTGTGTTGGTATGCTGTGTTTGGTGGCACTGCGCATTATGGCCAAACATCTCCAATTTGATTCCAAAGGACAAAGTCTTGTCGTTTGTTCAGATTCAGCTTTGGAAACCTAAACTGTGTTGCTTTTTATTTTTTTGAGAGGGAAGAGACTTTCTGATAGCAGCTCTTCCAAACAAGCCGTACTAGTTCAGCGTCCTTAACTGAGTTTGCTGAGATGTAGCTCTTGGGTTTCTCTGACCTCAACTCCTGACAAGAATGGCAACTATCTTGAATGTTTTACACGTACAGTATGAATAATCTTTCTCACTGCAGAATGGTCAACTAAATTGTTTGAAAATGACCTTATACTGTAACCCTTCTCAGACTGATGGTTAGCAACAGTTGCTTCTCTAAGGTCACTGATGTCCATCCTCTGTGGCATTGTGTTAACACACAACTGAATCCTCCAGACCAGCAAACTGTCAAAGCTTTGGCTTTTATAGAGGTGCTCACAATTAGCAGCAAATACTTACCCTGTTAGCTTCTATGGAAGCACGCTCCTGTATTCTTGGGTTAATTTCTGTTAAATAAAAGATGACACTCTGTAATATGTTTGTGTTGTTCAGACCTGTTAAGTTTCTTTCAGCTGTGGAATGGTGAGATTTCTTTACCTGTAAAGAATGACTCATATCTAGAAAAAAAAAAAAAAAAAAAGCATGTGTAGTATACACACGGGGCAGTGTAAAAGTCATAAAACACAAAAGACGCAGCAAGTTCTCAAGCTGTTTTATTCCTTTTAGTCTTTAGACAGCAGCCCACTCTCAAATATGTTTTTAAAGGAACTTAAGCAACAAACGTATAATTTTCCCAAAGCAGTTGCAAATTATAAGAGCTGATTAAACAAACTACTACAGTGAAAAAGCACTCCACACACTAACAATTCTTAATGCTGTGCAGGATTTCACTGCTCTCTGACAAGATTTCATTTTAAACACCACCTTTTCAGGATGCATGAAATTACTCAGCATTTCATCATTGATTATGTGTCGCAGAACTTTTTTTGGACTACACCTTTTTCAAAAGATTTTTTCAAAAGACTGTGAAGAGTCTTTACTGGCTTTCAAAGTTTATGTTGTGTCAGAGGGTGACATCTGGCAGGTACTGATCCTTAAAAAAAAATCATCAGATAAATGTGGACTATAATCCGATGTAAAAAAAAAAAAAAAAGTCCATAAAATATGTCAAATGGTAGGAATTTAACCATCTGAAACACAAAACTTTTTGCATTAGTGAATATTCTCTTTCAAATCGATCCATTGCGGCATCCTTGCAGACAGATCAGAGATATTTCTCGGCTGTTTTTGGCTGTCTAGGCCTTCGTCTTGATTCCCATCGGACACGCGACACCTGTGCCTCCCAGTCCACAGTATCCATCGGGGTTTTTGCTCAGGTACTGTTGATGGTAGTCCTCAGCATAGTAGAACTGCTTGGCCTCAGCAATTTCTGTGGTGATGGAACCGTGACCTGCCTGTGTTAGTACCTAAAAGACAGAGGGGAAAAAAGAAAAGAAAAAAATCACAAATTACTGGACAGGTCATTATGAAATGAAAATGAATATGTCTGTGAAGATATGAGCAGTCCAAGGCTAATCCACATCCTGCCCAAACTGATGGATCCAAATCAGTTTGTGATCGTTTCTTGAAAACAGCAAAGTGATCTCTGCCGGTTTTCTTTCTTTTTTTTTAAAAAAAAGACAAAACAGACAAAACAGAACCACTTGTACAACTGAGTGGTTTCCAAATCTTCCACCTTGAGGCAGCTTTTATCTGACCCAAACACTTACTTTAATTCATTACTTTTTGGTTAATTTATTTTAAATAGTATATCTATAAATCATGTTCTTACTGACACTCCTTCAAACAGACTGGGGATGTTAACTCGGCCTTCAAACTTGGTGCACCTTTTGTTGGGTGGCGTTAAACGACACTAACGTGGTACTAGGGGAGCTAAAGAGGAACTTAGAAACCAAAAGTCCTTTCTGAAAGAAACTTTGCCTGCTTCAAAAGAGCAGTGAAGACAAACAACAGGCAGAGAGACGAGGTGACGGAGAACATCCTGCAAAGGAAAAAAAAAGTTTGTAATGCTCAAGAGTGCCTTTATCTGACCATGCAAACAAAAAAGCATATCTTTCTAGCTGCTCAAGAGTTATTTTCTGCAGATATGAAAACTTGTGTACTCAGAGACTTTGGTTTGCCCTTTTGTGTGACATGGAAACAAACAAGTTGAAATTCACTGAAATAATCTCATATTAGCAGTGCAAATCATATACAGTACATTACCCCAGAGACACAATTCAGTTCAGCAAAAACAGATATGGTGACAATCACACACTGACTCTAATAAATTCGACTGGATTTATAAAATAAGTTAGAGTCATCAGGTTCCTCAAACTCAGGAGGGATAGATGCTGAGACTGAGTTTCCCACCATTCATCAATAAAAATATTCTTGTTAGTCTGCACCGAACCAATTTAACTGCAAGAATGATTTGACTTTGAGCAGAACTCATCTTATCAAGGTTGTTTTCTGCAGGTACTTATTAGCATCTTGTCTCTCTCGAATGTGTTTATTCAGCTCCAGGTGGGGCGGTACCTACAAAACAGACAATGCGCTCACACGCATTCAGTGTGTAATCATTTGGTGATGACACCCTCTCCTCCTTGTGATAAAAATTACTCAACCAGATGGCGTGTGGGTTAAATAAAAGACAGAGAAACGGTAGGCATGAAGACGATGAAACTTTTGCTTCTGATGGAGGGATGTGTGTGTGTGTTTTTAGCATGTGCACAGACATCATGAGGCTTTTTATTGGATCGCACCCTACGGTAGATGTTGGGAGACATAAATTTGGCAGAACATTTACAGGTTTAGCCTTTTATCTGCAGAGCTGCTGTTATTCTTCCTGACATGAAAGCTGCTAAAAGGAATACAAACCCAGAGCCCCTGTAGCCACTGCACTAGGTTTATGCTAATTAACCTAAATAATCATAAAACAGAGCAATTTTTCATGGTTCAACTCGGGATCTTCACGAAGGCTGGATTTGGTTTATTTATGTCAAACTCCCTCCATGTTTATTTGGTTAAAATTTTATTTGAAAGCCACACAATGAGGTTAATTATTTAAGCACTCAGTGCTTCAGAACATTCTGAGCAGCTACTCCAATGGAAACATACTATAATCCACAGTTTGATTATATGCTCCATATCCTGTGATTTTATGGCTTATGTGGCTTTTTCTACTTGATAATGTTATAAACACAGTGAAATAAAAACACAAATCTTTTAAAAAATCTGTATTTTCTGACATTTGTAATTAATGATATTCAATGAAAAAATGCGACAGTAAAATGTTTTACTCTTGATAGTTTTATTGCTAATATAACATCTAGTCCTTTTACTGAATATTATATTTCTTATTTAAGTACCATGAGCTTCACAGACATATTGATACTTATTGGAAAATAAAGCACTTTGATTCAACATCATGTAACTACACGCTTCATCAGTGTTTAGCTTGGCGATTGCATCCATCGTCCTTCCCTGCTTTTATTCCCCCATGCAGTGTTTTTGTCATTAGCCAAAGACCCAAAGGCCTCAAATAGGTGACCTGGACCTGAAGCACAGCAGGGTCCTTCTGCTCTGGTCTGAATGCAGTTTCATTGATACTGGGCCTTGACAAGCAACAGCCAGAGTGTAATGGTACAAGATTGGTTTAAATGATTGGGTTACAGTTCCTGAAAGCCATCAATTTATTCTGATTCAGGTTAGTTTGGGCCTTTAAAACCAGGAATTAGAAAAAAAAACTCATCCCAAAGAAATTCCCAATGACATTTGTGTTTGATAAATTGAAGTCTAGCCTTTAACATTTTGTCATGCGTCTCTTTTTATGTGCTTAGATGAGGAGGGTAGGTTTTCATTAGCCTTGACCCTTTACTGCCAAGTGTATTACATTTGCATACATTTTTAACCTCTTAGCTGTAAAAGGCTGGTGGGGTATTGTTGTCACCCGGCTGGTGGGTGGGCAGGAAGTGTGGACACCCAAATTTGTGAATGCAATAACTCAAGAATGAGGTGAAGGGATGTCACCTGGAATTTTCAAATTCATGTGTCCATCTAGTAGGTTGCTGACGGGTAGCCCTCAGGAATTTATACTGTTAGTACCATACAAACAAGCAATACTGCAGATAGTAATTAATGGCTATCTCCAAGGCCGTCTTACAGGGTTCTTCGGGATGATTTCCAAAGCAGCTGCCAGTTTTATATCACTTGGTAGGAGTCATGTTCCATGTTTTTGAATATGGTTCAGTAAAAAGGTTGTCCATCAACTTGATTTTCATTTTCGGGAAGAAAAAGCAAAACAGGGATAAACTGGCACTCGTGTAGCTCTTTTCTAGGCCACATCAACAGCGAGTTTAGAATCCCAATATACCCAACAAGCATGTCTTTGGGAGGAATCACCACACAGGCACAGGCAGAGCATGCAAATTCCACACTGAACTTTCCAAATAAGGGTTTAAACTCAGAATCTTCTTGCTGGAAGGCAACAGTACTACTCAGTAACCCACCATCACACCCAAATGAAAACCAGATCCAGGTGGTAAGCAGACATTGTGTTGGTATAGCAAAACAAAAGCATCTACTATTTAATGTACTACGTGGTGGTATATGTGCATTAAAATACTTCTCCTTTCAAGTTTCTCCCTGCAGGATACATTCACGGTGCATTCAATTCCATGAATGCTGGAAAAACCAGCATGCTCACAGACTCTACAGCTTGAGATCTCTCATCACGACCACATGACCTTCAGGTTTGTTTGTGCAAGCGGTCAGAAAGGGATTGGCTTAAAAATAGCAGCTGCAAAGGCATCTGCCTGGACACAAGATTACTTTGAATGTGAAATCAGCCAAATTCAAATCAGGTAAGGTTTATGATTTTATGGACATAGTGTCATGACTTTTTTTTTTTATCACATATCTTATATGAGAGAAAATAAAGAAAAACACAATAGTTCATTTAATAGGTCCTTAAGGACTATTCTTTCTAGCAGCTTCTGTCTGAATGGATATATTGGTGCGCTGACATCTACCAGTCGATTACTTTGATGATATGGCAAATAGGTATAATGTGAAGCCCCTGTTTGGACTGCACTTCCAGTTTGAACACAAAGAACTCTTTGGGGAAATACTAAAAAGTTCTCACTTTATTTTTAGTACAAAAACAATCAAACTAAAGCTGCAATTTCACACATTGGTGCCTCTAATACTTAGTGAGAGGTAATTGTTTGCAAACCATTTTAACTTCATTGACGTCAGCACTCGGCAGTTGTTGAAGAAAATGTCAGCAAACATACCCAGAGGGTTTAAGCAGCTTTTATAGCAAAAAACAAAACAAAAACAAAGACACAAAAGATGTGACGCCGGCAAGTTCTGCTCTTAATGCAGTTTGCTCACTGCTGTTTGATTCATTGCTTCCTGTGAAGATTCCCCACCATGACTGCACTGACACCACAATTTAATTTGAGTAAGAAGGGTGGAGGTATAGCACAGCAGCAGTTAGTCAGAACGGGATTCTCTTTTCTGCTGCAGCCATTCGTGATTCAGGCTGGTGAGCTGGATTCACAAGTACAGTAGGCAGGTTTATTTTTAGAAGCTTGTAATTATCTTTTGAGTGTTTATAGTTATGTCATATCAAACATAACATAAGATATATAGGGGTGGGATTCACCACACGATATCGACAGATTGTCTCTGACTGTTTGCTGTCTGATGCTCTCCAGTTTATTTTCTTGCTGTGACTTTCTTCTTTTCTACAGCAAGCTAGTTCAGTTTTCTTCACATTACTGTCACTCATGTGATAAGAGTCACCACAAGGAGTCATGACACAGTCGCTCTGGTCAGTTAAACTGGTGAGATACAAACTAAAAATATCAGTATTTGCTGTCAGTGAAACCAGAGTTTTATGGATAGATTCTACATCAGTATATGCCCCAAAATACGCTTTCATTGACTCCTTTGAAAATCATTTATTTCCCAAGTAATTTGTGACAAAATAACTAGCTGCCTCTCTATCCTATCATTCATACGAACTCAAACTCCACCATCTTGAACTGCAATAAGCACTGGTAGTCCTTGTTCTGCCCTGCATGAACCAGATCTCCACCTGCTCCCGGTTCTTCCAGTTTGGAGCAGACCTCTAAAGCAGAACAAGGACTACCATTGCCAGATGAAGTCCCAGATGGTGGAGTTGGAGTACATCTGACTGCAGGACGAGAACCTCTCTGGGAGAGCAGCTGAATAAAACTGAGCAATCTGCCCAGTGAACCAGCCAGCAGAGAAAAAAACAGAAAGGAAGTGTTATCAGCATCAGAACTTTCAAAATAAGACTACTAAATGAATCGTGAATGGCGTTATTCTTTCACACAGAAGGGGAAAAAAGACTAAAAGAATAATATTAAGTAAGCTATCAAGTATACTTGGTGGGGAAAGACAGGCTCAAGTAAAACCATATTTTGTCACACCTGTACTTACATATATGGATGCATCAAGCTGCAGATTCGGGAAAGTCTGGTTCTTTTACAGTAACCCCAAATATCCTGATTTTAAATCTCAGCCACGTTCAGAAATAAAGGAATTACCTTGAATCAGCAAGTGGAGATCTTGGAATTGTTATTTTACTTACCGAGTGTGAGATTGTATCTCGGCGCCTACAGTAGAATTACAAACACCAAGTGGATTAAAAGCTCTGGCAGCTATCAGCCTCTCAAACTATGTTTTGTTTCTAACACTGCTTCTGTTCTCCACAGGAACAATGTGCACATCAATATTCATGAGTGACTTGCATTGACCATTGGTTGTGGGAGTGTAGTGGGCGGACTATGTGTGAACATTTTGAAGTTGATTGTGATCTGTAAAGGGAGCTGTGTGCTCACAGTTCCATAAATTCGATTTTTTTTTAGGTTCTGACATTTTTTTCAGGAATTCTTACCATGACTTGGCCGTGAGACATGACTGACTGCTGACCGATCACAGTCTGACGTCTTTCGTGACCTTTGTTAAGTGATTGGGAAAGTGTTGCCAGGACAAATGATTCTGTATATGAATATGCAGAATCTGTAGGCAAGAGGCAAATGTTTTGTTCCAGAAGCTTTAAGGGTTGTGTTTGTAGTGGAAGTACTATTGACCAGTTGCCTTTGAGCAGGCTTTGGTCGACTGCTGGCAAACAATCTGTGTTTAGATAACAAGACAGATGGCATTTTCCAAGATGCATCTGACAACTATTGGCTATCGAATGACAATGATTTAGCTTTTAATTATTTATCTGCATTTGTAAACAATGACCAGTGGGTGGAAATGGAAATCTTGGCCCAGATATCTGCTGGCTACACCGGAAACTCTGAAAAATTGGCTTCAGCCGAGGGTGACCAGGTGTCCCACTTTATATACAGCATTTTTATTCTTTATCCAACTGCCGAAGGTAAACAAACGCCTCATTAGAAATGTGTGGCTCAAAAAGAGAAGTGTTGATATATGTGGGGATGATGAATGCATCCCTGCTGAAACCCAAACAGAACAGCACAACAAATAACAGATAACAACGTTAACAGTTACTGTGATAGAAAAAGGGATGAACAAATGTAAAAGGACAACACGACCACGTTTCCCCTGAAGTTTCATTCATTCTTGAACACATTAGGAAATTTGCAATCAGATAACTGTTGAATGGAATTGATGCAAAAGACTTTTAAGTGTCAAGTTTTAGTAATCCTCCCACATTTTACCATACAAATATACTCTTTGACAATATCTCAGCCAGCAGCACGGCCCCCCAGAGTGGGCAAGATAAACTACATGAAACAGGAGGAAAACACGGTGGGTGACAGACGGAGCATGATGCCGGCTACTTTCCAGACTTAGTTAAATGGTAACTAAGTCTGGAAAGTTCATTTTTAAGGTGCTTTTCAAAGACATGTAGTCACAAAGCACTGTGCAACAAAACAAACAAACGTCATTAAAGAACCACAAAGAGAAACAAGACAATGAAAACCACCCTGGGGTCCAGTTGGTTCATGTCCTTGCTTTTTGTTGATGTTGTTATATTAATGTTATATATTATTAATTTTGATTTTTGTACTGACACTGTGATACACTACACACTGCAAAACAATTAGCGTTCACATTTAACTCACATGGTAACAATGGTGCTTATGGCTCTTTTTCTGAGCTGGTGTAAGAGCTGTCACTCATACTCTGCTATGGAGACCAGTTGAAAAAGAGAGTCGCTGTTTGTTGTGCGAAAGCGCCGATCAACTATGGGGTTACAAGACAATCCTCCCGTGTGATCTCTGTGGTGAATCTGAACTGTTTGCGATGCAATCTTATCAATAAGTGTGTATATATTTATGTATGCATATATTTATGTGAAATCTTTTTGTAACCATGGTAACATGGTAACCATGAGTTTCAGCACGTCACAACCAGACAGTCAAAAACAGTCAAAGCTGGAGTCTGCTGTGTCTGAATTCTGCACTCAAACTGCTTTACATCATCTCCCTGGTATTATTATAACCTGTGGTTTATGTGGGGTCAAATAATACTAATAGAGCTCACAATGAATCATTTCTGTATGAGTTATTTGCAAAACCAAATACATTAGGGGCTTTAAAGTGCAACGAAACCTGAAGCCAATAACCAGATTTTCATTTCTCCACATCAGGTCTTAATGATGCTCGATGACAAACTGTCTAATCAGTGCTACCTGTAAGGCTGTGTGGCTTCCTGTTTACCTCTTGCCTGCTTTGTTAAAATTAAAAATGTTTCCACACATGCACTGCAACCCTGAACTACGCAAGACATTTTCTGAAGGCGCTGTATGTCAACCTGAATCATTTTAGAATCACATTGACACACTTATGTGTGTAATATCACATTACCATGAGCAGAGTAGGAATGTAGTCAGCTGAAATAGTGAGAATTATGGGGGGGAAATGACTTGATCTTTAAGTAAATATAAAATGATAAGATAAGACAAATCTTTATTAACATAGTAGCTTTTTGAAATTTGTACAATTTCCAGCACAGTCAATCATCAAACTATCAGAGTGAACATTGACAGATTTATATGTTTATATAATTTTGTGATAACAGACCTTATCAGCCACTGAAGAATGTATGTTAAAAACATCTTCTGGAATTGTCCATCATGTTTTCAACAAATGAAGCAACAGACAGTTGCATTTTTAGACTTTTTACAGGTTTTGATTACAGTAAAACACCTTACAGTGAATATTAAGGATGCACGGCACCATGAGCTACTTTACAACTTCTGCCAGTTTCAGATGACGAATGACGAAATGAGCATCTGTGGAGAATTTCGAGCAGCCGCTAACTCTGATAGAAGTCACCATCAACCACCACAACCAGCTGTTTCTTATGCGAGCTCGGAAGTTTCTGTTGTGGTTTAACTACACTTCGAACATCTGTTTTCGTTTTCATTCGGAAATGGGTGCTATTGAGGGAATTGTAAATATCATAACTGATCAATCAGCATGCATTAGGCAGAATGCTGGTGTTTTATACGCAAAGCTGGCTTCACTGTAAGAAAAACTAAATGGGCATGAGGTTGTTTTATTTCAAATCAGAAACACTTATATTGTAATTATGAAAACTCAAATAAAATATGGGCTATTTTCTGTAGAAACATGTAAATAATTACTTTAGCCATTTAGCTCCATTTACTCCTACTCATTGAGCATGGGCTCTATAGCTCTATAGCACCCCCTGCTGAACCCCAAATGGGATTAATGGAAGTGTAATGGCTCTCCTAGAATGGCTCTGGTTAGACAAAGCAATCACCATCAGATGAGGATGAGGTCAACATGTCCTGCTTCCTGCACACTTCACGTAAACCATGGACGATATCCTTTTTGTGCTCCATGAGAGGAAGATAAACCTCATAAAGACCTAAATCTCCTTCTAAGTAACCTTCTATCATGACTCATTGTGATATGTTCTTTTCATGATCTGCTGGTTGAATTTTTTTAAAGTCGCTTTTCAAGCCAACTGTGATTATTTAACACGCACACACACAAAAAGGTAAGCTTTCATCTGAGATAATAAACACTGGTTACTGGACAAAAATATGCATGCTAACAATAACTCGAGGAGGAAACCTGTAATACCCAAAATGTCTGCATTCTCCATTATGCTGCTGTAGTGGCATCTTTAACTGTGTTTCATTGCATTTGTTTGTGCTGGTCCTGCTGCTGTTAGCAGCCTGCTATAAATGCATAATTCACATCCATTAATTTGCATGTCAGAGAAGTAGATTGCTCATTTGGAATGCAAATACCTTGACTGCTCTGGTAAAGCAGGAAAACGTGAACAACACTGATAAGCACCCATGAAACAGAGAGAGGAATGAAAAAAGGTGAAGCTGGCATGTTAAAAGAACTAGAAAGGGATTTCATAGACAAAGAAGAAATGGAAAGAAAAGGAAATAGGAAAGGGGAAAACAGCTATTTTGTGTTCAGAAGTGGATATATGAATGTTCATGAAAAGAAAATGTAGCCAGAGAGGTGCATCAAGAGAGAAAGAGGTGCCAGAACAATGAGTACAAACTGCTTTAGCACCCATGCTTGCACCCACAGTCCGAGCACACATTATTACATAAAGCGAGCATGCAAGTGTGCGCGGGTACACACACACACACACACCACTTCCACCTGCCATTTTAGACGCAGTGCACACCCTAATGATGGGTAGGAGGCAAGAAAAGAAAGGGGAGGCTCCTTTCATGCTTTCAACCACCAGCCGCCTGCAAGGTAATTTACTGCAGTGCTGTTGTACCTTACACACACATATATACACACCAAATTCCCCAATCACTCTCTGTGTGAACAATACAATCAAGCCAGGCGGCGAAGCGAAAGTAGTCAATACCCTGACACCAAATTAACCAGATTCTTTCTTCTCTTTTAACCCTCTCATCTCTCTTTATCACCAGTCCTGGCCTAAACTTTATCTCCGCATTGCTCTCCCCTCTACATTTTTTATACTTGCACGTGTAGAATAAGGCAATAAACATTCAGTTTGTGTCTGAAAGGCACGTCCTGGGAAATTCCTCAGTGCTGTGATGCAGTTTGCATTCTCGCTTTGTTTGAAAGAAGAGAGAAAAAGTAGGCGGTTGGCGTGAGCATCCACAGCCACTGTGGATGCAGAGACAAAGACTTTAACAAGATTTTTTTTTTTTTGGTGGGGGGGGGGGCATAAATTCATAAATATTTTAAAGACAGCACTGTACCATTGCGTGCCAATTTAATGCACAGAGGTAAACACTGGAATACGATGCATCTACTATCTCAAAATGAGGAGGGGGGAAAAAGACACTAAATAATTCAAATTTAGCCTGATTTTTGGCAGGGGAATCCTTAAACTTAAAACTGTTGCAGCTTTATGTAAAACATTACATATGGAGGACTGCAGACCCAATATCTAACCTTCAGTGTATGTATACGTGTGTGTGCGTTATTTTGCAACTAAAGGGATTTTCGTGGAGGACAGATTTAAGACCCAGATGGTTTGGCATGGAGTCTGTTTGCTATAGGCCAACTGCTTGCACACACACACACACACGCACGCACACACAGATGGGAGAGGTGGGGTGGCCAATCTGGTGAGAAAAAAAATGAGAGAGGAAACAAAACCTAAAAGAGATTTTTATAGAGGAATCTATCCATCCATCAAATGTCTCTGTAATTACTCGACAATGTAAATGGAGGGAGGAAGTAGAAAATAATATAAAAATGCTATTAATAAGACATATTATTAAAACAGGGCTTTTTGAGAGCCTAAGAAATACTTCACATAATGAAATAAAATACAGGAAACAATAACCTGAAACATATATTACAGGGCAGGTGAAGTTTAAGTTTAATATCAACATTGAGTATAGTCTTGGATGTGTAAGGAGTTCTGAAGGAATTGGGGAAAGCCATGATGAAAAGTCACAACAGGTCTTGTGCTTAGTGCTGCAGCAGAGAGAAATTTCCCACCCAGCAAAAGCGTGTCTATAAAGGACAACTTTGTTAACATCTGGTTCAAACTAAAGGGTGAAAAAACATCGTCTCCCAATGACACATATGAAATATCTGCCTCCTCAACACTTCTGCAAAATCATGTGACAGCCAGCACGACCTAACGCACATTCTTGTTGCTGTGAAGTAACAGTGCTAACCACTGCACCACCATGCCACCTCAGCATCTGAGAACAAGAGCTTTTCAGTGTCACAGAGGCTCAAACAGGTAAGTTCACCATGCAAGACACAGAAACGTAATCCTATGAGAAACATAATTTATATCTATATATATGTAAATGGTGAAACCAAATGTTTTCTTAAAAATATATTCCTGGCTGGGATGTTGTGTGGCTGTCTGATTTTAACCATTTCACAGTCAAATAAAATGTCAATCCAAATGGTTAATTTTTTAAATCCAAAGATGTCTAAAACACATTTACATTTTTGGAAGAAGCGGGTGCTGAGAAAAAGGTCACACAGCAACAGATAAGAAAGAGCTTCTGGACATAAGTGGAGTGTGTAACACATTAATGCCGTGGCAGACGGCTACATTTTGATATATCTGTGTATTAGTGGAAGTGTTGGCATCGAGGTTTTTGTTTCCCGCCTTGCCAGGTGGGGGTTGTATTTATTCACACACAAGTTTGCAAACCTATGTTTGAGCATTCGAAACAAAGAAGTTAGCTTGGGAATAAAACAAGGAGACCTCACCATAGTTTTATCTCTTTTAACAAGGACATGCCCATTGTATTAGATCTGCAAGGAAAAATGCATCATATACATATTATCTTGAATGCAATTGTGTAATATCGAAGAGGGAGTCACATTAAACCACAGCCAACTGCATTTTCCCACTGGTTCTGCATCCCTCTGGAATCCATGAAATATTAGGATCTAAAACTTGTGTTTATAACATCTGGCATACAACAAATCTTACATGTGTGAAATATCCATAAGCTGCTCTAGTGATTCTGTTTGACTCGAGTGAATATTTGCAATAATGTGCTAAAAGCCTGCAGGCAAACAAGTCACCATCTACCTGTTTGTCACTCACCTACAATGTCTGTCCATTGTTAAAAATGGTGACTCAATTTCCACAAAATAAATAAATAAAAAGTGGGCTGGCTGGGTCTTCAGCCCATAATAAGATTTTTTTTTCTCTAGTGGAAAACCACTTGACAAAAACTTCATTTCATTTTGTTATGTGCCTCCAGCCTCACTCCAGCAAATGTTTTGATGAAAGTTGAACCATTTTCCACTCATATCTGGATCAATTTGCATCCTGCCCAGTAAAATCCTCATTTAACTGAATCTTTGCAACGACTCTGTTATCTTATTCAACACACACTGACTGTACAGAATGGTAAGGAAATACATAGTGATCACATTTTGATTTATTATTCAAATGGACACAAAAATGTTTTTATTGCACCGTCGTGTAAAAACAACACTAATTTCTGCTTTTGAAAAACTATACAGCCGGTAAGTTCACTATGTTCCTGAAGCCTTTGTTACTCACCATGTTTATTGTATACATAACTTTGGTGACTGGTTAGTGATTTCAATGTGTCCTTGGTTAACCTCGCTGGCCATAAAGCCAAAGCATTTCCAAACAACTGATGACGATCTGCTTTGAGGGACAAACTCGCCGCCTCTTGTCGTTCCAGACATTTGAGTTTTGTTGTATATCTGTTGTTTGATGTCGTGTTCCTGATTGCGGAAACTTTATGCTGCAGGATGCAGGGAACCACTGTGGTTAACACGTTAGATCTGCAGTCTATTGGCAGAGCATGCATTTTGAATATTACTCGATCGTGTTCACTTAATTGTGGAAAGCCAAAGTCTTGATCAAGATTCAAATTCAATTAATCGTACGGCCCAAGTGTGCCTGTCTCTTGCAGCCCTGTCTCGTCTTGTCCAGCTGCATTTTATCAGCCTGCTACACAAAAATCTAAATCAGTTATTAATTTATATGCAATTATTTTTTCTTTCTTATAGATCCCGTGTTTTTCAGCTAAGTGTCTGAAGATATGTGACAGCAATACTGTCAATTCTGCCCTTTTATCAGCCCTTACAGACATTAAATAGGTTTACTTTACAGTGGGGCAAAAAAGTATTTAGTCAGCCACCGATTGTGCAAGTTCCCCCACCTAAAATGATGACAGAGGTCAGTAATTTGCACCAGAGGTACACTTCAACTGTGAGAGACAGAATGTGAAAAAAAAATCCATGAATCCACATGGTAGGATTTGTAAAGAATTTATTCGTAAATCAGGGTGGAAAATAAGTATTTGGTCAATAACAAAAATACAACTCAATACTTTGTAACATAACCTTTGTTGGCAATAACAGAGGTCAAACGTTTACTATAGGTCTTTACCAGGTTTGCACACACAGTAGCTGGTATTTTGGCCCATTCCTCCATGCAGATCTTCTTGAGAGCAGTGATGTTTTGGGGCTGTCGCCGAGCAACACGGACTTTCAACTCCCGCCACAGATTTTCTATGGGGTTGAGGTCTGGAGACTGGCTAGGCCACTCCAGGACTTTCAAATGCTTCTTACGGAGCCACTCCTTTGTTGCCCGGGCGGTGTGTTTTGGATCATTGTCATGTTGGAAGACCCAGCCTCGTTTCATCTTCAAAGTTCTCACTGATGGAAGGAGGTTTTGGCTCAAAATCTCACGATACATGGCCCCATTCATTCTGTCCTTAACACGGATCAGTCGTCCTGTCCCCTTGGCAGAAAAACAGCCCCATAGCATGATGTTTCCACCCCCATGCTTCACAGTAGGTATGGTGTTCTTGGGATGCAACTCAGTATTCTTCTTCCTCCAAACACGACGAGTTGCGTTTATACCAAAAAGTTCTACTTTGGTTTCATCTGACCACATGACATTCTCCCAATCCTCTGCTGTATCATCCATGTGCTCTCTGGCAAACTTCAGACGGGCCTGGACATGCACTGGCTTCAGCAGCGGAACACGTCTGGCACTGCGGGATTTGATTCCCTGCCGTTGTAGTGTGTTACTGATGGTGACCTTTGTTACTTTGGTCCCAGCTCTCTGCAGGTCATTCACCAGGTCCCCCCGTGTGGTTCTGGGATCTTTGCTCACCGTTCTCATGATCATTTTGACCCCACGGGATGAGATCTTGCGTGGAGCCCCAGATCGAGGGAGATTATCAGTGGTCTTGTATGTCTTCCATTTTCTGATGATTGCTCCCACAGTTGATTTTTTCACACCAAGCTGCTTGCCTATTGTAGATTCACTCTTCCCAGTCTGGTGCAGGTCTACAATACTTTTCCTGGTGTCCTTCGAAAGCTCTTTGGTCTTGGCCATGGCGGAGTTTGGAGTCTGACTGTTTGAGGCTGTGGACAGGTGTCTTTTATACAGATGATGAGTTCAAACAGGTGCCATTCATACAGGTAACGAGTGGGGGACAGAAAAGCTTCTTACAGAAGACGTTACAGGTCTGTGAGAGCCAGAGATTTTCCTTGTTTGAGGTGACCAAATACTTATTTTCCACCCTGATTTACGAATAAATTCTTTACAAATCCTACCATGTGAATTCATGGATTTTTTTTTCACATTCTGTCTCTCACAGTTGAAGTGTACCTCTGGTGCAAATTACTGACCTCTGTCATCATTTTAAGTGGGGGAACTTGCACAATCGGTGGCTGACTAAATACTTTTTTGCCCCACTGTACTTTGTTATGACCTCGAATTCCAGCGTTCACCTAATGGGACTCAACTCCTAACATTTAAACTCAGCGCTCTGTGAAACAAAACATTAATTTAAAAGAAAAAAAATTCTATCAGTTGACAACCTCTTACATTTGTTTTCAGCTCAGCAAGCTTCAACTATTACTCCAGTTAATGCTAAATGTCCAGTAAATATAACACAAGATACATTTTATGATTATCTTCAACTCAAGATGCTTTTGGGGAAAAGCTGCCTAAGAAAACTGGTACAAACACAATTTCTGACATGAAACAATAAAGACAATCACATTGGCCTTCTCTGTGTATGGACGAAGCTTAACTTCGGGACAATTTAGTATCATTACATGTCCATTAGTTGATGTTTTTCAGTTGTTATGGTAAGAGTAGGGTTCATCCCCCACCTCTCACCATGTTCCCAATCCACTCTGATGTCTTAGGCTCTCTACTGGGTTGTTGTTAATGAATGCTCCCACATTATTACTTCTCCCTTCTGCTGGACGAGCTGTTTTTGATATTCATGTTACACGCACAAAGCCACAGCATAACCAGAACCATTATGAAACCCCAACGACTGCACTCCATTCAGCCCATTCAAGTGCTTGATTCTGAGACAAATTCTGCTGAGAGAAAAAAAAAAAAGGTTTCCGAAAGAAAAGGAAGGGCAAACAGGGTGAAAAAAGGCCTTTAATGAAGACCAGACTACACTAGAATAGAATAGAGTAGAATAAAGTAACCTCTTCTTCGTCAGTTTCCATGGCAACAAGCCCTTTGGTGGGATGGTGGTGGAGAAGCCTCAGCAGGAGCGTTTGAGAGAGGCAGCGTGTGAACATCTTCTGTGTGTGCAGACTTTAAAAGCATATGGAAATATATGGAGAATGCTGCATGTACACACCGACAGGTCCATTATGTTTCAGTATTCACACACTGTAGTCAAAAGTCTCTGATACAGACGGCAAGAAAGAGGGCTGAGAAGCAGAGGGGGATGCTGGTAAATGGAAGTTAGTAACAAGGAGGAAGAAAAAAGAATCCAAATGGAGGATGAGGAGACAAAGGGTGCGCTTACATGGATGCAGGGCTTTACTGGCTTTACATCATATGCTGGAGGGTTTCTTTTAATGAATGCATAAAAAATTGAAATGTTTCTGTTTCTTCATATCTGTGCAGGAATACGAATACAAATGGTTAATCTGACTAGTTTGTGTTGATCTCAGCCACAATCCCGGCAGATCAGCTCATTTCAGTGCAAGCACACAGCAGCTGACAACTCATGGCTGATGAGACGCTTCTACACATCCAGTTATCAAATCTCACATATACCATGTTGCTTAAGCTGTTACTATAGTTATTATGCATCTGCAATCCTCTTTGCAACCCACTTCAACAAACATTCTGACATAATCAGTGTTATATATAGCCATTGATCTGCCATTGATCTGCTCTGTCTGCCTTTGGCTTTCCATGGAAGCACATGGAAGGAGAACAAGCTAACAGAGACTTGAGACTTGAGCATTGTGGGCATGAGAAGTAGAGTAGTTTTTATATAGACAACCAGAGGAGTCACCACCTGCTGACCATAAGACCATTTAAGACTTTTACTTTTAGTTCCAGATATGCTTGAAATAAAGTCTGTTGTTTCACTTTACATATTGGGAAACGGGCCTCTAGTCACTATCTATCCCATATTTATGGGATGTCTCTCCGTGCAGCCTTTTTCATCATTTAGCATATTTGGGTTTTTTTCAAATCCAGAATAAAGGCTTCTGAAATCAGCATATGATGTTTAAAGGCAAAGAGACAAAAACAAGGCATTTAAAATCACCCAGTCATAAAAACAAATGACAGATATATTCGTGTACCTTCTGGTATTGCTCTTTGGAGGCCAGAGCTTCCTCAAGCTGCTGCTTTGTGTAGGTGTAGATGGCAGAGCGGTATGTCGTCCCAATATCGTTCCCCTGACGCATCCCTGCACAAAAACAGACACGCAAAAAAAAACAGACCAAAAAAATAAATACAAAAATCAAGATTTGACGATTTCAGCTGACGCGAGGTGCCGTTGTCCTCAGTTCTTGGCAGAGGGAACGTCACATCATCTGAAAACAACAGCTGACAACATTTCCAAAAATATGACTTGTCTGTCTTGGTGGAACTGAATGCTGTTTTTGACTGATTTGATCATCTCGCCGTGCATCCTTTCATCATTTAACTGTCATCTTGTCAGCCTGTCGACAACCGCGTCTGGTTAACTCAAAGGTTTCTAATGATGGCAATGTGTGTGGGTCAATCTGTGACGCACACGCAGGTGCAGACATTTATGTTCCAATGTGACTGAAGATATTTCATCCACCTACTGACAGCAAATATCATCAGCTTTACCTGCACCTGCGCTGCTGACATTGGCATGCATAACAAATCTAAATCAGTACATTAAATGTTTTTATCAGGAAGTTTTATGTGAAGGGATTGCCTAAACATGTTATGCCTCTCATTCAAAGCAGCAGCAGACAAAAAATGACATGTTTCAAACTAATTCAAACTAATGCTGGAGCAGCTTTTTCAGGACCCTGTGGCTCTGAAGGGTCTCGTTTATTTAGACGTGACTCACAGTTGCAGCCAGTACAAAGATAACAGATGCATTCAAAAACATATTATAGAAATTATAGAGTTACAGAAATATAAAGGAACAAGCCTGTATACATGGAAATGTGACTCCTAAAGTGCATTTACATGAGTTATTTTAACATTTAGACCCTTCTGCCAAAACGACAGGATAAAGTTAATAGTAAATAATTAAATGTGATGATAATAACAAAAAAAACAAGAGGGATGTTAGATTATCAAGGAGACTGCTGTGTCTCTATAAACAGCAACACTGAGGACCACATAAAGCAAGCATGGAAAAACACCAGCTGCAGCAGCTCCCATTTTTCTCTCAATAAGATGAGGATCATTACAGAAATATGACCTTTTACACGCTTCATTACTTTTCAGTATGCTGACATATTATAATATCTTTTTGTTGTAATGTATGTTAGATAAAATAACATTTATCCTATATGTGAATGAATGAAAACCTGTTTCTGAAAACTGTAATTTTTTTTGATACTGTGGGAAGAATTTACACTATTTTGTGGTGGGGTGATAAAAAGAGAGGACAAAAGCACTCAGCTTGCTACACATTATATCTAAAGGAGTTGCAGGGCCATGGAATTAGGGATGGGTATCGAAACCCGGTTCTTGTTGAGAACCGGTTCCTACTGTTTCAATTCCTTGGAATTGTTTGCCATTTTTGCAAACGATTCCCTTATCGATTCCAGTCGCCCCAAATGATGTCACCACGTTGCGGAGCGTCATTTACCTGGCAGGGAACACGGCGCCTAAGCGGCTCAAACGCTCAAAAGTTTGGTTATACTTTACGAGAACGGATGACAACAGGGCGACTTGCAATACTTGCAAAGTAGAGATTTCCTTTAAGGGAGGAAACACTACGAATATGCAAAAACATTTGCTCACAAAACACACGATAACCTTAAATGAATGTCGTGTTTTTAATTCCGCTCTGGACTCGTGAATCTCAACCCAGCAGCAGCGGTAACGTCTGCACGTCCTCTCCCGTTAATGCGGCAGGTAAATAACCAACTAACAGTGCATATTATGTTAGCGCGATCTGCCTTATTACAAAACCTGCCATTACTGTGCATTTAGGTGACCATGATGAGAGAGACAGACAGAGTCTGGCTGGCTCAGATGCTGTCAGATGCAGTCTACCGGTAGCGTCTCCTTTCAGGCCAGGATAGACGAATGTCACCGAGCAGTGACTAAGTTTGTGGTAAAAGGCTTGCACCCATTTGCCACAGCAGATGCCCCCGATTTCACTTTGGTAAGTGAATGTGTTTAATTGTAGGCAGGGACATTACTGGATATTCTTGTGTAATTGCTACAGAATAATTTATGTTATACTTTGTTATTGCTACAGAAGAATATTTATTTTATTATTTTACATTTACAATTTTTTTTCCTGGGGACTCTGTGTTACCCCATTGAAGAGCCGTGGGCTGTGGATCTCTTAAGATCTCACTGCTGGGTTTGTAAGGCCATGTTACTCCTAAATTTCTATCTTGTTCAAAGAGAAGATATAAAACACAGTTCTAAGCTAATCGACCTTAGTGCTCTCCTTTTTAAAAAAGAATCGATAAGAGAATCGATAAAGAATCGAATCGTTAAACAGAATCGGAATCGTGAAAATCTTATCAATACCCATCCCTACATGGAATACATGCCACGAAACTCGTGGTGCACGATTTTCTGCTGATGTTGTAACAACCGTAATTACAACATAGCACCACTAGGGAACTTCCCTTTATTATAGTAGGAGGGGAGACCCCTAGAGTTGTGCATGGCCCGTAGCATTACCGACAGCCAATCACATTCATCTCTTCACTGTTGTTGTAATGGACTAACCGACTCCAGGACCTGTATGACCGTAGAGTCGACAGCTATGGATTAGTGGTCTGCCTACCTGACTAGCCACTAAGTTATCTGGTTAACTTCCAGACTGCACACCCGCTAGACCTGCTAGCTGCTCCTCCCTCCCCAGATTTCCATTACAATGTTAACGCCAGAGTTAGCGGAGTTACCACAGTCAGCAAAGCATTGTCGACTTTTACACACTATGAACCTTAGCACTCGATGACCTAGACGCTTTCATTTTCAGTTGATAGTGGAATATCTAGGAGGGAAGAAATATCCTGAACTGGCTTGGTGCAGCTGTGGCATCCTATTACAGTACCACACACAACCCAATATTCCACAAATGTTTGTAAGGGCAGACTACACGGTTAGGCTCTTGATTTTATACACGTGTGGAAATGGGACCAAAAACAGCTGAATTCAAAGATTAAGATGTGTGCCCTGATTCTTTTGTTCGGTAGTGCAGGGTGATGTCATTTGTTGCAGAACTGAAGTGGTTCTATTGATTTGCTTTGCTTGCACTGAAAAGTCAAGAAAAGTTCAAGCATCAGCCAATCACTTTCTTTCTCTTAGCCAAGTCAGTGTCACGGGTGGGGGGTTGGGATCTATCCCAGCTGCCACAGGGCAAGCAGTGGGATACACCCTGGACAGGTTGCCAGTCTGTCTCCGGGCTAACACACAAAATCACCAATTAATCTAACTCTACAAACTATATTTCTCGGGACTGTGAGGAAGATAGAGTACCCAGGGAATTCACAGAGAGAACATGCAAACCGGCCCAATGCTGGATTCGAAACCAGGCCCTTCTTGCAGTGAGGCAACAGTGCTAACCACTGCACTACCAAAAAGGTAACCAGAACCAGAAATAGCTGCTTCTGCAGTTCACCATCAGAAAGAAGGAGAAGCCAATCACTGAAGTGAGTAATCATACTTTACTACATGAAAAGATTAGCACGTGGCAGTGAGCCTGTGTCATGTAATTTGCTCATGTAAGCTTAGTTAGGTTTCATTGTGAGTGATTGGTTGCTGTCTCTATAGTGAAAACCAAGTCCCAAGTTCGGTTAAATGGGAAGGGCATCTGGTGTAAAATCTTTGTCAAATTAAACATGTGGATGATCTTTAATTGGAAACAGACATTTTGAAGATGACACTGACACTGGAGATGAGGAGAAAGACTTTATGAAATAAACTAGCACCGTAATTGTCGGGCTATAAGCCGCTACTTTTTGCACAAGCTTTGAACCCTGCAGCTTTTAGTCAGGTGCGGCTTTTCTATGGATTGTCCATAATTTTTGTGATATCGTAAGACGATTTGTTTTGTTTGTTCCGCTGTTGTACGGCACTACGTTGCCTGGCGGAAGGGCATGTGATCAGACACACAGTATCGGGGTTAAAGAGTGGTATGTTGGTCACGTGTCCATCCGCCAGGCAACATAGTGTCGTACAAGTAGTGCGAAAAACAAACTTCAAAGTAGCGCTACACGTTCAGCGGGAGTCGTGGATGACGAGCGGCGATAAACTTGCGAAAAGCAAGTTATGCTCAACTCCACCGGTGGAATCTGACAGCGTGGAAAAGTGTGAAAACATCCATGATCACCAACGGATTTCGAAGGGCTGGACTGCTGCATGATGGAGAGGAGGACACCGCCACGGCCCTTCTGAGGGTGTTCGACTCCGACACTGACAACGACGATTTCTTTGGTTTTGTAAGTGACAACGAAGGAATGAAGCTGAGAGTGGATGACGAAGCCACCCTGAGCCTGTTCGTATCCGACACTGGAGAAGAGGACTTTGGTGGTTTTAGTGGTGAATGACTGACTTTTCTTCTTGTTAAAGCCGTGTCACTGCACCTGAGCCTAAAAGGTAGTCCGAATCTATTTTTCTGGTGTGCTGTAGGTTATTGTTATGTACTACATTTGTTACTCATTTATGAAGCACAGTACATGTTTCGTACTTGTAATTACTGCTACTTGTACATATACCTAAAAAGTTATGCAAATATGTACCCGTAACTTGTTTTTCAAAATATTAATAAAAGTGGTGTGTCTCCAAACAGCCATCTCTTTCCTGACAATTCCCTTTGTGCATATTCTCTTACATATGATAAGTCAACACTGAAACACCTGCGGCTTTTAGTCAGGTGCGGCTAATGTATGTACAAAACAGATTTTGAGCAGGGGATTCGATACCCATCCCCTGATTTTAGCTTGTGCGGCTAATATTCGGGTGCGCTTTGTAGTCCAGGAAATACGGTATTCCTACTTTACACTTACTCGGAGATGAATGTAAAGTAGGTTAAACCAGCTAAATGCAAAAGGGTGGATAATTTCTGGTAATGCAAATGTACTCTGTTACATTTCTCAGGAGGTAGCTGAAAATGTAATATATTATTTATACTAGAAGTAATGTAATGCAATGTAACAAGTTAAAAAATAACATTAAAACTAAGCTTTAAGAAGTTGGCAAATAGCAGCTAACAGTTGAGCCAGCCTGAAAAAACTGAGTCTGTAATTTTGAAACAATGAGCCTAAAACATGCTTTTGTTTCAAAAGGCTTTATTAGCTGTTTTTTTTCTGTTGCCATCTTTAAACCAAACACTTTTCTTTCTTTTTTTCTCATCAGTTTTATCCTCATAATAGTTCCCTAATGGTATTCTAAGATACATACGATGATAGATGATGCTTCCTGTTCTCACTCAGTTTAATAAAATCTTGAATGTATTACAAACTGATATTACTGTTAGTGCGGGTTAATAGAATTTCCTGGTGAAAATCAGAAGAAAATGAAGCATAATGGGGAAAAGGTAAGAAGAAAAATTACACTTTTCAGTATTCACTGCATTAGCCACTTTTTCATTCTGTTTATCAGTTTTTTAAAAAAAAAACCTCAGTGTTTTCCTTTGGGGCCAAAGTAATGAGTTTGTTGGTGAATGATGTACCTTGAGTTGGGTTGTGGCTTTCCCAGAAGACTTTGAGGAGACTGGCAAAGCTGATCTGCTCTGGTTGGAAGACAACTCTGACCACCTCAGCGTGGCCTGTCCTGCCTGCAAAATACAACATTTGTGAGCAGATGAATGATACGGAAAGGTACAGCGTGTTCAGCTGATGAATCATTCCCCCTAATTCACTGCTTATGAAAAAACATTTAGATTTTTTTTCCTTTCACATTTTCCACAGCTCCATTAAGAGCTTTTTTTGGTTTGGACCTGGGTTGTTTCATTGCATTGCTCAATGTGAATGGAGGTTAAGATGGCCCCAGTTTGGAACTGAAGCAATGTGATGCTATGGACAAGATCACCCGCAAAATTGTTTTTAGCTTTTATGTAACACATTAAATATTTTCACCATATTGACTTTCCACTAGAAAGCCCTTTCTAATGAGGGACTTGGGAGTCACTGGTCTACATCGATTTGTTGTGCATTACTGAACAAATCCAGCTACTGATGAAAATACAGTGAAAAGCTTCAGAATAACAAGTGGACTGCAGTTGATCCAATTTTATTTTAACTGCTGGTTTGCAAGCAAGCTATTACCCATAATCCAGAAGTACTAGCTAAATAAGTACTTAAGTCATGATGAGGACCAAGCGAAATAGACCAGTAAAAGGACCTTGAGTTAAGATTATTTTGTTAACTTCAGCCTGACAGCTTATCACTCTTCACTTGCCATTAACAAACCAGCCTTGAAGGTCTTCTTACTGTTTTCCTTTGGATCCTTTGCTTGCATCACATGGTCTTCGTCAGCAGCTGTAAGTGCTTAGCTGTATTTTAGGTACCTCATCCATACTGTCTCTCAATTTGAGCTTAATATTTTAATCTAGACTTCACTGTCATTGACAGAAGAATCTCAACTCAAGGTTCACCTTTTCACTGGTTCTGGAGCTTTTAAAATCAAGAGTTATTGATCCCTCTAGTACAGGGGTGCCCAATCCCAGTCCTCGAGAGCTACCGTCCTGCAGCTTTTAGATGCATCCTTGTTCCCACACACCTGAATCAAATGAATGGCTTGTTATCAGGCCTTTGCCAAACATGATGGCATGCTGAAGAGATCAAACCATTTGATTCAGCTGTGTTGGAGTAGGGATGCATCTAAAAGCTGCAGGATAGTAGCTCTCGAGGACCGGGATTGGGCACCCCTGCTCTAGTAGATTTGAACAAAACAGTCATGACTAAAGGGAAGCTTTTAGAAAACAAGAAAAAGCACACAAGACTTATAACTTACAGTATTCACATAATATATTTTAATATCCAAAGCTAAGGAGTTCTAAGGTAGATATTTGTATATTTTCTGAATGCCTCCAAAATGATCATATTTTACACCTAAAAAAACAGATTTTTTTTTTCTTAAATACTGGTTCAAAGCCGATTTCAACATTCAACCACTACAAACAATCGCTGTTACAGACAGTCAAACAGCAGCTGGTGCTGGTAATGAGCGTGACCCATTACGTGACACCTCATCTTCCCCCGTCTCTTATTCTGCCTCCACTCCTATGTCTCTCTCTGTCTTATTACTTTTTTAATATCAGGAGTTATGGATTCCTACGGAAAGATATTGGCGAACAGAGACAAAGCAGCAGTCGATATTAAATTAATGCTTCACCAGGCCAGTCTCACAGGAATTAATTCATCTTGGACAGCACGAGAAATACAGCAGTGGTTGGAACCACAAAAAATAATGCTGCAGCTGTTAGCTTAATAGACATTCAGCTGCAAAATAATCTGATAATCTATCATTAATTCAGAATCAACCTGCAATGACCTGAAATATTATTTTTCTCTTATTTTTGTTAAACTAAATGAATGAATTTCTTAAGACTCCTTTGTACCTGTATAAACAGCCTTTACTGGTAACTGGTGTTTGATGGCAGTGGAACAATTACATAACATCATTTTATAAATTCCATACATGTAATAAGCAGTTGCATGCTTTTACAGATCAAGCAGACATTAGGCAACATTTGCATTCATTATAATGTTTACTGACAAGTAAGAAGGTTATGTGATTACTTCAGTTTGTTTTTTGAATTACTCCAAAGGTTATGAATGGATTTGCATTAAAATTGTATCGGAGGCGGGGGCCTGGCCCAGCTTTGAAAGATTTCACTTTTGGATTTAATCTGACTCAGGATACTCTGGATTTTTCTTTTCTTTTTTTCCCTTTTCTTTTTTTTTTTTTTTTTGGTAAAAACTGATCCAGCTCCATATATTCTTCTGGTTTAGGGCGTCAAAACTCTGGAGTTAAGGCCTAGAAACAGGCCCCAAAACAGGCACAAAGACATGACGAAAGGGGAGGACAGGACTATATAATGAGACACAGGGGGTCACAATCAAGTCAAGCCAGAGTCTTGAGCAGACACAAGACACAAGTGGAAAAAAATCGTTCGAGTTCCAGTGAAGTTACGGGGGGGGGGACATGACTGGAGACATGGGGAAAAAATCTGGAAAAATCAAAACAGGAACAAAAACTCAACAATAAACAGGCATTGTGGGAGCAGGACAATACACCGGAACGGAACAAAAAACAGGAACACAAAGATTGTAAAACAAAATGTGCACAAAACACTGGCGCACAGGGAGCAGTTCATCAATAATTCAGGGGACCAACCCGGAGGATGGCAACACGGGAGTCCAAAACAGTTTGGTTCCGGAGGCCGACCGTGCGGACGGCAACGGCGGCGACGTGGAAACAGTTCAGGGGGCCGACCGTGCGGACGGCAACGACGGCAATGACGGCAATGACGTCTAGAGGCCCAGAAAGTGCCCGCGATGCTGAGGTGCTGGACGTACCTTGGACGGCGGTGTAACAACCGCAGGACCAGAAGCAGAGGCCGGACCAGGCGACGCCGAAGCAGAGGCCGGACCAGGCGACGCCGAAACAGCTGCGGATGGTGACACTGCAGGTGACGGCTGAACGGGCCATTCGGACCCTCCAGCAGACATGAGGAAGGGCTGGCCGGGCTCACCAGAACCCCCAGCGGACAAGGTAGATGGCGGCGCGGGAGCCGCAGAGTGCTTGATCTACTCACTCGAGCCTCCAGCAGGAGCAGATGCAGGGCCAGAGGGTGTCGGGACCCCTGACTGAACATTAGGCTGACTAGGTGGGTGAGTGTGTAGCTGACCAGGGAACTGAAATACTACAAGGGACTGAACTGAAGTCTGAACTGGCACAGGGGACTGAACTGATGGCTGTAGTAACGATTGTGGTGAGAGTGGAGTAGGTGGTGGAGTAGATGACTGCACAGGAAACTGAACTAGAGGTGACTGCACAGGAGACTGAGCTAATGGTTCTGGTGCAAACATAGCTGCTGATGACAGAACCAATGGCTGAGCTACAGGGAGAGGGGACACTGAAGACGGAGTTATGGGTAGCGGGGATAAGGGCTGTGCTGCGGGCAGCAGTGACGATGTGGAGGTGTAACGGGTGGAGGAGTGGCTGAATTGGCTGCGGGCCGGGCGGTTAATGGCTCAGCTACAGAGTGCATTAATGGCAGGGCTATAGGTTGAATGACTGACTGAGTAGCAGCCTGAATGGCTGAGTGTAGTGATGGTTGTGGTGGAAGAGAAGCAAGTGGTAGTGTGGATGATGGAGCTAAGGGCGATTGAGTGGAAGACCGAACGGATGACTGAAGTGATGGTAGAGGTGAAAATGGAGCTTGTGGTGGAGATAACGACTGTGCTAGCGGGGACACAGGAGACGGAGCTAGCGGGGACACAGGAGACGGAGCTGCTAAGTGAGCTTACCACAGTTCTTTGCATTGTTATGGCGGGAGGAGCATGAGGAGAACAGTCTTTTAGATCACCCAAATGGGAAATTTTGGTTTCAAAGGAAACAGTCTTTTTCTTCTCAGCCATAACATAATCAGACCTTGGGCCTTCAGACCCAGTAAACTGTTCAGTATCACTTACACTCACCTAAGGCGTTTGCTCTGGTGAAGTCCTGGGTTCCGTCCGTGGCAATTTTCGCTGCCTGCGCTGCTGCTGCTTCCCCCTGGAAATGGGAGTGGAGATAGTGGTGGTTGCCGGTAATGGCAGAGAGGTAGAATCTGACTCCTCCTCTGACCATATTGCTGTGAGAAAAGAGGCAGGTGAGCGGTGGTCAGAGCTGGACGTGGATGGTGAAGAATTCCGCGACAGTGGCGTGGAAACCCCCTTGCGCTTTAATGGCCGCTGCTGCATTGCAGAGAGCTCCATCTGCTGCTGCAGCGGTGGTGGCTTCGGCGCTGAATACCGGGAGCGGGCGAGAATGGCTAACTCTCGGGCTTGCAGTACCTCCCGGGCCTCGCGCACCATGTTTATTGAGTCCATAAATCCTCCGAGTTGACCAAAGTGGGCGTTCCTCTCGAGGATGGCTTCAATGGCTTTGATTCCTACTGTCACGGCACGGACATCATCAGTGTGGGAAATCTGCTCTACCAGACCCTGGATGCAGGCCAAATCAATTTCCCGGGCGGAGCCTGCTGAGTCCATGTCTGGTCGCGTCGTTCTGTCATGAAGCACTGTGTGGCAGGCAGGAGTTGGACCCAAAATGCAGGACTCAGACACAAGGGATGAACTCAAAACCACAGCTTTAATTGCTGGCACGGAAAACGAGTATACAACGCAAACTAAACTAAACTGGGAAATAACAAATTAACACACAGGGAGATCCACACAGCATGAGGGACGACGCAATACTGAGTCAGAGAAACACAGGGTTTAAATACACTGGGAAGTAACGAGGGGAATGAGACACAGGAGGGCACAGCTGGCGAAACAAGGAAGCAAAGCAGGACACATTCACATAAGACATGGACCTTCAAAGTAAACAGGAAATACACAGAGACACAGACCAGAGGTGGACAGAAAAGCACAGAGAAGCACGAGGGAGAGCACAGACATGACGGGCTGGGAAAACATGTAATGTAACACAAGCAGGGGAAGCTCAATAAACTAAGCAACTTAGGACCGATAAATTAACTCCAAGAATAACAAATGAACTTGACATGAAACAGGAACACAGGAAAACTAAGAGCGCTGGGTCGAATGACCCAGGATCCTGACATAAACCTTCTGTTTGTGGGAGGTAGACAGTCAAGGGGGAGGTAAAGATGATTGTTTCACACAGGATGAACTCCTCAATGAAAAATAAATAAGGACTACTTTGAAGTGTAAATTATACAAAACTACTCCAGCAGAATCCAGGAATAATAAAAAGAGAAATGAACACAGCAGCTGCCATTTAAAGACACAAAGACAGTGGACCTCCAGCAATTTTTGGACATTACTTAACAGTACCGCTGAGACAACACATATATGTGTCTCTTTTTTTTTGTTGTTCACTTAAGCACAGAATAAGAGAGAGACAGAGACCAACTAAACATAAAAGGTGACTGAAAGAATAAATCTGTTTGTGTGGGTATTTTACCAAATTGGAACTATGGTGTTATAAGCCCACTGGGACTGCACAGCTAGACTTGACGAGCACTTCCCCCGAGTGTCAGCTGTGTTATTCAGTGTGTGACAACATAAGAAAAACAAAAAACAATTAAAAGAAATGATATATCATGTTTACTTTGTATAATTACAGCAGTGGCAGCACTGATAACTAGGGATGGGTACCGGTATCCGGTGCCATGATGGCACCGGTTCTGACATAAACGGTAGTAACCAGACCGAAAAGCAGCGCACATTTCGGTGCTTTATTTCGGTGCTTTTTTTCCTGAGCTGTGATACACTTTAGATTCTAGCCAATCATTTTACGTTTCCGAGGATAGTAGGCGGGTCCAGGTACGTACATTCTTTTAGAGCAGAGCTACAGATTAAAAATGTCCAAGGCGAAGCGGTCAAAAGTCTGACTGTACTTCACAGCAAAATATGCAAACTCAGCAGCAACAAGTGCTTTAAGCTGATACTGTGATACTGTCAAAGGAGGTAACACCTCAAATCCGATGAAACACCTGGCGACGCATAGTGGGTTTTTTTTGGTTTTTTTTAAAAGCTGAGAAATGCACCGTATTTGATAGCTTGCTGTGAGACCTCACACCGAGCACATCTACTGCGGGTGTGGTGCCTGTTATCGGACCCGGAGTTAGCAACATCCCCCAAAAACCCGAAGAGGAGAGTCCTGGCCCCTAGCCCTGCCAGTGTAGCAGAAATGATGATGGATGATGATGCAGCAGCAGCCGTTCTTCTCTGCGTGAGTAGCTTAATGCTGTTCGTGTGTAATTTACGTTGAGTAGGCTCACCACGTTATTACATTAATGCATGCAAGGTGAACTAGCAAACACCGTAGTAGTTACATGCGGCTGTCCTCTTGTTTGATGGCAGATACTCCCTTCACCCTGGCCAAAAAGGCTAAAATGACCAAAGAAAAAGTGGAAAACAGTTAAACATGAGAGGTTTTGGACAAAGTTTGTGTTTTTTCCATTGTTTAAGCACTGCTTCCAGCCAAGAATGATACCATATATGCCCCATAGCTGCAGAAAAGGCTAACATTTAGAGCTGGGCGATAGAACGATAACGATATCTATCGCGATATAACTTTTACTCGATAGAGAAATTAAGCTATCGCGATAGACCTCGCCGCTCTTGTCCTCAAAAAAAAAAAAAAAAAAAAAAAAAAAAAAGGTCGGCCGATCCAAATTAAGTAGCGCAGAGCCGAACCAATCACAGCCGCAGCTTCACGTCGCGTGACTTGTTACGTACAGCACAAGTGCCAAGCTGCACGTGTGTTTGTTTGGGAAGCAGCCAGCGGGTAATGGAGGAAATGAGTGTACCGACTAGAAAAATCAACCGAGCGTGACCGAAGAGAAAACAGATGATGGTTTCAATGCCGGAGAGATTGTCGAACGGAAGAGCCAAAGAAGTTCCGTAGTGTGAAGGTATTTCGGCTATTTCAAGTCTGACAAAAAACAGAGTAGCGTGCACTGTAAATTGTGCCGAAAGCAAGTCTGGAAATACAATAAACTGGTGCATGCGTCACACTGTGCGCCACGTTATTGTTTCGGTGAAATGAATTTCTACAATACTGTTACTGTTAATTCTACTCTCTGCAGTGTTTAAATGCTTACATATACACACAGTTACTGTCCGTCCACACATACGACTCGGTTCTGCTTCTATGCCCCAGCTTTGTTTACTTTTTCCCACCGAGGCTTCTAGACTTCTGATTGGCCAACATTTCTGCACGGTTAGGAATCTAGCGCCACCTGCTGCTTTGGCATGTTCATAGCAGCGTTTTCCTTCATTTCTGCCTTTACGTGTGAACGGGATTATTTTTTAAAACGAAAACGGAAAATCTCCGTTTTCAAAAATACCCGTGTCTGTGTGGACGTAGCCTCAGTCTCTGACTGAAAGCGCTAATTCGTCATTCGGCTTTTGTCAGACTAAAGTAACTGTTAAAACTGTTTGAAAAGCTCAGCTATACAACAAGGAGAGATTGAGAATTTCCTTTTAGTTCTCAGTTTATTTGATATTGACAAAAGTTAGTCAGTTTTGTCTGTTCTTCTGTAAAACAAACTAAGATTTATTTTTAGAATTAATACTTTGTTTCTAAGTGGAATTGACAATTTAGTCTGTTTCGTTTGTTCTATTTTGAAACTTAAACGCTTTAGCGGCTGTCTTTTGTGTAGTTTGCAATATTTGCCTTTATTTATCTGAAAAAGTCTCATGTTCCTTAAGTACATCTACCCTGTTGAACTTATTATGGGAAATAAATATTTAAAAACAAGCTGCTGATTATTTCACATTTTACTTGTGAGCAACGGCACATTTAAATCTTACAAATATAGTTATTTGGCTTATATCGTGATAGATATCGTTATCGCCTGAAATGAAAAAAACATATCGTGATATGAAAAAATCTCATATCGCCCAGCTCTACTAACATTGTTATCTTTTTACAAAAAAACAGCTAAACATGAGAGGTTTTTGGACCAATTTTGTGTTCTCCATTCTTTAAGCACCGGTTTGAGCACCGTTTGAGCACCGGCACCCTTTCAAAAGTACCGATTTGGCACCGGTATCGGATAAAACCTAAACGATACCCATCCCTACTGATAACCCCCAAGATAAAGAAGACACTATTTTGGCTGCTCTCTCATTCGCAAGGGGTTGATATTCCTCAGTAGCTGCTTTATTCAGGTGATGAATGCTGAGCTTGTATGATGTCAGCCGTCAGAGTTCAATGGTTAAACCCTTCTCATCGAAATTTCTGCACAGAATGCAGAAACACTCTCACAAGATGATTCACGTTTTTTCGCCTACTGCTCCCTAGCAGCAACTTCTTTAAAGGCTTTAAAAGCCAGAAAAGTCCAGAAACCAATGATGATGTTGCAGTGGATGGCTATATCCATCCCTTACACATATATAATGATGTTGCTCTTATTCGGGACCGCTACATCGATCACTACGGCCGTCTTCTTCTTTTTGTCTACCACCACTATGTCCTGTTGGTTAGCCACCACCATTTTGTCCGTCTGTATCTGGAAGTCCCACAGGATCTTAGCTCCACCACCCTTGGGGGCGTCTCCCATTTTGACCTCGGGACTTACAGGCCATATTCAGCACAGATGTTTCTGTACACTATGCCGGACACTTGGTTATGGCGTTCCATGTATGCCTTGCCTGCTAGCATCTTGCACCCTGCTGTTATGTGCTGGATTGTCTCAGGGACATCTTTACACAGTCTTCACCTGGGGTGCATGGTGTCTGGTGTGATAGACCCCAGCCTTTATGGATCTTGTGCTCAGAGCTTGTTCCTGTGCTGCCATGATTAGTGCCTCTGTGCTGTCTAATATTACATTACGATATATATATACACAGGGCTCTAGAGTGCGACCAATTTGGTCGCAAATGCGACCAAATTTTTCAGTGGTGCGACTAAAAAAAATTTTTTGGTTGCACCTGTGCGACCAACTGTTCGGGTAGCAAAAAAAAAAAAAATCTGCAACCTTCCCTGTGGTCAACAACAGACACACATTTTGCCCCTATCGTGGACTAAACCAATCAGAGATAGTCAGGGGCGGGACCTCTCTGATTGGCCGTGGTCCAGTTGAAAGTGCAGGTGGAAGTGGGAGGTGAGTAGCTTGAATAAAGCGATATCAATTCATTAAATCCTGAATCGACTTTTAAATATAACTGTGTTTTGCCAGAAACGCCAGATTCTCAGATTAAAGCTCACAAAACCATTTCAACAACAACCAAACAGCAAATGAGAGCAGGTACACGGATTCCACACAAAGACGTAAACACAGAGCGGACCGACGCATCAGAATCAGCTTTGTCTTTCTCGGCTTTCTCACCCGACGGCCCGTAGACGGACACGCTGTCGGAGCTTAGCGATTCTGATGCGTCCGGTCCGCGCTGTGTTTACGTCTTTTTGCGCTGATTCTGAGCTGCAGGTTTTGTCTCTCTCCAACCAAAATTCACCGAGCCAGCAGCAAAAGAAGCAGCAAACTGCGCTTCACATTTGATCAATGCGTCATGAATTTTGCTGTTTTGCTTCCACGACTATTAAAATCACATTCATGCACAGCTAGCTCTCTCTCTCTATACTTCAAGAACAGCTTCCGTCTCCAATCTCTGTTTTCTGTATTATTCATTCGCTTATTACCCAACAGTCTACCGTTGTTTACAGCGCTGTGGCTGCTGTCTTTTTCTTTTCTTTTTTCACTTAAATGACCTCGGACAAGAAAGCCTATTTTTTCTGTTATTCAATACTGAAGAAATGGATGGATTATAGAAATCAGTGATGATACCCAGCCCTAGTGAGCAGCCTAGGCACGACAGACGTGGATGTAGCTGTAATAGGAAAAGAACTATTGCTAACTTTTCTGTTAAGTTAAGGCCTGATCCTTCTGAAATTCATAGCCAGTGCTCTGACATGGTGTCATCAATCTTTGAATGCTGAAAAAGCACAGTGTATCCAGAAAAACACATTATATTATATAAATTATTATAAAATTTGTGTACGCCTAACTTTTGTGCCGTTACGCCTAACTTTTTAAAGTTAGGCGTACCGGTACGCCCATGGCAAAAAGTTAGTCTAGAGCCCTGATACATATATACTACTGGTCCATTCTTGTAACAAACTGACTACAAGAAACATGTAAATTAAAAATATGCTTATAATCAGCCTTTTAAATCAAGTGTTATTTCATTATAACTTCACAAATTTGAATGTGATCCATCTACATAATAAGACGGCCCTGTGTAAAAGTCAGAGTCACCAGTCATCTCTTTACATTTTGATAGTAGAACAGGAAATAGTTGCAGCGATTTATTGACACATCTGCAAACACAGTATATAAGGCAAAAGCACAGGTTATACAATTTTATCAAGCTTGAAAGTCATTTTTTGTGTAATCACCTTTTAATTCTTCAACATAGCCTGAACTTTCTTAAGAAAGCTTTCCTGCAATTTCTTTAAGAAGTCTTCAGGAATCGTTGTCCAGGTTTCTCGAAGGACATTCAAAGCTCTTCTTTGGATGTTGGCTACCTTTTGTTCTGTTCTCTGTCAAGATGATCCCACACTTCTTCAATCATGTTGTTTGCACTGGCACTGTGTTTGGGACCCTGAGCCATGCCGGTCAGATCCTTTCCAGATGGAATTGCATGGCGGATCAAAATCTGACAGTGTTTTTCAGCATTCATAATTTCATCAACTTTGCCAAGATCCCCAACACCACTGGCTGAAGTACAGCCTCAAACCATGACAGACCCTCCACCATGTTTTACAGATGGCTGCAGACACTCTGTTGTACCTCTCTCCTGACCTCCTCCACACAAACTGACAACGATTTGAACCACAAACTTCAAATTTGGATTCCTCACTCCATCAGACCTATTGGCACTGATTTTCAGTCCAGTGTAGCTTGGCATACCTCAGCCTTTTCTTCCTGTTTCCTTTCCTTAGGAAAAGCTTCTTGACAGCCACTGTTCCACTGAGGCCATTTCCGACGAGGCTTCAGTGAACAGCACCTGGATCAACTAAAGTTTCAGCTGCAACTCTCTCGACTCTCAGATACTGTTCATCTGCTGAGGATAAGTTTTTAACACCTGCCACATCATCTTTTGTCCTCCACTTATCCAGTTTCCTCGATTTTTTTTTTAATGACGCACTGCACAACATGGTGAATAGCTCTTTGGGAATCACCTTGTTGGTCATAAAATAGTATTTCATGTCTGTTTCATTGGTTCAACTAAACAAAATGTAAACAAAGTATGTACTTTTGCAACAGGCTGCAGGTAACAGTGTGTAAATATACCATTTAAGTTTGGATATTTGTAAAGTTGTTATGTGCTGACACATCACAACACTGGTGCCTTTTTTACTACTAGAATGAAAGAAATGGGGGTGGATGAAGATTTTTGCCCAGTACTATATAAGAAAAGCCTGGAGGAGGAGCTAAATGATTCACTTTAACAACTGATTAAATTCCTTTTTAAATACCATAATTTTAATTATCGCGGTGTCTTTATAATATTCCGGGTTTATGTACAATTAAAAAATTAAATCCATCCATTCCTGATTAACTGCGACAAATAAGCTGCAGGCACAAGCACTCATCTTCACGGCAGTTTTTACAGCTTCAAACGGTA
This sequence comes from Mchenga conophoros, assembly GCF_057382185.1. Lineage (NCBI taxonomy): Eukaryota > Metazoa > Chordata > Actinopteri > Cichliformes > Cichlidae > Mchenga > Mchenga conophoros. The sequence goes on from NC_140540.1 coordinate 21,438,820, forward strand.
AAAATAAACACACATTCCTTTGACCGTGTATGAAGATGGCTTCAAACTCAAATAATGACGAGCACACAGTGGAGTGAGAGAGTCAGAAACAAAGACAGCAAGTGAGAAAAATAATGAAGTGTGTGGGAGTGTTTTTACATCTATACTAACTCAGGTGCTCTATCTTAAAAAAAAAGAGAAAAATATGCTAATATAATCATCACATTTTGAACCTACGCAGATCTGACTGTAAATATTTAACCAACAATGAATATTCAGATCAATCTTTTTTTCCCCCTCCGGTTGTGTGTGTCTCTTGAAGATGTGAAGGTGTGAGGAGCACTTCATTTAGCCAAGTGCCCTCTTTTAATAGTCTGCCAAGATACCGTGCTAATTAAAACACACATCCAGCAGTTCAAACCAGGTTCGCGGTAGGTGTTTTTGTTTCAGAAACAGTGAGAGCAGTTAGTTAATGCCAGTTTAGGACTGTCACTGCGCTGCATTTGAATATGAAAGGTGAATTTTAATAAAAACTCACAAGATGTGCCTCTGCTTGAAAGTGTATCATCAAAAGTATTCAGCATACAGATAAGATATCACTCTATAACATGAATAAATGTAAAATAGCTGTCAGTCTGCTTACAATTAAAGAAGGACATAAATGAGCTGAAACGTGAAGCCAAATGTCTCAAAAGTATCCCAGAGTTTTTTTTAACTAGGACTCCAAGTCCAGAAACACAAACACACCTCTGGGTTTAGCCTCTGCTGACAGATAAATCATGCTACCAAACTGTATACTCATGCATGTCAGAGGTATCAATGTGCTGTTTTCCCTTTGACCTGCCGATCAGTCTCTAATATTTTTCATATGATTAAATTAGCCCTCATGCGCCTCCCCAGAAATGTAGCATGGTCACGATGCAGACTGCAGCTGTGAATGGTTACTGATGTGCACAACCCCTCTGTAGAACATAATGTGATCCATTATGGGATGTTATTCTATCTAGATTCCACATAATGCTAATGTAATTTGCCAGTGTAATCTGCCATCGCCTTGTTTTCATACCTCTGCTATTCTGTGCATGAACTCCGTCTCTTGTCTGCACTGCAATAATTAAAGTATTCATTTTGTTCCATCTCAAAAATGATCTTCTCCGTTTCACTCCTAGTTTTCTGAAGTAAGAGAATCAAGTCAGCAGCATGGAAACCCCGCTACCAATTTGTGTTTTGGAGGTGTAATTACAGAGCCATGCCCTGTCTTAGATAAAATGAAATAAACTGCAATTCAGCTTCGCTCGGATTTTATTTGTGCAAAAGAAATCTGTGTCCAGTAACCTGGAGAATTTTGTCTCAAGACTTGTTTGAAGGCGATAGAGGGTCCAGTAGGCGCTGCAGAAGGAAATGTAAAAGCTATTAAATGCTAGTCATTTTATTATAGACATAAATTGAATTTCCCATTAAAGAAAAGTTAGAAATTATAGTTCAGTCAGAACCCCTGTAGTTAGAAGTTGCCTGTTATTTCCTTCTGCAGTCATTTTTATATTTGTCGTCATTGACTTCATTCTGGGATCTTCCAATGCATTTACGAAAAAATTGCCTAAACTTACACCATCAAATCTCCAGTCGGGCCTCCTTTTTGCTGCTATGTTTATAATCACTATAAATAAAAGGGTACTTTCTATTCAAATGCTGCTCTCACATTTTTTTTTCCAGAAACTCAAAAGCCAACTGCTCTCTTTCATTTTTGTGTCTTTAACACGCTGCACACACAGACAGCATGAAAAACACCAACTTATGCACCATATCGATGCGACTGTTTGACAGAATAAAACCAAGTTAAAAAGTAAAAGAGACAGATGGTGATGCAGATCTAATGATGGATTCACTCTCTACTGGCCGACTGAGAGGTCTGGACACACATCACACACACACACACACACACACACACACACACACACACACACACACACACACACACACACACACAGCTCCTCCTCAGAGTGGTCAGGCATGAATAGCAGCCTTATCCATGCCCCAGTATAATAGGGCCTGTGGGAAATGATTCACTCTTCTGTTTATGTGTGTCTTGTTTTCCACAATTTATTGAGTCACAGTAGAAAACACATGATTATGTGTGTGTTGGTAAGCAGAGGGTACCTGTGCAAACTTCCTTGTAGGTGGGGTTAGATGTGTAACCCCCAGAATAGCCCACTTGGGTAGAATAAACTCCTTTTTGCCTCCAAAACTTCCTCTCTGCACCCCAGAAGCAGCCCATACCTTCGAGGGGAAAAAATAAATAAATAAATAAAACAAATAAAACAAATAACAGCAGTCTTTAACAACCAATCCAATTTAACAAGACAGTAAAGACCAGGTCACACCATGCATCACATCTGTGGGAGTATTTACTGACTTGAGTCCCTCATTACCTTCTGTTGGCAGAGAAAACTCACAAAGATTCAGATGTTTGACTTTGATGTGAGCATTTACATGAAGAATAAAGGCAGACAAATACAGAAAATGAGATGCCGTTTGACTGGGAGTCGAGTTTGTACGGTGGATGGTAAATTACTTATTTTCTTCTTTCTACATTTGTTTCTTTTAATTGTTTTTTCATGTGTCATGTAACACGGTTGGAGATCCATTTAGTGTAGTCAATAGAAAATCATAAATCTCATGACGTGGATTTGATAGGAACTGTTTGCGTGCTTTAGACCAAACTGTGGATGATGAACACAAACAAAAAGAAATACAGAAATCAGAAATAAACTGCAGGTTACATGCATAACCCCGGTTCTCAGACTTTTATAGTAAACCCATATTTACAGAGTCTTATATCCACAGCTAAAAACTACAAACTTTATTTTACTTGCATAACTCCAGTTTTCAGATTAGCATGATACGACGTCTCACTATGGAAGAGACATCCACTGTGTAGAAATGGACAAAAGTGAGGGGTGAAAAACAGCTTTTTCTGAATGTGGAAAGAAAGACACATTCAAGTAACTTTGAATACGGCATGATTGTATGTGCCTTAGTATTTCAAAAATTGCAACTAGGATTTTACCCCACAACCATCTCCAGGGTTTACAGAGAATGAGCTGAAAATAGGAGAATACCTAGAAAATATCCGTCCAGTTCTCTAGATAAAAATATCTTCTTGATGCCAGAGATCAGAGGAGAATAGTCAGATTGCTTTGAGCTGATCGAAGGGAACGGTAAGTACAATAATCCAGTAGGATCTGGTGGAACCATCATCATGGATTTGTGGCCAACAAATCTACAGAAATTGTGTAACGTGTTCGTGTCAATATGGATCAAATGAGGAAAACTTCCAGCTCCTTGTTGAATCTGTGCAATGAAGCAAATCTGGTACTAGCAACATGAAACAGTATAATTTATATATGTATGCATGTGTTTTATTTTTATTTGCAATGCTAATTTTGTAGGCTAACCTTATATATGTTTTGTCTTATTCTGGAAGGTGAATTACACAAATTATAAGAGAAGAGAAGCAGAGTGTTTGCAGCTATAGGTCTAAAAACAACAGTGCAAGAAGAATAACTACAAAAATTGAATCTGGTGTTATATAGCTAACTTAAATTTCACAGATATATCCAGGAATGGTAAGGATGCAGCAACTAACCCCGTGATGAAATATATTCAGATTAAAAATGCAAAAATCTGGGCGTAACATACAAGCCTATGGCTGTGAGTTTTAAAAGCAAGCCTGGTTCATAACTGGAGTTTATTTTTCAGCATGTTTTCAATTAATTTTCAGCATTACATTGGGTGACTAGTCTAATATTACATGTAGAGAAGAAGTAGGTAGCTAATGCTTCATTTATGCTTAAGTTCATGTGAGTCAACGTGACCATCAATAGGAAGCCCTCCACTTTCTGTTTGTATGTGTACATGACTATATTTTCCCCTTTTTGTGGCTTGTGCATGTACAAGAAATACTGAAGTTAACAAGGCAGTAAAGACTGAAATTGAAATCACTGAAATTACAATTACAATAAGCTGCAATGCAGGTTTTAGGTCATATCAGCATTTAAGCTAAACTGCATCAATTTCCTTGTATGTGTTTGGAGACACTTACCAAACATGGCCATCTCTGTTCCCTCTGGAAAAGGTGGAACAGTCCTGTTTCCATTCACATCATGTTTTTCTGCAGGAGCAAGTGACAAAGAAAGAGAAGGTATGAGAATTAAAAGATAAGAACCAAACGGCTGAAGACCGGCTCTATTCTCTGCTTCAGTTATGTTGTTATCTGCAGTGTGGTCATTGTTTACAGACACTGAGAGGATTTATTCATTAGATTTGCACCACTGGTACATGTTTCCCAACATGTTAATGTCTTCCCGAATCCAGTATAGGAGCAAAGACCACTCTGCGTATGCCAAATCAGACTTTATCTGTAAATGTAATTAATATTCATGCCAGTATCATTTTAAAATAGCTGTTAAACAGTTTTTATTGTAGCCAGCTATCATCGGGGAATTTCTTTCCAAACGTACAGCACAATTTCAATAAAAAACATGCTTTTAACAAGACTGCACCACCAAAATACACAAGATGTAGTACACACACACACACACACACACACACACACACACACACTGAGTGACCCACTTAGACAGTGGCGAACAGATCTACATAATTTCATAGCAGCTGCATTCACTCCAATCAGCACAGAGCCAGAGGTGCACAAGGACCCATTTGAGGCCACCCAGCCACCTGGCTGGGCTAACACACATTAGCATTAGCATGCTGGAGGCTGCATGTGTGTGTGTGTGTGTGTACAGATGGCTTGCTGTACAATGCTGTGGGGGAGGGAAATGGATTAAATTAAATGTGATGATGGAGGAGAATGAGAATAAACGTAACATCTGGATCCCCCCTTCTTACACCCTCCCCCGTTTTCACAAAAACACGCAAACATACATGCACACACACACACACACACACACACACACACACACACACACAGTCTTCACGCGTGATCGCATAATTGACATGAGGGGCAGCATGCCTATAGACAAAAGCAGCCAGATGGACTGCCAACCAATCAGCAATGCGTGCGCACACACATCAGAAAATGATTTTTGATTATCAGTTTTTACATTTTGCACTTGGTGTTCTCAGATTTTTTTTTTCTTTTCATTTTGTACAAACACAAAAAGACACACTTTATCACAATCTGAGCGAATGAGTCGTCCTTGTTTGTCTGATTACATGAGCAGCTTTTCATCCTGTGTCAGCCCAACAAAAATCTTCAGACACTTTCTCATCTTCCTCTGGATTCTATTCTCTTATATATGTTTTGTCTTATTCTTCTGGAGGAAGGTTTGGAGCTGCAGCCATCTCCTGCCCTGACTGGGAGTTTGGAAATGACTGCACCTCCTTGCCTTTACTCCCTTTACTATCCTACTGTTCGATTAGTATCCCATTGCACAATATCCCTGTTGTTCCTAATGTCCAACTGTGCACAAAATTTGCAATTGATACAAGCTGAAAAAGCTGCTGTGTGTACAGTGACATAATTATTTGTTCAAATGTTTAAATATGATGTAAAGTGAATGTATAATAAAGAATAAAGCGAATAAACTATTTTTTTGGATATTTTCTATGTATTTCACAAATCAAATCCAAATTGATCCGATTTAATTACCAACCTTAGAATATTGACAAAAAAAAGAATTTTCTAAATTTGAATGGTTGACTATAATATATATATAGTCAAGCAATCTTATAGATTTTCTTGCATATATCCACATTTCTATCCTCTGCTATAGCCACAAGCTGTGGGTAATGACTGCAAGCATCAGCCTGCAGATGCGAGTGGTGAAAATGAGCTTTCTCTGAAGGGTGCCTCGGCTCAGAAAGGGTGAGGCGCACAGTCAGTTGGGAAGGGCTCAGAGTAGAACTGCTACGGTAATTATTAGAGGTGGTTCAGGCTTCTGAATATGATGCCGCCTTGGTGAGGTGTTTCAGACATGAACAACTGGAAGGAGAGCCCAGGACACTCAGCTGACCTGGCACCGCCTCATTTTCCTCACAGAAGACCTGAAGGTGGTATCTGGGGAGAGGGAGGGCTGGGCATGTCTGCGTTGACTTCAACCTCCACCACCCCTAACCCAGATGAGGAGCAGAAAATGGATAGATGGATATCAGGATGGCTCAGAATGGCTCTTTGGGTGTGTCTACAAAATTATATTACACTACAGTGAAGGCAGCAAGACTGTATTATATTATCTTCACTAATATCTGTATATTTTTTGTCATTATTGGAAAAATAGATGATGATGATGGATGATGGATGCCTGACTTAATAAAAGCCCGATTATCAAAACTGCTTAAAAAATAATTTCCTTTGGGCTCTCACTAAAACCTTTTTGGAAGATGTGTAAATTCCCATTGTGAAGGAAAAACCCTAAATATACAGCATTTTGCCCTGCAGGAACCCAAACGTTGTCTGTTGGCTAATCCACAGTGTAATCCAGTGTGCTGATACTGGGTGCCTTCTTCTGTCTTAATTGGACAGATGCTGAGAGATTTTTCATCTGAGATGCCCCAGTTTCCAGACACCGGAAAACTGGATTTAAACTCTAGAATAAACGCTGGTAACGGAATGATTTTTGGCACAAAACCAAGGGAGTTGAAAGTCATAAAAATCATCACAAATGAAGCTTTAATCCAAAAAGCATCAACCTTCAACAACCTGCAAATCCCTGTGATTTCAAATGGAAATTTAAGATCCTGCACCTTAATACTGGTACACATTCAGCATCCCCTTTCCTCCTCCTCCCACATTATCCTGTGTGTGTGTGTGTGTGTGTGTGTGTGTGTGTGTGTGTGTGTGTGTGTATGTGTGTGTGTGTGAGAGAGAGAGAGAGAGTGTTAGTAATGGCTGCCTTCAGGGACCAGCAAAGGCATGTTCATTACTGGCTACACACAAGCACACACAGATACTTGCGCGTGTGTGTGTGTATCGCACACGCATGCCATACACACACACAGACAGACACACACACACACACACACACCAAGACACTGAAAGATAAACAATTTAAATGTAAATGTCAGTGGGAAAGACAATAAATTCAGACAGAATACTAATGAGAGTAAAAGCTCACTGTGTGTGTGTGTGTGTGTGTGTGTGTGTGTGTGTGTGTGTGTGTGTGTGTGTGCGTGCGTGTGCGTGCGTGTGTTTGTTTGCGTGTTATAGAAAAAGAAAGATAAAGAAAAAACAAAGCTCTGAAATGTAAACACCTTTCTTAGTAACAGCTGTTGCAAACACACACGCACACACACACACGCACACACACACACACACACACACAACCACACGCACACACAACCACACATGCACCAGCCCATTTGTTTCTTGAAAGATTTGAACAAGAGCAGATAATAATGTGTACCAATAAGTTTGCAGGATATATTTAAACTCAGATGAGATAGGAAAAAAATCCGTTATTTATTATAAAATTGCACTACAGCTTTTATAATTTCACTGCACAATATTTGTTGTTTGGCCTGAGCTCTGCAAAAGGACTGACTTGAGTTTTCACAAAATCGGTGCAGCAATTCTGCTCATTTTAAAAAATGTATTCTGCAGTGACAAATCAATTGCACACTGCTATTTAAGCTGCTTTTTTCCACACATTTCCCAGGCAGGGCTGATTTTTAATGCTCACAAGGTTCATGTTTTAGTTCAAATGACACCCAGATACAGTAACTGCGCACACTTCAAAGTATTGTTGAAATTATGCTCACTGGTTTGCTTTCCTGCTTCTGCATGCTGCACTTCAGAACCTGAAACAAAGCCCCACACCCTACAATTTCCATCAATCCTTACCAATAAAAATAGAGCCAAGTTGCCACCAAGTTCGTCAACAAATTCCTGTTTTTTAATGCCAAAAATATATCCATTCAACTCAGATTGACTTCACATTTTTCCTCTCTTCATCTTTGCCCCACTTGCAGTAGATCCAAGCCACAAATGGGACCTGTCTCCTAGTTTCAAATCCACTGGTACCGACCATCCAAGAAGTTTGTGCTTTAGTTCTCATGGGTGAAGTTGCAGCATTGTTACCAAACACTAATTAGCAGATGTGTGTCTGTGTATCTATTCAGATTAGTCAGCTAAGAACGACGGCTGTTGTTAGCTGATAAATTACCAATCCATTGTCTCATCCAAATATGTTAATATCTGGCTCAAAAAACTAATATGATAGCAGTCAAAACACAGAGGCTTCAAAATGAGGTTACAGTGGCTACACCCACCTTATATATGTAGAATCTTTAGAAATATAAAGTACCAATAGAGTAACTACATCAGTTAGTCTATTGTTTTTAATTAAAATAATTCAGGAACCATAGTTTACCCTACAATACCTGCTCTGCAGCCTTTAAAAATATTTATTATTTCTTTCAATGTAACCTTTATGATCTTGTGAGTTTAGAGCTTTACCACAGCATTTATAATACCGCAATTTATGTTTAAGATATTAATGTGTATAATATTCCCAGTCCCACACAATAATACAAATCATTTGACATGCCAGAATTAAATTCCTCTTCTACTTAGTGCCAGCCATGCCATTTCAATTCCAGATTTAATATGAAATCATCTCAGAATGCAACAGCGTGAAAAACAAATGAAAGGAATGAAATCTGGATCGCCCCCCCAACAATTTCCTTTCTAAACTTACAGGACTGCGGGGACACTCAAAGTGAAACATGCTTCCTGATTTAATTGTTGTTTGTGCTGTAGACTGTTTAGAGATGAAGAGCTAAAAACTAAGGACATTCCCCCCTGTTTCCACCAGCCAATCGCACCCTGGGCGTATCTGTCGGGACTGAAAAAGAAAACATAATAAGAAACTGCCTTAAGTGTGCATTTTTTGTAATGGCTATCAGAGGGCAAGAAAACGTATAGTCCTATGGAAGTCTACAGACTGACCTCAGCAAAGACTTTCCTGCTGGGTTTATGGTCACAGTCAGTAATTTCATACTGAAACACTGAATTTATTTTAATTTTTTCTCAATGTAAGTATCAGAAAGGAGGATTATCCCAGATATGTTCATTGGCTAACCACTTCTGACTGACCAGTCTGACCGCTTGTCACATTCAGTTTCATAACACCAGGACAGTGATGGCTTCAAAACGAGACTTCAAAAACTAGTGGGTGACCTCACAATGGCAATTTTCATACTGTTACTGGAATCAGTATACTGGTGTGTATAATCACAGGTGCGTGCACCAAGGAAGAGCTCATCAATGCTGTGGTGCCCAATATGTGTTCATGTATTGCATTTAAAAAGTCAAGCAACAAGCAGTAGCAGACATATTATGGGACTAAAAACACACAGACTATTTTCATTCTCATGCTTGCCTGACTTTGCGCGCTGATTTAAAGAAGACAAAACAGACTGCAGATTGTTTCTGCTCCGCATCTTGTTTCTGTGTTTATTCAAGACAGTTTCTGACTGTTTGCACTAATTTTCTTTTATTTAGTGGTAAAGAGCAGCGAAAGAGGTTAGAAAGCACTTCAGGGCCCTTCACATCAGAGACCCACTTCATTTTAGGTTTTGTGTGTGTGTGTGTGTGTGTGTGTGTGTGTGTGTGTGTGTGTGTGTGTGTGTGTGTGTGTGTGTGACTAACCAGCCTGCCTCCCGGTCTCTTCTCCCGCTCCCTAAATCCTGTCACAATAATAAGCCTGATCTCAGGACAGGCGTTTATCCATGGTGACATCTGTGGCACACACGTTCACACTCTCCATTAGTGCTGCTCTATTTCAGCTCAGGCCTACGTGTGTGTGTGTGAGTGAAGGCAGCCAGAATCAGCCAATCAGCACTCAGTACATTCCAGTTTATCTCCATGGCCTTTCATCACGCCCTTCATCGCTTTTTAATTTTCTGTAGTGCAGCCACAGATAACAAAAGAGAAACTGATAAAATAAGAAAGAAAAGAGTTAAATAAACCGATCAGCACTGAATTTATTGTTGTGTAATGAGGCTATACTGCGTCATTAAAAGATAGTCACCTCAATCCTATGAATCTGCATGATTTCCATCAGCCTATTCTGTAGAAAATGATGTGACTTTCAATAAATTTCTGCCGATCCGAGATAAACGAGAGCAGAAAATCTCTTACGTCACCCTGCACACAGAGCTGACAAAGTGCTGAGTCAGGCTCTTGCGTCATTGTCTTATATTTTGTAGCTATTTCATCTCCCTTTTTCCTTTACTTGGTTTTCTTTCACTGTTCATCAGCAGCACAATAAAAACCATTATGCTTGAAGGAAGAGCAAACTCCATGTAAACTGAAAGGATTAAAACTTTCCTTGTGTTAATTGAAAGCACGGGAAAAATTAAGACGCAAAATAACACCCAACAAACTTGTCAGATGTTTGTTGGGTGCAAACTTTTTCCAATCAACCACTCAAATCTGTGAGAAACATCCAGTCAAACTTCCCAGACTTAAGACTAGTAGCAAACAACAAAGGAAAAAAAAACTTCTGATCTATGAGATACAGACGTGGAGGTAAAATAGTTCAAGAAGATTCTTGACTCGATGCTGCCTAAAGCTGAGAAGTTGAATTCTCTCAGGATCTTACTGAGGGATCCTGGGATGGAAAGGTGGAGCATGAGTTGGACTGGTTAAAAGAGCTATGCCAAAATCACAGTGTGGGTAACACAGCACAGTTCTCAATTTTAGTAGTTGCCATTAATGGTTAAACAAGCGGAAAGCAGTCAGTAAACAGTAAAGTGCCAAAAACTCTAATGGCCACTTGAGGCTGGCTCCAACAGAGCATCAATCCCAAATCACATGTTAAAATGTCCAAATTAACAGGAAAAACAAACATGTTTACAGCCTGATACAAAATAGTTTTGGTTTATAAGCGTAGTTTTACTCTTCATAGCAACCGAATGTTCTTTTAGAACTCGTCCATGTGAATGGTAGAGTTAGGGGCGTGGCTACTCTGACTAACAGGTATGCAGATGCAGGCAGCTGGAGCCAATCAGCATCTGCTGGGCCTCACCTCTGCTAATCCAAGTGCATCAACTGGACCTTTGCCATGGAGCATGTAATCATCTGACAATTAATTTGAGTTTCCTATGTGTGCCTATCTACCGAATTTTTCGGACGATAAGGCGCCCTGGATTATAAGGCGCACTGTCGATGAACGGGTCTGTTTTCATACATATGGCGCACCGGATTATAAGGCGCATTAAGCAAAACAAAACAGTCAGATAAGTCACACTTTACTCAACTCATTCTTCTTGCTTCCTCCACTTCGGTACCATTGATTCATTAATGCTGAATTCTCTCGTAGCTGCTCTATTCCCATGTTGTTGCAGTACATTAATGACTAACCTCGTATTGTGGATGGATTATCTCAGTTGTTCTCCTGGCTGAAGTTTTGGTCCATTTACAGCATCCTGCCATGCGATTGCAATTGTTCCTAACCACTGGGAATCACGTTAACTTTTATCGAGTGGAAAAAAGTTAGCATTCATTCTCCAGCTTTACTGTGTTTATAATAATAATGGATTGGATTTATATAGCGCTTTTCAAGGCCACTATTCATTCACTCTCACATTCACACACTGGTGGAGGCAAGCTATGGTTGTAGCCACGGCTGCCCTGGGGCAGACTGACAGAAGCGAGGCTGCCATATCGCGCCATCGGCCCCTCTGGCCCACACCAGTAGGCGGAAGGGTAAAGTGTCTTGCCCAAGGACACAACGACCAGGGCAGAGAGCCCGGGAATTGAACCGGCGACCTTCCGGTTACAGATACGCTTCTCAACCCCCTGAGCCACAGTCGCCCCACGTATGTATACGTAGCACATCATTATATTGCCCAGAGGTCAGCAACCTGCGGCTCGGGAGCCCCATGCGGCTCTTTAGTCCTTGTAGTGCGGCTCCGCGTGGTTTGGGAAAATAAATTAGAAGTATTTAGCTGAAGTGTATTTTATCTATGTTAGTTCTTTTTTAACTTGTAGTTCTAAATTGGAAGATTGTTGTGATATTGAAATATAAAAATAAAATTATATTCTATTATTTTTTTCACTCAAAATAAGCGTCACACTCGCGGAAGCCGGTGTACCCTCCGAAACGCTGTGCATTTATCGAGACTTTCAACCCCAGGTAGGCCAATTATGGATCTTTGTATCCACATTATGTCAGCAGCTATTTTCAACCGTGAGCTATGTTAAAAACAAACACCGCTCACGCCTCACAGATGACAGCTTACAGTCCTGCGTAAAGATGAAAGTGACTTCGTACAGCCCTGATTTGCAGACGCTGTGCGCAAAGGTTCAGGAGCAGAAGTCCCATTGTAAACATATCACGGCAGACCCGACGATGTTTGCACGAACAAGCTTTTCACACACAGTTGCTATACGCATACAGCCGGCTGTAGCTTTGCAGCTCACAGCCCGACACACGCCAACACAACAGCAGAGAGAGCACAGACGTAAAGGCGGCGAGCCGTGATTGCGGGTGTCGCTCAGGTGCGTCCGCCTCCCCTGCAGCGGCGCTGCAGACCACGCCAGGTCTGGTCAGGTAAAATACATATTTAGGCAGAATTTTGCAAATATCTATCTTTCTTTTTTTAGCAGCATAGTGCTTTTTTTCCAATTATTTTTTAAAAGCCAGGCCAAGGCTCCAAAAGCCCAAAGGCAATATAAGGGTGGCGGCTCACAACAGTTGTTGTTTGCTACATGGATCATTTTAGTTCAGCTGGGTGTCTTTCCGTTTGTTATATTTCGTTCAAAATGTGTTAATTACATAAATAAAATATAATTTTCTCTGTAGCACTTCATGGGTTTCATAAGCAACACACCTTAGTTGTTCACACAAAGCATAAAGATAAAAAACAATAATTACAGTGTTATCTTCATTTTAGATGTCAAAAAGTATTTGCAGCTCCCAGTGTTTTCTTTTGCGTGGAAACCGGGTCCAAATGGCTCTTTGGGTCTTAAAGGTTGCTGACCCCTGAGCTTGCCCAACTTCAGTAACCCTGCAAAAGTACATGTTTGGTTTTCTGTCTTCATTTATGTTGGAAGTGGTGGCAGAGCTGTATGTTTTAATTTTATCACAAATCACTCAGTCAGAACATGCTATATCATGCTTAGGTAACTAGCGAAACTAACTTCCTGCTAACTTCGAACTCCATTAAATTTAATAAATCTACCTACGGCAGATGAATGGTATCTCAAAATAATGTGACGAGACATGGCCTTCACTGGATCCATCTACTGTTCGTGAAGCCTCATCAGAAATGGCCTCCATGGAAGGGTGGCTGTTAAGAAGCCATTCTTAAGGAAAGGAAGAAAAGGCTGATGTGTGCCAAATTACACAAGTGGACAGATGTTTCAATGAATATCTGCATCAATGTCTGATTTTCTGCGCAAAATATAAAGAAATTAGGGGTAATTCAACACTTTAGACATTACTATATGTACAAAAATTCCCACATATGTTTGTGGTTCTACAGAAAAAGTCTAAAGATCACTAAAGTATGTCTTCTTCCATTTTAACCTGTCTGAAGAGTGTCTATGCAAAATGTCATGGTAGAAACTTCCAATTACTGCAGTTATTAGCATTTGTCATGTGGTCTTCTTTTTTGTATTTCCTCCAAAATTACTTTTCTCTTTAAAAATGCTGCTGTTTAAGAAATGATTAGTATCTATATCAGTAAAATTGTAGCTAGAAATATTGATAACGCATCAAATTGAAAAAAAATTGGTATCGCCCATCTCCATGAAGAACCCCGCCTCCTCCCCCCTGGAGCTCCCGACTTGACAGTGATAAATGAAGCACTGCAGCTAATGTCTAGCTTGGGGAGATTGGAGTCCACACACACACACACACACACACACACACACACACACACACACACACACACACACACACACACTCACAGTGAAAAGATTGCTTCTACTGCACTGCAATTAAATCTACAAAGTAACCTCCCCCCACCCTCGCCTCCTCTGATTGCCTGGTTTCTTCATCTTCCTCCTGCTCCCCCTTCCTTGCATCCTCTCTTTACCTCTCCCTCCTTCGCCCATATCTCTCTTTCCATTTATTTCTCCCTGCTAAAGGATTTCTCTCTCCCAATCTATCCGAGCCCCTCAATCAGCTGCTCTGATTGCCGTCATCATTTTTTATAACCGCCCATCATTACAAGCATCAGCGTTACCGTTATTGTTCTGCGGCTCGCAGACATACTGGACATGACAAGGAACCTGTACACTCACTTATTTTTAACACAAGGTTGTTGGAGTCCCCTGTGTATAATGGGGAAATATTACATTTTAGAGGGTAGAGTTTCCCCAGAAGATTATGTAGGCATTGAATTTGTCACGGTCCCAGGTTACAGTGTTGTGTTTATTGAGTTTTGGGTTCCTGTTTTGATTTGTTACTCATTCTTCTCTTTCTAATGTTCTCATTTTCTGGGTTCCTATGTGTCTTGCCTCTCTCTGTCTTCTCTGTGTGTCTGCTTGTTTATCCGCATGTGCTCTCCCATGTCTGTCGTCTTTATTAGTGTTGATCTTCATGCATCAGTTTAGTTTTTTCTCTACGTGACTTCCTGTCTTGTTTTTCTGGGCCTCGCTCTAGTTTCACTTCCTGTTATTTCATTCAGTCGGGATTACCTGCTCCACAATTCTTAATTTTATTTGTGTTTGTTTGCCTTTACCTCGTACTAATGTACTAATGTATGAGGTAAAGGCAAAGGAATAGGTAAAGGTAAAGGAATCACAGTGTTTTCCCTGCATCCTGTGTAAAGCCATCTGATTATGTTCTCTTTTCTCCTGGTTACTTTTGCTACTGGTGTCCCATTTTTGGGATTTTGGTTACAAGTTTCCCTTCTGAAGTTTAACACTGCTATCAGCTTTTTGTTCGTTTTGTCTGGACGAGTTCTCAATTCCCCCAAACCCAAGAGAACCAGCAATAAAGCAAATGTTTCGCTTGAAAAATTACAAATCAAGCTTCATATGGAGCAAATTTTCAAACCTGATGTGCAAATTAAAAATATCACAAGCTGATCTGATGTATCGATATCAAAAGTACAGCAATCCAAATTCTGACACTTTCTTTGTTGTATTTTTCTTTTATTTCAGGTGCTTAAAATGCTGCTTTCCTTTATTAACCAATGTTTCATTTATTACTTTAGTTATTTTATTACCATTAATAAATATTCAGGTTTTAACCAACATTTAACGGGGCTCGGCAATTAATTTAATTCTCATTTCAATTACTAATTTGCCTTCTTTATTAAAACAAGATAATGGAGGGAAAAAATAATTATTATGCTGCATTTTGATTTGCAATGATTCCTTCATTTCACCTTTCAGCACATCCTTTTTTTTTTTTTTTTCTTTTACTGCTCCAAAAAGGTCGGCACTGACTCTCCACTGGACTGTGGCAGGTTTGGCTCAGTTCAGATTTATTTATGTGGTTCGTTTTTTTAGTTGATTTGTATTTAAAATTAAACGGCATCCACTAAATGAAAATGATGTCTTATAAATCATCACTTTTCCCAAAGTCTGAGTGACTGCGTTAAAATAACGTTTGGTTAGAAATGTTTGATTAATGCCATAATAGCCTCATTATTTGAATAACTGCAGGGTTTCTGTTAAAGTGGTCACCATAAATGTTTATGGTTTATAATGTGACAGTTATTCAGTTCAATTAAGTTAATTTGCATTAACTTTTTTCTTTAATTGCAACACCATAAACTAGAAATGGTCATCGGAAGTTTCTCTATTCGAGGTTCAAAAACAGTTAAAACTTCACATCTGTCACTGTAGGACAAAACAAGCATGTCCATCTTTACATATATGGATCAAAAGTGGTAACGTAATTGTAAAAAAAAAAAAAGAGTTTAATGCTGTTAATTGCACAAAATTAAATGTATGTGGTATATGCCAAACACACAACTCAATCAGCCCCAGCAAAACAATTTCTACACCTGAAGGTCTGTTTTCTGTTTTGCACTAATCTTCTTCTTCTTCTAACCTCTGAATCAGTGGATTGACAGCTATGAGTGTAGTTAGAGCGGGGGTGTGGGTTAATAAGCCTCCACAGGGCTCATATATGCGCGTGTGCACCTTCCTGACGGTTCGACTCGATCGATCGCTCAGAGCCATTAGTCTAGAGACAGTGTATGATGCAGGGAAACTTGAAGCACTTTGCACTGGTGGAGTGCTTAGTGTTTTCCAGACATCTTTATGTCATAGTAATGGTTCTTTGCATTCATACATGCTTTAAGTACATGCTTTGGAGAATTTTGACTGCTGGTTAGAGCAATAATACTAACATGTAGCACACAAAATTAGGCTTTAAATTATACTTTTTACTACAAGATGTAAAAAAGCTTGATTTAAATCAATACATTTATGATATACAGTTATAGCCTGACACAAGCCTGAATTGGATAAACAAAATAAGATGGATGGATGCTGATGATGTAGTGCATACATATTTTATCTTATAAAAAGTTATTTTATTTAATACTAAAACTATTCCTACACTACTGTAAGTACAGGCTGGGTTAAAGCTTTAGTATATCTTCATTTACTGATAAAAGATTGGTGTGTCTACTGCACAAAAGGGGATGTTTTGGGGATGGCTAGGATGGGAATGAGGGACAGCTCAGGTTGAGCAGTTTAGAGACAAAGTTAGAGAGGCAAGGCTGAGATGGTTTGGACATGTGCAGAGGAGGAATAGTGGATACGTTGGACAAGGATGCTGAACATGGAGTTGTCAGGCAGGAGAAAAGAGGAAGACCTCGAGGGACGTTCACTGATGTAGTGAAAGAAGACGTGCAGTGTGTTGGTGTGACGCAGGAGGATGCTAGGGACAGGGTGAGACAGAGGCAGATGTGCTGCTGTGGCAACCCCAGAATAAACAGCCAAAAGAAGAAGATTTATTCGTAAACATAAGCTGCCGTGGTGATCCACAAACAAAATTTTAATGGAGATGGTTACTGTAAGAGGCATCTTCTTAGCTACATCTATATCTGCATCTTATATCAGTGTAAGGCCAAAAACATATGACATGAAAAAAATCCCGGATAACTAACAGTGTGCAAAGCTAAACAGAGTTCTAGTCTCACAACAAGCCGACATCAGCTCATGATTTCTACATATGGTCATCTGTTACAACATCAAGTTGAGTCAAGTTGAATCAAATTGAATCGATTTGTTTTTATATCAGCACATAAACCAACAGCAGGTGTTAGCCAAAGTGTTGTGCAGCTAAAAAACTAAAAGAATAATTAAATAATAAGGAACATTTTTAAAAAATGCTGGGATGGGAAAACCACAAATAAAACAACATAATAACTCTAGGTTAAAAGTCAAAGATGGGTGTCTATTCTACAAATATACCATTCCCACAGAGCGCAGGAGTACTATTCACAAACTCCTCAGTAGTCTTCCATAACTTGGCATATCAGAAGAAAATGGGCTTTTATGGGGGTGGGTCTTAAAGAGACGAGAGGCAGAATGGCCTGTTTATGACAGATAATGAAATTATAGGCTGGATAAAAGGGCAGTAAAAGTCTTTTTTTTTTTAATCCTACAACAATAAACAAGCAAATGAGCAATAAAAACTGACAGTGATACATTTTTACAACATTTCAACTATCTTTTGTTTTAAAGATAAAAAAGACAAAAGACATTACTAAACTATAAATACAGGTACTCACAATGCCAGCAAACGCTAACTTGTGTCAAATGAGGGGCTGCATTCGGCTTACAGAGAGTGGTGTGAAGAAACAAATTTACAAACGTGATATCTGCTATTCAAAGCCTCATTAGCACAATATCACATCAGACATTTACATCACACTCAAAAAAAAAATCCCTGGAAACATTTGCTGTCAGAGTTATTATTATAGCAAGTTGCAATAATAATTATTTACACCTACAAGCACACCTGGTAATTAAAAGACATCGACACACCAGCTGCTGTGTGTCTGAACACATCTGACATTAAATTCTTCATTAGTCTTTTTGTTACTATTTTCCATCTGTGTGTAGGTGGCGAGAGCGGAGCTAAGACATCTGAGATGAGTCAGGTAGGAGTAGTAATGTCCAGATAACACCATTAAAAAATATTTAGCTCTAGACTTCTGACCCCAAACACGAACATCCCAGTAGGGATTCGCTTTTTGGACAACATATTGCAGGGCTAAGGTTACTAGTGAAGGTAGAGCAGATAAAGAGCGGATAAACTGAAAAAGTTGAGGAAATGTTAATTAAAATAAATGCAAATATCAACTAGATTGATTAACCTCTAGACACTAGCTGTAAAGAAAAAACAAAGCCAATGCAGTGCCAAACAGTGCAGTTCCTCAAACGGCCTCATGGGCCTGTCTAAAACTCCCACATTAAAACGCTTCATAACTTCACAGCATTAAAAAGCATGTTTACAGACTGGTACAAAAATGTTTTGGTCTCTATGAATAATTTTCCCCCTTCATAAAAACTGTACAGGCTTCCTTTTGATTTATAAATTTTTTGAGGGATCTTATTGATCTAGGCTCCAAAAACTTGGCTTCAGGCAAAACTCCAATGTTTTCCATGTTTTATATGAAAGTATATGTACCTTTATAGTAGAAAGGTACATATACCTTTCTACTTGTATGTATGTATGTTTAAGAATTGTTTGGTGTTTATCATAAATGTTGTGTTCAGCGTGTAAGAATTTCAAATCATACGTGTGGTCAAAGTTTGGAAATATTCACAAATGTGCACGCTACTATGACAATTACAGTTAAATGTTGCTATTATATGTAGACAAGTTGTTTGTTTCAGTCGGAGCCAACAGCTCTGGCCTCTATGGACAGTATCCCCAACAGCTCTCATTCACTCATCAGCCTAATAATTTCTCAGTTATAGCCCAATGAGCATATCTGGGATAATCCTCCTTTCTAAATCTAAAGTTGTGTCCATGCTGGATGCAATTTGCTCGTTGCACATCACTTTGAAGCTGATGGCTGGTGGATTTTCCAGGCACTGGGCCATGTCAATCACAGGTACCCTTTACTCTCATTGGAAGTCACTTAAATCCCTTACCTGGAAGTTTAGAAAAGTTTATCTAAGATTCCTGCCTTCATAATGTTAAAAGTGGTTATGCCACCCATAGTCACTCAAAGTCGCAGGATACCCTTGAATTTCTGTCATCTCTGGTTGTCACATTGCTGCAATGTTCTGCTTTAGAATGTCAAAATTCTAATTTAAGGTGCTGGCATGTTGGCTTTATTTTCTATGGGTCCAGATCATTCAGTTAGTTTATGGGGAATGGAATTTCCCTGTTTTTCTGTCTGTGTTGATCATGCACAGGTATGGCTGCTAACTGAGCTTCCTGATAAATGAGCACTTTCATTGGGATTTCTTAAATTATAAATTATTAAACCGTTTTATTTATCTGCAAGTATTTTATTTGCCTGATCAGCATTATTTAACTGATCAGCATAATAAGCTGCCTCTTAGGCAAGTTTTCCGTGGATGAACTCTACTTCCACGGTCATTGACTGCAGCTGTGAGCTCGGTGTAGCAGCACATAAATGAACCAGTTCTGGGCAGCTGGATGACGAATGCTAGCTGAAGTCCAAAATGGTGAAACTGGAGAACTTCCAACACTGCAGGATGAGACTGTCTCTGTGGACTGCCCCAAGAGCTAGCAAGCCAGCAAAACAACTGATGGGAAATGAAACATGGCGTGGCGGGAAGCACTGGGTAAGCATGTTAGGAACAGTTAAACTTTCAAAATAAGAGCGAGGGGATTGCCAAATTTGTCATTTGTAAATCAAACACAGATGGTGCCATTCTTTCTAAGGGAGAAAGAAAAAATGCGAAATACACCTGTAGGGCCACACCTTTCAAAGTCTGTATGTAGATGAATGCAGATTAATGTGCAGATTTTACATTATTATATACATCTAAAACTAGGCAGATTTAAATAGCTGCAATTGGTAACTGTATTAATTGAGACCCATCTTTCTAAAGAAAATACCTGCAACCATCACTTTTTCTGGCCCTTTATGCTGAACCTTAGAAAGTCTGAGAGTTTAGGTGAAACAAACCACTAGTTAAAAACGACAAAGGAAATTTCTGAAAACTTAAAAATCATTATAAATTATTTCAGTCAAGGTTTAAGCTAATATTCCAAACAGTCCCAGGCTCCAGCTCGACTAATGTCACAATTTGATACTTTTCTTAGTCCTCTATCATAATAAAGCAAACATCTTTGACTTTTGACTTTTTAAAGTATTCTTGAAAAAAAAAAAGTTTCCATGACTTTTATCACTATTGCAGTTTTGAACAAAGTCCCATAAGTATTCAAGTACTTATTTGAACCCATTATTTCTGATCCTACTACTAGGCACACCTGGTCAGACATGTTAACATGATTAAAAATAAAGTTATAGTCCTACTTAACATTGTAAATACATAGTTCTGTGTAAAGTCTGATTGGATTCACTGTTAACTATGCAAAAGCCAACCAAAAGATCTTGGTGGGTATTTTGGTCTTTTTCTTAGGCTTCTGGCCCTGTTTTGCCTGCTTTGTTTCCTCAAGCTTGATCATCAAACACATACCTGGCTGCTCTTTTTGTGTCTACTCCCTTAAGCATGAAACCTCTTCCCCCAAACAATTACTATTGGTCTATGAAGTTTCAAAGCCCAAAAAGCATTGATACACAAACCTCTTGCGCTGCACACAGATGGCCTTCCTCTGGCTACTATGAGAGTCTCTGAAGTCCAGTATCTGGCCTTGTCCAGTTCACAGATGCTGTTTGGCGCTCCAAGAAATACGAATGCTTTATAAACTACTTTTTTAGCATTAAAATCACAGGTCGACCTTTTGAACATTGTAGTCACGCTACACTTTGTCTCCAAAACCTAATCGCGTCCAATTGGTCCAATGCGGAATTTCGTTTAAATAGAGAAAAGGGCTTGTTTGTTTCTGATTTCCATTGACCTCAAAGACGCTTCAGTCCGTTGAAAATACTTTTTCTCTCCCGTCTTTTTGAAGCCGATGCAAAGCTTGTCCCCATCCACCACCACCTTCACCACCACCATGCCTGGACGTTTCTTGATTTCCTCTGGCGCTGCATCTCTGAGCCAGACAGACAAAGGAAGGGAAGTCCTGCCAAGTCTCTCGACTGCAGGCATGGCTTTTTCCTTTCCTCTCTGCTCCCTCGCTCTTTCTTCGGCTCTCTCTCGATTGTGGCAGTGTTCCCGAGGAGCCTTGGCGATGCTCCAGCATGTCTGCCACTCCGTCTGAACCTTTCCATCCTACCCTCCATCCCGATCGTCCTTTCGCTGTGGACCCCCGCCCCGCTAACCCCTCCACTCCCACATCCTCCTTCCCCAGTCCAACCCCCTCCAGCCTAACCAAAACATTAAACACACTCCAAAAAACAAAACAAAAATTTACATTCAACTCATTTATAATCAGTCAAATATTTGATTCCGCATCTTTTTCTTTCTCTTCAACCCTTAAACCAAAACTCACTCAGTATTCCGAAAAACTGTTGTCGCCCAACAACCTTTACACTTACCACTAAAAGGAAGTGACCGCGTGTGTCTCTGACTGTGTGTGTGAGTATATGTGTATCTCAGGTCTTTTGTTTAGTGCCAGTGCAGATCTATTCATCATGTGCCAAGACTCTGTGCCCTCACTTGTAGTGAAGAGGGGGCAGGTTGGTGCCAAGTGCCCTGACTGCCAGCTTAGTGCTGCTGTCGGTCTGTTTATGCTCACAGAAAGCTCTCTATCTCACACACACACACACACACACACACACACACACACAACACACACACACACACACACACACACACACACACACGTATAAGCACAGTTTTCTTTGAGCCATTTACAAGCAGGAGTGGCAAATATATTTGTAAAGAGGGAACAAAATAAACAGATGTATGGAATATTAAAAGCAAGTGCTAATATGTATAAAATTAAGCTGATATTATCTGATGCTTAATCGGAATATATCTCCCCTTAATATCCTCAAAGTATAGTTGAGCAACATTATTGTCTTATGGTTTATTGTATGAAATATTAAAACGTTTTAAAATTCTACAACATTATTCGGAGGAAATTGTGACATAAAATGCACCTTTTTTTATATACATGAACATGTAACATTCTGTTACATGATATCTAATTTTGCTGTAATTCTATAAAATTATACCTGAATTTTACATACACTACATACATTATTTAAATAGTTTTCTTAGATAAACCTTGCTAGTAGCAGGTTTGACCCCCTTTTCCTTCAGAACTGCCTTAATTCGCCATGTTAAAGATTCAGCAAGGTGCTGGAAAAATTCCTCAGAGATTCTGGTCCATATTGACATCACAGCATCACACTGTTGCTGCAGATTTGTCAACAGGACATCCATGATATGAACAACCTTTTCTACCACATCGCAAAGGTGTTCTATTGAATTGGCATAGCACGTTATCCTTCTGGAAACAAGCATCGGAAGATGGTACATTGTGGTCATAAAGGTGTGGACACAGTCAGCTACAATACTCAGCTAATTGGTACTAAGGGGCCAAAAGTGTGCACAACGCTATCATACAGTACCACCGTCAACAGCCTGAACCAAGGCTTTCACATAGTTTACGACAATTTCTGACCCTACCATCTGAATTTTGCAGCAGAAATGGAGACTCATCATACAAGCCAACGTTTTTACAATATTCTATTGTCCAACTTTGGTGAGCTTGTACTAACTGCAGCCTTAGCATCTTGTTGCTGTAGCACTTGTGTTTCAAGGTTCAACATCTTGTGTTTACATAGATCAGGGGTGTCCAACTCCAGGCCCCAAGGACCGGTGTCCTGCAGGTTTTAGATGCGTCCTTGATCCAACACAGCTGAACCTCCAGGACACTGGCCTTTGAGGCCTGGAGTTGGACACTCCTGACAGGAATATTCTTCTGCATATCTTTGATGTAACTAGTAGTTATTTGATTTACTCTTGGCTTACTATCAGCTTGACCCAGTTTGGCCATTTTCTGACCATTCTCTGTAAACTCTGCAGGCGGTTATGTAGGAAAATCCCAGCAGATCAGCAATTTCTGAAATACTCTGCACAACATCGGCACATTCAAAATCACTCAAATCTCATTTTCACCAACAATATGTAACTATCAAAGGGATTCCCAACATTTCTAACTTAATCATTTTTAAACATGCAAATATCAGAAAATATTTTGAGAATTAAATTGATTATACTGATACTAACAAGTTATCCAAGTTAAGTTGTACCCCAGCTCTTGCAAAATGACAGCTGAAACAGGCAAATGCATCCACAACACTGAATTTGGGCAAATGGTTGGAAAAATTGATGGATGGGTGAATTTTATAACACAATGGATTCAAACTTAAACCAAATATATTGCATAATGTTTAACTGCTGCAACTATCAAAATGCAGTTTTGCTGCAAACTGAATGCAATGTTTGGTTAGTCACTAATAAAGCATCATATTTTATATGTACTGTACTTAAAATTTGAGGAGCTGTTATCAGTTTAAGCAGTGGTTTATAATCTTTGGACCTTGTCAGATTAAAAATCACTTTGTACTTTTGATCCCGTTTAATCTTTCACATATCTGTGGGGCATTTCCACTCTAACTTTTTCAGAATTCAGAATTCAGAGAAAACAAATATCTAATTCTTTGCGAAATACAAACAATCGGAGGATAAAATTACAATATGTAAAATTATGACACTTTTTCCATTTTATTCACTTTCTATTGGTCTGATCTATCTTTAGATTTATCTACCGATGCTTAACTAATCATTAACCAGGTAAAGGCACAGCAAGCTGCAACTGTTAAATATTGTTTACTTTACAAACAATAACTTCACAATGTAATAATAAATCAAGCTTTTTTTTCCTGGCTCAAAATGGGCCTATGAAGCATGACTCTGCACATAAGCATGGTTTACCCGCATACAGTAAAAGTGTTATAAAGCAATATAAAGATATCTTTTGTGATTTCTGCCCATAATTACATGAAAATCTCGATTTTTCCATCACAAGGTTAAATTCTCACACATATTTTTCCTTTTTTAAATTTTACTTCTAATACTTCAGCATTTAAGTTTCCTTATTAGGTGCTGAAATTTAACCTGTGACTGAATATGTTTACATTCATACATTGGTATTAAATAAGTGAATTATTTACAGACCTCTACATTTGCGGATATTCGTTTTTTCCTCTACCACTGTTAAGAGACTGGGACGCGCATGCGCAGTAAAAGCATACTTTAACTGGGTAGTAGCATGTGTAGCATCAGATAAATTTGCGATTGTTTAACTTAATTACATTCTTATAACTGAAGCTGCTTTCTTCGTGAATGGATGGAAACACCTGGGAAGTAACCCACAGACCATTGTAACACTAAACAAACCAGCAAACAGCTCGTTTCATTTCGCTACATAACGCGGATATGTAGTAAAGTTATATCACAGGGCTAACTTAAGCTAGCCTGCTGAAGCTAACCGGGTCCACTCTTACCAGAGACTTTCATACTCTCAGTCCGGCCGGGCAACGCTGTCTCTGGGGTCGGCATCTGTGCTTTGGAGGCCATATCTCCCATCCGAATGTTGACAAAGTGACGCCAAACGAAAAGGATCCTGGATGGAGAGACCATTGACCCTCAGCACCTCTCACACCCTGCTGCTGCTGCACTAGCTAGCCTTACATAACAGACATGGGTTTGCGTAACTGTAAGTGTCGCCCCTTACACAATGATGACTGTAAACAAAACACATTTTGAAAATGTTTTATTGCACACTTACAACATAACATAGTGCATTTCCTCATTGAAGACAAAGTACACATTTTGCCACACACGATGCAGAAAGTGAAAGTTAACTACAAAAGTTTTTCATTGTTTTTATTTGTATTTTCTTGTAAATAACTGGGACCACAATAAAGACGAATTCACCTGCTGGGTTTGTTTTTCATTTCGTCTTGTTTCTGTGAACACTGATGAGCTGTATATTCACCAGTGGCTAAGTTAACATACATATACATATATATTGTACATATATTTATTAGTTTCAGGTTGGCCATTCTTGTATTTTGCTCGTTTGTGTTGTTGTGTTTGCACATCTCTGTTGCTTGTGGGGCTCGCACACAAGAATTTCACTCGCATGTGCTGTGCCAGTGTGCCTGCACATGTGATGTGACAATAAAAAGTGATTTGATTTGATTTGATTTGATTTGTAACATAAAAATTCCTATTATTTTGAATGGAGTTCAGTCGTAGTCTCTCAGATGTGAGCTGGTTTGTAGTTTTATATGACTGGTGCTCCGTCGCTGTTAAATACTAATATGAGAGATTTATGTATAAAGCTGGGGAATTCTTCTGTCACAGGAGCCAATCCACAAAAGTGTAACAAAACAACTTCAATAAGGAAGAACCACTGAAAAAATAAACACAACATGACAAAAATAGCTCAGCAAGTTTAAAGAAAATGGTACAATCAGAGATTTTTTAAATAAAAGTTCAAATATAATACAATAAGTGGCTTAAGTAAAAACAAATGCATTGAGACAGCCTCCACACTGAGCTGTTAGCTGTTATTTACTGATTCCACTCAGTTAAACTGGCCATCTGTCATTTTACCTAAACCTCTGTGTCAGTTTGAACTCATCAACACCAAACTGTCGAAAGAAACATTTGTCTTTCACACCATTAAAAGCAATGTTACTTAGTCTGTTTGGAGTTTGAGTTCCCTGTGGGTTTCAAAGATCTTTTTCTTCTTCTTTCAGCTGTTTCCTTTAGTCACTACAGCTGATCATCTCAGTCCATCTCACCCTGTTCCTACCTCCTCCTCTGTCACACCAATTCTCTGCATGTCCTCCTTCACTACATCCGTCAATCTCCCCTGTGGTTTTCCTCCTTCCTGGAAGCTTCATAATCAACTTCCTTTGGCAAATATATCCACAATGCCTTGTCTCCAAAACGTCTCAGCCTTGCATCTCTAACGTTGTGTCTAAACTTGTTTTTTTGCTGTTGTTTTGGCCTTGGAGACCCTGATGTCTGTTTGGTTCTGTATATTTTTTCTAGCTAACTTTAATACTGTACATTAATTAAATAAATGCTTTGTTGCTCATTCAGCAAGCTGATTCTAAGACTTGTGGTTTGTCCTCCCTAGACTTTTAGGTGAGGGGCAGTAGCACCCTATGGCAGGTACCCCTCTTGTGGGACAGATGGGATAGACCTCAGGTCCCCTTCATCGCCATGGTGGACAAATGGTTTAGAAAACTAAGAGACACATGATCAAATATGACTTATTTAATACATCTACATAAATAACATGACCCTGAAATTTACCTGAAGCTGTTCATAATGTAGATTTATGTCTACAGTAGACTAGAAGACTTTAAAAATGACTTTTACAAAACTAATGTCTGACACTGTCTCATATCTAAAGGCAATCTGTCATAAGTCAGGGTTTTTAGTTATAGACTGTAAAGGCTTCTTTAAACCCGCCAAAGCTTTTTGCAGACAGACTATGTCAACATTAACTGCCCTTTAAACAACAGCATCTCATTTGTACATTTGTCAAATACGAATTAAGCTCTGTCTCAAATTATGCATTTTAATACTTTTCTCACTGTTTTGTGAGCATAAGTGTTCACACTATTACAAAAGTATATACAACTACACAAACCCCAGTGGTGTACTCAGGAGGGTCAGAAAGTAGTCAGTAGAACACTTTTGTTCGATGTTATAATCACAAAGCACCTGAGGCAGTAAAGTTTTTCTCAGCTATTCAGGGACAGTTTTTTCATGCCAGTTAAATTACAACATACATTAATATGTAGATATAACGTACAGTAAGACAGCACTCTGAACTTTGTGCCAATGCTTTGGGGAAAAGGGTCCTTTCTTTACAAAGCTAGATCCTGTGTGACGTGTTTCACCCTCCACCTTTGAAGAACTCCACGAAAACCGTCTTTATTGCCCAGTGCTGCACCTCCTGAGCATGAATGGTAGCGCATTTCTGCAGAAGCCAGAGGCTGATTAACAGGCCTGGTTTGGGGACTACATCATCATAGAGCCACATAAAACGTAGCTTTGGGTGTCCACATCCTTTAGGACACAAAAGCTAATTGTATTGTTAGTTAAAACTATCTGGATTAAATTAACAGTTTATGTTGAGGTGGAAGGGGGCTCATTTCACCCTGTGTGTTTGGTGACGCAGTGGTCCTCAGAGGAGGACGGAGCATCCATGAGTGGTGTACTCATTATATATTGAACATTTCAAAGACTGTGGATCTTACACTTTTACTGCTAATATGATATTATTTCCCATCATGTCGTCACCATTATAAGAAGAAAAACTGCTGATCAGTAAGGCAGAGGCAGCTTTTGTCACTGCTGGCCTAAGAAGAAAAGACGGTGCAGAAAGTGGACACGGCATGGAAAGAAAGCAGAGGGGGCACTTATTGGTTACTGGCAGTGGTCACGGGATTGAACTTCACTGGTTTTAATTAAAAGCTTGCCCTAAAAGAGCTCCAGCTGAGTTTTGTAACCATTTTACACTAAAGAAACAATGTGACAGGGGCGCCAAAACATTAGAAAAATACAGCCATTAAAACGAACATGCACACAATATTAAAATGGATACGTTTTATTCCATACCTTGAAAAATGAAAGCAGAATATGAAAGATAAACAATGAAAATTGTAATTACAGGGAGTTAAACACCACACGGGTATAATGGTTTGAATTATGAAAGTAAACTGTAAATATTTGACATTTTAATAAAAATCCAAATAGCAGAACAGTTTAATGTAAGCTGTGAACACTTCAGCCCTGACAAGAAATGAAAAGTAAATATTAAATGATCACAAACATTACACAATGAATTAAAACAAAAAAATGTTCAAGAAAACGATTTGTGTGTTACTCAGATGGTTCAAATAAGGTTGTAGGGATTTCTTGAAGAAAATCAGGCTCCGTGAGATGGAAGATGATGATTATTTCATAGTCGGCAGCTATAATGGTGCAGTCAAATGAGCACCGAACAGCCTCCATCAGTCAACTGGTTCCCAGTACACTAGGTGGTGGTGGGGGGATGGATGGAAAGAGGACAGATGATGAGCCATATGGAAGAACCCAGGAGGAACGCTGCTAATGCTGGAAAAAATGTTAATTTCGGTGTCTCATTGTTCGTGTATGAAGGTGGGAATCATCAATAATTCAGATGGCAGGTGCACAGTTTTAGTTTTCACTGGAGAAGAAGACTTTTCTAAATGTACACTTCTCTGTTAACTCTTTCCATCCCTTGGCTTCTTTATATTAGAACCAAGCAATGCAGCATTTCTCCAAACATTTCTGAACATCTACTGATTGGAGCACATTAAATGAAAATGTCACCTGGTGCAACTCTGAGTGAAAATAATGTGCTGCATTTCAGCTAAAGTTAGTAGATATATTGAGTGGTTCAGGTGGGGGCAAAGAAGGCAGGGGCCCATTCGTACTCGAACTTTGCCCTGTCTGACTTTTTGAGGCAGGGATCGTGGCTGAATTTGTTTGAACATAAAGGGGGAAAAAAAGTTGTGCCAGTCTTCATGATGGCAGCACTGACAAAACTCAACCACAGAGACAAAAATCAATACTTTATCTGTTTAATGCAAACCCAATTAAACTGCTTTCTCATCCATAAAGAGCCTGTCATCTAATTTAACTTTTTTGGTTTGGTTTTTTATCCCTGTTGTTCCAATCACTTTAGGCTGGAGCCACAGAATGGAGATGCTCAGTATCTTTTATTTATACTCAGAAAAGGGAAGAATAAAGGGGGAAATTCTGAACATTTGTGAATAATGGTGTTTATGTAGCCTCTAAAGAAAATTTGAGCACCAAAAATGAGAAAATTGTATCCAGCAGCTCTACAATCACCTTATTATTGTGCATCTCAGCTGGGAGGCCATTCAAAATTCTACCAAAAATCTCGTCATCAAACAGGTATATAATTATAAATGTCAACCTATTTCTTGAATGGTTTGGTAAATATGATGTTAATTACATACCCAACCATGATGTCAACATATCTCCTCTAATATGAATGTATTAATCCTATAATTAATCAGTATTCTGATTCTGATTCTGAAAATGTAAAAATAAAAGCCTTTACTAACTAATTTAACAAATAAAACAAAATAAACTAAATTATTACGGCTTTATTTCCCATTATTCTACATGATAATCACAAAGCACTTTTATTTATTTATTTATTACAAGACTACACTTTGTGGTATGGCTTTGTGGTGAGCACTTTACACATTCAGCGTGGCACCTTTTCATTTTTCTAAGCTATATCCGGTTTGGTTGCTTCATCCTGCACCTTTGTTGAACTCCATGCAACCCGTCGTCATTGCTTATTTCAAGTACAATAAGCAAATCTCTGTAGACGAGTTTATAAATTCTCACAGCAAGCCTGAAAACACGAGAGCAGAGGCTGATGAATGCGCCTGGTTTGGGAATTACATCATCATTTAAAATGTAGCTTTGGGTGTCCGTATACTAGCACAGAGGCTAGCTGCATTGTTCCTTGAAGCCATTTGGATTAAATTAATGACAGTTTATGGTCAGATGGAGTGGGGCTTGTTTCACTCGGTGTGTTTGGTGAGGCAGATGCTTTCACTCCCCCCTCCCTCCTTTCTTAGAGGAGGACGGGGCGGATGAAAAGCGGAGGGAGGACGGAGCTGGAAGCTGAAACTGAGGATGTAAAAACCCGGCTTCATCTGACTCCCTCTCTTTCAGAGGACCACCCCCTCCCCTATCCTCTCTCCATCTGACTGCGCCCAACTTCTCTCCCTCCATCCTGCCGTACAGCTACACGGACTGCACCCAGCACGCACAAAACCTGATTTTGATGGGTTCGGGATATTTGCTTGACTCTTGTACTCTTTATGGGTCTGGACTATTTGTACTTTAAAGAGTGTTCTCTGGAAAGAGAAAGAGAGAGAGAGAAATACCGCCTATTCAGCTCGTGTGCAGAAGAAGGACGGTCCGACCTCCGCATCCCTCGCAACATCCCTCCGCTTCCTCCGCATCCTCAGCATCCCATCCCTGGGAGGACCTCCAGAGAAGAGGACCGCGGACCAAGCTGCAAATAAAGCCGGTTTACATCGTTCTCTCACCGGGCACACAGAGCCTCAAGAGTCGGTGTGTTTAATGGAGGTCTGGGCTGCCTTTTTATTTATTTATTTTTAAACATCAAACAATAAGAACGTGCTCTGTAATGGCAAAAGAAATAGATACCTGCGCCATTTATCCTGCACCCTGCCGCTGAAAGGTATTGTTGTTGTTCGGTGTTACACACTTTTACAGCACATTTGTTCGTTTTAAAGCTAAGGTATTATAGGCGTTGTGTGTGTGTGTGTGTGTGTGTGTGTGTGTGTGTGTGTGTGTGTGTGTGTTTAAAAACCCTTTCATCTGCGTTTTGCTCCTGCGAACGCCGCAGTGTGCTGTCGTGCTCTGCGGAACTTCTCTTTTTTTCTGTTTCTGTTGCGAAAAAAAGAGCCAAATTCTGCATTCACGCCCAAATCCATCCACAAATACTGCACCAGATGTAATATTTAACTCTGGCAGGCCGTGGTGTTTTCTGGTAAATTTGATGTTATAATTGGAAAAACGCAAAAACGGAAATCTTTATTGTGTTTTACTGTCTGTTAGACCAGTTTTTACAGACTGTAATTTGACTTATTCGGTGCCTGCAGTCGTGTATTGGTTAAAAATGTTCAATATAAGCTCTAGCACACACACACACACACGCACGCACACACGCCCGACCCCCACAAAGGCAACCATCCACCCCCTCCCTCCTCTCTGCAGTTTTAGCCTACATGAGCTATCTGGGTCATTAGCATTTCAGCGGTTAATGAGGCTGCAGATGGGTCCTCCTCTCTGCCGGAGAGCCGCTGAGCAGCACAGATGATGCTGATGCTGCTGCTTTTCATCTGCACAAATCAAAAGAAGAGGCTACATGTCCTGATGCCCCCCTGCCCCCCTCCTCTTTTTTTCTGTTTAGCTGACAGGATGGTGTACTCATGTGGGATGAGAAGTAAAATTGCAGCAGCAGCTTCCTCCCCTGCAGCTGTGTCACTAATGCAGTGCTGTATAAGAACGTACATTATGGCTGCTGCTGCCAGATAATGGAGGATGATGCTTTAATGGTCCGCAGTGCTGCCGTGTTTTTAATGATTTAAAACTGCACATCTCTGCAATACTTTTTACACATATACTGTATTATTTTAGATTTTTTATTTTTTATTTTTTGGCCTCTTCCAAATGCATTTTCCCCTCCAGTCTTCCAGTAAGCCATTATTGGTTTCCACTCATCCGGGGGTATGAAAATCAATTTGCAGAGATTTTTACACTTGCTCCATGCGGTCAATCAATTTCAGTGAGCACCATGTCTGCGTTTAATGCAGCTGAAGATGCATTACTGTTGCATGCAGCGCAACTAAAAAGCAAAAAAAGGGTGAAGAAAAAAAACAGAGGGAGGTCACATGATGTTAAAAAAAAATCATTTTACATTGAACAAATGTTAATCTTTTTTTTTTTTCAGGCCTCCAGAAATCCTTCAGATGACACTTTTTGTGGAACTTCTGCCAAATTAAGCCAATGAAATGACAATACCAGTAGAGATGACATTATTTCAAGTATGCTAGAAGCCAAAGGAGGAGATTGAAGCGATTAATATTCAAATGATTTGGATGGATTTTGACATAATTTTTAGTCACAGGGCTAAAATCTGCAAACTGTCCATATACACAGCGGATAAACTGATTGTCACTGAACCACTTCTAACACTGCACCCATTTACATCTCAGGGAAAAGAAAGATATGCACACACAGTCACATTTACGCCTATGCATGGACCACTACAGGGTCCTCCTGAGCTGCCTCTCTGTGTGTGGACTGCAGGAGGAGACAAAGCACTGCAGAGGAGCAGAGCTGAGTAAAAAAACCTTGCCGTTATTGTAACGAACCACTCTTTTGCTTTAACAATAATGTATTATAACGCTGTCAATAGATTGCATTCACAATATCTAGTACAATCAGCACCAATATCATCATAAATGTTGCTGTCAGTGTAATTTGATCAGCTGTATTCAATTTGTAAGGCAGTTTTAGCAGCATGCGGAGGCATGATAAATAATCAGTGCAGTCATAGTCAATATAACCCAACGGTGACAATAAAGCGTTCACTATATTGATATTTAATACATTTATAGCCCACTGAGTGTCATGGGAGATTTACAAGCTCAATATATTGAAATTTGTTTATCTGTTTATAGAAATACATTAAAGAGGAACCCCCTCAGCGCTTGATAACTTGGCAGCAATTTTATTTTCTGGAGTGCTGCTGTTGCAGAAAAACTACTGAGACAGATAAGGACAGGAATAAAGTGGAAGTGATTCAGTCAAGCTGGACAGAGAAAGCTCTAGTAGGACAGAGCAGTGCTGGGGAAAAAAAGAAAAGAAAAACAGTGGTAAAAATGGACTCACTGGAAACGTTAAAGCGAGGTGCACAAGACCACAGCTGCATTGAAAAAAAAAGCAATAAATGTATGAAAACTGTACAAAATCACGATGTTGTGAGTCAGATGAGAACAAAGGGGAATAAGAGAAATATGGGTTGTCACTCCTCGTGTTCACAGCGGACCTTGATTTAAATGTCCATACAATTAAGGCACGCGGTGAATGCCAAGAGAGCAACCAAATATCAGCCATTACAAACACTTATTTGACTGTTCATGTCATGCAAAGATGTAAAGATGCATTTCCAGTTTCCAGTTTCTCTAACATGGCTGTCTTGACGGTAGACTGGGTAAGACGCTGCAGTACCACCACGGACCACTAGTGCACATATATATATATATATATATATATATATATATATATATATATATATATATATATATATATATATATATATATGACTTTTTTGTTCCTTTATTATTTTTTATTAAAAATTATTAGATATAAGATTGTCCTCATATTTTTCTTTCATGCCGTTACAACCCTATCCATATTTAAGAGTTAACTATGACAGCGCCTTCTAGTGTCTGAATTACATGAGCTTATATTTAGTCTGTGTGTAGTATTATAGCACCAGTATTAGGAGGAGGTTGGGGTGGATGGATAGGTCTACGGTTCTGCTTTTGTTCTCCGAAACCTGAATCAAAAGATTTGAAATAAGTGCTTTTTGCCTTTAATCTCAATTGGAAATCAGAGAAACTGGAGTAGAAATAAGTAGAGAGTAATATTAATTGATTTTCCTATCAAATTAAATGATTAAATACAGTTTATCATAAAGTGCTATCATTTCCAGGCTCTTGTAAGTGTCTAATGCCACATATTGCAACTGTTTTCAAAAGTCATATTTGTAGCTAGCTGAGTTGTGCCAATTGGGGTTAAATATCAGCATACTCACATGTGCCAAATTTGGAGTAGTATTATATGTGCAGATTTGGCCCAGTTTAGACTGAGGAAATGACTTTTATTTCTACTGGCTGGCAGAATTAGGACCATTTCAACCATGGGGAGCTGCAGGAAGGGACTAATATTTTGTAACTGAATGCCAACCACCAGTGAGCATTCAAAGAATTAGTATATACAGAGATTGGTCCAGAGATTGTGCCCAATTAAATGCTCACTAATAATGAACTTCAAGATCAAACTAGTCAGTAGTTTTATTTACAAAGGCCTAAATCCAACCAGATCATTTCTATCCTCAACTTCAGGTAAAGGAAAAATCCTCAAAAACTAATTAAATGAACGAGATAACGCTGAAAGACGCGAGATAAACACTTAAAAATGTCTCGTTAACATCAGCAGAACACATCAGTTCATTCTGCTTTCATTACCATCGCTGCTCTGTTGCGTCTCGCTTACATCAGCCTCCTAAATCCTAAGAAATCCACTATAATTTGTAGTCTTTGAGACTTTGAAAGCTGTCTGACATGCAGGTCTAGTTAATGTCCTCACTGAAAGATCTGATTAATTATGTTCTAAAATGAGATTAGATTTAAATGAGATTGGAAGCACTGATTTGAAAAAAATGGAAAAGGGTGTGAGCAGCCGGGTTAATACCCACCACTAATTAATGCCCTGTGTTTACAGATTAAAATTCAAAATGGAATTAAAAGTATGGACAAAGCGGGTCTGCTGGAGGCTTTAATAATGTATGCTTCACTCACATGCATGTCTATAACATGTAGCATGTAATATTAATAAGAACCAAGTGCAGCTACGGTGTTCCTGTGCTTCCTGTTAATTTCCTGTCAGCCTGTATGAATCCACC
This sequence comes from Mchenga conophoros, assembly GCF_057382185.1. Lineage (NCBI taxonomy): Eukaryota > Metazoa > Chordata > Actinopteri > Cichliformes > Cichlidae > Mchenga > Mchenga conophoros. The sequence continues at coordinate 21,473,193 of NC_140540.1, forward strand.
CTGGCATGCTTTGCTTCAGTGCTGCAGGATTGTGATTAAAGTAACTGTGTTTCACATGGGTCTCATTTGTTATGGTTCTGACATGCAGACAAGGCCAATAAATACTATACAAGAGGATAAAGCCTTCTGATATTGGATGGAAAACAGCAGCAGAGCAACTGCAAGTAATGCAAATAGGAAGAGATTTTTAGGCTTAAAATCTTTCATAGAAAAAGGATATTTTTGGACTTCAGCACAAAAAACGGACTCCCAGCACCTCCAGGCTTTGTTCCCAGTATAATTAATGCTTGCTTGTATAATTATTGCTGTCCAATAAGCACTTTTTGCTCTGTGTGAAATAAGAGAATACATTACACGGATGTAGGTGAAGATTTTCTGATTCACGGTAGAGACAAGGATAGCAGCAGGACAGGAAGTCTCCCGAGTTATCACTTACTAATGCATTGTCCCCAAACACAGAGTGTATCGATCAAGGATGTATAGTTCCTCTGCTGGGAACGGAGGTCGTACACTGGATATTTACTGTATGCTGTTCTGAACATGCACAGAGAGTGAATTTAATCACTCTGGTGCATCTTAATGTATTTTCTTCAGACTGTGAATTTTGCAAATAAATTGATTTCAGCTTGTTAAATTATTTAAAGAACCACGTTTTTGTTTTTTTCTGTCCCATACAGCTACTTTACTTATACTGGAAATTTGCTTAACTCTGGGCTTTTCTTAGATGAGCTAAAATATCTGTAAAAAACAAACAAACAAACAAACAAAACCTTCTCCTTCTTCAGAAACTGCCATGTACGTGGGAAAATACGGACGCATGGATTGTGAGTGTTATATGAGCACATATTAGATCTTGGGTTTGACAGCTGAAAGATGAAACAGATGATTAATGTACACGCACTGCAGAAAAAGACACCACGATTGCATTATAGTTTATCCTCTGGCTGAATTCTTTTTATCCCAGTATTTTTTTTTTCGCATTTGATTAAATAAAAGTAACCAAATCAATGTGATGCAGTTTCCCTCCACCCTTATTCACAGCTTTTGCACTTTTCTGCTATAGACGTGTTTTATTTGTTGGCTGCGGTATAATTTTGCAAGATTTATATACTCGGATCAACTGTTCAAGCACTGTGGTTAAATGATCTCAAAGCAGTCAGTGTTATGTGTCTGTGCGTGCTGTTTGTCTATTGTATGTTCTCAGGGACATAATGATACCCAAGAGTGTCTTATGAAGATGCTAAACAATAAAATACAATTTAAAAAATGACCTTGTTTTTGTCTTTATTCTTTTTGTTTCATTTTTTATATATTTAATGAGAACCTACCTTAACTTCTGTCACACAGTTTTAGTTGTGGATCTCCATATTAAATGGCAAAATCTTCATATAATGATGTAGGGACTTCCTGTGAGCCAAAAGCTCAGGCTTCAAACTCCTCTAAATGCTCTGTTGATTTTATTTTATTATTTGAGAACAGTGAGACGCCCTAATATGGTCATATTAGCTAGTTATATAGCATAGAAGCCCCACCCACCTGCAGGCTAAATCTTGTGTTTGTGAAGAAGGTGGTCTTAAAGGGAGAGGAGCTAAAAAGAACTGAGGGCTCGCTTCTTCTCCTCCAATCCATGTCCAAGTGTCCTTTGGCAAGATACTGAAGTCCAAATGGGTCCCAGTACATCCATCATAGAGTGAACATGCAGTAATAGAAAGCTCTTAATGGTGTGTAGAATAAAGCACTTTGAATGCTCAAAGTAGAAACATTTATAAGTACCAATCCAAATACCAAGACCCAGTAAAGGATGAATAAGTTTGAACCAAAGCTACTCCAAAACAAAAAATATGGAGCTCAGTAGGTTGATTTGAGCTACATTAAAAAAGAAAACACACACACCTACACACACACACAAACACACAAAACCACATAAAGCTGATTTTAACATATTCACAGTAAACCTTTGTGAAAGAATCTTAGCAATAGACTGTTTTTTCCAGTTTTGAGCTGATATTTATTGTATCATGCGTATGAACTAAACTAAATTAAACTAAAGACTCATGTTGAGGTCTAACTACTGATTTATACAATGTTTACAGAGAACAGCAGAAACAAACTGGTGTTTTTGTAATCACCAACCAGAGAACTAATCAGAAACGTAACGTCAGAAAGATGAACAAATCTTTCTGCTTTTACAGCTCTGAGCTGCTTTTCAGTCTTCTCACAATAAAAACGAATAAAAGAGGCTGAGAAACGCAGGACTCATTGTTAAAACCCTTTCTCGAGTGTGATCCTAATAAGCCGAACCAGAATAATCCTGTTTCCTGAAGAGCCGAAGATCTCTCTAAAGATCCTTTAAAAGAGGGAGACAAGCAGCTGGTTTAAGTCAAGACTCCCCATAATGAAATGTCACTGACTGTAGTTGATAATAGTTGAATGTATAAGGTGTATAAGGTGTTGAATGTACAGTGGGATGCAAAAGTTTGGGCAACCTTGTTAATAGCCATTATTTTCCTGTATAAATCGTTGGTTGTTACAATAAAAATCGTCAGTTAAATATATCATATAGGAGACACACACAGTGATATTTGAGAAGTGAAATGAAGTTTTTTGAATTTACAGAAAGTGTGCAATAATTGTTTAAACAAAATCAGGCAGGTGCATAAATTTGGGCACTGTTGTCATTTTATTGATACCAAAATCTCAAACCACAGACCAGCACCAAAGACTTACAACATCATCTTGCAGCAGATGGAGTCGCTGTGCATCGTTCAACCATTCGGCGCACTTTACACAAGGAGATGCTGTATGCGAGAGTGATGCAGAGGAAGCCTTTTCTCCGCCCACAGCACAAACAGAGCCGCCAAAGCACATTTGGACAAGCCAGCTTCATTCTGGAATAAGGTGCTGTGGACTGATGAAACTAAAATTGAGTTATTTGGGCATAACAAGGGGCGTCATGCATGGAGGAAAAAGAACACAGCATTCCAAGAAAAACACCTGCTACCTACAGTAAAATATGGTGGTGGTTCCATCAGCTGTGGGGCTGTGTGGCCAGTGCAGGGACTGGGAATCTCGTCAAAGTTGAGGGACACATGGATTCCGCTCAGCATCAGCAGATTCTGGAGACCAATGTCCAGGAATCAGTGACAAAGCTGAAGCTGCGCCGGGGCTGGATCTTTCAACAAGACAACGACCTGAAACACTGCTCAAAATCCACTAAGGCATTCATGCAGAGGAACAAGTACAACGTTCTGGAACCGCCATCTCAGCCCAGACCTGAATATTATTGAAAAACTGTGGTGTGAGTTAAAGAGAGCTGTCCATGCTCGGAAGCCATCAAACCTGAATGAACTAGAGATGTTTTGTAAAGAGGAATGGTCCAAAATACCTTCAACCACAATCCAGACTCTCATTGGAACCTACAGGAAGTGCTTAGAGTCTGTAATTTCTGCAAAAGGCGGATCTACTAAATATTGATTTCATTTACCGTACTTTTTTTTTTTGTGGTGCCCAAATTTATGCACCTGCGTGATTTTGTTTAAACAATTATTGCACACTTTCTGTAAATCCAATAAACTTCATTTCACTTCTCAAATATCACTGTGTGTGTCTCCTATATGATATATTTAACTGACATTTTTTATTGTAACAACCAACGATTTATACAGGAAAATAATGAGTATTAACAAGGTTGCCCAAACTTTTTCATCCCACTATATAAGGGCTTGGTAATTATGGTATGAACATGGTAAAAAAAAACATCTGTATACTGTACATCTGTATTTGCATATTGTGCTAGGATTTATTTGTTTGTTGTTAAAGGTTTAACACCAAGCTTGGATTTCCAGACTGAACTCAGCTGGAACTCATGAAACCTAAATTTGAAGTCCCAGAAAGTTGATTCTGCTGATCCTGGACAGGAGGAACGCTTTTTTGAGCGGGAGGTCAGGGAGGCCATTTACGTGAAAAGGGGAAGACCGTCTCTGAATCGAGGAGGGGGCCTAAGGGTACATCTTTCACCATCTTAAAATGCTGTGATTGCAGCCATTCCCCTACTCTCTGTGAATGGTACTCATTGATCAATTGTGATTGATCAGTGGTTGTTGATCAATGGTAATGACAGTTTGAATATTAATGATCAAAAAACTGACCTCACAGCCCATTGTTCATCAATGGTGCTAGTTTCAGTCATTATACACGTGTACTGTTTGTAAGGTTGGGCAAACCTGCAGACACTGAGGCTGAAGAAGTCACTTGGATTTGGGATTTCTTGGTGCATGCTCAAACATAAGGAAATTCATATTTCTGCTGCAATGTTTCAAAATTATGAAAAAGAGTGTTTATATAAGAAATAACTAACTTCAGAAGAAGAGTGCAGTAAAAGAGAAGGTCTAAAACCAACAGTATGTGCCACCGTTTCTGTCATTTCCTCGTCTGTTTTGTAATCCCTGAACCTTTCCCAACTGGTGTCAATCATCCAGGTGCTCAACTGTTTGTATGTACTCCACAGTTTCTTTTTGCTCCCTGTCTGACTGCAGTGGTCTCTGTTCAGTACTCTTTGTGTTGCCACTGTTTCTAGTTTTTGTTCTCTTAGTCTCAGTTGCCTTCCTTGCAATTTGTCTAGCGGCCACTTAAGGTTGGCTCCAAAAATAAGGCAGTCTCCACAGACTCCTGTGTTAAAATGGTTAACTTTACAGCATCAAAAAACATGTTTAGAAGCTTATAAAAAAATGAAATTCGAGTGCTTTATTAGACTGTTACTTGGCGCTAATTAGCAGATATGTGTGTCTGTGCATCCATATGGTATATGAAGACAGCTTGCTAATTAAGCCTGACAGTTAGCTGATAATGTATTGCAATAAGTGCAGGATAAAATGCTCACGGTTGTATTTTCAAAACTGTAGTCTTCAAATTTTTGTGCAACTTCTATGAATATTTTACTATTCCTGTCAGTGCACCACAGTCCTGTAGGCCTGCTTCACACTATGGTTATAAAAGGATGGGCATGGTCAGCAATAACATACGGCAATAAGCTGTCACATTTAAATAATGCTTTATTGGTAACAAGCCCCAAGAAAATATTCCACACATCCTCACACCACCACCAGCATCCTGAACCTTTAATCCGAGGTAGGTAGGATGGATCCATGCTTTCATGCTGTTCACACTAAATTCTGACCATCTGACGGTTACATTTGCTGTGGTTTTGTTGTGGTTTTAAACTGAAGTGCATTAAAATGGAATTAAAAATTGAATAAATTTCCCAACTATGTCTGCACATATAAATTTTGTACTACAGAATTAGCATTTAGCATTATAGTTAGTGGATAGTGCTACACTGAGCATTTAAAAGAAATAAAATTATATTTTATTTATTCTTAAACTAAACCAAACCCCTGGTTTCAAAAAACCTTTCCTACTCCTCATGATCTGTAACTGGTGGCGTTAACCTTTAAAACACTAAAAACACACTCTTGAGCTTAATGTATTTAGTTTCTGACTGGCAAAGAGATCCAAGATCAGTCTGCCAGCATGAGTCAGCGTGCCCTGAAGGAAAATGGCAGTATCCATCAAACCAATTACGCTAACACAGAGGAATGAAATACACCCCTGGTTTATTACAGCTGAGCATTTAGAGGAAAACCACTGAGAAAGCACCTCCCATTCTCTGACTCACTCAAGTTATTATGTTTCCACTGGAAGGAGACGCACCAGACATAACCTGCACCTGAGCGGGGTGGTGGTACAGGGAGCCAAACTGGAATACTGCAGCCCGAGTGAAATCACGACGGGAAGTATTGCTATAGAATTAAGCGAAACACTTTTGGCAACCTGCTCGTTGTGTTTTTGGCTTCACTCAGAGAGAAAATGGCCTCCGGATCAGAGGCCAAACTCCACTGTCCTGTGTGCTGTGATATCTTTAAAGATCCAGTTCTTCTTTCCTGTAGCCACAGCTTCTGTAAAGTCTGCCTCCGGAGATGGTGGAGAAGGAAAGAAGCACTCGAGTGTCCTGTTTGTAAGCGCATATCTGGGAAGAAACACCCACCTTGCAACTTGGCACTGAAGAATCTGTGTGAGGCCTTTTTACTGGAGAGTGATCAGTTCAAGAAGCTTCACAAGTTTCTAGAAGAGGAAGAGAAGGCCAGGATTGCTGCTGTGAGTGCAGAAGAAAGGTGGAAGCGTGAGGTGCTGAAGGAGAAGATGGAGGTTCTGAGAAGAGAGATAGCAGCTCTTTCGCAAATTATCAGAGCAACAGAGGAGGAGCTGAGAGCTGAAGACACCTTCTTCTTAAACAACTACAAGGTGTTGAAATCTCCCAATTCTTTGAATCTTTGGGCTGAAGGAGGGACAATACTCGGTGTATAAATGCTCAATCAACAATCATTTATTTCCATACAATTCAACAGTCAGAGCATTACAACGTCCGGACGGGAGAGATGCTACCAGAGGGTCAGGCACATGTCTCAAAATGGTGACGGGTTGCTCAGCTTTTTATACTCTCTAGTGGCCCCCAGCTAGTCGTAAAAGCCAAAACATCACATTTTTTCTCTGTTACAGCGCCTAAGTTATGACCTCGGCAGTTGTTTCTCTGCTTTCTGTAAGGTGGGGGTGTGGAATGTGGTCTATCTATCTCCCCTGTCTTTAGACACAGAGTCTCCTGCTTACAACCTTCTCTTCATGATTCAACAATTAAGCATGTCAAGAAAACAGTGTAACACATTCCCAGCAGATCAAGGATACAGAGTGATGCACATTTATCTAATGAACTAATATGTGAATATGTTCTGTTAACTCAAAAGTATAATGAGAACTAAACTACATACAGCTCACACACTCTATATTAAAGGGTATAATATGATCTACAGCAGTATTCTAATTCAACTACTTTGATTACATATATAAGGTAACATATAATAACAGAATAATCTAACAAAGGCTACAGCAGAACAGGTCCAGGAGCAGCCCCTGATGGGTGATCCAGAGCTTCTTCTAGGAGTTTTGCTGGACCAGGCCAAACACCTGGGCAATCTGACCTTCAACATCTTGAACAAGATGGCTGAGGCCAGCTCGTATACTCCTGTGATTCTGGATCCAAACACTGCCCACCCAAGACTCAACCTGTCTGAAGATCTGAGTGGTGTTAAACGGGGACGGACAGTAGAGTGTCCCAACAACCCGGAGAGATTTGACAGCTTCTGCATCACCCTCGGCTCTCAGGGATTTAACTCAGGACTTCACAGCTGGGAAGTTGAACTTGGACACAGTTCACACTGGATCCTGGGCGTGGCACCAGTCAGTCAAAAGGAAAGGACATTTAGGCTCGCACTCTGGGTTATGGACAATGGAGTTTTGTAAAGGTAAATACAAAGCATCCTCACCATCAAATTCAGTCTCTGTTCTTTCAGTGAGGAATAGGATCAAGAGGATCAGAGTTTGTTTGGACTGTGACACAGGGGTGCTGAGTTTCTCTGATCTCGACAGTCTCATATACTCCAACTCATGTACCTCCACCGAGGCCCTGTTCCCAGTTATAGGCACAAGTGATAAACGCCTATTAAAGATACTACCTGAAACAATATTACTAAATAATACCTGTTAGATTCCAACAGAGAGGATAATGACCTATTGGTTTGTGGACTAGTATTTTAAAGCCTTTAGTATTGCGCTCAGATACGGTCAAAATATCCATATTTGGATGATGGTGGAGTACCAAGTTATCAGCTAAAGCTAGTTAGCTTGGTTAGGCTTTGGACAATGACATATATTTTCTAGTTTTGCCTCTGCACACCACCACAGTGGCTTTTACATCTAAATAAATCAACATCAACTATGCTTCAGATGATGAGCTGTTTTTATCTTTCTAAAATGCTAAAATTGCTAAATCTACATCTTAATGGTTTAACATAAAGCTGAATGTGGTTCCACTCATTACAGTCACAAAGAAGCATGAAGCAGGATATGATGAATGCTTAGAAAACCACTGAACATTTTTATATTGCAACTTTATTAAACAAAGTATATTCCATATTGAACACTCAGTAAAAGCTTTGCCAAACATTACTGGCCTCTGAAAAACATTCACAGAGAAAATAACTCAATTTAGTCCGCAGACATTAAACAGTCCTAAACCGCCGCCACAGCATTATAGTGTCAGGTTATTAAGTATTGTAATATCTGCTGCAGGAGAAAGCCTTCACAGATGGAAACCTGAGACAAAGTCCTTCTGATGATGAGAAAATACATAGAAACAACTAGATGGATGATATGTGTTTCCATGGTGACTGCACCTTGGGATAAACTGACCAGTCAGAGGATAAAATAAATAACAAAAATGAAACATCGTGGAAAAAACAAAAGCAAACAGCATCACTTCATCCCGATGCATCGGATTCCTTGGTGCTTTAGAGCTCTGATGTTGAGTTTGTTCTGATTCTGCACCGCTCTCAGTAGAGCACCAAACAAGAATTAATCCGCCGCTGAAATTATTCCCCAACAAAGTTTATTCATTTTTAACTTAAACTACAGCACAAGAGCTGCTTCAGGAAATCACTTTTTTGTGTGTTTTTGCTCAGGAACTAAAAGGGCTTGTGGTTGGGGCCAACACACACTGAGCATATGAACAGGTTTTTGTTTTTTCTTCTGTGTTTTCAGCACTGTCTATTTTTTTTGTTGTTAGCTGTTTTATGAAACATTTTCGAGCTCCTTACTGATTTTCTGAGGTTGCTTCAGAAATATGTGAACCTGAATTCTAATAAATACTTACGAGTTTTTATCTTGTGCTTTTGCTCTGACAGTGGTCAAATTCTAAGACTAGTAATGTTAGAAAAATGCTTATTGACTCTTGTCAGCCTGGTATCTTACTCTAATGACCAGAAACGAGCAGAAACTGCTAAATCGGCTCAAAGTGCTACATTTCTCAGTCATTTCAATTTTCTAACAGGCTGCTAGCGGATGAATGAGAAATGAAATCAGAAAAATGAATCAGAAAAAAGCACTAAATATATTTCTTGAATTCTTAAATTGTCAACTGTTAAGGTTCAAAGTCATTTATATGTACTTTTATTATCATGTTACCAATTTACAGTTTAACATACAACGGTTTAACATATAACATGTAACACATAACATTTAACAGTTTAACTATACTTTTAAGGTGCCTTTTAAAGAAGAAAATCATGAACTGGTTTAAACTGAAATGAAGGGATTGTGTATTCTCCTCTGGGCTTAGAAACTACTTTTAAAGTAAAAAAATGATAAAGTTCTGGGGACAATAAAAGAGTTGGTTTCCTGTGAAATGTTTGAATTTGCGGAAAGAAAAGATGAGGAAGAATAGAAGGAAGAGCAGGTGTTTCAAAGTGTGTAACAGAGTAATAAAAAGAAAAGGCACAGGGCAGAGCTGCAGGTCGTTCTATCAGTGGAAGGAGAATCCGGACGCCGGCAGGCCGCCACACCACTGCCTGATGAACTCGAGGACGTCCTGACACTCTGGACTGTGAGTGGTCTGTGGGGAGGTGGAGGAGAGAAACACAAACAACAGCCCATCAGGAAACACACGTGAGAAGGGAGGTAAGGATGCTATGTATATTCATCTGCTGATTCAAACTCAAATAAGCACCACTGTTTTCATTTCTCTCAATGTGATGAACTAATTCAGTATTGTAAGACTCAGAAAGGTTAGGCCTCAGTTTCATGCTTTGCCAGTTGTGAACCACCAGTCGCAGGGGAAAAATTTGTATTCCCAAGTCAGTTAATGAGTAGCTGCTAGAAGTTGCTAAGTGAACTCAAACGCTAAAGCCCCATTCACCCAGACCTGGTCTCTAGCTGGTGGCCAGTGGCCCCAAGTAACCACTGATTGCTATGATAAAATATGTATTCTGCGACCAATTGGCAGACCATACCAATGTCAAATAGGTCTCTGGTTTAGCGCCTTCTTAGTGACCGATTTTACCTAGCAACTAGCCAGCAGCCTCCAGCAACTGCCTAATGACTGGTGGTGGTGCCCAGCCAATCTTATTTTTTGCAGAACATCTTGAAGTAACACAAACATGCTATAATCAACAGTAAAATACAATTTAGAGTTATAAGAAGCCAAGAAGTGTTGAGCTCTAACTCATGCACCATTATGTTTTTTTTTTCTAGTTATAATGAATCCAATAAATTACAATCCAACATTAGCATTTTCACTAAAGATCAGCGCTGTTTCAAAGAGAGTTGAACCTGAAAGAAACATTTTCTTCATGCCTTTGCTTTGAAAAAAAAAAAAAGAAAGAAAAGAAAAGCTTTGAGTACTGCTCCATGATGGGAGTTCCTTTCTCTCTCAACCAATTTTAAGTTGAGGACAGATGATCTGGGTAAGTTTTAGGAGTTTTGATTAGTTTTGAGTTCCTCAAAACTAATCAAAACTCTTCAAAACCTTGAATGACACTGCATTTAATTACAGTCCCTGTGGAGTCAAATACACTCCTGAGTAGAGCAGGGCGATACGACCAAAAATATTTATCACGATATACATTTGAAAATTTGCGATAACGATATAACTGATGGTATAATTGACACTAGATAAACTACTTTACGACTCCACAACTTTATTAATGTTAAACAAACCCAAAAAACCCATCAATGTATTTTTGCTTAAACTAGCAGCTGTTTTTTATGTGCAATAAAGTTATATAAAAATGTAACAGTGCAAATGCAAATTCCTTGCTGAAAATTTAACCAAAAGGAATTTCCAGTGGAAACTGGCCGACATATCCTCAGCATAACCATGTATAATATCCACAAAACTTAAAAGAGGTTATACACACAATACAGTAATATTATGTTGATGCACAGTATGTATCTCCTGCCTACAGTAGCCATAATGCTCCGACAATCCATCAAGCGGTGCGGCTTCATAGCTTAGCAAAGTCGTACTAAAACATTGGACAGATTTTTGAGCGGCGTGTACGACATAAAATCGTTTCGAGGTCAGTAAACACAACCAGAATTCATACATAAGGCACACGGGATTATAAGGGGCACTGTCGATTTTCAGAAGAATCAAAGGATTGATTTTAAGTGTGCCGTATTTTACAAAAAACACGGTAATAACGACGGCCCGCTTGCATGCTCTACCAAAAATAGTGCTTTGTTGTGTATCTGATGGATGAAAGCCAAACCAGTTCCACACCACTGAAGTTGCAGCTTTTTTACATTCTGGTTCATCAGTTTCATTCAACGATCCTCTTTCGCCCTTCTCATTCTCCGTCGCCGAAATGCTTTTCCCGCCACGTGTCTATGAGAACAAAGGCACTGCGCATGCACGTTTTACCCATATTCTATGGGTATCGTGATATTTCATTTTCTTATCGTTGCCCAACATTATACCGGTATTACCATGAACAGTATGATATGGCCCAGCCCTACTCCTGAGGTTTTTCATTCAGAAAGAAGGAGAGATCCGTTTGTGTTGTTTTTATATGCACGGAAATTTCTCAGCTTACAAAAACCCAGTTTCTCTGTTTGATCTCACCTTCGTGGCCATGAGGAATTTGTTCCAGTCTTCCTTGTTGGCTGCTTTCCCCGCAGCAGAGAACTCGATTTTATTCCTCAGCACGGGGTAGCCTGAAAGCAGGAACACCACAGAGCGAGACTACATGCTGTGTATGACTGCACAGTCACGCAGCAAACTGGAGAATCAACACTTACAGCAAGGCCACAGCATGTTTTGTGTATGATAGCATTCTATTATACAGTAGCTATCATTTCATATTAAAATTTAAGAAAGAAAATCGTTGAATGGTCCATTAGGTTTTAAATGAAGGTTCTTGAAGTGGACCTGTTATACATTTCTTTCTCTGTCACATATATACTGTTTTATTGCTGGATTAATATTACACAAGGCCACAGTTTCATGTCAGTGCTGTTCACAGTGAGAGAGGATATGCTGATCAAACCTTCTGTTTTGTGACAGGTAGCCAATCAAAAGAACGTTGGCTTTATGGTTGTGGAACTAGAAAAAAGGTGAATTGAGTGGCTGCACTAAGGTTCAGTATAAGATATATAAGAGAATAACAAAAAGCTTCGCTAGTAGAGACCAAGAGTAAAAACATGAAGATAGAAATGAGCAAAATAGGTCTCCCTTAAATACAGATTACCTTCTTCAAATAACACAGAGGTGAAAATTAAACATTTATTTGAGAACAAATCCATCTTAAATCTCCAAAACACCTCAAACAACAGCTCTACACTTTCCTGAAATTAGATTTCATTACATCAACCTGCTCACGTTAAAGCGTGTGTGAAATCTCGTGCATTGCAAAGTGGATTAAGTGTAAATGTCAGCACTGTATGCAAACATCATGGGTGTGAGAAGAAAGTTTAACAACAGGTAAACTATAAAAGCTCCAAATAACAGAGAACATGTTGCAACTTTATGGTAATTACACAATTTTTTATTAAATTATTATTATTTTTTATTTCATTTAATTATTTCATGTTTTCCACAAAATAAATGATGAAACGTTTCTTCTTGCTTTTTGCTTTTCTCTGTTGCATCACATCAGTTTGCAATTTTTTTCCCCTCTGATCTCTTTTCAATCTTTGAAATTAACAAAACTTTGATAAGTCTTGGACATGCTTGAGTGTTTCTGTGTGTGTGTGTCTAACCGGTGAGGACACAGGGCATCGAGCGAAGGCCGGTGTTGGCGGCCACCAGCGAGGCTTCGTATGTGTTCCTCTCGTCACGTGGCAGAACCTGCTCGAGCCGATGGTCCATGGACACCATAAGCACCCAGTCGCGCATCTGGTCTCGCTGGGCAACCTGTAACACACACGCTGTTTTCAGACAGCTTTTCTAAACATTGCTCATTGCAACTGAGCTGCATGTCAGGTTGAGTTTGATTTTTTACATAAAAAAAATACAGTTTGTGTGATGTCAGCCTGCAGTGATAAGAGTTTCCTACACAGAAACTCAGTGACTGTGTCATAAACAGGAATAGGTTGAGCTTGTTCAGACAAAAGAAGACTTTTGGACAAAGTAATCTTAAATGGGCTGTTATATAGTTACTATTATTCTTTTCAATTTCTCTAACCCCAACTCCTAAACCACCCCAAATTTTGGTCATCATATTTAAGAAGCTATAACCAAGGTAATAAAAATAACTAATAAAAACAAGCTTTAATGTGACCTATAAACAGGAAAATGTGAAGTATGATTTTTGTTAAGAGGGCCTGATTTAGCCCACAGGCCACCTGTTTGCCTGCCGATACTTTCTAATTTGCAGCTACAGCGACCCTGCAGCTTAAGACTGGGTGCTTAAATGGAGCGATCTGTCATCTGTGCTCATTTGTAAAGAATATCACAGAGGAATGTGACACTAACTGCACCAGATCTGATTTGTAGCACATCACCAATATTGTCTTCATCTATCAGTCTGACCGCAGCATCCGGTGGGATATGTGTTTGGTGGGCGGTGATGATGTCTTACTGTGACGCAGAGTTTGGTGGGAACTGGAACCTCAAAGGGAATGTCGGTGTCTAGGAAATCGGTGTGGTCCAGAGTGTCCAGAGTCCCCTCGTCAATGCCCTGGACAACAAAATTAGCCAATCACAAATGAAAAGATTCAATTTTACACCTGTTTTACACATTAGAAGTTCAGATGGTGTAATGGTGTTATAATAGGATTTTGCTGGTATTCACGGAATACATAACGGAAAGGTCACAAATAAAGATTTCTACAATACATACATCGCACAGATCCAGGAAGTGGTTGAGAAAGATGAAGGCCATGTTTTCCCAGCCAATAGCCTGCCAGAATTGAAAACATAGCACGTAGAATCAACACCAGAGAGAGAGTATCTGCTCCTTCAAAAAGATTATCCTCTAATGGCCAATCACCAATAGAGCAGAGTTAAAGGCTTGTAAGTAGTCATGGACTACCTGAAGTGTACAATGCATTTTTAAATGTACTTCAATCATTGAATATCTGGGAATATTACCAACTTTGTGGAGAAAACTCATTGAATTTTGTGGTCTAGGAGGAACATTTTAGACTATGAACATGCACCTGGAACTAAAAAAAAAAAAAAACATCAGCACTACCAAAGCAGAACAGCTGCACCTCATCCTCTCTAATTGGTGGACTCACCTTGCAGGCCAGGCCCGCCTCATAGAAAGCCTTGTCCGCAGCAACAAGCTCAGTGTGACGCAGCAGAGACACGGAGAGCTTGGTTGCTATACTGATCTGAAAATGCACAGCAGAAGAAGAGAACACTTAAAAAACCCCAAAGTAAAGCTTCCTACATATCATCATCAGTTACCTAGCAGAGGTTTAGATTTGTACCATGACATGGTCTTCTTTTTTGTCTTGTTCCCTGTTATAATTTAACTGATATTCATACTCGTGTTTCTAGGTGTTCACATTTTTCTAGAGTCTCCTCCTGTTTCGTCTATCTGTTTGTTTGTCTTCCACTGTTTTCACTTCCTGTTTTATTTTGGTAATTACCTCTTTGTGCATCCTTCCTGTGCTTTTTTAAGACTGCCTGGCCAAGTCTCAACTATGTTCACCTGTGCAAATTGAGCTCTGTGTATTTTTAGTTTCTTTTTGTTTGTCTACTTGGTAACTCCCCTCATGGATTCCTGTTTAGCTTAGGTCAGACTATCATCACTGAAGTCTTCTATAATGTCCTGTGGTGTCTGGTTCCTGGTGACGTTGTCTTCTTTCCCAAAATGAAAGGCAGAGATCGAGTATACATCACAGATGGTAATGTGCAGGTGGTCAGAAAGAAGCTTACAGGAGGACATCTAAAAATAGAAGAAGCAGTACTGGTAGCATCCAAGGTGTACCAGGAGATGACCTTGGGACCAAAATGAAATCTGGTCACGTTTTTATTTTTCTGAGCAAAGACACAGAACTTTTGGCAGGCAAATGTTGCCTTGCTGGTCACATTTTCTGCAGTTCACATGGTTGATCTACCCACAATACAAGGTGTTTTCACATCCGTCAATTCTCTAGCCCAACATCATCTATGCTGTTACCACAAGACTCCAGGCTTCACAGTGCTTTGTTCTATTGTTGAATTCTCACCAATTATGAGCAACTTTTACAAAGTCATTTTCAAAGATGTCCTCATTCTTAAATATTCTGTATTTAGGCAGGTGCTGTTTGCGTTTTCATACCAGCTGCTCGACTCCTTTAGCAGCAGATCTTGTGGCGTAGTAGTGAGAGATTAGCAGCATCTGTTCAAAATCTTCATGAGCCGGAGTGTTTGCCTCGGTTGATTTGGACATGTTCTCACACTGAAATCACAGCAAACAGAAATTAAAAAATTTAAAATTGATGCATTTTATGAGGACAAACTTATTTTCATGTTTTTTAAAATGGATCGATAAAGGCATTTACTAATTTTGATTTACCAGTTGGAAGAAGAAATTGCGGAGGTCGGCGAACATGCGGTAGGACTCTGGTCCATCGGTGTCGGGAAGGTTAATCAGGTCCAGGAACAGGCGTTTGTAGATGTTAAAGTTCTGATTGTAAAAAATGGCAAAGCTTGTAAAAAATAATAAACAAGAGATGTCTCTTTTTAATCATGTTGTTAAGGCTGTAATAGAAATCAAAATATCTTTTTTTTTTTTTAATAAAATACAGCTGCCTTTTCACAGTCAGTTTGCTTTTTATTTGTGTAAATATAATTTCCGAAAGTCACTGATATTATTGTCTATTGAAATAATCTGGAACTGACTGACTCAAGAACCATAAAAATCTGTAAACCAGGGCTCCAAGCTCTTAAGGTAACATAGAGTTTTGTTGTAAATACCGCTTTATAGCAAACAAAAATACTGGCAGTGCCACCTGCTACCCCTCAGCCTTCTAATAGATACACCTATGGTTTAATTAGAAAATCTTGGGTAATTTTCAGAAAACCTGCTGTCTGACCTTTACTTTCAAACTCGTCTGAGAATTTGCACCTATGCTGTCAATTTGAAAATCCTATATCGTCTCATTCTCAAGCTATTGCATTCACAAACTTAGGTGTCAACATGCTCACTTTGCAGCAGCTGCCTGCCTGCATGCTGCTATGCAGGCAGGTGGCGTGGGTAAAAACTGGAGAAGAAATTGGTTTATTATGCTTAAGAACACTAGCTATTTGGCTTTTGTGGTGCTAACTGAGACTCACACTGTACATAACAACAAAGTCGACAATCTTGGCAATCAATGCAATCTTGTCAACACTGAACTGCATAAAAACATGTGGGTTGTTTGAAACTATGCAAACATTCCCATCGTGCCAAAATCTTGCACAAAATACACCACACCCCAATCTGTTTGTGGTCTCTCTATGCTTACTTTATCTTTTCTTTGCCTAACTGGCCACAGCAGAGAGGCAAAGCGTGAAATGGACATGGTGGACTGGCATGTCTATAACACATTTTGCTGTGATACTTGGTTGGAATATTCATATAATTTCACCTTCTATGAAGACTACAAAAATAAGAGTAGATATTCTACATTAAAGAAGGAAACTTGGGTTATCACGCAGTGAAAGAAGGATAATGTACCTTTAGGGTACCCACTAGGGGGGAATGGAATTAGCTATAAGAAGTGTGTGTGTACCTGAGGGTTTGGTGGTACTCCGTGCTGTATGTAGAGCTGAACAGCCTTTGGAGCTTCCTTATCCTTGATGAGATGTGTTGCGTACAGAGCAATGTACTTATGGAGGATCTGAAAGGTCTGACAAAACACAACACAAAAATTATGAAGCCTGACAGAAAAAATGAGGTCAATGAGGCCTGTTAACGAGCAAACAAGACCAAAAAGCACGAGAGAAAAAAAAAAGTGTTGCCTCAGCAGAAATAATTGTCCATGAGCGCCCGAATATGCTTCATCTTGTGTGACAGAAATGCCCATGCAGGCCTTATTTGTCTGAATATTGCCACAGTGCGGGGATGAGTTTAGCTAGTTCATAAAAAAAACTGCACATTAAGGCCCACTGGAGGGAAACATAAATCAACATAAACTACTTAGCTGCTGCAAAGTTGCTTTTCTGTCTGATATCACCAAGGTTGAATCAGGGGGGACTTCGGATAGGACAGAACCCCCACCCAAAACAAGAACCACCCCCTCAGTGCCGAAAAGTGTTCGATTAATGTCTCAAATTAACTTGTAATACAATTTCAGAAAGCTCCAAAGTGGATCATCTCATTTCCAGACATGGACACTTTGGATTCGGCTCTAAGAAGGATTGGAAGTGCTTTCCTGGAGCCTTGCAGCACATTTTTACTGGAGGTAACAACAAATTACCCTTAGCTGCAGCTAGGACATGGTTAGTCCTCTTTGTTTCTGTTGTGGAAAATCTTAAATAAAATTGCAACCACCAGGTGAGCGTTTCTTTGAAGTGAGGTTTATTAAGGAAAAAGAACAAAAAACACTGCAGTGGAGAAAACATTCAAGTCAAACACCAAAACAGTTTTCTGTGGAAGGACGCCCCCTTGAACTCTTTTATACCTTCTCAAACACTCTCAAACAAAGAACACTTCACATCAGATCATATATTCCTATACCTTCAGTCCGGCTCATCCTTGACCCTCTCCCACTCTAAGAAAAGTTACAACCACCGGTCACCGGTCTGACTGTACATGTTGTTTTTGTCCATGCTTTTACAGCTGGGGCACCTGCTCATCATTATCACCTACCTGCATCATAAAGCTCCAGACCTGAACTCTGCTCAGTGATTGTTTCATCCCCTAGTGTAGTACTGGCATCATTTAACCTCTAGTTTATCAATTGCTCACTGCTTTGTCTAAAACTCTAACACCTTGACCTCACCTGGTTATCTGCTTTTGCTCTAAAATTGCCTGGGATTTTAGCCCGCTGCCTATATGTGTAATACCTTATCAGAATCACCGGATTCCCTGTAGATTTCCCAGCATCATCGCTCCATCCCTACTTCCCAACAAATTCGCACAAAATTCCTGGTTGTTTGAAGTAACGATGAATGACTCTTTCCCCTGTGCCCTGCTTTAGAGTTCACTTGTTTTAGAACTTTAAAACCCTGATTTGAGCAAAAGCTGTTTGCTTAACAACCCGAAAAACAAAAGAGGTGACAATATAATATGAACTCTTAATGACATCAAACAAGACATACCTGTTTGGATGCTGTCTCCAGGCACTTCTCCCACTGGCCTCTTTCTGCGTAGATGTCCAGGGCTGCCATGACATCCACTCCCACCAGCTGAACGAACACAGTCATCAAAAATAAAAACAAACAGTTTTTTCAGCTCTAAGAAACACAGCATGAAACTTGAAATTAGACCATTACATTTTCTGTCTTTCTCTGCTCATATTTATCAAATGGCACTGGCAAAGTAAACAACTCGGAGGACATGTAGGGCTCCACAGAGCAGTGAAATGGTGCAGGAAATACAGCAATCACTGTAAAATCATCTCAGTGAAACTTAACAAATTCTTATTCTGGGAGGAACATGCTGCTGTTTACTACAGAAATGGATCAAATGAGAGATATTTATCTCTTTTTGCTTTATATAAACGTTACAAAAAGTTATTTTTCTGGACCAAACTGCTTGGAGTGATTTTGGAAGCTGAATTTTGTCATAATTGGGTCAATATTAGCTTGATAACATGTCAGCTTTTCTTTTTTTTTTATTTGTTTGGTTCAGGGTGTCATAGAGTGTATACTTGTACTTACAGACTCCACTCTGCCCTGGTTTTTAAGGTGCTCCTTGTACTTCTGGTCCACGTAGTCCTCATACCTGTCAAATATCAGATTCATAAGAAACAGGGCAGAGAGGCACGCATGCTTAATAAAACTGATATGACATTGAAAAAATAACCAGCATGTCTTAGCCTTTCTGTTCACTTCTTCTATTCTGAGTTTTAATTCAGTGTCGGCCCTTGTCTTTGTTGCTGTTCTGCCCGTAATAACTATGATACACTTGAGTGTTTGTGTGTGTTTGTGTGCTCTCAAACCTCGGCTCCAGCTCCTTGGCGACTCTCTTGGCTTTGTTCCACTCCTCACCCTCAATAAAGACATCGATTGCCTCTTTGATGAGGTCCATGTTTAAGTAGAGCTCAGCAGCCTTCAACAATCAAATACAAACAGGACACAGGAAAGAGGCAACCTTATTATAAGAGCATATATATTTGGATTGTGTGTGTGTGTGTGTATTGTTTTATTAACTGAATCTACGTGTGTTTTCACTCACGGCGTTGAACTTCCTCAGCTGTGCGAGTCGTGGTCCGACCACCTGGATCACCTCCACTGCTACATCTGCTGTCAGGAACTTGATGGACAGCTCTGCCGCCTGGACATATGCACACAGCGAGTGCACACGCCAAACAGTACAGGACACCCAAAAAGACACAAAAAGGAAAAATCAATTCAAACCATATATAGAAATATAACATTTAGCTTTGTCATTATTTTGTTATTCAAGTCTGCTCAAGACGTTTTCTTTTTTTTTTCCTTTTAGGGTTTATTTTTGCAATTATTTCATGAAATAGAATCGAGGTAGGCAACGTGTTTTTGGTAATAATGGGCAACAAATCCATGAAACCCTTTTGATAGATTCTGCATTTCCTTTTCAGCAACCTTTCTGTTTTCTGGTTTGAGAAAATGTAGCTTGGGACAAGAGAGTTTATTCTGGATAGGAAGACAGAAAGAGTGGGTACCATATGAAGATAAAGCCAGTACTGATTTATTTTATCTTCTTCATATGGACTCGGTATTAGTGGTATTTATATAGCACTTTTCTGCACTTACTGAGCACTCAAGGCACCCGACTCCCACTCACACATATACACACATCCTGGTCATGAACACATTTACACATGTCATCATGCAGATTGGAGAAGCCCGGGATCGAACCACTGACTGGACATGCAGCTGAACGTCTGTTTCTGCTCCACTGCCATGAGGATAGACACAGAAAAGCTTTACCACTTCCACAATATTCATTATGGACTTAAGCTATTTCCTATTTAACTACTATAGTTTTCTGTTGTTTTGAATCTGTTCTGTGATATTGATTTTAATGAACTACATTTTTTTAAATGTTGTGGGTGCCGTAGCACAATATTTTCCCAACTTTTTCGATAAAAAATATTTATTGTGTCTTATTTTTCCTACTTCAAGTGTATTTTATTCTAATTTTTTGCATTTTATTCTCAGTCACACATACGTTTAGTATGTGTGTACACCGAGACATATAATGTACAAAATTTTTTCTCTCCTTACAATATGTGTCTTTGGCATTTTTGATATTCTATACAGCAAAAATATTATAAAACCAAATTTTAACAAAGTAGCAGTTCTTTCATAACCTTTTCAGGACAAAGTTAAGAAAGTAGGTGGGGCTATTAATAATAATGAATTGCATTTATATAGCGCTTTTCAAGACCCTCAAAGCGCTTTACAATTCCACTATTCATTCACTCTCACATTCACACACTGGTGGAGGCTAGCTACAGTTGTAGTCACAGCTGCCCTGGGGCAGACTGACAGAGGCGAGGCTGCCATATCGCGCCATCGGCCCCTCTGGCCATCACCAGTAGGTGGTAGGTGAAGTGTCTTGCCCAAGGACACAACGGCCAAGACAGACAGAGCTGGGGATCGAACCGGCAACCTTCCAGTTACAAGATGAGTTTCCCAACCCCCTTAACCACGGCCGCCCCCAAATTGATGTTATTCCACCAGTTTCTGAGCCACCGCAGTGTAAGAAATGGCATATATTTAAAAACTGCCTCTTATTACCACTGCTGTTTTGCCCTACCAGTACTGACACTGATGATGTCATACTTCGAGGGAGAAAGAGTTCAACTTCTTCAACTGTTAAGCTGATGACATTAAAAAGCTATTAACAGAGATCTTTGCAATGATGATAATATAAAATTGTCATGATCTGTCATCTCATATTAAATCCGTGACCCGCTCCTGCTTTTTTCACTTAAGAAATATTGCCAAACTCAGGACTATTGTCTCCACAACCGAGGTGCCACTTCACAAGCGCATGGCACAACACAGAAGAGCCACCTCCACAGGACAAGACTCAGCAGTCCATCTGCATCTTAAGGATAAAGGACACTCTTTCGAGGATGCCAATGTTCACATTTTGGACAGAGAGGACAGATGGTTTGAAAGAGGAGTGAAAGAAGCCATCTATGTCCACTGTGAGCGACCATCTTTGAACAGAGGCGGTGGTTTACGACACCAACTCTCTGCCATCTATAATCCAGTTTTGAGATCCCTTCCCAGACGCCTTAACGCCCACTCACATCCTGGGCCATCTGATCTCAGGAATTCGCATGATAAGGTGGGGCCAGGTTTCACAATGAACGCACCCGAAACTCTGGTTGATTGGGACCCACGCCCAGTTTCACACCTTGGCTCAGGCGATTAGAGGATCATCAGGGGTCCTTTTGTCCTTCTGTGGGGGGTTACTCCCACTAGGTTTATATCTGGGACTCTCCACCATTTGACCTTAGAACTGAAGAAGCTTCTTGGATGAGAGGTGAAACGTCTTCAAGCAACTTAAAGAAGTCCAGACGCTTTTCTTTCCAAGCTCCTTTGACTACGATGACCTGGATGACTGAGAACCTTCACAGACAGCTTAAAACTCATCTGTTTAGACAGGCATTTGGGTAATGTTAATGCGTAATATGTTGTTTTATTTTATATTTATATTGTACTATTGCTTGTTTGATATGCTTTTATATTTCCTCTATGTTGCTATATTGTTTGTTTGACATGTCTTCATGTGAAGCACTTTGTAACAGCGTTTTCGTCTTAAAAAGTGCTATATAAATAAATTTTACTTACTTACTTACTATCTCAAAAAGCAATATAATGTCACCGTAATCATTATATAATCCATTTGATTCTGATTGTGGGGATAGTTGGTGATACATGAACTGACTTTGCTGTTTGTGTCTTGAAGAAAAAGTCTTTAATTCTTCTAATGCAATATTTCCAATACGGCTGTACCTTGTATTTCTATCTATTTTCATTCATAGTTAACTAGTTAATTTATAAATATATTATATAAATAGCACAAAATAAATGTCCACATTTCATTTTCACAGGTTTAAACAGAGAGTCCACAGTAATCTAATTTAAAAAGAAACAAAACACCATAAAGCAGGAAACGTGTCCCTTTTAAACCACATCTGTGTAATCTCTGATTTAGCACTTCTACATTTAAATAGACTAGAATCAGCTACTTCTGTGAGTCATTTGGCATGTTTGATAGCACTCACTTTCACCTATTAAATATAATGTGTCTTAAAAAAACAGATAATTGGAATAAAGGTCATTATGAAGCGCACTACAGGAAGGAATCAAAAATTCAAAACTTAAATCAGTGTATCGCCTGACTCATCTGTAATGCAGATGCAGCATTTTCTGACCTAATGAAACTCACTTGGGGAAAAAAACTACCTATTGATCTCTGTGATCTCTTCAAGACCGCTTCTTTACAATCACGGAGATTGACCATTCCCATTTCAAATAATCTGACCTCTGCACTTTAATCAATAACATGCAGTATGTGCTGCGTATCTTCATACTCACAGCAGAAATCACCTATTGATGTTGGTGACATGGTGACCTTTCGCCCTCCTCCACCTTTAGTGGTACTCTTGACTACAATTAAACATCTATTCTGTCCTTCACCCACTACAGAGCTTAAAGTAAAAGTGAAAAGTAATTACTGATGCTGTCTAAATATAAGATCTACAGTACGGCCATTAAAGGTCATGGTGGGAAGTTTTCTTTTATTTCTGGATTATTTTTGCAGAACCAGAGAATAAGTTACTGAATAATTTCCTTCTTTAGGGAAATAAACACTGTTTGAAATGGTTATAAATCACTGTCTGTAGTTTTATGTCATGAAAGTTCAAACAGTACAGCGATGCCAAAGATAAAACGAACACTCCAGGGAAAGCGGCTCAAAGGAAGACAGAGAAAACTATGAAGAGTGGACAGACCTTTGCAGAGACCTCAACCCTCGGCCGCAGCCTTGAAGCCAAACTGTCAACTTACTACAGATTGTGATTTATTTTAATTCAGACCGCCTTTTAAGATTTGACACAATGTAAGTAGATATTTTCGGCAGGTTGACAAATCGAGTTAATACTGTTAATCTATCTGAAAAGGGGATTCTCACATTCTGAGCTGCAGTAATGTTTTCATTTATGGCATTTCAAAATATGAATAAGGTTTCTGTATGCATCTAGGACAAAGATCTGAAAATAATTCATTTATCCTTTAGATGGTTTCGACCTTTTTGAGTGTTTGTGGTGTAAAAATAAATTTTGTGAATAATATTTAACTGCAAAAGCTTGTGATGACTGTTGTACTAGAAGGTTAAACCTCCCACTCACTATCTTAACCCCTTATGTCTAGTCTATCATATTTGTGTAGTTTTTTTTGTGAGTTTTCGAGACTTCTACATCAGCAGTGGGATTCCCCCCCCCCCGATAAAACCGAAATAAATTGCACAATACATCCATCCATCCATCCATCGATTTTCTTCCGCTTATCTGGCGACAGGTCGCGGGGGCAGCAGCGTAAGTAGAGAAGCCCAGACCTCCCTCTCTCTAGCCACCTTCTCTAGCTTCTCCAGGGGAACACTAAGGCGTTCCCAGGCTAGCCGTGAGATAGTGTTTCCAGCTTGTACTGAATCTGCCCCCAGGGTCTCCTCACAATGTATATATATGTTTTTAATTCTATTAATTTCATATTGTTAAAAAGAACTAATGATCATGTGAATTAACAGTTCTATGCAGTTGTTTTTCCTTTTTACCTTCATCCAACACTTTTCCATCAGCGCTGTGTTTGAGTCATCCTTAACCTTCAAGTAATACTCCACGGCCCGGGAATATTCACCCGACTGCTCCCACTCTCTCGCCTGCTCCAAGAAGCCCTCCACACCCCTGAAACCAACAGGCAATAAACTCTTTTTTTTTTAATTAAAAAAATATTAAACATTTCACAATAGCTTTATTTATTTTCTATGTTATTTTACCAGTTCATAACAATCATGGCATAAAATAGTTAATGCTATAATAATAATAACCACCATTACTAAATGGTAAATTGACAGTTAATTGTGTCAATGCTAGGGTTCCCTTACAGTCGATTTACTCCGTACAACACATAAAGTATGGGATATCCCGCCCCTGTTTGTCCTGGCTGAAGAAATCTCTATTCACACCTTTAAGGCGGATGGCCTCAGACAACATGTATAGGGCCCTGTCTACACATATACCCCCTGCCATCACAATCAGCCCTCAGTTCTAACGCTCTTCACCTCGCTAAGAGCATATCTACTGGGTTGGGCTAGCTAGCTACTGCTAGTTAGCTCCATTGTCTGCTGGCATAAGTTAACCCAACTGCCTTGTTGGTGTTAGCCTTCACTCCACAGCTGGTGTGTAGGCTGCCCACGAAGTGCTAATTTCAAATCTTCCTGTGCAGCACTTTGCTTTGCGTTTTGGTATGGATATCAAACCAAAGAGAACAAAACTGAAATTTTCTGTTTGCCACTGTCTTCAGTGGTGCAGTTTCTCTTTGCATGATAGTGACCAGCAATGACGCGTGCCCCATTTGCCTGGGAATTGTCCAAGTTAGGAGAACGCTGACTGACCTGAAGTCTGTGTGCTTCTTCACACCCTGGAACGATGGGTGACTTTGCGGAGAAAATTCCAGAGGAGGTTAACAGTAACCGCATCTTGCATGCTAGCTACCGGTGGGAGCCTGGGCTGTTGCACCAGGGATCTTGGATTGGGAGAGTGCCGTTTTACAAGGTGGTGTCCACAGATGCTTCCCTAAGAGGGTGGGGAGTTCTGTCCGATGGCGCATCAGAGAGAGGGGTCTGGACACAGAGCTTCACAATGATGTAAGGCTGCTAGCTGTGTTCTTAGCTCAGGCATTTTTGTCCAGTTCTGAGGGGCCAACATTTCCTAGTCAGGATGGACAATTCAACAGTGGTCTCTTACATAAACAGGCAAGGAGGGAAACGCTCCCTTCCCCTGTTAAAGTGGTCTCGCTCTCTGCTATTATGGTGCAGTGTTCGATGTCTGTCTCTAAGAGCAACCCATGTTCCAGGCCATCTCAACCTGGGGCCAGACCTTCTCTCCAGACCTTCTCTCCATTCCAGTGAGGGAATGGAGGTTGCACCCCTTTGATATTGGCCCAGATACGGGATCTATTTGGCGAGGCAAGTAGATCTTTTTGCCTCCAGGGTGAACACTCACTACCTCATGTTCTTCTCCATAATCGACAGTGATTCACCCGTGGGCATAGATGCACTAGCACACCAATGGCCAGACGTGCTCCTCTATGCATTTTCCCAGTTGAAGTGATATCTCCAGTTCTTGATAGAGTGCATCGGCAGCACATCTCACTGATTTTTGTTGCCCCCCTGGTGGCCAACAAGGTCGTGGAATGCAGAGATAATCAGTCTACTAGCAGCAAGTCCTTGGCAGCTTCTTCTCTGTGGGGACCTCCTCTCTCAGGCAAGAGGAGAAGTGATTCATCTGCCCGGATCTATGGTGCCTTTATGGTTACCTACTGAGAGATCAAATTTGATAGCTAAGGGTCTGCCCCCATGCGTGGTCCTGTAGAGGCTTTTATGAGTACAAATGGCAAGCCTTTGAGCAATGGTGCCAGGACGGGCACATTCCCCCAGTCCAGTGCTCTATTGTGGATGTTTTGACATTCCTGCAGGAGATGCTAGATACTGGCGGTCCAGTGTCTTTTCATGGGACTTGTGTTTGGTGCTTGAGGCCATTTGTGCCTCCCTTGAGTCTGTGGATATAAAATGTATTTCATATAAAACTGCATTGTTTTTCACTTTGGCTTCTGCAAAGTAAGTGGGTGACCTTCATGCTTTGTCTGTGCAGCTAGTTGGGCATCACCGCACACTTTTTTTTTTTCCGGTTCACTCGTTTGTACATTACAGCCCCTTCGGTGGCTCATACTGTCCTTTCAGCTGGGTCTACCACACACTAAGGTGGTGGTGGTCCAACTCCAGTTTGATGGATACTCTGCAGGGCGTGTATATATGTCCCATACTATATGTGTTGTACCATGTGAATCGACTGAAAGGGAACGAACAGTTATGTGTATAACTTTTGTTCTCTGAAGGAGAGGAACGAGTTACAACACAAGGTTGTCTCTGCGCAGCTTGGCTCGATGAAGAGTGGCTATCGAACTGAGAGAAGAGGCTGAGAGAAGGGGGTATATGTGCAGGCGGGGCCATACACATATCATCACAAATAATCAGCCTTAAAGGCGTGAATAGAGGTTTCTTCAGTCAGGACATGCTGGAAAGCAATATCCCATTCTATATGTGTGTGTGCCTTATTCCTCAACTTCATGGAGCATAAATTATACACATAAATGTTCATTTTGTGTTGTTTTAGAATTTTGGATTTTTGGGTTAATATATCAGAGTTTTGGTTTATCTTTAGTTGTTTTTGTTTTTTTTACAGTATATTGCAAGTTTCAGTGCTTGATAAACGACCGAGTCTGGTTCCTGTTTGGATTTCTTTATCATTCCTGTAATGAGTTTTCTGTAGTATTAAGTTTAGTTTTTTTTTCTTTAATTTTCTTTTCTTCCCTCTCTATCGTGCAGTATTAGTTCCTTTGCCCTCCTCTGCCCTGTTAGTCTTCAGTGAATCCATGTTTTTCTCTGTCTGGAATGTACTCTACATTTTCGTATTATCCACAGCCTTTTCATCTCAATCACTTAATATATTTACTTGTCCTGTTAATAATCGGTCTTTGTCATTAGCTTCCATTTCATTAGAAATTAGAGATTAGAACTGTGTTCATCCTCTACAAGCTGCAGTTCCATCACAGCTTTGCAGATGGATGCAGTGGGAGATGAGAAGCTTTGCACTTATCTGAAGCCTGAGCTGTAAAGTCTGCAAGAATAATTCATTGTTTTCTCTCTTCAAACCCTCTTTTTCATCCGTTTCCATTGGTAACTTTTGATGTTTCCTCCCACAAGTCATTAAAGCGGGAGAAACGATGGGAGGAGGGTATGAGCTGCATTCTGCTGGTTTGCTGTCTAATGAGCTGTTCCTCATCGGGAGTTGAAATTTGGGAGTACACGTGAGGTGTTTTTTAAAAAAATGAGGAAAAAAGCATCAAACTGATTCGTTGTGCATAGATGCATTTCTGGTAATGTTCAAAATATGTTAAAAAATGTCCCACAAATAATCACGAGTCAAGTTGAAAGGCTTTTGACTTCAAATGTTGTAACTAGATATAGCTACAGTGACGGATTTGGGTTTTCTTTAGTAGGACTGTGCTTCATCTTTTACTCTGCCATGTTAGACCTAAAATATTTGAACACCACAAGAAATGAAGGTCAGTGGTTACTTATTTTATGGGCTTAATCTCACCTGAGTCCTTTCTTGGAGGCCTCCCTCTCATACTCCTCTTGGAGCATGGAGAGTTTATTGGGGATATACTCTTTACAGATACGTATGGCATCACTCCACATGTCTGCATCCTGAATTTAAAACAGACACGAAATCAATTAAATAACTGACTATCAGGCAGATTGTCAACATCCAAAAAATGAAAAAGGAATCCTGCAACTTTAGACATTTTTCACTAAATTGCAAAAAAATTCTACAAATACTTTCTTGTCTTTTTTCTGTATCAGCGGCAGATTGACTACACTGGTTCACCTTATACCTAAAAAAATAGATCTTCTCCTACATTACTGGAAACTATTCTTCTTCAACAGTAACAATTTCCTGTGGGGTACCTCAGGGCTCCATTTTAGGTCCCGTCCCATTCTCTCTACACATGCTTACTTGGGGTCAAATAATCAGTAAACATAATATAATTTTTTGCTCCTAAGCTGACAACATGGAATTATATCTCCCCCTCAATGCCAACAAGTCCAGGCTGAATAGCATCATCAAATGCCTTGTGGACATTAAGAACTGGATGGCACAAAACTTCCTTCAGCTGAATGAGGACAAAACAGAAATTTTCTGTTTTGGCTCTGCCAATTCCTTTGTAAGTTTTTCTGATCAACTTGGAAATCTGTCCACTTATGTAAACCCTTAGGCCAAAACTCTTAGTGTGATATATGACTCTGGCTTTAGGTTTAACAAGCAAATTAACTCAGTGGTTAAAACAGCTTTTTTCATTTCTGTTCCATTTCAAAAGTTAGGTTTTCCTTTCTGTGAGAGATTGCAAAATTGTGTTCATGCTCGCATTTTCTGTTGTCTGGTGCTGGTAGGCTGTCCACAGGTATCTTAGGCTACGTTCACACTGCAGGTCTTAATGCTCAATTCCGATTTTTTGATCAAATCCGATTTTTTTGTCTGCTCGTTCACACTACAAATAAAATGCGTCAGCAAACGCGCTCTAGTGTGAACGCTCAAAGCGGCCCGCATGCGCAAAAGAAGATGTCACACACAACGCGCTCTGTTTAGACCCAGAGCAACAGTATTGTTTGACTGATGGCCCTTAATATAAAGACTTCGGACTTCACGTTTCCCAATTTTTGCTTTAAGTTATTTTGTTATTTACATAATAATGTAAATAACCTAATAATGATCCTTATTGCTGTTTAAGAGAGGAGCGGTGCTTCAAAGGATAGCTGCAGATTTCTGTCAGAATCTGCAGATTATACAGTACAAATAAAATGTTTACGTTGTCTTCCCAACAGTTTCACTGACATCTACACTGGATGGCCAGGAAGCGTTCGCGATGTCTTCTCTGGCGCTGATAATTGGCTTCAGTCTTGTGTCGGTGACGTAAAAGACGGATTTAATGCGACATGACCGTTCAAACAGCAGTCGCTTTCTAAAACATCGGATATGTATCGGATTCAATACCACATACGAAAGTGACCCAGATGGGATTTGAAAATATCGGATTTGCGCCGTTCACACTGTCATAGCATGATCGGATATGGGTCGCATAGGGTCAAAAAAATCGGATTTGATGCGCTTTCGCCTGCAGTGTGAACGTAGCCTAAAAGAGAGGTCATATTACACATGTTTTAGCATCTCTCCACTGGATGCCAGTGAGGGTCGGAATCAGTTTCAAGATACTCCTGTTTGTATACAAGCCATTCATGGTTTGTCTCCTTAATACATCTATGATCTCTTACACCCCTATTAATCTCCCATGTCCCTCCAGTCAGGTGATTGGAATGCTTCTGACTGTCCCTAGCGCTAGATTTAACCTCAGAGGAGACTGGGCCTTCTGTGTGTTTGCCAGCAAACTGTGGAACAACTTTTCCCTCACATTCAAATCTGCTCCCTCCATTTGATCCTTTAAAACTAGACTTTTTACTCACTGACATTTGAGTGTGTCATTGGTCTTTGTATTTCCTGTGCTGTTTTCGGCCATGATTCTGTTTATCACCCACTAATATCTATTTTTTTCTTATTTCTTTATTTATTTCTATTCCCTTGTCTTTTTATCCACTCTATCTTTTGCACAGAACTTTGGGTAGTGTTTTTTTTTTTAAATGTGCTTTATAAATAAATTTGAGGTGGAGTTACCTTGTAGTATTTAACAGCTAGTTCAGGTCTCTGTGCTTGGAGCAGGAAGGCCTCAGCCTTCTTGAAATCATTCTCTTTAAAGCAGAACTTGGCTTGGCCAACCAGAACCTCAGACAGGCTCTCTGGATCGTGGCCCTCAGCCACCTGCTGTGCATTGGCCCAGTCCTGGTTGTGGACATACCTGGAACAGTTCACACACAAATACACACAGGAAATAAAATCCAAAAATAATCTGTTTTAAGATTAACGGAAACGATTTTTTAAATGTTTTTCATCAAGTACCAGAAAGGGGACTTTGAATAACTTCAGGTTCATAGAAATTTACTTACTTAAAGCTGTGGCTATCTGGGGGGCTGGACATTAATTTCAAGACATATCTGCTTTCAGTGGCTTAGGGAAGTAATGGCACTTCTCAAACTTAAACCTCAAATCTCTACATACTTTTGTGAACCGTTAAAACTGCTTTTACCTCTCTGACGACGAAGTCATAACCCTACCTCAATCCTATATCTTGGGGGAAAAAATGAAAAAAGTTCATTATTTTTGATGTGTCTGTTAGAATCACTATTCTCCTTCTTCCATGCCTGCTATCCTTGAAAGAGAAATTAAAAACAAAGACGATATTTTCTTTGCCCAGGGTTAGTGTTAACATTAGTGTTAGCATTGGGGTTGTCACTGATCATGGGTTACTCTCCATCATTCATGAATACTCACACACTCCCCAATTTGAATATTACCTAAAATGACTTAAGCATGTGCGTACAAGAATCATTGCTGCGCAGTGCTGTGTGGCTGGCTGTGGTGTAACTTCACTATGTCTATTTTTAGAAAGCTATACATACTTAGTATTTCTACTGCTGATTGCTATGCAGGCTGTTTCCTCAGTTAACTTTCTGCTAACACTTTAGATTAGGCTTTAATTATCTTGCTATAAACATGCTTATTAGTAGCCTGTTTACTCTTTATTAGTCATTGCAAACCACTTACTAATGACTTGGGCTGCATGGTCCTATTATACCCTTATCAGACATTTAATTAAGAGCTAATTAATGGTTAATATATGTAGCGTAATTTAAAGTATTACCAACTTATCAAATGATTTTGATGAGGCTTGGTTGTTTAGTTCAATTATGGAAGAAAGAACCCCTTAAAAGAGATATGTGATTAGTGAAACTAATCACATTTGGACTTTTTTTAATGACATGAGAAAGTTTAAAAATTGAAGTATTCCAATAATTATATTAACCAAAATTGTCCTTAAACATTAAGCTTCAAACTGAGCCTGAAACTGATATAAATCTGCTCCTCACTGATGCTGATCAGCTGGCAGTAATGATGGGCTCAAAGTGTGAGCACAACATCATCACCTCCAGTACTCACATCAACACAGCTTCTTTGGGTTTTCCTGCTTTGATGAACTCTGCCTCGGCTTCAGTGAACTTCCCCTGTAAGATGAAACCATGAAAAAATTCAGGATTAACACGACTTAATGTGTGCAGCATGCAGTGAGTTCAAGATTCTCAGTAACAGAAATTACGAACAATAACTCAGTGAGTTAGTTCACAGAAACAGCAGCAGCAGGTTTATTGTTATTCTCATATGAGCTGACTATGCTGGGCAATAAAAAGAAAAAAAAATCACATATTGATGTGCTTGGTCTGGTTGAATAAAGAAGACAGAGAATAAATTTGGCATGAAGCAGTTTTGTAGGAGGAAAACTGAAAAGTCTTCATGTGGGTAGTTGTAGCAACTTTTTTGAAAGTGTATAGAAAGAGCAGAAAACTGACTGTGTGGTAAAACTGTGATGGATTTACCTCATCTTCCAGGTACAGTGCATGCTTGAGGTGGATCTCAGGAATCTTCTCCTTACATGCAAGGCGGGCCAAGTCAAAGGCAAAGTCAAATGAGCTGGAGAGAACATGAGGACAGTCTCTGTTTATGTCACATATAAGAGATCTGGCACTCAAAGGATTTTTAGTAGAAATCTATGAGATAAGTGTGTATGCATGTGTAAACCTCTAATTGATATCATAGTAAGTAATTAGAAATGTGGATTTGACTGAGGATACATGCACGTTTTGTCCCTGTGACCACAAAAGTCAAATATATAGCTTTCTCCCCATTAATTTATACACGGTCTGGGAATTAAAAGCACAAATAACTTTATAAGATGGTTACTAAGTGACCTTGCTCATTTCCTTTTTAGGAAGGAAACAATTGATCACGTTTTACCGTTAGGATTTCCTTTCAGACAGTACAACAGATAAAAGATTCTGAATGAGTGTCAAACTTGTTTTAAAGCTCTGCAAAAGGTTTATCATATTTTAAGCAAATAAAATGAAACTCAGTATGTGAGTAAATTGAACTTAGATAATTATTTGGGTCTTTGTGTTGTGATAATGCTCACGATTTATTTGAAGCAGACTTGATGGCGTACTCCAGCAGGCCAAACTTGTTTAGCAGCTTAACAGCTGCCTCTCCTCCCAGACTCCGGGCCCACAGGTAGGCCACCTGCTTCTGCGCATCAGCACCTCCGTGGCTTTTTGCCACCTGACGAACACACAAACACATTAAAAAAAATCATTACACCAGGCCTTCACTCCTGTGGCTCCCTAACCCCCTTACAACACATAATCCCGGGGAGAAACATTTGAAAGAAGCTATAAAGCTGTGGTGCATTCCCAACGAAACTACAGCAATAAACAGAGAGCCACACACCTGTAACAATGCTGTGGACATGAAACCCAGTAACAACAAGTCAAGCCGTCCTATTCTGCATTTAGCATCAGGAATAAACATTATAATATATGCAATCTACAGTATATGCTTTAACCTAAAACAATTACAACAACAGATAACAGCTGATATAAGCAGAGTGTGAGGTGTAAACATTTGCTGCGTGGGACGAGGTTCTAGACTTTACTGCTCTCTGCCATATCTTATAAATGTAATGAGATTAAACACAAGTGAACAAAACAAAACAAATGTGGCGTTTGTACCCTGTACGCATCCTCCCACATATCATTGACACTGTACATGTGGACCGCAGCCTTCCACTCTTCAGCCTCCATGAAGTGGTATTCCGCCTCCGAGAACCTCGATTCAGCCTCCAGCTCCTGCAAACAGCACATTTATCATCACCGTCACTTACCATAACTTATGTATCACATACCGGCAGGCTCAACCAAACCACACAGCCCATTAAGGGTCGTTGAATTAGAGCTAGAATAGAATGTAGAGGAAGAATTAATGCCCCAAAGTTTGCGACACTGTGAAAAAAAAAGTTAGAAAATTGGTCCCAAAAAGGAACAGATTCAGTAATGAAAAAGAAATCTAGAGCTCAGAGACTCAGTTTGAAAGCGATTATGTCGGGACATGATTAAAAGACTTTAAAATTTGTCTGTACAGTGATCTGTTGAACTTCACAATTCAGGAAAATGTTGAATAAATTATTGTTTGAGTTTAAACTGCTGCAAGGCATTTCTCCCAAGACAGCTGGACAGCTACAAACATTAGAAACAGAGAGTGGTCTCAGACACAGACCTCCCAATAAAAACCTCACACGGCTCTAGAACTGCAGCAGTTTCTGAGCCCGTGAGAGCTCTTCTGATGAGAAGCCCCAACCAGTCGTGCCTGCGTAAATGCTGAGCTGTGAAGTAATGACATGAACCAAAACGCAACCCTTCTCTCACTTTTAAACTGGTTTCAGATGAGCAGGAAGGATCTGAAGACATTGTTTTTGTTGCTCACATTCTTGGAGTTATGTTCCTCATCTCCAAGTAATTAAACAAGAAAAATAAGCAGATGAACTGCCACAAAAAAAACTTTGCTTTACAGTATAAACACTGTCACTGCAGTTTAATCCTATTTATCTTTCATAGCACGGAAAGAGAGAACAAATTATACCTGTCTTAAAGTCCTGCATTAGTGCTCTGGTACTTTCAGTGTATGAACCAGTACAATAAGCAGAAAAAAGGCAGCTTTTAGTTTCTGTGCTCTAACTGTTGGAGTAACTGAGAGCAGCTAGAAGTAAAGCTACCACTTCACCCAGTATTTTAAATAAGCAAGGTTTATAGACAGTGTTTATGTGACTGTATTTAGTTATTCTGTTGCATTATTTTATTTTATTTGACTGTTTTATTACATAAACAAAGATTTTTGTTTACTTTATTTACTACTTTTATTTGATTCATTTCTATTTAGTGTGCTCATATTATTCAGTCTGTTCAACATTATTTTATGTTATCTTATTAAACTATTCCTTATTTCTGTCATTTATTCATATGGTGACAAAGGTGGATGCTCATATAGAAGAATACCAACATTGTAGTTCCTCTAGCAGCCACTTGAAGCTGGCTCGAAAAGCTTAAAGAGGAAATAAGCATGTTTACAGTCTGGTACAAAACAAAGGTTTTAACATGCATCCATTTGCAAATCTATAGATGCATGAGGCAATTTGCAAATATGTGTGAAGAGAGTTGTTTTACACAGTTAGCATGCCCATCACCCGAACTCAGGCTCGGTTCGGGTCACAGTTAGATTTATTTGATTGTAACATGTTAAATCTGTAGGGCTTAACTCTAGGAGTAAAAACACTGTCGTTAGATTGTCACTGCAGTGTGGTGTGTACCTTGGCTAGGTGGACATGGGTCTCAGTCAGCAGGTCAGGGTGATGTTTGGCTACCAAACGAATGACATCGTCAAACATCCGGTTCTTCTTGTACATGGTGATGGCAAGGTCAGGCTGCTTCACTGTAGCAAACAGCCTGCATGTGTAAAAGGGGAAAGAGGGCTTTTTAAAACACTTCAGGTCTAAAATACTACGCCCAGACTTTTTCTCCTGCTGTTTTCAAGGTCAGAGATTAACTCAAATGGTGTCATGGTAGTTTGTCTCCCACCAGCTCGACTCCAGCAGACAATGACGTGACAAATTCGTGTAAATATGGAGATTTGTATTTACCTCTCGGCCTCCTTGAACTTCCCATCTCTCTCCAGCTCCTGAGCTCTGCTGATGTACAGAGCCATAACCTCCTCCTCCGTCATACACTTCACTGCCAGCTTTATAAGAAAAAGAATATTAAAAACACGACCTTAAATATTACATTTCTTAATTAATCCCACATTAGATTCTTAAATATCTATTCCAGGGAGATTTTCTTTAAAAGGACTCTGGAAAACACAGAATATTTAAAACTATGCTGTAATGTGTCCGTGCTGACCTTGTGAGCCTCCTCCCAATGCCCTGCTGCGGTGTACATCTCTACAGCATCTTTAATGTGACCTCCTTTCACAAACAGATGTTCTGCCATCTACAGGTCAATAAAAAAATAACAAAACACACAGAAAATACAGAATGTCACATTAAAAAAAATTATATATTACATTACTTATACAGAGCCCATTCTGAGAGTTTAATCCAGATTATTTTTGCAGCTGAAATCTGCATATTCCCCCCCTAACCTAATCACAAAGTTACCATTTTCAAAATGGGACAGCTTTAAGGATACTCTCATTGAATATATGTGTGTGGGCATGCCTGCCAGTGCAAAACAAGCAGATTGTGGGTTCAGCTAAACAACATGAGTGATATATTAAAGTCATCTGTCACAAAGGCAATAATAAAATCTTGCCCAGCTATCTTGATAAGAAACTGTTTGAGGTTTAGCGAAACACAGTAATTATATTTTCTAAGTTAGAACTTTTTGGCTGGCTCTTTTTTTATTCTCCAAACCTCTTCAAAGACCTGTTTGAGGATAAAACTTGGTTTTAGGTGATTATATTAGAGTGTTAACTAGCCATCCAGAGCCTGTCGGAGAAAAAGCAATGGGCGCAGAGTAGATCACTTCCAGAGTGGATGCACCTTTAAGATTAGGGTATGGAGCTTACTGATGTTGGCTTATTTTCGGGATAAGAGGCTTTGGAGTGCATTAATGTCAATCACAAAGAAACCTGTGTGTGTGAGTCCCCTCCCCCTACACACAGAGTGGATCAGGCAGCAGTTACTACAAATGTTTATATTCCTCTCTGTATTTAATTATTAGTTATTATTAATCACCGGCTCTCTTCCACAGTGTGTCTTTGTCCCGTCTATCTCCCCTCACCTCCAAAGCGGCAGATGAGCTTGCTCATAGGGAGTCATATGATTGTTGTGGTTTTCTCTGTATTATTCTGGGGTCTTTACCTTACAGTATAAAGCACCTTGAGGCAACTGTTGTTGTGATTTGGTGCTATATAAATAAAATTGAATTGCATTTAAAAAAATGTCGGGGGAACACTAGTAACAGAGAAAGCATGTAGCCAAAATATGTGAAACTCTCATCTAAATGAACTAAAACTTAGCAGCGCACTTTGTTTAGGTTCTCTGCAATAAGACCACCAAGTCGGAACCAGACTGGGACAGATGGTATATGACATGTTTGTATTTATTTGTTTTGTTGCATCTCTGCATGTTTTTGTTTATTATATAGTTTTATGTGATCTGCCTAGGGACTGAGGATGTGAATTAGGAGTATAGATAAAATCTGCCGTGTTTACATCTCATATTTTCTTACACTGCTGTCCATTAATGTGCACTGCCCCTGTTAAATAAAGACAAGACTGGAAACTTTGAATGAATACATCAAACTATGAAAAAACTCAACTTAATTTTAATTCAGATTGCAGAGGCCTTACTCTCGTTGTTCATACCTGAGGAGGTGAGAATAGAAGTGATATATGCAGAGACTTGCACAGAGTTCACCACACTCCAAAGGCTGCTTTTTTATCTGCACTAGCTAAGGATATGCAATTTGTGAAACCAAATTCTAATTATACTTATTCTGGTGGTAGACTTTTTCAATGTTGCAACTCGTGAGTTTGGTTGTAAACAAATACTGATCTAGAAAGGCTCGTGTAGGACTGTGCCATTACATGAAACATGTAATTACAACAGTGTAATATCAGACCTACTGAATAACACTGTTTTTTTTGTTGTTGTTGTTGTAAACTCTGCTGCTGGTTGCCAGTTTATGTTGTGACCAGTGATCTGACTCTTAACACACAGTAGAGACTAAGAGAGTGAATGAAGCAATTAAAATTTTATCGCATTTTAAAAAGTATAATATAATGAAAAAAAATCCCGCTACTTTACAGTGAACAGACTTTTGCTACATAAAGCCAGATACTCATAGAATCAGTCTGTAATAAAAGTCGCTTCAGTACAACAAACAGATGAGCTGGTTGTTTGCCATTCTGATTAAAAAGTGTTTAGTCACTGTTTTTCCAGGATACTTTCTCTATAGCTACAGCAGGTGCGTGCGCTTCATTGTTTATAGCTTGCACTGAAATTCACTTTCCTGCAACAACTACCCCCCAACTTGGAGAGCAAAGAGCTTGTTATCTTAATTACTTTCTGTGAATATGCCCATGGAGCAATCTGACTGAAATAGGCTGCTATTTTCAGAGCCTGGCAGTCTGTGGAGGCCGTTTGGCTCAGCTGAGCTCATCAGAATAAGCACAGCACACTGCGCTTCGCCACCATCATCTCGCTTCCTTTTCTTTGTATTCGTACCAGATTGCTCTCGTTATCGTTTTCTTTTCAACAGTCGTGTTTTTTGTGGTATTGGGGCAACTTTTAAAAGTATTGTTACAACTACCAAACTTGTCCTTATTGCCAAAGCACCCTGGAGCAAACATGGGTTACAGTGTCCACAGAGACTGCAGTAAAGTGAAAACTGGCCACCGTGCATGTGTGTGGGTGTGTGTACGTGTCCACATGAGATGAGTGGAAATTAACTGCCAGTGGCAAAATGTCACAGCCTCCTTCATTTAGCCAAGCCTGTACAGTATTTTTATGAGGTACATATATAACACAAGTGAAAGTGTAACACTGACTCAGTTCAAAGTATGTAACCAGCACAAATATTTAAAAATGCAGTTTCTCATTTACACGCATTTGAAACGATCTGTAGTCGTGTTTTGCTTTCTTTTTGTTCCACTGTTCACCAGTTTCTTACTTTGCCATCTGTCTACTGCTGTGTAGAGCAGATTTATCTTTTTCAGTTAAAACACCTTGCCAGTGCTATCCCCTGAGCAAAACCTTGTTGAAATGACATTGAAAAGATGACTTTTCCGGACGTCTGAACAATGTTGATATTTGGTTGTAAAGTGAAAGGTGAACATGTTTCACGTTTTAGCCAACTTTTCCTGGCAGTTCTGCTGTTATCCTAGAGGTGCTCTGGAGGAGATGCCGGGGTTTCAGAGCTGGAGCTTAATGGAGAGCTGTGAGGAGGAAATATGAACTATGTGTTCAGCTATCATTGCGGAGAATGTGAGATTTTTGGAAAATCAAATGGGCGAGTTTTGCTGAACTGTCTTTTAGTTCCAGTGAATGGAACTCAATGTTTCAGCATACCAAGATATTTGGAAAATTTCATGCTCCCAGATTTTGGTAAACAGTTTGGGGATGCTCACTTCCTGTTTCAACATGACTGTGCACCACTGCACAAATCAAGGTACCTAAAGATATGGACGAACGTGTTTGTCATGGAAGAACTTGACTGGCCTGCATGGTTTCCTGTCCTCAACCCAAGAGAAACACCTTTGGGATGAATTAGACACAAGACTGTAAACCGGGACTTCTTTCCAAAACACCAGTAAGTGACCTCACAAATGTATTTATGGAAGAAAGGTCAAAAAGTCCCTTAAACACACTTCTAAACTTAATGAAAAGTCTTCCCAGAGGAGGTGGAGTTGTTATAGCTGCAAAGGGTGGGCTGACATCTTATTGAACCCTATGGATGGAATGGGATGTGTGAAAGCAGACAAGCATGTAAGTGCTACCGTCTCATATTATGTATAAAAAATACATTTAAACCTCAGTTCATCATTTATATCACGAAAAGAATAGTTTATATCAGACATTTTTAAAAAGTTATATTTACATCTGTAGCTTATTTTCATCTTACCCTTAAACATTCCCACAATTGAATAAAAGTCCAACATATAATCTATTATACAATAAAGACAAAAACTTGTACTTTTTGATGCCTTCCTTTTCACTGATCTGAAAGAAAACATGTTGTGGCTATACCTTCACCTGTTTTTGTTTTTCATTTAGGTTTTCCTCTTTACCTCCTACCTCAGTCCTCCTGTCTCTCACCTCATAGTCCTGCATGG
Organism: Mchenga conophoros; assembly: GCF_057382185.1. NCBI lineage: Eukaryota > Metazoa > Chordata > Actinopteri > Cichliformes > Cichlidae > Mchenga > Mchenga conophoros. The sequence goes on from NC_140540.1 coordinate 21,511,884, forward strand.
AGGCGTAGTGTTGAGCTATCTTCACATAGTATTTTGCTGATGACGAATCCTCCTGTAACTCCAGGATGTGGACTGCTTTCTTCCACTGGCGAGCTGCGATGGCTGCCTCGATCGCTTTAAGAGAACAGCTGCATGGAAGACCATATGAACACGTTAATTGTTCAGATAGCAAGAGTCAGCATTAAAATGCAGATTGTGTTGGTAATACTAGTTGCATTTTTTAACTATTCTGCAGAGAGAGAACTTATAGTTAGCTTATAGCTATCTGAAATAGTGCCTGAAACTTTACTAACTATATTTAAAAGTAGTATTTTTAACGTCTTTGTTTCTGTAGAGACTTGTAGCCAAGTCAAAATTCAGTTTCAGACACGTCTCTAAGTTCTTTCTGAGCTCTGACTACCTGTCTTATTTGGGATTTTGGGGCATTGGTATAGCGATTTTTTTAAATCTCATCTCTCCATTATCCTGGTGATGATTTTAAAGAATTGTTGGCCATCACTGTTGGACTGTTTTTCAAGTGTCATCTTTCTGCCTCTCCATCTGTCCTTATCTTTGTCTCTCCAGTCCTCTCCCTCCATCCATCCCTCCTCTACTCTACATACCCTGCTTCAATGAAGTGGTTGATGGCAGCGTCCATCTGTTTCTGCTGGACGAGGTAGTCTCCCCAGGACTCCTCCAGTTTCACCACCTCAGCGGGGAAGGTTATGCGAGCCAGCTCTACCGCTACAGGAAACAGGAAGGAGAAACTTTCTTACCAGAAAAGTTACAATTGACTTGATTTAGCTTAAACCTACCATCTAAAATTGTACAAAACATTGTAGAAGTTATCAAATGGTATATGCAGTCTAAGCTATCTAACTGTTTTACCTTTCCTGAAGGCACCTCCTTTACAGTAGCACTCCAGCGCTCTCTGGTTGTTCCTGATCTTCTCATACAGATCTCCTGCCTGGTCAGAAGAGATGACATACATTTTGCTGTCAATTGTCTTTCAACTTAGGGTCATATGGGGCTGAAGCATATCCCAGCTGTCAATCGACGAGAGATCTGGACAAGGCCATCAACTCCAGCAGCCAATTATCAGTTAAGCTGACATTCATGTCACTGGACTGTGAAGCCAGAGCACCTGGAAAGGACCCAGGAAGGCACAGAATTTGCTACTTATAGCCAGTAACATATTGAAACAATGGTGTGCAGCCAATCAGAAGACAGCTGTCTAAAAGAAAGAGAGCTGTGTGGGGCTATATCACGGCCCATTACAAGATGAATTGTAAAGTTACTTTAGTATAGTTTAGTAATGAAAACATGGAATGTCAAATGAGAATAATGTTTGTTGGTGTAATTAGAAGAAAGATGTTCCGATGTTCTTGGAACAGTGACTACTATCACTTTTAAATGTCTTTAGAAAGTTTGTTTTCTTATTGTGGATTTAAACACAGGTATCGATATACTCCTGGCCACTAACTGTGAATTTGGCTGAGGCTGTGTGAACTAAAGCTGCCAATTACACCGTGCTACATTTTAATTAGTTACCTCAGTTTTTTGTTTGTTTTAATGGACTGAGTGGGAACATTTTGTCCCTGTATTTCTCTGCTGCTAGGTATTTCCTGATTCAAACAACATGATACCTGAATCAGATATTTGTTCCAGCTAAATATTTTCTTGCGTTTCTCCATCTGTGACTACCCTCAATTAAACATGTTCAACTCTTTCAACCTATAATTATTCTTACTTTTAAAAGGATACACACAATTCAAATGCTAACTCAGTGGGTTTTCTAACAATAAAATGCAATGAAGAATAGTGGCACTTTGTAAAATACAGAGAAGTTTTATTTTAGCTACTGCAAGTTAAATTGTAATCACCAACTTCCATATCTAATTCCAGACACCGAAACTGATTAGAACACAAAATATCAGGTTACAAAATTTGCTTTGAGGATCCAGTCTCCTTTTCCAAGCCTCTTTCCCACCTGTTACATAAACACAGATGGCTAGAGGAAAAGAAGTGAGCTTTTAGACAAAAAAAAAAAAAGAAAAAGCACACAGAGAAAAACAGGCAGATGGAGGGAGACAGAGTTCAAAACTGAAAATAACAAAGAACACTTGTTCCGGCATTGAAGCTGAGGCGAGGAGAGATGGGCTCAGAGAAGCGGGAAACACAGGAGGAAGAAATGATCCACTCACTCTCTCGTAAAACTCTCCCTTGATGAGACTGGCAGCAATGCGGTCGACGGTCTCGCTGCTGTTGGTGATCTCCGACTGGCTCATGGCGAGGCGAGCGGCCTTAGCTGGCAGCCCTGCTTTCAGGTAGAGGTTTATGGCACCCTGGAAGTCTCCCTCGCTCTCCCTCACCTCGCCGGCCCTGTCTTCCTGACCCGTCTCCATCAGCCACCGGTAACGGTTTTCACGCAAGGTGTCGAGCTCTGGGTAGCCCTGCAGTTATTTTGCATTTAGAGTTCAACCAAACAGTTATCCTGTCCACAGATAACTAACCAACAACACTCTTGTGGTTGACAGCAGGTGTACATTGTAATTTGGTAATCCAAATTCTCTGAGAGGTAACGAGACTCCTGCCTCTGCTGTGGGTTCTGTTTTCAGAAAATGAAGCTCATAAGGACACTCGCTGTTCACCCACAGGCCTTTTCAGATTTGATAAAGTGAGTATTATAAAATAGTGTATGCAGGGAATAGATCTAAGCAAGACAAAGGCATAAATGGGCTAAATTATTTTGTTTTTAGAAATGCTATTTTAGGCAATTAAGAAGCCTGTGCTTGTCATATGAGAAGGCTGTCTGTTTACACATTTTGGGTTTTCCTCTGTCTTTTCCGATTTAAACTTACTGTAGCTTTATATACTTTATTAAGCAATAAATAATTTCCCTTTTTTTCTGTCTCTTGGGGAATGCATTAGATAGGGCATCAACCCTTAAAATCCCCCATAATATAAAATGTAATAAATATATAAATATAATATGTGGAGCTACCCACTGTGCTGACCTTTCCCGAATAAAGAGGCAGTAAAAAACTAGCTTTTGGCTTTTATTCTGTAATATAAATATGATAAATAAATATTTAAAATGTGCTGAAATCAAAGTAATCAATATAAATACGCTACCTCGAGCTGATTTGCGACCACGTAAAATGACTTGATCAAATATTATCAGTAATTGCGTGTGATTCAATTCCCTTTTTTTACCTTGGCTTCGGCTACAGCAATGCAGTCATCCCACATGTGGAGCTCTTGGTACATCTCTATGGCTTCTTCGATGGCATTCTGCACAGCAAAAACAAAACAAACAAAAGCCAAACGTTGGACTTTATTCTCCAAAAATCTAGTATTAAGGATGCAGAGCTGGGTTTATTTATTCAGTTCATTTTATTCCAAGACTTTACCAATCTCAAGTGTTTGGTAAAAGACTAAAATGACTTGCCACTGCAGCCCTCACAGGGATTTGTTGGTTACCATCTTGTAAGGTAAACAATACTTTTAGCAGTGAAAGCATCTCTGTGTTGCTTGTCCTTCCCATTCTTACATGGGGAAGAAATTATTAATCTCTAGTTTGTGGCTGCTTGTTGCTCCTAAGCCATATTTTACTGTGTTGAATCCCTCTTATAGCAGGTGACAGCATTTATGTGTGCTTGTGTATCTGCATTGTTCACTGTCATCACAAGTGAAACTGAGCTGTTTATGTTCGAGTTGGAGCTAATAAATTGTGAAGGGTTACTTTAACTGAAGGAGAGGAGACTTCAGAACACACTGAGTCTATACAAGTATCATCAGAGCTATGAAAGCAAGAAAACGTGTGTGTGTATAAAGGGACACCGTATTACTGACTAAATTAACATTATATAGCAAGCTAGAAACAGTTAGTCTGTTAATATTTTGAGCTTTATATTAAAGTGGTCTATTTTTTGCTAATCTGTAGAATGAACATATTTGACTAAAAATGCCAGTTTACCTGCAGATAGAGTTCCTCATAATATGGAGCAATAGTTCCTTTTCTTTAAGGTATTACTCCTCTGTTACTAATATGTTGTGCTTAACCACAAATAATTATACAAGACGTTACTGTGATGCTGTTTACTTAAATTTCTGTGATGGTGCACATCAGGCTGTGCTGTAGACATGATGCAGTAATATAAATCAAGCATAAATACACATTTAAAAGCTTAACAGCTCTGTGAATTTTGGGGTGTTCTGTTTGTTGTAAAATCTGAAAAGGAATTCATTCTACATATTACATATTCAATCTTATTTCTAACGCTCTTTTTTTTTTTACAGCCCACCTGCTCTGTGTAGTGCATCTCAGCCAGTTTAAAATTCTTGTCCAGCATGGCCACGCGTGCTTGGACTTGATAAAATGATGTCCCATCTTCTCCCTAATAAAGAGACAAAGAGATTAAAACATACAAAAGCCAGGGAGCACTTTTGAGCTTTGCAGAGAGAAAAAACTTTTCAAGAATTGCAAAGCTGCATTTTTTTATAAGGACCACTCACAGAGATTCAGCTAAAAGGAATTTCATTAATATCAACTCCAGCAGAGACTTGCTGTACAATGAATGCTGGATTTCCAGTTCCATCATAAGACACATTTTTAAGAGAAGTGTTGAATTATTCAGGTGTCATTGCATAAAAATGTCAAATACCGTATTGCATTTCATTGGAGAATACTAATAATTAGCCAATTAGTCAGAAATATTATTGCCACCCTTAAAGCTCTTTATCTGCTATATTTGTGATCAGTGCGTTGGGCCTTTCCTCACCATTTCCTGTGAAACTTTGTCTACGATCTCGTTTGTTTGCCGCAGGAAGTGGAGGGTTGAGACATCACCCAGCGCAGCAAAGCACCTACAAAATAAAAGGGAGAGAAAACCATAGAGGAACTAAGCAATTAAGCAGCAGATGGTGACAGAGAAAGTCAAACAGAAACAGAAATAAAGAGAAATATATTCAGTTTAGTGGAGGAAGAATGCATTTCTGGTCAGTGAAAACTTGTTCACTTAATGAACTGAGATAAATTAAAGCTCTTTCTCTAATTAGCCTTTAGATTCAGTGTGAGAAGCTGAGAAATACACAGGCACATCTTAGCATTTGGCCACTTTATTACCAACTCTCTGTGAACAGTTGCATCAGATTAATGAACAAGTCATGAAAGAAAAAAAGTTTAAAAACTCCTACTGTCTGACTCTTTTTTTTCTGCTTCCCTCTCTCATTAACATCACTTCCCTCCCTCATTAACATTATCCACTCCAGACAAAACTGTTTCTTTCCCCGATTTCATGATTTATGCAATTCAAGACGATGCCTAACGAACAGCATATGCATTATTAATGACAGGGAATTCAAATTTGAAAGGTTTCTCAAAACAGAGAGAACTAAAGATGGAGAGAGAGGAATAAAATGATAGAAAATTAAAAACTGTCTTTGATGATAAATGAAGTTGGGGGGGGGGGGGGGGGGGGGCTCTGGCAGAAACACAGCCATCGGCCGTGCGTGTGCAGAGGGTATACTTCTATTATGTTGTGGGGACATTTATCTGGTTATAAAATAATATTTCAAGGAACTATCTGATTATCTTTAAGGTACAAAAATCAAGCTGTATAAGCTGAATCTGTATATTTTAGATAAAAGAATCGGTCAGAGGAGTACAGGTTATAGTAAATGTCCAGGAAATGAATGTAAGTCAATGTAATGTCCTCTGAAGTGATGAAAAACAACTGCCCGGGAGTGCGCAAGTGTGTCCAAGAGTGTATTTCTTCATTCCAGGTGATGAAGGTGCCCTTGTTGCCTCTTTCCTCTTTTTTTCTCTCCAGCCCCAGAGATAAGTCTCACTTGCAATGACGACTGATACTGAATGTAATTATTCCGGAGACAAGAACATTACTTTGAAAGGGCTTTGTGTGTGGCTGTGTGTGCGTGCGTGTTTGTGTCGTGCTGACCTTTCTGCGATGTGCAGCTGGCAAGCCTCTAGAGCCAGCTTGCTGAGTGTCTTCCACATGGCTTCAGTCTCTGGTGACATCTCCAGAGTCTCGAGGAAGGCTGTGGCTCTGGAAAATACACGCACATGCACAAGTAGAGCTGAGCCAGGTGGCAAGACAGAACATAAAGCAAGTATTCTGTGCTGCAGATACCGACCACAAATGGTGTGTAAAGATAAGGAGCGGCAGAAGAGCTGCAAATATCGAGGAAACTGTGTTACAGCAGCCACTCCCAAATTTAAGTCTGAATTGGAAAATCTTCTACGGCCTTTTCATCACTTTTAAATATGCTTTAATTCAGTTTAGTCTAAGTTTTTATCTTGTTTTTTAGTCAGACTTGTTGGATACTGGACCGTAAGACAGATAAAGTAAAAAAATAAAAATAAATTAGCCTAATTTGGCTGATGCAAATGTCCAAATGGAAAAAACAAGGAACTCCAAAGTAAGGATGAAGAGAAGGTTAGTGAACATGATACCAAGAACATTAAACTGAAGCAGGAAGATGGCATTATAGATACACACGAGGGGGACTGGTGATTAGACACAGGTGACCCAAAAAAAACGTCTTTTCATAAATCTGGATCAAGTTGGTTCCTGAATGTCCCAAATTCATTCTTCAGCAAGACAATCACAATAATAGCCCCACATATAGAGCCATAAAGAAGATGTTTTGTATTACTGTATGAAGTAAATCAATGAATAAAACCTATGCATGGTCCAGTGTTTCACTATAGCATGCTCTACAAAAACATAAAGCAAGTCACAATGGACCGTGAGATGTTCTGATCTAATAAAGTCTGCTGAGGAGATCAGTGGACATGTTAGAAAGATTATTACTGGTATGACCTGAAAAGATGCTGAACTTCTTCAATGTGACAGCTGCTAAAGAGGGGCCAGGGCTATCTTCTTAATCTAATTCAATCACATTCACCAACATTAGTAAAATAGAATTTAGAAGACTTATTTGACAGATTAGCAGATTAGAAAGATCATGATTTATAAGAATAATGAGAGGAATAACAAATAGCTCCCCAGAAGGCACAAAGCTGTAACATTACTTTACAAAATAATTGCAATAACACAGTGATCTTTTAACTCAGATCATGAGTGGATGAAATAAAATGCCTGATTTCCACATTCAGTGGTACTTGTCCCATTGTAAAGTATAATTTTTGCTTTACGTGATTCATAGCTTAAAAATAAAATCTGTACTTATCATATCTATTAGCTCACCCTATGTTCATCTAATGTCTGAAAAACAGAGGTTTAAGCTCCGCCCCCTTTAAGACAACCTTCTACTTATTGGCTACCCCGCACAAACAGAAAGCTATCTTCTCTCACTGATTTAACACAGAGACAAGTGTATATAAAATGTTAGGAAGAAAGGACTTAAAACAGTATGAAACCTAAACTTATTGGCTAATGGCGATTACTGGTACATTATGGACCTGCTAATATGGACATTCACCACTATAACTGAAGATAACAGAGTATTTAAAAGAACCAAGAAGATTCCCATAAGACCACAGAGAGTGCAATTAAACTTTTCTGTCTCTTATTACCCAAAATTATGCCAACCTAAACTTCACAGCATTGTGCTGAAAAACCTGATAATGTAACCTTGACTGGAATAATCAAAATAAAACAATTGATTCCCTAAATTTATTTACATTATGCCTCTTCCAGAAGCTTTTCTACTGTAGCTGACTTTAGTGACATTGTCAGCAAAGGCCTGACGGTGCTCAGCGGAGGACCAAATGACCTCCTCCACACACAGTTCCATGTCAAAACAATACTATATTCAGTTAAAAGTTGTAAACTGTTTCTCAAAATATATGAGTTTCAAAAATATAGTCATGATTTTTCAATTCCTTATTTGGTAGTTTGAGCTTAAAAATTTTAATTCCAAACTTTGTATGACAATTTCTTCCTATGAAAGAAGACCATTAAACATATAAGCAACCAAATTCCTCCTAAAGACTCTCAAAGTGCTAGAGGAAGGAGCTGAGTTGATGCTCCTCTGAATAAGAGAGGTCAGTTATAATTATTTACTCCATCTGATGAGGTGGCTTCACACGAGCATCCTTTCGGAGGTGATCAAATCACAACACGCTGAAGGGAAGGATTATATCTCCCAGCTGGCCTGGAAGTGCTGAGGAAATACTCGAGAAGAGCTGGAGGAAGCTGCTGGATAAAAGGACATCTGGCCTGTTCTGCTCACCCTACTGTCACTGCGCCTCTGACCCAGAAAAGTGACGGGTGCAAGGAAGGACGGACGGATGTTCACGCTGCATCGTCATTTTGATAGGCTGTATGGTTTTATTTAGTGGGCTGTACTCACCTGTTATAATCTCCATCATCAACAGCCGTACCAAACTCAATGAGGCCTTCGTCGAGTGTGTATGTCACCATGTTGACGCCCTCTGTCACAATCACATCCGTCCTGCCATCGGCTCTTTTGAGATCCACAATGTCTCCCTGACAAAGAAAGGAGATACATATTATGCATAGGTATGAAACCTCTGCGCTGTGTTAATAAAGTGGAAAACGTGTTTTTCGTGCTACTACATTTATTAGACAGTTTAAGCCAGAAAATGCTTAATCGATGAAGCTTTTACTTATAAAAATACATTTTGTCAGGTTTTTATATTCTGCAATTCTGCAGTATGCATGGACACAGGTTTACAACATCACAGCTTCATTAGTGGGTCAGTCCAGTCGACCACCATAATCAACTTGCACCCTCCAAATTCACATTATGGATGCTTTTAGCCAAGAAAAACAATGAGTACACTTAAATATACTTGCATAATTATAATGAAAGTTTTTGTTAAACCTTTATTTAACAAGATAAGAATGTCTTTCTTTTTGGAGAGTGTTCTCAGCCAATATATGCAGCATTAGCAAAGCAGGGTTTTTTTCTAGAAACCAGAGTGCGTAAAGAAAAGTTTCACAAGTACGTGGAGAACAGAAGTGCACACAGATTGGCCTTGGAACAAACATGATGGGCGTATGTTTCCCAGTTTGGCTCTTCAGAAGTTTTACGCTTTTGTTTTTCACATATTATTAGATAAAGGCATCAAAATAACGTTCCACATATATGGCTGGATGTATCACCAAGATAGCTGCTGAGTAGCAAAGTATATCAGAAATATTAAATTTCAAAATTCAATTTATTTTAAGCCAGTTTTAGTTATACTGCACCCCTTCACAACTACAGTCATCTCAAGGCACTTTGGTACCCAATAATATGGTGATTATTAATGAGGATTTCCACTAAACACTATGAAATCAAATACTTTTAAAGGAATTATGACCAGCTCATAACAGCAGCAATTCTTTGTCCATTACTACCCTCTGCTATTGTCTACAAAATAAAAATGTCTTGCACAAAGCTCAGTGCACTTTGCAAAAACATAAATCAGCCACACAAGAGGCTGCTGCGATGGTTTTTGTTATTAATGAGAACAGCAGCAAGTGTTAACGCAAGCAACTTTCAAAACCCTGCGCACACCAGGGGCGACTAACTGCCTCAGGACAGCGGCACAAAAAGCTGGTTCTCTGTTAAGGCTTTGCCAGCAACACAAAAAGGCTTGAGAACAGTAAAAATACAAAAACATGCAGCTTCAGTATAAACACTGTGGAGATATTAAAAATAAAAAGGTTTATCAAAACAAGCCGACCAGGGCAGATGCAGAGCCTCCAGTTAACGATGCCGACCATACTTAAATCACACTTACAAAGAAAACAAAAGCTCACCTTGACGGGGAACATGGTGACGGTCTCTGGGCTGTCAATGCTGTACCAGATGCAGAGGTTTCCCCGGTTTTGGGAGACCACCACATCGCTGCCAGGCACCCACTGGACGTAAGAGCAGAAACTCAGCAATGTGGTCTTCACGCCAGACTGTATGTCGTACAGATGGAGCTGCAGAGGACAGAGAAAGATAGAAAGATATAGAAATTCCTATTTTCATCATCAGGAAATGGTTTCAAGTCCAACAGTAAAGGCAAAGTCCAGCAAGTGTCACTGTACATAAGAATGGATTTCTCCAATTCCAGCTGTGACCATTAAATTTAAAGTTCGTAAATATAGAGTCCAGAGAGTTAATCTGGTTTATCTTCGCATAAAATAAAAAAATAGGTTCTATACAAAGGTAACAAAACCACTTTACAGTCCATCAAAGCTCATTTGTATCCACAATAATATTATATTTTTATTATATACTGTATAATTTAAATGTTTCATAGGAAGTTTATGCCGACAGTACTTTGCACCAGATTATCTTTTGCTATCTTTAAAATAGTCATTTCAAGAGTATTCAGAGCATCATCATCAGTGTGTGAATGGGTGAATGACTGAATGTAGTGTAAAGGGACTAAGTAAAGCGCTATACAAATACAGGCCATTTAGCATTTAGCATTTTACCATCATGGATCACCACTTAAAGTCAGGCTAAGTTGAATTTATTTAGATTTATTTTATTTGAATCATTGATTTATTTTTTGCACCTGCATTTGTTGGTTTAGTTTACTTATAACCTCATTAGCTCAGGAATGTAAGTTCCAGGCCCACTGCACAGCAGACCCACACTCCTTCCACCTGTTTGTTTCCTTTGGCCATGTCTCCATACCTTATTTTATTTTAATTCTTGAACTTCTGTAGGTACACTGACTCTTGGTTGTGACATCCTCTTTATAGCCAGTCTCTGGAATAAGCCAAGCCTTTATGTTTTCTTTGTTGTGGCAAAAATATGTAACTAGTACTTGGATTTTGGGGTGCATTTGAAGATATAATGTGGTTATTCTTCGATCTATAGAAAACCTGGTTGGTGAAGTTTGTTACCTTTAGGTAGGAGACCTTAAAAGTGAAAGAGTTGTTTCTCCTTGTCCACAGTACAAAAATAGGCCTTATGCATCTTCTAGTGTTAGGTCCATAATTTGTTGGACCTTTTGGCACATTAGGTCATTGTCAACCGTCCTAAAAATGTTTGTAAAAACTCCTTAAATTAAAGCTGAAAGTATGCACTTCAAACGCATCTTAATAGTCTTGTTTAAAACCCACTGGTTTACACAACAGGTTTTACTTCTTTTTATTCCATCCATCTGTTCTCTCCCACTTATTCTTGTCTAGGGCGAGAGGCAGGGTACACCCTGGACAGGTCGCCAATGTGCCACAGGGCTAACACACAGAGACAAACAACCATTTACACCTATGGGCAAATTAGAGTTACCAATTAATGTAACCCCACTAACTGCATGTCTTTGGACTGTGGGAGGAAGCCAGAGTACAGAGTACAGAAAACCCAAGCAAACATGGGGGGAACATGCCAACTACTGACAGCAAGACCCAAGCCTGATGGTGGAGCTGAACTCAGGACCTTGCTGTGAGGCAACAGCGCTATCTACCATGCCACCATGCTTTTTAATTCTTTCTTTTGAAATATACTACCTAAAATATCATGCTATGCATGAGAAAATGTGATAGATTAGATTGCATTTTCCTTTTCATCTTCCTTTTAGACCACCCTTGTTCTAATTGGCTGCTACTGGAAACCAAAATGTTTGAAAAGCAGGTAGAAGGGTACCCCAGCTCTGTGTGCCTGCATTTAGAGCAGTCTAGCCTAAAGCCTAAACACTTGGCCCACTCCCTTCTTTCTTTGAAAATGTAACCATGTTTGACATTCCACATACACTTTATGGCTTTATTATTACTTACATCCTTTATAGTATAATTTGTTGCCGCTGTACCATCTCTGGATTAACATTTTAGGTTTTCGATATATGACAGCAGAACACTTAAAGTAAAGATTCGATAGGAAATATTTTGCTAGCAACCTGTTCTTGTAGGTTGAGGTTTACATTAGCATAGTTAAACTCATTTGGCTTGAACAAAGTTGATTAACATCCAGCAGCTCCACGTGAAAACTCCCACTGCAATAATCTGTTCCACTGTGCACTTGATGAGAATGTAGATTCTATAAGCTACAGAGACTCCCGCAGCACTTAATGTGCATGTGTGAGTATGTCAGACCGCCCGCTGATGTAATCAGCTTCCTTAATGCCCTCCCCACACCCACCATCACTAATTTTAATAATGCTTTGTCTATAGTCTCACCCGGGTGCTCAGCTTGCCAACTTTAAAATGCAATGAGGACAAGCAGCCTGTTGATAAGGTCATCTGAAAGCAAGGAGCAATTAAAGAAACATTTTATGACTCTTTACTGTTGAAAAAATAAATGGGAAAATGAAATTTCTCCCAGATTGTGGAGTATACGGAATTGCAGTTGGGAAACCACCATTAGTGCTGTAATAAAGGTAAAAGTTAATAACCACTGCAGATCAGATGAATTAACATTTACAGTAAACCTGGGCATAAAAAACATTTCACTGAAAAAAAAATCTGCACACGAGCCACAAAGTTTTTCAGTGATTGCAGAGATTTTTTTCTGGCACTAATTACCGTCAAACTTTTCTATTCTTCTACTTCTTCTTCAAGTCATTGATGGTCATAAATATTTTACAATCTCTTTCGCTAAAGTTGATTTTGCATATACTAAAAGGAAACTTGTACACTAGATTTGTAAAACTGAATTATGTGTCACAGCAAGTCACACTGGAGGAAAAAGTTAGACTCCACAGAGGGATTCTCAATTACCTGAGTTCTCCTTGTCTTTGCCCCAAGGCTTAAACATCAAACTTTTTTTTTACCCCGAGGCAACAACTGACAGCATCTCGCTGCTGCTCTCATCCTCCACACAAGGCCTCTGTGAATCTCAGCAACCTCTTACATATAACCAGAGGAAAATGAATACTGTTTTTTAAATGGGGTCTATGACAGCAAAATTAATGTTTTCCCACTTATATGACATAAGACGTAACTAAAGGAAAAAAAAATTAGTTTTGTGCAAAAAAAAAAAAAGGCTTTTAAATAGGGACAGTTCAACGTCATGAAGAATTAACATTTAAAGGCCTAGTTTGCTTTTACTCCATCCAGATTATTATATACAGTACGATCTATATAGAGATGTCTGCCTTCCCTGGAACATATCTGTACCAATTAGAGCTCAACTTGTGAATTTCTTAATACAATATAATCTTTCCCAGACATTAAACATCGTTATAAAAGCAGATTAAATGTTCACGCTACACCAGAAAGCACTTTCCAATTTTCCTCTAGTCTTATTGTTTTATTCTTTTGTTGATTAATCTTACTCCTTTGGGACTCAAAAACAGCGGGACAAGTGGGAACCGTGTCATTTAAAGGGATCAAAAGCCAAAAAAAGAAAAGTTGGTAACCTCTGATTTAAACCCTATAGCTAACATTTCATGCCTTTCATGGTTAATTTATGGCACCCCCTGGTGGCAAAGACGGTTTCACATTTATCTTGACTGTCAGTCAGAAAGGCTGGATGACCAAAATGGTTCAAAACAGAGCCACAGCGCCTGTTTTGGATGATGGACATGGCCATAACTAAAGAAATGCCCCTAGCATTGACAGCCTTTTCTACTTTCCTCATCACACTGTCTATCATTTGCCCCCTCACTCTCTTTTTGCCTCTGGGTCTCTATCTCATTGTGCCGAGGTTTTATTCTTACCCGCAGCTTCTTGTCCCTGAACAGCAGTTTGCACCCGGTTTCATTGAGCTCCAGCCAGTCAATCTTGGAGTCGTGGCTGATGGTTCCCAGATTGTAGCCTCCGGCCAAGTCCACTGAGGGGAGAAATAAACCGACAGATTAACTGAGTCAGACTGCCAGTGTCTAGCTAACGCTGGCCTTTTATTCAAGATCACAAATCAGCTAGTTCTTTTATAATTTTCCATAATTCTATCAGGCAGAGCCTGAGCTGTTTCTCTGCTCTCAAAATGTACCTTCTTTGGGATCCAGCTGATATTAGTGTGCTGATGTGAGGCCTATACAGTCTTTTTAATTAAAATGGGGGTTATTGTCCACACAGAGCTAACTGACTTTATACTGCAGTTATTGTAGGTATATTACTTTAGGAGTTTAATATTATGGTAAGTAATCATATGGGCTGGCTGAGTTCCTATATGCTATGACTTGGTCAAATACTACCAGTTTTCACTGAGTTGTATTTGGAACAAAAAGGTGGAATTATCCTCTTTGAGGCACAGGTACCTGTGTATGGGCCTCAGTAAAGTGAAGTTCAGTTACATAATGATTTCATTTATGCCTGTTTGCTTTCCTCTTGTGAAGAGTCTCTGCAACCTGCTGTTACCCGTAACACCCTCCTCTGCGTAGCTCTGGGGAGACATTTACTTTTGCGCATAATATATGTACAATATGACTGAAAATGTCAAAAGCAACAATCTAGATCCAATTAACAAGTATGACTTTAATGTCTTATTTATAAATGCTATTAATATATGTTATATGCTCCCCTCAATGACCAGAGGCAGACTTTCATTATGAAGAACATGGCCTTATAACTTCATTTTTAGTCAGCCCATCATACACCATGCTGTCTAGTAGGCCTCCATAATATATTCACCCGCTGCTTAGAATAGTCCCCGAAAAATCTACTGTTTCGTCCTGTTTACATAATATTAGCCTAAAACACTTTTATAAGCACATTTATAAGATAAAACTTTCTTGAGGATGTTTTATGTTTTCAGTACAAACCAAAAGCCTTCAAGGTGTGGGCCAAAGACAAATAATGATTATTTCATGGGAAAATGTAATTAATTTATGAGAACATGAATTACCTTTATGTTTAACTATTACAACTAAGGGTGTACTCACAATATGCAATCTGTACCATGCTGAGCACATCTGACACCCAAAGTTTCTTTAACTGCGACCTGGCCACTGAAAGACTCAAGCACAGTATTCCAATACTTCCTCAACGACAGCCTCCATTAAAATCTCTGTGGTAAATAATTAATAAATATAAAGGGAATGTGAGAGAACAGCCTGCCATAGCTCACAAAAATGGTCCAATTAAGCCACAAACGCATGAAGCCGTGTGTGCTTTTGAAAGAGACAGACAGCGAGCACAAGGGGGAGGAGCTAACATGCTGAGACTAACTGGGGTGTGTTCAGTCACTGAGCGCAGCGTGAGCTCAGGTCATCGGGGGAGTGGGGAGGGACTATGCCTACTGCAAAAGCACCCTGAGTGTTAAATCCTTTTCTGAACCTGGACAGTCACATTTTGAATAGACACAATTACAGTCTCACTTTCTCTCTCTCTCACACACACACACACACACACACACACACACACACACACACACACACACACACACACACACACACACACACACACAGAGTTTTTTTCTTACCAATAGCAATAGTCTTTATGTCAATCAGATAAGCGAGCTTCTTGTTGTCTTCAACTCCTTTCTGCTTCCTCTCATTTAGTCGGACACTAGACACACACACACACACACACACACTTGGTTTAAATGACATGACTGCATTCAGCGAGATATGGTTTTATCAAGTAATAACCCAGCATTAGTGCAGCATAACTGGCTTCAGCTGCTCTTCATTATGTTAAATCCCAGGATGAACCTGGTCATGAATTTGTCATGCTGCAGTGTCCAGCCGGAGGCGAGCAGCAGCCAGAGTATCCGACAGCCATCAGTCACAGAAAGGCTGACAGCGCTGACACTTCTGACAGCTCTGAATACATTAACATAGATGTGTGCTGACTAGTTGGTTTAGCCTCACTGACTCCTGCGGACTCCTTACTGTAATGATGCAGAGGATTTCTCCAAAACTCAATACCGCCATCTAATGGTCATGGCTGAAAGCACTTATGAGAACGCATCAGGGTTAATGTTTGTGTCTCTGTTTGTACCTTATGTATATAAATTTGTCATTTTTTTAATTGTTCAAGACAGGAAAAAAATTTGGATTTCTCTTTAGTTTTTCAGTATATTACAAATGCTGTATTCAAAAAGATAATGCATGTTTGAATAATCCAAAATATTCCTGTTTGGAAGTGAGATATTGATTTCATTGCCAATATGCAAAACTATCATTCATTGCAGGTTCAGGCTATTACCATAAATCAATTTTTGGACAATTTTGTAAATGGATGATGAAAGATGTGCTCGTGACACTGCTGCTGAATCGTTTTTGTTGCAGGGCACGGTGACATAAATGTTTGTAATCGCCTGAAATTTCTCCTAGTGTGACTTTTAATCAGAATTATACAGTTGCAACCCCCATCAGCAGATCACTAATACTGCATGCGTGGGACTGTTTCACATCTGTTCCTTAGAACCAAACAAACCGGTTGAGGTGCTCGAGTGTTACTCAACAGACTGCTTCTGCATAATTATGAGGAACGGAGCCAACCTGATGAGGTGGGGGTTCATAAATTCCGTGCGAACTGATCCCAGAATCTCGTTGCTGCTGTACTCCACCAAGCTCAACTCCCCGGCATTAAATATCATGCACACCTGAAAACAGAAACAAGAACAGGGCTGTGAATACAGCAGAGTGAAGAATGTACTTTTATGGACAACATGACAGGACCTGATATATAACCTCCTTCGCCGAGATAATTATATTTACTAAACACTAGGCCTTTGTGCTCCTTGGCAAGCCTCTAAATGTGGTTTGGGGGTTTTTTTTAATAAGAAAACAAAAACAATTTGCACACTGTCTAAATGGTTAGTGTGTACTCACTGTTTCATTTTCAAAGAAGAACTTTTCATTTCCCCCAGAGCCAGTCCAAGGCACCTGGGAGAGGACAGAGAAAGCAAAATTAACTGTAATACAAATATTACAACAATACTGCGAACATAACACAATTACACAGTGTGAAGAACGCATTTACTGTGAGAATCTGACATTAATGTTTGTGAACCACACACTCTTATTGCGCCATAATGATGTGATTAACTGATTACTCATGTTTAGTTGTTAAGTATATGTGACAGAGAACAAAAATTGACAGTTTATGACCAAAAAAATGTAACAGCATGTCAGCTTGCATATTCTCTAGCATGGGGTTGCACGCCTATAAATGTTGGGTCTCTCTAGCCCATTGAACTAAAAGACCTTTTATTAAATGCAGAGACCTAACTTCAAAGCCTTCACCTGAATTTTTGGTCACAATGTTTCCCTTCTCCTATATTATTCCCTTCCAAGAGTACCACTCCTGTTACTTCTTTGTTTTATGGTATATTCTTTTATGGTATAATACTTGAGGTCCAACCTCGCTTAATTTATTTGTCAGGAGATCTCCCAGCAGGAGAGTATCTGATGTGTGAGCCATCAGGTAGCGATCTTTCCCCATGATCTTCACTTCTTCTATCTCATAACCGTAAAAGGACTTCAGGACAACCCGAGTTCCTGTGGAGAGGTTCTTTACTATCACCTAGAATTAAAAGAAACAAAACAAAACATATTCCATCTTTACTTACGGTTTTGAAATCCAGTAACAATCGATTCACACACACTGATATTTGATACTTTCAACCTGTTAATCCTGTTAAAACGACAGTCAGTTCAGTGTGGTGGTCATTCCAAGCAGCAAAGTTAATCGCAAGAGACTCCTTCTTGTGTGTGTTCATAATGTGTGTATTTATTGTATAGTTTTAATTACTACTTTGCTTTTGCAAATTAGTGTGGCCTACAAGTAATGTGGTGTGCGGCACAGACTCATGCTTATTCCTATAAAAATAAAAATATTAAATTAAAAACATGGCTTTTTTTTTAAAAGATATTTTCTTAGAATTAGCAATTAGTGTTGTTTTTCCCTATTTTCTAAGGGTAACATTATAAACAACAACAAATTATCTATGGGAAATAATAAAAAAAGGCAGATATATTAATGTTTGATGGCTTAAAAATAATGAAAAACAAACAAGATGTGTATTTCCAGCATGGCTTTTTTTCCAGACTACTGTAAACATAATTTTCTGCTACATTTAATTTGTCAATTAAGAAGAAAATCAGATAAACAAAAAGGCTGGATGATTGTTTTCGGAGCTCATCTCTTTCTTAATCATACAGGGCTGCTTGTTGCACCTGAATTCATTAAGTCTGCATTACTGCTCTCACAAAATCAACGGGGCTGTTTTCACATCGTCTGTTAATTAGCAGAAGAAGGAGAGCAAAGAGACGTCTGAAATTGCCTATTTGGTTGTCTGTTTGTCTAATTTAGTGAAATTACAAACACTGTGGTTCAGCACTGATGATTTTCTTGTTGCCTGGCTGTTCCTACCTGGCTCAGGCCAACGTAGGTCACTTCATACTTGTTCTTGTAGATGGTTCTTCGCAGGCAGCAGTCAAACAGCTCCACTCCCCCACACAGTGTTCCCTGTTGAGACACAATCAACAATTAAACACCTAAAAAACGCAATTTACATTTTCTAATCTGTTTTTTTTTGGTCATTTTCAGATGGTAGCAGCACAGAAATAATAGTTATTGTAGAACATACATGCTTTCAGAGTCATCATAGGCTGTTGGAGTCAAGAGTTGGTGAAAAAAATGGACACCAAAAGGCATCTTAACACAATGTTGAACTTAAAGTCACACTGCAGGTTAAAATAACGTTTTTTTTAACCTTTATTTAAGCAGACAGTCACAGAATGCGTTAGATCAAGTATTTACAGCGCAGAGGCGTGATCCGTCTTTCTTCCAGGCCAAGCTGGTGATTGTGTAGAGGTTGGAAATTTCTTTAGGTTTGGCTTCATCCCACATTCCTCTCCTCGGAGCCCAATTAAACACCCGCAACCTGGACAAACATCACAAAGGAAAAACAAACTTAGCAGAAACATCATGATAAACTTTCACTTTAACTGTAAAGCTGCCACACACCGACCGGTCAAAGCTGCCAAACACCACAGATTCCCCACTGGGGCTGGCGACAGCCACGGTGAACTCCTTCTCTGTTCGGTCGCGGCTGTAGTCGAAGGTCTGCAGGATGTGTCCCTCTCTGCTGTAGGCCACCACCTTCTTGTCACAGCCCCCCACCATGATGCTGTTTGCACCCCAGGCTAGAGCGTAGGGTGGGCACGAGTGTGTCAGAAGCTTACCCTGTGGCAAGTAAACAAATGTGTGAGAAGATATGTGTTGAATGGTGTAGAACTTTTAAAATAGGAATAAAAAATGCATGAAGGCAAACAATCTGTAGCTGTGTTCACTCATGCACTGAAGACCTGAACTTTTCCAGACATGCTGGAGGTGCAGTCACATTAAAAATTAAATCTTTTCTAACCCTCCAGCTCATTAATACACACTCTGTGTGACGTCTGATTGCATCAATACGAGAACAGTGCAGGTAATAGTCTGGTAAATTTAAAGCATGTAAGTGGTCATCCTGTTTCCTGCCTCCTGTGTGCTGTATGCAGGCAATACTAGACTAAACGTGCCATGGTTCTTGTTATATCTGTGTCTGTCAGCAGGTTTATTCTTTTAAGTCTTCCTGGTACTTTCTCTGTTTGTTTTTTTCTTTTAGTTACTTCCTGTTTTACTTAGTTTTAGTTTTTTTCTTTCTTCTTTTGCTTCTTTCCCTCCTTCATCATCAGGAGTCTCTTATTTGTGCCTCCTCTTCTTCTGCTTCCACCAGTCGGTGACCTGAAATTCAGTCTGATGTTTACCATGCTGCAAAATCTCTCAATTCCCAAAATGCATCTAGAGAACAGAGGATAACAGAGGAGGCTTGTTGGAATTGCTGGAGGATACACAGGTGTATCCTTCAGGGAAGTGTTTTCATCTTAAGTGTATAAAAGAGGTGTGACACACAGCTGGAATATACGGACCAAGATTATTTAAATGCTTGTTGCACGCGTCTTAGATGGGACTAAGACGTGAGCAGAGGTGTTGATGATGTGCAATTTGGGAAATGAGAAAGGGGAATTATTTGCCCCACGCTCATTAGTTCACGTGTTTGACTGTTTCCACTTGTGCCTAGGGTTGATGCGTGTGCATAGATTATCCTGTATTTCTCCTTTTCTTGGGTGTTTCCCAGTTTGCCTCATTATGCTCTGTGTTTTTTCTGTTTCATTCACTTTAAGACTTGATGTTCTTGTTTTTTGTTTTCTGTTCTTTTTTTTTAACCACTCCTTAAAGGCCTGTTTTTTAATTCATTCTGTGTGACTCCTGCTTCTGCTCATGACAAAGCAGAATTTTTCCTATAGTGAGAATGCGTCTGAAAATGATCATTTCCATCAGTGAAAAGAACAACTTTGTACAATGTCTTAACCTGATTTCCCAACATTTTCTGGATTTCATGTGTGAAAAAACAGCTCCTGTAGGTGAATTGTACCTGTGATTCCCCTGAGCCTTCATCATCAAAGAAGTACCGCACAACTGTCCCATCAGCATGGCCCGATATGATCCCTTTACCAGAGACACTGACACAGAGCAGAGATCTTAAAAATGACACGCAGTGCCCGCAGAACAAATGCAGCAAAGCAGACAATTATTTCACAAGCTATACACATGGGAAATAGCTCATAACTTTAATAAGGTCAGCCCACACTTCACGCTGGGACCCTTGTACAACTTTTTGGTAAAAAGAAAAAAAATCTTTTTGATTTTGATTTTATGGTATTTATACAAAGAAATCCTAATCATAAAAGCAGTTTCTGCACAGTAGTTCCTATTTTCAAGTTTATCAGCTCATCTTCAGACTCAATACATATATGTGTGTGTGTGTGTGTGTGTGTGTGTGTGTGTGTGTGTGTGTGTGTGTGTGTGTGTGTGTAAAGATATTTTAAGCACTCACTTTGATGCCAGTGAGACAACCCAGGATTCTGTGGCGTAGATGGTTGAAGATTTGTTTGTCTGAGTGTTGGCAAGCCGAATCTGTAAAAAAACATCAGAGAACTTAAAATATCCTTAAAATATCCAAGTACACTGCGGTTGGATTTAGAGAGGAATACAAAGACTTAACATCCCAACTGGAAAAGGCTGTGAAAATATTTCACATTTACTGCATAAAGATGAAGTAATACAGATTTTTCCCAAGAGGTTTTAATGCATCTAAATTATGTTCTATAAATTCACTGATGCATATATTTCTTTTTACTAACATCTTTGTATTTGTATGTATGGGTACATTTCTAAATGAATTATTTATGATTCTGACAGTTTTTGAACTCTACAGAAAAAAGCTTTGACAAAGAAATCAGACCATGTGGAACTAAAATGTCTACAAAAATCTAAAGGATACAACTGTTATTCTACTACACCCATATATAATTCCTGATACTTTTACTTAATATTAAAAAAAAACGTGAAATATCCAAGACATACCTTGCCTTCAACTAATCCGTAGACAATAGCATTCTCTGCAGGCCAAAGAAGGCATGTCACAGCACTCTGCAATAAAGATAAGAAAATAACACAACCATGTTGTTGCAGGTGATGACACAAAGTTGAAAGACAGCTGAAAAATGTAATGTCATGTTTATAAGGAAAACAAAACTTATAACCCAATTAAAAACTAATACCAGAATAGATTCATCAACAGCTAAGCCCTGCAAAGTGTATTCACTTTGAACTCTACAAACAAAAAGGTTTGACAACCGAATCAGACCACGTGGAACTAAAATATCACAAAAATTTAAAGAACACAACTATTAGTCTACTACAATTATACACATGCGTAGAAAACAGAACATATCTGATCATTTTTTAATTTTATATGTCTAAATGATTTATAATAAAATATTTTAATCAGTCCTCATTTGTTATCCATGTCTTTGTTTTATGTAGTAGTAGATCGTAGTAGGTGCTCATATTAAACATGTTCAAAGTTTGAAAAAATAAAATGACCACAGTGTGTGTGCAAATAATCCCTGTGAGCCAAAAACTCAGGCTTTAGATTACTATTAACTCTCAGATTCAACAGCACAGAGACTCCATCGACATGCCCTTCAAACCTTTTGTTTGCATGCAGCAGCCAATTAAACACAGCTGGCATAAAGAGAGGAACTAAAACTACTTGCTTCAGAGGTGAGATTATCTGAGACAGGTGGACTAAATGATGATTAGTCTGAACTTTAAACTAAGCAAAGCTACACTGTGCAAAAGTATAAAACCATATGCTGAAAATGAGTTTAATAGATTCCTTTTATGGAAAGAAAAGTTTCAAGTTTTGACAAAAAGCATAGTCACTGCCACTTTTAGCGTGCTCCTCAAGGCAATAACAATGCATTAAATCACGTTTTCTTACCGTCTGAATAAATTTATTGCAGATGACTTTCTTGTCCCCCCTAGGAGAGACGAGAAAACCGATTAAAACTTCTGCTTCGAATTGTACCAAAATGTAAACTATTGAGAAAAATGGAACTAAGCAGAGGTAATTACCAGTCCTCTCCGATTCTGTAGACAAAGATGATATTGTCGGATTGGCCGATGGCAATTTTCGTGGAATCTGGTGAGAAGGCCATGTCATTTACAACATAGCTCTGCTTTCCATACTGAGAAAATAATACATATCAGTAATTATTATTATAGAAAAGCACTATAACATAATAACACACCAACAAACCCACAATGCTCCTGGCCTATAGAAATCTGTCATGGGGGCCCCGCGTGGTAAAACTGTAGGACCTGCTTGGGCAAACACACAGGGAGGCCCCACAGTGTAGGGCCAAGATGTGCCCTACATTTCAGCCCACAGTGGGCTGTCAACAGTGTGGGTTTCTCCACAGTGGCCTCACATGGGCCCCAAGAGGATATGTTTGCTGGATAGATACCCAGTTGCATTTAATATAGATTTTACAAAGCCACTTGGTGTAGGCTACAAATACAAGCACAGAGTTCAAAATAAATGGGTGTTGTCACAATGGCTACACCCATCTTTTATATACAGTCTATGATTCCAGCGACACATTTGGTTAATGGCAAGTAATTCATCATAATTTCTTTACATTATATACAGCACCTCCTTTCATACACACATGCAGCTCAAAGGACAACGGGATTTGTCTCACCTTGGCGTCCACAGGTTTTGTGGAGAACTTGTCCCTGCTCTCTCCATGCTCATCATACAGCAACACCACCCTGTCCACAGTGCAAACAGCGAACTTGATGTTGTTTGGTGCCCATGCCATGCAGGTAACTTTGGCAGCAAACTCCTGTCAAAGCAGGTAAACAAATCAGTCCTAAAGCACTTGTTTTATAGACTTGCTCTTATATGATGTCCTCTTTTAAAATCCTTCTAATGATTGTGTATCTGTTACACGTGTCTTTATGCTTCTACTCTAAATGAAAATCAGTGTTTCTCTCTGTTTTATCTTGTGTTTGGCCCTGATTTCAGTCTTTCTATAAAATCATGCTTTAACTGTCTGCCTAATTGTTGTCTATTTTTGCCAGTAGAGATACTCTTCCTTATGAGCGACAGATAGATGTTAAATTTGATCAGATACGATAGATTTAGGTGTTTTAAAATCCATTTAGCACGTGCAGACTTTTGGCCATGTATTAATCATAAACGCAGCGTTTATGTGCTAGCAAGCCTGGCTAGTGCAAAAATCCGCTTTCAATGACAGTTCAGCGTGGGTCAGTAAAATCAAATTCATGCAATAAATAAATAAATATATCACGAAACTGGTGCGCAGTTTCAGCTTTCTAGTATAAACATTATTATCTGGCTTCCAGAACCAGTTATTGTTAGCTAACTCGCGCTGGCTTCCTAGCACTACTTACCGTTAGCTCACTCGTCAACTTACCCGGGAGGTTAAAAGTGTCTTGATATACTTCAGTTGCATTCTGAGGGAAGCTCGTACACAGAATGGTATTATTACTGCTGGAATATTCCTCAGATTTTGGTCATTTTGCTAGCGAGCCAGGGCTAGCGCAGAGGAGGTTGGAAGTAAACTAACTGTGATCTCCTTAGTTACCGCTGGGGCGGGACTTGCGGTGCGTTCATAACAATAGGAAATGTGAATGTTCTCGGACAGTTTGCCAGCTCTCGCGCTTTTTTTTCTGCAAAAGGATGCCATTAAATAATTAAAACAATTTTAACCCGGTAGAGTCGTTCCAGGTTACGCCACAGGCCGTGAACAGAACTGCTTCGATTATGTGATTTCTATCCGTTTATTCTGTTTACTCTCTAAAGATGCTACGATTTCCGTCATTATATATCAGCCGTCAAATGACAGAATTCCCGGAGCTAAAACATGTCCACGTTTAGTAAGGGAAGAGTTCAGTTTAGATGTGATATTTAAATAGTCACATTTTAGACTAAGATTAAAAAGTTTTGAGGAAATTTCCCCCAAAAAAGAAAAGAAAAAATATGGAGATGCCGGGGATTGAACCCGGGGCCTCATACATGCAAAGCATGCGCTCTACCACTGAGCTACATCCCCTTCCGTATAGGAGCCGCGAATGTAGTATATTTATTCGCATACATCTGCACTATACCCACACTTGCTAACTGTTTCTTCGCTATATCATACTTGTTTAAAAGACAATTTCAATTCCTCATATATTATGTACATTGCTTAAACTTTCTTCAGGCATACCAAACCGTTGAATAAAAATATTAAAGTTAAATAAATGTAAATTTATGAATAAGTCTGGATTGTAGCCTCCACAAACTCAGCCTGCCAGATTGCGCACTTGTGAAATTTGCTGTTAACATCACTTAAGATTTATCTTTTACTTTTCATAATCTCTATATATTATTAGCCATTTAAATGGTGAATACACATCACACATTTTACGTCAATATCAAAATTGTAAGAGTTATAAGAACGTTTTTTCCTGTGCACAGAACAAAATGTTAAATTGCCGCTGCAGATACGCCCCTCTAGCGTGGTGACGTAGAGGTCACGTGGAAGTGTTAATTTTCCAAAGTGTACCAAGGTGTACCGGAAATCAGCGAAACCCTCAAGTGTATGACGAGATGTTGCCAATTTTTATGTCGCACAAAATCAGAGACAAACACATGTAAATTGTTTACTAAAATTTAGGATGCATATTGGCTCTAAAACAAAGTTACTCTAAATTTTTGATTCATGTAAACAATTTACTTATTTTCATGACAATATGCATTTTGTTGACTTCTAAAGATAAGAATTTATATACTCTGAATACTTGGCATTGGAACCAACTATTGAAATTATTAAGTTAAAGTATAAAAACTTTTCAAACACCTTCTTCTTATCCCATACTTCTCCAAATTCCACAGTAATTGTGTCAATTTTGTATTGAGGCAAAAACCTTTCATTAGGTTAATAGAAACACTAACACTTATATTGTAAGGTAAATACCGTACAATAATAGCGCCTACATTTTCCTAAATCATGTTCTTTTTAAGGCATAGAGATATAATTTTTTTTCATTAATATTTTTTGTAACATTTTTTAAAGTTGAGAGTTCTCTGGTGTTTGGGCGATCAGATCCCAGCAAACTAAACAGGGCACGAACGAATGTTGGACAATGTGGGTATGTCAGTAATGATAAGTGTTAGTGTAATTTATGGGGTTTATTTATTTAAATTATTATTTAATAAATCTAACTTGGAAAAAATATTGCAAACAGCCTAGTCTCAAATTCTACTAAAAGTTGATTCTGTTCATCTGGACGTAGCGTTTTGTGGGAGAAACGTTTCGTCACTCATCCAAGTGACTTCTTCAGTCTCAGCTGACTGCAGGGTTCTCCAAATCTTATAAACAGTAAATTTGCATAATGACTGAAACCAGCCCACCGAGGGAACAATGGGCTGGGAGGTCAGTTCCTTAATCATAATTATGCAAATTCTCATGACTGTTGATCAACAACCACTGACCAAAACCCATTGATCAAAGACCACTGATCAATGGCCATGACTACCATTCACAGAGAGTTGGGGAATGGCTGCAATCACAGCATTGTAAGATGGCGAAAGATGTACCCTTAGGCCCCCTCCTTGATTCAGAGATGGTCTTTCCCTTTTCACGTAAATGGCCTCCTTGACTCCGCGCTCAAACCAGCGTTCCTCTCTGTCCAGGATGTGTACATCCTCATCATTGAAAGAGTGTCCACTGGCCTGTAGGTGTAAATAGACTGCAGAGTCCTGACCTGACGAGGTAGCTCTTCTGTGTTGTGCCGTCCGCTTCGCCAGAGGTTGTTTGGTTTCCCCGATGTATAAATCCTGGCAATCCTTCTGGTACTTAACAGCGTACACTATGTTACTCTGTTTGTGTCGGGGGACCTGATCCTTGGGGTGGACCAATTTTTGGCGCAGCGTGTTTTGGGGTTTAAAAGCCACAGAGACCTGGTGTTTAGAAAAAATGCGTCTCAATTGCTCTGATACTCCTGACACATATGGGATCACTACAGGTTTCTGCTTGGGCAGTGGTTGTCCTTCTCTCCTGGATTAGCTGGAGCTTTCTTTAGGTGCCTTTCCCGCTTTGACAGAAGTCCAGCTGGGATAACCACATTTACTCAGGGCCTTCTTGATGTGCCGTTCTTCTGCCTCCCTGGCCGCTGTGTCTGTGGGGATGGTGTTTGCTCTGTGTTGTAGCGTTCTAATGACACCCAGTTTGTGCTCCAGTGGATGATGAGAGGCAAACCTTAGATACTGATCCGTATGTGTAGGTTTACGGTACACGTCAGCTTTTAGATGTCCCCCATTCCTGATGGAAATCTCACAGTCTAAGAAGGCTAACCTGCCCCTTTTCATATCCTCCCTGGTGAATTTGATGTGTCGGTCCACCGAGTTAATGTGATCCATGAAATGTAGTACGTCCTGAGATTTGATTTTCACCCAGGTGTCATCCACATATCTGAACCAATGGCTTGGTGGTGTTCCAGGGTAGGATAGCAAAGCCCTCTTTTCCACTTCTTCCATGTACAAATTAGCAATGATGGGTGAAACTGGGGAGCCCATGGCACACCTGTGTTTCTGCCTGTAGAACTGACCCTTGTATGTGAAGTAGGTGGAATGAAGACACAGCTCCAAAAGCAAACACACTTGGTCGTTGCTGACAGTGGTCCTGTTGCTGAGGTTGGGGTCATCCTGTAATCTCTTACGGACTACCTCCAACGCTTCTGTGACTGTTTCAGTCATTATACAAATTTACTGTTTATAAGATTTGGGGAAACCTGCAGTCAGCTGAGACTGAAGAAGTCACTTGGATGAGTGACGAAACGTTTCTCCCACAAAACGCTACGTCCAGATGAACAGAATCAACTTTTGAAGATTTACTTTCCTGGATGATTGAGAATGCATCAAGATGTTATTTTAATGTAATTTTCCTAACCTGACATTTAGCTATTTAGCTAAAATTTGCTTTTATATTCCTATGGAAAAGTCTATTTCTACATTTTTTTATTTTTTTATTTTAATACCAAATATGATTTAAAAAAAACTTTTTCTGTAGACACATCTGGCTTCAGCTGGACTCATGACATCTGTTTTTGAACCATAAAAAATTTCCGAATCTCGTTGTAACGCTTGTATTTTATGTTGAAAATCCCTAGCGGAAACGTGAAGCCTCAGTTCGTCAAACTTACCGTCGCGGCCTGCTGCCCGACTTCCACGCTGCTGGCGGCGCGTGTGGAACACATTGGTCTCATCGTCCCGTCCGAACAAACTCTAAACTGTCAACCTAAACATATTTCCTTTGTTTTGCTTCTCCCGGATTGAAATTGGATTCGTTTCAACATTCAAAGGTTTGTTTTTGGCCACCAGATCTCATGTTTATTGGTGTTTTTTGAAGTATTTTGTGACTCAGTCTCATCTACATCTCTTGCTTCCGCGCGGCAGAACGTTCACGTGGAAACTGGGACTCGTCACAAATCCTTCAGTTATCGGTATCTGCAGTTAGTTTCAGCTGTAATCACTACAAAAAAATGGCAAATATGGCAACCCTGATCCTGGAGGACGGGACGACGTTCAAAGGCCGCCAATTTGGTGCAAGCGTGTCGGTATCCGGAGAAGTTGGTACGTGTTTTATACTGTTTTAATTTACCTCAGACTCTCAGTTTATTATTGTGCATAATCCACCTGTGTATAATATAACTCAGCATGGGTTAAACATTTGCTTTGGTACATTGTGTAATCTGGATGTGTGGTGTGGTTTGCCCCTTTGTTCCAAGACGCTCATGGTTCAGAGTTGTAAAGCGCCAAATCCTCCTAACGTTCCCCCCCCCCCCGTGCCAAACTCCATTGAAAAAGAGTGGAATTTAGTGACGCCATCACAGCCATGCGCCCACCTCTACCTTCAGCGCCCACCTGTGTGTATTTTGGCAGGCAGATGTGACTAGGAAACTGCTTGCTGTGTCGTAATAAGCATGCCGAATTAAAGATAAGATAATAGTGATTTTGGATCAGGTCAGATTTTGACATTCAGTATGCGTGACTGCAGAGATGAGTCACGCAACGTTAAAATGATAAATAAAAATGTAAGCGTATGCTGGATGGAGGACGTATACCCGGGTGGAATGCGACTGTATTCCAGCCAGGTGTTATAATCCCTTCAAACGTTTATTACAGAAACACAAGTAGGTAGAACACAATAAAATAATCGACTATAGAGATCGAAAAACACATTGGATATCGTCTCATGAGATACAACACTTGAGATACAAAGATATAATTGTACTAAATATGAGAGAATCATAATTATGAGATAAAAAGTCATCCAAGTCCTAAACCATAAGAGTTTCATTGTTATTGAAAGTGCATCAGTGTGCATTAAAAAGAAAAGAACTCAGTTTGCTAATATTCTCTGACTCTAAAGAAAAAACCTAATTATTATTAACTGTCTGGCAGATTTAAGCTCTTGTAGTTGATATGATGTACTCAAGAATGTTTTGTGTGTTTAGTGTTTCAGACGGGGATGGTGGGATACCCCGAGGCTCTTACTGATCCATCCTACCGCTGCCAGCTGCTGACCCTCACTTACCCTCTGGTTGGCAACTATGGTGTGCCAATGGATGAAGAGGGAGAGTTCGGGCTGAGCAAGGTAAGCGGTTATTTAAACTCCAGGTGAAAATTAATTTGCAAACTTATTAACATATTTAAAGTGGAAAAGCGAGTCAGGATTTTTCTTCTTTTCTTCTGTGGGACGGTTTTATCTGAATGAAAGAAGTCTTAACTCTGATAAAACACACTGTCTCATCTGTTGTTGTCTTGTTCAGTGGTTTGAGTCATACAAGATCCACGCTGCTGCTTTGATTATTGGAGAACTGTCTGAAAGTCCCAGTCACTGGAGTTCAGCCAAGTCACTGGACCAGTGGCTCAAAGAGCAAGGCATTCCTGGATTACAAGGTCAGAAACCCAGAATAAAAATGGGCGTAATTTAATTGGAAAACTGCTCAGCATCTGTAATATATATTAATGCATAAAATAATCAGATGCAAGCTTTTCAATTTAATGCTACAAACTGTTTCCATTTTCTTCAGGTGTTGACACCCGCTGCTTGACCAAAAAGATCCGAGAGAAGGGGACCATGTTGGGGAAGCTGATAGTGGACGGGACTCCTGAGGAAAGTATTCCCTTCGATAATCCCGACAAGAGGAACCTGGTCCGAGAGGTCTCCATGAAGGTAACCACCAGGAGTTTTGTTACAGTCCCATCGAAGCTCTGCCAGCTCTCGAGTGCTAATGGAGGGCGTTATTTATGTTACTGATAAACTAGAAACTTGGAGATTTGATCTGTGGATCTAATTTTGTGAAGGTTTTTTTTAAAGCTCTAAAACATAGGAAAAGTTTAGCGCTCACACTTCAGCTCAAGTAAGAGGTTTTAAACTAAATAAAAAGCTTTTGTCTGTAGTTGTCTCAAAACATATTGTTTAGCAGGTAGCTTGCTGCTTGTTTTGTGCCTGTCAGATATTTAGATGTTTCTCTGTTTGGTTGTCTCCAGGAGCCAAAAGTGTTCAATCATAGCGGCAGCTTTCGTATCACAGTGGTGGACTGTGGCATCAAGTACAACCAGATCCGCTGCCTGGCTCAGAGAGGAGCCCGTGTTACTGTCGTACCCTGGGACCACCCGCTGGACACCGCCGGTCAGGAACACGCGCTATGTCGGGGATTTTTCTTCAGGGGAACTCGTACCACTTTTATCAGTGGTTACATAAATAATTGTTTCTCATCTTTTTCCAGATTTTGATGGTTTGTTCGTCAGTAATGGTCCCGGGGATCCCCAGCTCTGTCAGGCCACCATCAACAACGTGAGGAAGGTGATCTCTGTGGACCAACCAAAGCCAGTTTTTGGCATCTGTCTCGGACACCAGCTGCTCTCTCTGGTCATTGGAGCCAAGACCTACAAGATGAAGTGAGTACCTCAAACTCAACACCTCCGTAACCTGAAAGATAAATTGTTAAACTTTGATTCTTAAGTGATTTTAAACTTTTACCAACGTTTACTATCAAAAAGTAATGGTGCTCCATTATAAGAAAAATGTATTCAATTATTTTCAGTCCTGTAAACTTAACATGATTACTAATTTCTTCAATTTAACACACCTCTTTCTCTTTGTAATAAATTCGAAACCCTTCCGCAGGCTTGTTAGCCAGTGCTTGCTCTGGTGTTGTTAGCTGGAGCTGGACTAAACAGCAAGTGATTTAAAAGCACAAGAAAAAAATATCCTTCATGAGCAACAACAAAAAAAGATCCAGAGTGAAATTTTTGTGAAGGTGGATGGTGTGAAAACATTTTATCTAAATTTGTTTAAGTTACCTTTGCTCCATCTTTTTACTCCGGCCCCACAGCTGCACTGTTGTGAGAACAGCTGGTCAGAAGCTGAATTTCATGACCTTTGGTGGAAAGGGTGAGCACATGTGAATGAAGAACTCACTGTATGTTCTAGTGTAGATGTGGACTTGTCTTAAAGTTGTGAAATAGGACGTCCTCATATTTTGCAAGCCTTCCTGGCAGGATCATTGTGTTCCTGTCACTGACATTCCAGTCATTGCATGACTCAAGCAAGTATTAATATTGCCTTCAAACTGTTTCTAAGATTACGCAACACACATTAGCCAGCCTGAACGCACCTTTTAAAGGTTGAGCTGTAAAAAGTTGAGTGAATCTGTAGTGATGCGTTCACTGACGTCTGTCTTTTGCTGAGCCCTCGGGTGACTGAGGGCACCCTCTACTCTCTCTAGATACACAGGTTTTCACGCTCTCACTTTCTTTGTGAAATGCAGATTTTTGCTGTTCTCAGCACTCTGGCGTCTCCCTTATGATCACTAGAGGGTTGGATTGAGCGTCGTTGTTCTGAAAAAGGCTGAATAAACACGTCTGCCAAATTCTGTAGCCATATCTATTATGGGAGACTCAGCCTGATAAAGCTGCCATCGGCAGAGTCTGAAGGTCGGAGTGGGCAGCATGTGTCCTGCTGGAATGTGGCTGGCATCCCATCAGACAGATTACAGGTTGTTTGTGGAGATTCTTTCTGAAAGACTACAAGTGTCAAACAAGTCGTCCTAAAATGTGCTTTGTCTGTACCTGGATGAACAATCTAAAGGCCAAGTTAATTAAAGCTTCTGCTATAATAATGCCTCATTAGAGGGCACCTTGGTTAAGCTAAATGTATAATTATAGATTTTGTTAACCGTGGGAAATGTCTTTTATCCATCTTTTAATTAGTGTGTTATTTCCTCTTGTTTCTCAGGTACGGTAACCGTGGACACAACCAACCGTGCATCCATAATGGGACAGAGCGCTGCTTCATCACCAGTCAGAATCACGGCTTCGCTGTCAACCCTGACACTTTGCCCAAAGACTGGGACGTGCTCTTCACAAATGCTAACGACCACACCAACGAGGGCATCGTACACAACACAAAGCCTCTGTTCAGGTAACAGTCGGTGAAAGATGGAGTCCAGTGGTGATTCACTCTAGAAGTGACTGGTTCTGGTGCCTTAAGTGCCTCTGTACTGGCCGGAAAAAACCCAATTAAATCATTTGTGGTCCCTTTCATCCAGTGTTCAGTTCCACCCAGAGCACATGGCTGGTCCTACAGATCTGGTCGGCCTGTTTGATGTCTTCATTGAAACGGTGAAAGACCATAAAGAGGGCAACACTGGAAAATCTGGTATTCCAATTTAACTTTCATTTTTTATCATCTTAAATGTTGTGGTGCATATTAATTTATGTCTAAAGTACTTTTGTAGTTTTCAGTAGTAATTGGTATTTAATAGTAGTAATGTAACTATGCCTGTGAAGAAGAGAAACCCTTGTAAGTCTGGCTTGTGTAACAACTAATAAGTAGCAATTTGTGTGATATTTTTCCAGTGAAGCAGCGTCTGATGGACCACCTCACTTTCACTGGTTCCCCAAAGGCTGAAGGGCATGTCAGATCCAAAAAAGTCCTCATCCTAGGCTCAGGTGGACTGTCCATTGGCCAAGCTGGAGAGTTTGATTACTCCGGCTCGCAGGTCTGTGAAACAGGAGCTATTTGGTCTTATTTTGGGCTGTGTGTAAAGCGGAGGGTTAATTCAGGATTTAAAGAAGAACACTTGAACGCAGAGGACTTTTTTCTGTGCCTCCTGATGTTACTCTGCTCTGTTTTCCAGGCTATTAAGGCTCTGAAGGAAGAGAATATCCAGACTGTGTTGATCAATCCCAACATTGCCACTGTCCAGACCTCCAAAGATCTGGCTGACAAAGTCTACTTTCTGCCGATTACAGCAGAGTACGTCACTCAGGTATGGATTCTCTCTGTTGCAACTCTGTGACTGATGAAAGAAGAGAAACTGTGGACACAGTGAAATTTGTAGGTCAACTGTTTTTTGTTTGTTTGTTTTTTCGGATCAGTCAGTATTGACCCCAGATTGTGTTTGTCTAAAAGACTGAGGGGTCTCACATAATCACAGCCCACCAAAGAACACAGAGCAGTTCTGTACAGGTGTGTTTGTAGCTTTGGTGACTGTTGAAGGTAGTTCAGTCTTTTGTGTCTGTATTGTAGGAATTGGGACAGTGGGTTCTAGGACAACCTTTATTTTTATTTCTTTACTGTGGATAAGATACACTTTTACGTGGTCCATCACTTTGTTTGGTTGAACACTTGAATGCAGCACAAGTGTTTAAAAGCAAAGGCAAAACATGAGCTTTGTGTTGCAGCCCTTAAATCCGCGGCTCCATGGAAGTCATCATGTAAGATAAAGGGTGGTGCTGGTGGACTAAAGAGAGCTCGTTGCTCCACTCTGGTTTTTATATAGATGCAATATAGAGACAACAGCCAGTAATTAGTAAGAGGAAAAATAAGAGTGCGGATTAATAATGATAATGAAAAGAAACAAGTTTGAGGACAAATATTCCCTCAGATTTTTACCTTCTTTGCCCAGGTTTATTTAATGTAGTTTATGTTATTATTTTTATTTTTAAATTTCAGTGTTCATAATACGTTTCTGTAAAAATGTGCTGGCTCAAAGATATAAAAATCCCTGCTCAGCTTTCTACCTGCATCCATCATATGGCAGTATAGAGTGGAAACGAAGAGGCTAAAAGGCTTTTACAGTAAAAAATCAAAGATCACTTAAGCTGCTTTTAGTTCAGTTGCAGACTTCCAAATGTCTTGGACGGGATGAAATTCCCAGTGTGAAATCCACAGAGCTGTTTGTCTCATTTTCATGTGTTGTGAGTGCTTCGTGTCATTACATCTTGTTGTTACAGGTGATAAAAAATGAGCGCCCGGACGGCGTCCTGCTGACTTTTGGAGGTCAGACTGCTCTGAACTGCGGTGTAGAGCTGACCAAGCTGGGCGTTCTGGAGAAATATAAAGTGCAGGTTCTGGGAACTCCTGTTTCCTCCATTGAGATGACCGAAGACAGAAAAATCTTTGTGGAGAAAATGGAAGAGATCAATGAGCATGTAGCTCCCAGTGAAGCAGCTCTGTCGGTGGAACAGGTGAGGAGACGTGTTCGCTTATAAATTAATAGCTTCTGGATTGTTTTTTGCCCCAGTGAAGTCTAAATTTATCTGATTAACTCTGCTGTAGGCGGTGGCAGCTGCTGAGCGTCTTGGCTACCCCGTCTTGGTTCGTTCAGCGTTCGCTCTCGGAGGCCTCGGCTCCGGTTTTGCCAACAACAGAGAGGAGCTGACCTCTCTGGTAACGGCAGCATTCGCTCACACCTCTCAGGTGCTGGTGGATAAATCCCTGAAAGGCTGGAAGGAGATCGAGTACGAGGTGGTCCGGGACGCCTATGACAACTGTGTGACTGTGAGTAAAAGGAGACCAGAGAACAAACGGTTTATACTCACTAAAAAAAAACTGAGGGCGATTTAAAGTGGCTGTTGTTTCCTCTTGTTTAGGTGTGTAATATGGAGAACATCGACCCACTG
The DNA here is from genome assembly GCF_057382185.1 of Mchenga conophoros. Taxonomy (NCBI): domain Eukaryota; kingdom Metazoa; phylum Chordata; class Actinopteri; order Cichliformes; family Cichlidae; genus Mchenga; species Mchenga conophoros. The sequence goes on from NC_140540.1 coordinate 21,546,072, forward strand.
GGTATCCACACTGGGGAATCCATTGTAGTGGCTCCCAGTCAGACGCTTAATGACCGCGAGTACAACATGCTGAGAAACACGGCCATTAAAGTCATCAGACATCTCGGCATCGTGGGAGAGTGTAACATCCAGTACGCTCTTAACCCCGAATCTGAACAGGTAAGCATATATGTGAAGACCTGGGTGATGAAAAGCACAAATAGGACTGTGTTCACCTATAAAGTGGATCTGTTTTGCATTTCCTTATTTTAAAGCCAGTGACATGCTGTAATGAATAGTACAGAAAGTGTAGGTATATTGAAATAAGCATGGGTGGTAACATGACTTGAAGTATATACAGTTTATATGGCTATAGGATGTACAGAGTGTGCGGCTGGATCTGCAGATAATGTAACAGCCAGGTATGTCAACGGCTTACATTTACTGTTTTGGCTCCATAACAAGGTTGTAAAAAGTCTTTGCTATGTAAATCCTAGTTCAATAAGTTTTAAAAGAAAATTGTTTTAGGTATCAATGTGACCAAGTTCATTTCATACAAACCAGGAATAGATTTGTATGAATAGGCTTTATGTATCAGAACAGGCCTTTAAACAGGTCTTGTGTGCATGGGGAGCTGGTATTCCTGCTCCTGGTCTAATTCCCGTAATGTCTGTGATTGAATTGTATCTTCTATGTATAATGTGTTGCAGTACTACATCATTGAGGTGAATGCCCGCCTGTCACGGAGCTCTGCTCTGGCCAGTAAAGCGACTGGTTATCCTTTGGCCTACGTAGCAGCTAAACTTGGTCTGGGGATCCCGCTGCCACAGCTCAAGTACGTCTCTCAGCTTAAGAACGGCGGATAATGAACTAACAGGGGCATCGCTGCTTTTACAGAATGATGACATCCAACAAAGACGTTCCAGTATTCTGCCAAACTGAACATTTTTTAAAAGTGGGGTTTAAAGTATTCAAGCTTAAAATCAATTTTTGTATATTAAACGACCAAAAAATAATTGTGACGCATAGATGCCTGTAAAGTAAGGCAGCACAGACTCTCTGCCTTCACTGCATGTGGACCCCACAGTGTCACACAGACCCAGGAAACATGTAGCTAGTCAATCATTACACTTAAAGACATCTGATCATTGAAATTCAATCTTTTTTTAGTATAAACGTGCTCACAATTTTTCATCAGCAAAGAAATTTGGAAACAAGATGATATTCATCACCTGCACAGCTGGCAGTTTGGTTAATTTGAAGTTATTGTTTTGACAAAGCTGCTTTGAGCAGTTGCAACATAAGCATTGTAGTTTTTTAATTTTTTGGCATAAATGTCTTAACTGTAAAGCGCCTTTAAATTAAGCGATTCACCAATGAAAAATATTTGCACTGCGTCTGTATTTTTGTCCAGAAACTCAGTGACAAACTCAACGACGGCAAACTTTGAGCCGAGTTTGGATTACTGTGTGGTGAAGGTGCCTCGCTGGGATCTCAGCAAGTTCCTCAGGGTTTCCACCAAGATAGGCAGCTCCATGAAGAGTGTTGGTAAGAGGCAAAAGCGAGCTTGGAACAAAAATATGTTGTAACAAATTGTAAATAGGTAGTAGATTTAGTACTGTTAGTATTCCAGAGCATTTTAAAAATACTTAGTTTGGTCTCAGTAAAGCTAACAATAAATTCACATGGTCATTTTTTGCACCTACTATGTTTTTTCTTTCTTTTTTATTCTTATTTATTCATTTTTTCTGCACTGCTATCACAGCAGATTTCTCCATGAGGGCATTAAAGTTTTACTCTACTGCTTTATTTCACAGTTTGATTATAAAGTTAACCTTTACCAGTGCGGGCAGAGAAGCCAGTAAGTCAGGTGCTTATTATGGATATTGTGCTCAGTGCTTGAACCTTTTCCTCGACAGGGGAGGTGATGGCTATTGGTCGTAGCTTTGAGGAAGCCTTCCAGAAAGCTCTGAGGATGGTGGATGAGAACTGTGTTGGCTTTGACCACACCATCAAGCCTGTCTCTGAAAAGGTAACCTCCCATAGCTGAAGTCCAGGTTAAATGGTTGTACTGGTTAAAAAATGCCTTGCTGCTGCACGACCTGTTCAGTGCACAGTGTCAGCAAATACTTTATCCCAGGTTGAAAGATTTTTAACCATTTTCAGCCAAACATGCAATGATTTGCTTCATATTTGGTCAGAACACAACATTAGTGCTTTTGCTATGCAATGCCATCGGCTTTTAAGGATGAGTGATGGTGCTGCACATTAAAGCATGTTGATCTGTTTTACTACGCCTCTATTAGGATGGTGACCCTATAAATGATTGTGATAAGGACATTTTAAAAGGTCAAAACTGTATTGTTCTGTCTTAACGGGACCAGTAGATGGTGCCAGATCTCCCCTGAGCGATCTACTACTGTAATGCTTCCTGCTTCTGGGTTTTTTGAGGAATGTTTCATTGCATGCTGTTAATCATGTTCTGCTACTATGTGTGTGGCTGATTTATTTTTATTTATTTATTTTGAGAAAATAAGCCCAAATGTCTGAGCTGATGCTCATGGCTGGCAAATAACTAGCAGCACTTTACTTCACAGTTAGTATGTTGTGCTCCCTCTGCTTACCAGGAGTTGCAGACTCCTACAGATAAGCGTATCTTTGTGCTGGCGGCAGCATTCAAAGCTGGCTACACTGTGGAAAAGCTGTATGAGCTGACCAAAATCGACCGCTGGTTCCTGCACAAGATGAAAAACATCGCCGACCACGAGCTGCTGCTGGAGACCTACAATCAGGTAAGGCCGATAAGACATAACGTGAAAAAACTAAGAGCTGTTCGAAATGGATTAAGATGCTGGATTAATTTCCTTCCGTCCAGGATGAGAGCTCCATGCCTCCAGAGGTGATGCTTAAGGCCAAGCAGCTGGGCTTCTCAGACAAGCAGATAGCACTGGCTGTACAGAGGTGGGTAGGAAAGGAAATAATCACTGTCTTATTTTAACTTAATGGTAACTTTCTCTGTGATTAGGGTATTATCAGCATGAAATGTTATTTTAGATAAAGTGCTATTAAAGAATCCAAACTTCCTTGGTTTGTCCTCTATCACTGAATCCACGTTTCCCTCTAACAGCACAGAGCTGGCCGTCAGAAAGCTGCGTCACGATTGGTCCATCCTGCCAGTGGTGAAGCAGATTGACACAGTGGCGGCTGAATGGCCGGCTTACACAAACTACCTGTACCTGACCTACCACGGCACAGAGGACGACCTGAGCTTCAACGATCAGCACGTCATGGTGATCGGCTCGGGCGTGTACCGCATCGGCAGCAGCGTGGAGTTTGATTGGTGCGCTGTTGGGTGCATCACCGAGCTCAGGAAGGTAAGGCCTACGTGAGACTTTAATACCGGATGCTCTCTTTATGACTGAGTTAGTCTTTTACCTCACTGAAATTGAATCCAGGGAGCAGGAAGAACCGCCTCCATGTTCAGTTCATCTCTTTATTTCCTTTACTAAACTATTTTTTTTTTTTTTAGCTTGAGAGGATTAATTTACTTATTTATGAAAAAACATACAAATTTAGATCTTTTTTTGTCATTTATTGTGTTGATTATTACACGTATTATTACACCCCAGAGCCAGTAATCCAAATGTTACGAAATAAGCATCAAACCATTTGCAGATGGGCTATAAGACCATCATGGTGAACTACAACCCCGAGACAGTCAGCACAGACTACGACATGTGCGACCGCCTCTACTTCGATGAGATCTCCTTTGAGGTAAGTTTTAGCTGATACGGGAAAGTGTGATTGTGGTGAATGTGACTTGATTCAAGTCTCACATTTTGGGTGAAAGTAGCCTCTGGGCTCTTTGTTGCAAGTCATCCCCTCAAACTTTCTAACACTGTTATTAATTTCCTTGTACACGTATTAATCTGCAGTGTTTCGTGGTTAGAGATGAGTATTTCTATGCATCTTTCAGGTGGTGATGGACATCTATGAAAGGGAAAACCCAGAGGGAGTGATCCTGTCTATGGGAGGCCAGCTTCCCAACAACATTGCCATGTCGTTGCACCGCCAGCAGTGCCACATCTTGGGGACTTCGCCCGAGTTCATCGACAGCGCTGAGAACCGGTTCAAGTTCTCCCGAATGCTGGACACCATCGGCATCAGCCAGCCGCAGTGGAAGGAGCTCTCAGACACTGAGGTACAGCAGACTGACGATGAGCTCGTTTTATGTCACCGATGTCTCGGTCTGTAAAGTTAAAGATGTTTAACCCTCAAATGTTGCCTTAATATGCTAGTAAATTATATTTACTGTTATTTACTATTGTACATACAACACTAAGAAAAATAGTTGCAAAGCCAGCGTTCGATGACGTTTACGTTTCTTCTTTGCTCTAGTCTGCTGTGAAGTTTTGCGAGACGGTCGGTTATCCCTGCCTCGTTCGCCCCTCGTATGTTCTGAGCGGAGCGGCCATGAACGTCGCCTACAGTGACAGCGACCTCGAGAAATACCTGAGTAACGCTGTAGCAGTGTCCAAGGAACACCCTGTGGTCATCTCTAAATTCATTCAGGAGGCTAAGGTAGTTAAAGACCCGATAATTACAGCAGAATTATTGATTATTATCAAGTTGAGTTGAGGCTGTACTGTTTATAAATTTCGCAGGAGATAGACGTGGACGCTGTCGCATGTGACGGTGTAGTGATGGGCATTGCGATTTCTGAACACGTGGAGAACGCTGGAGTTCACTCTGGTGACGCCACCTTGGTGACACCGCCTCAGGACCTCAATCAGAAAACCATAGAGAGGATCATGCAGATCGTTCACGCCATCGGTCAGGAGCTGCAAGTCACCGGGCCGTTTAACCTGCAGTTAATTGCAAAGGTAAGAAGTACATGGAAATACTGTTAAATGCTGTTGCTGAGGACGTGAATTTAAATTGTTACTCAATGCTGATACTTTATGTAGCTTTCTTACAGTATTTTCCAGATTCCGGTAATAAACAGAGTCAGATTTAGGGAGACTAGTCTTCTTCTTCTGGCATTTAAGGCTGAACGGGGAGTTGTGGTATAAAAACGTATAGTTTTGTAAAGTTGGCACAGTTGCTCAAATTAGCCAAGCATGATCGACCTTTTTAATCCCCAACCTGCTGGCAGAAATGTCCACCTATTAAAAAACACATATCTCTCTTCAGAACTATGACGCCTAAATAAAAAAACCTTAGTTTATATGGTGAAAAATTATTTGAGAGAATCTTGAAGAGCTGCTGCTCCTCCACATCGAAAGGAGCCAGATGAGGTGGTTCGGGCAACTGACAAGGATGCCCCCTGGATACCTCCTGGGCGAGGTTTTCCGGGCAGACCCAGGACACGCTGGAGAGATTATATCTCTCGGCTGGCCTGGGAACGCCTTGGTGTTCCCCCGGATAAGCTGGAGGAGGTGGCTGGGGAGAGAGAGGTCTGGGCTTCTCTGCTTGGGCTGCTGCCCCCGCGACCCGGCTCCGGATAAAGTGGAAGAAAATGGATGGATGAATGAATCTTGAAAATGAACAAGTCTTCCAGTACAGAGTAAAATGTGAGAGTGAAAATATTGCGTGTACTTAATAAAAACATAGAAATGTTTGGGGGTTATTTTCTGGTGTAACAGAAATATACAAGTGCTACGTGGATTTTTTTCAGGTGACCTCATTGTTGTGCTCCTGAAGCTTTTAAAAGGCAGCTGGGGTCATTTAAAAAAAACAAAAAAACTATGCGTCAGAGCAGCGGTCCCCAACCTTTTTTGCGCCACGCAATATGACCGACAATATTTTCACGGACCGGCCTTTAAGGTGTCACAGATAAATACAACAAAATAAAACTAGTACCGGTACCAAAAAAAGATTTATTCATAACACACATGAAAAGACCCAGGAAAACAGAGTTAACGATAAAAACGATAACAAAATAACGCTGAAAACTGATTAAAAACCCTGAAAACTATACATTTCACACCTGAGCCTCAACTCTCGCGGCCCGGTACCAAACGACTCGCGTACCGGTCCGAGGCCCGGGGGTTGGGGACCGCTGCGTTAGAGCGAGTACCAAGGACACCAGGAAAGCAAAGATTAATGCAGTGTTAGTTTTTGAGAGAAGCTGAGCTTGGTGCCAATCGTTCATATAAGAGTTATGTCATCTTCATGCAGAGCAAGCAAACTAACAAGTTACTTCCATGAAAAATAAAAGTAAATGTGATGCTTTTGCTGTAGATTTGGGAAAACAAGCTACAGATATGTTTCTTCCCGTTTACAGCCACCACAGATGGCATTGTTTGTCCGTTACTTTAAGGTGTTTACATTGTAAAGTACAGACCCTGAAAGTCCTCATTAAGTTGTGAAAATTAAGCTGTGTCAATAATGCAAAGGACAGTTATGTCTTCTATCAACACTGGTCAGAGCATTCATTCACCGCTGTGTTTTTTCTCTCAGGATGACCAGCTCAAAGTGATCGAGTGCAACGTCCGAGTTTCTCGCTCCTTCCCCTTTGTGTCCAAGACGCTGGGAGTGGACTTGGTGGCTCTGGCTACCCAGTACATTATGGGGGAGGACGTGGAGCCAGTGGGCCTGATGAAAGGGAAAGGGATTGTGGGAGTCAAGGTAAGCAGTGTGGAAGCAATCATAAATTTCCCTTCATGTTAAATCACTTTTGTCTTCTCATCTGACTGAGCATCACAGATTGCTTCAATGTCCTCCAGGTCCCTCAGTTTTCTTTCTCTCGGCTGGCCGGAGCTGATGTGGTGCTCGGGGTGGAGATGACCAGCACTGGAGAAGTAGCTTGTTTTGGGGAGAACCGGTACGAGGCTTACCTCAAAGCCATGCTCTCCACAGGCTTCAAGATCCCCAAGAAGAACATCCTGCTCTCCATCGGCAGCTATAAGGTACTTAAAGGTTTCGACTGACAAAAACACAACAGATAGGGATCCAGATGTGAACAGTGAGTTCAGCTCACAAGTGATGCAGCTGGAAGTACGAATGATGCATTTTAGTGGCACATTAAAGGTGCAGATGTTTTTGTGGCTGATCAGTCACATGGGAATAAACAACAGATTTTATGCATCTGCTACTTTTCTAACGAGAAAAGCAACAAACCTTGATTATTTGTTTTTGCAGCAGCTGTTGATGATTCCACCAACAGCTGATAACTGTAAATATTATCACCATGAGACCAGATGTAGTTAAACTCGATCAAAACCATCTCAGCAACACAAATGGAATAAAAATCATCGGACCACATTTATTTTTCTGCGGCGTTGAAATATTATGATCTGTTTGCCTGAATATATAAAAACTATAAGGGGCGACCGTGGTTCAGGGAAGTCTAAAGATATGAATGCTGGGTTAAAAAACAGCAAATGGAACTGTATGAAAAGGCCATCGATGTCAGATAAGATGAGCTGAAACTGAAACTGTCTGTCTACGACAATAGATTTAAGAAGTTTAAGAGTGATCTGATTTTAAGGAGCACCTGCAGAGTGTTCCGGTTGTGTGAAGCATAGTAAACGAAATAGATTTTTCCAGCTTTCAGCACTGATGTTATGATTTTATTGTTCATCCAAACTATTTGCATTGACTTGTGTTTGCAGAACAAGAGTGAGCTGCTGCCCACCGTGCAGGCCCTGGAGTCTTTGGGATATGACCTGTATGCCAGCATGGGCACGGCTGACTTCTACACAGAGCATGGAGTCAAGGTAATTCTTTTAACACAGGCTTCGTTTTTTTGGAGTAACAAACTTTATTTAAATCAAAATCGACTTATTTTGCAGTGGCACATCTGTGAGTGACTCATGAATATGGTCGTGTTTATATGTATTTGTTTTTAAATGCTTTAATCCTGGTAACCCTTTACATCTTTATCATTCCTCTTGAATTGCACATTAAACCAAAGATTCCAGATGAGCAGCACTTATACATGGATACAATGTAGCTGTAAAAATGTTTTATTTTGCTAGAGCTTTTGAAAAACAGCAGAAATCTATTTAGAAATGTCATTGTTCATAATTGTGGCGTTCACTTAAGTACTTTAATACTTAAAATATAGTGTTATTAATCTATGACAGGATGAAATCAGGATAGAAACTTTAAGACTCTTTAAGATATTGTCTTTAAGTTTGTTTTGTCTCCTTGTACAGGTGACTGCAATCGATTGGCCGTTTGAGGAGTACGACAGCGATGAATGTGCCACCAAAGAGAAGCAGCGCAGCATCATGAACTACCTGGAGGAGAACCACTTCGACCTTGTCATTAACCTCTCCATGAGGAACAGCGGAGGTCGAAGGCTCTCCTCCTTTGTCACCAAAGGCTACAGGACCAGGCGTATGGCTATCGACTACTCTGTCCCGCTCATCATCGATATCAAGTGCACCAAGCTCTTTGTTCAGGTACGCGATCTGTTTTTTTTTTTGTTGTTTGTTTTTTGTTTTGTTAGGATGTTTTGTGTGATGTGGTTCTATGGGAACATGATTAATAAAGGGTGACTTGTTTGCAGGCTCTTCGTCAGATTGGAAGGACCCCACCAGTGAAAACTCATGTTGACAGCATGGCATCCCAGACACTCGTCCGTCTGCCCGGTGAGTGGTCGTAAACGGCAACAACAACACTAATGTAATGTTAGATGTTTGTTTCTGAAACAGGAATTCTTGAGTCTTTAAAGCAAAGTTGTTCAAAGACTGAGGTTCTTTAAACAGTAAATACTTCATCCTACTAAAAGCTTTACTAATTACTTGCACTAATAGTTCAGCTTCTCATTTTAATTCTTTTTCACATAGTACTGTTTTTTTCTAAATATTTGAAGTCGAGCTATGCAGACAAACTAGTACAAAGATACCGGGTGAAGTATTTTGGTTTTTGATTGAATCACAGGTCTGATCGATGTCCACGTTCACCTACGGGAGCCTGGCGCCACCCATAAGGAGGACTTCTCCTCAGGCACAGCAGCTGCTCTGGCAGGAGGAGTGACCCTGGTGTGTGCGATGCCCAACACTTCCCCCGCCATCACTGATGCTAATAATCTGGCTCTGGTGCAGAAGGTAAACCCACGTTTTTAAATTGTATTCGCTTTTTAATCTGTTGGCTGATCCTGTTAATGCAGAAATGTTAAGATTTTTGTTGGCAGTGACCAGAAAGGACAAGATTAGAAATTAGTACTTCAGTATTCAGTAAAATTTGAAGCGATATGACATTGACTCCTGTTATATTGTGTCACCAGTTAGCCAAAGCAGGCAGCCGCTGCGACTACGCCCTGTATGTGGGCGCTGCCACGGACAACGCTGCTGTCCTGCCGCCCATCGCCAGCCAGACCGCCGGTCTGAAGATGTACCTGAATGACACATACTCCACCCTCAAGATGGACAACGTCTCCCTGTGGATGGAGGTAGGCTGGATTTTAAGTGTTGCTGGAAGGCCATTAGAGATGCTTCAGCCCTAACCATGTGGATCTGTTTAAAGCACTTTGAGAAATGGCCCAAGCAGATGCCCATCGTGGCTCACGCTGAGAAGCAGACGGTGGCGGCGATCCTCATGGTGGCCCAGCTGTACCAGCGGCCAGTCCACATCTGTCACGTGGCCAAGAAAGAGGAGGTAAAGAGCTGTTTCTTATTGTTGTTAATTTTATGCAACTTTTACTTTATTTTAAACTATTTCAGTGGATTATTGAGGTATTTTACTTTTAGTCTGTTTTATTATCGATTGCTTCGGCTGTTAAAGTGCATCTTATCTTAATTTTTTGGATTCTTTCCTACAGTTTTAATACTACTTAATGATTTTCAGATCCTGGTAATCCGAGCTGCAAAGCAGAAGGGCATCCAGGTCACATGCGAGGTCGCCCCTCACCACCTCTTCCTGTGTGAGGATAATGTGGCGCAGATCGGCGACGGTCGAGCGCAGGTTCGACCCATGCTGGGAACACGCGAGGACATGGAGACACTCTGGGAAAATCTGGACATTATCGACTGCTTTGCTACAGACCACGGTCAGAGAGCATTCATTTTCTGTCACGATCATGCAGACAGACTTGTCTTCGACCTTCCTGAACTGTACGGTTTTTGTTTTGTTTTGCTAGCTCCTCACTCTGTAGACGAGAAGAACAGTGAGCGTCCTCCTCCTGGTTACCCCGGTCTGGAAACAATGCTGCCTCTGCTGCTCACCGCCGTCAGTGATGGACGTCTGACTCTGGATGATATTACCAGACGTCTTTATGACAATCCACGCAGGATCTTCAACCTGCCCGTTCAGGAAAACACCTACGTGGAGGTAAACAGACAAACACAATTAAAGGGAATTCATTTTAAGGAGACATTATTTTGATGCAGTAATTAGCAGCCTATCTGTACTCTGATGAAATATGTTCCTAATTATTTATCAATTACGTGTCTTTCAGGTGGACCTCGAGCAGGAGTGGGTTATTCCTCAGGCCATGCAGTTCACTAAGTCTAAGTGGACTCCTTTCGAAGGTATGAAGGTGAAAGGTAAAGTCCGCCGCGTGGTCCTGCGAGGAGAGGTGGCCTACATCGACGGCCAGGTCAGCATTCGTGCGTTTTGCTTTTGAACAAGAAAACAAAGAGAATAAATGTAGTTGATCTAATAAAGTACGTGTCCTGTCTCCTTCAGGTGCTCGTGCCTCCAGGTTACGGTGAGGATGTGAAGGCTTGGCCCACTTCTTCCACCCATCCTCCAGAACCTGTCAAAGAAACTCCAATGGTAATAAAAGTGAATGCGGTAATAATGCAGCTGCCTTCCATGCTTTCTGTTGTAAGATAAAGACTCTACAATAATATTACATCACATTGGTGTTTTGGCCACCACCATGATTATTTTTGGAGCCAAAATTGACCAGATTTAAGAAGAGAGTGAAGTTATCTGCCAACACTAACACACTTCTTTAGCAGCCATAGCCATGAAGAACGTGCACACAGCAGCAGATATCGGCTAGTTGATGCTAAGTAAACGTAACTGAAAGAAAACACTAGAATTTCATTCAACAAATTGAATAAAAGAACTTCTTAGATGTAATTAGTTTAAAATGCTGTAAAAGACACAGCAAGCAAAATCGAGAGGTTCAGATCAGTGATTAAAGTTGGTGTTTCTTCCATGCCTGAAATGTCTGGTAGGAGGCAAACAGCAGGTATCAACTTGTTCCTTTTGAAATGTGGAGGAAAAGCAGCTCCTCACTTTATTCCTAAGAAAGAGGTCTTAGACGCCACCGTTTGGAGGAAGCTCTTTTCTGGTGCTTATATCCCCGGTCTTCTTTCTTATGAGCGTAGATGACATCTAAAAAGTTCACAGAATTTGGTGAACGTACAGCTAACAGAGTTTAATTACAAACAAAAACCTTTAAAGCCTGTACTTAGAACTGTTTTGAGTGTTTCTTGAACTCCTCTATGTGGGGATTACTTCATGTGTTTTGTTTACATTAATTCTGCTCCATCAGACTCCTGAGCGTCGGCGTCCAACTCCACCCCGGGATGGAGTGCGGACTCGAGCTGCGAGCCCACGACGCATTGGTGGAGAAAGCCGCTACCTGCTGCCGCCCCGCATCCACCGTGCCTCTGATCCCGGCCTGCCACCAGGTATTACAGCTCCCAGAATGCTTTGGAACAGCAGATTTTTGTTTTACCTCGAGGGTTTCTCCCAATGTTTCTACCAGTGTATTATCAGCCTGCCTGGCTGTGGTGGGGCGTGGTCTGCGGTGCCGTACAGGGAGGGCGGACGCACCTGCACGGCATCCTTAATCACGCCCACCTAGTTAAAAACACGGGGACTCAGGGGTTTGGGTGGGTTGTGGTGAGATGTAAATAAAGATGGCGCCGAATGATACTCCGTGGTCCCGCCGTGCCTTATTCTCGCCACACTGGCCTTAACAGGGGATTTTTAAAGCCTTCTTTAGGCAAAAGGTATCAATAAGTTGAAAGAGGGGTTAAAAAATGAAGCAGATGTTATCATATCATTTCACATGTTCAGCTGGTATGTCCATTAATCAAGTATGTCAAAACTGTTCATTGCCGTATAAAAACAAGTTTAATTAAAGTTGTTTGATGTTCTCCTGCTGATTCTCAGTGAAACACCTTTGCTGTGTTCCAGTCATTGATACACTGCGACTCTTATCCCCACAGAGATGGTCATGCTCCCACCAGCCGCTGCTGTTGACGGGTACAGCCATCCTCCCCCACTGTCCAGGCTGCTGTCCCCACAGTCTGGGTCAGGACAGGTGCCTCCTGGTCAGGTGTCACACCTGCAGATGTCTCCTCTGCTTCACCCACTGGTGGGACAGCACATCTTGTCTGTCAGACAGTTCAGCAAGGAGCAGGTACGCCGAAGAAGATGAAACACACTCTGGGAATGCTGACAGGTTTGAAACAAGATCTCGGGTCTGAACAAAAGCTTATTTTTGTGTCCTTCGTTTGTTTCAGATCTCACACCTGTTCAATGTTGCTCACACTTTACGTTTGATGGTTCAGAAGGAACGAAGCCTGGAAATACTCAAGGTATCTCCTAAACGTGCCTCATGTTACTGCACTATTCACTAATTTCAGTTATGTGCTGTTACAATGGTGGATGTTCGTATCAAACATGACCAAAGTTATAGAATGATGAGGTACCTTAAAGTAATCCCTCATTCCTCATGCCTTCCTGTTCAGGGTAAAGTAATGGCCTCCATATTCTATGAGGTCAGCACTCGCACCAGCAGTTCCTTCGCAGCGGCCATGCAGCGTTTGGGCGGCTCCGTCGTCCATTCCAGCGAGGCCACTTCCTCCTCGCTGAAGGGAGAATCGCTGGCGGACTCTGTCCAGATCATGAGTGGCTACGCTGACGTCCTCGTGCTGCGTCACCCAACACCTGGAGCTGTAGAGGTGGATTTTAGATGGATACTTTTTTTTTTTATTAAAAGTTTTCTTTACATAACAGAAAATAAAGACTAATTGGTCATAAAAGTAAATGCAGCAGCACCCTGTTGTGTGTTTTTTGATGCTTGTTTAGTTTGAAGATGAGTTTTTAATATCTTATGCACGTGACTCCTTCTCCTCAGAGCGCGTCCCGTCAGTGCCGTAAGCCGCTGATCAATGCTGGCGACGGTGTCGGGGAGCATCCCACTCAGGCCCTGTTGGACGTCTTCACCATCAGAGAGGAGCTGGGAACGGTCAACGGCATGACGGTGAGCGACATGATTCCTTTTTAATTTAATCTTCAGCCAGAATAAAACTTTACATGAAAACATGTTAAAACTGTGGCGTCTGTCAGATAACGATGGTTGGAGATCTGAAACATGGCCGAACGGTTCATTCCCTCGCCAAACTGCTGACCCAGTACCGCATCACTCTGCGTTACGTGGCTCCCAAAAACCTCCACATGCCAGCAGAGATCGTCAGCTACGTGGCCTCAAAGGGCATCAAACAGGTGAGGACTAAACATGGTTACACAGCAAAGGGGAGTTTTCACAAATATGTACTAAAAACTGCTAATTTAAAAAACATGTTTGTTTGCAGGAGGAGTTTGACAGCATCGAGGAGGCTCTGCCTGACACCGACGTCCTCTACATGACGAGGATCCAGAAGGAGAGGTTTGCATCTGAGGAGGAGTACAAAGCCGTAAGTTTCATTTCACCGACGGGTTTTATTTTGTGACACAGATACTTGCATATACTCACAGCGCATCTGTAGTTAGGCCTGGTGCTTCCTGCCTCATGCTGGCCCGGTAATCGTTTTTGATATCGTTCAGTTGGTCTCATGGTGACATTTTCCCTAATCCACTATTCTGCACTGCAAACTCCACTGACTCCATCTGGTGAAGCTGGGGTTTGTCTGCATTTGGAGTTCATCTTTAGTGGAAAGCAGCTGATTTGTTCAGTTATTCGTCACAAAGTTCTTTCCAAATGAAATATTTCTAGAGGCAAAACTATTAAATAGAATTGTCTTAAGAAAACAAGAAGATATGCGAGAAAGAAGGCGTTCCCTCACCCCTCTACAGATGTAAGCGTGTGGGGAAATATGGAAGTGGAACCCTTTAGCTAAGCATTCATAGGTGCAGACAGAACCAGTCAGCTCAGGTCTCATGTGACTGGATGATCCCGGAGTATTTTTGATCTTTAACTGTGACTCTGTTGTTTCTCTCAGTGTTTTGGTCAGTTCGTCCTCACTCCTCACATCATGACTGGAGCCAAACAGAAGATGGTGGTGATGCACCCGCTGCCCAGAGTCAATGAAATCAGGTGAGACGCGCTCAGTCAAATGTCTGACAACAATATCAGTTCCAGCTGTGTTGTTTAAATGTTGCTTGAGCCCTTAAATGGGCTGCAGAAATGTAACGTTTTGTGTACAATGTCTAATTTCAGTACGATTTCTTTTAACTAACTTAAATTTGAACTGAATTTTATTTTAACCCACCTTACATTATTTGCTATTGTGTTGATTAAGTGGACTAATGATCTGTTTCTCTTTATTTCTCTCAGTGTGGAGGTGGACACAGACCCGAGGGCGGCATATTTCCGTCAGGCGGAGAATGGCATGTACATCCGAATGGCCCTGCTGGCCACCGTACTGGGCCGATAACTCAGTGTGTGTCACAGGCTGGGTCTCTGACCCAGCGCTCTGAGTTCATTTTGTATTTGTCTCATTTTAGATATGTGATTAGTTTGTGTCATTCCTATTTAGCTTTAGTTAAGGAAAGGCAGTTATTAATTATTGTTTCCTTGGTTTCTATGTTTGAGTTCTTGTATCGTTCATCACGTGTTAGGTCTGTTAAGCTTGTGTTGTCATGTCTAGTTTCAGTGTTTCCTGTTTTATTTTGAAGGAGTCGTGTGTTCTTTGTTCATTGTATTTAGTTTCACTTCCCCCGTCCTGTCATTAGGTTCATGTCAGTCAGCTGTTCCTCCATGTGTTCCCACTTCCCCTAATCACCTCCTGTGTATTTAAGTCCTGTGTTTTCAGTGTGTCATTGTCAGATCGTCTGCTTTGTTTGCAAGCCAAGAAGTTGCGTCAAGTCTCCTCGCGTCAAGTCCATGTTCCTGTTGTAGGTTTTTAAGTTAATTTAGCTCACCCAGTTTAGTTTATTGTTAGCCTTGCATTTTGCCTTTTGTTTCCGTCTGCATTTGGGTCCACCCTTCACTCTACACACAATCAGCCCTGCTGATTGTGACAGTGTGCTGCTTCTTTGTCCTACAAACTGTCAGAGAAACAAAAATGTATCTTTTCTGAAATCTATACATTTCTCATTTCCTGCCCCCGAGGGGTGCAAGTAGGTTTAAATACTAGATTTAATACGGAGTTAAAGTTTATAACATGCTGCTGTAACACAGAACTTTTTTTTTTCTCCAGTCACACAAATGTTTACTTGTTTTCTTTCCTGCTGTATTTCAAGGTTCCTTTATTTTTACATGTCTTAAAACCATTAACATAATTAAAATATAGAACCAGAATCTGTCTTGTTTGAAATGGTTAAGAGATGATCAGTGTTTGTGCATCGATGAGCCAAATCGAGGAGCAAAGGGAAGAAATAGGAAGTGGGTGCTGCTATCGATGTCTTTTTATATATATATATATATATATATATATATATATTTGCAGCTGCTGCATCTGATTAATGATGTTTAAAGGGACCAATGAGGATGTCAAAGAAGATAAATCCTGAATGCATTTTTACGTTTAGACCAATTTACTGGACCAGCTTCATCAGATGTTTGTTTGGGTTGGCACAGTCCTCTGAAAACCAGCAATGGTGGTTTACGCCTCGAGGTTTTTCAAAAGAAAATTTCTAACAAAATAGAGAAAAAAATATTTTTACTACACCAAACAATCCGATTGATATTTTGTTTTAAAATGAGCAAAAGCAAAACTAAGTGTCTAATATATTTCTAGGTTACCGGAAAACCTTCATCATTCCAGCTCTACATGAGTATAATGGTACGATACGACTTACTGCACATGTTTGTATCATGATTTCAGTCTGTTTCAGAGTCGTGACATCCTTGGTTGTATGAAATGGTTGTTTCCCTTTCTTCAAATGTGTTGCATTAACTGCAAGTGGAAACGCACAAATATCCTCAGAGCACAGTCTTTGATGATTTTGGGGTAATCTCTGTAACTATCAGTAATTTCTTACACTGTTGACATAAACTTTTTTTTAAAATCAAAATCCAAACGGATGTTTGTAAAGTGTCGAACGACTTCTGTGTCATGTGGAGAAATAAATAATGAAAAAGGATGTTTCTCTTTGTGGTTGATTTCATTTACAGTTTTTTCTGATTGCTTAAGCACATTTATTGTAACTATTGGCTAACTTTGCAAAACTCACAAATAAGAAAACCTGTCACCCAATAATCAAAACATTGTAGTTCTCTTGCAAAAGCAAACACAGCCAGATTAACTCTTCACACCTTCGTAAAAATGGTGTTTCCGTATCAAACAGTACACACAAGCCATCATCTACTAAGCACACAATGCGCCAACTGCACACTGATGGTATGAATACAAAACACATCTGGCTTTTGCTTCCTCTGTGCACAAGGTAGGCTATGTCAGTTTGAGCTCATACTTCTGTCATAGATCCATAAGCATAGAGGGAGCCAAACTTCAAGTACTGGTGTTTATTCAAACACATCAAAACAAACACAAGTGTTCATTTCCAAGTATAGGATTATTTGCAATCGCCATAATGACTATATGGGTTACTTGGTCTGCAGTGAACATGCTTCCTCTGCCCCCAGCATCTGGTCATCTAGCAATTCTCTAAAGTAACAATTTCAGTATTTTTACATCAATGGTATTGGTGTGTTTCTCATTGGCATATGGCAGTGCTACAAATCTTTGTGCGAAGTGACTGTACTAACCGATTCTCATTTCAAGATGTCCTTATGGTACTTGCTACAGTGTAGCGGCTCGAGTTAGGCTGGACCCGTTGGCCAGCTTCCCTCAGGGTCATTCCACGGTTGATTACATGGTCCACTATTGTAGCTCTGATGTAATCAGCAATTCTATTTCTTACTCTTCTTACCCTTCCTATCCCCCCTCCTCATCCTCCTCTCCCTCCTCCTCGTCTTCGTCTTGGTCCTCCTTGTCCTTGTCGTCCTCTTCATCCTACTTCTTCACCTCCACGTCTTCTTCCTCGGCCTCCTCTACTTCTCACTCTTTCTGCTCCCTCCATTGTACTCCGCACACACAGCTTACCTGTATTATAGTGCTTAGGCTGATTGCAAAGTGAACTAATTATCTAAAAAAGTTTTGACATGTGAAAGTGTGCCAGACAGTTGGCAAAATAGTGTTAATGATAGCCATACATGTGTATACTTTGCTAGGAGTGCATTGATCATTTGGTAATTGAGTGTTGTGCAGTGAATTGTAGCTACAGGTTTGCAAAGTGTGTGTTACAAAATTGCAAACTGAGTGCAAAGCAGTGTTTGTGCTCTTAGTTTTGCAAACTCAGTGAGTGGTTTTGCTATAAGTATCAATAGTTTTAGAAATTGTGCTATAAGAATCACAGTTAGGGTTTAAGCATTCAGAAAAAACTGTAATACCCACAAATTATTTCAGAATTTTTAGTAACATAATTTAATGTCTTGTTTGGATCTTGTCGTTGTAGTTACGGATGATTGGTTGTGAGCTCATCCTGACTCAGTACTGGCAAAGGTCATGTCTAAATTGGCCACTTGATTAAGAACAAGTTTCTCACTATGTAAATTATTTTAATACTTCAAAGCTCATTTAACAGCTCAAGGATCCACAAAGGTTTATATCTTCAGTATTGTAGTTAGACTAATGGAAATTGAAAAAAATGGCCATTGGTTTGTCAATGAGTTTTGCAACTAAACTGATTTCGCTTCAGGATGCATCTAAAATGCATTCAGGCTGGCTGTGTGGTGTCGTGGAAAAGTGGTACGTGCAAAAACCTTTTTTTGTCTGTCTTTGAGGGTGGGGGAAGAGGCTTAATGTTTTTGTAAGTATGACTAATACTTACAAAAGTATTAGTATACTTTGACTTCTAAGGTATACACACACACACACACACACACACACAAGAACAACAACATAGAAGAAGAAGAGGGGTATAGTTTACTACACGTCATAAAAACACAATCAATTATCTTCCAACTGCATCTTTCTGTTCTGACATTAGAGTCCTTGTTTGTTTACTGAACCGTACTTTGGAGTCATACTGTTGTGATACTGGAGAGGAAAGGGTAAGGTGTGAGAGACTAAACCCTCACACACAAAACTTCAAAAATCATGTGTCATTGTAGATAAACTGATCTACAATGTGTTAGTAAAGAGTGACTTGCACTGCAAATTTGTTAAACCATTGCTTAACGGGCCATTAAGCAATGGTTTAACAAATCTCCTTTAACATTCACAGTGACTAAACCAGCTGTCTTACCAGCTGTTATATTCTTTAAACTTAAAATAAACCCCTGAAATTAGAGTTTGGTGTTTTAAGTCACCTATTAAAAAACACGAGTGAACACTTCTTTCTCTCAGCAGCATTACTGAAGTGACACTTTGATGATGCTTCATATCACAGTCTTTATGATGGAAAAAAACATGCAGATGTCTGCACTGCCACTGTCATGAAAATGTCCAGAGCCAGGGTTCAAGCTTCCTCTTCAGTTATCATTGATCATTAATATGGAGGCCATAGAGCGTGCGCAGTGGGGACCGCGTGGCCCGGAAGTGCCACTTTTTCAGATGAGCGAACGCGCGTGCATCAGTGTGCATGTGTGCGTCCTCGTACGTGCAAAAGGTGCCCTTTCTGGCCGTCACTGGTGGAGGTGTGGGGGGCATACCTCCCACCCCCAAAGGTGCCCCTTATATTCTTCTATTGTTAAAATATGTTATGAATACATAGAATAAAGACATTTTCCATCACAGTGTTATTGCTCATCAAGTCAAGCTGTAAAACCAAGAGGGTATTTAGAAGTTCTTTGAGAAAATTCTTATACGTATCAGAGCTTTTCTATTGGGATAACAGAGACTTACAGAACGTCAGGTGGTTTTCATGCTAGTTGTAATAGTGAGAAGAGATTAGTAGTATAACTTTGTAATAAAAAATAATATTAATAAAGAAATGGTTTACAAATATGAATGTTTATTTATGTGCAGAAATAAAATGGAAAACAGCAGACTTAAAAATTGCTCAAATTAAAATGTAACGAAAACAAAATTGAGAACTGAATGTGGAAGGAACTAAACAAAACTTAAAGAAGAAACCCGAATCACAAGATCCAACAAATGATCAGGGAAAGATAAAGGAGGACAGGACTTTATATACATCGAGGACTAGTTGAGGTTTAGGATAAACACAGATGAAGACAATATGGGCAGATTGAGAAATAACAGAATAAAAAGTAGGACTAATGTGAGACATGAAAGAAAAGTAAACTTCAAAGTAAAACAGGAAATAAAAAACTGAAGCTAAATTAAAGTGAACAGCAAGTGTAAGCAGGGTTTAAATGACATTTAACCTCCACATGTCTTCTGCTGAACTAACCAGGAACAACTTTTTGTTGTTAAGTTGCAAATATGTTAATAATGTACAAATGTTAGCGGAAATGTTTTTGTAAAATATAAATGTATAACTATATCTTTAATATCTATACCAGGCTTATGTGGGTACATTTAGATATTCACACTTCAATCAATCAATCAGAACTTTATTTGTCACATGCAAGTTGCCCTCCAGTGATCACATTCTGGAAACACACTGGTCTGATTTCATAAAGAAAATAAAGTTTCTATTTACATTTATTTATATAGTTTTAATGGAGGATATAAAGACGTGCTTCTGGATTTGAAACCAAATGTTTGTTATAATAATGGTATCTATCTAATAGTTTATGATAATTAGCACGTCGCTATCAATCTGTTGCATGCAAACACAAAATTAGTCTTTAACTTAAATGCGAGTCCTTTTTGTTAACTTGAACTATGTGACTGGGAAACTGAGAGTAGAGTAGAGGCTGCTGGGATCAGCAGTGGCTGCAGCAGAAGAGGAATGAGCCTTCACAGTGCTGTAGGTCACTGCATCACCTTCATCATCACCACGAACCTGGAAAAGTGACATAACACTGTGACCCTGAAGTGGATAAGCGGTTCGATGGAAGTAGTGGAAGGGCGCTTAGAGATCACATGCTTCTGTGTTCAATACATTATTTTTACTTTCAAAGAAATTGTGGATCAAATATTCTTTGTTTGCCCATGCTCAGCCTCTCCACCAACTTCTATGAAGTTCTGTTTTGCAGTTAACAAGTCGCCCATCAAATGTTTTGTAGTTACTCACATGATTGCTGCAGGAGGACTCAGTTAACTATGCTCACATCAGCATAAACAATCCATAAAAACTCTGCATGGTGTAATAGCTGATGTATGGCCCTTGACCTTCAGAGAGGGTTGTGCTCTCTGTGAGCACTCGTTACTGATGTTACTGAGTAAATAAATACATAAATATAAATATAGTAGATAAATAAATAATACACAAAGACAAAACCTTACCTGAACTTTACAGTTTTTTTTAATTGGTTTGGTACTATTTTCACAACTAAAGTGTGCATTTTCAAATCTCTCAGTACAAAACTCACATTTGATCACATTTGTAACACCACTAGTCATTCTTTCAAATCTGATGTCATGAGTTCATTGTATTTGCACATATTTTCATTCCACTTAATCATTGTTGCAGAACATATGATCATTGTGATATATACTGAGAACATTTGCTTTACTCACCCAAACAAAACAGTAAGATCTTTTTTCAACGTAGTACTTTTACCAATCATTTCATTCAGGAGCAAATAATACAAGGTAAGCGTTTCAAATTGTCCTTGGTGATGAATGAGTGTAACTGAACTGTAAAACTTTACACAGCAAGTATTACACTTATGTTCAGGCATAACAAAAAAAATAAAAAATAAAAAAAATAAAAAATATATTCATATATATATATATACACATATACACACACACACACGAAAAAGGGAGAAAAAACAACAAGTCATTTACATAAGCACAATATATTTTTTATTTTATTTTTTATCACTTTTATACAATTAATCAAGCCGGTCATTAACATTGGGCCATAAGTTTTCATCAACATCCCAGTGGATGTCTTCGTTGTTCAGGCACCGTGGGAAAAATCTCCTGGCAAGACGAATCCAGGCTTGACATTGCTCAGCAGTTATATCACCACAAGCTCCACACATGGCTTGAAGAAGGGAGAAATGCTCATGGGGATGGCGATCATACACCTTCCACCACCATGTAGAGAAGAATTTCTCAATTGGGTTGAGGAAAGGGGAATATGGTGTGTTTGAAACCATTCCTGAACCAGCTGTGCATGGTGGAAGCTGACATTGTCCCACACAACAACATAGACGATGTCTTCTCCCTGACAGGCCTGCTCCAGTTCATTTAAAAAAAAAAAATCAGGTGTTCAGTGTTGTATGACCCTAGAACTGGTCTACAGCCTACCACACCATTTTCAGATATAGCTGCACACATGAGATGTTCCCCCCACGTTGTCCAGGGACGTGGATGGTAGCCCAATAAGGTTACGTCCTCTGTGTCTAGTTTTTGCTAGATTGAAAGCGGCCTCATCAACAAAAATATACTTGTGATGATTCACAGCAGCGTCCAGCTCCATCACCCTCTGTTACAGTAATTGCATGCCAGTTTAGTGTTGTACCTGAATATATTCTGAACGCAGTTGTTTCACCTGGACATTGTTCCTCTTAAAAGGAACTTACAAATGACCAGACAACAATCAGTCAAGTTGAAAATCCATGGACATAATGAATGATTCATTGATTAAACATTAAGATCGGTTGAATTACATGACAGAAAAATGTATTACAGTTTTTTCCGATTGCTTAAGCACATTTTTTGTAACTATTGGCTAATTTTGCAAAACTCTTCACACAAATAAGAAAACCTGTCACCTAATAATCAAACATTGTAGTTCTCTTGCAAAAGCAAACACAGCTAGATTAACTCTTCACACCTTCATAAAAATGGTGTTTCCGTATCAAACAGTACACACAAGCCATCATCTACTAAGCACACAATGCGCCAACTGCACACTGATGGTATGAATATAAAACACATCTGGCTTTTGCTTTCTCTGTGCACAAGGTAGGCTATGTCAGTTTGAGCTCATACTTCTGTCATAGATCCATAAGCATAGAGGGATCCAAACTTCAAGTACTGGTGTTTATTCAAACACATCAAAACAAACACAAGTGTTCATTTCCAAGTATAGGATTATTTGCAATCGCCATAATGACTATATGGGTTACTTGGTCTGCAGTGAACATGCTTCCTCTGCCCCCAGCATCTGGTCATCTAGCAATTCTGTAAAGTAACAATTTCAGTATTTTTACATCAATGGTATTGGTGTGTTTCTCATTGGCATATGGCAGTGCTACAAATCTTTGTGCGAAGTGACTGTACTAACCGATTCTCATTTCAAGATGTCCTTATGGTGCTTGCTACAGTGTAGCGGCTCGAGTTAGGCTGGACCCGTTGGCCAGCTACCCTCAGGGTCATTCCATAGTTGATTACATGGTCCACTATTGTAGCTCTACAATTCTATTTCTTACTCTTCCTACCCTTCCTCTCCCCCCCCCCCTCATCTTCCTCTCCCCCCTCCTCGTCTTCCTCTTGCTCCTCCTTGTCCTTGTCGTCCTCTTCATCCTACTTCTTCACCTCCACGTCCTCTTCCTCGGCCTCCTCTACTTCTCACTCTTTCTGCTCCCTCCATTGTACTCCGCACACACAGCTTACCTGTATTATAGTGCTTAGGCTGATTGCAAAGTGAACTAATTATCTAAAAAAGTTTTGACATGTGAAAGTGTGCCAGACAGTTGGCAAATTAGTGTTAATGATAGCCATACATGTGTATACTTTTGCTAGGAGTGTGTTGGAAATTTGGTAATTGAGTGTTGTGCAGTGAATTGTGCCTACAGTTTTGCAAAGTGTGTGTTACAAAATTGCAAACTGAGTGCAAAGCAGTTTTTGTGCTTTTAGTTTTGCACACTCAGTGAGTGGTTTTGCTATAAGTCTGAATAGTTTTAGAGATTGTGCTACAGGAATCACAGTTAGGGTTTAAGCATTCAGAAAAAACTGTAAACTGAATGATAAGAGATGCAAATCAAAAATTTTATAGTGACAACATTATGAAAGGCAGTAACTGTGAACGAAACATTTATTTAGATGAAACACTTATTTTGTGTAGTGAAAATGATATTTTGTCATTATGTGTATTGTACTAACACAATTGAAAATATGCTGAAATGTTTGAAAAAGGTGCACTTTTGATGATCTGTTGTGATATAAGTACTAAGAGTTTTGAAAATGTACCAGTTGCTTGTGAAAACTGCGCCAAACCAATTAAAAAAACTGTATTCGTGGTTTTGGTGTAGCGTAGCGTAGGAAACTTCAGGATCTGCCTACGCAGTGAAGACGAGAAGATACATGGACAACAATGATGAGATGATGATGATGATGATGATGATTATTATTATTATTGTTGTTGTAGCTTATAATAGAAGGTGATCACATGTGGGGTATGAAATGCTTTTTGTTTCAGTCTTTGTGACAGTGGAACTGAATCAGCCTGTTAGAGAAAATGGCCAGATGTGGATGCCCAGATACTTGTACCTCCTCCACCACATCAACATACTCCATATATTTATTATCTTCCGCTTATCTTTACCAGGGTCACAGAGGAGCTGGAGCCTATCCCAGCTATCATAGGGCGAGAGGAGGGGTACAACCCAGAGAGGTCGCCAGTCTTTCGCAGGGGAAACAGAGACAAACAGAGACAAACAGACAATACAGTTTTTGCCCATTGCTTGAACACTATAAACCCATGCTTAGACTAAAGTAACACAACGTGAAGCTGTTGTTACCATACCTCAAACACATGTACCCCTACCTTAAACAAAAGCGCTGCTTTGCACCCCAGTACCAATTATGCAACACACCTACTCCCTCATGCAACACACATGGTCCTGCATGCTACACTCTATTTCATACATAAGACACTTCGCTCACAAAATGAAATCTCAGGGTGCCATTCGGAAAACACATGTATCCAAAATACAAAACACATCGGGTAATTGCAACCACTCAAATACACACCTGAAGGCACCTACTTGCAAAACCGAACACCAATTAGCCAACTACAAAAAGCCCTCAGCGTAGCCATTCCAAGAACTTTGCAAGCATGGATGGAGGGAGAGCAAGAGGATATTTACCCCGGTGCCTAGCGGGAGAGGACATTGCTTGCGATGTTGATGAGGTCCTGTGGCCAGACCCCAACAGACGGCGGGATCCATGAGCCCACTTATGCACAATTGTCATGGTTTTTTGTGTTTACAGTATAGTGTTTTTTCTATTGCAGTACTATTGTGTTGTTGTTGTTTTATTTGCTGTACCTGTATTCATGGTACTGCAATGTACAGCATTGAGTAGGTCTATTTGCGTTTATGGTTGTTTGGAAATGTGTCTCCTGTAAATGTGCCTTCTGAATAAACAATGGGAATCAAGGACTGCAGTGTTTTATGTACAGCAGACTAGTGTGTTCCCCCTGCTCTGTAAGTGTTTGCATATGTTGCAGGTATGTGTCATTTTGTCAACAGAGTTACATTTTGACAAAGGAATGTTAGGTTTTGACAGCAGAGTTTAGGTTTTGGGAGTAGAGTTCCAATTTGGCACAGATGTGAATGGTATATTTCCCAGTGTTGTGTCATGTGTACTTGTGTGTACAGTTTTGGCACAGCGAGCGGGGTTTTGCAAAATGTGTTCAAGCAGTGGGCAAAAACTGTAATATAAGTAAAATCACATCAAACATTTACTTAAATATTTCAAGTGTGAAAGTAGAATATTGTTTCTCATGTTTACATCAGATGAGAAACATGAAAAACTTTTGTGCTTTTACTTTTTCATTTATTCAGGTGACACAAAAACAACAAAGAATCCAGCCAGAAAAACTGAAATAAGCACAAAATCAGAAACAACCCCAACAATGAAGAGTCCTTCAAAAGCAGGACTGAAGATTAAGCTGGTTGCATAAATATCTGTTTATTTTAAATTTATTTGAGCTTTTGAAATGATATGCAAATGAAAACTCACTTTAACTTTGTATATAAATACTTTTAAATACAAATCATATCACAGAAATTTGCACATTTATTAATAAAATGCTGTTACATTTTTAAAAGAAAGGAATTTACACGGAACAGAAAACTGCAACCAAATAATTTTAATAATCACATTTTTTGTGTTTGACAGATTTTTTGTTTCTTTGAGGTTCATTGTTGTCTCTGTGGGATTAGCAGCGCTTTTAATAACTGCTGCAACAGTCAATATAAGGACAAGACATAAAGGTACATTTAAGATTGAATGATTTTGAATTTTAAAACAAAACTGAAATTGACTTTCTTCTCTCATTTTAGGGAACAAAACTCAGATGGATGAAACCACAGTAAGTACAAATCTCAATAATCCTAAGGTTGTTATTCTGATCTTGTTATTTGATATTGTCATTGACCCATAACTGTGGATGATGATGTAGAAGTGTCTTTGGATAATGGGATTAAATAAACATGAACCAGCTGTCCCTCTCTGAGGGAGTGTTAACAAAAACAAAACTGCCTTCACAGAGACAGTTTTCATCCAGATATAACTGGACTGTGTCTGTTTTCCAGGGACTGAGTTTAAACCCTGCAGAGACTCAGTCTGCTCCTCAAACCAGCTGGGACTCGGTGTGATCACACACTTCACCCAGAGTTTAGACTACTTGTCAAAGTGTGCTCTGTAAATACAAATGTGTGTGACTCACTGTGAGAGCAGACGAGAGATAAGAAAGTTGGACAATGCAAAAATGTGTTTTAGTGCAACTGCAATTTTGTATTTACAGCTCACTTGTTTCAAAATTCCATTTTTTGAATAAATTGTTTGGATGATTGATGTTTGTTTTTTTTTAAATAGCCTCATATTTAAATTTGTTTATTGATCTGAAACGTTCACATGTGAAAAACATACAAAAAAAGGAAATAAGGAAGAAGCCAAAGACTTTTTCACTCCACTGTAAATCAAGTAGTTGTAATCTTGAAGGAAGATTTCATGAATGCTGTTTCAGGGTGAAGAGAGTGTCCGTCATTATCACGAGTTTGAAGCTGGAAATCAAATGGAGTGGAGTAAGATGGATAAAGATGGAAATGTGCTAAACAGTGAAAAGAGTGTGTTGGGAAGATGGAACGAGTACTCTGAGGACCTGATGAATGTAAAAAATGAGAGAAAGAGGAGGATGAATGGTCAGTTAAAAGTGTCCAATGTTGGGGAAGTCCTGACGTGAAGGGAGCTTGGGAGCAGTTACAGCAAAGGCAGCATTAATCTGTTTATCAAACATTAGATTAGAGTCAAAAAAACACTCCTAGGTTCCTTGCAAAGGTTTTTATTATTATTATTATGAATTCCTAAAGGGCCAAAGTCACAGCGGTCACAGGGACCAAACACAATCACCTCTGTTTTCTGTTCATTTAGGTTAAGGAAGTTAAAAGCCATCCATGCCATCCTCAACATCCTCCAAACAATCTAGCAAACCCTTCAGACGACTCACAGATTCACGTTTCAGTGGCAGGTAAATCTGTGAGTTGTCTGCATAGCAATGGAATGAGATCCCATGTTTTTCAAAAAATTGAACCCATGGGGAGCATATAAATAGAAAAGAGAACTGGACCAAGATTGGACTCCTTGAGGACCCCACAAGAAAGTGAGGCTTCTGAGGACGATGTTTCCCCCAATCTAACAGAAAAACTTTGGCTGGACAGGTAAGATTTAAACCACTCCAAAGCAGTCCCTTTGATTCTGACACAGTGCTCAAGCCGAGCGATAAGAATCCCATCAAATGCAGCACTGAGGTCTAACAGTATTAAAATGGCAAAATCTCCCAAGTCAGAAAAGTTAAAAGGTCATTAAAAACTTTTACAAGAGCAGTTTCAGTGTTGTGGTGCGTTTTTAAAACCAGACTGAAATACTTCACTAATGCCATTTTTATCTAGAAAGGTCTGGAGCTGAAGAAGGACAACTTTCTTTAGGAATGTCTGGACTGACAACCAAACATATCAAGCTTCTGTTTGAGCCAGAGACTGCACTTGTGGGTGAACAATACAAACATTTTATATTTCTTATATCAGTAATGTAACTTGCAACAAAACGTTCTGGGAAGCTTAAACTTAGTTTCAGAATAATTAAATCTGAGACTTTGTTTTATTGAAAAGGTTAATAAAGTTTGAAATTGTATCAAAAATAAAACAAATTATTAAATAACACCGGCTACAATATTGGTAACATATGTGTGTTGTTCAACAGAACTTTTTCCCAGGCTTTTGTTTATATGCTCAGTCGAAAACCACTTTAACATAATTTTCAGCATAATTACTATTTTTTGTGACTATTCAGTACTTGAGTATAATTTATTGAATTATTTAGTAATAAATATGAAGTAAAAAGTTTTGATCACAAATGGGATTTTTCCAAAACTAAGCTTGCTTAATAGTTCTGAACTGTTACTGTAAAGTTTATAATAAAGTCATAATAACCTGATATTTAGAATCTCCATATATCATTTCCTTTATGCTTATATGTTGTCAAACAATGGCAGTAAGAAACATAGTGTTAAAATAGCTCTATATAGCATTATCTAATCTTGAGAAGAGGTCAAAGGTCAGTTATGGGGTCTTGCTATATGCTATGAGACAAACATAGCACAGTTTTAAGTATCATAGTTTCTAGGCTCTAAGGCTTTGTCAGTTTAATAGTGAGCTTTACAAGATTGATTTTCGTGCTAAAAGCTGGCACAGAACTAAGTTCGCTTATGACCACTAGAGCTGGAAACAACCTCAAGCAATCCTAAGGCTAATCAGCACGGCTAGCATTGTTAAATGTTGTCATTGCTAACATATAGCTGTTTAACAGCATAGTGAGTAGCGAGAACGCTAAGTTATTGTTAGCTTTTAAAAGAAAAATGTTGGCAACCGTAACCATGGCCTGCGGAGGGTATATAAATGCTGCACAAGGTTCCATTCGTCCCTTTACACTTGCTATTGGACTTGTTTTGACCTGCTCCAACCTCAGCCTGTGGAAAGTTAAGTTTTCGGAAAATATTTACTGAAAGCGGATTTGACTTGCTCGCCACAACAAGTACTTCATCTTTGGATTGTTTGTACTTGTTTTTCATACAGCAAAGCCTGAAGATGGCTCGTCGTGGACTCGACAGCCCCCTGGACTTCGTTGCAGGTACTTTTAACATTTCTTCAGTTATTTTAAGAGCTACTAAATGACTGTAATAATTTAATAAGTTCCAGTGTGAATATCAAGTTTTAATGTTATCAAAATATGCTTATTCCAAGATTTTTCCCCGTAAATTGTTTGTATGCTTTAAATTTTCCGGGAGAGGTGTAGAAATTATTAACGACTGGTGTATGAATTTGAAAAAAAAGGTGTTACTTTGATTTGAAGGCTTCAAATTTGACACTTTTTTAATGATTTGGTTAAAAATAGCTTAACGGACTAAAATTTGTAAAATGCCCCAAAATCAGTCTCTGTGGTAACAGCATCTTCAGCATGTCATGACGTCAGAACACACAGGTGTAAACACACCAGATCCCGGTCCCTTCCTAACATCCTGTTCTTCTTGGATCAAAGGCTTTATTGAAATAAACTATAACTTTTCCCCTGCTACAAAACATGATAATAAAAAATAACAAAAATAAATGAATATAAAAAAGAATATGAAAACAGTAATCATAGTACAGTAGTAATAATGGTATCCTTATGTTATGCCACTACTATATCTTATTATATAGCAGTTAATGATGTGAACTTAGTTGACTTAGCTGTTTTTTGCTTGCATGAACAAGTAGAAGTGTCATTCAGTCTGACATAAATGTAGCCTAAAATGCTTTTCTCTCATCGTCTGCTCAAACTAACAGATGTAGCTCTGTTCCTTTAGCACTTGATGTTTATTACATTCTTAATGTTATTTTAAACTTGTTTCCTCACAGGTCGTCTCGACTACGTGGTTGAGCGTCCTGCAGAAGAAGGCCTTCCAGAGGTCATCAGGATCCTGGATGACTCTGATACCGAGCGTGTCAGTGAAGGTGAGTATGGTGAGTATATCCCTCTCCCATCCTCACCCTCTTCTCCTGAAGCACAGGATCCTGATGACAGTGAAGAGGAAGGTGAGTACCCTCCCTACATACCTGAGGACGTCGAAGAGGTGAGTGAAGACACTGACAATTCCTCTGACTGGAACAACTCAGAAGAGTGGGCCGATTGGCCTAGTGACGACTCGGGGTATGACACCATGGATGAGAGAGCTGATTCCCCTCTCATCCAGGAGCTCCCTCCAGAGCCGTTTTGGCACGATTGGCAACATCCTATTGCTCCAGGTGCTGCCCCGTTCGCCATGCCGCCTTTCGGCCAGGCCAACGCCCCACTCTTCCCGGTTGGTGATCCTTTAGCTTCTCCTGCTTCCTCTGCTCCTCCCTCAGCTGCTTCCTCTCCTGCTCCCTTAGCTGCTTCCTCCCCTGCTCCCTCAGCTCCTTCCTCTCCTGCTCCTTCTTCCGCTACTCTCTCAGCTTCTCCTTCAACCTCAGCTCTCACCTCCTCAGCAAAGAGAAGCGGAGACGACACCTGCACTGATGAGGTAAGTGCAAAGAGGTGCAAGGTAAGTGATGACACGTTTTATGGCCCTTCAACATCCTCGGGTTCTGTTGGTGTCAGACGCTTCTGGGAAAGGCCTTTTAACCTTTCACTTGATGACAGCGACTCTGACTAGATTATGTTAGAACTTGTTTTTAAGCTTTAAATGTTTAAGTTGGCCTTTGCAGTGTTTGTAAATGACTAACATTTTTTTCTCAAGCTCTAGCTCACCATGCAGGACAAAGGTAAGTCCGTACTTAATGTCAACACAAATAAGTAGAAAAGGTTTAAAATGATGTCGTGAACTGACTGTAGTCTCTTGTTTTTACATAAGGTATAGCCTGTGGCTCAGGGATCAGAGGTAAGGTAAAAACACATAACAGAAGAAAAGTAAAGTGAACAACTCTGTGATCTGTGAATTCATGCTTTTCTCTTTGTCTTTTTGTCTTCAGGTGCTTTACACTTGTCCTCTCCCAGCATTCAGCACTTCAGACACTCAACGCCCAGGACGGAGCTAACACAGAGAGATACTCCACCCAGAAGACAGCCTTACCCCAACCCGATGAGAAGGATGGATGACCAAATGACAAACTGGAGAGTGGTGCTGTGTTCCAGCTATGTAAGTTATCACCTCACATTGGCTACAAACTGTCTTGAAGACTAAATCCTTCCAATAGCTGGTGTAAATCATCGTCCTACAGTACTGTAGGTTTAAGTTTAGTTATAGTTATTGTGTGTATATGTTGAGTTTAAAATTGCATTTTAACAACATGCTGCAGCTACCAACAATGGAAATGCTGTTTTGTGTTAAAATGACGTCTTTCTCGTGTTATTGCTTTGCAGGGCAGCTGAGAGTGGACAGAGCTGCACAGAGGACCAAAGATCCACTCTCAGCACTTCATACCTGACTGGCCACAGCACCACCCCTCTTCACCCAGGGTGAGGAGGGCCCTGACCCCACCTGCACAGAGGGAGTTGTGAACATGCACTTCTGTGTCGGTGGGTTTAGGAGCCTCCTCACACTCACACGGATGAAGACTGTCACTGGAAGATGTCTCCATTGCATCAGCAGGACGTAAGCATTTGTATAATATTACAGTTTGTGATGTTTTATACATGTTTTTATTGCTTCACTTCAAACTAGGAGATATAAAATAAACCAGTTTTCATAATATTTTCTGTGTATTTAGTTGTTTTCTTAATAAGTTATTTGGAACATCATTGCAACCTGTCAGCTTTTTATTGGGGATTTATAAAGTTGCTGGTGGCTCAAGTGTGTACAGTGGGGTGTTGTTTTTGTCACATGGTAAAAGTGACCTCATAGGGAGCAAAAAGAACAACTGAACAATTTGGGGATTCACAGACTTTGGTAATCATTAAAAGATGAAGAAAAATAGTTTTATGTGATCAGTTTTAAGTAGTGAGCAGCAATTTAATCAAATGCTGGGATGAAATGGGACAAAAGGGTCATGTGACAGCCACATTAGTTCCCTTCCCTCGTTTAACAATGTGTAAGCAGACTGCTTTAACCTGCAATTTACTGCATGTTATTAGGCTGCATGGTACAACCACAGTCTGCTAACCACCTGTGGTGAGCGAAGGTTTTGAGGCATTGTTCGAACTACTGATGAAGCTTTATCAATGCTTGTTAAGTTTCCCAACCACATTTCATCCCGATGGTCCAAGGCTTACATCTTTATGCTCACAAACATGCTTCTGTAATTAACCAGTAACAAATGTATTACTTTAAGTTACAGTGTGAGGGGCACTGATGAACATAAATTAGATTTAACTTGATTATGTGTTTAGGTCAAGAGACACAGACCTTCATCTGTAAGAGGCTTTTCTTAAATGTCTGATCACGATGTTTGTGTTTGTCTGCAGCATCACTGCAGCAGAGAGGGTATAACACAAGGCCACAGTCACGTGGTATTCTGTCCTGCTATTAAGTGAATAAAATACTGAAACTCTGGCAGTAGACTGGAGCGAGGCAAAGAGTATGTAAAGGGACAATAAGAGGAAATGATGGGAGAAAAAAAAAAACAAAAAAAAAAAAAACATACATGTCTGAGAAACAAAGGAAGAAGAAAAATAAAAAAAAAATGGTGGAAAAAAGGATTAGAGCCTAAATTCTAAAGCTGCAGCTTTGCATGCTGGCAGCTCCAAGATCTCACTGACATGTAATCATAGACTGAATAAACATAGGCCAGTGTGATGTCATTGATTTGTAGACTTTAATTTGTAACAAAGGGCAACCTCTGGGTACACACGACACAACACTGGGAAATATACCATTCACATCTGTGCCAAATTGAAACTCTCAAAACCTAAACTCTGCTGTCAAAACCTAACATTCCTTTGTCAAAATGTAACTGTTGACAAAATGACACATACTTGCATCATATGCAAACACTTACAGATCAGGGGGAGCACACTAGTCTACTTTATATAAAACACTGCAGTCTTTCATTGTTTATTCAGAAGGCATATTTTCAGGAGACACATTTTCAAACAACCAAAACAACAAATAGGCCTACTCAGTATTGTACATTGCAGTACCATGAGAATGGGTGAATGACTGAATGTAGTGTAAAGCACTTTGGGGTCTTTAGGGACTGAGTAAAGCGCTATACAAATGCAGGCCATTTACCATGAATTCAGAGAAAGCAAAAAAAACCCAAAAAACACCATAATACAGTAATAGAAAAAACACCATACTGTAAACACAAAAAATCATGACAATTGTGCATACGTGGGCTCATGGATCCCGCCGTCTGTTGGCGTCTGGCCACAGGACCTCATCGACATCGCAAGCAATGTCTTCTCTCGCTAGGCACCGGGGAAAATATCCTCTTGCATGTCGAAACCATCCATGGATTGCTGTCACCTGAATGTCGCCGCAGGCCTGTTCCATTGCCTGCAGAAGAGGCATGCGGGCATGTGGTTGGCGGTCATATACACGCCATCTCCAAGCCGAAAAAAATTCCTGTATAGGGTTTAAAAATGGTGAGTAAGGGGCAAGTATACCACTTCAAGTTGGTTGTGGTTGGAGAACCAGGCCTGGACCAGAGCAGCCTGATGGAAACAAACCTGGGCTGATCTGGTCTGTTCTGTACAACTATGTTATGGAGAGCATCTAGAAATGTGAGTATATGTTGGCTGTTGTATGGACCTAGTTTTGCATGATGATGCAGAAGCCCTCGAAGGCTTATGGCGGCACACAATGTGACATTTCCCCTGCGCTGCCCTGGGACGTGCACAATTGCCTTTGACCAATGACATTACGACCCCGTCGTCTTGTTTTGCTCAGGTCGAATCCAGCTTCATCAATGAAAATGAATTCATGAGGCTGTGCAACTCCATCCATGGCCAAGAGAACATATTACTGTACTACAGTGCTACACATACAGAACCCCATCACACAGGTACCTGTGTAGCTCTCAGAATGGATCCATGTGGTACTGATATGGTACATATTCAGCTGCTACTGGATTTCACCAATACTGTATTGTACATGTAAAGGACAGTTACACTTACCCGTACATATTCAGCTCAAAGTCCTTTGACCCTGTCACTGTTCCTCTCAAATGGGACTCTGTAGAGCTGCTTCATGGTGATGCTGTGTTTACCCAAGATGCGTCTGATGGTGGTGATGCTCACATGGTTTATGCTGTTGAACACTTGCCTGTCTGCAAGTATTTGCTTTCGTAGCTGGTGGAGACGGATGGCATTGTCTGCCCTCACTAGGTCCACAACGGCAAGTTCCTGCTGTTGTGTGAACAGGCGTTGGCGTCCTCCCCCAGAAGGTCTTCGAGTCAGTCTAGAGAAATACAACCACATATTGTCATCGCTTTGCTTATTTTTCTTACAGTACTTTACTGTATGTACTGTGTCATCCACTGTACTTCAATATAAGTAATCATGCTATGTTTCACAGAAACTACCACTTTGGCTGCAAAAGGAGCCTTAGCACCCTGCAATACCCTGTACACTTGATATGGTAATGGTATATACTGTAGAACAGTGCTATAAAAACCATCTGAGTGGAGTAGAAGGTAGAGAGGTGAAGACAGACCTGTTTTCTAGTCGGAATGTTCTTATTACAGATGCCACTGTGAAGCAGCTTAGATGTGGGTGGACTCTCTGCCCAGCTTCCCTCATAGTCAGGCCATGGTTGATGACATGGTCCACCAAAGTTGCTCTTATATCATCAGAAATATGGGTCCGTGCATGGCCTCTTCGACCTCGACCTCGACCTCCTCCTCCTCCTCCTCCTCCTCCTCTTGCTCTCCCTCCATCCATGCTTGCAAAGTTCTTGAATTGGCTAAACTGAGGGCTTTTTGTAGTTGGCTAATTGGTGTTCAGTTTTACAAGTAAGTGCCTTCAGGTGTGTATTTGAGTGGTTGCAATTACCCAATGTGTTTTGTATTTTGTCTGTGAATCCCCAAATTGTTCAGACCACTACGAAGAACCATCACGCCACAGCAGCCTTTTATTTCTGTGACACACAGTTTACACAAACACCCATTATAAAAAAAAACCTGTGGTTATAAAAGATAAGGCACTTTCATGTATACTTTCAGTTATCTCCTAAAAGCAGGAAAAGTTGATTTCAATCAATAAGAGACCCTCTGACTGAACTGTGCTTTATTTTAGGTCCCCTTCAGATATGCGATAACATGCTAAATGAAATATAACTCTCCAAATGATGCTATAATTGACTCTTGCACACAGGATGTAGGGAAGAAAAGTATTTAAACTTCAGTTTCACGTGGTTATTGCTTCAAGAACGTAAAATATGATTTTGTGAGTTTGAAAACACATAACATTGTGTGCTAAAATCCTTCAATTCAGAGCCTGGAGACATGCTTACAGCTGAGTTTTACTAAAGACATTGCCCATATTAGGAAAGAGACATGTGTTTGGCTTCACTGATTATGTAATTTTCTGGCCCTCTTTCAATGTGACAAATCAAATACAGTCCACTCCGGAGCTGCAGACATTTCACAACTCAGAAACCACAACCGAAAAAAAATCTGCTTGATTTATTTATGCACTTTGTAAAAGACATGATCCACTTTGTCTGACTTTCATTATCTGTATCATTGTTATATTATATGTAAACAAGGAAAGCTTTCCCCTCATAGACATAGAAGTACTCCTGATAATTTTATCACAGCTGTGGTAATGTAAGCCACAGCTGGCCAAACAACATGCTAACATGTGAAAAGGAGAATCCACGTCTTCATACACTGAACAAAAATATAAACGCAACACTTTTGTTTTTGCTCCTATTCCCCATGGGATGGACGTAGAGACCTAAAATTCATTCCAGATACACAATATAACCATCCCTCCCAAACAGTGGTCACAAATCAGTCCAAATGTGTGGTAGTGGGCACATCTGCTATATTGAGATAATCCATCCCACCTCACAGGTGTGCCACATCAGGATGCTGATCTGACATCATGAGTAGTGCACAGGTGTACCTCAGACTGCCCACAACAAAAGGCCACCCTGGAATGTGCAGTTTTGTCTCACAGCAAAATGCCACAGATGCCACAAGCAATGAGGGAGTGTGCAATTGGCATGCTGACAGCAGGAATGTCAACCAGATCTGTCGCCCGTGCATTGAATGTTCATTTCTCAACCATAAGCCGTCTCCACAGGCGTTTCAGAGAATATGGCAGCACATCCAACCGGCCTCACAACCGCAGACCTCGTGTAACCACACCAGCCCAGGACCTCCACATCCAGCAGGTTCACCTCGAAGATCGTCTGAGACCAGCCACCCAGACAGCTGCTGGAACAATTGGTTTGCACAACCAAACAATTTCTGCACAAACTGTCAGAAACCGTCTCAGGGACGCTCAACTGCATGCCCGTCGTCCTCATCGGGGTCTTGACCTGACTCCAGCTCGTCGCCGTAGCAGACTTGTGTGGGCAAATGCTCACATTCGATGGCGTCTGGCACGTTGGAGAGGTGTGCGCTTCACGGATGAATCATGGTTCACATTGTTCAGGGCAGATGGCAGCTGAGAATGTCCCAGTTCTTGCATGGCCAGCATACTCACCGGACATGTCACCCATTGAGCATGTTCGGGATGTGCTTGACCGGCGTATACGACAGCGTGTACCAGTTCCCACGAATATCCAACAACCTCGCACAGCCATTGAAGTGGAGTGGACCAACATTCCACAGGCCACAATTGACAATCTGATAGACTCCATGCGACGATGTGTTGCACTGCATGAGGCAAATGGTGGTCACACCAGATACTGACCGGTTCTGGGTCCCCAGACCCCCAATAGCGCAAAAAACTGCACATTCCAGGGTGGCCTTTTGTTGTGGGCAGTCTGAGGTACACCTGTGCACTACTCATGATGTCAGATCAGCATCCTGATGTGGCACACCTGCGAGGTGGGGTGGATTATCTCAATATAGCAGATGTGCCCACTACCACACATTTGGACTGATTTGTGACCACTGTTTGGGAGGGATGGTTATATTGTGTATCTGGAATGAATTTTAGGTCTCTACGTCCATCCCATGGGGAATGGGAGCAGTAACAAAGGTGTTGCGTTTATATTTTTGTTGCGTGTATATAAATTAAAGTTGAAAATAAAATAACTGTACAACAAAATACACAATACACAATATAGAACTATATAAGAATGTATGAAGAAATCTAAATATAAATAAATATATACACAATAACAGCAGCTGTACAAGTATTAACCGGAAATGAAGAATATAGTGACCAGTGTTGTGCAAAACCAAAGTCCAGAAAGTCCAGTGTGTGTGTAAGAACCACATGTGTGGGTCAGTACTGTGTGGTGGTGTGATTGAGAGACCGTATCGCCTGCGGGAAGAAGCTCCTCCTCAGTCTCTCTGTGTTGGTCTTCAGGGAGCGGAATCGCTTTCCTGACCTCAACAGAGAGAACAGTCTGTTGTTGGGATGGCTGAGGTCCTTCACCATCTTCCTGGCCTTGGTCCAGCACCGCCTGCTGTAGATTGAGTGCAGGTCAGGGAGCTCGGAGCGGATGGTGCGCTCAGCTGACCGCACAACCCTCTGTAGAGCTCGTCTGTCCTGCATGGTGCTGTTCCCGAACCAGGTTAAGATGTTTCCCGCCAGGATGCTCTCTATGGTGCACGAGTAAAAGTTCCTGAGCACCTTGGAGGGCAGTTGGAAGTCTCTCAAGCGTCTGAGGTGGTAGAGACGCTGTCGGGCCTTTTTCACCACGGTGTTGATGTGACAGGACCATGACAGGTCCTGCGTGATGTGAACTCCGAGGTATTTGAAGCTGTCCACTCTCTCCACTGGGCACTCGTTGATGACGGGGGTCTGGTAGTTCCTCTCCTGCTTAGTGCTGAAGTCCACTATCAGCTCCTTTGTCTTACTGACGTTTAGAAGGAGGTTGTTCCTCTGGCACCAGTTCTCCAGATTCCTAATCTCCTTCAGGTAGGCCGTCTCGTTGTTATCAGAGATCAGGCCCACCACGACGGTGTCGTCAGCAAACTTGATGATGGTGGTGGAGCTGGTAGTGGCCACACAGTCATATGTGTACAAAGAGTACAGCAGGGGGCTCAGAACACACCCCTGGGGGGCTCCAGTGCTGAGAGTGGTGGAGGCTGAGACATGTCCGCCCATCCTTACTGCCTGTGGTCTGCCAGTTAGGAAGTTGGAGATCCACTGACACATAGATGAGCTGAGTCCCAGATGCTCCAGCTTGGTGGTGAGTGTGGAGGGAATTATGGTGTTAAATGCAGAGCTGTAGTCTATGAAGAGCATTTTAACATAATTCCCCCTTCTAGTGTCCAAGTGAGTGAGTGATGTGTGGAGGAGATGAGAGATGGCATCGTCTGTGGAACGATTTGGACGGTAAGCGAACTGTAGTGGGTCCAGTGTGTCTGGTAGTGAAGAAATGATGAAGTCTCTGACCAGGCGTTCAAAGCACTTCATCACTACTGAGGTGAGGGCTACAGGGCGATAGTCATTGAGAGAAGCAGGGTGGGGTTTCTTCGGGACAGGAACAATGATGGACTCTTTGAAGCATGTGGGGATCACCGACTGAGATAAAGAGATGTTGAATATCTCAGTGAATATCTAATTTGTGCTTTGGACTGTCACCAGATTTCTTCTAGAAGTTTCTTGCCAGTCAGCAACTATCTTGGCAACACCACTTGAGTTTGTGTGTTGCATGCTAACATCCTTATCATATGTGTAATAATACTAAAGCGTCATCTTATGCACACACAAAAAACAAATATGGCTCCTTCGTGCAGGGTTTTCTGGTATGTTCATTTATGCTTCCCAATTAAAAAAAAAAAAAGAAAAAAAAAAAAGAAAAAGCAAAGTTCTTGCTTCTCAGCCACTGCGGCCACATCCTCACCGTTTTTTAGGCAGTTATATAAACATACTGTGAGTGAGTCATAAGCTTAAATACAATAGTTGAAGGAACAAAAACTTAATGTTTAAAAATACCAGTCAAATCTGATTAAAGTAAATAAATAATAAGTATACAATGTAGTTTTAAGACTTCTCAATGTTTCGTAACATTAATGTTCTATGAACTCGTGAGTCCAGAAATCTGAATGTCATGAAAAGTATTATTCGTGTATTATTATTTTACAATACAAGGTTGTTTTTTTCCTGATACTTCATGCAAACCACATTTCTCCAGGCCTGTCCTAATCAGCTTACTCAGTATCACTAGATCCAATGCTGCTCCTCCAGCAGAGCACACAAAAGTAGGAGAGACCAGAGATGCCATGGCTTAGTTAGGAGACTGTTTGCTTCAAGGCCACTAGAGGGTGCTGCCATAAAACTACAATAAATGAATTGACCTTTTGACCTGCTCACACTCTTTTATGCAAAACCCTGCTGATGACACACACACACACACACACACACACACACAGATTCTAGGTCTGACCAACCGTGGGCAAAAAGATGACAGTCAATAAAATTCTAAAATTTTATTTATAAACACAATGAATAGTAGTTAAAAGTCCAGTGTCCCATTTAGGTACAAAGTAAAAACACACAGTCCAAGGCCAGAGCCAGCTATGCCACAAAGCCAGTTGCACTCCACACGTTGTTCACTTCAACAGGGGTAGCAATTGTCCTCTGAGACCCACCACCCTGTAAGTAGAAAGCCTGCACAGAGCGACAAAATAAGACAATTCACTATATAATTCACAGCCCATCCATCCCAAACATATCAGATCATTAGAGGTTTTGTCACATTACATACCTGCACTGAGAGACAAAATAACACAGCAGTGTTTGTAATGTGGGCTATAAGTAGACTAGCATATCAGTGCAATCAATTACACCTGCCTCCAATTAGTCCAGCCCTTTTACAGTCATTGACTGGGTGAGAAAACACGAGCAAATCAACCCAAGAGACAAGCAGGAAGACTCTCTGAAGGCTCCTGTGGCTGCACAGGCAGTCTTACAATTACGAGGTTGGAGAGTTGTTGTTTCAAAATGTTCACACTGATTTCACATGCTCATTAACTCACAACCAGCTGACCATATATATTTCTGCTGCTGAGCTGCTTTTTGATGGAGATTTTCTGAATTTATTTTGCTACCATAAGAGCAGACTCCATGCTGAAAGCATGTGCACTGTCACTTGCAATGAGTGGCACTAATGACGCTAAATTTAATTACAGGTCATGGACAGCCTTCATAAATGCTCATATTACTCACCCACACTGAATTCCAGCACAGGTTCATCTGGGTCCTGACTATTTCCTGCAAAGTAACACAAACGTCATCAGAACATTAAGTCAGAGAAACAACATTTGGAGCTTTTGTACATGATAAATTATACTGCAGTAGTAAAACAAAGTCAAGCAGCAGTACATTTATTAAAATCACCTTCAGCTGTAATATTTAAACTGATTTAGTGTCAATTTAGATTATGTTTAGATTAAAATGAAACTAGTACCCTTGTAATGTCTTTTTAAATTAGAGGTAAATATTTGTATATTTTTTACATAATATAATTATATTTACTGGATTTTCTCTCTATTGTAGTTTAGTATTATAGTTATTACTTGTTTTTTATTGACTTGTCTTGTTTTTACAATGATTTGCTCTGAATGCAGCCTTTAAAGAAAAGACTATCTGTTCAGTAACTATCCATCAGACTGGGTCCATGTTACCAGCCAAATGGGTAATAATTAAAGTAAGTTTTGAATTACGTATATTTGGGTGTTTAGGTGACACTTTTGCAAAAAAAAAAATATATAATTAGGTTTAAAAGAACTAAACATGTATGTATTTAAAAACAATAAGTGTGTTAGAATTACTACAGCAACAGGTTGTAGCTCACTGTACTATTTTTGAGCACAACTTTGGTGCTTTTGCCTCATTTTTAAATCAGTGATCCCAGTAGCACAGTCTAAGCAGAGACCTCAGTGCTTGGCAAACAATCAATAGAATCAATATAATTATTAAAAAGAAACAAAATAAATGCCAACCATATAAAAAAAAACATAAACTTAAGGAAAAAACTAAACTTGATTTTGTGTCTTTAGGCTATTGTTAACAGCAAGCATGAGGTTAGTGCATATGTATTATTATTGGAAAGGTTACTGCAAAGAAAAAAAGGTTGAA
Source organism: Mchenga conophoros (assembly GCF_057382185.1). Taxonomy (NCBI): domain Eukaryota; kingdom Metazoa; phylum Chordata; class Actinopteri; order Cichliformes; family Cichlidae; genus Mchenga; species Mchenga conophoros. The sequence continues at coordinate 21,586,397 of NC_140540.1, forward strand.
CCAGGAGGGGGCGATATTGCTCTTCTTACCATGAGTTACATGCAGGCTATTACTTACCATGTCACTCACATTTATTTCACAAAACAGCTGAACCCACTTAATTCGATTTAATTGTATTTATGCAGAGCTGAATCACAACAACAGTCTCCTCGAGGTGGTATAGATTGTAAGGTAGAAAGTCTACAATTAAAAAGAAAAAACCTCAATACAGTGGGAAGGAACAACTCACTTTTAACAGGAAGCACCCTCTGGCAGAACCACGGTCAGGGAGGGGCGGCCCGCTGCGACCCTTTGGGGATGAGGAGACGAAAAAGGGGACAAAAGACACACTGTGGACGAGAGCCAGAGATGAACAAGAACTAATTATTGAATGCAGAGAGGTGTATAAACACATGGTGGGAATCCCCCAGCAGGGTAGTCCCAGGGTAACTAAGGGAGGATTCATGGTCACCTGATTCAGCCCTAGCTATATGCGTTGGCAAAAAGGTAACTTTGAAACTTAATCTTAAAAGTAGAGATAGTGTCCGTCTCCTGCATTCAAACTGGGAGCTGGTTCCACAGAAGGATGATCCCCTTCTACTTCTAAATATCCTAAAAACCACAAGGAAGCCCACAGTCTGAGAGCAAACTATCAAACTACGAGGTCTTTAAAATAAGATGATTATTCAAGACCTCATGTGTGATGGGAAGGATTCTGAATTTGATGCTGGACCCACAAATCATAAAAGAGAAACACTAACTCACACACACCAGAAAGTGCCAAGAATTATAATTATATGTAATTTAGTTTTGCGTTCCTTTATAATGCTTTCAACTATACAAATAAGACACTTCATGGGGGCGCCTGAGCCTTGTAGACACAACAAATACTGAACAAACCTCATGCGCCCTGTTGTTGACAAAACGATAAAAATGAATGTGTACTTCTGTCTTATTTAGGTCATTTTTGTAGTTTTTGTAGACAGACTACTGTAATTTCTCAATAAAATGTCGCTTATTATCGCTCACTCTCAAGAACAAAAACGTGAGTAATTTCCCAGTAGCTCACCATATTTGGGATCTTCTAACATCCACACTTCATGTTTAAACGGTGGTGCGGAGGCGGTGTACCGTCGCAGGCCGGATGTAGCATTCAGCGCGGTGTGCCTTTTTTTCAGTTGCTAAGCAACAGATTTGTCCCGCCCCTTTCGTTATGACGGGGCGGGCCAGTCCTTTGACTGGTGACGTTACAAAGAAACGTCAGGTGACGTTACAAAGAAACCTTAAACCGACCTTTTATATAGACCTGGCTGTTCAGTTGAAACGCATTCACACAGCGGGACAGCAGCGCTTTAAACGTTCAAACACGGAGTTTAACACAAAACAACATTTTAGACATAAAAAACAAAAAAGTGAAATGGCAAGCTCGAACTGTAACACAATGACAAATGATGAAACAGTTCAGACCAATGGGGATAATTCTACAGTACATGCTTTGGTATCCCTCTTGGATAACTTGTTCAGTAGTTTTTCGAACAAGCAGTTGGAAGCGCTTACCTCAGGCTATCCGGATTGCTTCACTGCTAAGCGGCTTGTAGGTTTTGTAGAGGACGTAATGGACCTGTGTGAACAGTCAGTAGCAGTATCACCACTGAGGTCTTCCCAGAACTCCCCTGTACATGAAAACTGTTCTGTCCACACCACTACTGGCAAAACGGTTTTGTCACGTGTGAAATTTTTGGACGATTCTGCTGAGCAGGAGTTTGATACAGCACAGAATATAGATGCTAACAGCCAAGAAACAGCTAACACAGAAGAAAGCTGTCAAAATGCTGACCAACACAGTGCTGCAAAAGCAGAAAACAATCCAATTCCAGATCCCCAGCAGCAGAAATCCTGTGTTGAACATGAAGCCAGCATCCCACCGTTAACAAACGTAAGTCAAACGGAGTCATATAAAAAGATACAGCATCACAGATCTTCTGTAGACTGTGAGCCACCTGAAAAAACCTTAGACTTTGAAAGATGGTTAGAGACATTAATTCAGGCTGTGCTTTCAAAGCTTGGTAAACTTTTAAAGTGCCCTCATTCTCACCAAAAACGTTTGTTGGATCTACTCTTGGACAAATTCAAGGGGATGGATTTGCATTTAGACCGAAAAGTGCAGAATTATTTTGACTGCATTGCTAATGCGATTTTCACTGATATTTGTGACAAATTACATGAATTGTCACTAATATCATTGGAAATGGGGAGGAGTGGGGAGGAGGATTCAATGAATTTAATGGAACAACCAATATTTAATATCATAACTACTTCAGTATTCCAAGAACACCTGTTGGCAGTAACAGTTACTGATAGACTGGAATCATATGAAAAGAAAGAAAGATGCAGACTTTCAGTGGAAATCTTTGTGGAAGGACTGATTTCCCAGGTTTCAAAAAAATCAGGCACAGTCTTCAGCATTGAAAGTGCTGAAGCTATCTCCAACCGGCTTACCATGAAAATCTGGACTGAAATCAGGGCCAGATACGACAAAATCCCACCAGAGAAGTTCAAGAAACTCAGCGAGAGGGTTTACAAATCCCTCTGTAAAAGATGGAAGCATGCAGCGGTTATGGTGACAATCTTGCAATTAAACTTCCAAGATCTTGATGAAGATATTGTTAAAACTTTCAAAAGAAAGATATTCCCAGAACCAAGTTGCATATCTAAGTGCTTCTCATCGGTGCGTGCATTTTTTGGGAGGTGTAAGGGAAGAAACAAAGTTTCCACTTTATAGTGACATCGTGATATCAACAGCAAAATATTTTCTAAAACTCACTGGACACTTTAAATGAGCTAGTTTTACATTTAGATCAGATCAAGTCATTTTTGAAATCCCCAGGAATGGTCGCGGCAGATGGCCACCCCGCCCTGAGCCTGGTTCTGTCGAAGGTTTCTTCCTCTTAAAAGGGAGTTTTTCCTTCCCACTGTCGCCTCGTGCTTGCTCAGAGGGGTTTGTTCTTTTGGGGTTTTCTTTTTAATACTGTAAGTTGTTACCTTACAGTGTGAAGCACCTTGAAAACACCATTGTTTCCTTTGGTGCTATACAGATTGAAGTGACTTGCACTGATAACATAACTAAGCTGGGACTTTAATTTAACATCAATAAAATTATAAAAATATTACATCTTGATTTCTGCTTGTTTTCATTGTCTGTGACTTAATGAATACAAATGTGTAATTTAACAGATTCTTTCTTTATGTTAGTCTGACCGGTGATTCCACGTTGGCCTTAGGTGTTGGCGCGGATACGCTGCAGCCCCTGAGCCATTAATGGCCCAGCACACTACAGTAAAAAACAAAACAACAGCCATCTGTCCAACTAGGAAAGGAAAATAATAAACTGCCTCCTTGGAGGCAACCTGACTCAAAACAGTTGCAGTCCAACTCAGACCGACTGCAATCACTCTCAGGCAGATTGATGAAGATCTGCAAATAACTGTTGTCTAATTTATAAACGCAGACAGATTGCCAACACGTCTGTTCACAATAGAGGACTGTACTTACATGGTTGCAAACTGGTTATCTTGCTTATATGAAAACATTGCTTTGGAGCAATGAAACTCAAACACATTCATTTTTAAAATGCTTCAAAATGAAATTTTGAAGCATTTGGCTTTATGCTTTGAAAGTGCCGTTGTGAGTGGGAGTGTGAAATCCTTACTTGATGTGTTCCCTTTGCCTTTACTGTTTTCAGTTTTATCAGTTTTCAGTTTTATTTGTCATATGCAAGTTAGCACAGGGTCAACATTGCAATGAAATGTGTTTGACGAGCAGCAGTCACTCAGCAGCATGGTACAGTAGAAGAAAATATAATAAAATATAATAAAATAAAATAAAAAATAGAAAAATAGTAAAGAGCAAAATATTTGAAAGACGTGGTAAAAGAGAAAAGATGACTAAATATATATATATGTATCTATAAATATATGTACACTAGTGATTAAATAAGAAAATCTTGAAAAGAAATATGACGGGAGGTCAGATGGGATATTGCACAGGAATGAGCAGCAGAAAATTACAGTATTACTCAGACTTTTAATAGTCATATTGTCAGTTTTGGCCGACGGTCATGGGTCACTTCCACTAAAATAGCACGAGACTGGAGTAAAATGTACTTTATTAATGAGAACACATGGTGATACAGCAAAGAATCCAACCCTTCTGAAAAGCAAATGGCTTCCTGTTATACTCTACCTGATTCAGGTGAGCATCTGGAATAGACCAAGTCTGGGGGTCAGCAAACCAAAGGGAAACAAAACCCTCCCCATAAGAAAACCACTACAATATAACCAACACGATATAACACATCATAGACATATGAAGATTTGTAACAAGTCCTATAAATAACTCCATAACATATAAACTTCAGTCTCTTCTATATACATTAAAACAGCGGTCCCCAACCTTTTTTGCGCCACGGACCGGTTTATGCCCGACAATATTTTCACGGACCGGCCTTTAAGGTGTCACAGATAAATACAACAAAATAAAACTAGTACCGATACCGGAAAAAAAGAAGATTTATTCATAACACACGTGAAAGACCCAGGAAAACAGAGTTAACGATAAAAACGATAACAAAATAACGATAAAAAACGATAAAAACTCTGAAAACCATACATTTCACACACCTTAACCACAGTTAGGTTTCAGCCCTCGCTGACTCAGAACAAAGTAAGACAATCAGAGTTCGATTGGTTTTTACTTGTGCAGGGGAAGCCTGGTCGGATTCTCAGAGTTGCAAGCTCTACACCCAAACTCAGACAACTCCAACTCCAGCCTCCACTCGCAGCCTTTTATTGAATGAAAACAGTTACACAACCGCCCATTGTAAACCCCATATGTTGTGTGGTAAAAGCTAAGGCACTGTGTGTGTGTGTGTGTGTGTGTGTGTGTGTGTGTGTGTGTGTGTGTGTGTGTGTGTGTGTGTGTGTGTGTGTGTATGTGTGTCTGTATACGTGACTTCCTGCTTACAAACGTTTTAACCGCATCTCTAGTCATAAAAGGGTCATCTCCCCTCAACCTCGTATATGGCTTAACCTCTCTAACAGTCCACCATTTACATGGTGAGCCCATAAAGGGCAGGAAGTGAACATTCCTTACCAAATAAGGAAACCAGAATCTTACATAGATTGTGCCTGCAGTTGAAAACTATAGCTAGTAACATCCCCAACATCCTACATGTGGGGGAGGAACAGAAAATATCTGAACATACAGTTCAAGACAAGGTCCAAGCACAATAATGACAACTTTTAACAAAATCACTCCAACACACACTCCCCTAGCCTGGCACATTGGTTTTCTCCAGGAGCTCATAAGCAGGTGATTGAGCTGCTTTTACTCTTTACAAAGTGAGTACTGTTAACACTTCTCTTTTTACATATACAACTAATTTAGGTTACAGACAAATGATTAAATGTGAACAGCTCTAACACAGGTTCTTTTCCTGACACAGGTAGGATGGCCAGTCCCCCTGTCTCTTCACCTTTAACGAGTCACTTAATTAACAACCCAAAAAGCCTAATAAAGAATCACAATCAACCAGTGTGTGTTTTTCTTCATTACGGTTTTTAAATACAAATCAGTCAGTCAATTAATAAAAATACAAGTAAGGGTAATGGAACCCCTGGTCTCCATTACACACATAAATACCATAAAGACACTAAGTCGTAGAGCTCTGAACTCCTTGCTTCTATGATATTTACACTTCTTCTTGGCCTTCTCCTTCACTCTGAGTCACTCCAGGATAAACGCATCAGCTCAGACATACAATAATTAAAATATGTGTAGGTGACCGTTTGGCAGAAGACGATGTCGAGGCGGTACTGCAGTGACACGTCCGTGGCTATCGTCGGGGCGGTGTCCTGCATCAGAAGGAAGTCAATAGACTTCTTGGCTTTGTTGCTCATCATGGCGCTGTAGTCCGTGGGCGTGGCCTGCAAAAAGTGTAAATAAACCATCAGAGACCAAACACAAATATGCCTTCCAACCACTAGTTTAGACAACATCTTGCAAAGAGTGTGTATTTCAGAGTGCAGTTGTTTTTAAATTTGACAGAAACAGAAATAAAGACGGAAGAGAAGGACAACAGGGAAAGCAGAAGCACCGACACACTGAAATCTTTTAGGGTCAAGCTCCAGAACTAGCCACAAATCCTGCTGGAAAGAACCTAAAAATACTTAAAAATACTTGCAGAGATCGAATGGAGCCGTTAACTCAAAAGCCTGGTGTCAGGCATGTTCTTTAATAAATAAGAAACGAGCTGATATGTTACAGACCCCAGTCTTTACGTAAAGAAAAAGCTGACATTTAGAGCGGTCTCGCAGCAGATTTTAAAACAGTGACACTGATTTGTGGGGTTTTTGGGCAAAAATTTGAACCTTTTTGTTTTATCCATGTCCTTGAACACAGCTCGTGACTTGGGCGCTTTCATATGTACCGATTCATTTAGGTTTGTGCACTGAGGCCAGATTTAGGTATTAAAAACGAGTCAGTCATAACACTTCTTACATTAGTTAAAAAGCTGAGCTTACACTAAACCAACATTTAAATTTCCCCTTGTGGGACTAATAAAGGTATATCATATCATATCATATCATATCATATCATATCATTACTAAAGTATTGCTGCAACATTGTAAAGACAAAGATGACACACAGACCAGACATAAAACACTGAACACTTTTTAAAGACGAGTCATTTAAGAGTATTTTCTCATAGAATAAAGTCGGCTGATATGGTGAAGGAAAAATCTGCTCACGAATCCTCCAACTTCTTAAAAGTAAGGAGTGACCTGAGCTGGAAATCAACATGAGAGGGATGACTCAAGAAGAAGAAGAAGCAACAAGAAAAGAAAAACAGAGTTCAGAGTGTAGTTAAGATATCAAGCTGTATCCACAATGTGTGCCAAGAAACTAAGCTTGTCTGTTGTCATGCTAAAGAAATAAAAAATCTGGAATCAGAAAACAGCCAATAACTGCTGATCAACTCACCCACTCCTCTTCGTGCCAGTCCACGTGCAGTGACGACTGGCTGTTGTGACCGCTGTACTTTGCTCTCAGCGTATCCTGGTCATTGCGGAGCACTACTTGTTCAGACTCAGCGGAAGGAGAAGCTTTGGTTGCGATGTACTCGTACTGCGTTCAGGGCCTAAATAGCTGAAGCTAGCAGCTTGCAGCCGCACACTGCCACCAGCTGACGGGTCTGAAAGGAAGAGGGTATGAATGAAATATGAAGCGTCCCCACGTAACGTCAAACACTTTTAGTACCTTGTCAACCAGACTGGCGAGCGTCCACTCCAGTCCGCTGGCCGATTGGTCTTTGGCAGCTTGAGACAGCCTCTCTGCGTAATAGCTGACCTGAGTCTTCAGCGTGTTGACGTAGGCGATGATCTCTTTGGCTCGGACAGTGTCCTGGGGTATGTGGATGATGACTGAGCTGGAGAGGGCACTACTGCAGGGAACAAAGACACACCGACACATCTGTATCCGAGCTGGGACTGAGGACACTCACCAGCCACTTTATTAGGTACATGTGTTCAAAAGCTTGTGGCAGCAATTTAGTGCATTTAGTCAAATAAAGACAATAGAGTGGCCTGCAGGTGTATATTTTTGTAATGTTTCTGTCTTATGCCTGAAATATGCTTCAGCAGGAAATATACGCTGTAACTGGAAACAACAGCATGATGGACCGGTTTAGTGTTAAGAGGTGTTACATCTGAAGTTAGAACGTAAATTTCCTGCAGAAATCTAAATCAAGCTTCAGAGGTACTGTTCCAAAAATATAGGGAGGGACGTTACCCACCAGATGTAAAAACAAACACTGTCTGCATGCACATGCCTGCTCTCAATGAGCCTAATCGTGGCTGCAAGTCACCGGGCCGTTTAACCTGCAGTTAATTGCAAAGGTAAGAAGTACATGGAAATACTGTTAAATGCTGTTGCTGAGGACGTGAATTTAAATTGTTACTCAATGCTGATACTTTATGTAGCTTTCTTACAGTATTTTCCAGATTCCGGTAATAAACAGAGTCAGATTTAGGGAGACTAGTCTTCTTCTTCTGGCATTTAAGGCTGAACGGGGAGTTGTGGTATAAAAACGTATAGTTTTGTAAAGTTGGCACAGTTGCTCAAATTAGCCAAGCATGATCGACCTTTTTAATCCCCAACCTGCTGGCAGAAATGTCCACCTATTAAAAAACACATATCTCTCTTCAGAACTATGACGCCTAAATAAAAAAACCTTAGTTTATATGGTGAAAAATTATTTGAGAGAATCTTGAAGAGCTGCTGCTCCTCCACATCGAAAGGAGCCAGATGAGGTGGTTCGGGCAACTGACAAGGATGCCCCCTGGATACCTCCTGGGCGAGGTTTTCCGGGCAGACCCAGGACACGCTGGAGAGATTATATCTCTCGGCTGGCCTGGGAACGCCTTGGTGTTCCCCCGGATAAGCTGGAGGAGGTGGCTGGGGAGAGAGAGGTCTGGGCTTCTCTGCTTGGGCTGCTGCCCCCGCGACCCGGCTCCGGATAAAGTGGAAGAAAGTGGATGGATGAATGAATCTTGAAAATGAACAAGTCTTCCAGTACAGAGTAAAATGTGAGAGTGAAAATATTGCGTGTACTTAAAACCCCTGGAGGATCTTGGGTCGATTTGTGGCTATTTTCAAATTTTGATTACATGCCATTTGCACAGTGTTGAATGGACTATAGCCAAATTCTCCAAAAAAAAAGTTTGATATGATTTTATTTCAAAATTCAAGTCTGACTTCCTTCAATTAGCTTCAGTGGCTAAGCTACAGACAAACTTACACTATTGTGCTTAGTGGTCGATTTGTGCCCCATTGAAACCCATTATAAACGCTATTTTTCACTGCAAATTAATTACGGTCAAAGGGATCGTTGATGTTTAGCGTTCATTTGTAATTCAGTTGTAATTTTTTTATTTGTCCACCGGGTGGCGCCCTTGCTCCACATTTGACCCCGGGCTGGAAAACAGCGGGCTGCTTAGATAGACCTGCGGGAAATGAAGCCTCATTTCCGGCGTGCAGCAGCGGCTTCGCCCGCTGATCAGGCGGGACAATTTTTTGGTCCCTAGGACCGTGAGAGGGTGCTTTTTTTTTTTTTTTTTTAGTCAACAGGAAATGACGTATTTGTTGTCACGTGGTATCGGGCGTGTGTGCTGGAAAAACGGGTCCCCGGTGATCGTGCCCCGGTAACAATGGCGTGTCCAGCGGGGTGGCCTGGGGGGGCACAGGCCACCCCCCAAACCAGACTGGCCACCCCAGGTGCCACCCCAAAGGCAAAACAATAAAATTCAATCAAATATCAAATGTCCGATTATGTTTTCACGGTGACGCTCAGATATCCGAGTGTAAGTGAATGCAGCATCGCTTCTGCGCTATGCGCATCACGTTAGCAAAGGTAGGAGAGCCAAGCGCGAAAGACGGCACTGCAGGAAACAATTTTTCGGTGAAAGAAAATGAGGACAGAATAAATGTCCCGGTAAGTAATATCAAGTTTGTTGAGTTTAGTAAACTTCGGTGAAATTAGAATACCAAGGAAAAAAATAACACTTAAAGAATTATTGCAGCTGTGGAATATTTCAGACAGTATGCTACTGAGGGCAGCTAACATAAGAGTTATGCGTTATAAGATATAATCTAAGTCGTAACATTGCTGTATGGAGCTGCAGATTTGGTTGCAGGTTAACATAGCTGGACTGGCCATCGGGCATACCGGGCATATCCCCAGTGACTTATTTTTTATTTTTTTTGTAATGGCATGAACAATGAGAGGTGGTGGATTGGCCAGATGCAGGTCGATGTGTAGAAATAACTCCGTTGTTTGGTGGTGGCTATGACGGGGCTTCCACAGAGGCAACAGGTGGATGAGGGAAGGGGAGGCAGGAGGAGAGACCCGAAGCAGCCACCAGTCCGAGTGTCAGGTGAACTGAACTTCAGGTAAGAAGTTATGACCTGCAGTCTATCTGTGTCAGATATAAACCAAGTTTAGGTGGAGTTTATTTTCATGTTGCTGACTTTTTACTGTCAGTTGCAATAACTCATACTGCGTTCTAGCCAGTTTGACGGAGTTTTTATACAGCTGGGTGGGTGCTATGATGTTACTGATAGTGAACTTTATTTTATTCATAAGGTTAGTAGAGTTGCCAACGGCTCCTTAAAAAAATGGAATGGTCCCTCATTCAGAGAAAATATTACACGTTTGGTATTGAGCTGAGAAGAGACGCAGTTTGTCCCGGACTTTAGCTAGAATGGAAAAAAGACACAAAGCTGGATTTATTCTGTCTTTATGCTGCACAGCTGCCTCTTCTCTCATTCTCTCCCCCTCCCTCTCCTGTTGCTACTTCAATCATGAAACTGATCAATGATCAGCTGATCGGCTTTTCTCTCTTGTTTATCGCCCACTTTGCGCCAGAAAGAGGAAACCAGCAGATGTTGCGCTAAACAACAGCAGCACGTTTAAGCTTGATCGGCTGTTGTTAGAATGTATTTAATATTAATTTCTAGTATCAGCTGATGTTTGCTGGAGCCACAGCTGTAAAGCTGCTGGTCATGATGTCTCTTTAGATATGTGGTGAGAGGGAAACATGAAGATGAAACCAGGAGATGTCCTTACTGAACCATCAGAGCTGAACAGGTGATGGAGAAACAGGTTTACCTTTTAGGTGACATGAATGAGTTGAAGGGAAGTTATGAACTGTTTCTGAGAGACAAATAACACCAGGATCCTTTTTTATGTAGCAGACAGCTGGTAACTGTGCAGGGGCGGGTCTAGCAAAGTTTTGCCAGGGGGCCAGGTAGGGCATTAACAGGGAAAGGTGGGCACAAAGAAATACTTTTCTTTCTTATTCTCATTTAAAATACCTAGTTTTTATTAAATAATTATCTAAATCTTACAACCAAAGTTTTTATCTGACGTAAAATGTATAGAAATCATACATATACCAACAAGACTGTACATCACTGTCACAACAGGGTTTGTTTTCAGTCAAAGTCTTTATGGCTTTACTACCTGGTGGGTCGGTCTGTAGTAAAAATGCCCAATTTTTTTGTCCCAGTCCAGCCCTGCAGGTTAATACTGGCAGTGTCACCATGCCAGCTGACTGTATTTTATCATCAGCCAGTGTTGTTCTTTATCAATATTACCAAAGTTTACGATAAGGCAGCATAGAAAGTATTTACTTGCTTTCAGGTTTCATTCAAATGTTAGTCTTTTCAGTTGTTTCCCCACTTTTTTCCTGTTTCAAAATCAAACACCAGTTTGTGAGAAGATTATCTTCTTTTTTTAACAGGCAGATAAAGTTTTGCATTGGCATTGGCTAATTTGTCAATTGTTTGTTACAAATGTTCGTATTTTAATTTTCAAAAATGTTTTTGCCCAAAACATATGTGCACTATATGTCAGTAAAAATACTATGCAAATATTGTTGTCCTTGACTGCTGAGTAAACACTGACAAAGCACTGATTGTATCTCTTGTACTTTATCAACGCAGTATCTAAAAACTTTGCACCGTAGTGGTTAAAATCTCATTCTAATAAGAGTTAAAAGTGCATTTGGTTATTAGGTTTATAGGATTATTGAATTATGGTTAAGGGTTGGTAGAATTTTTTTTTAAAACATTATCTGCCAATTAAATCTGCCACCCTTCTCCAAATCTGTGCCCCTACCTGGCCCCCCCAACAAAAATTTTCTAGACACGCCACTGTACACAGATGGTCTGAATTTGTGAAGCGAGTGGTATCGCATTTATCGAAGTCGGCTCCTCGTTGTTTTTTCTAAGCCACGATTAGGCTCATTGAGAGCAGGCATGTGCATGCAGACAGTGTTTGTTTTTACATCTGGTGGGTAACGTCCCTCCCTATATTTTTGGAACAGTACCTCTGAAGCTTGATTTAGATTTCTGCAGGAAATTTACGTTCTAACTTCAGATGTAACACCTCTTAACACTAAACCGGTCCATCATGCTGTTGTTTCCAGTTACAGCGTATATTTCCTGCTGAAGCATATTTCAGGCATAAGACAGAAACATTACAAAAATATACACCTGCAGGCCACTCTATTGTCTTTATTTGACTAAATGCACTAAATTGCTGCCACAAGCTTTTGAACACATGTACCTAATAAAGTGGCTGGTGAGTGTCCTCAGTCCCAGCTCGGATACAGATGTGTCGGTGTGTCTTTGTTCCCTGCAGTAGTGCCCTCTCCAGCTCAGTCATCATCCACATACCCCAGGACACTGTCCGAGCCAAAGAGATCATCGCCTACGTCAACACGCTGAAGACTCAGGTCAGCTATTACGCAGAGAGGCTGTCTCAAGCTGCCAAAGACCAATCGGCCAGCGGACTGGAGTGGACGCTCGCCAGTCTGGTTGACAAGGTACTAAAAGTGTTTGACGTTACGTGGGGACGCTTCATATTTCATTCATACCCTCTTCCTTTCAGACCCGTCAGCTGGTAGCAGTGTGCGGCTGCAAGCTGCTAGCTTCAGCTATTTAGGCCCTGAACGCAGTACGAGTACATCGCAACCAAAGCTTCTCCTTCCGCTGAGTCTGAACAAGTAGTGCTCCGCAATGACCAGGATACGCTGAGAGCAAAGTACAGCGGTCACAACAGCCAGTCGTCACTGCACGTGGACTGGCACGAAGAGGAGTGGGTGAGTTGATCAGCAGTTATTGGCTGTTTTCTGATTCCAGATTTTTTTATTTCTTTAGCATGACAACAGACAAGCTTAGTTTCTTGGCACACATTGTGGATACAGCTTGATATCTTAACTACACTCTGAACTCTGTTTTTCTTTTCTTGTTGCTTCTTCTTCTTCTTGAGTCATCCCTCTCATGTTGATTTCCAGCTCAGGTCACTCCTTACTTTTAAGAAGTTGGAGGATTCGTGAGCAGATTTTTCCTTCACCATATCAGCCGACTTTATTCTATGAGAAAATACTCTTAAATGACTCGTCTTTAAAAAGTGTTCAGTGTTTTATGTCTGGTCTGTGTGTCATCTTTGTCTTTACAATGTTGCAGCAATACTTTAGTAATGATATGATATGATATGATATGATATGATATGATATACCTTTATTAGTCCCACAAGGGGAAATTTAAATGTTGGTTTAGTGTAAGCTCAGCTTTTTAACTAATGTAAGAAGTGTTATGACTGACTCGTTTTTAATACCTAAATCTGGCCTCAGTGCACAAACCTAAATGAATCGGTACATATGAAAGCGCCCAAGTCACGAGCTGTGTTCAAGGACATGGAAAAAACAAAAAGGTTCAAATTTTTGCCCAAAAACCCCACAAATCAGTGTCACTGTTGTAAAATCTGCTGCGAGACCGCTCTAAATGTCAGCTTTTTCTTTACGTAAAGACTGAGGTCTGTAACATATCAGCTCGTTTCTTATTTATTAAAGAACATGCCTGACACCAGGCTTTTGAGTTAACGGCTCCATTCGATCTCTGCAAGTATTTTTAAGTATTTTTAGGTTCTTTCCAGCAGGATTTGTGGCTAGTTCTGGAGCTTGACCCTAAAAGATTTCAGTGTGTCGGTGCTTCTGCTTTCCCTGTTGTCCTTCTCTTCCGTCTTTATTTCTGTTTCTGTCAAATTTAAAAACAACTGCACTCTGAAATACACACTCTTTGCAAGATGTTGTCTAAACTAGTGGTTGGAAGGCATATTTGTGTTTGGTCTCTGATGGTTTATTTACACTTTTTGCAGGCCACGCCCACGGACTACAGCGCCATGATGAGCAACAAAGCCAAGAAGTCTATTGACTTCCTTCTGATGCAGGACACCGCCCCGACGATAGCCACGGACGTGTCACTGCAGTACCGCCTCGACATCGTCTTCTGCCAAACGGTCACCTACACATATTTTAATTATTGTATGTCTGAGCTGATGCGTTTATCCTGGAGTGACTCAGAGTGAAGGAGAAGGCCAAGAAGAAGTGTAAATATCATAGAAGCAAGGAGTTCAGAGCTCTACGACTTAGTGTCTTTATGGTATTTATGTGTGTAATGGAGACCAGGGGTTCCATTACCCTTACTTGTATTTTTATTAATTGACTGACTGATTTGTATTTAAAAACCGTAATGAAGAAAAACACACACTGGTTGATTGTGATTCTTTATTAGGCTTTTTGGGTTGTTAATTAAGTGACTCGTTAAAGGTGAAGAGACAGGGGGACTGGCCATCCTACCTGTGTCAGGAAAAGAACCTGTGTTAGAGCTGTTCACATTTAATCATTTGTCTGTAACCTAAATTAGTTGTATATGTAAAAAGAGAAGTGTTAACAGTACTCACTTTGTAAAGAGTAAAAGCAGCTCAATCACCTGCTTATGAGCTCCTGGAGAAAACCAATGTGCCAGGCTAGGGGAGTGTGTTGGAGTGATTTTGTTAAAAGTTGTCATTATTGTGCTTGGACCTTGTCTTGAACTGTATGTTCAGATATTTTCTGTTCCTCCCCCACATGTAGGATGTTGGGGATGTTACTAGCTATAGTTTTCAACTGCAGGCACAATCTATATAAGATTCTGGTTTCCTTATTTGGTAAGGAGTGTTCACTTCCTGCCCTTTATGGGCTCACCATGTAAATGGTGGACTGTTAGAGAGGTTAAGCCATATACGAGGTTGAGGGGAGATGACCCTTTTATGACTAGAGATGCGGTTAAAACGTTTGTAAGCAGGAAGTCACGTATACAGACACACATACACTCTCTCTCACTCACACACACACACACACACACACACACACACACACACACACACACACACACACACACACACACACACACACACAGTGCCTTAGCTTTTACCACACAACATATGGGGTTTACAATGGGCGGTTGTGTAACTGTTTTCATTCAATAAAAGGCTGCGAGTGGAGGCTGGAGTTGGAGTTGTCTGAGTTTGGGTGTAGAGCTTGCAACTCTGAGAATCCGACCAGGCTTCCCCTGCACAAGTAAAAACCAATCGAACTCTGATTGTCTTACTTTGTTCTGAGTCAACGAGGGCTGAAACCTAACTGTGGTTAAGGTGTTTTAATGCAGCGGTCCCCAACCGCCGGGCCACGGACCGTCGTTTGGTCGAGAGATGAGGCTCGGGTGTGAAATGTATGGTTTTCAGAGTTTTTATCGTTTTTGATCGTTATTTTGTTATCGTTTTTATCGTTAACTCTGTTTTCCTGGGTCTTTCACGTGTGTTATGAATAAATCTTCTTTTTTTCCGGTATCGGTACTAGTTTTATTTTGTTGTATTTATCTGTGACACCTTAAAGGCCGGTCCGTGAAAATATTGTCGGGCATAAACCGGTCCGTGGCGCAAAAAAGGTTGGGGACCGCTGTTTTAATGTATATAGAAGAGACTGAAGTTTATATGTTATGGAGTTATTTATAGGACTTGTTACAAATCTTCATATGTCTATGATGTGTTATATCGTGTTGGTTATATTGTAGTGGTTTTCTTATGGGGAGGGTTTTGTTTCCCTTTGGTTTGCTGACCCCCAGACTTGGTCTATTCCAGATGCTCACCTGAATCAGGTAGAGTATAACAGGAAGCCATTTGCTTTTCAGAAGGGTTGGATTCTTTGCTGTATCACCATGTGTTCTCATTAATAAAGTACATTTTACTCCAGTCTCGTGCTATTTTAGTGGAAGTGACCCATGACCGTCGGCCAAAACTGACAATATGACTATTAAAAGTCTGAGTAATACTGTAATTTTCTGCTGCTCATTCCTGTGCAATATCCCATCTGACCTCCCGTCATATTTCTTTTCAAGATTTTCTTATTTAATCACTAGTGTACATATATTTATAGATACATATATATATATTTAGTCATCTTTTCTCTTTTACCACGTCTTTCAAATATTTTGCTCTTTACTATTTTTCTATTTTTTATTTTATTTTATTATATTTTATTATATTTTCTTCTACTGTACCATGCTGCTGAGTGACTGCTGCTCGTCAAACACATTTCATTGCAATGTTGACCCTGTGCTAACTTGCATATGACAAATAAAACTGAAAACTGATAAAACTGAAAACAGTAAAGGCAAAGGGAACACATCAAGTAAGGATTTCACACTCCCACTCACAACGGCACTTTCAAAGCATAAAGCCAAATGCTTCAAAATTTCATTTTGAAGCATTTTAAAAATGAATGTGTTTGAGTTTCATTGCTCCAAAGCAATGTTTTCATATAAGCAAGATAACAACCAGTTTGCAACCATGTAAGTACAGTCCTCTATTGTGAACAGACGTGTTGGCAATCTGTCTGCGTTTATAAATTAGACAACAGTTATTTGCAGATCTTCATCAATCTGCCTGAGAGTGATTGCAGTCGGTCTGAGTTGGACTGCAACTGTTTTGAGTCAGGTTGCCTCCAAGGAGGCAGTTTATTATTTTCCTTTCCTAGTTGGACAGATGGCTGTTGTTTTGTTTTTTACTGTAGTGTGCTGGGCCATTAATGGCTCAGGGGCTGCAGCGTATCCGCGCCAACACCTAAGGCCAACGTGGAGTCACCGGTCAGACTAACATAAAGAAAGAATCTGTTAAATTACACATTTGTATTCATTAAGTCACAGACAATGAAAACAAGCAGAAATCAAGATGTAATATTTTTATAATTTTATTGATGTTAAATTAAAGTCCCAGCTTAGTTATGTTATCAGTGCAAGTCACTTCAATCTGTATAGCACCAAAGGAAACAATGGTGTTTTCAAGGTGCTTCACACTGTAAGGTAACAACTTACAGTATTAAAAAGAAAACCCCAAAAGAACAAACCCCTCTGAGCAAGCACGAGGCGACAGTGGGAAGGAAAAACTCCCTTTTAAGAGGAAGAAACCTTCGACAGAACCAGGCTCAGGGCGGGGTGGCCATCTGCCGCGACCATTCCTGGGGATTTCAAAAATGACTTGATCTGATCTAAATGTAAAACTAGCTCATTTAAAGTGTCCAGTGAGTTTTAGAAAATATTTTGCTGTTGATATCACGACGTCACTATAAAGTGGAAACTTTGTTTCTTCCCTTACACCTCCCAAAAAATGCACGCACCGATGAGAAGCACTTAGATATGCAACTTGGTTCTGGGAATATCTTTCTTTTGAAAGTTTTAACAATATCTTCATCAAGATCTTGGAAGTTTAATTGCAAGATTGTCACCATAACCGCTGCATGCTTCCATCTTTTACAGAGGGATTTGTAAACCCTCTCGCTGAGTTTCTTGAACTTCTCTGGTGGGATTTTGTCGTATCTGGCCCTGATTTCAGTCCAGATTTTCATGGTAAGCCGGTTGGAGATAGCTTCAGCACTTTCAATGCTGAAGACTGTGCCTGATTTTTTTGAAACCTGGGAAATCAGTCCTTCCACAAAGATTTCCACTGAAAGTCTGCATCTTTCTTTCTTTTCATATGATTCCAGTCTATCAGTAACTGTTACTGCCAACAGGTGTTCTTGGAATACTGAAGTAGTTATGATATTAAATATTGGTTGTTCCATTAAATTCATTGAATCCTCCTCCCCACTCCTCCCCATTTCCAATGATATTAGTGACAATTTATGTAATTTGTCACAAATATCAGTGAAAATCGCAT
This sequence comes from Mchenga conophoros, assembly GCF_057382185.1. Taxonomy (NCBI): domain Eukaryota; kingdom Metazoa; phylum Chordata; class Actinopteri; order Cichliformes; family Cichlidae; genus Mchenga; species Mchenga conophoros. The sequence goes on from NC_140540.1 coordinate 21,604,032, forward strand.
TAGCAATGCAGTCAAAATAATTCTGCACTTTTCGGTCTAAATGCAAATCCATCCCCTTGAATTTGTCCAAGAGTAGATCCAACAAACGTTTTTGGTGAGAATGAGGGCACTTTAAAAGTTTACCAAGCTTTGAAAGCACAGCCTGAATTAATGTCTCTAACCATCTTTCAAAGTCTAAGGTTTTTTCAGGTGGCTCACAGTCTACAGAAGATCTGTGATGCTGTATCTTTTTATATGACTCCGTTTGACTTACGTTTGTTAACGGTGGGATGCTGGCTTCATGTTCAACACAGGATTTCTGCTGCTGGGGATCTGGAATTGGATTGTTTTCTGCTTTTGCAGCACTGTGTTGGTCAGCATTTTGACAGCTTTCTTCTGTGTTAGCTGTTTCTTGGCTGTTAGCATCTATATTCTGTGCTGTATCAAACTCCTGCTCAGCAGAATCGTCCAAAAATTTCACACGTGACAAAACCGTTTTGCCAGTAGTGGTGTGGACAGAACAATTTTCATGTACAGGGGAGTTCTGGGAAGACCTCAGTGGTGATACTGCTACTGACTGTTCACACAGGTCCATTACGTCCTCTACAAAACCTACAAGCCGCTTAGCGGTGAAGCAATCCGGATAGCCTGAGATAAGCTCTCCCCACTGCTTGATCGAAAAACTACTGAACAAGTTATTCAAGAGGGATACCAAAGCATGTACTGTAGAATTATCCCCATTGGTCTGAACTGTTTCATCATTTGTCATTGTGTTACAGTTCGAGCTTGCCATTTCACTTTTTTGTTTTTTATGTCTAAAATGTTGTTTTGTGTTAAACTCCGTGTTTGAACGTTTAAAGCGCTGCTGTCCCGCTGTGTGAATGCGTTTCAACTGAACAGCCAGGTCTATATATAAGGTCGGTTTAAGGTTTCTTTGTAACGTCACCTGACGTTTCTTTGTAACGTCACCAGTCAAAGGACTGGCCCGCCCCGTCATAACGAAAGGGGCGGGACAAATCTGTTGCTTAGCAACTGAAAAAAAGGCACACCGCGCTGAATGCTACATCCGGCCTGCGACGGTACACCGCCTCCGCACCACCGTTTAAACATGAAGTGTGGATGTTAGAAGATCCCAAATATGGTGAGCTACTGGGAAATTACTCACGTTTTTGTTCTTGAGAGTGAGCGATAATAAGCGACATTTTATTGAGAAATTACAGTAGTCTGTCTACAAAAACTACAAAAATGACCTAAATAAGACAGAAGTACACATTCATTTTTATCGTTTTGTCAACAACAGGGCGCATGAGGTTTGTTCAGTATTTGTTGTGTCTACAAGGCTCAGGCGCCCCCATGAAGTGTCTTATTTGTATAGTTGAAAGCAGAGGTGTGGACTCGAGTCACATGACTTGGACTCGAGTCAGACTCGAGTCATTAATTTTATGACTTTAGACTTGACTTGAAAAAATGTTCTAAGACTTGTGACTTGACTTGGACTTTTACACCAATGACTTGGGACTTGAATTGGACTTGAACCGGTTTACTTGAAAAGACTTGATATTTTACCCCAAATATAAAATTTAACACGCATATTATATGGAGATTGAAAATGTGACGTCATTCACGGGTAGAACCGCAAAGGATTCTGGGAACTCGTGGCAAGCGGTACTAGCGCACGCAGGCTTTCAATTAAAATCAGTCACACAGCGATAAAAAGAAACACAAAAATGTCAAGAAGCTGTTGTATTATTAACTGCAATAGCCGGTCGCATGACAGCCACGGGAAGCCGACGGGTAAAGAGATCGGTTGTTATCGGATTATGTCGTGGAAGAGAAATTGTTCAAGCCATGTTTCCGAAGTAACAAAGAGGCGACTGGATTGCAGCCATTCAAAGATCAAATATAACGTCCTAGAACACTCCAGCTCACAGGTTAGTCTGCTCCAAGCATTTACACAAAGGTCAGTCTGCTGTTGTAGTTAATGCGTCATTTTTCTTAACATAATTGGTGATATAGGTTACAAGCAAGTCTGGCGCTGAACAGAAATTGTCGCGCTATGCTCCTTTATTTATTGTGCATAAATAGTAAATTGTCCTGACACAATATTGCGTTTCGCTTCTGTTATTATGGTACACTGACAAAAACACATACTTTTATTCACAGGATAAAACAGGTTTTTTGTATCACTAATTGCCCAGTACGATTACAGCATACAATATTATTGTCACTGCTACATTTCTGTGATGGGTACCAGAAATTATTTCTACTACTAATTAATTACCGTTGAGCTCAAAGGTTATATTAATAAACGGTTAACGAATGTGTATTTATGAAGACGATTTGTGAGACTGGTAAACTTATGATACGTACGTCTTTCGTTCTACACGGTGCATTTCAAGGTCCTGCACCCATCCGTCGGTAAACTGTACCTGGGCTTGTTGCAGTGACCGGAAGTTACTAAACTTCATGAGTGTATGCACTCACTCCAAGAACCGTATGATTATAAATATGCATATAAATATGCTAGGATGAGATAGCTGACTTCATCCAACTAGCAAATGTTTTCCAGGCTACGTTGGTGATACAGTTTTTTTTAATGTGTATGATATTTTTGTCATGCGATTTTAAAGCTGGTCCTACAACCGCATCCAAGAATAACATGCAGCTTATCTCAGAACTGTCGGTGAAAATTATTCTTGGAGCTAAGTTTAATTGAGCTGCATTTTAAAGAGGTGCAATTTCACAATTTGTGTATATTTTCTAAGTTCACTATTTTGTATGTGTTGAGAAAAACACAGATTTTAAAATTACATGGTCTAATATTTACATTTAGCATATAACTGCAACATTATTTTTTCGTTTGTTTTTTTTAAAGACTCGAAAGGACTTGAAATTCAAAGTTTCAGACTTGTGACTTGACTCGGACTTTTACACCAGTGACTTGAGACTCGACTCTGACTTGCCTGACATTACTTGAGACTTGACTTGAGACTTGAGGATAAAGACTTGAGACTTACTTGAGACTTGCAAAACAATGACTTGGTCCCACCTCTGGTTGAAAGCATTATAAAGGAACGCAAAACTAAATTACATATAATTATAATTCTTGGCACTTTCTGGTGTGTGTGAGTTAGTGTTTCTCTTTTATGATTTGTGGGTCCAGCATCAAATTTAGAATCCTTCCCATCACACATGAGGTCTTGAATAATCATCTTATTTTAAAGACCTCGTAGTTTGATAGTTTGCTCTCAGACTGTGGGCTTCCTTGTGGTTTTTAGGATATTTAGAAGTAGAAGGGGATCATCCTTCTGTGGAACCAGCTCCCAGTTTGAATGCAGGAGACGGACACTATCTCTACTTTTAAGATTAAGTTTCAAAGTTACCTTTTTGCCAACGCATATAGCTAGGGCTGAATCAGGTGACCATGAATCCTCCCTTAGTTACCCTGGGACTACCCTGCTGGGGGATTCCCACCATGTGTTTATACACCTCTCTGCATTCAATAATTAGTTCTTGTTCATCTCTGGCTCTCGTCCACAGTGTGTCTTTTGTCCCCTTTTTCGTCTCCTCATCCCCAAAGGGTCGCAGCGGGCTGCCCCTCCCTGACCGTGGTTCTGCCAGAGGGTGCTTCCTGTTAAAAGTGAGTTGTTCCTTCCCACTGTATTGAGGTTTTTTCTTTTTAATTGTAGACTTTCTACCTTACAATCTATACCACCTCGAGGAGACTGTTGTTGTGATTCAGCTCTGCATAAATACAATTAAATCGAATTAAGTGGGTTCAGCTGTTTTGTGAAATAAATGTGAGTGACATGGTAAGTAATAGCCTGCATGTAACTCATGGTAAGAAGAGCAATATCGCCCCCTCCTGGTTCAACCTTTTTTTCTTTGCAGTAATCTTTCCAATAATAATACATATGCACTAACCTCATGCTTGCTGTTAACAATAGCCTAAAGACACAAAATCAAGTTTAGTTTTTTCCTTAAGTTTATGTTTTTTTTTATATGGTTGGCATTTATTTTGTTTCTTTTTAATAATTATATTGATTCTATTGATTGTTTGCCAAGCACTGAGGTCTCTGCTTAGACTGTGCTACTGGGATCACTGATTTAAAAATGAGGCAAAAGCACCAAAGTTGTGCTCAAAAATAGTACAGTGAGCTACAAGCTGTTGCTGTAGTAATTCTAACACACTTATTGTTTTTAAATACATACATGTTTAGTTCTTTTAAACCTAATTATATATTTATTTTTTTTTGCAAAAGTGTCACCTAAACACCCAAATATACGTAATTCAAAACTTACTTTAATTATTACCCATTTGGCTGGTAACATGGACCCAGTCTGATGGATAGTTACTGAACAGATAGTCTTTTCTTTAAAGGCTGCATTCAGAGCAAATCATTGTAAAAACAAGACAAGTCAATAAAAAACAAGTAATAACTATAATACTAAACTACAATAGAGAGAAAATCCAGTAAATATAATTATATTATGTAAAAAATATACAAATATTTACCTCTAATTTAAAAAGACATTACAAGGGTACTAGTTTCATTTTAATCTAAACATAATCTAAATTGACACTAAATCAGTTTAAATATTACAGCTGAAGGTGATTTTAATAAATGTACTGCTGCTTGACTTTGTTTTACTACTGCAGTATAATTTATCATGTACAAAAGCTCCAAATGTTGTTTCTCTGACTTAATGTTCTGATGACGTTTGTGTTACTTTGCAGGAAATAGTCAGGACCCAGATGAACCTGTGCTGGAATTCAGTGTGGGTGAGTAATATGAGCATTTATGAAGGCTGTCCATGACCTGTAATTAAATTTAGCGTCATTAGTGCCACTCATTGCAAGTGACAGTGCACATGCTTTCAGCATGGAGTCTGCTCTTATGGTAGCAAAATAAATTCAGAAAATCTCCATCAAAAAGCAGCTCAGCAGCAGAAATATATATGGTCAGCTGGTTGTGAGTTAATGAGCATGTGAAATCAGTGTGAACATTTTGAAACAACAACTCTCCAACCTCGTAATTGTAAGACTGCCTGTGCAGCCACAGGAGCCTTCAGAGAGTCTTCCTGCTTGTCTCTTGGGTTGATTTGCTCGTGTTTTCTCACCCAGTCAATGACTGTAAAAGGGCTGGACTAATTGGAGGCAGGTGTAATTGATTGCACTGATATGCTAGTCTACTTATAGCCCACATTACAAACACTGCTGTGTTATTTTGTCTCTCAGTGCAGGTATGTAATGTGACAAAACCTCTAATGATCTGATATGTTTGGGATGGATGGGCTGTGAATTATATAGTGAATTGTCTTATTTTGTCGCTCTGTGCAGGCTTTCTACTTACAGGGTGGTGGGTCTCAGAGGACAATTGCTACCCCTGTTGAAGTGAACAACGTGTGGAGTGCAACTGGCTTTGTGGCATAGCTGGCTCTGGCCTTGGACTGTGTGTTTTTACTTTGTACCTAAATGGGACACTGGACTTCTAACTACTATTCATTGTGTTTATAAATAAAATTTTAGAATTTTATTGACTGTCATCTTTTTGCCCACGGTGGAGACGGTTGGTCAGACCTAGAATCTGTGTGTGTGTGTGTGTGTGTGTGTGTGTCATCAGCAGGGTTTTGCATAAAAGAGTGTGAGCAGGTCAAAAGGTCAATTCATTTATTGTAGTTTTATGGCAGCACCCTCTAGTGGCCTTGAAGCAAACAGTCTCCTAACTAAGCCATGGCATCTCTGGTCTCTCCTACTTTTGTGTGCTCTGCTGGAGGAGCAGCATTGGATCTAGTGATACTGAGTAAGCTGATTAGGACAGGCCTGGAGAAATGTGGTTTGCATGAAGTATCAGGAAAAAAACAACCTTGTATTGTAAAATAATAATACACGAATAATAAATACTTTTCATGACATTCAGATTTCTGGACTCACGAGTTCATAGAACATTAATGTTACGAAACATTGAGAAGTCTTAAAACTACATTGTATACTTATTATTTATTTACTTTAATCAGATTTGACTGGTATTTTTAAACATTAAGTTTTTGTTCCTTCAACTATTGTATTTAAGCTTATATAAACATACTGTGAGTGAGTCATAACTGCCTAAAAAACGGTGAGGATGTGGCCGCAGTGGCTGAGAAGCAAGAACTTTGCTTTTTCTTTTTTTTTTTCTTTTTTTTTTTTTAATTGGGAAGCATAAATGAACATACCAGAAAACCCTGCACGAAGGAGCCATATTTGTTTTTTGTGTGTGCATAAGATGACGCTTTAGTATTATTACACATATGATAAGGATGTTAGCATGCAACACACAAACTCAAGTGGTGTTGCCAAGATAGTTGCTGACTGGCAAGAAACTTCTAGAAGAAATCTGGTGACAGTCCAAAGCACAAATGAACATGTTTAATACTCGTGCAAGACCCTGTGGGAAGGTGCCAGATTGCTGTATTTTGTGTGAATCAGGAAAAGTGCACGGTGATGACTAAAGCTTATAAAACATCTCTCTCCTTATGTGTGCATATATGAGAAAGAAAATTCTGCCAAAGCAACTTTAGCTTCTTGCAAGCATCAGTACACAAAGGATGCTAACACAAAGCTAGCCAAGAACCAAGAGTGATTTTAAAGTTGAACGTATGCCGACCCCAGCAGCCAAAGGGAGCTCCGGGGAGAGCTTCTTGGGGTCCAGTGATGTGTCCTGAAGAGACGACATGAGCTCTCCCTCCTGTAGGCCCACCCCAGCAGTAGGTGCTGTCTGTCTCATTCCGAGTTAACTGCTACTCCTCTACATCTAAACGAGCCAGTTGAGGAGGTTCAGGCATCTGACAAGGGTGCCTCTTGAACGCCTCCTGGGTGAGATGTTCCAGGCATGTCCCACCAGGACAGACAGGACACACCCAGGACATGTTGGGGAGATCACAGCACTCAGCAGAGAATGCCTCAGTGTCCCCCAAATAATGGAGGAGCTGGCTCGGGAGAGTAAGGCCTGGGTCTTCTCTGCTTATGCTACTGCCACCGAAACTGGACACCAGATAAGCTCAGAAAAATGAACAACCTGTTTAAATAAAGGTTAATTTAAAAAAAATGTTTGTCATTAGCTAGTCTGTGTACTAGCTAACACTTCTCCAGTGTTGAAAATGTTAAACTCACAACCTGCACATTTTCTGGTTGCATCATCAAATAAATACCCCCAAAAGTAGTCTGAGTACTTTTACACTGGTTTTATGCTGCGATATTTTCAAAGTCTTTCAATGAACACATTCAGTCACACATTGTTCATCATTTATTGGAAGTTTATTGTTTAATGTCCTGTCTAAATAACTTCAGTCACCATTTGTATTCATTAATGAATAACTGACTTCTAATATTAAAAGAAATAGAAACTGTTGTGCTGTTGTTCACGTAGAAGGGCCTGCTGCTGGATGTCCAGACTTTGTGCGTCAGCAGGAGGGTCAGGGTACAGGGTTCGAACCTCCTCATGAGATGTCGTATCTGCTGGATAAAAGCAAGCTACATCACATCTGGGATTGTCCTAGAGCTGCCCTACAGTAACAATCAACTGACTAATATATGAAATACTTGCAGTAGCACAATAATAAACACAAAGCAAAAAAGTGTTTAGTGAAGATAAAAAACCTCATCAAAGTTTTAGTTTGGATAAAGGGAGACAGAGCACCAATCTAAACAAGTCTAAACCATCTGGCACCTCCACACTTGTAAGAACAGCATGACCAAAGTGATTGTAGGAGGAAACAACCTTGACTTCCTTTACATAGCTTAGTACTGAGAATAAAAGAAAAGCATGATTAGAATTATTTGTGCTTCTTCTTCTTTCGGCTGCTCCCTTTAGAGGTCGCTACAGTGGATCATCCGCCTCCATCTCTCTATTTCTAGCATCCTCCTCAGTCACACCAACCCCCTGCATGTCCACCTTCACTACATCCACAAATCCTTTCTGTGGTTGTCTGAAAACATCATCCACGGAGACTCTTGCCTGATCTCATCTGTCAGCCTCTCCATCACCAGTGCAAACAAGAAGGGGCTCAGAGCCTCTCTCTGATGTAATCTCAACCCATCACATACTTCTCTGCCCCTCAGGACTTTCTTATGCAGCACCACAGTTACTCTCTTCGCACCTTATCATAGCCTTCACTCCTACCCTCTCTATGCCTCCCGTCTCCATCCTCTTCAGAGTTGCCTCACTTCCTTCTCTAATTCAATTTTCGTCCAAAGTACTCCTTCTCCCTTCTCAACACACTTTCTTCACATTAGCACATTTCCATCTCTATACTTGGTTACTCTCTTCCAGCACAATTTATGTGCCTTGCCATTCATTAAAAATCATTTTCTCCTTAGTGTCCAGCCTCACATACAACTCACTACAAGCCTTTTCCTGTGCCAGTGACACCTCTCTCTTTGCTGTGCACCTAGCCTTTTAGTACTCCTTCCTTCAGCTCCCTGACTATCCCACTCTTTCTTTGCCAGTCTCTTCCTTGAATACATTCCTGAATCTGTTATTATTTGTGCAATGAAAATTAAATCAAGAAAGATTTTGCTTTTACAGTCTCACTGCAGGTTGATACATTATAAGCACGCCTGTGGTTCACATAAGCATTAAAAGCTTGTATTACTCCCTGATGTTTTGCCTGTTAGCATGTGCAGCAGCTGGAGAAGGACTCCTAGCTGAAGACAGGACAGCTTCTCGATGTGCAGATTGGTCGTCTTCTACGAAGAAGCAAAGGAGAAAAACCCCAAATTAAACAGAACAACTACTTCTAATAACAAACAGACGTCTCTCTAAAACCGTGGCAGCAGTTCACCATGTCAAATGCTTTCTTGTCGTGCACAGTGACTATAACAATCAGCCCCACTGGCTGCACTGTCCTGCAGTGACATAAGTTAATTCAGCATTGCTATAAAACAATGAGGCTATTACGTTTGACCTGTACTTGCAGAATACATTCCAAAGCTTTTGTTTCCTAAAGCATTCGTCCTTCTTTGTGAGCAGTTTGTGACAAAAGAAAAGCCCAGAAACAGGCACCAGTTCAAAGGCATTTCTCAGATGATTTGCTGTAAACTTGAATACAAGCACAGATGAATAAATGTCTTGGAAAACATTGTACTGAATACATTCTTCACTACGAATATCAAATTAAGATCACACGTTAACAGCCCAGAGTTAGTATCGTGTCTTTGCCTCACCACATCTGGGGGTTAACTGGGTTAAATTCAACATAGCAGCGTCTCTAAATGACTGATTCTAAGCCTGGCACAAAAGATAGAAATCCCTGTTGTTCTGGCATCTTATGCCTGCACACATTACCCTGCTGTTCAGTGGTGCCTGACTGCAATACCTGTTTACCAGATTGTAGTGGGTCTCGTGTGAATCTGTGCAACCCATCTGAACCTCCAGTTGTCACCGCTCTTTCCTCAGACACCAACGTAAGGCTGACAGCACTCTGAACACTTCCTGTTGATCATCTGAAGCACGACAGGGGACTGAAGGCAGGGCAGGGATCAGGAAAATAAAGGTTTATAATTTGCACAAATCTTACCCTGCTGGCTGGGAATTTCATTGGGTGGTGGGTGGTTTGGTGCTGACACTGAGCAATTCTGTGAATGCATTTTTATTTATTTATAGAGTTGTCATACAGGGCAAAATGTGAAAAAATTTGCTGTCCTTGCAATGAGTTACTCAGAGTTCTAGACGAGCGCTGGCTAAAAACAGAGGAGGGCCTAGATGGCGCAAGATTTGCCAGCTTTTTCTGCAAGGTTGGGATGGGCGGAGAGGGCTGCCTCTGCAGGACGACAACTAGATTCTTTCTTTGTCATTCTTTGACAACGACACAGCGAGCTGAAGCGCTCCTGTCTTTTCAGGCTTACTGTACCTCATAATTCGACCGTGAGTCTCTCTCCACCCTGGTGGCCTGAGGTACCTTCTTAGTCTCTTTTTCCTGCCTCACCACCTTTTCCTCCTTCTGCTGACGTGTTTCAGCTTCATGGATCCTGCCTTGGTTTTTCAGCTTATGCTGCAGAGTAGATAAAACTATCTCTCAAAGTCCACTCCATTGTGATACATATATATTTAACATTACTGTTTCTCATTTTCTAAAGCTTAAAACAACACTAATTTGCTTTAAGACCAAGAGTGCAGCAGGTCAACTATCACAGTAAATATAAGGACTTTTTGTTAATAGGTTGTTGCATTTGCTTTGTAATGCTGACTTCACACAAACTGGACGGCAACAGGTTTTTCAACTCGAGCAATCTAAACATCACCACAGTTAAATCAAACCAGTCGTCGTCTGAATTTTGTTATGTTTAAAAACTATAGTGTCACCGTCTGCCTGAGAAATATTCTGCTACAAGTGGGCTTTGGTATTGTTTTTCTCTCCTTTTCTCTCCCTCTATCGCCTGGGCGGAGGCCATTGTGGGCTCCCGCCTTTGGCCTACATACCTGGGAGATGGTGAACACCTGCATCTCATTAACCGGCCTCTACTTACGGGAAGAAGTTAGACTGCTCTTTGCTGGATTGTTGCTTGACTCATGTTAGTGAAGTCCTGGCTAGGACACTAGTAATCTAGTTCTCTTGGATTTTGAATCTTGTGCTAACACGTCGTTTCCCTGTGTACAGACACCCTGGACCTGCCCTTGTTCCTTACAGAAATTCTGGTACAAGAGAGGAGTGAGAGACTGGTGAGACGCCAAGAGAGACAGAAGGAGAGTGAGTGTGTTCCCCCTGCTTTTCCCTGCAGATTCCCTGGAGACCTGATCCCTGCACCCTTGTCTATAGCACTTTGACACTGTCGCACATTTAACTTGGTCTAACACAGGGCCATATAGGTTTTTACCCTCTTAATAATAAACAACTTCATTTAGGAATTGCATTTTGTGTTTATTTGTGTCATCTTTGTTTAATATTTAAATGTATTCATCAATGTCAGAGAAAGCTCACATACTCAATACCAACAAGAAGAAAGAAAGAACTACAAATGACTAAAGTTGCAGTGAGGAAGTGAGATCTGACTAATGACAGGAAGTAAAAAGAGTCATCAGTTCAGAGACTGTGACAGTTGAGATCGACAACAAGAAAGACGTGAGGCAGAGAAGCACGATGGATGAATTCAGATGGATTCAAATGTTTTTATCTCTGATGCTGATGATTCTGATTCCAGGTAAGGATACAGGAAACATTTTATTAGCAACAAAACTAAATATTATCAGTATTACTATGGTCAATAAACTTTACAGTAAATAAGAAAGCTGAGCATGTACTGTTGTTTTAGGGAAATATGGGACATGTTTACAGACCCGAGTCTAAAATCTTCGCTCTGATTGTAAAACTGCTGCATTCTAATTTATCTTTCATATTTCTCATCAATCTTCTCAACAGTATCTGAAACTGAAATATCCATTTTTATGAAAGTTGGAGATGACGTCACTCTGCCTTGTCTAAATGTGATAGATGAGCAGAATAACTGTGACAGTTCTGAGTGGACCTTTGTTTCAAGACACAAAACAACAGTAGAGCTGATCACACTTGGACAGACAAAGTCAAATCAGACAGACTGAGTGTTACAGCGAACTGTTCTCTGGTTATTAAGAAGCTCACATTTGAGGAAGTTGGTCTTTATTCATGCCTACAGTACAAATTAGGAGAAATACAAACTCTAAACGCTCTGGTTCATCTGTCTCAGGTTAATCTTTTTATTATTAGTCATTGGGAAGCACCTACAAAGAAATCCGTCACAATGAGAACCTGTTCAAACCATTTGATTTTGTGACCAAAGGTGCTGGTGTAATGACTTGTAATTGTGACAGCCCTGACACTTTGATATAAGTACTTGCTTTTGATGAATATATTATCTGTGTTGATTAAGGGACTTGCTTTTGAAGCATTGACTACTTATTTTGAGCAACTGACTTTTCTTTTTGATGAGGTGACTCACTTTTGCGAGTTATCCACCATGTTTTGCAGTTTGCACTAATTGTTTTGAGAAGAGCCTTAGTAGTGGTGCAGAGATCAATTCTGTTGTGAGAAATGCACCAAAGCAACTGATAAAAACTGTAAACTGCTCTGTGGTGACATATGGACAGTGTCATCACACCGTGAATTGGCTGATTAAACGTCAAGATATGAACAAAGATGACAAAGAAATACTGACCTCACAGACTGACTGCTCCACTACTGTGACCCTTTGGAAGTCTCACTATATCTATCCATCAAGATATGAGAAAATGAAGTGTGACGTGACTGATGCTAACACAGGAAGTGTGCAGCTGTTTACCTTTAGCTGTCAGACCTCAGATGAGGAAACAGGTGAGCTCACGATCAGCTGTTTAAAACAACTAAAAATAGCTAAAATATTAATTAGATGTATTTCAGGTGTTTGGGCAAAATAGCTTTTGTTGTGTTTATAATTTTGGGGCGATCGTGGCTCAAGAGTTGGCAGTTTGTCTTGTAATCGGAAGGTTGCCGGTTTGAGCCCCAGCTCCGACAGTCTCGGTCGTTGTGTCCTTGGGCAAGACACTTCACCTGTTGCCTACTGGTGGTGGTCAGAGGGCCCGGTGGTGCCAGTGTCCGGCAGCCTCGCCTCTGTCAGCTTGTGGGGATAGGTTAATTGATTAATCCAAAGTGCCCATAGGTGTGAATGTGAGCGCGAATGATGTCTTTGTGTGTTGGCCCTGCGACAGACTGGCGACCTGTCCAGGGTGTACCCCGCCTCTCGCCCTATGACAGCTGGGAGAGGCTCCAGCACCCCCCGCGACCCTAAGAAGGATAAGTGGAAGCGAACGGATGGATGGATGGATGGAAGGGGAGACCTTGGCAGTACAATAATGGTAACATTTAACAATTTCAACCTAACACTCAAAAACACAAAAGAAAAGAAAACTAAGAACTAATGGAAAGAATATAACTGAAACCACAGGTAATAATAAACACAATGCCAATTTATTTGTCTCACAATCTGATACATTTGGTTTTGGGTTTTTTGCTTGTTTTTCACAGGTACATTATGATAAAGATGATGTTTCAATAAAGTATGAAAGCACTGGAGGCTCTGGTGTTTCTGTCAGATACCACTGATCCACAACATCAGCTCAGCAGAAAAAAACTGCTGTTGTATTATCAGTATAATCTTATCTAGTTTAATAGATTTAATCCTATTGTTACGGCTCTGGCCATCTTTTGAATCACAGTGGCTGGATTTTGCTGGCAGCTGCTGATTGGTTCCATCATCAAGTGGCTGTTTTAAAAATCCTCTCCAGCAGTCTCCCCGGCAGTAGCTGACAGCAGCAGCAGGCCCGTCCTTGGCCTCCAAACCATCTATGACAGATCTGGGTGTGTGATTTCAGAGAACTGCCAAGTTTTGTATTTAGTGTGTTGATACTTTGACTTTTAACTAAGCACTGAAGCAGAAAGAGAGAACTGCCTTATTATTTTTCTATCATTTTTTTTTCTTGTTTATTCAATTAGCGAGTTGGGGGTAGCGCTCGGCTTTTGTTTGTTTTAGATTTCTAAATGACCGTTATGGGTTTTGTAGCATGAGTTTATTGACCGTTAAATACCATTAAATCTGTATCAGTTTCTTCCTTCTTATTGCTTACAATAATGTCATCTGGAGATAAAATGTTTTTCTATTCATTTGTTATCTGCCCACAACTAGTTTTGCTCTAAATGAATGCCTGGCTCATTAGGTGTTTGTCTGGTCTCTAGATTTGTCTTTTTTCATTTCCTATTTTATTTTGGTTAGTTTTCTTTCATTTCTTGGTAGCTTTACTAACACCTTTGCCAACTCTGCCGTGATTGCCTTGAGCTGGGTGTATTTACCTTCACCGGTTTCTGCCTCCCAATTTGTGTCTTGTCTTCCCTTTGCCCTTTTTAGTTTACTGCCTTTGCTGTGATAGTTTCCCTAACTAATCTTATCTTCCTTGCGTCAAGCTGGATTTTGATTTTGGGTGTCCTGTTTTTACTGTTCTTATTTTGTATTTAGCCAAAAGAAAAAAATCCACTGTGTAACTTGAATAATACCGACAGGCCTGTGACTGAAACACTGGTTATCACAAATAAGGTGTTCGTGATATATTTGTTGAATTTAATTTGCTGAACTCTAGGGTTTTAAACACTAGAGCATATTGATGAGCATATTAATATATTATCTATAACATATTAATGAGCATACATATTTACCAATTTCACAGATTATTGTTAAATGCTACTGCTGATAACCCCTGAACCACAGCCTCTATTCTCACCACTTACCGTTTTCTGTCAGAAACCAAGAGTGTCGCTACGAACCCAAAACATTTGGGGGCCTTACCTTCCCTTAATTTTTTTAGATTTTCACTTGTAACAGCAGATTCTTAAAAAAACAGTAAAATGAGCACACCACATTGTAACGAACACACTTCCTCTCCACCTCATCAGGGGGAAATTACTTAAGATTAACGGTGAGGAACTGTTGGGTTTCACTCCAATAGCATTATCTGCTATATTTCCTGTACCTGCAGTTGTAAAATCAATTCATCTCACTTATGTTGGTTAAGGAGTTGAGTCTGACACATTAACTGTCATGCACCTTCTGATTTAAAATATTTAAAAAAGGGGAGCTGCATTATTCCAAAAAATATCTCACATTCGACTTCTTTATTCATTATTTTCTTTTCAATGTCAAACACATCAATGTCACAAATCAACTGTGAGAATGACAAAAATATGAACCTGCCAAGTCTTCATATAAATTTCCTTTAGAAAAAATGTTTCAGAAAAGCTGATTTACTCCAGCTGTGTAACATTATCATCAACATAAATGAGAGACGACTAAAAATTGCTAAATTTGTGGTGAAACATGACAAATGACAGGAAGTACAAACCGTCCTGAAGGGTCATCAGTTCAGAGACTGTGACAGTTGAGACTGAGAACAAGAACGAAGTGAGACAGAGAAGCAGAATGGATGAATTCAGATGGATTCAAATGTTTTTATGTCTGATGCTGATGATTCAGATTGTAGGTAAGGATAGAGGAAACATTTTTATAGCAGTGAAATAATAATCGTATCAATATTATTACAATCACTTACCAATAACATGAATAAGACAGCTGAGCATGATCTGCTGTTTCAGGGAAGCATGTTTATAAAGTTGTTTCTAAATTGATTTTCACTCTTATTGTAAAAAGTGCTGTATTCTAATGTTTTTTTATTGGTTTTCTTCAATGAAGATTGTTGATGACGTCATTCAGCCTCGTCTAAATGTGATGACCAGAATAACTGTGATGGTACTAAATGTTTTTTTATTTCAAGAAACTAACAGCACAGCTGATCAACCTTCGACAGATCAGTGAAAAGGCCACAACTAAACCAGACAGATTGATTATTGAGGTGAAATGTTCTCTCTCTGTTATAAAGTATTACCCTATTTACTCAGCAGGATACAACACAGTGAAGTGTGAGGTGACTGATACAGACACAGGAAGAGTGCAGCCATTTACCTTCAGCCCTCAGCCCTCAGGTGAGGAAACAGGTGAGCTCACGATCAACTGTTTAAGATGACCTCAAATATTAGTTTGATAGATTTTACATTTTTAAGATCTTTTTTTCATTAACAACTTGTGAAATAATGACACACTTTTTGGTTTGCAAACACAACAAAGGAACCAGCGAGAAAAACTGAAAGCAGCGCAAAATCAGAACCAAAGACAATCAGCAATCCTTCAAAATCACGTAAGATTATGATGATTAAGCAGGAAAAACACGTTTTCTTTTAGAGTTTTAAGGAGAGTTCATACTTTAGTTTACATCTTTTTTCCTAATGAATATTATTTACATTTTGATGACAGAAAATCACTTACCTATCCTATAGGAAACTTAAGATGTAACATTTGATATGATGGTGTGGTTTTGGCAGGAAACATTGTTCACTTGAGTATCATGGCTGTTAAATGGTGTGAAACGTTTTTCAAACATTAACATGCAAAAATGTTTCAAATTTGTTTTGTCTGCTTTATCGCAGCTATTTCGTGGTGTTCTCAGGAGTAAATAGTGGAGATCTTTTGCTCTCCTTCACTGTCAGAGATGGAGATAAAGTCACTTTGCCTTGTGAAAATCTCATCAACAATCATCACAACTGTGACACTACTGTCTGGCTCTTCACTGATTCAAGAGGCACACCATCAGTAGAGCTGGTTTATCTTGGACAAATCAAAGAACAGAAATCAGACAGACTGAGTGTTACAGCAGAATGCTCACTGGTTATAAAGAAGGTCACAGCTGAGGATGTTGGTCGTTACACCTGCAGACAGTTTAGAGGCAATCCAGGGAGACCGCAAGGTCCAGATGCTGTGGTTTATCTGTCTGTTGTTAGCAGTGAGTATTTGCAACACTATATTTTTGAGCTCAAACCATCCTGTTAGAACAACATGCTGACAAGTTACATTTTGAAAAAAGGAAACTTATATTTATTTGGTATTTCTCTTGAATTTCATCTTCACCAGTGACTGAACACAAGAAAGCTGTTGAGGTGACTTTAAACTGCTCTGTGTGGACATATGGACGGTGCAAACACAAAGTGAAGTGGATCCATATCAGTGAAGCTCTGGATAGAGATTACTCAAATTTAAAAACATCGGAGTCTTCCTGCTCTGCTGCTGTGACTTTTCTGAATGATGCATACACTCATATATCAACTTATGACTTTAACTGTAGCGTAACAACAGAAGGAAAAAAAGAGCAGCTTTTTACCTTCAGCGCTCAGTCATCAGAAACCAGGAGAGATTCTGAAGAACCTTTCAAAATAACTTTGCATTAATCTGACTAATTACCTAAAATATCCGCTCATTTTATTGATCTGAAGCTTTACAGTTTTTTCTGATTTCTTAAGCACATTTTTTGTAACTATTGGCTAATTTTGCAAAACTCTTCACACAAATAAGAAAACCTGTCACCCAATAATCAAAACATTGTAGTTCTCTTGTAAAAGCAAACACAGCTAGATTAACTCTTCACACCTTCGTAAAAATGGTGTTTCCGTATCAAACAGTACACACAGGCCATCATCTACTAAGCACACAATGCACCAACTGCACACTGATGGTATGAATACAAAACACATCTGGCTTTTGCTTTCTCTGTGCACAAGGTAAGCTATGTCAGTTTGAGCTCATACTTCTGTCATAGATCCATAAGCATAGAGGGATCCAAACTTCAAGTACTGGTGTTTATTCAAACACATCAAAACAAACACAAGTGTTTATTTCCAAGTATAGGATTATTTGCAATCGCCATAATGACTATATGGGTTACTTGGTCTGCAGTGAACATGCTTCCTCTGCCCCAGCATCTGGTCATCTAGCAATTCTGTAAAGTAACAATTTCAGTATTTTTACATCAATGGTATTGGTGTGTTTCTCATTGGCATATGGCAGTGCTACAAATCTTTGTGCGAAGTGACTGTACTAACCGATTCTCATTTCAAGATGTCCCTATGGTACTTGCTACAGTGTAGCGGCTCGAGTTAGGCTGGACCCGTTGGCCAGCTACCCTCAGGGTCATTCCACGGTTGATTACATGGTTCACTATTGTAGCTCTGATGTCATCAGCAATTCTATTTCTTACTCTTCCTACCCTTCCTCTCCCCCTCTCCTCATCTTCCTCTCCCCCCTCCTCATCTTCCTCTTGCTCTTCCTTGTCCTTGTCGTCCTCTTCATTCTACTTCTTCACCTCCACGTCCTCTTCCTCGGCCTCCTCTACTTCTCACTCTTTCTGCTCCCTCCATTGTACTCCGCACACACAGCTTACCTGTATTATAGTGCTTAGGCTGATTGCAAAGTGGACTAATTATCTAAAAAAGTTTTCACATGGGAAAGTGTGCCAGACAGTTGGCAAATTAGTGGTAATGATAGCCATACATGTGTATACTTTTGCTAGGAGTGTGTTGGAAATTTGGTAATTGAGTGTTGTGCAGTGAATTGTGCCTACAGTTTTGCAAAGTGTGTGTTACAAAATTGCAAACTGAGTGCAAAGCAGTTTTTGTGCTTTTAGTTTTGCAAACTCAGTGAGTGGTTTTGCTATAAGTCTGAATAGTTTTAGAGATTGTGCTACAGGAATCACAGTTAGGGTTTCAGCATTCAGAAAAAACTGTAATTGACTGAATTTAGTTTCCTAATGAAAGGTCCACTGAATTTTATTCAGGTGAGAAATCAAATACTGCAACAACAATAAAATCAGAAACTACAACTGGAAACACAACAAAAGAGCTGGAAATCATGGATGATTCAACAAAATTACAAGGTAATCAACAATATTCAGCTTTTTTTTTTTCAATATTTCTATATTTTAGAATGAAATGTTTTAATTTCAGATGACATGTTTTTTTCCCCTCTGTATTCATCTACATTAAAAAAACAAAAACAATCAGAAAATGACATTTAAAATATTATTTTCATGCTTTTCATGCTCTGTCTCCAGGCTCATGCTGGTACAGGCTCATCATAGTGCCTCTGGGTTTAGCAGCACTTATAGCAGCTGTTGTGGTCATCAACATCTGGACAAGAGCTGGTGAGAATGTTCACACATAAGCAAGAAGGGTTGATAAACCAGACATGAAGCTCTGAAGAAGCACGGGTTTATGATTTTGTATTTTACAGGTGTGTAAAGATGGTGAACAATGAAAAAGTCCAGTCTACTGAAGTAGCTTGACCAACCCTCCAGCTTCTATCAGATCTCACTGATCAGCACATCAACAAGCTTTATATTTGCACGAGGAGCAGAAGCTTTTAAAAAGAGAATCGTTGTTTTTGCCTTAGTCACAGTTTGGACAACAATTTGAAATCTTGATATGATCTTTTTAGAACCACAGTGACTTTTCTAAAATACCTGCCTGCATCAGCGGTAAAAAGCTCTTTCTCCTTGTACTGTGTTTTTTGGAGGTGTACATTGTTTTTCATCAGTTTTCAGCAGGCAGGGGTAGCTTTTGGTGGTTTTCTGGACCACAAAAATAGAAACACGTTTGACATGTTGTTTTCTCTTTCTGCAGAAGCCTCCTGTACAGCATGGTTGTTGTAAAAAGAAATACACATACAAATATTTTTCTTTTACATCTGCATTTGCTGATCATTTCTGAATTTGAAAAACATGCTCTCACTATTATTTCCAAAACACTCCTGTTGGCACTTGGGTAATAGATTTCAAAGCCATTTTTCATTTCTTTCTTTTTCAGCTGCAGAAAGTTAGTTTAGAGTTTTGAGCTTAGTTTTATGAGCCTGAGCCTGGATACAAAGTCATTTGTATGTGGTCGAATCTGGTCTGCGCTCAAATGAGTTTTGATTGATGATGATGTAATCACACACACTGTTATCTTTAATGGGTTTGAACATAATGCAATCTTTAAAATAAATAAAAATTCTAAGCAGAAAGTCTGTTTTGCATCTCTCACTTCAGTCACTTTTGGTGTCTTGTTTCCAGTCTTTAACTCTCATGTTATTTTAAGAACAACCACTTCTACCTGTCCCAGTTCCATAAGTACACCCTATCTTCGTTCATTTCTCTCCTTTGAACTCTTTGACAACCCTTCCCAGCATCCTGTGACTGGTTTGTGCTTTCATGACTACAAATGTAAATTTGGATTGGATTTTTGCCCTATCCTGTTAGCTTCTCTATTTGACTTTAAAGTACATTTAAATATGCCATTCAGCCACAACTTTGAGACCTGCCTGTCACAGTCAGGCTGCAAAGCTGACTGTGTGAATAAAGGAGGTGAACCCAAGCGCAGACACTCTAAAACAAAACTCAAACTTAACAGAAAGCGAGACGTTTATTAAGGCTGGTAAGACATTGCAAAACAAAAGGCAGAGGTGATGCTAAACAATAACCTAAACTGGGGAAATTAAAGATAAACATAAAAAACCCAAAACATGACGTGGATACGTGACACATGATAGATGGAACATGGTGGTGCAAAGGACAAAAGACAACCTGACACTGAACAAAGTAGGACAGAGGACTTCAGTACACACAGAGATAATGAGGGGATGTGGAACAGGTGGGAACACAGCTGGGACAAATCAGACCTAACGAGACAAGGAACACTGCACATAGGACAGGGACTTTCACAGTAAAACAAGAAACAGAGTGGAATCCAGACATGGCAACACAAGCTTGACAATATGAACAAGAAGACAAGAAACATGACAGACTAACACAGATGACTTAAGTAAAACATAAACTAAACTTAAGGTAACCAAATGATAATCCTATTACATAACATATTTAAAGGAATAACTTAAAGACTCAAAGCACTGCCCAAAAGCTTATCTCCATCTATACAAGGACAAGTGACCTCTGAGGAAGTTAGAGGAAGCATGACTTCATCTGTGATATCTGAAACAACTCATTTGGACTGTCTGCAGTGTTTATGTGGCAGCTTTGTGTATCCTATCTCATGTCAAGGCTTTCATTGGGGAGTGTGAACATTTCATTCTGTGGATTGCATTGCTCTACTGAAAATAAATCTCTTGTAAACTGGTTCATTCATTATAGAAGGTGATAATTTATACTTTGCATGTCCCACTTCTAGTAAACTTTTCCACTAAAAAGCATAATTGGATACTGAAATGTTTAAACATAAAGAATCATTCATCTTCTGCAGCTTTAAAATATCTAAAAGACACTCTGTGGTTTTTTGACCTGTGTCTGGTCGTCATTAGAGGTTAAAACCTGCAGAGTTATGCTGGGGCTGTCGTATCCACATTTGCACCAAAGCACTTCCCCTTCAGTTCTCAGAAAGAGACACTTAAATAAGATGTAATGAGGAAGAAATGATGTACCAATGAAGTGACAACAGTTGAGCCTGTGAGTTTGTTGCCTTTGCACATCTATGCAGATTAATGTTTCTACCCTGTTGGCCTTACTTTCAGTCACGAATAAAAAAAGAGAGAATGAAATTTACAGTAATCTTCCAGTTTGTGTTTTAATGAGACAGTCTGAGCTGAAAATTATATGATTGAAATGTTTACTATTAACAACATAGGCATGAGCCACAAAAAAAAAAAACAATATGTTGAACTTTCTGAAAGTGTAATAACCAACACCCTCAGCTGTGAGAACAGTTTGCTGTTACACTTAGTTTAAATGTCTAAAGGACATTTAGTGTGTGAAGCGTCTGTTTCTGACGGTAACTCTTCTACATTCTCACCAACTCTGCCCCTTCACTTCTCAGAAAAACAACACTTCACAGACACAGTGAGGGACCAACAAGTATCAGAGCAAGAAGACATAATCTTACCTTCACAAACGGACAGTGGGATTATCATAAGTCACTGAGCAACATTCGGCTGTCTGTTCTACGTGCTCGTTTTAGTTTTACAGGGTTTGATGGCCTGCAGTGACCTTTGACCTCTTTAATATTGTTTCGTTCCCCAGCCATTTTATAAACAACAGAAATTGTCAGAGAAAGGACTTCCTGAACAGTTAGCGTGAGATAGTGAGATAACAACCACAGGAACCGCCACAGGGAGCACAACTTTAAAGTCTGCGACTGTCATTACTGTGAGAAACAGGAAGGAGAAATACCGAGAAGCATGATGGCTGAATTCAGATGGATTCACATGTTTTTATCAGTGATACTAATGCTTCAATTAACAGGTAGGAATACAGATACGTTTATAAATGAGATTACAAAAGTTTACACTGAGGACATTATTATTATTATCATCTCAGCAGATTCTGAGTTCTATGAATGTATTACCTCACTAATAACAGGGAAGCTGATACACTTATTTTTCAGAAGCTCAAGAAGAAAGTGAGAAAAGAGAGACTATGAGAAATGATGGTTAAATCTATTTAGCTTAAAGTGTTTTTACTGCTGTACCTGTGCTTCAGTTGGTAAGGATACATCCAACATGTGTATAAGAGAAAGATTTAAAAACATTTCCAGCTCAGTGCACTAGTGAAAATGAAAAAGATACAAATGCATACATGTGTGCATAACTGTGCAAAATTATCTGTGCTCTGACATGCAGTGTTACCTTTTTGATTCTTTGTCGTGTTCTCAGGAACACTAAGTGGAGATCTTTCACTCTCCTTCACTGTCAGAGATGGAGATAAAGTCACTTTGCCTTGTGAAAATGTGATGAAGAATCATCACAACTGTAACGCTATCAACTGGCTCTTCATTGAATCAAGAAGCACACCAGCAGTAGAGCTGGTTAATCATGGACAGATCAAAGAAAAGGCCAAATCAGACAGACTGAGTGTTACAGCAGAATGCTCACTGGTTATAAAGAAGGTCACAGCTGAGGATGTTGGTCGTTACACCTGCAGACAGTTTAGAGACAATCCAGGGAAACAGCAAGGTCCAGATGCTGTGGTTTATCTGTCTGATGTCATCAGTGAGTATTTATACCACACCAGACCACCAGTACTTACAAGCTGTGAACAACTAAACAATATGCTAACACCTTACATTTATTTTTTTTTTTAAATGTTTGTTTGTTTGCTTTTTTCTTCGAATCTTCACCAGTGACTGAACAGAAGAACACTGATCAAGTGACTTTAAACTGCTCTGTGTGGACATATGAACGGTGTAAACACAAACTGAAGTGGATCCATGACAGTGGAGGTCTGAATAGAGATTACTCAAATTTAAAAACATTACAGTCGTCCTGCTCTGCTGCTGTTACTTTTATAAAGTCATCATACAGTCTGTTAAGGTTCAAACATTGAGGAAGGAGAGTACAAACAACCAGGTCCAGAAGATCTTGGTCAAACAATGATTTTAATGAATACACGCGTGGGAAGACCAGTCTGTACGCAGACAGCACTTGATCTTCGACTTACTCAAAGCATACACAGATTTTTATAGCATCAGGGTCTGAATTAATGACGCCCCTTCATACGTCACAGACAGGATATATACATACGTCAAATCAAAATCACAATGACTTTTAACACAGTTTAAAAGAACGTTGTCTTCGTCTCGTCTGGAACACGAGCCCCACATCCTGCCAGACGCTGTTCCTCTTTCCAGAGACAAACATGACCAACTTCTCACCTATAAATGAGTCTACTAATGTGTGTGTGTGTATGTGTTGACCCTACATGCCCTCTCATCTCACCCGTTGCACTTCTGACCTTTTACCAGACCAGAGGCTCATCCTTATGTGTAATAACCTAACTGAAACTATATGTACTATGTTGAATAAATGTTTTAATCAAGAACCTCTACTAAGAGCTTAATAAAAGAATATAAAAGTATAACAGACAATTTGAATAACCTAGTAATTCAAATAGCCTCATCTAACCTGCTCAGAATAACTTAGACTCTGCTTTCACTTCTGCTTTCCCTTCTGCAAACTCTCTGCAACTTCCTGTCAGCCTGCAACTTATTCTTTCTAAAACACACACACTGTTTAAACCTCTGAATACAATATTAATGCTGCAGATTCTATTATTAATGCAATGGTAATGATGATTATTTAACAATAGCAGTAAAATAATTTCCCTGCTCCACAAGTCACATATCTAACTCTGACTTTAAGTGTAGCGTAACAACAGAAGAAAACAAAGAGCAGCTTTGTACCTTCAGGCCTCAGTCATCAGGTAAGAAACCAGGAGAGATTTGGTTGAGAAAATTACTTTCAACTGATGTGAGGAAAGAACTTTTAATTAGCTGAATTTGATCTTTTGTTTGAATGATGAAGATACAGTAACATCAGCAACAACAAGAACAACAAGAACATCAAGAACAACATCACAGACTGATGACCCAGGTGATTTTTCTTTTTTTTTTTTCTTTTTTTTTGGGGGGGGGGGGGGGGGTTCAAAGCAATGATTGAATAGTTTTTTGTTAAGTCACATGCATGTCATATTTGCAACTTTTCTACCTCTTAGACATTGAACAGTAAATGAAAAGCTTCAGATATTTGTGTTCAGGTGCAGCTCTGGTGTGGCCGTACATCCTCGTGGCTGTTATTTCAGCAGCACTTTTAATCTTTGCTGTGAAACTGATTGTACTGAAGAGAGGTGAGAGAAAATCCCACATTAAATATTAAAGCTGAATCTTCTCTGTGGTCAAGTGTGTAATCCTGTTTTTCTTTTCTTTTCAGGGACCAAAACACAAGCCAATGAAAATGTGAGTTTAAAAATAATCTTTACTAAACATTTTAATTCTAGATCAGAAGTGATGCAGTGGTTGGTGCAGCAAAAGATCAAGAAAAGAAAAAAGAGGGTGCAAAATTCATTTTTGCTTTGATTTTATAATTATTAACTCCAAAAATGACCTCAGCCTATGTGCAAAGTCCTTTCTGGTCACAAAAAAGACCCTATGGTACTGGTAGTTGGACTTTTGTGTTGCATTTTATGTGTTTTATGTCATTATCTATCTATGATTGTTGCAGATGTTTAAACACTCAAAAGTAACTGGAAGTTGCACTGATGTAATGCATATATTTATTCAGGCTTGACTTCAAATCCTTCAGTAATTTAGAAAATAATAAGGTCAAACTCACAACTTCTGCTGTTTGCATTTGTTCTTCAACATTATAAAACTAACTTTACAACATGAGACTGTGCAAGAGATAGATTTCAAACTGAAGGGAAGTGAACTGTTGCTGTCAAACTAAGCCAAAAGAAGTGGTAACAAATTTTGACATCGTTGGCAGAGACGGGTCAGTGTAGATCCTCCTGCATCTCAGAGGGCAGTAATCATGTTTTCTTTACTGTGTAGGCGGATCATGAAGATGGTGTTTCCTACATCTCCATCAGCTACACCAACAAGGCTAACAGTGAAAATAAAGTAATGCATATGATATGTTTCTGGCTTCATCGGTGCATTAGTAAATGATGTTTTCACTGTGTTGTGTTACATGTGGTGAAACATCCTGTGGTCTGTGTGCTTCCAGGTTCGGGATAAATGTGAGAGTGATGAGACAGTTACCTACTCCACTGTGAAAGCTTCCTCCACAGATCCCAGCAGCCTCTATGCTACCATAGAGTAAACAAAAAGGAAACTTAATCATCAGGTCATTGCTTCTGTGAAAAAGCTTCGTCCCTATAAGAATTATCGGTTTGCTCAGTTTAAAAGGAGGAAGCAGTTGTGTGAGTGCTTAAAGAGCAGAATTTGTAACATTTGAAAGGCTTTCAGTTTTATTTTATCTTTTGTTCAAAGTTTTGAAATGATGTACATAGATGTGTTTATTTTGCTATTTGCCTGTAAATTTTCTAAAACTGCAGTAATTTATAAGTTTAGTTTCATTTTTTCCATAAACAATTATTCAAACATTTGTGTCTCATTACTCTAAGCATCAAAAGCAGGATTAAATGGAATCAGGCATCAGAGTGGGAGGATATGTCTTTACCTGTATGAAAAACACAATTTTACATGAATGAATGAGAAAGTTTTATTATGTTGGTTGCATTTCTCTACTGACAACAAACCTTCCCTCTGGTGAGCAGGTTTTTTCACAAAGGGCTTAAACAGATGCAGATGACACGGCCATCATGGGGTGTATCTGGGATGATCAGGAAGAGGAGTACAGAAGTCTGGTGAGGAACTTTGTCGCATGGAGTCACACAAACCACCTGCAACTCAACACCTCAAAGACTAAGGAACTGGTTGTGGACTTCGGGAGGTCCACTGCCGGTTCAGATAGATGGGGAGGAGGTGGAGGTGGTCAACAAGTACAAGTACCTCGGGCTGTGGGTGGACAATAAACTGGACTGGTCATGCAACACAGAGCACCTGTATAAAAAAGCCCAAAGCCGACTGTACTTCCTCAGGAGGCTGAGGTCTTTAAACATCTGCAGAAAGACCCTGTATTTCCCTCAAGCTATCGTCCAATTTCTCTTTTAAATGTAGACCTTAAAATAATCTGCAAAGCTCTTTCAAAGAGATTAGAGAAAATGACCCCCCTCTTAATTCATCCTGACCAAACTGGTTTCATAAAAGGTCGGCACTCCTCAACAAACACTCGTAGATTACTTAATTTAATAGACTACTCATACGATAAAAACATCGAAGCCATAATATTATCTCTAGATGCAGAAAAAGCATTTGACAGAGTTAACTGGAAATTTTTATTCGCAACTTTACACAAATTTGGTTTTGGAAACTCTTTCATAAACTGGATAAGAATATTATACAATTCCCCAACAGCTCGTATCAGAACAAATGACCAGACATCCTCCAGCTTCTGTCTCCTGAGGGGCACCAGACAGGGATGCAATTTTTATCGAACCTCTAGCAGCAGCATTTAGACAGGCTACAACAATTAAGGGCATAAAATGTAAGAACATAGAACATAAAATCAGTCTCTATGCGGATGATGTGTTGCTTTTTCTGCAAAACACACAAACCAACCTCTCTGAGGTAATTACTCTAATAAACTGGTTTTCAAGAGTTTCAGATTATTCAATTAACTGGCCAAAATCTACAGTTCTCCCCATTAACTGCTCCTTCCATAATTCTTCCTCTGCCTCACTGCAATCCGGAAATATTAAATATTTAGGTATTAATGTTTCTTCTAAGCTTTCAGACTTAACTAAATTAAATCACATCCCACTTCTAAAGAAAGTAGAAGGCGATCTGACTAGATGGAAATCTTTACCCATATCACTCATGGGAAGGGTCGCCACTATAAAAATGATGATCTTGCCAAAAATAAATTACTTATTTTTGATGATCCCTAACAAACCATCACAAGATTGGTTCAGATCTCTGGATTCATATATTTCCAAATTCCTTTGGAAAGATAAACCCCTGCGTATCAGCTTAAAAACGCTACAAAGAACCAAGGATAGAGGAGGATTAGATCTGCCTAATTTTCATCAATACTTCTTAGCCAACAGGCTTCAGTTCATCTCAGAATGGTTAAAACATACCTTCTTAGTTGAGCCTTGGCTAGATGTTGAACAGGCACTATGCAAGGATCTAGAGATTTCAGACCTACCATTTATTAGCTCAAACATCAAAAGACATGAATGCTTTAAAAGTATCAACATCAGCTTTTCTCTGACAGCATGGTGGGAGTTTCTAAAAATAACGGAGTCTTCATTAATCCCATGCAAACGTACACCTATCTGGAATAACCCTGACATATTACAAAACAATAATATGATTAATTTCCCAGAATGGAGTTGTAAAGGAATTAAATACTTAGAACATATATTAGAGGGAACAGAATTTATTCCATTTGACAGACTAGTTGCACAATATGGGATCAACAAGACAAGATTTTTAGAATATCAACAAATTAAATCCATAGTAAAAAAAAAATTTAACCTCAGTCAAGTTGAATTACAAACACCACTAAGTGCGGCACATTTTCTTACTCTTAAATCCCCCAAATTATTATCTAAAATATACAGAACACTTTCTAAATTAGATGAATCAATATCCCTTCCTATTGCAAAGTGGGAAGCAGATTTATCAGTCAGCTTAGACCAAAACTTCTGGTCTCAGATTTGCTCAAAAACCTTTAAATTAATTAAAAATCCCAGTCTGCAATTAATACAATACAAAATACTACATAGAGTGCACTATACAGGTCATCAGATGTTCAAGATGGGCTTTACATCTTCCAACAACTGCTCACACTGTCAAGGCAATACACCAGACAATTACATCCACGCTCTTTGGTTCTGTCCACCAGTGCAAAAGTTTTGGCGCGAGATATGTGAAGACTTATCAAAGTGTCTGAAATGTAACATTCCAACTTCCCCCTTAGTGTGTTTACTGGGCAGCTTAGATAATGTCACTTCAGAAAAGAATATAGCCCATATGATTTTCACTGCCCTATGCATAGCCAAGAAAACTGTCCTCATGAACTGGAAAAATAAAAATAATCTTAATTCTAACCAATATAGAAATTATCTATTAGATTACATTAGTCTTGATACAGCCTCTGCCACCACATCAGATCAATTGCTCTGGGCCCCTTTTATCAGCTCCATCACCTAGTGGGGGTGGGGGGTCATAGTTTGGTCCCGCCTTCACTGTTGTGATCGGTGTGGGGGTAGGGACAGGCTTGGGGCGTCGGGGGGTTCCCCGGAGGCAACTTCCTTGGGGGGCTCAACCCGGGGTAGCGGTCATGTCCGGTTGGGGGCTCTGTTGGCTCTCAGGTGACTGTTTCCTCGCGGCTGCGTGCAGCGGGGCTAGGGGAGGGTCTGTGCTGATGGACGTGGGTTACTGACCTGGTAGCCTGGCTGGCCCTGGGTGGGTCCGGGATGGGCGTGAGGTTCTAGGGGTGCTCCGTCTCTGGGCCGGGGCCCGGGCCGGGCCTTGGGGGCTTGGGTCCTGGTTGGTGTGTTGCCGGGGTTGTGGGCGGGTGGGTGCATGGGGGCCCGGCCCTGGAGCAGGGTGCCGCCGGTGCGTCGAGCCACCTGGGGGGCTCTTCAACTGGTGGGGGAGATGGTCACATCTTGCAGGAGCTCTCCTCTCTTCAGGAACTCTCTCTGCAGGAGGGGGAGATACAGGAGAGGTGGAGGAAGATCTCAGCCTGGGCGTTTACTGTCTTATGTAGTCTGGAAGATGAGTGGATGGTGGGGTGGGTGCAGTTTTCTCTGTGGTGGGGTTGGGTGGACTGTCCTGGGCTCTGTGGGGCCGGGGGGCGCTGCTGCACTGGGCCCCGGTCTGGTTGGGCCTGAGCCCCCTTTCCCTGGCGGGTCGCGGAGTATGGGAGTGCCTACTGGGGTCAGCGGGGGAGCTGGCCCCAGGGAGGGGTTACCTGCCCCTCCCTTCCTTCCCTCCCCATCTCCAGCTGCCTCCCTCTTCCCGCTCCACCACAACCACCCACACATGCAGGCCTTGGAGTAGGGGTATGTCACCAGGGTGCGGAGGAGGCTACCCCCCCCCGTCCCCCCCCCCGTCCCCTTCTGGCTGCCTCTGCCTCAATTTTATCCCACAACTTAGACATTCACATTATTCACACTCTCATTACACATACATATAGGATCTTGGGGGTGGGCACAATCACGGAGTCCAAATTACCATCAGGGTGTACACCTCACCCCTGGCGTCGTTGCCCACCTCTCAATTTTAAATACACTTAGACATTGAGGGCTAGCAGGAACCTGCTGCTCCTTGGCAGGTAGCTCCATGCCCTCCTGGGTTTTAATTGCACCTTAGAACACATGCATCAACACTACAATGAGCGGGTGGAGGGAGGTTTGGAATCTTCTCCCACCCCCGTTCTCTGCGGCCTGCTGGAGCGGGAGGGCTAGGAGGAGTTGGCCGTCCGACTGCGGTCTGGGGTGTGGGGCCTCCCTGCTGCTACGGAGTCGGGGTGGTCTGCCTCTCCCCACCGCAGGGAAAAGGGTAACACCACCTGGGTCTGGGTGCAGTTCCCCCCTCCAGGGGCAAGGGTACCTAGACCCGGTTTGTAGAGTACGCTTGGGGAGTGTGATCGTGTGTACAGCGTCTCTTTATGTCTGTCTCCACGTTGGTTGAGTGTGGAGTGAGTGCACATGAGAGCATGAGGGTGGGAATGAATGTTTGTGTCTGTGTGTGCCTGTATGTCTGGGTCTATATGTCAGGTTGGGTATCAGACGCCACCTCTCTGGGGACACCTCAGGCCCTCCAAGGTTTGGAGGCCTATCTCCCCCCACCACTTCCCCTGCCGGTGGCAGACTCCCTCAGGTGTCGGTGCGTTGGTGGTTCTTTGTGTCTGGGGGTGGGCGTCCAGGTACACACCGGCTCACTCCTTGGCGGCTGCTTATCGGGGCCTGGAGCCTGGGGCTCGCTCGGGCCCCTTCGGAGGTGGGGTGCCCCCGGCCTCTCGGCCTGGGGCTCGGTCACTCAGGCGCAGCTGGGGGCCGGCGGAGCTCATGGGCGCGTCACTGCAACTCCCCCTGGCTTCTGCTCCGCGGCTGCCCCTCTGTTGGTCTTCCATGGTCTCTTGTGTTCTGGGGGCCTCTGGATGTCGAGAGTTTGACCTCCTCCATACCCGCTTCACACCCTGGAGGACGGGGCTGTGGCCCCCCCACACTCCCTAGCAGATCGTTACATGGAGAAACCTTTGGAATACAAGCATGCTGATCCACACAGGTGTACACACGGGTGTTCACTGCTCGTAGACCCAAATTACACCTTTCTTGGCCGCTACTTCGAAGCACATCTGTCCTGCGTGCTGCACAACAACATTGAATATTTAGTATTTACTGCTGTTTACACTTAGCTAGATTAATGCAATGGTGTTGTGTTTAGTATGTTGCTTTGTTTTTTTTGCTTGTTTTCTATTTTTCTCTCAACAGGTGATCCAGGAGATTTTTATTTTTTTTCTCCCCCCCTTTCTCACTGTCCCTCTCCCCTTCTGTTTTTCCTTTCCTTCCTCTTTCTTTCTTCCTTTCCTATCCCTCACTCATGTCTGTCCCGTCTGTAACATCTGAAAATAAAATATAATAAATAATAAAAACAAAGATCGACCAAATGGACCAATACGGCAATGCCACGATGATCCATTTGGCAAAGTAAATCCATTGGGTATCCTTGTTGGTCTTCAGACAACAATTCTGATGGCTAAAGAACCAAATGGGACAGGCAGAAAAAAAAAAAAAAAAAAAAAACATCTGCAGGAAGCTCCTGAGGATGTTTTACCAGTCGGTGGTTGCTGGAGTACTTTTCTATGCTGTGGTGTGCTGGGGGAGCAGCACAGCAAAGAAGGACTCATCCAGGCTGGAGAAACTGATCAGGAGGGCTAGCTCTGTGGTCGGCATGAAGCTGGACACTCTGGTGACAGTGGCAGAGAAAAGGACATTAAAGAAACTGCTGGACATTATGAACAATGCTGGGCATCCTCTGCACACGGCCATAAACAATCAGAAGAGTCTGTTCAGTGACAGGTTGCTTCTCCCCAAGACAAGAACTAACAGACTTAAAAACTCCTTTGTCCCACACGCCATCAGACTGTTTAACTCCTCTCTGGAGGGGAGAGGGAGGGGAAACAGGAGGACAAAGGAGGGGGGAACAACTAAGCTGTAGTGCCTCTTCACCTCACTGTGCAATACCTTTTGTGCAATACTTTTGTAAATAGTCAACGGTGCAATAGACTCAATACTTGAAATGTGCAATTCACTTGTATTTTTATTTTTTTTATTCCTATTTATTCTATTTATCCCCTTTGTATATTTTATTTATATTTGTCTCTGTATTTATATATATGTGTGTGTGTGTGTGTGTGTGTGTGTGTGTGTGTGTGTGTGTGTATATATAACAATTCTCTTTTTGTAACTGTAACTTCGGTCGTTGCTGTGCTTTTCTTTGGAAGTCGAATTTCCCAGAGGAACCCACCCGAGGGATTAATAAAGTTCTATCTTATCTTATCTCTTATCTTAAAC
Source organism: Mchenga conophoros (assembly GCF_057382185.1). NCBI lineage: Eukaryota > Metazoa > Chordata > Actinopteri > Cichliformes > Cichlidae > Mchenga > Mchenga conophoros. The sequence goes on from NC_140540.1 coordinate 21,635,342, forward strand.
TTATCTAAATGAAGAAATTCAGTTCAAGACACCTGAGATTGATCATAAATCAGGACACATACATATGAGAGTTAAAGTGAAAGGAGACAATATCCACTGCAAGTTTAGAATATCTAAAGGACACACAGGCTACACACACAGTGACATTAAACTGCTCTGTGTCCAAATATGAAGAATACAAATACACTGTGAAATGACTATATAACAATGACAATGGCGTGTGGATATCACAGTCTACCTGCTCAGCTAGTGTGACCTTTACAACATCTGATCATATTTACCAATCCAACAATTGTTGGAGATTTTGAAGTGCAAAGTGACACATGGTGGAAAAGGTGGACGGTGGATGTTTTTCCCATTGACTGACTTGGAGAGTGGCCCAAAAAAGTAAATAACAGCACAGGTCAGTGTTGAACAGATTTAAGCACCTGCTCCGATCAAAGTTTAGTGTTGGATTATTTAGACCTTGATCAGATCAATAACATTGAACAAATACATTTATTTCATTACATGACAAGCTTATTGTCATCTGTGAAGTCAGTGAAAACAGTTGTTCAGTAAAGTTACAGTCATGACCACAACCATACCCAAGTATATTACTTTAACCAGGACTAATGAACTTTCCCTGAACCTGCAAACGTTTTTGGACCTTAGGTGTTTTTTTAACCACAAGGGTGTATAGACAAAATACAACAATAGGAAACCCAACAACAGTGTTTTCAGTTTGGAATTATATTGGATATTATATTATTTAGATTTATATATTATATTTTCTATTATATTTTCTGTTCTGTCTTTTTTGGATTGTTCTCTTTTATTTACAGTTTTATTTTTGTTGCCTGCACTTTCTAATAAATTTCACTTCCTTTGTATTTGCCTCCTTGATTAGTCGCAGCAGTGTTTGTTTTCCCATCTAGTTTACCTTCCTTCATTACCTGTTGTGTATTTAAACACACGTTGCTGCTGGAGTGTATACTTGCTTAATCGATTAGTTGCGGCAGTGTTTGTTTCCCTTTCATTTCCTGTGGGTGTAACCACTCATTCTGTTCGATGCTTACTGTCTGTCTGCTTATGAGATTTCCTGTTGTATATTCAGCTTTGTTTGATGGATATTGTTATCTGGTCCCTGTTGGTTTTTTCCTTGCCCCAATAAAAGTTTGGCTTTTGTTTTGGATACACACTTTTCAATCAACATCACTGTTTTGTTATTAGTTTTATGTCTACTGGAGTGTATAATGGAAGATGTTAGGCTGAAGTTCCCCATGTAACAACCAGCTTCATTTATTTTTGTAACAATTACTGTTGTCCAGAAGGGGGTGCTGTATAATAATTGCAAGAAACTAAGCTACCAAATTTTTTTGGAACTTTTTTTTCATATTTTATTTTTTCATAAATGAGTGTTCTTTATGTAAATAAGATGCCAGTGATGTTTCTTTAAGCAAAGCAAATTAAAATAGTTGCAGTCCAAAAAATGAAAAAAATAAACATCCAAATTCAAACTCTCTCTGCTTAAGTATGTCATTAATCTGCACTCTGAAAAGTAATGGTGACATTTCTACTTCTCTGGCATATTCTCAGTAGATCTTTCTCTTTCCTTTACTGTCAGAGACGGAGATAAGGTCACTTTGGAGTAAAGGAAAACAAAGGAACAAAGGAAGCAAAACCCAAGACAATGCACACATGGAACATGTTGTGGAGGTTTTCCATTTAAATAAAGCCTGCAGACGAGCGGTGAGCGGTAGCTAACATTCTTTAATCCAAACACACAACGAACAGAAAACCAAGCTTGTGGAGAGCCTACATGACCGCGGGGCAGGTCAGCAGAGTCTCACTGAGCCTAGCATGGCTCTCAGTTAAATACCTTCTTCAGGAACAAAAGGCAGTACACAGCTGTTTCACACATTAAGGTTCACACTCCCTTCAAGGTTCAAGGTTCAAGGTTCTTTATTTGTCACATGCACACTGAAAAAAAGGGACTGGCCATCTCTTGGATTTATGTAAGCATCTTGCATGCATTTAACACAATTGCCTCATGTTTTAAAGTTAAATGTAACTATATAGTGTAAAAACTACATGATATGCAGAAAGGGTGTATTAAATTGTTCATATCATGTTCAGGTGAAGTAAGTCAATAAGATAGCAACGTTAAATCTCGTGAAACCACGCGTGATTTCATCTCGCGGGCTTTGGATCGTGGTTTAAAAAAGGCATCCATCTCAGTCAAGTCGAGCAGCCAACTCTACGTTTTTGGTATGTCTTGATTTTTTGAATTCATTTTTACCATATTTCAGCCAAATGTAGTTAAACGTCTAGAGTGTCGCCATGTAACATGCTAAAAAAGAGCCGTTAGCTTATTTGCTGTTTTATCTGTTGTCAAAGAATTGGCGCTTTTTCATTTGAATTTGTCTTTGGCACAAGAGCCGTAATATCACATTAAACCTAATTACGAGGCACTCATAACATAATTTGGTTTTCTGTGTGAATAGATTTGTCAACTGACTCTTCAGTTACATTGTGTATTTACTGCACCGTGGTGTTAGTGAGATTTTGGACATTGAACAGCTTTAGCTAATATCATCAGCGGCATTATGCTAGCTTACATCCCTACCCCTCCTGCCCTCACCTGCTGTCCTTTTGTTTTTGTTTTTTTTGCTGCACATTGAGAGATGACCTCTATTCTGCATTTCACCAGGAGTCAGCTGATGGATTGTGGGTTCAAGGTGTTATGGTAAGAAAGTATATTCTATTTTCGTTTCTGTAACTTAATTATAATAGGTTTTTTATAATTATTAGGTGCATGCATACTCACCCTATTAATACAACTGAGAGATCCAAAATCTGCCATAGGTTTAACTTATACCTGTATGTATTGCCAGAAAAGTGATTACTGGACTCGCATTAATGCACACTTGAACTGAAATGAGGTTGTAACTTGTGGGTTGTTGGGTTGCAAATCAGAAACAAACATCTTTGGATTTTTTTTAATCCCATAAGATCTGGAAACACAGTTTTTATTCAACAAAACATTACTGATTAACCAAGCACAGTGCCTGCTGTTATTTCAAAATAATTTTATGTCATTTCAGATAAAATGCAGCATTCCAGTGCATCCCAACCATGCCTTTACAGTCAAGGTTTCTGACGGAGCTGAGTTTTTCTCTGACAGTCTGCTGAAAGTGTTTGCAAAGTGATCAGGGGAACAGGGCACAAAGCTAAAGGATGTAGCTGCCATAATGACAGTAAGAACTTTAAAATTCTTTAACTACAAAGTGTATATGTATTGCATTAGGTCAGTAAAAGATTTTTATGCTACATCCATTGAAACAGTCAACTATTACCTGTGAGTAATGATTCCACTAAAAGGATGCCATAATTTTCGTCATGCATTTACTGGCCCACTGAGAAAAAATTATCTTTTTTTAAAAATAAATGTTCTGGAAACTATATATCCATAAAGTTGATGTCAAACAGGAACTTTTGATATTGCTTTGTAGATGCTGGTGTTGCATGTTGACTGGTTTAAAAAGTCAAGAGTTTTTGTCTGGGATTATTTTCTTCTGTGCTACTGAAAAGTTCACAAATCTCTGTTTTCTTTGTTATAATAGTCAAGGATGACATTAATGCTCGGAGTCCCTCATCAAAGTGCTCCGCATCTGTGTGAAAGACAATTGCAACATCTTGGTGCAGGAGTTCATGGTGAGTGTTTTATGAGTAGATTGTGGCTTTGCAACATTTAAAAATGCATTTAGTTATCCACTTGATCCTCATTGGACTGGTTAGGACCAGTAGTCCTCTTTAATAATTTGAAGTTCACATGAGGCCTGGTAGTGAACTCGGCCGCCGGCCCTTGAGGCCCCATCCCCACCCCTGTATTAGGGGTCACATCAGTGTGAAAAAACTTTAAATTTGTCATTCTAATGAACAAAGGAAAATCCCACCAATATTTATATTAGCTTTTGTTTGAAAAAGTGACCAACTGACCAACAGCTAACCAAATTGTGGGGCTGAAAGTCTAAATTCTAACATCTTCTGAGTGACATAGCCTGGATTTCTGATGGGCTGGTGTCTTTCTAACAAAAACTAATGTAAAGCATTTGAAATTATTATGTTTTTCACCCTCTCTTAGAAACTCTGTTAGACCATGAATGGCAGCATGGCAGGCCACTCTTTGGCTATAGCTATTTACTATGTTGCTTGCATTGGTTTAAATTACTCTAACATTAGAACTGGTAGATTAAAAAGAGATGAGTTTAAAAAGGAATCTTAAAGAAATGTTTTGTGTTTAACCAGGACTTGACTGAGGCCACTGCACAGATTGAGAAAACCACAATGAACATCTGTCTCCAGAGGATGCGGCAGGCAATGACTTTTCTGATGTTGTTCTTCAAGATCTGGATAACGTGACCTTTGCAGTAGCCATGCTGTTTGGACCTTTTTTATTCCTTCAACATGAGTTACCCATCACAACTCTGCTACACTTTTGAGGTGATTCAATGGGTGGTAATGGAGTTGGATGAAACTCAGCTCTCAAGAAAAGCTCACAACTAAGACAAAACTGCTCCTGCAACAAAGCTCACTGTTATGCATGTGAGGTGACCAGCTCTAGGTGAGAGGACATTTAAATCTCACACTTGTTCTGCTGCATTTTTGAAGCTCAATTCCAGGAACGGATCGCAGGGTTCATTTTTATATACTCTGCAACTGCCATGAGGACGAGCCGTTTTTTGTTGTTGTTTGTTTTTCCTTTTGCTCTGTACAAGTTCTGTTTGTCTGTTTGGCAGCATTTTTAAATTTCTCTTTGTATTTTTTCTTTCTTTTACTAGTGAAGAGATGTAGCGTGAACAGTTATACAGTCTAAATATCCCATATGGGTCGTGTGAAATGGTATTTTCAGTTTCATTCAGTTGAAGTAAAGAACGTTGAATATTTCTAAGTGTGCTGTTTTGAACCAAGATGTCACAGTATGATCAGTGCTGTAATTTTTGACAGTCACTGTATCAATGTTATTTTTGCGTCTCTTGAATAAAGGTTTTGACCTGCAAGTGCTAATTTCTTTAGTTATTGGGGTAAAATGGGTAGTGTTAATAGGAAGGTGTTTGCCAATTCAGTAACCTAATTTAATGTTAATGGAAACTAACATTACCTCAAATTGTTTAGTCATAATTGTTGTTTAACTGAATCTTGACGTTAGAGGCCTTAAATAGAATGTTTTGTATTGTTCTTTCCCAACATTTTTCAAAAGAAACAGTCCAATTTCTTTGCTGTGATTGATTCCAGAGAACACGGAAGAACTGACATTATTTAACTGTTGATTTATATAGATTCAGTAGAGGAGTAATGTCAGTTTAATTCTTTACCTACTGCAGTGAAATTAGACATGTTGTTTTGAAAGGTTACTGGTGGATGCCAGCAACCATCTTGGAAGAGAACAATACAATCTGTTATAAGGCCTCCATTTGAAAATTGTGTATTTGATACTAGAATATAATAGCAAAATGTAATTTGAAGATAACATGTAGTATTTAAGTGACCAAGTAGTATTGGGTAAAAGTTATTGAATCGTGTTGGGATAACGTGAGAAAATTGTGAAGGATTAAAATATTCCAAGAGCTCAAATTACTTCATCAAAACATGTTTAAGTCACATTTTATCAACACAAATTGCACAAGTTTATTGAACATGAATAAATTGTGTTAATTTAATTCAATTGTTTAAGTTGCTGCCAAAGCAAAACATCTGTGTGCAACAAATGTCCACCATTGAATTAAGTAAATCCAACAACATATTTTTTTCAGTGCATAGTTATACAAGTATAACACACAGTGAAATGTAGCCTGACACGCTCCTCGACATGTGCAAAAATTGGGGGGGGGGGGGGGGGGATGTAGAGGAAGAACATTATATATATATATATATACATTGGGTGAATGTGCAGTAGTAGCAGCAAGCAGGTGAATTCTGTACATTAATATGAATAGACATCTGACTATTTTACAGGATAGACAATATAAACATATTTAAAATTAAAGGAATTGAAATGTACATTGTGCCTTGGTTTAGTGTCTGGAAGAGTCCTGTCTCAGTCAATTATAGATGATGTGAGAGGGCGGGTGTGTGTGTTTAGGGCACGGATGGCTTGGGGATAGAAGCTCCTCTTGAGTCTCTCTGTCCTTGCCCGGAAGATGCGGAACCTTCTACCAGATTGCAGAAGTTGGAACAGTTTGTTGCCAGGATGGGACGGGTCCTTCAGTATCTGCGCTGCTCTAGTCCGGCATCTCCTGGTGTAGGTGTCCTGAAGCGGGGGGAGAGCAATCCTGCAGCAGCGTTCTGCTGTACGGATCACTCTCTGGAGAGCTTTTTGGTCCTTCACACAGCTGTTCCCAAACCACGATGTCATGTTCTGTGTGAGGATGCTCTCCACAGCGCCTGTATAGAAAATCCTGAGGATCTTTGGAGAGACCCTGAACTTCCTCAGTTGTCGTAGGTGATACAGGCGCTGCCTAGCCTTTTTGGTCTGGACCTGAATGTGGGCAGCCCATGTCAGGTCTGAGGAGATGTGGACACCAAGATACTTCACACTTCCTTACAACACCTCCACCATTTGTCTTACAGTATGGGTGTCAGACATGTTAAAATCCAGTGGCACCAAGGCATTATACAATAAAATAATGTGATTAATACATAAGTAAAAGAAATTCCTATACAAACACATGCTCAACAAAATAAGACAGGAAATGAGAAAGGTAAACAGGGGTGCTAGTTTCAGTCATTATGCAAATCCAGTGTTATAAGGATGGGGAAAGGATGAGACTAAAGCAGTCACTTGAATGAGTGGCACTGAAAATGTGAAAACCTGCCACTGCATCCACATGAACAGAACTAGCTTTTACACTAAGGGAGGAATAAAGCCAAAGCAACTAGGACCTGAGAACTAAATACATTTTTTTAGGTTGCAAGAAAGTAAAGCAATCTAAAATACAAAATATTCCCACTTATGTTTATTCTGGTCATTTGTGGATAACACCTCCCCCGCTCTGCTGCTGCTCATTAAAAATGAATTAAACAAGCTAAATCATTAAGAGCAAAGTCTTGCTTACCATCACCAACATGGATTCTGTTAAACACTGAACAAGCAATATGAGTTTGCACAAGACAATTGGTACAAATACATACTTTGATATATGGCAGTGGACAGGAAGTGTGCTGTGGCTTTAGTGGAGATAAAACTCTACAACACATTATTTAATATCCTATAAAATTACTCTTATTTACCTCCACCAAAATTAGTAAGACTGCAGTGTCAGTTTGGTTGAGAAGGGGTCTACACATTTGAAAAACTGAGGGAATTCATATGATCTACATTAAAAAATAAATACAAGAAATAACCATAACATTGAAAATGACCACAGCCTGAATGAGGAGGAGACAGGAATAGTGATGGGATTTCCGGCTCTTTTTACAGATCCGGCTCTTTCGGTTCGGCTCCGAACCGGCTCTTCAGGTTGTTTTGTTGCTTTAATTAATTTATTATTAACAATAATATAAAATTATGCACAAAAGGAATTACTAACGTAAAAAAAGTGGTTTTATTTATATATGTTTATATATAAATATATGCGGTGGCCCCTAGAGACAAAACACGTACAAACTCCAAAACACATTTCTAGCATGAACTGAACTTCCAAAGCAGAGCTACTAGATCACTTAAATTACACAATTGAAAGCATGTGTGTATTGTTTGTGTATTTATACACAGGCACTCATATATATTCAAATAATTTAAAAAAAAGTTCATTTACCTGTTACTACCACACACCAAATCCGGTCGTTGGTACTTGCTGGCTTGTGTAGCCACAAGATAACAAAGGCTCAACACTGCGCCCAGCATCCTGGAGCACTTCTGTTGTCTTTTGTACGTGTTTTGAGTTTTTATGTGCTTCTGAGTTTTTATATGCTTCTGAGTTTTTACGTGCTTCGGAGTTTGTACGTGTTTTTACGTGTTTTGGAGTTTTTACGTGTTTTGGAGTTTTTACGTGTTTTGGAGTTTGTACATGCTTCAGAGTTCGTACGTGATTTGAAGTTTGTATGTGCTTTGTCTCTAGGGGCCACCGTAAATATACTTTTATTTATTCACTCCACATAAAATGTAATAAATAAATCACATAATACAAAAATCAACTATTCACATTTCAAGTTTTAACTATTTAAATTTTCAGCTTTTTTCTTTTACAAATTTAAAGTGAAAACAACACAAAACACTGCAAACCACAACACAATTAAATATAAATTATAATATGAAAACAAAAAGAACATGCATATTCTCTGTCATATGGACCTGCATGAATAAACTTTCTGAATCCTTTATCATCTGCAACCGAAAATAGTTGTGGATGATTACTATACCTTTCTAATGTTGTTGTCCCTGCCTCTCTTTCTCTCTCTCTGGCTCTGTTCCTGTGCTACTGAGTGTAACTACCGCCCCTCCCCCCCCTCTGCCCAGCGTAAAGCACAAGGCTCGCTTGCAGAGTGAAGCGGAAAAAAAGTGCGAGAGAGAGGCTGAGAGAAAGAAAAAAAAAAACACAAAAAAAACCACGTGACGGCTCGCGATAAGGAGCCGGCTCGCGTCGTTCACGTCAAAGAACCGGCTCTAAGAGCCATTTCGTTCGCGAACGACCCATCACTAGACAGGAAGTAAACTAGATAGGCATGTGTCTTTGACAAGTACAACAGAGTTTGCCAGTTATAGATGTGACAAAATAAGAAGGAAAACCAGAACAAAACGTGATGATTGAACACAAATTCTTCAACATTTCTCTGTTTCTGTTGCTTCTTTTTTCAGGTAAGGAAACCTTTATTTACAACTAAAACCTTTTTGCTATTTTACTTAATCTCAACAACAAATTTCAAACACACATTTTCAGATATGAAAATTAATTAGCTTTGAAAACCTCTTCCTACTGTAACACTTTATCAGCATCTAACTTACTGAATAGATTATTGTTAAGATTAACAGATGCATGAAGTAGTTTTGAATAATTCACTGTCTTAATGATAGACGTCTGATATTGATAAGTATGTTCAGTTACAATAGTCACCAAACTCTTGTTTTGTCTCAATTATTAGGTGTAATTTCTACATCAATTTTCTTTTACCTACTTTAGCTTTTATGCTGTGATACTTTCTGTTTGCTTTCTGCATTTATTTTTATATTCCTCCTTTGGAGTCTTTGTGGAGCAAATCAGCTGAACTTGTTTTGAACTGGTTGTTAAGAGTAAGCTGAAAGTCTTTATGAGGACATTATGATTCACTAATTAAAGAAAGCTCTCCGTGTATCTAGATGTATTACAAGGTCTGTGTTTTTTTTATATTTGTGCTTCAGTTTGAAGGTAAGGATACATGTAACACGTAAGAGATTTTTTTTCTTCTTTTGAGTTTTACTTTATTTTGAAATCCAAGAGAGCTGTGCTTTTGTTTGACAACCCAAACCAAGTTTTTTGTTAGTTCTTTTGTAATAAGAATGTAAATCGTCTCCGTTCAGACAACTATTGTTTTTTTTTCTGTTATATTCTCAGGAGATCTAAGTGGAGATCTTTCACTCTCCTTCACTGTCAGAGATGGAGATAAAGTCACTTTGCCTTGTGAAAACATGATCAAAAACCATCACAGCTGTGACACTACCACCTGGCTCTTCACTGATTCAAGAGGAAAAGCAGCAGTAGAGCTGGTTAATCTTGGACAAATCAAAGAAACAGTCAAATCAGACAGACTGAGTGTTACAGCAGAATGTTTACTGGTTATAAAGAAGGTCACAGCTGAGGATGTTGGTCGTTACACCTGCAGACAGTTTAGAGGCAATCCAGGGAAACAGCAAGGTCCAGATGCTGTGGTTTATCTGTCTGATGTCATCAGTGAGTATTTACACCACAATATGTTGAAGTTCAAACTGTGTTGTTAGAGCAACATCATAAAACATTACATTTAGTGAAAAGAAATGTATTCATACTTTTTAATTCTTCTTGCGTTTATCTTCACCAGTGACTGAACAGAAGAGCAGGGATCAGGTGACTTTAAACTGCTCTGTGCAGGTACATGGACATTGTGAACACAAAGTGAAGTGGATCCATTACAGTGAAGGTCTGAATAGAGATTACTCAAACATAAAAACATTACAGTCGTCCTGCTCTGCTACTGTGACTTTTGTAAATTCTTTATACAGTCACATATCTAACTCTGACTTTAAGTGTAACGTAACAACAGAAGATGGCAAAGAGCAGCTTTTTACCTTCAGCCCTCATTCATCAGGTAAGAAAGGAGGAGAGATTTTAATGATTATGATAAAATTTTGAAAGTAACTTCACATTATTTGCTTATTTTAACAACTTAAAGTTTTAACTGACAGACAATTTATACAGACAATTTATTAGTGAAAGGGCCACTGAATCTTCTTTTTTCATTTAGGTGAACAAACAAACAAACATAATCACAAGGTCTAAAATCACCTTAAAAGTTGTAAATGCCAGCATTGAATGTAGATGTATGTATTGATGTGTTTCTTTGGCATCAACAGCAATAAAGCAGAGGTACGAGATGCTTTACAAAATGTACAAAATAGTTTAAATAGCAACATTCAAATAACTTGTGTAACACTTTCTATCCTAACTCTTTCATACAACTTTATCACAAACAAATTACAAAAAAAAAAATGATAACAATAATGAAACTTTATCGCAGGAACCAGCTGCTCATCATCTGTTCCACATCCACGTTTTCCATGACCTTAATAAACTCATTGAAGGAAATGCAGCCATCTCCGTTTGTGTCAGCCTCCTGGATGGTCCTATCAGCAATGCTGCCGAGTTCTTCATCTGAAACGTTGACTCCAACAATCATCCGCAAGACCTGCAGGAGCTCATCTCGGGAGATCTTGCCATCTCTGTCCAGGTCATATAGACGGAAAGCAAAAAGCAGCTTGTTTGTTCTGCTGTTCAGGGGCTCTGTAGCTGAGGGGTTCTTGTTCTTCTCGTTGTCTTGGTCGATTGGTCTGAAGTGAGCCAGGGTCCGCACGAAGCCCCGGAAATTTACCTGGTCCTCTCCCTCAGGAAAGAATCCGTTGGTGATTATATCTCCCAGAGGGTTGATGGCCAACTCGGGGATTCTATGGAAATCATCTCGACTGAGGGTGCCGTTTCCCCCTTTATCCAGGCTGGTGAAACGTCTGTACAGGTGAGTGATCTTCCTGTGGGAAAAGCCAGTTTCCTTCTTAATTTCTTCAATGTCCTCAATTTCCTCTTCTCTGAGTAATCTGCTGAGTAATCTGGACACTCTGGATCCCATGGTGAGATGTTAACGGAACTTTACAATTGAGATGATTCGCTAAGGCGTCTTGCGCAAGCTCTCCAAGTGTCTCTATTAAAGTTAGCAAAAAAGCTAACTAACTGAAGGAAACGGTTTCCAGGGCCTAATCCGTGGATCGACTTCCTTCGAGGCGTGGACGTCTATCAGCAGAGAATGTCCCTTAGTCTGTAACACAGTCAAATATATTCTCAAGTAATATTCAAGCATGCCATTCAGCGTGTTAGTACGAGCTCGGGAGCAGCTTGGGAGAACAAGAAAACAGAGACTGCTTCAGGTTGTCTTCCCAAAGTGACTCAACTTTATTCACAAGTACAACAGTTTATATAGAGGGTAAAATTCATGAGACAGCAGATTATCAGTTTAAACCAGTACAGACCAAGATAAGGGAGCGTCTTCCTGCCCTTGGGTGAAGAAGCATCCTTTGTGTAGTGTATCAGTTCAGCTACAATTGTGATTATCTCAGCGACATATTTTCAAGGCACAAAACAAAGAGTTCTTTCATTAGTGAAAACTGAAACAAACCATTTGGCCTTCAACAGGCGTCTAAAAGATTAAGAAACTAATGTAGCTGAGGGAGTGATCTCTGTGGTATTTCAACCTTGTACCAGCCTGTGATTCTCACACATCAATTCTTGGGTCAAAGAGAAAAATAACTAAAACAAAGGGGCCTTATTGAATGACAGAGTTTTCCTGCATAATGTCACTATAAAACAATATCCAGTAAATGCTACCATGGTACTAAAATACCTAACAGTTCCCCTCTTTTATTATTTTTAAAAATAATAACTCAAATAGAAAGGAAAAATCACAAATGTAATAACATAATATAAAAAGCAAATCATAAAATGTAATAGTTCACAACCTAATGTTCAATATACACATCAGGAACATCATTGGTAACATCTGGCACATCCTCAGGATCAATTTGTGCTAATTGCAAATACATTGAAGTAGCTGTACTAGTAGCTATATGGGTTATCATTGAGAATGTGGCTTGCAGAAATGTGAACAGGGTTGCACTTTACAATACGAAATAGTAAATAAAAATCCTAAGGTTAATGCAGTAGATATGATTAATAACCTAAATATATAAAAAAGACAGTTCTTTAGTCGTCTCCTGGCCTGGTCCCAGGTTCGAGAGACACCGTATAAGCGTCGTGTGATGACAATGGGCATTTCATTTTCTCCATTATCAGGATGAAACGAGTCTATCTTTATCAGGTTAGACATTGTGTGGTACTCTAGGCTTTCTGTTCCTGCTGGATGTTCGAGTACCTTGTTGTTGTTCTTTCAGGCGTTGTGTGTTAATCAGTGATTGTGTGTGTGTAGGTGGATTGGATCCGGGCGTTGGCTCGCCTGAGTCGTCATCTACTTGATCCGACGCCTTAGGTGGTTTGGTGGGGCTGGTCTTAACCCTGCTGGCATGAATCCACTGAGGTTGTCCGTCTGTTAGGATGCTGGTTCTCGTCACTGCAAGTACAGTCTGGGGGCTGGAACACGCGGCCTCCCCGAGTGCCCTTGGTTTTAGCGACTTTACCAACACCGCATCTCCTGGTTTCCACGGATGGGTTGGATCTATGGAAGGGAGAGGCTGAGAGAGACAAACTTTCTGATAGTTATTATTCAGTGTTTCTACCAGGTTATGAACATAGTCAGACAATGCAGTGTCTATGTCCCCTTCCAATAGCGGTGCCCCTCTGGAGGCTGACCATGGTGTTGGAAACGGTCTTCCCATGATTATTTCAAATGGAGATAATTTGGTTGCTGCGGATGGAGTCATTCTAATCTCGCAGAGGATTTGAGGAAGTAGTTTGATCCAGGTCATTCCTGTTTCTATCATTGCTTTAGTCAGGCGATTTTTTATGGTCCTATTCATTCTTTCTACAACTCCTGAACTCTGAGGATGGTATGGTACATGATATTTCCAGTCTATTGCTAGAGTTTTAGCACACTTTTGAATTACTTCTGATGTAAATGAAGGTCCTCTATCACTGTTAATTTGGTGAGGTATTCCAAATCTGGGTATTATTTCATTGCACAACTTTTGACAGACTACTTCTGCAGTTTCTTTTGATGTTGGATAAGCTTCTACCCATTTACTAAATTGGTCCACTATTACCAGTAAGTACTTGATGCTTCCTTGTGCTGGCATGTGTGTAAAATCAATTTGTAATGTATGAAATGGGAAATCTGGTTGTGGTAAATGCTGATGTTTTGCTTTTGGTTTTCCTACATTAGTTCGTGCACATGTTAGACAGGTTGCTAATATGCGTTTTACTGCGTGTGATGTTTTCTCGATTACAAATCTTGATTTTATTGCTCCTATTACCCCTCTTTGTCCGACATGACTCACACCGTGAAAATGGCGGACAAGGATTGGCAGTAGTGAAGATGGGAGGGCAATCAAACCCTCAAGGTTTTTGTATAAGCCGTCTCTGTTATCTAAGGTACAATCATTACTTTCCCAGTAAGTGTAATCTAAGGCAGAGGCTTGCTCTTGTATGAATTTTAGGTCAACATTTGTTTCTAAATAGTCTGGGAGCGTGACAAGTGGCAGCTGTAAAGGCAAAGATAATACTTCCTTTCTGGGTGGTTGCTGTGAGGCAGCAGCTGCTTTCGCGGTTACGTCTGCAAGAGCATTTCCCACTGCTTCGTCTGTGTCAGCCGTGCTGTGCCCCTTCGTTTTAACAACTGCAATTGCCGATGGCAGCTGTATAGCCTGCAAAAGTCTTTGAACAAGGTCAGAATTAGCGATCGATTTTCCATCAGCAGATCTAAATCCTCTTTGTCTCCACAATGTGCCAAAGTCATGCACCACACCGAATGCATAACGGCTATCAGTGTAAATTGTTACCCGCTTATCCACATGTAACTCACAGGCGCGTATTAAAGCCATGAGCTCTGCTTTTTGTGCTGAGTGAAATGGTAATGAGTGAGCCTCTAGTATGATGTCAGGCAATGTCACCACCGAATAGCCACAAAGAAATGAGTTGTCATTTGGTTTTGAACAGGACCCGTCCACATAAACAATGACTGAGTCTGGGATTGGTGTCTGCTCTAAGTCTGGGCGTGGTGCTGTGGATTCCTGTATACGTGTCATACAATCATGATCGTCAGGGTCGTCTGAACCATCCTGTCGGTCAGAGGAACACAGCATACGAATGAGTAAGTGTGCTGGCGAATTGGGTGTGCTGCTTGCTTTTATAGTGAGATTTGCTGTTGAAGTCAGTGTAGCTTCATAACCTGAGCGACGTTGTGCGGTCATGTGTTGTGTAGTTATGTTTGCTAGAATGGTCGTGACCTGGTGATTGGTGTGTAGAATAGTGTCATGTGAGAGTGTGAGCTTCTCGCAGTCCCTTATCATGATAGAGCAAGCTGCTACTGCTCTCAGGCAGGCCGGCATCCCCTGAACTACTGCTGGCAGCACCTTTGAGTAGAAGGCTACTGGACGGTAGCCACAGCCATGCTCTTGGGCCAATACACCTGCACAGGTTGTGCCGTTCTCTGTGACGTACAGGTGGAACGGTAAGTGGTAGTCAGGCAGACCCAAACAAGGGGCGGAGGTCAGCGCTCCCTGTAATGCATTGAAAGAGGCAGTCATTTCTGTGGACCACAGTATTCGAGGAGGCTTGTCTTTTTTGCAGCATTCACGCAGAATGTGGTCATGAAAAGAACAGTCTGGTATCCACTGTCTGCAATAGTTCACCATGCCTAGGAAAGACACCATTTCCTTCTGTGTAGTGGGCTTAGGGACAGAGGTCACAGCTTTGACCCTGTCTGTAGTCATGGAACGTTGTCCGTGAGACAGTGTAAATCCCAAATATTGAACAGAAGTCTGACAGTACTGCATTTTCTTTGCTGATGCTTTGTGGCCAGTCTGTTGGAGGTGCTAGAGTAGCATGTGTGTGGCAGTTTGACATAGTTTTTCACTTTCAGCACAGAGGAGGAGATCATCTACATACTGGATCAGAGTACAGCCCTCTGGAGGAATGAAGCCGTCCAGGGTAGCACGTACCACCATTGAGAAAGCCGCAGGGCTGTCTACCATGCCTTGGGGTAAGCGAGTCCATGTGTACTGCTTATCTCTATGTGTAAAAGCAAATATCGGCTGTGTGTCCTCATGCACAGGTACTGAGAAAAAGGCGGAGCACAAATCCACCACAGTAAAATGTGTGGCTGTTGCTGGAATAGATGTCAGTATGCTGGGGACATCTGGGACAAGAGGAGGTAGAGGCATAATGACTGCATTAATTTGCCTTAAGTCTTGTGTGAAACGCCATACGCCAGGTTTGTTAGGCTTTGGCACAGGATTGACAGGAGTGTTATATGGAGATACTGTGGACTTTATTACTCCAGCTGTCAATAAATCTCCTATGATGATGTCTAAGGCTGCGGCTTTTTCAGTGGAAATGGGATATTGCTTGACATATACTGGCTTGTTGTTTTTCAGCTGAGCATGATAAGGTGTACAGTCAATAAATCCTACATCATTCTCACCTCTTGACCATAATGTCATGTTTTGATATTCAGCTGGCAATGTGACAGCAGAGATAGTACAGTGTATGGGGTAGGTTAGATCTGTGTGTCGACATGGTGCAGTAATGTCATAGCCTATGTCTGAGTTATGTGACAAAACCACTGTTCGGCCTTCACTGGTGTGTGCAGTTATCATGTTGTTGAACAGTGTGAGAGAAACAAATATGTGGCTTCCAGGCATGGGGCTACCTGGTAACGGTGTTTGCACATGTTTTTGACACAGAGTGTGACGTGGGATACCAGTCAGATGGATATTGAGTTCATTCTCCGCTGAGGCGTCCAGCTGACACAGAGGCTGTTCCTTCTCCATGGTGTCGGTGCATAGGGCAGAGAAAACATAGCTGTTATCAGTATCTGCAAACATTTCACCCTTTGTGTTAAATGAAATACACAAGTTCATTTTTGCCATTAAATCTCTGCCTAATAGATTCACAGGCGAGTTTGGAATAATTATGAATGGATGATATGTAATTTCGTCTGGTTTTGGGCCCCAGCGTGTCTTTAGAGAATGAGTTTTGGGGCATTGCACTAGAGTTCCGTTTATTCCCATGGTGTTGATGCACACAGAGGAAACAGGCCCACTATAGAATTTTCCAGACAGTGAACTTTTAGTGGCTCCACTGTCAACTAAAAAGGAATAAATCTTTTCACCTATTTCTATATCTAACATGGGCAAGCTTTCTGTGTTACGGGACAATTGCAAATGCCGCATCGTGTGTAGTGCTTCACACTGTCCCTCATCTTCACCTGGGCCTCCCTATGGTTGGTCCAGTCTTTCGTTATCATATGGATGGGGATTAAAATGTGGATTATAAGGTTGCTCCCTAAGTGCAAAGGGGCCATTATTTTGATGTGATTCCTGTCTGCGTTGCCAGTTACCTTGTCTGTAAGAGCTCTGCTGACGCCTAGTGGCAGGAGCTGGTCCTGTGTTTTGTGGTTGAGACCTATGTGCTGCTGATTTGCATTCCCTCCTCCAGTGTCCTATTTTTCCACAGTAAAAACATACGTCTCCACTCCTATCTCTCCTTCTGAAATCTCCCTGCTGCGCTTGTTGAGGGGGCGGGGCCCCTGCATACATCATTTTTTCACTTTCCTCTGAGCCTTCAACATCAAAATTCAACATAATCTTAACACTTTTAGCCTTCGTGCTGTTGGGGAAAAGATCTGCACCAGCTTTTGTTTTGACAAGTGTGATAAAGTTCTTTATTTTCATGTCATAGAGATTATCAGTGGCAGTCAGCTTCAATAGTTGTGAACATTCTGGATGAATATTGTTTAAGAATGTTGTTATGAAAATCTGATCATTTCCTCCTTCAGGCATGCATGCCTCATTAGTCCAGCAGTGTGTGAAACGTTTCATAAAAACTAGAATGGATTCATCTGGCTTTTGCTTACACATGGTTACTGCATTTAAATCAATTTTATCTCTAGACATTGTGAGCAGAAATGTCTTTAGATTTTGAAAAAAGGCTGTGATTTTGTCATCGTTTATCCACAAAAACGAGGTGGTGTTGGCTGCTTGGTCATTTTTAGGGTCTAGTTCCTCTACTTCTTCAATAAGCTGAGATTCAGTCACACCTGGAATTCGTTGACATAATATATATCTATAATCAGGCCCACCCAAGTGGTGGTATCTGGTACTTCTCTGTAATGCAGAGACAAAGGCTGTAGGATTTTGTAGAGGATCGGGAAGTTCTTTAATGGTTGCTGCTAACTCTGAAATTTTAGGGGGTTGAATGCAACACATGTCCCCTATTATCATGAACGGAAGGGAGGGGCTGACGTCATTAAATTGTGATCCCTGCTTTTCTTTATAACGGGTGTTTTTGTGGGGGCCCTCTTGAGTTTTTTCCTCTTTTTTCTGCTTTAAGTAGTTCCTTATTAAATTTCTGGTGTTAGTTATTGCTTTTGGCACAGTTAAACCATTTGCTACTCTAGTGTGGCGCTGAACATGATTATCTATGACGGAAACTGCTTGCTGCAGTTCAGCTTCCGTACGTTCAGTTAAAGGATCTTTCATGATTTCCTCACACTCTGCCATTAACTGTTTTGTTTGCTTTTTATGTTCCTGTAACTCTCTTTCTCGTTCAGTGTATTCTCGTTCCTGTCTTTGATCTAGGTTAAACCAGTCATCTTCTTCTGATTTAGGTGTCATTTCAGTGCCTTCCTCACTCTTTTGGGATTCTGCTGTTATATCAGGATATACGCGCTGATGACGTGCAGCCGCCGCAGCAGCTATTAATTCTGTCTTTTCATCATAAGGCGGCGGAGCCGTAGGTTGAACGGATGGGCATATAAGGCTAGTTTTTTCTGCAGTGGATTTACTAGAGCCTACACTGGCTTGATTTAAAGCATTTACGTCTGGCTCGGGTCCTTTTTTCCATAGTGGTAGCATGCGATTGGTCACATCACGACATTCTATCATATATTTTTTACAGGACTTTTTAATCAGCCTACTTTCCTTATCACAAATAGTATTTAACATTTCTACTGACCTGTTTTCTGGCGATAATCGTTCGGGATAGGGCTCCGGAAATACATTAGGATGCATTAAACTTACAGTTCTTAAGTTCGAGACGAAATCAGTCACGTAAGCACTTCCGCATGTTCTGGATACGTAATCATGGAAGTCTTCATTGATTCGCGAGCGTGGGTTAAACGTAACCGGAAGTGGGAGTCGTACTGAGCCGCTATTTGTGATTTTATATTTTATTTTTTTTCGGTTTTACAGTTAATTTTGAGTTTTTATCGGACCCGTCTAAGGTCTTTGAATTATTCTGACCCATGGTCAGTGATTTCCAGAGGGGTTTAGACGCTTTGAAGGATTTAAGTTAGTTTTTATTTTTGCTGTGGCACACCTGAGGTTACTTGATTTTTTTGCTAGCAATTTTATCTTTTTAGTGAGCAACTTCTCACTTTTTAACGAGCAACTTCTCGATTTATGACCCCAGGCAACTTCCTGTGTCCTTTCTGCTGGTGAGCAACTTCTTAGTTTATGACAGCAGGCAACTTCCTGTGTCCTTTCTGCTTTTATTTACAAAACAACAGGCAACTTCCTGTGTTTCTATGTGGGCCACTAACGAAGGCTCCTCAGCGTATCCCACTTGTTACTATGTGGGCCACTGAAGAAGGCCTCGTCAGCGTATCCCGTTTCTATGTGGATCACTGAGAAAGGCATAACACAGTCTTATAAAATAAAAGACGAGTGCCTACCTTCGTCAGGATCCCACTTCTGACACCAAAATTGAAGGAAACGGTTTCCAGGGCCTAATCCGTGGATCGACTTCCTTCGAGGCGTGGACGTCTATCAGCAGAGAATGTACCTTCACCTATCAGCAGAGAATGTCCCTTAGTCTGTAACACAGTCAAATATCAAATCAAATCAAATCACTTTTTATTGTCACATCACATGTGCAGGCATACTGGCACAGCACATGCAAGTGAAATTCTTGTGTGCGAGCCCCACAAGCAACAGAGATGTGCAAACACAACAACACAAACGAGCAAAATACAAGAATGGCCAACCTGAAACTAATAAATATATGTACAATATATAATAGTGTATGCATTTCTGGATGTGTATACTAAATATTTTCCTACGTGTGTGTGTGTGTGTGTGTGTGTGTGTGTGTGTGTGTGTGTATACACATTTTTACAAATTAAATAGTAAAAAAATAAAATAAAATAATAATAATAATAATAATAATAATAATAATAATAAAATATATAAAATATACAGAGTTGAATATGTGCAAAACAAGTGGCATTTATATACAGTGTGGAGTGCATAATGTTGAAATATATTCTCAAGTAATATTCAAGCATGCCATTCAGCGTGTTAGTACGAGCTCGGGAGCAGCTTGGGAGAACAAGAAAACAGAGACTGCTTTAGATTGTCTTCCCAAAGTGACTCAACTTTATTCACAAGTACAACAGTTTATATAGAGGGTAAAATTCATGAGACAGCAGATTATCAGTTTAAACCAGTACAGACCAAGATAAGGGAGCGTCTTCCTGCCCTTGGGTGAAGAAGCATCCTTTGTGTAGTTTATTAGTTCAGCTACAATTGTGATTATCTCAGCGACATATTTTCAAGGCACAAAACAAAGAGTTCTTTCATTAGTGAAATCTGAAACAAACCATTTGGCCTTCAACAGGCGTCTAAAAGATTAAGAAACTAATGTAGCTGAGGGAGTGATCTCTGTGGTATTTCAACCTTGTACCAGCCTGTGATTCTCACACATCAATTCTTGGGTCAAAGAGAAAAATAACTAAAACAAAGGGGCCTTATTGAATGACAGAGTTTTCCTGCATAATGTCACTATAAAACAATATCCAGTAAATGCTACCATGGTACTAAAATACCTAACACTAACCGAGCTAAAACGGCTGCTATGTTCGGTTAAAAGTAGTGATGTGTCCTGTGTGTCGAAGCTTCGAATCGCGCGTCGGGTAATCGCGGGGGCGTTTTTCTGAAGCGCGAATCGAGGCTTGCGTTGATTACGTATGCAGTGACGTTCGAGGCCTCGCGGGCAGTCCGTACCACGTGACTGATTCGGGAACTGGTTCACCGGTTCGCGCCAGATTCGAAATAAAATGGGCAGCAAAACACAGCTGATTCCCCCATCACATCGTGTTGTGGAATTGGATTACGTACGTGTTACATATGGAACTCCAAAGTGTTCAAAATTAAATAAATAAATAAGTCATGATGAAATAAATAACTATGTGAATAAATAAGACACAGATATGTAATGTGAGAATGATATTGTGAAATAATTGAACACATTTTGAAAAAAAGGTCATTATTGTGAAATATATTGCATTCTGCTATATAAATTTACTTATTATTGTGAAATATTATTTCATGATCATTATTTTTCACAATAACAGAGATTATTCCTGAGGCATTTTATTTATTCCCAGCCGTTTTTAATCCAAAAAGTCCTTTTTTCAAAGTCAGTCTTTATTTCAAAATCCCGTTTTTCCCAATGGCCTATTTATTTCATAATGTGACTTTTCAGCAGAATGACTTTGTCTGTCAATCAGTGTGAGTGGGCTTGACCTTTGCGCCTATTGGCTGATCGTTTACTATCGACTAGTTTTCCTGGATACCTGCTCCGCGGACGGCTGCTACAGGTAGCAAAAACGTGCTAGGTCAAAAGTCACGGAGGATGGCGGACTGGTGTGAACTTCAGTCAATTCTGCTCATTTTAGCAGATCAGATAGAGAGGGATCATTTACCTGTAGATACTGTTTTGAGTCGTTTAGATGATGTTTCTGAAATGCTTGGGATGATAATTGCTCTTCAAGATGTTAGCATCGATGACAGCATTGTTTAAGAATCGAAAGTTTAAGATCGATTCAGCACCGTGTTCGTTTGGAATACGCCGAGGAAGAACAGTCTTCAAATGTTGGTCGTCCACGTCTTGAAATCCCGGTGCAGCACTCAGGACTTTCGTGCTGTCCGGGATAACCATCGGGGTAATTGCCGATATGTTTTCTGTGTCTCCGAGCACAATTAGGAGGAGAATGACGGAGGAAGGTCTAAGGTAAGTTTATGCTGTAATTTAACACCTGTGTGAGTCTGTACACAGCATTATTTAGATGTTGACCTTAATTATGACGTTTGATATTGAAATATTATCGCTTACTTTTTTATTGTGAATGTCTAAAATAAGCGTGGCAGCTACGGCTAAAGCTATCGGCGCCATCTCGTTGTTGAGACACGTTTAGCCGGCGCAGTGTTAGCTGTTAGAGTGTGTTAACTCGGAGACTGGGGGCAGTGGAGCCTGTAGGAACCTTTTACACAGAGTAGACCCACCAGCTTTCCACAGTCTACTTACTTATCACATCTTGGTAGACAGCAGGGTCATTAGTGCTTTAAATAGTACATAGTTGAATGTTTCATTGCTGTTTGCAGCTAATTGTTCTCTGATAACACATAACAAAGTTGATGTTAAATAGCAAGTTTATTGAAATGGTTTTGTCTATTTCAGCAGCGTTTTAAATATCATACTTTCTCTGGTGTCTTCGGTAAAGCAAAAACAAGAATACATTTACGTCCTTGGTTCTTTCAGGAAAACGTTTTGTTGAGACTTGCTGTTATACTAAAAAAAAAAAATTTTGTGCAGAAAATCTGATAGGTATTCTTCTATTGGGAATGAGGACTTGGATGCAAAAGTGCTGGACATTCAGCGTCATCACCCAAATGCCGGCTGCAGAATGATGATGGGACATCTACGATCCAGAGGCATACACATTCAAAGTAAGCTGATATTGTTTGAATATACAAACACCAGTTTCTGGCCCAGAAAGCATGTGTCAGTGTAGCCATGATGTGATATTATAATGTAGGCATCAAAAATGACTAGGCATGTTCGCATCACTGTTATGCAGTTATGTTCCTGTTTGAACCAGTTTGTACATGATTCTCTCTCCCTAGTAAATCTGTACAGCACCTGGATACTTACCTGAAGCAATGAAGATCTGTCTCATAAGCATTACAGTGTTTACAATACAGTCTTTTTGTAGTTGGTAGTACTAAGACATGATCTGTTTGTTAATCAGGATTTCGACTGATTAACGAGTCAATGAGACGAGTCAATCCAGAAGGGGTCATGATGCGACGGTTATCTATTCAGACTGCAAGGCGTCGTCAGTACAGTGTACCAGCACCAAATCACCTTTGGCATATCGATGGAAATCATAAACTAATTCGGTCAGTACTTGCATCACCTTTTCCCTATTCCATTGAAGTAACAGAATGTATGTATAAAATTGTAAAATGAAGCCTTGAGTTTGTAAATGTCATCTTAAATGCTGTCATATAAGGCCATTTACAGGATTTGCTATAGTCATGTCTGAGGCTTTACATTATGCATGTGATTCCTTGCACTACAGATCTTTCTGTAAAGTGTTTAAGTTTCCCTTCTATTATTTCTTTTACATTCCTGTTATAACATGTTGTCACTTTATATGGAACTGAAATATTGGTCTTGCTTGTATGTAACTGGGGACATGACAATGTTTTTTCTTGTTTTGTTTTTTTTAATTCTGCCTTGTCAGATGGAGATTTGTTGTCCATGGTGGGATAGATGGTTTTTCTAGGTTAATTGTCTACCTTAAAGCTGCCACCAACAACAAAGCTACAACAGTTTTTGATGGTTTCTTGTCAGCAATCAGACAATATGGCATACCATCAAGAGTCCGGTAAGAGGTGTTTAACAAATACAGTATGTCAAAAAACTCTGTATTGGACAGTAGTTATATTCAGATTGTTACTCTCACTGACTCGGATCAAAACTTCTCTACTTTTTTTCCAGGTCAGACAAAGGAGGGGAAAATGTGAAGGTTGCACATTTCATGGTGCAGACAATGGGGGAGAACAGGAACTCTCACATTACAGGCAGAAGTGTTCACAACCAGCGGTAAGGACAAGTAAATTGATTGTCTGTCTTACTTTTTTTTTTTTTTACACATGCAATTGTAATAAAACAAATGGTTTCTGAGCATAATTGACTGGTTTTCACTGTGTCTTATAGCATTGAGCGCCTGTGGAGGGATGTATATGAAAACGTCCTTGACCTTTTCTACACAATCTTCACCCAGCTGGAGATTCAAGGACTGCTCAACCCTGGTGAAGAAATTGACTTGTTTGCACTGCACAGATGCTTTTTGCATCACATTCAACATCATCTTCAGTCATTCCAGGAAGCATGGAATCAGCACGGACTCAGAACAGCAAACAACCATTCACCTCTGCAACTCTGGTTGCTGCACAGAAAGGAGGGACAAGATTTGTCACAGGTACATGACTATTTGATCCGTATTTGTTCTTCTATGTAAAACTCTACTATCTGTAGTTGAGATGAGTTCTACTGTTCGAGTTGGTGTACCAAATATTTCTCCTGTAAGTGAAAATGTCTCTCAAGCCATTCTCTCCTTTTATTCCATCTGTCAGGTATAGATGGCAATACTTTAAACAAAGTTAAATTTGTTATACCTGAAGAGAACCAATCCTGACCTAGAATGGGTGAATGAATAATTATGCCTAAAAAACTCGAATAGGCCCTGACAGACTCAATAAGTCCATCTAGGAACAGCTGCAGGAAACACCTCTTCAGTTTAGATTTAAAACATGTGCATGGTCTTTCAGGTTGATGAGGATTATGGTGTGGACTGGACAGGACCACATAATCACCGCCCATCAAATGAGATCACCATTCCTGAGATTCAGCTCCCACGTGCACTGAGTGAACGAGAGCTTGCTGTGCTACCAAACAGCAACGTTTCACTCAGTCAAGCTTTGGATGCCTACTGTGAAACTGTTCAGTCACTCAAACTTATGTTTGATACCACACCTTAACTCTTCAAAGTAAGCAGGTGCAATATGTTCACACCCCTTTTTTAAGTTTCTACATCTATGGCTTTGTAGCTAATACTGACTCAAAACAGCATAACCAATTTCATTTTCAACAAAACAGTGAGTGGCTATAAAACAGGATTTGTTTTACACAGCTGTCACTTTAATAATAATAAAAATAAGTGACAATAAAATAAGTGATTTGATATTCATTTCTTGGATGTACAGTACATGTCAACTCTGAGCAGATTTAATACAATGCACACGGTACAGTAGTATAAAATCTTAATGCAAATAAATTTTCCAGTAGCGAGAATAAAATAAACATACTGTGTAATTTATAATGTACAGTGAACTGATTTTGTTTTCTAAACTCTTTTTAATATAAACTGACAAAAAGCAATAAATGCTCACCTGTACTGTGTATTTTACACTGTCAAGTGTATTAAAGGAACTAGAACTCACTAGATTGTCCGTTTCTTTGAACACTGAATACAGTAAAGTGATGCAAGAAAGAAAAATGGTCTAATCTTACCATGTGGTTATGGAATCAATCCTAAATCAGACCAAAACCTGAGTCAGTAGAGTTGAGACACACCTGAATGTCCATTAGAAATGACTCATAGGTACAGTAGTGTGCAGGAAGACGTAGTACTTCAAAACAGGTGGAAGACTGCTGTTGACCACTTCCACAGTCATTTCTCTCGGCAAGACTTCCCATCCTGTCCAAAACTTGATGAGGGCTTTTCGTTGTGCACAAGACGCTGCAGTGGAACATTGTTTTGAGCTATAATGACATCCTATATTCATTATTTTGAGTCTTTTATGGAGAAATACCTTAAAAGATGAACAATTACATAAAGAGCACAAGACATTTTTGCCCCACTCAAATTGCTGTTGTAGCTGTCATAGATATTTTTATGGTAACAAAGCTAAAAGTAGTTGCATACAATTATAATGCAACTGATAATGCCACCACTCTGTTTTTTATGTATTGCATGGAGGCAGTATGGAGCAAATAAGAAAACAAAATTATACTATAGTGTACTTTGTTAATGACCCGAGATCACTGGACTGTATGTAATTTACCAAAGTATAATCAGAGAAAACCAATAGCAAAATACCTATCGCAGCAGACTTACCATTTTCAATGAAGGACCGAAGGTAGCCTGCCACTCTGCATTTATCCTCAAGAGAGCATTCCTCTTCCTCCTCATCTTCATCTTCTGTGGCATGTCTGATCTTGCTGTCAGAAGCGGCCATACCATGGTCTCCTTAAGCCCTTTCCTCAGCTGCTTGACTTGACGGCTTGTTTGTGTTATGACCTACAACAGTGAGACCAAACCAAAACTGAAGTGTGAGTCCGTAAAGTAAAACACACTTTAAATGTTAAATACTTAAAGAACATCCACTGTACTGATAAAGCATTTCAAATGGCCTCCAAAGAGATTTTTTTAATGTATATGAAAAATGTACTTATTCACATCCAAAGGTTTGATTTGCTTTTCTATTTAAAATTTACATTTATTGGGGAGAGTAAGTCCGTACTCACAGCGTGGAATAGCAGACGTTCATACAGCCACTTTCTATTGGTTTGTGTGACACCTGGCAGGTCCCAAGCCAGGGCTAGCTCGAGAACATTTCTTCGTTCCAGTTCTGTTAATTCAGCAGTGCCATCAAGCTAGGACAGAGGGGGAAAAAAATTAGTCAGTAGTAGGTACTGATGGCTATTCAATCTTGTCTCTAAATTTAATATTTAGTGAAATAGTAATTCTTTAAAATAATGGTACAAAAATGCAAACCAGCTGAATAGTGCTGCGGATATCAATATCAGGGCAATCCTCAATCTGAACTGTAGCTGTTTCAGGTGAGCCACCAAAAAGGACATGGATGATTGCAGGACTTATACCAGACACACACGGTCCACCATGAATGAATGAATGTCCCATTATTCTTCCTAATAATAAATAATAAAAATAAAACATAATAAATTCACTTAGCCTAACATTGCATGGGGGTAAAGACAAACAGTTTTGTAACTGTATTCAATCTAGTTTTCATCTTTACGGTTACAGTTAGGATAATGTAACACAAGTAATGCTTTTTCCTTTAGTGCTGCACATGTATTATTTTAAATTACTATTCCTCTTATTTCTGTACATAACTTTCTTACCTGCCACCAAAAACATGTCACTCTCAAGCAAGGTCTGAGAAGTGGACGGAGTCAAGTGTTTTGGCTCACCGTCAAACAGTCTTGTAAGATCTGTGTTCCCTGAAAAGAGTACAGCTAGGTTATGGTGAGTATGAGAAATCCAGGCAGTAATTTTAACACAATTAACTCATTTACATAACAAATACATTTTCTTTACATGATGAAATATTCTCTTATTTAATCCACTATACATGTGCCCAGTCTAGTTTCATACATACCAAAATTCAAATGCAAACCAGACTGTACTAGAGAAACTGCCTTTGAGAAGAAGAATCTCTTCACCCCTTCTCCAACAGCAACATCCCCTAAAAGGAAGAAGAAGAAAAGAACTTGTGAAGTTTCGGATTAGTCAGTCACTGGATTTCTAATGTTTTCACAATACAGAAAAAATACCTTCCAGTTTGCAGCTGACAGGGCCCGCCCACTCTACCTTTGGAGCTTTGTAGAGGGAGATAAGTGATCTCTGTTGATCCACAATACTTTCCCGCAAGTCCATTTGCAGGACTACTGCCTTTCTGGTCTCATACTTTGAAAGTAACTCGGACTTGTAGAGCCAGGCTGCTCTGGTTGCATCTTGTTCACATTTCCACTCTGAAAGGTACACATTTGTATGGATCACATGAATCAAAAGAAATAAAATATATGTATTTTTTGCCATTTGTCTGGTATCTTCCTAACTTAATTCCTGTCACTACCTGGTTTTTCCCCTAGAAGTGACTTTTCCTCATCTTGATGAGATGCATCTTCCTGCACTACCACCATATCACTTGATGATTGCTCTGCTCTTGCTGAGGTTATGGTGGATTCCAAGATGATACTATCTGGTTCCTCTACCCCGCAGGACAGATTCCAGGCATCACTGTTGCTACAGGATGGGACCTCTGACCTTGCTGTTGTACTACGAGTCTGCCTAGCCTGACTTTCAGTAACAGACTGAGGTTCAGCACCACTCAATGAACTGTGAGAGGGATTGGCAGAGATTTCAGCATCCATCACCAATATATATAAAGTGGACTTACTTAGTTTCCACACTATATACTAAAATATATAGAAAATCAAAGATGTTCCTTACCTTGTGCATTTAGTGATGTGGTTTTTCATTTTATTTAAAGGAATGTTAATGTCACAATTCAGGCATTTTGTGGGGGGTCCTTGTTGCTGGAGGGTTGTCAGGCTCTACAGAGAATATGGAGATAAAAAATATATTTAATATACATTTGGTGCATACTGTGATAAAAAATATTTTGACAGTTCTGCAATCGCATTTGCCAACATGAGAAGCAGAAACAAATTGTAAACACAAAATGACATATCTCCTTCTAAACCTTTTCTAACAATTGCTTACATACACATTCAGAACCATTATTACTCATATGCAGTCATGTTTCTAACCAGCTGACAGCTAAAGTGATTTGACACATAGTTGAGCTTAGCTAGCCATTTGAACTAGTTTATTAATACATGCAAATAACATATTGTGACCCTAGTCATTACTCACGTCTTCCAAATCAATACTTTTCTGCAGTGGCCTTATATAGATCAAAGCTTGTCCAATTCCACTCAACGGACTGCGGAGATATCGCACTGTATATCCAGTGTCTGGGCTTGGGATTGTGCACAGGTTACGGCTTCGTGTTGTACCCGAGATTCTCAGCAGTTCAAACCCTCCTGTGTCTTTCAGCTGAGGGAAGGTATCCTCAATCATTGCCTTGACCACTTCTGGGTCATCATCCCTTCCTGTAAAACACATTACTTGCTGTACATTACTACAAAAATGGTACATATAAGAGTAAAAATGTAGTTAAACTGAATCTTGAAATATTAACAAATGACATGTAGCATCACCTTGGAATGAAATCCGTTTCTCTCCAAGTCCAGCTGCTGCTAGGTCAAATTTGACTGCTTTAGCTGGCACTGTGTCTGACATATGATCATGTAAACAGAAGAGAGCGCACAGGATAAATACAAGGCTACCCTACCGCCTACTGGTGTTGGCCAGAGGGGCCGATGGCGCGATATGGCAGCCTGGCTTCTGTCAGTCTGCCCCAGGGCAGCTGTGGCTACAACCGTAGCTGCCTCCACCAGTGTGTGAATGTGAGAGTGACTGAATAGTGGCATTGTCATGCGCTTTGGGTGCCTTGGAAAGCGCTATATAAATCCACTCCATTATTATTGTTATTATTAAATTACTTACGTGTTTAATTTGTCAGCAACTTTCTGCCAGCCCTCTCTCCTTGCTTTTGCAGCCTTTGCAGTGTTCCCTTGCGTTTTAAATAAACTCTGAAACTCCTGAAATCCCTCACTCAAGAGTTCTTGCTCTGCTGCCGAAAAATACCGAGCGCTCTCCTTCGACATTTTCGCCGACCTATCAGAGGGTTTCCGATCAATGTTTCTACTATCGATGTGTAGCCCCTTTTACGACACCCAGTGATGGAGAGACCCCCAAGATGGCGCTCTGAGCAGTCACGTATCGCTGAGCTCTGCGAACCTGGCCTTTTTAAAATATATATTACACACAGTGAACAGAGACTTTATTTACGCCTACGCAATAGTCATCCTTTACTTCTCATTTTGGTATCTATTTGTGAACCAAAATGAGCAAACCGAGAAAGACCGATTCTAAGAAGTTGCATGCTAACAGCGGCTCCGTTAGCAAGCTTGCTAATGTTAGCCAAGCTGCTCAGTCTTCTCTCGCCACTGAGATGCCCGCCGACACTAAAAATACTCTCATCGACTCCATGCGCGACTATTTGGAGGCAGTTTCCGAACCGCTTCAGTATTCACGGATGGAAGAAGAGTTTCCCCCTCTCCCTATCACTCCATGCGCCTCTCCCGCTGGTAAGCTAAGAAAAATTGCGGATACGGAGACATCTACGGTTCTCTCCCAGCTCTCATCACTTACCATGTTGATTAACTCGAGGTCGGATACTCTTGAAAAAATGGTGAGTGACAACTCCATAGCCATCTCCGAGATGAAAAAAGCTGTCCAAGAGAACACTGAACATATCACAGCTGTTAAGGAGTCATTTGATGCTGTCTGTGCTGAGTTAAATGATATGAAGAGCAGAGTTGTCAGTGTTGAGGCACAGCTCGAAAAATATAAAGCAATCGCTGAAGCACAGGAAAAGCGCATCTCTCACCTGGGGCCCGTTCTTCGTACCTCGCTAAGTAGGTTAGCCGGATTAGATTGTTGACGATTTCGCGTGATCCTGGATCAGTCGGTTCCCCGAAGCTCATCCGGGACTTGCTGTCATAGCAACAGAGCCGTAAACGTAAACCTGCTCGGGAGCAGGTTTACTTTATGTAAACAGGATTAGATCGCGGCCACGCAGGTATGCCCGCGTCATTCATACGAAAGCAACAGCGATATTCCACCACTGTTTCACCATAAATAAATAACATCAATGTAACTAAAGACAATGCAGCACCTGATCCATTTATTGATTTCACACAGATACATACAGGTCATTTCCTAAAAAAGGGAAATGTACTATTAACATTCTATTACATGTATGTGATTATTACAGATTTAATTCATATTTCAGAGTAGCAATTGTAAATTACTTCGTGTAATCAAGATGAGAGACCACGGCTATAAAAGCGAAGGTGGATTTGGGAAGTCTGTCGCAGCCATGTCCTGTCCGTATACGCGAGCCACCCATTGCGGAAGGTGCAAGATTGATAAGGAGAGTCCTCAGAATTCAGCGTATATTGCGGGACAGACAGGATCCTTTAGCTCAGCGCGACAGTGTGCTCATAGAGAGATATCGATTTTCCCGTGAGGGTATTATTCACTTAACCAACTTGTTGACGAGGGGGTGCAGGACCACCACCTGTCTTTTTTTCCTCTGCCCTTTTCTTGGTTGCTGTTATAAACAAACAGATTATTCCAGGGTCTCTTTCCAAGAGACTAAAAGCAATATAAGTGATAAATATTACCATTCTGTAGGATATTCTTATATTTCACTTTTACCTGTTCCCATGTTCTAGTGGGTCCTGTCGTGGCTCTAATGTGAAAGAGGATAAAATATAACATATTATAATATAATGTAATATAATATTGGATAATATAGTGTAATATAATAAATCTACCCTACCGCCTACTGGTGATGGCCAGAGGGGCCGATGGCGCGATATGGCA
This sequence comes from Mchenga conophoros, assembly GCF_057382185.1. Taxonomy (NCBI): domain Eukaryota; kingdom Metazoa; phylum Chordata; class Actinopteri; order Cichliformes; family Cichlidae; genus Mchenga; species Mchenga conophoros. The sequence continues at coordinate 21,665,951 of NC_140540.1, forward strand.
GCCTGGCTTCTGTCAGTCTGCCCCAGGGCAGCTGTGGCTACAACTGTAGCTGCCTCCACCAGTGTGTGAATGTGAGAGTGACTGAATAGTGGCATTGTAAAGCGCTTTGGGTGCCTTGAAAAGCGCTATATCAATCCACTCCATTATTATTGTTATTATTAAATTACTTACGTGTTTAATTTGTCAGCAACTTCCTGCCAGCCCTCGCTCCTTGCTTTTGCAGCCTTTGCAGTGTTCCCTTGCGTTCTGATTAAACTCTGAAACTCCTGAAATCCCTCACTCAAGAGTTCTTGCTCTGCTGCCGAAAAATACCGAGCCGAGCGCGCTCCGTCGACATTTTCGCCGACCAATCAGAGGGTTGCCGATCAATGTTTCTACTATCGATGCGTAGCCCCTTTTACGACACCCAGTGATGTCACATTACTGCGTCCAGCTGTAGTAATCGTCAACAGCAGGTGTGTTCGGGGAACCGGATTAGCGAGCTCACGGTTAGCGCGATGATTTGATCTTGGATGTTTCATTTGATCTTGGATGTAGTAAGCGACGTACGAAGAACGGGCCCCTGGAGAGCTATTCACGCCGTTGGAATCTGAAGCTCTACGGTCTGACCGAGAGGGACAAGCAGGACGTGCGGCAGGAGGTACTCAAAGTCTGTAGATCAGTCCTGCCGGAGATGCAAGATAAATTCCCCGACGTCGTTGACACCGTCCACCGCATCGGTCCCAAGAAGTCCAACAACGACCAACCCAGGGGAATCATCATTCAGTTTACATCCAGGATCTACCGCGATGCTGTCTGGCGCGCTGCTAAGAAGTCCACCTACCTGAAAGGTAACAACCTAAAGCTGGCTGAGGATCTGTCTCCTGACGACCGCGCCCGAAGAAACAGACTCTGGCCGTCTGTGGAAGCTGCGCGCAAAGAAAACAAGCTGGCGTTCTTCGTAGGAGGTCGTGCATTCGTGGAGGGAAAAGAGATTTTTCCACCCCTATAACTTGATCCAAGGTATTTTGAGGTGAAAACTGAAGTATCTTAAGATTAACTTGGTTTCACTGCCGTTCTTTTTTTGTTTGTTTTTGTTGTTGGACTGATAAATCGATCAGAGTTAAACTGATGCAGTTTGTTTGTTTATTGGTCTTCAGTTTGGCTGCAATATTTTTGCTGAAAATGTTATGAGCAAGCTGGATAAGCTTCTTTTTATTTTATTTTGTTTGTTTGTTTTTTTTTATTCTTTTTTTGAATAATTAGTTATTTAAATGGAGCAAGAAAATTTCTATTAAGCTCCCTTTCAATGCTCATATGTGAAGCATTTATTTATTTTATTTATTTATTTTTTACCACATTGGTTTTATTGTTTTAGGCTATTGTATTCCTATTATTATTCAAGTTCACAATTTCCTTACTCAGGGGTTGCAGTTCTCATCTTATATAGGACTCTCTTAAGTGACCAGGTTCCCAATTCAACTGTTCTTCATTTACTTGGTCTAAGCTTTTTCTTATTTGTCACTTTTAATTTTTGTTACTATCATTATGTCTTTGTCTGTTATTTCTTTAAATGCAAGAGGTTTAAGAAACAATGTTAAACGTAAGGCTATTTTTTTGTTTTGCAAGCAGTTCAATTCAGATTTCTGTTTTATACAAGAGTCTCACTCAACAGAACAAGAAAAAACATTTTGGAGATCGCAATGGGGAGATGATCTGTGGATGTCCCATGGTACAGAGCATGCTGCTGGTGTCTGCATACTTAAAGGAAGATTTAATGGTAAAATCTTGAATTCTGACATAGATAAAGATGGTTATTACATTTTTCTAATAGTTGAGGCTGCACACTCTATCTATGTTTTAGTCAATGTGTATGGTTTTAACTGTCAGAGGGAGAATAAACTATATTTTGATAGGTTGGAGGAGCGCCTACTGCGCTGGTTATCTAAATATCCATCCATCCATCCATTCGCTTCCGCTTATCCTTTTCAGGGTCGCGGGGGGCGCTGGAGCCTATCCCAGCTGTCATAGGGCGAGAGGCGGGGTACACCCTGGACAGGTCGCCAGTCTGTCGCAGGGCCAACACACAGGGACAGACAACCATTCGCACTCACATTCACTCGCACATTCACACCTAGTGGCAATTTGGATTTTCCAATTAACCTATCCCCACAAGCTGCATGTCTTTGGACGGTGGGAGGAAGCCCACGCAAACACGGGGAGAACATGCAAACTCCACACAGAAAGACCCCGGCCTGATCGTGGAATTGAACTCAGGACCTTCTTGCTGTGCGGCAACAGTGCTAACCACCGTGCCATCGTGCTGCCTATCTAAATATCCCAATTCTTTTATTATTTTTGGTGGAGACTTTAATACAGTGTTTAACAGCTATTTAGACAGATGGCCTTCTAGAAGTTCAGACTCTAACTCATTCATAAGACTGTTTGCACAAAGATTCAACTTAGTCGATTCTTGGAGGGATTCTCATTCGTCTCAGATAGCTTATACATGGTGCAATAAGTCTCAAACCAGACACTCGCGTATCATGCTTACCTCTGAATAAAAGAGGTAAGCGTGATAAAAAGCAAAAAACAAAACAAAACAGTAGCCTTACAAAAAGAACAGAGTAGCAGAACATTTAATCTTGATCATTTAATGCATTATAATAATTTACAAATCAGTGTTCATCGATATAATTTACAAACAGACAATATACATGTCTGATAAGTAAGCTAGAAGTTTAGACAAAAACATGCCAGTCCTTTTTCTTGCTGGCAGTCAAAACAACAAAACAAAATAGGTCCCAAAGTGGAATCCTGCAGGATGCCACATTTCCCTATCGAATATGAAAAATCATTATTTAAAATTTCAGAAATCTAAAATACTGCTGGAACAAGTGAAACTACTGTGGGTGATGTTCAGGTTGCTTGTGTTTTTTACAGGACCTTCTCCAGTCTGGGTCAAAGTTGTCCCAGCTGTCCTGATTCCCCTGGTTCTCTTGGCTGCTGCTGTTGCTGTCTTCATGAGCCTTGTATATAAAAGGATGAAGAAAACTGCAGGTAGTGTGTGTGTTTGTGTGTTGCAGACCTGGCCAGCTCCTGTGGGGATGTTGAGAGTTTCAGTTTAAAATCTGATGACACGTACTGGTACTGACTTTCAGGAACAATGGAAATGTGCAGAGCTTCAGTAACTACAGAGCGATACTATGAAGATATGGGAAATAGTTGTTGATGCTAGGCTAAGAAGAAGAGTGATGATCAGTGAGCAGCAGTAGGACTTCATGCCAAGAGAGAGTGCTATAGATGTGGTGTTTGCTGTAAGAGGCAGATGATCCATTTTGAGACCCCTAAAGGAAGAAGACTAATTTATACCCAAAAGCTCAGCCTTCAGTTCCTCACTGATGTTGTTTCTCAAGTTATGAATGTTGTCCGTGCAGTTGCCTTCAAAAGAACAAAAGCTGCCCTTGATAAGAAGCAAACATATTCATGGAGGAATGCTATACTGATAAAAATCTCCTACAAGAGGTCAAAGACATGTAGAATGAAGTGGGAAAAAAAATAAATTTCAAACTAAAAAAAAAAAGACGTCTTTAACCTTGAATGGAGAAGACAGACATTTTCTGTCAGATATCAATAAATCCAGCACCAGTCAGGCATTATATGTATCCTATACTTTTATCTTCACACATAAAACCTGAATATATGATAGGATGAATTAACACATTGGTTATGGTTCTTTCATTTTGTTTTTTTTTTACATATCTGATTAACAGATTTTTGGCACGCCTTTCCCGAAACAGTCTTCCCACAGATCTCTATCCCCTCCCAGTCTTCCGTGCAATAGGTGATTATGTGATCTCCACTAAGCCACACAGCCTGCTGTTATCCACATTATAGAAAGACGTTTTTTTTTAAAAAAAAAAAAAGTGATTTACTGCTGCTGTTTGCTACAGTTGATGTTCTTCTCTGCTCTCTCAGTTTGCCAGCTCAAAGCAGTGGACGTGACAGAGGGTGCAGAAAGTGTCCTGCTGCCCTTTGAATCCAAAAAATGTAAGAGAGAGGACATCATAGTGGAGTGGAAACGTATCCAAGATAAAGAAGTCAAGGCAATCGTATATGAGCAGGGTCGGACACAGCATCATAAAAACAACAAATCGTTCCGACGCCACACAGAGATGAAGAAAGACCCACAGACTACAGGAAATGCCAGTCTGACTCTGAGAAATGTTAGCTGTGAAGATGGAGGTGTTTATATCTGCACCGTCTGCGACAATGAGGGAAAGACCCTGGAGCAGCAAGTGGTGGTGCTCTTGGTTCATGGTCAGTATAAGAGAATATGACCTAAAAGCTCCTGCTGAACACATTCATGTCCATTAGTAATATTGACAGTTATATTTCTGTGAAGGTTAGTGACCTCACATGAAAATGCTGTTAGTGTGATAAAAACACAAGAACTGATGTATACTTTGACAGAAAATAAACAGAGCAGTCACCTTAATCGGAGTCATGTGACTTCATGCATTTACCAGGACTCTGTGATCTGACTCACTGTTGTGTTTCTCCTCTGCAGAGGGATGGCTGAAAACCATCAGAGGTTTGTTCCACATTGGCACAGAAAACAATGAAGACTCCGCCACTCCACTTTCTCTTCTTCCAAAGTAACTCTGTTTACTGCAGTCAGTATGAGTTATCTGAAGCTTTTGGTTGATTGTTGCTTTGATTATCAGAGAAACTACTGTTTGATTTCTTCATTCAACCATTTCTATTTACACTCTGTAGACAGAAAGTGTTACAGGAAAAAATGATTCTATGTTTCTTTACCTTCTTTTAAATGTACAAAGATGCCTTTTGTCTGCCCTTTGCCTATGGTTAGATTAGTTTAGAATTATCTTTTTAGACTTTCCCAGCAAAGACATCTTGTTTCTGGGACACATTGTTTTAGATTGTTTTATCTTCCCTAGCTCTCTGCTGACGAGACTAGCACCATATATGGAGTTGTTTTATTTTATCTGTTTATTATTTGTTATCCTGTTCTCACTGTCTCTGTGCTCTGTGCCTATAAAAATTACCAAGCCACTGTGCATGGTGTGAGTTGTTCTTAGCAGCTCACCCGTGTACACGTTTGATAAAGAAAGTAACTTTGTCTCATTGTGTCTTTATTTCTCCTGGGTTTTTTACAGAGTTTTCCCCCAACAGAAATTGTCTTCTGTGGTCTGTGCACTACATTTTGGACTGGCTGTATTCTCTTGACAAGAACAACTTGTTACTTTAACTTATCCAAAACATTAATTTGCCTTTATAGGCTATAGTGTGAGTGTGTGTGAACAGATAAAAATGCTCAGATTAGAGCACTGCAGAAATGTGTGTGACTGGTAGAATAATGACTTGTAGTAGAAAGCTATTTAATGCTCAACTTGAATATAGGAAGGTTCTGTATAAGTACCAGTTCACTATGCATAAATGCACAGGAAAGCTCAGATGTCCAAGTTTTCCAACAGCACTTGAACAAAGCCTGCACAGTCAGAGTCTTAAAAGAGGATTTTTAAAAGAAAGAAAAGTCAGTAGATAATAATTGATACTAAAAAGACCAACAGCGCCTCCTTCAACTGACACATCACCACAGACAGGCACACAGCCCCGCCCCTCACTAGCAGCTAAACAGTGAGGTTTCAGCAGTGAGTAAAGCTCCTGTTTTAATAGTGTTGAAATATTGAAGAGTTAACATAAATGTTAACCTGGCTGCTCATTAGCAATTACCTGATAGCCACTTTACCTGTCTGTTTTGTTAAGGTAGTGGCTATGGCTACTAAATTAGATCATTTTTAATAACAATATACTATATAATGTTAAAACTGCACACAAATATATTGTAACCTGTGTGTGTCTGGTAACCCGTGCACACATTTTTTACCAATCTGTAAGTGAAAGAAAAGAATGTCACAAATATTTGTAGACATTTGTATCCACAGAAAACCTTTTAGCAGTTAGTCATCACATCTGTGTAAAATCTGTTTGAGTCATTCATGTTTAATTAGTTGGTGATGTGTCAATTTTTAATAATAGTTACACAAAAATCACTGCACATGAGTTGTATGGGTCATTTTTGCACATTTGTTACTAGCCTAATTCCTCTCTGTATGGCTCTTCATCCCCAAAGCAGCCTAAAGTTTTGTGTTTAAATGTAAGAAATATTCTATAAGATTGAGAAAACAAAAACTGATTGAAAGACTAAAGTGCTTCATGTTAGGGTTAAAAGACAAACGGGATAATTAACAAAGACACTAACAACACAAACTGTGCACATTAATTTATAAAATATATGTAAAAAACTGCGAATGGGGAAAAAATGGCAATGAATTGAACCATTAAATGTTGGACAAGGGTCATATAATTGGCTATTCATTCGAGGCTATGCTCCTTTTTAATCAGTGGAGTAGATATGGACATTGTTAAAAAAAAAAAAAAAAGGTCAATGACTCTAACTGAAGTACTATGTAGCTGTCACGGTTCTGTGTCCGTTGGACCCAGTATTTTGAGTTTATTATGTTTTGGATTAATTTTGCATCATGGATTGTTTTCTTGTTCTCTTGTTGTGCTTGTGATGACCTTGCTGTTTCCCTGGATTGCCTCTAAACTGTCTGCAGGTGTAACGACCAACATCCTCAGCTGTGACCTTCTTTATAACCAGTGAGCATTCTGCTGTAACACTCAGTCTGTCTGATTTGGCCTTTTCTTTGATCTGTCCATGATTAACCAGCTCTACTGCTGGTGTGCTTCTTGATTCAATGAAGAGCCAGTTGATAGCGTTACAGTTGTGATGATTCTTCATCACATTTTCACAAGGCAAAGTGACTTTATCTCCATCTCTGACAGTGAAGGAGAGTGAAAGATCTCCACTTAGTGTTCCTGAGAACACGACAAAGAATCAAAAAGGTAACACTGCATGTCAGAGCACAGATAATTTTGCACAGTTATGCACACATGTATGCATTTGTATCTTTTTCATTTTCACTAGTGCACTGAGCTGGAAATGTTTTTAAATCTTTCTCTTATACACATGTTGGATGTATCCTTACCAACTGAAGCACAGGTACAGCAATAAAAACACTTTAAGCTAAATCGATTTAACCATCATTTCTCATAGTCTCTCTTTTCTCACTTTCTTCTTGAGCTTCTGAAAAATAAGTGTATCAGCTTCCCTGTTATTAGTGAGGTAATACATTCATAGAACTCAGAATCTGCTGAGATGATAATAATAATAATGTCCTCAGTGTAAACTTTTGTAATCTCATTTATAAACGTATCTGTATTCCTACCTGTTAATTGAAGCATTAGTATCACTGATAAAAACATGTGAATCCATCTGAATTCAGCCATCATGCTTCTCGGTATTTCTCCTTCCTGTTTCTCACAGTAATGACAGTCGCAGACTTTAAAGTTGTGCTCCCTGTGGCGGTTCCTGTGGTTGTTATCTCACTATCTCACGCTAACTGTTCAGGAAGTCCTTTCTCTGACAATTTCTGTTGTTTATAAAATGGCTGGGGAACGAAACAATATTAAAGAGGTCAAAGGTCACTGCAGGCCATCAAACCCTGTAAAACTAAAACGAGCACGTAGAACAGACAGCCGAATGTTGCTCAGTGACTTATGATAATCCCACTGTCCGTTTGTGAAGGTAAGATTACGTCTTCTTGCTCTGATACTTGTTGGTCCCTCACTGTGTCTGTGAAGTGTTGTTTTTCTGAGAAGTGAAGGGGCAGAGTTGGTGAGAATGTAGAAGAGTTACCGTCAGAAACAGACGCTTCACACACTAAATGTCCTTTAGACATTTAAACTAAGTGTAACAGCAAACTGTTCTCACAGCTGAGGGTGTTGGTTATTACACTTTCAGAAAGTTCAACATATTGTTTTTTTTTTTTTGTGGCTCATGCCTATGTTGTTAATAGTAAACATTTCAATCATATAATTTTCAGCTCAGACTGTCTCATTAAAACACAAACTGGAAGATTACTGTAAATTTCATTCTCTCTTTTTTTATTCGTGACTGAAAGTAAGGCCAACAGGGTAGAAACATTAATCTGCATAGATGTGCAGAGGCAACAAACTCACAGGCTCAACTGTTGTCACTTCATTGGTACTCATTACATCTTATTTAAGTGTCTCTTTCTGAGAACTGAAGGGGAAGTGCTTTGGTGCAAATGTGGATACGACAGCCCCAGCATAACTCTGCAGGTTTTAACCTCTAATGACGACCAGACACAGGTCAAAAAACCACAGAGTGTCTTTTAGATATTTTAAAGCTGCAGAAGATGAATGATTCTTTATGTTTAAACATTTCAGTATCCAATTATGCTTTTTAGTGGAAAAGTTTACTAGAAGTGGGACATGCAAAGTATAAATTATCACCTTCTATAATGAATGAACCAGTTTACAAGAGATTTATTTTCAGTAGAGCAATGCAATCCACAGAATGAAATGTTCACACTCCCCAATGAAAGCCTTGACATGAGATAGGATACACAAAGCTGCCACATAAACACTGCAGACAGTCCAAATGAGTTGTTTCAGATATCACAGATGAAGTCATGCTTCCTCTAACTTCCTCAGAGGTCACTTGTCCTTGTATAGATGGAGATAAGCTTTTGGGCAGTGCTTTGAGTCTTTAAGTTATTCCTTTAAATATGTTATGTAATAGGATTATCATTTGGTTACCTTAAGTTTAGTTTATGTTTTACTTAAGTCATCTGTGTTAGTCTGTCATGTTTCTTGTCTTCTTGTTCATATTGTCAAGCTTGTGTTGCCATGTCTGGATTCCACTCTGTTTCTTGTTTTACTGTGAAAGTCCCTGTCCTATGTGCAGTGTTCCTTGTCTCGTTAGGTCTGATTTGTCCCAGCTGTGTTCCCACCTGTTCCACATCCCCTCATTATCTCTGTGTGTACTGAAGTCCTCTGTCCTACTTTGTTCAGTGTCAGGTTGTCTTTTGTCCTTTGCACCACCATGTTCCATCTATCATGTGTCACGTAGCCACGTCATGTTTTGGGTTTTTTTATGTTTATCTTTAATTTCCCCAGTTTAGGTTATTGTTTAGCATCACCTCTGCCTTTTGTTTTGCAATGTCTTACCAGCCTTAATAAACGTCTCGCTTTCTGTTAAGTTTGAGTTTTGTTTTAGAGTGTCTGCGCTTGAGTTTACCTCCTTTATTCACACAGTCAGCTTTGCAGCCTGACTGTGACAGGCAGGTCTCAAAGTTGTGGCTGAATGGCATATTTAAATGTACTTTAAAGTCAAATAGAGAAGCTAACAGGATAGGGCAAAAATCCAATCCAAATTTACATTTGTAGTCATGAAAGCACAAACCAGTCACAGGATGCTGGGAAGGGTTGTCAAAGAGTTCAAAGGAGAGAAATGAACGAAGATAGGGTGTACTTATGGAACTGGGACAGGTAGAAGTGGTTGTTCTTAAAATAACATGAGAGTTAAAGATTGGAAACAAGACACCAAAAGTGACTGAAGTGAGAGATGCAAAACAGACTTTCTGCTTAGAATTTTTATTTATTTTAAAGATTGCATTATGTTCAAACCCATTAAAGATAACAGTGTGTGTGATTACATCATCATCAATCAAAACTCATTTGAGCGCAGACCAGATTCGACCACATACAAATGACTTTGTATCCAGGCTCAGGCTCATAAAACTAAGCTCAAAACTCTAAACTAACTTTCTGCAGCTGAAAAAGAAAGAAATGAAAAATGGCTTTGAAATCTATTACCCAAGTGCCAACAGGAGTGTTTTGGAAATAATAGTGAGAGCATGTTTTTCAAATTCAGAAATGATCAGCAAATGCAGATGTAAAAGAAAAATATTTGTATGTGTATTTCTTTTTACAACAACCATGCTGTACAGGAGGCTTCTGCAGAAAGAGAAAACAACATGTCAAACGTGTTTCTATTTTTGTGGTCCAGAAAACCACCAAAAGCTACCCCTGCCTGCTGAAAACTGATGAAAAACAATGTACACCTCCAAAAAACACAGTACAAGGAGAAAGAGCTTTTTACCGCTGATGCAGGCAGGTATTTTAGAAAAGTCACTGTGGTTCTAAAAAGATCATATCAAGATTTCAAATTGTTGTCCAAACTGTGACTAAGGCAAAAACAACGATTCTCTTTTTAAAAGCTTCTGCTCCTCGTGCAAATATAAAGCTTGTTGATGTGCTCATCAGTGAGATCTGATAGAAGCTGGAGGGTTGGTCAAGCTACTTCAGTAGACTGGACTTTTTCATTGTTCACCATCTTTACACACCTGTAAAATACAAAATCATAAACCCGTGCTTCTTCAGAGCTTCATGTCTGGTTTATCAACCCTTCTTGCTTATGTGTGAACATTCTCACCAGCTCTTGTCCAGATGTTGATGACCACAACAGCTGCTATAAGTGCTGCTAAACCCAGAGGCACTATGATGAGCCTGTACCAGCATGAGCCTGGAGACAGAGCATGAAAAGCATGAAAATAATATTTTAAATGTCATTTTCTGATTGTTTTTGTTTTTTAATGTAGATGAATACAGAGGAAAAAAAACATGTATCTGAAATTAAAACATTTCATTCTAAAATATAGAAATATTGAAAAAAAAAAAAGCTGAATATTGTTGATTACCTTGTAATTTTGTTGAATCATCCATGATTTCCAGCTCTTTTGTTGTGTTTCCAGTTGTAGTTTCTGATTTTATTGTTGTTGCAGTATTTGATTTCTCACCTGAATAAAATTCAGTGGACCTTTCATTAGGAAACTAAGTTCAGTCAATTACAGTTTTTTCTGAATGCTTAAACCCTAACTGTGATTCCTGTAGCACAATCTCTAAAACTATTCAGACTTATAGCAAAACCACTCACTGAGTTTGCAAAACTAAAAGCACAAAAACTGCTTTGCACTCAGTTTGCAATTTTGTAACACACACTTTGCAAAACTGTAGGCACAATTCACTGCACAACACTCAATTACCAAATTTCCAACACACTCCTAGCAAAAGTATACACATGTATGGCTATCATTAACACTAATTTGCCAACTGTCTGGCACACTTCCCCATGTGAAGTAGAGGAGGCCGAGGAAGAGGACGTGGAGGTGAAGAAGTAGAATGAAGAGGACGACAAGGACAAGGAGGAGCAAGAGGAAGACGAGGAGGGGGGAGAGGAAGATGAGGAGAGGGGGAGAGGAAGGGTAGGAAGAGTAAGAAATAGAATTGCTGATGACATCAGAGCTACAATAGTGGACCATGTAATCAACCGTGGAATGACCCTGAGGGTAGCTGGCCAACAGGTCCAGCCTAACTCGAGCCGCTACACTGTAGCAAGTACCATAAGGACATCTTGAAATGAGAATCGGTTAGTACAGTCACTTCGCACAAAGATTTGTAGCACTGCCATATGCCAATGAGAAACACACCAATACCATTGATGTAAAAATACTGAAATTGCTACTTTACAGAATTGCTAGATGACCAGATGCTGGGGGCAGAGGAAGCATGTTCACTGCAGACCAAGTAACCCATATAGTCATTATGGCGATTGCAAATAATCCTATACTTGGAAATGAACACTTGTGTTTGTTTTGATGTGTTTGAATAAACACCAGTACTTGAAGTTTGGCTCCCTCTATGCTTATGGATCTATGACAGAAGTATGAGCTCAAACTGACATAGCCTACCTTGTGCACAGAGAAAGCAAAAGCCAGATGTGTTTTGTATTCATACCATCAGTGTGCAGTTGGTGCATTGTGTGCTTAGTAGATGATGGCTTGTGTGTACTGTTTGATACGGAAACACCATTTTTACGAAGGTGTGAAGAGTTAATCTAGCTGTGTTTGCTTTTACAAGAGAACTACAATGTTTTGATTATTGGGTGACAGGTTTTCTTATTTGTGTGAAGAGTTTTGCAAAATTAGCCAATAGTTACAAAAAATGTGCTTAAGAAATCAGAAAAAACTGTAAAGCTTCAGATCAATAAAATGAGCGGATATTTTAGGTAATTAGTCAGATTAATGCAAAGTTATTTTGAAAGGTTCTTCAGAATCTCTCCTGGTTTCTGATGACTGAGCGCTGAAGGTAAAAAGCTGCTCTTTTTTTCCTTCTGTTGTTACGCTACAGTTAAAGTCATAAGTTGATATATGAGTGATGCATCATTCAGAAATGTCACAGTAGCAGAGCAGGAAGACTCCGATGTTTTTAAATTTGAGTAATCTCCATCCAGAGCTTCACTGATATGGATCCACTTCACTTTGTGTTTGCACCGTCCATATGTCCACACAGAGCAGTTTAAAGTCACCTCAACAGCTTTCTTGTGTTCAGTCACTGGTGAAGATGAAATTCAAGAGAAATACCAAATAAATATAAGTTTCCTTTTTTCAAAATGTAACTTGTCAGCATGTTGTTCTAACAGGATGGTTTGAGCTCAAAAATATAGTGTTGCAAATACTCACTACTAACAACAGACAGATAAACCACAGCATCTGGACCTTGCTGTCTCCCTGGATTGCCTCTAAACTGTCTGCAGGTGTAACGACCAACATCCTCAGCTGTGACCTTCTTTATAACCAGTGAGCATTCTGCTGTAACACTCAGTCTGTCTGATTTGGCTTTTTCTTTGATTTGTCCAAGATTAACCAGCTCTACTGATGGTGTGCCTCTTGAATCAGTGAAGAGCCAGACAGTAGTGTCACAGTTGTGATGATTGTTGATGAGATTTTCACAAGGCAAAGTGACTTTATCTCCATCTCTGACAGTGAAGGAGAGTGGAAGATCTCCACTATTTACTCCTGAGAACATGACAGAATCAAAAATGTTAACACTACATTTTTCAAGAGTGCATCAAACTCAGTTTTCATTGTTCACAGAAACACCACAGCTTTGTGTGCTAAATAAAAATGATATTACTAAAATTAAAAAGAAGAGTTAGTTTTCAAATCCTAAGACGATGTACAGTGTAAAAATCATCCTTACCTCCAAACTGAAGCATGAGTACAAAGAACAGAAACATTTCTATCCATCTAAATGTAACCATCGTGTCTCTCAGTCTCTCCTTTCTTCTCAGGCTTCTAAAGCATAAGCGTGTCTTCTTCCTGTAGTTTTCGATCTATGACTTCCTCATTATGACTTTCAGCTTTCTTTCTCACATTTCTGCCATTATTCTTACACAACCAGACTGTCACAGCTTCCATGTTCCTCATTTATTAACAGCCAGTTGTTGTTAAAGTGACTCCTAAAATTAATCTCTTAGATAGTTAAGTAAGGTTTGGTTGTCCTGTCCACTTTACTTTATTTACTTCTGCAATATGAGAAACTGAATCATAATGCTCAGAGTTTACGCACACCGCCAAACCAAAAGGGCTCGTATCAGACGCCACAGATACAATTGCAATGAGAAGCAGCACACACTTTGAAAACCATGTTTTTTCTTTTCCTTGTGTGGTGGAATAACAGTTTTCCTGCTGCGTCGAGCAGAGGGAGTAGCAGGAAATGCACCTTGAGTGGGTGAAACCCCTCTCTCCCATTTGTCCAATCGAAAAGTTTACAGAGACGAACAAATTTGCAGGATCATAAATCCCAAAGAGATGATTTTCACAAAGCACAGGGATTTAGAGGAGTGTTAATCACAGGATGTTTTCCATTGTGATTCTATATTGTTGAATACGGAATAATTAACTAATTCAGCTTTGAAACACACACTCAAACAGTTCTGCGATATAGATGTTTAAATGACTGCAAGCAGAAACAGCTGATGTAACATGTGACTTTTATTATGTCTGAGGATGTTAGATCATTTCTTCCACTGCTTCACATTTTGTTATAATGAATATACAGCACCCCCTTCTGGATAAAGGGATTGCTACAGTAATAAATTCTGAACTTTGTCAAACTGGAGACAATTTATGGATAAAACATAGTGCAACATTCTGTGTTAGAAATGTAAATGAGCAGTATAATATCCTTTTTGTTAAACATGGAGAACTTAAGCCTATTAGAAACATTTTTACACAATCTGATACAAATAACAGGTTAAAAAGGGCCTGAGCGCAACCATAACCAGTGTAACGTAAGAAAGCTTGTATGAGCTGTAGCTGTTTCGTCAACACGTGTCTCTCACTGGTTTGTTAACGGCAGCATAGAGGCTGCTGGGATCACTGGAGGGTGCAGCAGAAGTGATGTGACTTTTCATGGTGATGTAGGTCACTGTGTCATCATCTTCATCATCATCATCTTGACCCACAACCTGAAAATGAATACACAAAAAACAAAATAATTAAGACCATAATAATGTAGGGTAAGGCAGATATGATAATAGTATTATAATCTTAATATTTATTCTTAACACTCAGATATCAACATTTACCTTGCTCTTTCATGGGAATTTTTATTGTTATTAACTGACATCACCTGAATAACCAACAGGACAGCTTACCTGAGCTTTACTGGTGGTGTTGTTAGTGTAGCTGATGGAGGAATAGGGAACAGCGTATTCAGATTCAGCCTGCACAGATACGACAACATAGAGACTGCTCAGTAATGCTTAGATTCAACATATGGGAGAACAAATACAAGTGGTGAGTAGGGATGGGTACCGGTGTCCGGTGCCATAAACGGTAGTAACCAGACCGAAAAGCAGCGCACATTTCGGTGCTTTATTTCGGTGCTTTTTTTTCCTGAGCTGTGATACACTTCTAGCCAATCATTTTACGTTTCCGAGGATAGTAGGTGGGCCCAGGTACGTACATTCTTTTAGAGCAGAGCTACAGATTAAAAATGCCCAAGGCGAAGCGGTCAAAAGTCTGGCTGTACTTCACAGCAAAATATGCAAACTCAGCAGCCTGCAACAAGTGCTTTAAGCTGATACTGTGATACTGTCAAAGGAAGTAACACATCAAATCCGATGAAATACCTGGCGACGCATAGCGTTTTTTTTTTAAAAGGCCAGAAATGCGCTGTATTTGATAGCTTGCTGCGAGACCTCACACCGAGCACATCTACTGCGGGTGTGGTGCCTGTTATCAGACCCGGAGTTAGCAACATCCCCAAAAACACGAAGAGTAGAGTCCTGGCCCCTAGCCCTGCCAGTGTAGCAGAAATGATGAGGATGATGATGGCAGCAGCAGCAGCCGTTCGTCTCTGCGTGAGTAGCTTAATGTTGTTCGTGTGTAATTTACATTGAGTAGGCTAACCACGTTATTACATTAATGCAGGTAAGGTGAGCTAGCAAACATCATCATAGGTACATGCGGCTGTCTTCTTGTTTGATGGCAGATACTCCCTTCACTCTGGCCAAAAAGGCTAAAATGACCAAAGAAAAAGAGGGAAACAGCTAAACATGAGAGGTTTTTGGATAAAGTTTGTGTTTTTTCCATTGTTTAAGCACTGCTTCCAGCCAAGAGTGATACCATATATGCCCCATAGCTGCAGAAAAGGCTAACATTGTTATCTTTTTACAAAAAACCAGCTGAACATGAGAGGTTTTTGGACCAATTTTGTGTTCTCCATTCTTTAAGCACCGGTTTGAGCACCGGCACCGTTTCAAAAGTACCGATTTGGCACCGGTATCGGATAAAACCTAAACGATACCCATCCCTAGTGGTGAGTAAGTATTTGAGCTCACAGAGTCCTGAATGGTTCCTGGAGCAGACAGAGTCACTGCAGGGTTTAAACTGAGTTCCTGGAACAAATAAAACAGACAAAGAAGCCTCATAAACACAGCAGACTATAATCACATCAGTGAGAAAGACTGATTACTCGTATATAGCATGAAAGTGTTATAACTCACAGCATTTTCATTCATCTGTGATTTGTGTTCTGAAAAAGAGAAAAATCAATTCAAGCTTTTAGAATGAAAGTCCATCCTGGTTTCTGCAGTCTCCCTGGTGATGAAAGCTCAGTCTTGTGAAAGCTCTCACCTTTAACTCTCTTCCATATGATGCCTATGAAAGCACTCATTATGAGTACTGTTAACCCCAGCGCTACAACAATAAACTTCCACACACCTGAAGAAAAAGAAAAACATTAAACACATTATGTCTGCAGGTTCTTGTCTTTTTAAAATCCTGATGTATAAAAATCAAATGTGTTTTAGGTTGTATAAAATTACTCAGTTAAGATCATTGTATTTGCTTAAAATGACCAACAAAGAAATATTGTTCTGGTTATAATGTTATTTCACTGACAGAAATGTTTTTTAAAAATAAGCTTTTTTATAAACTGGAACAGAAAATGAACAGCAGCCTCATTAAGCTGACTTCCCCTTTTCCTTCTTTCCATTAATACATCTCCACAGGATGTTTTCTTTTACAGCTTATTTTTGGGAACTTGCTGAAGTGAAGTAAGTGTATCGTGTATAAGAATCCAACGCTGACTGTTGGTAGGAGCGGGCTTCTGCAGTCTGTTAAATTGTGCTTCTTTTGCAGTGCTTTTCTACTTTACCTGACTTCAAAGCGCTTTATACAACTCGCCTTATTCACCCAATCATACAAGCACTTTTTCTATGATCATATCCCCAAAAAAGTTCTTTGTTTGTTTATAACAGGATGAAGTTATTGTAAGGACTGAAATGTTTACGTATCCCTTCTCTGACCAGAAGATTGACTGAAGATAAACTCCTGCACGTTTCCACCATGTGCTACTTGGCACTTCAACATCTCAGAGTTCTTGGATGTGTAAATGTGATCAGATGTTGCAAAGGTCACACTGCAGGCAGACTGTGACATCCTCAGGTCTTTGTTACCATAGAGCCACTTCACAGTGTATTTACATTCTTTATATGTGGACACAGAGCACTTCAATGTCACTGTGTCATCCTCCTTATATTCAGTTACTGTTAAAAAAGAGAGAACAAGAATAACATTTACAGTAATCATCACTGTAGTTATAGTTATTGTAATGTTTCAGTTTGATGTTCTAATAATCTGAAAACATTATGATGGAAATACTCACGGTTAACAACAGACAGCTCAGCTACAGAGTCTGAACCTTCTTTTTGTCCTGATTTGTTGAACCTTCTGCAGGTGTACTGACCAACATCCTCAGCTGTGGGCTTCTTTATAACCAGAGAACATTTTGCTGTAACACTCAGTCTGTCTGATTTATTTTTGACCCCTTGGTGAATCTTCCCGTTTTCAAACAGTGTTACTACGGCTCTATTTGACTGACTTAAGAGCCAGGTAGTTCTGTCACATTTATCTTGATCATCTGTCACATTTTCACATGACAAAGTGACCTCCCCTTCATCCCTGATAATAAACTCAGAGTAGTCAGCTGCTGCTGCTGTGAAGAAAAGAATAAAATCAATAATGTCAACAAACTAAGCTTTTGTAATCTCATTTTTAAACGTTTAAATATTCTTACCTGACAATTGAAGCATTAGTATCACTGATGAAAACATTTGAATCCACCTGAATTCAGCCATTCTCCGTCTTTCTCCTTCCTGTTTCTCACATTAAAAATTAATCTCTGAAATAGTCCTTCTTGTAGAGATGCTGTGTCCACTTCCTGTGATTTATGCTAATATTATGCTGATAGAGAGGGCCAGGTGAAGAGGACAACTATCTGCTGTTGATGTCCAAGCTGTAACAGATAAGATGTTTTCTTTCTAGCTCTAACACGTGTTGGTTCCTCATTGCATTTCTGAAATAGTTTTTCCTCTGAGAAGCAAAAGGGAAGTCTTTTGGTAGGAATGTGAGTACATCAGCAGCAGAATTTTTAGCACTTAATGATGACCAAAAAGAGAAACACAGATCGTTTCCACACTCAGTGTCCTTTAGATATTTTAAAGCTGCAGGAGACCATCTGCATTCACTTTGGACTGTAATATATAAAAAGATCATTTGTGTGGATTCTCAGGACTGTTTGATGAAATGTAACTTAAAAGGTATATAGACAAGCTAATGGGACAAACCTTTCACTGGAACAGCTGGTACAACATGTGACTTTTATTATATTACTTTCACTGCAGATTAAACATCTTCACTGCTACACCAGTCTGTTAAAATGTGGGCTATATGCTTTCAAATCATGGCTGGATAAACGTTCTCAAACACTCTTTAATGTGTTACGGCTGTGACCGTAATTGTGTGTGGATTTGAGTGTCTAGGTGCTCCTCCGGGATTGACGATTTGGCGTTGGTAATGTGTTGTTTTTGCGTGACTGTTATGTGTTTCCTACTTTACTTTGAAAGTCTGTGTCATCTTAGTGTGTTCAGTTTACGTTTCCTTGTCTCGTCAGTTCTGATTTGCCCCAGCTGTGTTTCCCTCCTGTTGTCCATTCCCTGATTGTTCCCTCCATGTATTTAAGCCCTGTGTGTCAGTTGTCATGGTCGCGATCTTCCCCCCGTTGTAAATAGTTTGGCGCCTTGTGTTGTGATGTAAATAAATGTCGTATCTTGCTTTAAATCTCGTTTTGGGATTATTTTAGTGGGGTTTTTTTGTGTTTTTTTTCTTTATTTTTACTTTTTTTCGTGTTGCACTCCGGTTGCCTAGGCCGGGGTGTAACATATGGGGGCTCGTCCAATCACTGTGGGGTCCGAGGACCGCTTCAGCCTTCGTTTGTCTTCGCTGGAGGGTCCGTGGGACCGCTCCAGCCTTCATCTGCCTTCGCTGGAGGGTCCGTGGGACCACTCCAGCCTTCGTCGTCTGCTGGAGGGTCAGGGGGACCGCTCCAGCCTCCATCAGTTTCATCTGCCTCCGCTGGAGGGTCCGTGGGACCGCTTCAGTCTTCATTTGCCTTCGCTGGGGGGTCCGAGGGACCGCCTCAGCCTTCGTCGTCTGCTGGAGGGTCAGGGGGACCGCTCCAGCCTCCATCAGTTTCATCTGCCTCCGCTGGAGGGTCCGTGGGACCGCTTCAGTCTTCATTTGCCTTCGCTGGGGGGTCCGAGGGACCGCCTCAGCCTTCGTCGTCTGCTGGAGGGTCCGTGGGACCGCTCCAGCCTTCATCCACCTTCGCTGGAGGATCCGAGGGACCGCCCCAGCCTTCGTCGTCTGCTGGAGGGTCCGTGGGACCGCTCCAGCCTTCATCCGCCTTCGCTGGAGTGTCCGAGGGACCGCTCCAGCCTTCATCAGCTTCGTTTGTCTTCGCTGGAGGATCCGAGGGCCCGCTCCGGTTTTCCGTTTCCACTGGAGGACCCGTCCAGTCATCAGCGTTGCCTGCGGGACGGTGGCCGGTGCCGTATGGGCTGGACATGGAACGAACATTTTTCGTTGGGGTTGTATGTTTTAAATGTTTGTTTTTTTGGGTGGGGGGTATGTTAGGTCTATGCTGGGTCAAGTGTGCTGCCTGTGCAGGTGTTTACCGGTCACAACCCACTGGTGTTCCTTTCCCAAATGTGCAACTCCAATCAAAGACTTATGCGCTGGTCCTTGTTGTTGCAAGATTTTAACTTGGGGATCAGTTACAAGAAAGGGAAGGTTGACGTATTGGCTGACACCCTGTCTAGAGCACTGTCTCCTTGAATTAAACATTTTGGGGTTAATGTTAATTCTTGGGTAAGGGGGTGTTACGGCTGTGACCGTAATTGTGTGTGGATTTGAGTGTCTAGGTGCTCCTCCGGGATTGACGATTTGGCGTTGGTAATGTGTTGTTTTTGCGTGACTGTTATGTGTTTCCTACTTTACTTTGAAAGTCTGTGTCATCTTAGTGTGTTCAGTTTACGTTTCCTTGTCTCGTCAGTTCTGATTTGCCCCAGCTGTGTTTCCCTCCTGTTGTCCATTCCCTGATTGTTCCCTCCATGTATTTAAGCCCTGTGTGTCAGTTGTCATGGTCGCGATCTTCTTCCCCCCCCGTTGTAAATAGTTTGGCGCCTTGCGTTGTAAATAAATATCATTTTGCTTTAAAGAAAATGGTGGTCGTTTTGGGATGATTTTTGTGGGGTTTTTTTGTGTTTTTTTTTCTTTATTTTTACTTTTTTTCGTGTTGCACTCCGGTTGCCTAGGCCGGGGTGTAACAAATGTTTTTGTTAATTGATATGCTTTTAAAAATATAAAAATATTATTTAATCAAGACAGTTACCATAACAGAGCAGGTAAACTAACTCTAGCCTCCAAACACGCGAAACGTCACTAATGTCTCACATATGAAAACTCGCTCTCTCTCTTTCTTTCGCTCGCCCGCTGTCCGTTGCGGGTGTCACCCCTAAAAACTTCCCCTTCTCCCTAAACAACCAAATGTCACATGTTGCCTTATCATTTTTTTTTTTGATTGGCTGACATGGTAAACTGGTATATAGCTTGAACTCCGCACTTTTGACCCAAGTTGAAATGGAGACTCTGACGTGCTGCATCTTGTAGCTGTGTCCTCTTAAATTGGTCATGTGATTTTGACGCGTCCCGCGACCCCAGAGGGTTAAATTAGTTAAAATGAATTCACAGATGCAGAATTTGTTCTACAATTCATCATTTAAGTAGAATCCTTTATTTCAATGTGTGTGGCTCTTGTGGTCCTCCATACTTTACACCCATAATGGTAACAGGCAGTGGCGAGAACATAACTGCTAGCGACCATTTCAAATATCGTTAAAAAGAGTAAGTTACTTTGACCATTTTTAACGTAAGTTAAATACAAAAAATTCCCACTAAAACTCAAATTAAATGATGCCACAGTAAATAGCCCACAAAATGAAGATTTCCGTTGAACAGTAGTGCCTTTTATCCGTATGTTAAAAACCGGATAATTCTTTTAGGAAAAAACAACAACAAAACAACGTTAAATAAAGCTTACATTTCAAGCACTTACAGATTAATTCCTAAAGGCAAATTTAATATCGAAACAGCTGGTATTTCAGTGCTCTAATGGAAACTTGTTCATGTCACATAACATTGACATCCACTTCTTAACCCTCTTTATAAAAAGTACACACAATCTTTAAACCCTTGTTTAATATAATCACTCACCACTGTAGACGGTAGATTTTTCACTACATACAAGCTTAAATGAGAAGCTGAAGCGCAGTCGATGATCTTTTAAGGAGCGGGGTCAGATTGATGTACTGTTAACGTGGGGATGTGTCGTGAGGAGGTGCCGTTCACACGTCTGGAGTTTTTCTTTCTTTATCCTGAGTCAAGATTGTTCTACTTTAAGAGAGATGAGTGGATAACTGAATGGGAGACAGAAAGCCCGTCATCAGTTGCCTTTAAGGCTAGCTTCACATATAGCAACAGCAAATGGATGCTCTAATTCCCCTGCACAATGTTGCTGAAGTCAATAAAAATGGCAACAAGGCAAATTAATCACTGTGGAAAAAAAGAAAGACAAATTTATACCGTTATTGGAACAAACTATGGAAAATAAAAACATTTACAGTTTTTTCTGAATGCTTAAACCCTAACTGTGATTCCTGTAGCACAATTTCTAAAACTATTCAGACTTATAGCAAAACCACTCACTGAGTGTGCAAAACTAAAAGCACAGAAACTGCTTTGCACTCAGTTTGCAATTTTGTAACACACACTTTGCAAAACTGTAGGCACAATTCACTGCACAACACTCAATTACCAAATTTCCAACACACTCCTAGCAAAAGTATACACATGTATGGCTATCATTAACACTAATTTGCCAACTGTCTGGCACACTTTCACATGTGAAAACTTTTTTAGATAATTAGTTCACTTTGCAATCAGCCTAAGCACTATAATACAGGTAAGCTGTGTGTGCGGAGTACAATGGAGGGAGCAGAAAGAGTGAGAAGTAGAGGAGGCCGAGGAAGAGGACGTGGAGGTGAAGAAGTAGGATGAAGAGGACGACAAGGACAAGGAGGAGCAAGAGGAAGACGAGGAGGGGGGAGAGGAAGATGAGGAGGGGGAAGAGGAAGATGAGGAGGGGGGGAGAGGAAGATGAGGAGGGGGGAGAGGAAGATGAGGAGGGGGGGAGAGGAAGGGTAAGAAGAGTAAGAAATAGAATTGCTGATGACATCAGAGCTACAATAGTGGACCATGTAATCAACCGTGGAATGACCCTGAGGGTAGCTGGCCAACGGGTCCAGCCTAACTCGAGCCGCTACACTGTAGCAAGCACCATAAGGACATCTTGAAATGAGAGTCGGTTAGTACAGTCACTTCGCACAAAGATTTGTAGCACTGCCATATGCCAATGAGAAACACACCAATACCATTGATGTAAAAATACTGAAATTGCTACTTTACAGAATTGCTAGATGACCAGATGCTGGGGGCAGAGGAAGCATGTTCACTGCAGACCAAGTAACCCATATAGTCATTATGGCGATTGCAAATAATCCTATACTTGGAAATAAACACTTGTGTTTGTTTTGATGTGTTTGAATAAACACCAGTACTTGAAGTTTGGCTCCCTCTATGCTTATGGATCTATGACAGAAGTATGAGCTCAAACTGACATAGCTTACCTTGTGCACAGAGAAAGCAAAAGCCAGATGTGTTTTGTATTCATACCATCAGTGTGCAGTTGGTGCATTGTGTGCTTAGTAGATGATGGCTTGTGTGTACTGTTTGATACGGAAACACCATTTTTATGAAGGTGTGAAGAGTTAATCTAGCTGTGTTTGCTTTTGCAAGAGAACTACAATGTTTTGATTATTGGGTGACAGGTTTTCTTATTTGTGTGAAGAGTTTTGCAAAATTAGCCAATAGTTACAAAAAATGTGCTTAAGAAATCAGAAAAAACTGTAATGGCAGATTATTATTGCTTTTACTTACACTTATTATTTAATCTACTCATCTGTTTACTGAGATTATATTTTGGCCTTTATAATGGTTTGGATGTCAATACCAAACATTTAGAATCAGAAAAATAAAATGAAATCTTACAAGTTTTTTCTGCTAATTTTTATTTCCCAATGTATTATTTTTTGCCAGATAAACCTTGTTCCTTTCCTCCTTCTTTTATTAGGTACGCTTCCTTTTTCTTCATGCTTGCTTCTTTCTTGACACACATGCAACACAGCCGAGCCTGAACTGTTATGCTCGTACGAAACAGACAGGCAGCGCTTATGGTGACAATTCTAGAGTCTATTAGGGTCCTTCAACCAACAAAATCCCATGTGAAGTGTGTGAAATGGTAGCTGACATCGCTACTGTTTTCAAAATACAAATATAAAATATGACAAAAATGTAATTCATGAATGGATAAGTTGTCCTAATGTAGTTATCTTAAGCAAACATTGCTTATTTGCTTGAGGCAATGAATTTGCATATATATATATATATATATATATATATATATATATACATATATATATATATAATAACTATGTATACATATATACCAATTTTTATTTAAAATAAACAAAATATAACAATAAATGTCATGAACTAGCTGTGTGCTGGTAAGAGAAGACCCAAATGCAGACTCACAGAGGCAAAGGGCAAACTCAAAAAAACACAGCTTTATTTGCTGGCTGGGAGAAACAATACAAAACTACACTGGAAAAATAAACTAAGCACACAGAGGTGCACACAGGTAAACACACACCGTACAACACAACACAGAACAAGGAAAACACAGGGCTTAAATACACTGAGGGATAACGAGGGAATGAGACACAAGAGCAAGGTGCAGGTGGGAGTAATCAAACATGAAAAGACCAAAGCAAAACCACAAACACTGACATGAGACAAGGGAACGTCACAGTAACAGGAAATATAACACAAAGACGCTGACTTGACACTGAACAAACTGAACACGGAGCAGAGAGACAGGAGTGACAAAAGACACAACTCACTGGGGAGGCAGAAGGAACATGGAGACAAGGGTAACTAGACACGGGACACAGGGAAGGCAAAGTAACAGGAAACCTATACATGAACTACAATAAACAAAGAACATAACTAAAACCAACAAAAACACTGGGTCAGAGACCCAGTACCGTGACAATAAAACTCATGTGCTGGAGCCTTTATTGGCTGCTTGGGATTTTACATAATGGAAAAACACTTTTTAATATCATAAAATCATCAGGCCTAAACTGCAGATATACAAACACATATATGCACACTGATAAAGCAATAAACAATCTATGAAAAAATATAGTGCAACATAATACAACAGCAGTTTTTTTCTGCTGAGCTGATGTTGTGGATCAGTGGTATCTGACAGAAACACCAGAGCCTCCAGTGCTTTCATACTTTATTGAAACATCATCTTTATCATAATGTACCTGTGAAAAACAAGCAAAAAACCCAAAACCAAATGTATCAGATTGTGAGACAAATAAATTGGCATTGTGTTTATTATTACCTGTGGTTTCAGTTATATTCTTTCCATTAGTTCTTAGTTTTCTTTTCTTTTGTGTTTTTGAGTGTTAGGTTGAAATTGTTAAATGTTACCATTATTGTACTGCCAAGGTCTCCCCTTCCATCCATCCATCCATCCGTTCGCTTCCACTTATCCTTCTTAGGGTCGCGGGGGGTGCTGGAGCCTCTCCCAGCTGTCATAGGGCGAGAGGCGGGGTACACCCTGGACAGGTCACCAGTCTGTCGCAGGGCTAACACACAAAGACATCATTCGCGCTCACATTCACTCCCGCATTCACACCTATGGGCACTTTGGATTAATCAATTAACCTATCCCCACAAGCTGACAGAGGCGAGGCTGCCGGACACTGGCGCCACCGGGCCCTCTGACCACCACCAGTAGGCAACAGGTGAAGTGTCTTGCCCAAGGACACAACGACCGAGACTGTCGGAGCCGGGGCTCAAACCGGCAACCTTCCGATTACAAGACAAACTGCCAACTCTTGAGCCACGATCGCCCCAAAATTATAAACACAACAAAAGCTATTTTGCCCAAACACCTGAAATACATCTAATTAATATTTTAGCTATTTTTAGTTGTTTTAAACAGCTGATCGTGAGCTCACCTGTTTCCTCATCTGAGGTCTGACAGCTAAAGGTAAACAGCTGCACACTTCCTGTGTTAGCATCAGTCACGTCACACTTCATTTTCTCATATCTTGATGGATAGATATAGTGAGACTTCCAAAGGGTCACAGTAGTGGAGCAGTCAGTCTGTGAGGTCAGTATTTCTTTGTCATCTTTGTTCATATCTTGACGTTTAATCAGCCAATTCACGGTGTGATGACACTGTCCATATGTCACCACAGAGCAGTTTACAGTTTTTCTCAGTTGCTTTGGTGCATTTCTCACAACAGAATTGATCTCTGCACCACTACTAAGGCTCTTCTCAAAACAATTGGTGCAAACTGCAAAACATGGTGGATAACTTGCAAAAGTGAGTCACCTCATCAAAAAGAAAAGTCAGTTGCTCAAAATAAGTAGTCAATGCTTCAAAAGC
Organism: Mchenga conophoros; assembly: GCF_057382185.1. Lineage (NCBI taxonomy): Eukaryota > Metazoa > Chordata > Actinopteri > Cichliformes > Cichlidae > Mchenga > Mchenga conophoros. The sequence continues at coordinate 21,691,226 of NC_140540.1, forward strand.
AAGTCCCTTAATCAAAACAGATAATATATTCATCAAAAGCAAGTACTTATATCAAAGTGTCAGGGCTGTCACAATTACAAGTCATTACACCAGCACCTTTGGTCACAAAATCAAATGGTTTGAACAGGTTCTCATTGTGACGGATTTCTTTGTAGGTGCTTCCCAATGACTAATAATAAAAAGATTAACCTGAGACAGATGAACCAGAGCGTTTAGAGTTTGTATTTCTCCTAATTTGTACTGTAGGCATGAATAAAGACCAACTTCCTCAAATGTGAGCTTCTTAATAACCAGAGAACAGTTCGCTGTAACACTCAGTCTGTCTGATTTGACTTTGTCTGTCCAAGTGTGATCAGCTCTACTGTCGTTTTGTGTCTTGAAACAAAGGTCCATTCAGTACTGTCACAGTTATTCTGCTCATCTATCACATTTAGACAAGGCAGAGTGACGTCATCTCCAACTTTCATAAAAATGGATATTTCAGTTTCAGATACTGTTGAGAAGATTGATGAGAAATATGAAAGATAAATTAGAATGCAGCAGTTTTACAATCAGAGCGAAGATTTTAGACTCGGGTCTGTAAACATGTCCCATATTTCCCTAAAACAACAGTACATGCTCAGCTTTCTTATTTACTGTAAAGTTTATTGACCATAGTAATACTGATAATATTTAGTTTTGTTGCTAATAAAATGTTTCCTGTATCCTTACCTGGAATCAGAATCATCAGCATCAGAGATAAAAACATTTGAATCCATCTGAATTCATCCATCGTGCTTCTCTGCCTCACGTCTTTCTTGTTGTCGATCTCAACCGTCACAGTCTCTGAACTGATGACTCTTTTTACTTCCTGTCATTAGTCAGATCTCACTTCCTCACTGCAACTTTAGTCATTTGTAGTTCTTTCTTCTTGTTGGTATTGAGTATGTGAGCTTTCTCTGAAATTGATGAATACATTTAAATATTAAACAAAGATGACACAAATAAACACAAAATGCAATTCCTAAATTAAGTTGTTTATTATTAAGAGGGGAAAAACCTATATGGCCCTGTGTTAGACCAAGTTAAATGTGCGACAGTGTCAAAGTGCTATAGACAAGGGTGCAGGGATCAGGTCTCCAGGGAATCTGCAGGGAAAAGCAGGGGGAACACACTCACTCTCCTTCTGTCTCTCTTGGCGTCTCACCAGTCTCTCACTCCTCTCTCGTACCAGAATTTCTGTAAGGAACAAGGGCAGGTCCAGGGTGTCTGTACACAGGGAAACGACGTGTTAGCACAAGATTCAAAATCCAAGAGAACTAGATTACTAGTGTCCTAGCCAGGACTTCACTAACATGAGTCAAGCAACAATCCAGCAAAGAGCAGTCTAACTTCTTCCCGTAAGTAGAGGCTGGTTAATGAGACGCAGGTGTTCACCATCTCCCAGGTATGTAGGCCAAAGGCGGGAGCCCACAATGGCCTCCGCCCAGGCGATAGAGGGAGAGAAAAACAATACCAAAGCCCACTTGTAGCAGAATATTTCTCAGGCAGACGGTGACACTATAGTTTTTAAACATAACAAAATTCAGACGACGACTGGTTTGATTTAACTGTGGTGATGTTTAGATTGCTCGAGTTGAAAAACCTGTTGCCGTCCAGTTTGTGTGAAGTCAGCATTACAAAGCAAATGCAACAACCTATTAACAAAAAGTCCTTATATTTACTGTGATAGTTGACCTGCTGCACTCTTGGTCTTAAAGCAAATTAGTGTTGTTTTAAGCTTTAGAAAATGAGAAACAGTAATGTTAAATATATATGTATCACAATGGAGTGGACTTTGAGAGATAGTTTTATCTACTCTGCAGCATAAGCTGAAAAACCAAGGCAGGATCCATGAAGCTGAAACACGTCAGCAGAAGGAGGAAAAGGTGGTTGTTGTCCTGCAGAGGCAGCCCTCTCCGCCCATCCCAACCTTGCAGAAAAAGCTGGCAAATCTTGCACCATCTAGGCCCTCCTCTGTTTTTAGCCAGCGCTCGTCTAGAACTCTGAGTAACTCATTGCAAAGACTGCAAATTTTTTCACATTTTGCCCTGTATGACAACTCTATAAATAAATAAAAATGCATTCACAGAATTGCTCAGTGTCAGCACCAAACCACCCACCACCCAATGAAATTCCCAGCCAGCAGGGTAAGATTTGTGCAAATTATAAACCTTTATTTTCCTGATCCCTGCCCTGCCTTCAGTCCCCTGTCGTGCTTCAGATGATCAACAGGAAGTGTTCAGTTTGCTGTCAGCCTTACGTTGGTGTCTGAGGAAAGAGCGGTGACAACTGGAGGTTCAGATGGGTTGCACAGATTCACACGAGACCCACTACAATCTGGTAAACAGGTATTGCAGTCAGGCACCACTGAACAGCAGGGTAATGTGTGCAGGCATAAGATGCCAGAACAACAGGGATTTCTATCTTTTGTGCCAGGCTTAGAATCAGTCATTTAGAGACGCTGCTATGTTGAATTTAACCCAGTTAACCCCCAGATGTGGTGAGGCAAAGACACGATACTAACTCTGGGCTGTTAACGTGTGATCTTAATTTGATATTCGTAGTGAAGAATGTATTCAGTACAATGTTTTACAAGACATTTATTCATCTGTGCTTGTATTCAAGTTTACAGCAAATCATCTGAGAAATGCCTTTGAACTGGTGCCTGTTTCTGGGCTTTTCTTTTGTCACAAACTGCTCACAAAGAAGGACGAATGCTTTAGGGAACAAAAGCTTTGGAATGTATTCTGCAAGTACAGGTCAAACGTAATAGCCTCATTGTTTTATAGCAATGCTGAATTAACTTATGTCACTGCAGGACAGTGCAGCCAGTGGGGCTGATTGTTATAGTCACTGTGCACGACAAGAAAGCATTTGACATGGTGAACTGCTGCCACGGTTTTAGAGAGACGTCTGTTTGTTATTAGAAGTAGTTGTTCTGTTTAATTTGGGGTTTTTCTCCTTTGCTTCTGCGTAGAAGACGACCAATCTGCACATCGAGAAGCTGTCCTGTCTTCAGCTAGGAGTCCTTCTCCAGCTGCTGCACATGCTAACAGGCAAAACATCAGGGAGTAATACAAGCTTTTAATGCTTATGTGAACCACAGGCGTGCTTATAATGTATCAACCTGCAGTGAGACTGTAAAAGCAAAATCTTTCTTGATTTAATTTTCATTGCACAAATAATAACAGATTCAGGAATGTATTCAAGGAAGAGACTGGCAAAGAAAGAGTGGGATAGTCAGGGAGCTGAAGGAAGGAGTACTAAAAGGCTAGGTGCACAGCAAAGAGAGAGGTGTCACTGGCACAGGAAAAGGCTTGTAGTGAGTTGTATGTGAGGCTGGACACTAAGGAGAAAATGATTTTTAATGAATGGCAAGGCACATAAATTGTGCTGGAAGAGAGTAACCAAGTATAGAGATGGAAATGTGCTAATGTGAAGAAAGTGTGTTGAGAAGGGAGAAGGAGTACTTTGGACGAAAATTGAATTAGAGAAGGAAGTGAGGCAACTCTGAAGAGGATGGAGACGGGAGGCATAGAGAGGGTAGGAGTGAAGGCTATGATAAGGTGCGAAGAGAGTAACTGTGGTGCTGCATAAGAAAGTCCTGAGGGGCAGAGAAGTATGTGATGGGTTGAGATTACATCAGAGAGAGGCTCTGAGCCCCTTCTTGTTTGCACTGGTGATGGAGAGGCTGACAGATGAGATCAGGCAAGAGTCTCCGTGGATGATGTTTTCAGACAACCACAGAAAGGATTTGTGGATGTAGTGAAGGTGGACATGCAGGGGGTTGGTGTGACTGAGGAGGATGCTAGAAATAGAGAGATGGAGGCGGATGATCCACTGTAGCGACCTCTAAAGGGAGCAGCCGAAAGAAGAAGAAGCACAAATAATTCTAATCATGCTTTTCTTTTATTCTCAGTACTAAGCTATGTAAAGGAAGTCAAGGTTGTTTCCTCCTACAATCACTTTGGTCATGCTGTTCTTACAAGTGTGGAGGTGCCAGATGATTTAGACTTGTTTAGATTGGTGCTCTGTCTCCCTTTATCCAAACTAAAACTTTGATGGGGTTTTTTATCTTCACTAAACACTTTTTTGCTTTGTGTTTATTATTGTGCTACTGCAAGTATTTCATATATTAGTCAGTTGATTGTTACTGTAGGGCAGCTCTAGGACAATCCTTGATGTGATGTAGCTTGCTTTTATCCAGCAGATACGACATCTCATGAGGAGGTTCGAACCCTGTACCCTGACCCTCCTGCTGACGCACAAAGTCTGGACATCCAGCAGCAGGCCCTTCTACGTGAACAACAGCACAACAGTTTCTATTTCTTTTAATATTAGAAGTCAGTTATTCATTAATGAATACAAATGGTGACTGAAGTTATTTAGACAGGACATTAAACAATAAACTTCCAATAAATGATGAACAATGTGTGACTGAATGTGTTCAGTGAAAGACTTTGAAAATATCGCAGCATAAAACCAGTGTAAAAGTACTCAGACTACTTTTGGGGGTATTTATTTGATGATGCAACCAGAAAATGTGCAGGTTGTGAGTTTAACATTTTCAACACTGGAGAAGAAGCACATGTACACAGACTAGCTAATGACAAACATTTTTTTTTAAATTAACCTTTATTTAAACAGGTTGTTCATTTTTCTGAGCTTATCTGGTGTCCAGTTTCGGTGGCAGTAGCATAAGCAGAGAAGACCCAGACCTTACTCTCCCGAGCCAGCTCCTCCATTATTTGGGGGACACTGAGGCATTCTCTGCTGAGTGCTGTGATCTCCCCAACATGTCCTGGGTGTGTCCTGTCTGTCCTGGTGGGACATGCCTGGAACATCTCACCCAGGAGGCGTTCAAGAGGCACCCTTGTCAGATGCCTGAACCTCCTCAACTGGCTCGTTTAGATGTAGAGGAGTAGCAGTTAACTCGGAATGAGACAGACAGCACCTACTGCTGGGGTGGGCCTACAGGAGGGAGAGCTCATGTCGTCTCTTCAGGACACATCACTGGACCCCAAGAAGCTCTCCCCGGAGCTCCCTTTGGCTGCTGGGGTCGGCATACGTTCAACTTTAAAATCACTCTTGGTTCTTGGCTAGCTTTGTGTTAGCATCCTTTGTGTACTGATGCTTGCAAGAAGCTAAAGTTGCTTTGGCAGAATTTTCTTTCTCATATATGCACACATAAGGAGAGAGATGTTTTATAAGCTTTAGTCATCACCGTGCACTTTTCCTGATTCACACAAAATACAGCAATCTGGCACCTTCCCACAGGGTCTTGCACGAGTATTAAACATGTTCATTTGTGCTTTGGACTGTCACCAGATTTCTTCTAGAAGTTTCTTGCCAGTCAGCAACTATCTTGGCAACACCACTTGAGTTTGTGTGTTGCATGCTAACATCCTTATCATATGTGTAATAATACTAAAGCTTCATCTTATGCACACACAAAAAACAAATATGGCTCCTTCGTGCAGGGTTTTCTGGTATGTTCATTTATGCTTCCCAATTAAAAAAAAAAAAAGAAAAAAAAAAAGAAGAAAAAGCAAAGTTCTTGCTTCTCAGCCACTGCGGCCACATCCTCACCGTTTTTTAGGCAGTTATATAAACATACTGTGAGTGAGTCATAAGCTTAAATACAATAGTTGAAGGAACAAAAACTTAATGTTTAAAAATACCAGTCAAATCTGATTAAAGTAAATAAATAATAAGTATACAATGTAGTTTTAAGACTTCTCAATGTTTCGTAACATTAATGTTCTATGAACTCGTGAGTCCAAAAATCTGAATGTCATGAAAAGTATTTATTATTCGTGTATTATTATTTTACAATACAAGGTTGTTTTTTTCCTGATACTTCATGCAAACCACATTTCTCCAGGCCTGTCCTAATCAGCTTACTCAGTATCACTAGATCCAATGCTGCTCCTCCAGCAGAGCACACAAAAGTAGGAGAGACCAGAGATGCCATGGCTTAGTTAGGAGACTGTTTGCTTCAAGGCCACTAGAGGGTGCTGCCATAAAACTACAATAAATGAATTGACCACACTCTTTTATGCAAAACCCTGCTGATGACACACACACACACACACACACACACAGATTCTAGGTCTGACCAACCGTCTCCACCGTGGGCAAAAAGATGACAGTCAATAAAATTCTAAAATTTTATTTATAAACACAATGAATAGTAGTTAAAAGTCCAGTGTCCCATTTAGGTACAAAGTAAAAACACACAGTCCAAGGCCAGAGCCAGCTATGCCACAAAGCCAGTTGCACTCCACACGTTGTTCACTTCAACAAGGGTAGCAATTGTCCTCTGAGACCCACCACCCTGTAAGTAGAAAGCCTGCACAGAGCGACAAAATAAGACAATTCACTATATAATTCACAGCCCATCCATCCCAAACATATCAGATCATTAGAGGTTTTGTCACATTACATACCTGCACTGAGAGACAAAATAACACAGCAGTGTTTGTAATGTGGGCTATAAGTAGACTAGCATATCAGTGCAATCAATTACACCTGCCTCCAATTAGTCCAGCCCTTTTACAGTCATTGACTGGGTGAGAAAACACGAGCAAATCAACCCAAGAGACAAGCAGGAAGACTCTCTGAAGGCTCCTGTGGCTGCACAGGCAGTCTTACAATTACGAGGTTGGAGAGTTGTTGTTTCAAAATGTTCACACTGATTTCACATGCTCATTAACTCACAACCAGCTGACCATATATATTTCTGCTGCTGAGCTGCTTTTTGATGGAGATTTTCTGAATTTATTTTGCTACCATAAGAGCAGACTCCATGCTGAAAGCATGTGCACTGTCACTTGCAATGAGTGACACTAATGACGCTAAATTTAATTACAGGTCATGGACAGCCTTCATAAATGCTCATATTACTCACCCACACTGAATTCCAGCACAGGTTCATCTGGGTCCTGACTATTTCCTGCAAAGTAACACAAACGTCATCAGAACATTAAGTCAGAGAAACAACATTTGGAGCTTTTGTACATGATAAATTATACTGCAGTAGTAAAACAAAGTCAAGCAGCAGTACATTTATTAAAATCACCTTCAGCTGTAATATTTAAACTGATTTAGTGTCAATTTAGATTATGTTGAGATTAAAATGAAACTAGTACCCTTGTAATGTCTTTTTAAATTAGAGGTAAATATTTGTATATTTTTTACATAATATAATTATATTTACTGGATTTTCTCTCTATTGTAGTTTAGTATTATAGTTATTACTTGTTTTTTATTGACTTGTCTTGTTTTTACAATGATTTGCTCTGAATGCAGCCTTTAAAGAAAATACTATCTGTTCAGTAACTATCCATCAGACTGGGTCCATGTTACCAGCCAAATGGGTAATAATTAAAGTAAGTTTTGAATTACGTATATTTGGGTGTTTAGGTGACACTTTTGCAAAAAATATATATATAATTAGGTTTAAAAGAACTAAACATGTCTGTATTTAAAAACAATAAGTGTGTTAGAATTACTACAGCAACAGCTTGTAGCTCACTGTACTATTTTTGAGCACAACTTTGGTGCTTTTGCCTCATTTTTAAATCAGTGATCCCAGTAGCACAGTCTAAGCAGAGACCTCAGTGCTTGGCAAACAATCAATAGAATCAATATAATTATTAAAAAGAAACAAAATAAATGCCAACCATATAAAAAAAAACATAAACTTAAGGAAAAAACTAAACTTGATTTTGTGTCTTTAGGCTATTGTTAACAGCAAGCATGAGGTTAGTGCATATGTATTATTATTGGAAAGATTACTGCAAAGAAAAAAAGGTTGAACCAGGAGGGGGCGATATTGCTCTTCTTACCATGAGTTACATGCAGGCTATTACTTACCATGTCACTCACATTTATTTCACAAAACAGCTGAACCCACTTAATTCGATTTAATTGTATTTATGCAGAGCTGAATCACAACAACAGTCTCCTCAAGGTGGTATAGATTGTAAGGTAGAAAGTCTACAATTAAAAAGAAAAAACCTCAATACAGTGGGAAGGAACAACTCACTTTTAACAGGAAGCACCCTCTGGCAGAACCACGGTCAGGGAGGGGCAGCCCGCTGCGACCCTTTGGGGATGAGGAGACGAAAAAGGGGACAAAAGACACACTGTGGACGAGAGCCAGAGATGAACAAGAACTAATTATTGAATGCAGAGAGGTGTATAAACACATGGTGGGAATCCCCCAGCAGGGTAGTCCCAGGGTAACTAAGGGAGGATTCATGGTCACCTGATTCAGCCCTAGCTATATGCGTTGGCAAAAAGGTAACTTTGAAACTTAATCTTAAAAGTAGAGATAGTGTCCGTCTCCTGCATTCAAACTGGGAGCTGGTTCCACAGAAGGATGATCCCCTTCTACTTCTAAATATCCTAAAAACCACAAGGAAGCCCACAGTCTGAGAGCAAACTATCAAACTACGAGGTCTTTAAAATAAGATGATTATTCAAGACCTCATGTGTGATGGGAAGGATTCTGAATTTGATGCTGGACCCACAAATCATAAAAGAGAAACACTAACTCACACACACCAGAAAGTGCCAAGAATTATAATTATATGTAATTTAGTTTTGCGTTCCTTTATAATGCTTTCAACTATACAAATAAGACACTTCATGGGGGCGCCTGAGCCTTGTAGACACAACAAATACTGAACAAACCTCATGCGCCCTGTTGTTGACAAAACGATAAAAATGAATGTGTACTTCTGTCTTATTTAGGTCATTTTTGTAGTTTTTGTAGACAGACTACTGTAATTTCTCAATAAAATGTCGCTTATTATCGCTCACTCTCAAGAACAAAAACGTGAGTAATTTCCCAGTAGCTCACCATATTTGGGATCTTCTAACATCCACACTTCATGTTTAAACGGTGGTGCGGAGGCGGTGTACCGTCGCAGGCCGGATGTAGCATTCAGCGCGGTGTGCCTTTTTTTCAGTTGCTAAGCAACAGATTTGTCCCGCCCCTTTCGTTATGACGGGGCGGGCCAGTCCTTTGACTGGTGACGTTACAAAGAAACGTCAGGTGACGTTACAAAGAAACCTTAAACCGACCTTATATATAGACCTGGCTGTTCAGTTGAAACGCATTCACACAGCGGGACAGCAGCGCTTTAAACGTTCAAACACGGAGTTTAACACAAAACAACATTTTAGACATAAAAAACAAAAAAGTGAAATGGCAAGCTCGAACTGTAACACAATGACAAATGATGAAACAGTTCAGACCAATGGGGATAATTCTACAGTACATGCTTTGGTATCCCTCTTGAATAACTTGTTCAGTAGTTTTTCGATCAAGCAGTGGGGAGAGCTTATCTCAGGCTATCCGGATTGCTTCACCGCTAAGCGGCTTGTAGGTTTTGTAGAGGACGTAATGGACCTGTGTGAACAGTCAGTAGCAGTATCACCACTGAGGTCTTCCCAGAACTCCCCTGTACATGAAAACTGTTCTGTCCACACCACTACTGGCAAAACGGTTTTGTCACGTGTGAAATTTTTGGACGATTCTGCTGAGCAGGAGTTTGATACAGCACAGAATATAGATGCTAACAGCCAAGAAACAGCTAACACAGAAGAAAGCTGTCAAAATGCTGACCAACACAGTGCTGCAAAAGCAGAAAACAATCCAATTCCAGATCCCCAGCAGCAGAAATCCTGTGTTGAACATGAAGCCAGCATCCCACCGTTAACAAACGTAAGTCAAACGGAGTCATATAAAAAGATACAGCATCACAGATCTTCTGTAGACTGTGAGCCACCTGAAAAAACCTTAGACTTTGAAAGATGGTTAGAGACATTAATTCAGGCTGTGCTTTCAAAGCTTGGTAAACTTTTAAAGTGCCCTCATTCTCACCAAAAACGTTTGTTGGATCTACTCTTGGACAAATTCAAGGGGATGGATTTGCATTTAGACCGAAAAGTGCAGAATTATTTTGACTGCATTGCTAATGCGATTTTCACTGATATTTGTGACAAATTACATGAATTGTCACTAATATCATTGGAAATGGGGAGGAGTGGGGAGGAGGATTCAATGAATTTAATGGAACAACCAATATTTAATATCATAACTACTTCAGTATTCCAAGAACACCTGTTGGCAGTAACAGTTACTGATAGACTGGAATCATATGAAAAGAAAGAAAGATGCAGACTTTCAGTGGAAATCTTTGTGGAAGGACTGATTTCCCAGGTTTCAAAAAAATCAGGCACAGTCTTCAGCATTGAAAGTGCTGAAGCTATCTCCAACCGGCTTACCATGAAAATCTGGACTGAAATCAGGGCCAGATACGACAAAATCCCACCAGAGAAGTTCAAGAAACTCAGCGAGAGGGTTTACAAATCCCTCTGTAAAAGATGGAAGCATGCAGCGGTTATGGTGACAATCTTGCAATTAAACTTCCAAGATCTTGATGAAGATATTGTTAAAACTTTCAAAAGAAAGATATTCCCAGAACCAAGTTGCATATCTAAGTGCTTCTCATCGGTGCGTGCATTTTTTGGGAGGTGTAAGGGAAGAAACAAAGTTTCCACTTTATAGTGACGTCGTGATATCAACAGCAAAATATTTTCTAAAACTCACTGGACACTTTAAATGAGCTAGTTTTACATTTAGATCAGATCAAGTCATTTTTGAAATCCCCAGGAATGGTCGCGGCAGATGGCCACCCCGCCCTGAGCCTGGTTCTGTCGAAGGTTTCTTCCTCTTAAAAGGGAGTTTTTCCTTCCCACTGTCGCCTCGTGCTTGCTCAGAGGGGTTTGTTCTTTTGGGGTTTTCTTTTTAATACTGTAAGTTGTTACCTTACAGTGTGAAGCACCTTGAAAACACCATTGTTTCCTTTGGTGCTATACAGATTGAAGTGACTTGCACTGATAACATAACTAAGCTGGGACTTTAATTTAACATCAATAAAATTATAAAAATATTACATCTTGATTTCTGCTTGTTTTCATTGTCTGTGACTTAATGAATACAAATGTGTAATTTAACAGATTTTTTCTTTATGTTAGTCTGACCGGTGACTCCACGTTGGCCTTAGGTGTTGGCGCGGATACGCTGCAGCCCCTGAGCCATTAATGGCCCAGCACACTACAGTAAAAACAAAACAACAGCCATCTGTCCAACTAGGAAAGGAAAATAATAAACTGCCTCCTTGGAGGCAACCTGACTCAAAACAGTTGCAGTCCAACTCAGACTGACTGCAATCACTCTCAGGCAGATTGATGAAGATCTGCAAATAACTGTTGTCTAATTTATAAACGCAGACAGATTGCCAACACGTCTGTTCACAATAGAGGACTGTACTTACATGGTTGCAAACTGGTTGTTATCTTGCTTATATGAAAACATTGCTTTGGAGCAATGAAACTCAAACACATTCATTTTTAAAATGCTTCAAAATGAAATTTTGAAGCATTTGGCTTTATGCTTTGAAAGTGCCGTTGTGAGTGGGAGTGTGAAATCCTTACTTGATGTGTTCCCTTTGCCTTTACTGTTTTCAGTTTTATCAGTTTTCAGTTTTATTTGTCATATGCAAGTTAGCACAGGGTCAACATTGCAATGAAATGTGTTTGACGAGCAGCAGTCACTCAGCAGCATGGTACAGTAGAAGAAAATATAATAAAATATAATAAAATAAAATAAAAAATAGAAAAATAGTAAAGAGCAAAATATTAGAGAGACGTGGTAAAAGAGAAAAGATGACTAAATATATTTATATATGTATCTATAAATATATGTACACTAGTGATTAAATAAGAAAATCTTGAAAAGAAATATGACGGGAGGTCAGATGGGATATTGCACAGGAATGAGCAGCAGAAAATTACAGTATTACTCAGACTTTTAATAGTCATATTGTCAGTTTTGGCCGACGGTCATGGGTCACTTCCACTAAAATAGCACGAGACTGGAGTAAAATGTACTTTATTAATGAGAACACATGGTGATACAGCAAAGAATCCAACCCTTCTGAAAAGCAAATGGCTTCCTGTTATACTCTACCTGATTCAGGTGAGCATCTGGAATAGACCAAGTCTGGGGGTCAGCAAACCAAAGGGAAACAAAACCCTCCCCATAAGAAAACCACTACAATATAACCAACACGATATAACACATCATAGACATATGAAGATTTGTAACAAGTCCTATAAATAACTCCATAACATATAAACTTCAGTCTCTTCTATATACATTAAAACAGCGGTCCCCAACCTTTTTTGCGCCACGGACCGGTTTATGCCCGACAATATTTTCACGGACCGGCCTTTAAGGTGTCACAGATAAATACAACAAAATAAAACTAGTACCGATACCGGAAAAAAAGAAGATTTATTCATAACACACGTGAAAGACCCAGGAAAACAGAGTTAACGATAAAAACGATAACAAAATAACGATCAAAAACGATAAAAACTCTGAAAACCATACATTTCACACCCGAGCCTCATCTCTCGACCAAACGACGGTCCGTGGCCCGGCGGTTGGGGACCGCTGCATTAAAACACCTTAACCACAGTTAGGTTTCAGCCCTCGTTGACTCAGAACAAAGTAAGACAATCAGAGTTCGATTGGTTTTTACTTGTGCAGGGGAAGCCTGGTCGGATTCTCAGAGTTGCAAGCTCTACACCCAAACTCAGACAACTCCAACTCCAGCCTCCACTCGCAGCCTTTTATTGAATGAAAACAGTTACACAACCGCCCATTGTAAACCCCATATGTTGTGTGGTAAAAGCTAAGGCACTGTGTGTGTGTGTGTGTGTGTGTGTGTGTGTGTGTGTGTGTGTGTGTGTGTGTGTGTGTGTGTGTGTGTGAGTGAGAGAGAGTGTATGTGTGTCTGTATACGTGACTTCCTGCTTACAAACGTTTTAACCGCATCTCTAGTCATAAAAGGGTCATCTCCCCTCAACCTCGTATATGGCTTAACCTCTCTAACAGTCCACCATTTACATGGTGAGCCCATAAAGGGCAGGAAGTGAACACTCCTTACCAAATAAGGAAACCAGAATCTTATATAGATTGTGCCTGCAGTTGAAAACTATAGCTAGTAACATCCCCAACATCCTACATGTGGGGGAGGAACAGAAAATATCTGAACATACAGTTCAAGACAAGGTCCAAGCACAATAATGACAACTTTTAACAAAATCACTCCAACACACACTCCCCTAGCCTGGCACATTGGTTTTCTCCAGGAGCTCATAAGCAGGTGATTGAGCTGCTTTTACTCTTTACAAAGTGAGTACTGTTAACACTTCTCTTTTTACATATACAACTAATTTAGGTTACAGACAAATGATTAAATGTGAACAGCTCTAACACAGGTTCTTTTCCTGACACAGGTAGGATGGCCAGTCCCCCTGTCTCTTCACCTTTAACGAGTCACTTAATTAACAACCCAAAAAGCCTAATAAAGAATCACAATCAACCAGTGTGTGTTTTTCTTCATTACGGTTTTTAAATACAAATCAGTCAGTCAATTAATAAAAATACAAGTAAGGGTAATGGAACCCCTGGTCTCCATTACACACATAAATACCATAAAGACACTAAGTCGTAGAGCTCTGAACTCCTTGCTTCTATGATATTTACACTTCTTCTTGGCCTTCTCCTTCACTCTGAGTCACTCCAGGATAAACGCATCAGCTCAGACATACAATAATTAAAATATGTGTAGGTGACCGTTTGGCAGAAGACGATGTCGAGGCGGTACTGCAGTGACACGTCCGTGGCTATCGTCGGGGCGGTGTCCTGCATCAGAAGGAAGTCAATAGACTTCTTGGCTTTGTTGCTCATCATGGCGCTGTAGTCTGTGGGCGTGGCCTGCAAAAAGTGTAAATAAACCATCAGAGACCAAACACAAATATGCCTTCCAACCACTAGTTTAGACAACATCTTGCAAAGAGTGTGTATTTCAGAGTGCAGTTGTTTTTAAATTTGACAGAAACAGAAATAAAGACGGAAGAGAAGGACAACAGGGAAAGCAGAAGCACCGACACACTGAAATCTTTTAGGGTCAAGCTCCAGAACTAGCCACAAATCCTGCTGGAAAGAACCTAAAAATACTTAAAAATACTTGCAGAGATCGAATGGAGCCGTTAACTCAAAAGCCTGGTGTCAGGCATGTTCTTTAATAAATAAGAAACGAGCTGATATGTTACAGACCTCAGTCTTTACGTAAAGAAAAAGCTGACATTTAGAGCGGTCTCGCAGCAGATTTTAAAACAGTGACACTGATTTGTGGGGTTTTTGGGCAAAAATTTGAACCTTTTTGTTTTATCCATGTCCTTGAACACAGCTCGTGACTTGGGCGCTTTCATATGTACCGATTCATTTAGGTTTGTGCACTGAGGCCAGATTTAGGTATTAAAAACGAGTCAGTCATAACACTTCTTACATTAGTTAAAAAGCTGAGCTTACACTAAACCAACATTTAAATTTCCCCTTGTGGGACTAATAAAGGTATATCATATCATATCATATCATATCATATCATTACTAAAGTATTGCTGCAACATTGTAAAGACAAAGATGACACACAGACCAGACATAAAACACTGAACACTTTTTAAAGACGAGTCATTTAAGAGTATTTTCTCATAGAATAAAGTCAGCTGATATGGTGAAGGAAAAATCTGCTCACGAATCCTCCAACTTCTTAAAAGTAAGGAGTGACCTGAGCTGGAAATCAACATGAGAGGGATGACTCAAGAAGAAGAAGAAGCAACAAGAAAAGAAAAACAGAGTTCAGAGTGTAGTTAAGATATCAAGCTGTATCCACAATGTGTGCCAAGAAACTAAGCTTGTCTGTTGTCATGCTAAAGAAATAAAAAATCTGGAATCAGAAAACAGCCAATAACTGCTGATCAACTCACCCACTCCTCTTCGTGCCAGTCCACGTGCAGTGACGACTGGCTGTTGTGACCGCTGTACTTTGCTCTCAGCGTATCCTGGTCATTGCGGAGCACTACTTGTTCAGACTCAGCGGAAGGAGAAGCTTTGGTTGCGATGTACTCGTACTGCGTTCAGGGCCTAAATAGCTGAAGCTAGCAGCTTGCAGCCGCACACTGCCACCAGCTGACGGGTCTGAAAGGAAGAGGGTATGAATGAAATATGAAGCGTCCCCACGTAACGTCAAACACTTTTAGTACCTTGTCAACCAGACTGGCGAGCGTCCACTCCAGTCCGCTGGCCGATTGGTCTTTGGCAGCTTGAGACAGCCTCTCTGCGTAATAGCTGACCTGAGTCTTCAGCGTGTTGACGTAGGCGATGATCTCTTTGGCTCGGACAGTGTCCTGGGGTATGTGGATGATGACTGAGCTGGAGAGGGCACTACTGCAGGGAACAAAGACACACCGACACATCTGTATCCGAGCTGGGACTGAGGACACTCACCAGCCACTTTATTAGGTACATGTGTTCAAAAGCTTGTGGCAGCAATTTAGTGCATTTAGTCAAATAAAGACAATAGAGTGGCCTGCAGGTGTATATTTTTGTAATGTTTCTGTCTTATGCCTGAAATATGCTTCAGCAGGAAATATACGCTGTAACTGGAAACAACAGCATGATGGACCGGTTTAGTGTTAAGAGGTGTTACATCTGAAGTTAGAACGTAAATTTCCTGCAGAAATCTAAATCAAGCTTCAGAGGTACTGTTCCAAAAATATAGGGAGGGACGTTACCCACCAGATGTAAAAACAAACACTGTCTGCATGCACATGCCTGCTCTCAATGAGCCTAATCGTGGCTTAGAAAAAACAACGAGGAGCCGACTTCGATAAATGCGATACCACTCGCTTCACAAATTCAGACCATCTGTGTACAGTGGCGTGTCTAGAAAATTTTTGTTGGGGGGGCCAGGTAGGGGCACAGATTTGGAGAAGGGTGGCAGATTTAATTGGCAGATAATGTTTTAAAAAAAAATTCTACCAACCCTTAACCATAATTCAATAATCCTATAAACCTAATAACCAAATGCACTTTTAACTCTTATTAGAATGAGATTTTAACCACTACGGTGCAAAGTTTTTAGATACTGCGTTGATAAAGTACAAGAGATACAATCAGTGCTTTGTCAGTGTTTACTCAGCAGTCAAGGACAACAATATTTGCATAGTATTTTTACTGACATATAGTGCACATATGTTTTGGGCAAAAACATTTTTGAAAATTAAAATACGAACATTTGTAACAAACAATTGACAAATTAGCCAATGCCAATGCAAAACTTTATCTGCCTGTTAAAAAAAGAAGATAATCTTCTCACAAACTGGTGTTTGATTTTGAAACAGGAAAAAAGTGGGGAAACAACTGAAAAGACTAACATTTGAATGAAACCTGAAAGCAAGTAAATACTTTCTATGCTGCCTTATCGTAAACTTTGGTAATATTGATAAAGAACAACACTGGCTGATGATAAAATACAGTCAGCTGGCATGGTGACACTGCCAGTATTAACCTGCAGGGCTGGACTGGGACAAAAAAATTGGGCATTTTTACTACAGACCGACCCACCAGGTAGTAAAGCCATAAAGACTTTGACTGAAAACAAACCCTGTTGTGACAGTGATGTACAGTCTTGTTGGTATATGTATGATTTCTATACATTTTACGTCAGATAAAAACTTTGGTTGTAAGATTTAGATAATTATTTAATAAAAACTAGGTATTTTAAATGAGAATAAGAAAGAAAAGTATTTCTTTGTGCCCACCTTTCCCTGTTAATGCCCTACCTGGCCCCCTGGCAAAACTTTGCTAGACCCGCCCCTGCACAGTTACCAGCTGTCTGCTACATAAAAAAGGATCCTGGTGTTATTTGTCTCTCAGAAACAGTTCATAACTTCCCTTCAACTCATTCATGTCACCTAAAAGGTAAACCTGTTTCTCCATCACCTGTTCAGCTCTGATGGTTCAGTAAGGACATCTCCTGGTTTCATCTTCATGTTTCCCTCTCACCACATATCTAAACAGACATCATGACCAACAGCTTTACAGCTGTGGCTCCAGCAAACATCAGCTGATACTAGAAATTAATATTAAATACATTCTAACAACAGCTGATCAAGCTTAAACGTGCTGCTGTTGTTTAGCGCAACATCTGCTGGTTTCCTCTTTCTGGCGCAAAGTGGGCGATAAACAAGAGAGAAAAGCCGATCAGCTGATCATTGATCAGTTTCATGATTGAAGTAGCAACAGGAGAGGCAGGGGAGAGAATGAGAGAAGAGGCAGCTGTGCAGCGTAAAGACAGAATAAATCCAGCTTTGTGTCTTTTTTCCATTCTAGCTAAAGTTCGGGACAAACTGCGTCTCTTCTCAGCTCAATACGAAACGTGTAATATTTTCTCTGAATGAGGGACCATTCCATTTTTTTAAGGAGCCGTTGGCAACTCTACTAACCTTATGAATAAAATAAAGTTCACTATCAGTAACATCATAGCACCCACCCAGCTGTATAAAAACTCCGTCAAACTGGCTAGAACGCAGTATGAGTTATTGCAACTGACAGTAAAAAGTCAGCAACATGAAAATAAACTCCACCTAAACTTGGTTTATATCTGACCCAGATAGACTGCAGGTCATAACTTCTTACCTGAAGTTCAGTTCACCTGACACTCGGACTGGTGGCTGCTTCGGGTCTCTCCTCCTGCCTCCCCTTCCCTCATCCACCTGTTGCCTCTGTGGAAGCCCCGTCATAGCCACCACCAAACAACGGAGTTATTTCTACACATCGACCTGCATCTGGCCAATCCACCACCTCTCATTGTTCATGCCATTACAAAAAAAATAAAAAATAAGTCACTGGGGATATGCCCGGTATGCCCGATGGCCAGTCCAGCTATGTTAACCTGCAACCAAATCTGCAGCTCCATACAGCAATGTTACGACTTAGATTATATCTTATAACTCATAACTCTTATGTTAGCTGCCCTCAGTAGCATACTGTCTGAAATATTCCACAGCTGCAATAATTCTTTAAGTGTTATTTTTTTCCTTGGTATTCTAATTTCACCGAAGTTTACTAAACTCAACAAACTTGATATTACTTACCGGGACATTTATTCTGTCCTCATTTTCTTTCACCGAAAAATTGTTTCCTGCAGTGCCATCTTTCGCGCTTGGCTCTCCTACCTTTGCTAACGTGATGCGCATAGCGCAGAAGCGATGCTGCATTCACTTACACTCGGATATCTGAGCGTCACCGTGAAAACATAATCGGACATTTGATATTTGATTGAATTTTATTGTTTTGCCTTTGGGGTGGCACCTGGGGTGGCCAGTCTGGTTTGGGGGGTGGCCTGTGCCCCCCCAGGCCACCCCGCTGGACACGCCATTGTTACCGGGGCACGATCACCGGGGACCCGTTTTTCCAGCACACACGCCCGATACCACGTGACAACAAATACGTCATTTCCTGTTGACTAAAAAAAAAAAAAAGCACCCTCTCACGGTCCTAGAGACCAAAAAATTGTCCCGCCCGATCAGCGGGCAAAGCCGCTGCTGCACGCCGGAAATGAGGCTTCATTTCCCGCAGGTCTATCTAAGCAGCCCGCTGTTTTCCAGCCCGGGGTCAAATGTGGAGCAAGGGCGCCACCCGGTGGACAAATAAAAACATTACAACTCTAAGGCCCGTCCTGCAAAATGAAAATGAACGCTAAACATCAACGATCCCTTTGACCGTAATTAATTTGCAGTGAAAAATAGCGTTTATAATGGGTTTCAATGGGGCACAAATCGACCACTAAGCACAATAGTGTAAGTTTGTCTGTAGCTTAGCCACTGAAGCTAATTGAAGGAAGTCAGACTTGAATTTTGAAATAAAATCATATCAAACTTTTTTTTTGGAGAATTTGGCTATAGTCCATTCAACACTGTGCAAATGGCATGTAATCAAAATTTGAAAATAGCCACAAATCGACCCAAGACCCTCCAGGGGTTTTAAGTACACGCAATATTTTCACTCTCACATTTTACTCTGTACTGGAAGACTTGTTCATTTTCAAGATTCATTCATCCATCCATTTTCTTCCACTTTATCCGGAGCCGGGTCGCGGGGGCAGCAGCCCAAGCAGAGAAGCCCAGACCTCTCTCTCTAAATGTCAGCTTTTTCCTTACGTAAAGACTGGGGTCTGTAACATATCAGCTCGTTTCTTATTTATTAAAGAACATGCCTGACACCAGGCTTTTGAGTTAACGGCTCCATTCGATCTCTGCAAGTATTTTTAAGTATTTTTAGGTTCTTTCCAGCAGGATTTGTGGCTAGTTCTGGAGCTTGACCCTAAAAGATTTCAGTGTGTCGGTGCTTCTGCTTTCCCTGTTGTCCTTCTCTTCCGTCTTTATTTCTGTTTCTGTCAAATTTAAAAACAACTGCACTCTGAAATACACACTCTTTGCAAGATGTTGTCTAAACTAGTGGTTGGAAGGCATATTTGTGTTTGGTCTCTGATGGTTTATTTACACTTTTTGCAGGCCACGCCCACGGACTACAGCGCCATGATGAGCAACAAAGCCAAGAAGTCTATTGACTTCCTTCTGATGCAGGACACCGCCCCGACGATAGCCACGGACGTGTCACTGCAGTACCGCCTCGACATCGTCTTCTGCCAAACGGTCACCTACACATATTTTAATTATTGTATGTCTGAGCTGATGCGTTTATCCTGGAGTGACTCAGAGTGAAGGAGAAGGCCAAGAAGAAGTGTAAATATCATAGAAGCAAGGAGTTCAGAGCTCTACGACTTAGTGTCTTTATGGTATTTACGTGTGTAATGGAGACCAGGGGTTCCATTACCCTTACTTGTATTTTTATTAATTGACTGACTGATTTGTATTTAAAAACCGTAATGAAGAAAAACACACACTGGTTGATTGTGATTCTTTATTAGGCTTTTTGGGTTGTTAATTAAGTGACTCGTTAAAGGTGAAGAGACAGGGGGACTGGCCATCCTACCTGTGTCAGGAAAAGAACCTGTGTTAGAGCTGTTCACATTTAATCATTTGTCTGTAACCTAAATTAGTTGTATATGTAAAAAGAGAAGTGTTAACAGTACTCACTTTGTAAAGAGTAAAAGCAGCTCAATCACCTGCTTATGAGCTCCTGGAGAAAACCAATGTGCCAGGCTAGGGGAGTGTGTGTTGGAGTGATTTTGTTAAAAGTTGTCATTATTGTGCTTGGACCTTGTCTTGAACTGTATGTTCAGATATTTTCTGTTCCTCCCCCACATGTAGGATGTTGGGGATGTTACTAGCTATAGTTTTCAACTGCAGGCACAATCTATGTAAGATTCTGGTTTCCTTATTTGGTAAGGAATGTTCACTTCCTGCCCTTTATGGGCTCACCATGTAAATGGTGGACTGTTAGAGAGGTTAAGCCATATACGAGGTTGAGGGGAGATGACCCTTTTATGACTAGAGATGCGGTTAAAACGTTTGTAAGCAGGAAGTCACGTATACAGACACACATACACTCTCTCTCACTCACACACACACACACACACACACACACACACACACACACACACACACACACACACACACACACACACAGTGCCTTAGCTTTTACCACACAACATATGGGGTTTACAATGGGCGGTTGTGTAACTGTTTTCATTCAATAAAAGGCTGCGAGTGGAGGCTGGAGTTGGAGTTGTCTGAGTTTGGGTGTAGAGCTTGCAACTCTGAGAATCCGACCAGGCTTCCCCTGCACAAGTAAAAACCAATCGAACTCTGATTGTCTTACTTTGTTCTGAGTCAACGAGGGCTGAAACCTAACTGTGGTTAAGGTGTTTTAATGCAGCGGTCCCCAACCGCCGGGCCACGGACCGTCGTTTGGTCGAGAGATGAGGCTCGGGTGTGAAATGTATGGTTTTCAGAGTTTTTATCGTTTTTGATCGTTATTTTGTTATCGTTTTTATCGTTAACTCTGTTTTCCTGGGTCTTTCACGTGTGTTATGAATAAATCTTCTTTTTTTCCGGTATCGGTACTAGTTTTATTTTGTTGTATTTATCTGTGACACCTTAAAGGCCGGTCCGTGAAAATATTGTCGGGCATAAACCGGTCCGTGGCGCAAAAAAGGTTGGGGACCGCTGTTTTAATGTATATAGAAGAGACTGAAGTTTATATGTTATGGAGTTATTTATAGGACTTGTTACAAATCTTCATATGTCTATGATGTGTTATATCGTGTTGGTTATATTGTAGTGGTTTTCTTATGGGGAGGGTTTTGTTTCCCTTTGGTTTGCTGACCCCCAGACTTGGTCTATTCCAGATGCTCACCTGAATCAGGTAGAGTATAACAGGAAGCCATTTGCTTTTCAGAAGGGTTGGATTCTTTGCTGTATCACCATGTGTTCTCATTAATAAAGTACATTTTACTCCAGTCTCGTGCTATTTTAGTGGAAGTGACCCATGACCGTCGGCCAAAACTGACAATATGACTATTAAAAGTCTGAGTAATACTGTAATTTTCTGCTGCTCATTCCTGTGCAATATCCCATCTGACCTCCCGTCATATTTCTTTTCAAGATTTTCTTATTTAATCACTAGTGTACATATATTTATAGATACATATATATATATTTAGTCATCTTTTCTCTTTTACCACGTCTTTCAAATATTTTGCTCTTTACTATTTTTCTATTTTTTATTTTATTTTATTATATTTTATTATATTTTCTTCTACTGTACCATGCTGCTGAGTGACTGCTGCTCGTCAAACACATTTCATTGCAATGTTGACCCTGTGCTAACTTGCATATGACAAATAAAACTGAAAACTGATAAAACTGAAAACAGTAAAGGCAAAGGGAACACATCAAGTAAGGATTTCACACTCCCACTCACAACGGCACTTTCAAAGCATAAAGCCAAATGCTTCAAAATTTCATTTTGAAGCATTTTAAAAATGAATGTGTTTGAGTTTCATTGCTCCAAAGCAATGTTTTCATATAAGCAAGATAACAACCAGTTTGCAACCATGTAAGTACAGTCCTCTATTGTGAACAGACGTGTTGGCAATCTGTCTGCGTTTATAAATTAGACAACAGTTATTTGCAGATCTTCATCAATCTGCCTGAGAGTGATTGCAGTCGGTCTGAGTTGGACTGCAACTGTTTTGAGTCAGGTTGCCTCCAAGGAGGCAGTTTATTATTTTCCTTTCCTAGTTGGACAGATGGCTGTTGTTTTGTTTTTACTGTAGTGTGCTGGGCCATTAATGGCTCAGGGGCTGCAGCGTATCCGCGCCAACACCTAAGGCCAACGTGGAATCACCGGTCAGACTAACATAAAGAAAGAATCTGTTAAATTACACATTTGTATTCATTAAGTCACAGACAATGAAAACAAGCAGAAATCAAGATGTAATATTTTTATAATTTTATTGATGTTAAATTAAAGTCCCAGCTTAGTTATGTTATCAGTGCAAGTCACTTCAATCTGTATAGCACCAAAGGAAACAATGGTGTTTTCAAGGTGCTTCACACTGTAAGGTAACAACTTACAGTATTAAAAAGAAAACCCCAAAAGAACAAACCCCTCTGAGCAAGCACGAGGCGACAGTGGGAAGGAAAAACTCCCTTTTAAGAGGAAGAAACCTTCGACAGAACCAGGCTCAGGGCGGGGTGGCCATCTGCCGCGACCATTCCTGGGGATTTCAAAAATGACTTGATCTGATCTAAATGTAAAACTAGCTCATTTAAAGTGTCCAGTGAGTTTTAGAAAATATTTTGCTGTTGATATCACGACGTCACTATAAAGTGGAAACTTTGTTTCTTCCCTTACACCTCCCAAAAAATGCCCGCACCGATGAGAAGCACTTAGATATGCAACTTGGTTCTGGGAATATCTTTCTTTTGAAAGTTTTAACAATATCTTCATCAAGATCTTGGAAGTTTAATTGCCAGAATGTCACCAAAGATGCATGCTTCCATCTTTTACAGAGGGATTTGAAAACCCTCTCGCTGAGTTTCTTGAACTTCTCTGGTGGGATTTTGTCGTATCTGGCCCTGATTTCAGTCCAGATTTTCATGGTAAGCCGGTTGGAGATAGCTTCAGCACTTTCAATGCTGAAGACTGTGCCTGATTTTTTTGCAACCTGGGAAATCAGTCCTTCCACAAAGATTTCCACTGAAAATCTGCATCTTTCTTTCTTTTCATATGATTCCAGTCTATCAGTAACTGTTACTGCCAACAGGTGTTCTTGGAATACTGAAGTAGTTATGATATTAAATATTGGTTGTTCCATTAAATTCATTGAATCCTCCTCCCCACTCCTCCCCATTTTCAATGATATTAGTGACAATTTATGTAATTTGTCACAAATATCAGTGAAAATCGCATTAGCAATGCAGTCAAAATAATTCTGCACTTTTCGGTCTAAATGCAAATCCATCCCCTTGAATTTGTCCAAGAGTAGATCCAACAAACGTTTTTGGTGAGAATGAGGGCACTTTAAAAGTTTACCAAGCTTTGAAAGCACAGCCTGAATTAATGTCTCTAACCATCTTTCAAAGTCTAAGGTTTTTTCAGGTGGCTCACAGTCTACAGAAGATCTGTGATGCTGTATCTTTTTATATGACTCCGTTTGACTTACGTTTGTTAACGGTGGGATGCTGGCTTCATGTTCAACACAGGATTTCTGCTGCTGGGGATCTGGAATTGGATTGTTTTCTGCTTTTGCAGCACTGTGTTGGTCAGCATTTTGACAGCTTTCTTCTGTGTTAGCTGTTTCTTGGCTGTTAGCATCTATATTCTGTGCTGTATCAAACTCCTGCTCAGCAGAATCGTCCAAAAATTTCACACGTGACAAAACCGTTTTGCCAGTAGTGGTGTGGACAGAACAGTTTTCATGTACAGGGGAGTTCTGGGAAGACCTCAGTGGTGATACTGCTACTGACTGTGCACACAGGTCCATTACGTCCTCTACAAAACCTACAAGCCGCTTAGCGGTGAAGCAATCCGGATAGCCTGAGATAAGCTCTCCCCACTGCTTGATCGAAAAACTACTGAACAAGTTATTCAAGAGGGATACCAAAGCATGTACTGTAGAATTATCCCCATTGGTCTGAACTGTTTCATCATTTGTCATTGTGTTACAGTTCGAGCTTGCCATTTCACTTTTTTGTTTTTTATGTCTAAAATGTTGTTTTGTGTTAAACTCCGTGTTTGAACGTTTAAAGCGCTGCTGTCCCGCTGTGTGAATGCGTTTCAACTGAACAGCCAGGTCTATATATAAGGTCGGTTTAAGGTTTCTTTGTAACGTCACCTGACGTTTCTTTGTAACGTCACCAGTCAAAGGACTGGCCCGCCCCGTCATAACGAAAGGGGCGGGACAAATCTGTTGCTTAGCAACTGAAAAAAAGGCACACCGCGCTGAATGCTACATCCGGCCTGCGACGGTACACCGCCTCCGCACCACCGTTTAAACATGAAGTGTGGATGTTAGAAGATCCCAAATATGGTGAGCTACTGGGAAATTACTCACGTTTTTGTTCTTGAGAGTGAGCGATAATAAGCGACATTTTATTGAGAAATTACAGTAGTCTGTCTACAAAAACTACAAAAATGACCTAAATAAGACAGAAGTACACATTCATTTTTATCGTTTTGTCAACAACAGGGCGCATGAGGTTTGTTCAGTATTTGTTGTGTCTACAAGGCTCAGGCGCCCCCATGAAGTGTCTTATTTGTATAGTTGAAAGCATTATAAAGGAACGCAAAACTAAATTACATATAATTATAATTCTTGGCACTTTCTGGTGTGTGTGAGTTAGTGTTTCTCTTTTATGATTTGTGGGTCCAGCATCAAATTCAGAATCCTTCCCATCACACATGAGGTCTTGAATAATCATCTTATTTTAAAGACCTCGTAGTTTGATAGTTTGCTCTCAGACTGTGGGCTTCCTTGTGGTTTTTAGGATATTTAGAAGTAGAAGGGGATCATCCTTCTGTGGAACCAGCTCCCAGTTTGAATGCAGGAGACGGACACTATCTCTACTTTTAAGATTAAGTTTCAAAGTTACCTTTTTGCCAACGCATATAGCTGGGGCTGAATCAGGTGACCATGAATCCTCCCTTAGTTACCCTGGGACTACCCTGCTGGGGGATTCCCACCATGTGTTTATACACCTCTCTGCATTCAATAATTAGTTCTTGTTCATCTCTGGCTCTCGTCCACAGTGTGTCTTTTGTCCCCTTTTTCGTCTCCTCATCCCCAAAGGGTCGCAGCGGGCTGCCCCTCCCTGACCGTGGTTCTGCCAGAGGGTGCTTCCTGTTAAAAGTGAGTTGTTCCTTCCCACTGTATTGAGGTTTTTTCTTTTTAATTGTAGACTTTCTACCTTACAATCTATACCACCTCGAGGAGACTGTTGTTGTGATTCAGCTCTGCATAAATACAATTAAATCGAATTAAGTGGGTTCAGCTGTTTTGTGAAATAAATGTGAGTGACATGGTAAGTAATAGCCTGCATGTAACTCATGGTAAGAAGAGCAATATCGCCCCCTCCTGGTTCAACCTTTTTTTCTTTGCAGTAATCTTTCCAATAATAATACATATGCACTAACCTCATGCTTGCTGTTAACAATAGCCTAAAGACACAAAATCAAGTTTAGTTTTTTCCTTAAGTTTATGTTTTTTTTTATATGGTTGGCATTTATTTTGTTTCTTTTTAATAATTATATTGATTCTATTGATTGTTTGCCAAGCACTGAGGTCTCTGCTTAGACTGTGCTACTGGGATCACTGATTTAAAAATGAGGCAAAAGCACCAAAGTTGTGCTCAAAAATAGTACAGTGAGCTACAAGCTGTTGCTGTAGTAATTCTAACACACTTATTGTTTTTAAATACATACATGTTTAGTTCTTTTAAACCTAATTATATATATATTTTTTGCAAAAGTGTCACCTAAACACCCAAATATACGTAATTCAAAACTTACTTTAATTATTACCCATTTGGCTGATAACATGGACCCAGTCTGATGGATAGTTACTGAACAGATAGTCTTTTCTTTAAAGGCTGCATTCAGAGCAAATCATTGTAAAAACAAGACAAGTCAATAAAAAACAAGTAATAACTATAATACTAAACTACAATAGAGAGAAAATCCAGTAAATATAATTATATTATGTAAAAAATATACAAATATTTACCTCTAATTTAAAAAGACATTACAAGGGTACTAGTTTCATTTTAATCTCAACATAATCTAAATTGACACTAAATCAGTTTAAATATTACAGCTGAAGGTGATTTTAATAAATGTACTGCTGCTTGACTTTGTTTTACTACTGCAGTATAATTTATCATGTACAAAAGCTCCAAATGTTGTTTCTCTGACTTAATGTTCTGATGACGTTTGTGTTACTTTGCAGGAAATAGTCAGGACCCAGATGAACCTGTGCTGGAAGTCAGTGTGGGTGAGTAATATGAGCATTTATGAAGGCTGTCCATGACCTGTAATTAAATTTAGCGTCATTAGTGCCACTCATTGCAAGTGACAGTGCACATGCTTTCAGCATGGAGTCTGCTCTTATGGTAGCAAAATAAATTCAGAAAATCTCCATCAAAAAGCAGCTCAGCAGCAGAAATATATATGGTCAGCTGGTTGTGAGTTAATGAGCATGTGAAATCAGTGTGAACATTTTGAAACAACAACTCTCCAACCTCGTAATTGTAAGACTGCCTGTGCAGCCACAGGAGCCTTCAGAGAGTCTTCCTGCTTGTCTCTTGGGTTGATTTGCTCGTGTTTTCTCACCCAGTCAATGACTGTAAAAGGGCTGGACTAATTGGAGGCAGGTGTAATTGATTGCACTGATATGCTAGTCTACTTATAGCCCACATTACAAACACTGCTGTGTTATTTTGTCTCTCAGTGCAGGTATGTAATGTGACAAAACCTCTAATGATCTGATATGTTTGGGATGGATGGGCTGTGAATTATATAGTGAATTGTCTTATTTTGTCGCTCTGTGCAGGCTTTCTACTTACAGGGTGGTGGGTCTCAGAGGACAATTGCTACCCCTGTTGAAGTGAACAACGTGTGGAGTGCAACTGGCTTTGTGGCATAGCTGGCTCTGGCCTTGGACTGTGTGTTTTTACTTTGTACCTAAATGGGACACTGGACTTTTAACTACTATTCATTGTGTTTATAAATAAAATTTTAGAATTTTATTGACTGTCATCTTTTTGCCCACGGTGGAGACGGTTGGTCAGACCTAGAGTGTGTGTGTGTGTGTGTGTGTCATCAGCAGGGTTTTGCATAAGAGTGTGAGCAGGTCAAAAGGTCAATTCATTTATTGTAGTTTTATGGCAGCACCCTCTAGTGGCCTTGAAGCAAACAGTCTCCTAACTAAGCCATGGCATCTCTGGTCTCTCCTACTTTTGTGTGCTCTGCTGGAGGAGCAGCATTGGATCTAGTGATACTGAGTAAGCTGATTAGGACAGGCCTGGAGAAATGTGGTTTGCATGAAGTATCAGGAAAAAAACAACCTTGTATTGTAAAATAATAATACACGAATAATAAATACTTTTCATGACATTCAGATTTCTGGACTCACGAGTTCATAGAACATTAATGTTACGAAACATTGAGAAGTCTTAAAACTACATTGTATACTTATTATTTATTTACTTTAATCAGATTTGACTGGTATTTTTAAACATTAAGTTTTTGTTCCTTCAACTATTGTATTTAAGCTTATGACTCACTCACAGTATGTTTATATAACTGCCTAAAAAAACGGTGAGGATGTGGCCGCAGTGGCTGAGAAGCAAGAACTTTGCTTTTTCTTTTTTTTTTTTCTTTTTTTTTTTTAATTGGGAAGCATAAATGAACATACCAGAAAACCCTGCACGAAGGAGCCATATTTGTTTTTTGTGTGTGCATAAGATGACGCTTTAGTATTATTACACATATGATAAGGATGTTAGCATGCAACACACAAACTCAAGTGGTGTTGCCAAGATAGTTGCTGACTGGCAAGAAACTTCTAGAAGAAATCTGGTGACAGTCCAAAGCACAAATTAGATATTCACTGAGATATTCAACATCTCTTTATCTCAGTCGGTGATCCCCACATGCTTCAAAGAGTCCATCATTGTTCCTGTCCCGAAGAAACCCCACCCTGCTTCTCTCAATGACTATCACCCTGTAGCCCTCACCTCAGTAGTGATGAAGTGCTTTGAACGCCTGGTCAGAGACTTCATCATTTCTTCACTACCAGACACACTGGACCCACTACAGTTCGCTTACCGTCCAAATCGTTCCACAGACGATGCCATCTCTCATCTCCTCCACACATCACTCACTCACTTGGACACTAGAAGGGGGAATTATGTTAAAATGCTCTTCATAGACTACAGCTCTGCATTTAACACCATAATTCCCTCCACACTCACCACCAAGCTGGAGCATCTGGGACTCAGCTCATCTATGTGTCAGTGGATCTCCAACTTCCTAACTGGCAGACCACAGGCAGTAAGGATGGGCGGACATGTCTCAGCCTCCACCACTCTCAGCACTGGAGCCCCCCAGGGGTGTGTTCTGAGCCCCCTGCTGTACTCTTTGTACACATATGACTGTGTGGCCACTACCAGCTCCACCACCATCATCAAGTTTGCTGACGACACCGTCGTGGTGGGCCTGATCTCTGATAACAACGAGACGGCCTACCTGAAGGAGATTAGGAATCTGGAGAACTGGTGCCAGAGGAACAACCTCCTTCTAAACGTCAGTAAGACAAAGGAGCTGATAGTGGACTTCAGCACTAAGCAGGAGAGGAACTACCAGACCCCCGTCATCAACGAGTGCCCAGTGGAGAGAGTGGACAGCTTCAAATACCTCGGAGTTCACATCACGCAGGACCTGTCATGGTCCTGTCACATCAACACCGTGGTGAAAAAGGCCCGACAGCGTCTCTACCACCTCAGACGCTTGAGAGACTTCCAACTGCCCTCCAAGGTGCTCAGGAACTTTTACTCGTGCACCATAGAGAGCATCCTGGCGGGAAACATCTTAACCTGGTTCGGGAACAGCACCATGCAGGACAGACGAGCTCTACAGAGGGTTGTGCGGTCAGCTGAGCGCACCATCCGCTCCGAGCTCCCTGACCTGCACTCAATCTACAGCAGGCGGTGCTGGACCAAGGCCAGGAAGATGGTGAAGGACCTCAGCCATCCCAACAACAGACTGTTCTCTCTGTTGAGGTCAGGAAAGCGATTCTGCTCCCTGAAGACCAACACAGAGAGACTGAGGAGGAGCTTCTTCCCGCAGGCGATACGGTCTCTCAATCACACCACCACACAGTACTGACCCACACATGTGGTTCTTACACACACACTGGACTTTCTGGACTTTGGTTTTGCACAACACTGGTCACTATATTCTTCATTTCCGGTTAATACTTGTACAGCTGCTGTTATTGTGTATATATTTATTTATATTTAGATTTCTTCATACATTCTTATATAGTTCTATATTATGTATTGTGTATTTTGTTGTACAGTTATTTTATTTTCAACTTTAATTTATATACACGCAACAAAAATATAAACGCAACACCTTTGTTACTGCTCCCATTCCCCATGGGATGGACGTAGAGACCTAAAATTCATTCCAGATACACAATATAACCATCCCTCCCAAACAGTGGTCACAAATCAGTCCAAATGTGTGGTAGTGGGCACATCTGCTATATTGAGATAATCCACCCCACCTCGCAGGTGTGCCACATCAGGATGCTGATCTGACATCATGAGTAGTGCACAGGTGTACCTCAGACTGCCCACAACAAAAGGCCACCCTGGAATGTGCAGTTTTTTGCACTATTGGGGGTCTGGGGACCCAGAACCGGTCAGTATCTGGTGTGACCACCATTTGCCTCATGCAGTGCAACACATCGTCGCATGGAGTCTATCAGATTGTCAATTGTGGCCTGTGGAATGTTGGTCCACTCCACTTCAATGGCTGTGCGAGGTTGTTGGATATTCGTGGGAACTGGTACACGCTGTCGTATACGCCGGTCAAGCACATCCCGAACATGCTCAATGGGTGACATGTCCGGTGAGTATGCTGGCCATGCAAGAACTGGGACATTCTCAGCTGCCATCTGCCCTGAACAATGTGAACCATGATTCATCCGTGAAGCGCACACCTCTCCAACGTGCCAGACGCCATCGAATGTGAGCATTTGCCCACACAAGTCTGCTACGGCGATGAGCTGGAGTCAGGTCAAGACCCCGATGAGGACGACGGGCATGCAGTTGAGCGTCCCTGAGACGGTTTCTGACAGTTTGTGCAGAAATTGTTTGGTTGTGCAAACCAATTGTTCCAGCAGCTGTCTGGGTGGCTGGTCTCAGACGATCTTCGAGGTGAACCTGCTGGATGTGGAGGTCCTGGGCTGGTGTGGTTACACGAGGTCTGCGGTTGTGAGGCCGGTTGGATGTGCTGCCATATTCTCTGAAACGCCTGTGGAGACGGCTTATGGTTGAGAAATGAACATTCAATGCACGGGCGACAGATCTGGTTGACATTCCTGCTGTCAGCATGCCAATTGCACGCTCCCTCATTGCTTGTGGCATCTGTGGCATTTTGCTGTGAGACAAAACTGCACATTCCAGGGTGGCCTTTTGTTGTGGGCAGTCTGAGGTACACCTGTGCACTACTCATGATGTCAGATCAGCATCCTGATGTGGCACACCTGTGAGGTGGGATGGATTATCTCAATATAGCAGATGTGCCCACTACCACACATTTGGACTGATTTGTGACCACTGTTTGGGAGGGATGGTTATATTGTGTATCTGGAATGAATTTTAGGTCTCTACGTCCATCCCATGGGGAATAGGAGCAAAAACAAAAGTGTTGCGTTTATATTTTTGTTCAGTGTATGAAGACGTGGATTCTCCTTTTCACATGTTAGCATGTTGTTTGGCCAGCTGTGGCTTACATTACCACAGCTGTGATAAAATTATCAGGAGTACTTCTATGTCTATGAGGGGAAAGCTTTCCTTGTTTACATATAATATAATAATGATACAGATAATGAAAGTCAGACAAAGTGGATCATGTCTTTTACAAAGTGCATAAATAAATCAAGCACATTTTTTTTCGGTTGTGGTTTCTGAGTTGTGAAATGTCTGCAGCTCTGGAGTGGACTGTATTTGATTTGTCACATTGAAAGAGGGCCAGAAAATTACATAATCAGTGAAGCCAAACACATGTCTCTTTCCTAATATGGGCAATGTCTTTAGTAAAACTCAGCTGTAAGCATGTCTCCAGGCTCTGAATTGAAGGATTTTAGCACACAATGTTATGTGTTTTCAAACTCACAAAATCATATTTTACGTTCTTGAAGCAATAACCACGTGAAACTGAAGTTTAAATACTTTTCTTCCCTACATCCTGTGTGCAAGAGTCAATTATAGCATCATTTGGAGAGTTATATTTCATTTAGCATGTTATCGCATATCTGAAGGGGACCTAAAATAAAGCACAGTTCAGTCAGAGGGTCTCTTATTGATTGAAATCAACTTTTCCTGCTTTTAGGAGATAACTGAAAGTATACATGAAAGTGCCTTATCTTTTATAACCACAGGTTTTTTTTTATAATGGGTGTTTGTGTAAACTGTGTGTCACAGAAATAAAAGGCTGCTGTGGCGTGATGGTTCTTCGTAGTGGTCTGACACCGAGGGCAGAGGGGCTGCTCTGAGATCCTTCCCTTGCTAGCATGTGAAAAACCGGTTGAGCTGTTCGTCTTGTTTCATTAACGGGAATAAGTCTCTAAAGCAGCGGGGCCTGTGGAAGCGCAGACCCAACACTTTCCAGTAGCATAAGATTTTTTGCCAAGAAGTGCGACAGCAAAGAACTGATTGTCCAAATATAAGTTTCCTTACTTTTTCTATGAAGTTTATATGTTTGTAAAAATAAAGTAAACCATCTGCTCTAAACAGGTTTACATAGACTCAAGATTCCTTTTATCATTTTCTTGAAAATGTGTTTTTGGGGTGTTTTGCAAAACTAACTTTCCTCAGTCACACACTTTTTTCCTTCAGTTAAAAAACTTGTAGATCTGGCATATTGATCGATCACAGGTTTGATAGCTTATCTCTGGACAGTCAGCTTAAAGAAGAATTTGCAAAGTTCATTGTATTTATTTAAGATCATTTTTGACAGCCACAGCTGTGACACATCAATGATTTTTATAAGATATTTATCACAGACTGACAGAACTACGAGAAACACCTTTTAGTTATCGTCCTTTTTAGTCGTCTGAAAAGTTCATATAAAAGCAGAGGTTTCTCTGTTTTAAAGACACAGAACATTTTTAAGACACAATCACACAAGTAGATATTTCAAGAAGACAGTGTAAACAAACATTTAGGGGCTGTGGTTTCACATGTTGCTCCACCTATTATGCGTTAGAGTCACCTTCCAGTAAGTTTCCAGGTCACTTACCCAGTATATGTACTCAGACTGGAACCAGTATGTTTGAGATTCATACAACCAGAAAACTGTCTCCTCTGTTTATTGTGTGAATTCACACTATTGAGATCCTGTTTCTCTTTAAACTTTATTCTACCTTATTCTAGTTGCTCCGACCTTTGCTGGTTAACTACTCCCTCCGTTTTCAGCCGATTTCCACCATTTAAACTTGAATCTGTTCTGCTCCCTGTGCTAATGCCAGCTGTATCTATTGGTGGTCATACCTTTCATACTTTTTGAGATATTACAGTTTTTGCCCGTTGCTTGAACACTACAAACCCATGCTTAGACTAAAGTAACACAACTTGAAGCTTTTGTTACCATACCTCAAACACATGTACCCCTACCTTAAACAAAAGCGCTGCTTTGCACCCTAGTTGCAATTATGCAACACACTTACTCCTTTATGCAACACACATGGTCCTGCATGCTACACTCTATTTCATACATAAGACACTTTGTTCACAAAATGAAATTTCAGGGTGCCATTTGGAAAACACATGTATCCAAAATACAAAACACATCGGATAATTGCAACCACTCAAATACACACCTGAAGGCACTTACTTGTAAAACTGAACACCAATTAGCCAACTACAAAAAGCCCTCAGTTTAGCCAATTCAAGAACTTTGCAAGCATGGATGGAGGGAGAGCAAGAGGAGGAGGAGGAGGATGATGATGAT
Organism: Mchenga conophoros; assembly: GCF_057382185.1. Lineage (NCBI taxonomy): Eukaryota > Metazoa > Chordata > Actinopteri > Cichliformes > Cichlidae > Mchenga > Mchenga conophoros. The sequence goes on from NC_140540.1 coordinate 21,724,449, forward strand.
GAGGAGGAGGAGGAGGAGGAGGAGGAGGAGGAGGAGGTCGAGGTCGAAGTCGAAGAGGCCATGCACGGACCCATATTTCTGATGATATAAGAGCAACTTTGGTGGACCATGTCATCAACCATGGCCTGACTATGAGGGAAGCTGGGCAGAGAGTCCACCCACATCTAAGCTGCTTCACAGTGGCATCTGTAATAAGAACATTCCGACTAGAAAACAGGTCTGTCTTCACCTCTCTACCTTCTACTCCACTCAGATGGTTTTTATAGCACTGTTCTACAGTATATACCATTACCATATCAAGTATACAGGGTATTGCAGGGTGCTAAGGCTCCTTTTGCAGCCAAAGTGGTAGTTTCTGTGAAACATAGCATGATTACTTATATTGAAGTACAGTGGATGATACAGTATATACAGTAAAGTACTGTAAGAAAAATAAGCAAAGCGATGACAATATGTGGTTGTATTTCTCTAGACTGACTCGAAGACCTTCTGGGGGAGGACGCCAACGCCTGTTCACACAACAGCAGGAACTTGCCGTTGTGGACCTAGTGAGGGCAGACAATGCCATCCGTCTCCACCAGCTACGAAAGCAAATACTTGCAGACAGGCAAGTGTTCAACAGCATAAACCATGTGAGCATCACCACCATCAGACGCATCTTGGGAAAACACAGCATCACCATGAAGCAGCTCTACAGAGTCCCATTTGAGAGGAACAGTGACAGGGTCAAAGGACTTTGAGCTGAATATGTACGGGTAAGTGTAACTGTCCTTTACATGTACAATACAGTATTGGTGAAATCCAGTAGCAGCTGAATATGTACCATATCAGTACCACATGGATCCATTCTGAGAGCTACACAGGTACCTGTGTGATGGGGTTCTGTATGTGTAGCACTGTAGTACAGTAATATGTTCTCTTGGCCATGGATGGAGTTGCACAGCCTCATGAATTCATTTTCATTGATGAAGCTGGATTCGACCTGTGCAAAACAAGACGACGGGGTCGTAATGTCATTGGTCAAAGGCAATTGTGCACGTCCCAGGGCAGCGCAGGGGAAATGTCACATTGTGTGCCGCCATAAGCCTTTGAGGGCTTCTGCATCATCATGCAAAACTAGGTCCATACAACAGCCAACATATACTCACATTTCTAGATGCTCTCCATAACATAGTTGTACAGAACAGACCAGATCAGCCCAGGTTTGTTTCCATCAGGCTGCTCTGGTCCAGGCCTGGTTCTCCAACCACAACCAACTTGAAGTGGTATACTTGCCCCTTACTCACCATTTTTAAACCCTATACAGGAATTTTTTTCGGCTTGGAGATGGCGTGTATATGACCGCCAACCACATGCCCGCATGCCTCTTCTGCAGGCAATGGAACAGGCCTGCGGCGACATTCAGGTGACAGCAATCCATGGATGGTTTCGACATGCAAGAGGATATTTTCCCCGGTGCCTAGCGAGAGAAGACATTGCTTGCGATGTCGATGAGGTCCTGTGGCCAGACCCCAACAGACGGCGGGATCCATGAGCCCACGTATGCACAATTGTCATGATTTTTTGTGTTTACAGTATGGTGTTTTTTCTATTACTGTATTATGGTGTTTTTTGTTTTTTTTGCTTTCTCTGAATTCATGGTAAATGGCCTGCATTTGTATAGCGCTTTACTCAGTCCCTAAAGACCCCAAAGTGCTTTACACTACATTCAGTCATTCACCCATTCTCATGGTACTGCAATGTACAATACTGAGTAGGCCTATTTGTTGTTTTGGTTGTTTGAAAATGTGTCTCCTGAAAATATGCCTTCTGAATAAACAATGAAAGACTGCAGTGTTTTATATAAAGTAGACTATTGTGCTCCCCCTGATCTGTAAGTGTTTGCATATGATGCAAGTATGTGTCATTTTGTCAACAGTTACATTTTGACAAAGGAATGTTAGGTTTTGACAGCAGAGTTTAGGTTTTGAGAGTTTCAATTTGGCACAGATGTGAATGGTATATTTCCCAGTGTTGTGTCGTGTGTACCCAGAGGTTGCCCTTTGTTACAAATTAAAGTCTACAAATCAATGACATCACACTGGCCTATGTTTATTCAGTCTATGATTACATGTCAGTGAGATCTTGGAGCTGCCAGCATGCAAAGCTGCAGCTTTAGAATTTAGGCTCTAATCCTTTTTTCCACCATTTTTTTTATTTTTCTTCTTCCTTTGTTTCTCAGACATGTATGTTTTTTTTTTTTTTTCTCCCATCATTTCCTCTTATTGTCCCTTTACATACTCTTTGCCTCACTCCAGTCTACTGCCAGAGTTTCAGTATTTTATTCACTTAATAGCAGGACAGAATACCACGTGACTGTGGCCTTGTGTTATACCCTCTCTGCTGCAGTGATGCTGCAGACAAACACAAACATCGTGATCAGACATTTAAGAAAAGCCTCTTACAGATGAAGGTCTGTGTCTCTTGACCTAAACACATAATCAAGTTAAATCTAATTTATGTTCATCAGTGCCCCTCACACTGTAACTTAAAGTAATACATTTGTTACTGGTTAATTACAGAAGCACGTTTGTGAGCATAAAGATGTAAGCCTTGGACCATCGGGATGAAATGTGGTTGGGAAACTTAACAAGCATTGATAAAGCTTCATCAGTAGTTCGAACAATGCCTCAAAACCTTCGCTCACCACAGGTGGTTAGCAGACTGTGGTTGTACCATGCAGCCTAATAACATGCAGTAAATTGCAGGTTAAAGCAGTCTGCTTACACATTGTTAAACGAGGGAAGGGAACTAATGTGGCTGTCACATGACCCTTTTGTCCCATTTCATCCCAGCATTTGATTAAATTGCTGCTCACTACTTAAAACTGATCACATAAAACTATTTTTCTTCATCTTTTAATGATTACCAAAGTCTGTGAATCCCCAAATTGTTCAGTTGTTCTTTTTGCTCCCTATGAGGTCACTTTTACCATGTGACAAAAACAACACCCCACTGTACACACTTGAGCCACCAGCAACTTTATAAATCCCCAATAAAAAGCTGACAGGTTGCAATGATGTTCCAAATAACTTATTAAGAAAACAACTAAATACACAGAAAATATTATGAAAACTGGTTTATTTTATATCTCCTAGTTTGAAGTGAAGCAATAAAAACATGTATAAAACATCACAAACTGTAATATTATACAAATGCTTACGTCCTGCTGATGCAATGGAGACATCTTCCAGTGACAGTCTTCATCCGTGTGAGTGTGAGGAGGCTCCTAAACCCACCGACACAGAAGTGCATGTTCACAACTCCCTCTGTGCAGGTGGGGTCAGGGCCCTCCTCACCCTGGGTGAAGAGGGGTGGTGCTGTGGCCAGTCAGGTATGAAGTGCTGAGAGTGGATCTTTGGTCCTCTGTGCAGCTCTGTCCACTCTCAGCTGCCCTGCAAAGCAATAACACGAGAAAGACGTCATTTTAACACAAAACAGCATTTCCATTGTTGGTAGCTGCAGCATGTTGTTAAAATGCAATTTTAAACTCAACATATACACACAATAACTATAACTAAACTTAAACCTACAGTACTGTAGGACGATGATTTACACCAGCTATTGGAAGGATTTAGTCTTCAAGACAGTTTGTAGCCAATGTGAGGTGATAACTTACATAGCTGGAACACAGCACCACTCTCCAGTTTGTCATTTGGTCATCCATCCTTCTCATCGGGTTGGGGTAAGGCTGTCTTCTGGGTGGAGTATCTCTCTGTGTTAGCTCCGTCCTGGGCGTTGAGTGTCTGAAGTGCTGAATGCTGGGAGAGGACAAGTGTAAAGCACCTGAAGACAAAAAGACAAAGAGAAAAGCATGAATTCACAGATCACAGAGTTGTTCACTTTACTTTTCTTCTGTTATGTGTTTTTACCTTACCTCTGATCCCTGAGCCACAGGCTATACCTTATGTAAAAACAAGAGACTACAGTCAGTTCACGACATCATTTTAAACCTTTTCTACTTATTTGTGTTGACATTAAGTACGGACTTACCTTTGTCCTGCATGGTGAGCTAGAGCTTGAGAAAAAAATGTTAGTCATTTACAAACACTGCAAAGGCCAACTTAAACATTTAAAGCTTAAAAACAAGTTCTAACATAATCTAGTCAGAGTCGCTGTCATCAAGTGAAAGGTTAAAAGGCCTTTCCCAGAAGCGTCTGACACCAACAGAACCCGAGGATGTTGAAGGGCCATAAAACGTGTCATCACTTACCTTGCACCTCTTTGCACTTACCTCATCAGTGCAGGTGTCGTCTCCGCTTCTCTTTGCTGAGGAGGTGAGAGCTGAGGTTGAAGGAGAAGCTGAGAGAGTAGCGGAAGAAGGAGCAGGAGAGGAAGGAGCTGAGGGAGCAGGGGAGGAAGCAGCTAAGGGAGCAGGAGAGGAAGCAGCTGAGGGAGGAGCAGAGGAAGCAGGAGAAGCTAAAGGATCACCAACCGGGAAGAGTGGGGCGTTGGCCTGGCCGAAAGGCGGCATGGCGAACGGGGCAGCACCTGGAGCAATAGGATGTTGCCAATCGTGCCAAAACGGCTCTGGAGGGAGCTCCTGGATGAGAGGGGAATCAGCTCTCTCATCCATGGTGTCATACCCCGAGTCGTCACTAGGCCAATCGGCCCACTCTTCTGAGTTGTTCCAGTCAGAGGAATTGTCAGTGTCTTCACTCACCTCTTCGACGTCCTCAGGTATGTAGGGAGGGTACTCACCTTCCTCTTCACTGTCATCAGGATCCTGTGCTTCAGGAGAAGAGGGTGAGGATGGGAGAGGGATATACTCACCATACTCACCTTCACTGACACGCTCGGTATCAGAGTCATCCAGGATCCTGATGACCTCTGGAAGGCCTTCTTCTGCAGGACGCTCAACCACGTAGTCGAGACGACCTGTGAGGAAACAAGTTTAAAATAACATTAAGAATGTAATAAACATCAAGTGCTAAAGGAACAGAGCTACATCTGTTAGTTTGAGCAGACGATGAGAGAAAAGCATTTTAGGCTACATTTATGTCAGACTGAATGACACTTCTACTTGTTCATGCAAGCAAAAAACAGCTAAGTCAACTAAGTTCACATCATTAACTGCTATATAATAAGATATAGTAGTGGCATAACATAAGGATACCATTATTACTACTGTACTATGATTACTGTTTTCATATTCTTTTTTATATTCATTTATTTTTGTTATTTTTTATTATCATGTTTTGTAGCAGGGGAAAAGTTATAGTTTATTTCAATAAAGCCTTTGATCCAAGAAGAACAGGATGTTAGGAAGGGACCGGGATCTGGTGTGTTTACACCTGTGTGTTCTGACGTCATGACATGCTGAAGATGCTGTTACCACAGAGACTGATTTTGGGGCATTTTACAAATTTTAGTCCGTTAAGCTATTTTTAACCAAATCATTAAAAAAGTGTCAAATTTGAAGCCTTCAAATCAAAGTAACACCTTTTTTTTCAAATTCATACACCAGTCGTTAATAATTTCTACACCTCTCCCGGAAAATTTAAAGCATACAAACAATTTACGGGGGAAAATCTTGGAATAAGCATATTTTGATAACATTAAAACTTGATATTCACACTGGAACTTATTAAATTATTACAGTCATTTAGTAGCTCTTAAAATAACTGAAGAAATGTTAAAAGTACCTGCAGCGAAGTCCAGGGGGCTGTCGAGTCCACGACGAGCCATCTTCAGGCTTTGCTGTATGAAAAACAAGTACAAACAATCCAAAGATGAAGTACTTGTTGTGGCGAGCAAGTCAAATCCGCTTTCAGTAAATATTTTCCGAAAACTTAACTTTCCACAGGCTGAGGTTGGAGCAGGTCAAAACAAGTCCAATAGCAAGTGTAAAGGGACGAATGGAACCTTGTGCAGCATTTATATACCCTCCGCAGGCCATGGTTACGGTTGCCAACATTTTTCTTTTAAAAGCTAACAATAACTTAGCGTTCTCGCTACTCACTATGCTGTTAAACAGCTATATGTTAGCAATGACAACATTTAACAATGCTAGCCGTGCTGATTAGCCTTAGGATTGCTTGAGGTTGTTTCCAGCTCTAGTGGTCATAAGCGAACTTAGTTCTGTGCCAGCTTTTAGCACGAAAATCAATCTTGTAAAGCTCACTATTAAACTGACAAAGCCTTAGAGCCTAGAAACTATGATACTTACAACTGTGCTATGTTTGTCTCATAGCATATAGCAAGACCCCATAACTGACCTTTGACCTCTTCTCAAGATTAGATAATGCTATATAGAGCTATTTTAACACTATGTTTCTTACTGCCATTGTTTGACAACATATAAGCATAAAGGAAATGATATATTGAGATTCTAAATATCAGGTTATTATGACTTTATTATAAACTTTACAGTAACAGTTCAGAACTATTAAGCAAGCTTAGTTTTGGAAAAATCCCATTTGTGATCAAAACTTTTTACTTCATATTTATTACTAAATAATTCAATAAATTATACTCAAGTACTGAATAGTCACAAAAAATAGTAATTATGCTGAAAATTATGTTAAAGTGGTTTTCGACTGAGCATATAAACAAAAGCCTGGGAAAAAGTTCTGTTGAACAACACACATATGTTACCAATATTGTAGCCGGTGTTATTTAATAATTTGTTTTATTTTTGATACAATTTCAAACTTTATTAACCTTTTCAATAAAACAAAGTTTCAGATTTAATTATTCTGAAACTAAGTTTAAGCTTCCCAGAACGTTTTGTTGCAAGTTACATTACTGATATAAGAAATATAAAATGTTTGTATTGTTCACCCACAAGTGCAGTCTCTGGCTCAAACACAGAAGCTTGATATGTTTGGTTGTCAGTCCAGACATTCCTAAAGAAAGTTGTCCTTCTTCAGCTCCAGACCTTTCTAGATAAAAATGGCATTAGTGAAGTATTTCAGTCTGGTTTTAAAAACGCACCACAACACTGAAACTGCTCTTGTAAAAGTTTTTAATGACCTTTTAACTTTTCTGACTTGGGAGATTTTGCCATTTTAATACTGTTAGACCTCAGTGCTGCATTTGATGGGATTCTTATCGCTCGGCTTGAGCACTGTGTCAGAATCAAAGGGACTGCTTTGGAGTGGTTTAAATCTTACCTGTCCAACCAAAGTTTTTCTGTTAGATTGGGGGAAACATCGTCCTCAGAAGCCTCACTTTCTTGTGGGGTCCTCAAGGAGTCCAATCTTGGTCCAGTTCTCTTTTCTATTTATATGCTCCCCATGGGTTCAATTTTTTGAAAAACATGGGATCTCATTCCATTGCTATGCAGACAACTCACAGATTTACCTGCCACTGAAACGTGAATCTGTGAGTCGTCTGAAGGGTTTGCTAGATTGTTTGGAGGATGTTGAGGATGGCATGGATGGCTTTTAACTTCCTTAACCTAAATGAACAGAAAACAGAGGTGATTGTGTTTGGTCCCTGTGACCGCTGTGACTTTGGCCCTTTAGGAATTCATAATAATAATAATAAAAACCTTTGCAAGGAACCTAGGAGTGTTTTTTTTTACTCTAATCTAATGTTTGATAAACAGATTAATGCTGCCTTTGCTGTAACTGCTCCTAAGCTCCCTTCACGTCAGGACTTCCCCAACATTGGACACTTTTAACTGACCATTCATCCTCCTCTTTCTCTCATTTTTTACATTCATCAGGTCCTCAGAGTACTCGTTCCATCTTCCCAACACACTCTTTTCACTGTTTAGCACATTTCCATCTTTATCCATCTTACTCCACAAATAGTCTTTTCCTTCGGGGCCGACAAACTGACAACTTTCAACATAATCCATTTGATTTCCAGCTTCAAACTCGTGATAATGACGGACACTCTCTTCACCCTGAAACAGCATTCATGAAATCTTCCTTCAAGATTACAACTACTTGATTTACAGTGGAGTGAAAAAGTCTTTGGCTTCTTCCTTATTTCCTTTTTTTGTATGTTTTTCACATGTGAAAGTTTCAGATCAATAAACAAATTTAAATATGAGGCTATTTAAAAAGAACAAACATCAATCATCCAAACAATTTATTCAAAAAATGGAATTTTGAAACAAGTGAGCTGTAAATACAAAATTGCAGTTGCACTAAAACACATTTTTGCATTGTCCAACTTTCTTATCTCTCGTCTGCTCTCACAGTGAGTCACACACATTTGTATTTACAGAGCACACTTTGACAAGTAGTCTAAACTCTGGGTGAAGTGTGTGATCACACCGAGTCCCAGCTGGTTTGAGGAGCAGACTGAGTCTCTGCAGGGTTTAAACTCAGTCCCTGGAAAACAGACACAGTCCAGTTATATCTGGATGAAAACTGTCTCTGTGAAGGCAGTTTTGTTTTTGTTAACACTCCCTCAGAGAGGGACAGCTGGTTCATGTTTATTTAATCCCATTATCCAAAGACACTTCTACATCATCATCCACAGTTATGGGTCAATGACAATATCAAATAACAAGATCAGAATAACAACCTTAGGATTATTGAGATTTGTACTTACTGTGGTTTCATCCATCTGAGTTTTGTTCCCTAAAATGAGAGAAGAAAGTCAATTTCAGTTTTGTTTTAAAATTCAAAATCATTCAATCTTAAATGTACCTTTATGTCTTGTCCTTATATTGACTGTTGCAGCAGTTATTAAAAGCGCTGCTAATCCCACAGAGACAACAATGAACCTCAAAGAAACAAAAAATCTGTCAAACACAAAAAATGTGATTATTAAAATTATTTGGTTGCAGTTTTCTGTTCCGTGTAAATTCCTTTCTTTTAAAAATGTAACAGCATTTTATTAATAAATGTGCAAATTTCTGTGATATGATTTGTATTTAAAAGTATTTATATACAAAGTTAAAGTGAGTTTTCATTTGCATATCATTTCAAAAGCTCAAATAAATTTAAAATAAACAGATATTTATGCAACCAGCTTAATCTTCAGTCCTGCTTTTGAAGGACTCTTCATTGTTGGGGTTGTTTCTGATTTTGTGCTTATTTCAGTTTTTCTGGCTGGATTCTTTGTTGTTTTTGTGTCACCTGAATAAATGAAAAAGTAAAAGCACAAAAGTTTTTCATGTTTCTCATCTGATGTAAACATGAGAAACAATATTCTACTTTCACACTTGAAATATTTAAGTAAATGTTTGATGTGATTTTACTTATATTACAGTTTTTGCCCACTGCTTGAACACATTTTGCAAAACCCCGCTCGCTGTGCCAAAACTGTACACACAAGTACACATGACACAACACTGGGAAATATACTATTCACATCTGTGCCAAATTGGAACTCTACTCCCAAAACCTAAACTCTGCTGTCAAAACCTAACATTCCTTTGTCAAAATGTAACTCTGTTGACAAAATGACACATACCTGCACCATATGCAAACACTCACAGATCAGGGGGAACACACTAGTCTGCTGTACATAAAACACTGCAGTCCTTGATTCCCATTGTTTATTCAGAAGGCACATTTACAGGAGACACATTTCCAAACAACCATAAACGCAAATAGACCTACTCAATACTGTACATTGCAGTACCATGAATACAGGTACAGCAAATAAAACAACAACAACACAATAGTACTGCAATAGAAAAAACACTATACTGTAAACACAAAAAACCATGACAATTGTGCATAAGTGGGCTCATGGATCCCGCCGTCTGTTGGGGTCTGGCCACAGGACCTCATCAACATCGCAAGCAATGTCCTCTCCCGCTAGGCACCGGGGTAAATATCCTCTTGCTCTCCCTCCATCCATGCTTGCAAAGTTCTTGGAATGGCTACGCTGAGGGCTTTTTGTAGTTGGCTAATTGGTGTTCGGTTTTGCAAGTAGGTGCCTTCAGGTGTGTATTTGAGTGGTTGCAATTACCCGATGTGTTTTGTATTTTGGATACATGTGTTTTCCGAATGGCACCCTGAGATTTCATTTTGTGAGCGAAGTGTCTTATGTATGAAATAGAGTGTAGCATGCAGGACCATGTGTGTTGCATGAGGGAGTAGGTGTGTTGCATAATTGGTACTGGGGTGCAAAGCAGCGCTTTTGTTTAAGGTAGGGGTACATGTGTTTGAGGTATGGTAACAACAGCTTCACGTTGTGTTACTTTAGTCTAAGCATGGGTTTATAGTGTTCAAGCAACGGGCAAAAACTGTATTGTCTGTTTGTCTCTGTTTGTCTCTGTTTCCCCTGCGAAAGACTGGCGACCTCTCTGGGTTGTACCCCTCCTCTCGCCCTATGATAGCTGGGATAGGCTCCAGCTCCTCTGTGACCCTGGTAAAGATAAGCGGAAGATAATAAATATATGGAGTATGTTGATGTGGTGGAGGAGGTACAAGTATCTGGGCATCCACATCTGGCCATTTTCTCTAACAGGCTGATTCAGTTCCACTGTCACAAAGACTGAAACAAAAAGCATTTCATACCCCACATGTGATCACCTTCTATTATAAGCTACAACAATAATAATAATCATCATCATCATCATCATCATCATCATCTCATCATTGTTGTCCATGTATCTTCTCGTCTTCACTGCGTAGGCAGATCCTGAAGTTTCCTACGCTACGCTACACCAAAACCACGAATACAGTTTTTTTAATTGGTTTGGCGCAGTTTTCACAAGCAACTGGTACATTTTCAAAACTCTTAGTACTTATATCACAACAGATCATCAAAAGTGCACCTTTTTCAAACATTTCAGCATATTTTCAATTGTGTTAGTACAATACACATAATGACAAAATATCATTTTCACTACACAAAATAAGTGTTTCATCTAAATAAATGTTTCGTTCACAGTTACTGCCTTTCATAATGTTGTCACTATAAAATTTTTGATTTGCATCTCTTATCATTCAGTTTACAGTTTTTTCTGAATGCTTAAACCCTAACTGTGATTCCTGTAGCACAATCTCTAAAACTATTCAGACTTATAGCAAAACCACTCACTGAGTGTGCAAAACTAAAAGCACAAAAACTGCTTTGCACTCAGTTTGCAATTTTGTAACACACACTTTGCAAAACTGTAGGCACAATTCACTGCACAACACTCAATTACCAAATTTCCAACACACTCCTAGCAAAGTATACACATGTATGGCTATCATTAACACTAATTTGCCAACTGTCTGGCACACTTTCACATGTGAAAACTTTCTTAGATAATTAGTTCACTTTGCAATCAGCCTAAGCACTATAATACAGGTAAGCTGTGTGTGCGGAGTACAATGGAGGGAGCAGAAAGAGTGAGAAGTAGAGGAGGCCGAGGAAGAGGACGTGGAGGTGAAGAAGTAGGATGAAGAGGACGACAAGGACAAGGAGGAGCAAGAGGAAGACGAGGAGGGGGGAGAGGAAGATGAGGGGGGGGGAGAGGAAGGGTAGGAAGAGTAAGAAATAGAATTGTAGAGCTACAATAGTGGACCATGTAATCAACTATGGAATGACCCTGAGGGTAGCTGGCCAACGGGTCCAGCCTAACTCGAGCCGCTACACTGTAGCAAGTACCATAAGGACATCTTGAAATGAGAATCGGTTAGTACAGTCACTTCGCACAAAGATTTGTAGCACTGCCATATGCCAATGAGAAACACACCAATACCATTGATGTAAAAATACTGAAATTGTTACTTTACAGAATTGCTAGATGACCAGATGCTGGGGGCAGAGGAAGCATGTTCACTGCAGACCAAGTAACCCATATAGTCATTATGGCGATTGCAAATAATCCTATACTTGGAAATGAACACTTGTGTTTGTTTTGATGTGTTTGAATAAACACCAGTACTTGAAGTTTGGATCCCTCTATGCTTATGGATCTATGACAGAAGTATGAGCTCAAACTGACATAGCCTACCTTGTGCACAGAGAAAGCAAAAGCCAGATGTGTTTTGTATTCATACCATCAGTGTGCAGTTGGCGCATTGTGTGCTTAGTAGATGATGGCTTGTGTGTACTGTTTGATACGGAAACACCATTTTTACGAAGGTGTGAAGAGTTAATCTAGCTGTGTTTGCTTTTGCAAGAGAACTACAATTTTTGATTATTAGGTGACAGGTTTTCTTATTTGTGTGAAGAGTTTTGCAAAATTAGCCAATAGTTACAAAAAATGTGCTTAAGCAATCGGAAAAAACTGTAATACATTTTTCTGTCATTTAATTCAACCGATCTTAATGTTTAATCAATGAATCATTCATTATGTCCATGGATTTTCAACTTGACTGATTGTTGTCTGGTCATTTGTAAGTTCCTTTTAAGAGGAACAATGTCCAGGTGAAACAACTGCGTTCAGAATATATTCAGGTACAACACTAAACTGGCATGCAATTACTGTAACAGAGGGTGATGGAGCTGGACGCTGCTGTGAATCATCACAAGTATATTTTTGTTGATGAGGCCGCTTTCAATCTAGCAAAAACTAGACACAGAGGACGTAACCTTATTGGGCTACCATCCACGTCCCTGGACAACGTGGGGGGAACATCTCATGTGTGCAGCTATATCTGAAGATGGTGTGGTAGGCTGTAGACCAGTTCTAGGGTCATACAACACTGAACACCTGATTTTTTTTTTTTAAATGAACTGGAGCAGGCCTGTCAGGGAGAAGACATCGTCTATGTTGTTGTGTGGGACAATGTCAGCTTCCACCATGCACAGCTGGTTCAGGAATGGTTTCAAACACACCATATTCCCCTTTCCTCAACCCAATTGAGAAATTCTTCTCTACATGGTGGTGGAAGGTGTATGATCGCCATCCCCATGAGCATTTCTCCCTTCTTCAAGCCATGTGTGGAGCTTGTGGTGATATAACTGCTGAGCAATGTCAAGCCTGGATTCGTCTTGCCAGGAGATTTTTCCCACGGTGCCTGAACAACGAAGACATCCACTGGGATGTTGATGAAAACTTATGGCCCAATGTTAATGACCGGCTTGATTAATTGTATAAAAGTGATAAAAAATAAAATAAAAAATATATTGTGCTTATGTAAATGACTTGTTGTTTTTTCTCCCTTTTTCGTGTGTGTGTGTGTATATGTGTATATATATATATATGAATATATTTTTTATTTTTTTTATTTTTTATTTTTTTGTTATGCCTGAACATAAGTGTAATACTTGCTGTGTAAAGTTTTACAGTTCAGTTACACTCATTCATCACCAAGGACAATTTGAAACGCTTACCTTGTATTATTTGCTCCTGAATGAAATGATTGGTAAAAGTACTACGTTGAAAAAAGATCTTACTGTTTTGTTTGGGTGAGTAAAGCAAATGTTCTCAGTATATATCACAATGATCATATGTTCTGCAACAATGATTAAGTGGAATGAAAATATGTGCAAATACAATGAACTCATGACATCAGATTTGAAAGAATGACTAGTGGTGTTACAAATGTGATCAAATGTGAGTTTTGTACTGAGAGATTTGAAAATGCACACTTTAGTTGTGAAAATAGTACCAAACCAATTAAAAAAAACTGTAAAGTTCAGGTAAGGTTTTGTCTTTGTGTATTATTTATTTATTTACTATATTTATATTTATGTATTTATTTACTCAGTAACATCAGTAACGAGAGCTCACAGAGAGCACAACCCTCTCTGAAGGTCAAGGGCTATACATCAGCTATTACACCATGCAGAGTTTTTATGGATTGTTTATGCTGATGTGAGCATAGTTAACTGAGTCCTCCTGCAGCAATCATGTGAGTAACTACAAAACATTTGATGGGCGACTTGTTAACTGCAAAACAGAACTTCATAGAAGTTGGTGGAGAGGCTGAGCATGGGCAAACAAAGAATATTTGATCCACAATTTCTTTGAAAGTAAAAATAATGTATTGAACACAGAAGCATGTGATCTCTAAGCGCCCTTCCACTACTTCCATCGAACCGCTTATCCACTTCAGGGTCACAGTGTTATGTCACTTTTCCAGGTTCGTGGTGATGATGAAGGTGATGCAGTGACCTACAGCACTGTGAAGGCTCATTCCTCTTCTGCTGCAGCCACTGCTGATCCCAGCAGCCTCTACTCTACTCTCAGTTTCCCAGTCACATAGTTCAAGTTAACAAAAAGGACTCGCATTTAAGTTAAAGACTAATTTTGTGTTTGCATGCAACAGATTGATAGCGACGTGCTAATTATCATAAACTATTAGATAGATACCATTATTATAACAAACATTTGGTTTCAAATCCAGAAGCACGTCTTTATATCCTCCATTAAAACTATATAAATAAATGTAAATAGAAACTTTATTTTCTTTATGAAATCAGACCAGTGTGTTTCCAGAATGTGATCACTGGAGGGCAACTTACATGTGACAAATAAAGTTCTGATTGATTGATTGAAGTGTGAATATCTAAATGTACCCACATAAGCCTGGTATAGATATTAAAGATATAGTTATACATTTATATTTTACAAAAACATTTCCGCTAACATTTGTACATTATTAACATATTTGCAACTTAACAACAAAAAGTTGTTCCTGGTTAGTTCAGCAGAAGACATGTGGAGGTTAAATGTAATTTAAACCCTGCTTACACTTGCTGTTCACTTTAATTTAGCTTCAGTTTTTTATTTCCTGTTTTACTTTGAAGTTTACTTTTCTTTCATGTCTCACATTAGTCCTACTTTTTATTCTGTTATTTCTCAATCTGCCCATATTGTCTTCATCTGTGTTTATCCTAAACCTCAACTAGTCCTCGATGTATATAAAGTCCTGTCCTCCTTTATCTTTCCCTGATCATTTGTTGGATCTTGTGATTCGGGTTTCTTCTTTAAGTTTTGTTTAGTTCCTTCCACATTCAGTTCTCAATTTTGTTTTCGTTACATTTTAATATGAGCAATTTTTAAGTCTGCTGTTTTCCATTTTATTTCTGCACATAAATAAACATTCATATTTGTAAACCATTTCTTTATTAATATTATTTTTTATTACAAAGTTATACTACTAATCTCTTCTCACTATTACAACTAGCATGAAAACCACCTGACGTTCTGTAAGTCTCTGTTATCCCAATAGAAAAGCTCTGATACGTATAAGAATTTTCTCAAAGAACTTCTAAATACCCTCTTGGTTTTACAGCTTGACTTGATGAGCAATAACACTGTGATGGAAAATGTCTTTATTCTATGTATTCATAACATATTTTAACAATAGAAGAATATAAGGGGCACCTTTGGGGGTGGGAGGTATGCCCCCCACACCTCCACCAGTGACGGCCAGAAAGGGCACCTTTTGCACGTACGAGGACGCACACATGCACACTGATGCACGCGCGTTCGCTCATCTGAAAAAGTGGCACTTCCGGGCCACGCGGTCCCCACTGCGCACGCTCTATGGCCTCCATATTAATGATCAATGATAACTGAAGAGGAAGCTTGAACCCTGGCTCTGGACATTTTCATGACAGTGGCAGTGCAGACATCTGCATGTTTTTTTCCATCATAAAGACTGTGATATGAAGCATCATCAAAGTGTCACTTCAGTAATGCTGCTGAGAGAAAGAAGTGTTCACTCGTGTTTTTTAATAGGTGACTTAAAACACCAAACTCTAATTTCAGGGGTTTATTTTAAGTTTAAAGAATATAACAGCTGGTAAGACAGCTGGTTTAGTCACTGTGAATGTTAAAGGAGATTTGTTAAACCATTGCTTAATGGCCCGTTAAGCAATGGTTTAACAAATTTGCAGTGCAAGTCACTCTTTACTAACACATTGTAGATCAGTTTATCTACAATGACACATGATTTTTGAAGTTTTGTGTGTGAGGGTTTAGTCTCTCACACCTTACCCTTTCCTCCCCAGTATCACAACAGTATGACTCCAAAGTACGGTTCAGTAAACAAACAAGGACTCTAATGTCAGAACAGAAAGATGCAGTTGGAAGATAATTGATTGTGTTTTTATGACGTGTAGTAAACTATACCCCTCTTCTTCTTCTATGTTGTTGTTCTTGTGTGTGTGTGTGTGTGTGTATACCTTAGAAGTCAAAGTATACTAATACTTTTGTAAGTATTAGTCATACTTACAAAAACATTAAGCGTCTTCTCCCACCCTCAAAGACAGACAAAAAAAGGTTTTTGCACGTACCACTTTTCCACGACACCACACAGCCAGCCTGAATGCATTTTAGATGCATCCTGAAGCGAAATCAGTTTAGTTGCAAAACTCATTGACAAACCAATGGCCATTTTTTTCAATTTCCATTAGTCTAACTACAATACTGAAGATATAAACCTTTGTGGATCCTTGAGCTGTTAAATGAGCTTTGAAGTATTAAAATAATTTACATAGTGAGAAACTTGTTCTTAATCAAGTGGCCAATTTAGACATGACCTTTGCCAGTACTGAGTCAGGATGAGCTCACAACCAATCATCCGTAACTACAACGACAAGATCCAAACAAGACATTAAATTATGTTACTAAAAATTCTGAAATAATTTGTGGGTATTACAGTTTTTTCTGAATGCTTAAACCCTAACTGTGATTCTTATAGCACAATTTCTAAAACTATTGATACTTATAGCAAAACCACTCACTGAGTTTGCAAAACTAAGAGCACAAACACTGCTTTGCACTCAGTTTGCAATTTTGTAACACACACTTTGCAAACCTGTAGCTACAATTCACTGCACAACACTCAATTACCAAATGATCAATGCACTCCTAGCAAAGTATACACATGTATGGCTATCATTAACACTATTTTGCCAACTGTCTGGCACACTTTCACATGTCAAAACTTTTTTAGATAATTAGTTCACTTTGCAATCAGCCTAAGCACTATAATACAGGTAAGCTGTGTGTGCGGAGTACAATGGAGGGAGCAGAAAGAGTGAGAAGTAGAGGAGGCCGAGGAAGAAGACGTGGAGGTGAAGAAGTAGGATGAAGAGGACGACAAGGACAAGGAGGACCAAGACGAAGACGAGGAGGAGGGAGAGGAGGATGAGGAGGGGGGATAGGAAGGGTAAGAAGAGTAAGAAATAGAATTGCTGATTACATCAGAGCTACAATAGTGGACCATGTAATCAACCGTGGAATGACCCTGAGGGAAGCTGGCCAACGGGTCCAGCCTAACTCGAGCCGCTACACTGTAGCAAGTACCATAAGGACATCTTGAAATGAGAATCGGTTAGTACAGTCACTTCGCACAAAGATTTGTAGCACTGCCATATGCCAATGAGAAACACACCAATACCATTGATGTAAAAATACTGAAATTGTTACTTTAGAGAATTGCTAGATGACCAGATGCTGGGGGCAGAGGAAGCATGTTCACTGCAGACCAAGTAACCCATATAGTCATTATGGTGATTGCAAATAATCCTATACTTGGAAATGAACACTTGTGTTTGTTTTGATGTGTTTGAATAAACACCAGTACTTGAAGTTTGGATCCCTCTATGCTTATGGATCTATGACAGAAGTATGAGCTCAAACTGACATAGCCTACCTTGTGCACAGAGGAAGCAAAAGCCAGATGTGTTTTGTATTCATACCATCAGTGTGCAGTTGGCGCATTGTGTGCTTAGTAGATGATGGCTTGTGTGTACTGTTTGATACGGAAACACCATTTTTACGAAGGTGTGAAGAGTTAATCTGGCTGTGTTTGCTTTTGCAAGAGAACTACAATGTTTTGATTATTAGGTGACAGGTTTTCTTATTTGTGAGTTTTGCAAAGTTAGCCAATAGTTACAATAAATGTGCTTAAGCAATCAGAAAAAACTGTAAATGAAATCAACCACAAAGAGAAACATCCTTTTTCATTATTTATTTCTCCACATGACACAGAAGTCGTTTGACACTTTACAAACATCCGTTTGGATTTTGATTTTAAAAAAAGTTTATGTCAACAGTGTAAGAAATTACTGATAGTTACAGAGATTACCCCAAAACCATCAAAGACTGTGCTCTGAGGATATTTGTGCGTTTCCACTTGCAGTTAATGCAACACATTTGAAGAAAGGGAAACAACCATTTCATACAACCAAGGATGTCACGACTCTGAAACAGACTGAAATCATGTGACAAACATGTGCAGTAAGTCGTATCGTACCATTATACTCATGTAGAGCTGGAATGATGAAGGTTTTCCGGTAACCTAGAAATATATTAGAGACACTTAGTTTTGCTTTTGCTCATTTTAAAA
Organism: Mchenga conophoros; assembly: GCF_057382185.1. Classification (NCBI taxonomy): domain Eukaryota; kingdom Metazoa; phylum Chordata; class Actinopteri; order Cichliformes; family Cichlidae; genus Mchenga; species Mchenga conophoros. Next base: position 21,742,649 of record NC_140540.1, read on the forward strand.
CAAAATATCAATCGGATTGTTTGGTGTAGTAAAAATATTTTTTTCTCTGTATTTTGTTAGAAATTTTCTTTTGAAAAACCTCGAGGCGTAAACCACCATTGCTGGTTTTCAGAGGACTGTGCCAACCCAAACAAACATCTGATGAAGCTGGTCCAGTAAATTGGTCTAAACGTAAAAATGCATTCAGGATTTATCTTCTTTGACATCCTCATTGGTCCCTTTAAACATCATTAATCAGATGCAGCAGCTGCAAATTATATATATATGTAAAAGAGACATCGATAGCAGCACCCACTTCCTATTTCTTCCCTTTGCTCCTCGATTTGGCTCATCGATGCACAAACACTGATCATCTCTTAACCATTTCAAACAAGACAGATTCTGGTTCTATATGTTAATTATGTTAATGGTTTTAAGACATGTAAAAATAAAGGAATCTTGAAATACAGCAGGAAAGAAAACAAGTAAACATTTGTGTGACTGGAGAAAAAAAAAGTTCTGTGTTACAGCAGCATGTTATAAACTTTAACTCAGTATTAAATCTAGTATTTAAACCTACTTGCACCCCTCGGGGGCAGGAAATGAGAAATGTATAGATTTCAGAAAAGATACATTTTTGTTTCTCTGACAGTTTGTAGGACAAAGAAGCAGCACACTGTCACAATCAGCAGGGCTGATTGTGTGTAGAGTGAAGGGTGGACCCAAATGCAGACGGAAACAAAAGGCAAAATGCAAGGCTAACAATAAACTAAACTGGGTGAGCTAAATTAACTTAAAAACCTACAACAGGAACATGGACTTGACGCGAGGAGACTTGACGCAACTTCTTGGCTTGCAAACAAAGCAGACGATCTGACAATGACACACTGAAAACACAGGACTTAAATACACAGGAGGTGATTAGGGGAAGTGGGAACACATGGAGGAACAGCTGACTGACATGAACCTAATGACAGGACGGGGGAAGTGAAACTAAATACAATGAACAAAGAACACACGACTCCTTCAAAATAAAACAGGAAACACTGAAACTAGACATGACAACACAAGCTTAACAGACCTAACACGTGATGAACGATACAAGAACTCAAACATAGAAACCAAGGAAACAATAATTAATAACTGCCTTTCCTTAACTAAAGCTAAATAGGAATGACACAAACTAATCACATATCTAAAATGAGACAAATACAAAATGAACTCAGAGCGCTGGGTCAGAGACCCAGCCTGTGACACACACTGAGTTATCGGCCCAGTACGGTGGCCAGCAGGGCCATTCGGATGTACATGCCATTCTCCGCCTGACGGAAATATGCCGCCCTCGGGTCTGTGTCCACCTCCACACTGAGAGAGAAATAACAAAGAGAAACAGATCATTAGTCCACTTAATCAACACAATAGCAAATAATGTAAGGTGGGTTAAAATAAAATTCAGTTCAAATTTAAGTTAGTTAAAAGAAATCGTACTGAAATTAGACATTGTACACAAAATGTTACATTTTTGCAGCCCATTTAAGGGCTCAAGCAACATTTAAACAACACAGCTGGAACTGATATTGTTGTCAGACATTTGACTGAGCGCGTCTCACCTGATTTCATTGACTCTGGGCAGCGGGTGCATCACCACCATCTTCTGTTTGGCTCCAGTCATGATGTGAGGAGTGAGGACAAACTGACCAAAACACTGAGAGAAACAACAGAGTCACAGTTAAAGATCAAAAATACTCCGGGATCATCCAGTCACATGAGACCTGAGCTGATTGGTTCTGTCTGCACCTATGAATGCTTAGCTAAAGGGTTCCACTTCCATATTTCCCCACACGCTTACATCTGTAGAGGGGTGAGGGAACGCCTTCTTTCTCGCATATCTTCTTGTTTTCTTAAGACAATTCTATTTAATAGTTTTGCCTCTAGAAATATTTCATTTGGAAAGAACTTTGTGACGAATAACTGAACAAATCAGCTGCTTTCCACTAAAGATGAACTCCAAATGCAGACAAACCCCAGCTTCACCAGATGGAGTCAGTGGAGTTTGCAGTGCAGAATAGTGGATTAGGGAAAATGTCACCATGAGACCAACTGAACGATATCAAAAACGATTACCGGGCCAGCATGAGGCAGGAAGCACCAGGCCTAACTACAGATGCGCTGTGAGTATATGCAAGTATCTGTGTCACAAAATAAAACCAGTCGGTGAAATGAAACTTACGGCTTTGTACTCCTCCTCAGATGCAAACCTCTCCTTCTGGATCCTCGTCATGTAGAGGACGTCGGTGTCAGGCAGAGCCTCCTCGATGCTGTCAAACTCCTCCTGCAAACAAACATGTTTTTTTAAATTAGCAGTTTTTAGTACATATTTGTGAAAACTCCTCTTTGCTGTGTAACCATGTTTAGTCCTCACCTGTTTGATGCCCTTTGAGGCCACGTAGCTGACGATCTCTGCTGGCATGTGGAGGTTTTTGGGAGCCACGTAACGCAGAGTGATGCGGTACTGGGTCAGCAGTTTGGCGAGGGAATGAACCGTTCGGCCATGTTTCAGATGTCCAACCATCGTTATCTGACAGACGCCACAGTTTTAACATGTTTTCATGTAAAGTTTTATTCTGGCTGAAGATTAAATTAAAAAGGAATCATGTCGCTCACCGTCATGCCGTTGACCGTTCCCAGCTCCTCTCTGATGGTGAAGACGTCCAACAGGGCCTGAGTGGGATGCTCCCCGACACCGTCGCCAGCATTGATCAGCGGCTTACGGCACTGACGGGACGCGCTCTGAGAATTGATTTGATTTTGATTTTATTGATTAGCATTCAAATTCAAATCTCAGTGAAAACAGTGAAAAAAAAACAAAAACAAAAAAACAGTGAAAACAGAACAAAAATCTACCATAAAGAAAGAAAGCATGAGACAAGGCTAATCAAAAGGTATTGGCTGAAGCATTTGCTTATTACGCCAACCCTTTTCACAAAATATCTTTTTGTATGCAGCTCCTGTACACAGGGCTTGAAGAAAATAATAAAACAAAGCAAAAACCAAACAAACAAAAAAAAAAAACCAAAGAAAAAAAAACTTTCCACCTTAGATAAGTAACTACATCAAAGCAAAAGAATCAAGAGGTTGTTTTTTTTTCTCCTTTTTGCTCTTTTCATTCTTGATTTATATATTTTTCTATTACTCTATTTTTAAACATGTTTTTAAACAAGGAAAATGAACTACACCTTTTTAAATCACTGTCATAACTATTCCACAGGTTAACTCCTCTAACAGAAACACATCTCTGCTTTATATTTGTCCTTATCTTGTTTTTTTTAAAGAAATCTGTTCCCCTTAAGTCATATTGACTCTCTCTGACTTTGAACAGCTTCTGAGTACTGGGGCAAAGCAAGTTATTTTGTGCTTTATACATTATCTGTGCCATTTTATATTCAACTAAATCATAAAATTTCAGGGTATTCAGATTAATAAACAAAATGTTAGTTGGTTCTATATAGTTTGATTGGTTTATAATTCTTATAGCTTTTTTTTGTAACTTGAAAATATGAAGAGTGTTCGTTTTATATGCATTACCCCATATCTCCAGACAGTAAGTCATATATGGAAGCAACAGAGTACAATAAAGTGTGTATAATGATTTTTTGTTCAGGACATGCTTTGTTTTATAGAGAATAGCAATGGTTTTTGACATTTTTGTTTTCACGTGGTTTATATGAGACTTCCAACTCAGCTTATCATCAATTATCACTCCAAGAAATTTATTTTCGTACACTCTTTCAATTTCAATTCCATTAACCCTTATTTTAGATACATTTTTCATTTGTCTAGTGCCAAAAATAATCAATTTTGTTTTCTTTATATTTAATGATAACTTATTTACATCAAACCAGTTTTTTAATATATTTAACTCCTTTTCCGCTGTAGTCAGAAGCTGTTCTAAGTTTTTAGCTGAGCAGTACAGAGTGGTATCATCAGCAAACAATACGAAGGAGGAGTCACGTGCGTAAGATATTAAAAACTCATCTTCAAACTAAACAAGCATCAAAAAACACACAACAGGGTGCTGCTGCAGTTACTTTTATGACCAATTAGTGTTTATTTTCTTTTACGTAAAGAAAACTTTTAATAAAAAAAAGTATCCATCTAAAATCCACCTCTACAGCTCCAGGTGTTGGGTGACGCAGCACGAGGACGTCAGCGTAGCCACTCATGATCTGGACAGAGTCCGCCAGCGATTCTCCCTTCAGCGAGGAGGAAGTGGCCTCGCTGGAATGGACGACGGAGCCGCCCAAACGCTGCATGGCCGCTGCGAAGGAACTGCTGGTGCGAGTGCTGACCTCATAGAATATGGAGGCCATTACTTTACCCTGAACAGGAAGGCATGAGGAATGAGGGATTACTTTAAGGTACCTCATCATTCTATAACTTTGGTCATGTTTGATACGAACATCCACCATTGTAACAGCACATAACTGAAATTAGTGAATAGTGCAGTAACATGAGGCACGTTTAGGAGATACCTTGAGTATTTCCAGGCTTCGTTCCTTCTGAACCATCAAACGTAAAGTGTGAGCAACATTGGGAGAAACCCTCGAGGTAAAACAAAAAACTGCTGTTCCAAAGCATTCTGGGAGCTGTAATACCAGGTGGCAGGCCGGGATCAGAGGCACGGTGGATGCGGGACGGCAGCAGGTAGTGGCTTTCTCCACCAATGCGTCGTGGGCTCGCAGCTCGAGTCCGCACTCCATCCCGGGGTGGAGTTGGACGCTGACGCTCAGGAGTCTGATGGAGCAGAATTAATGTAAACAAAACACATGAAGTAATCCCCACATAGAGGAGTTCAAGAAACACTCAAAACAGTTCTAAGTACAGGCTTTAAATGTTTTTGTTTGTAATTAAACTCTGTTAGCTGTACGTTCAAATTCTGTGAACTTTTTAGATGTCATCTACGCTCATAAGAAAGAAGACCGGGGATATAAGCACCGGAAAAGAGCTTCCTCCAAACGGTGGTGTCTAAGACCTCTTTCTTAGAAATAAAGTGAGGAGCTGCTATTCCTCCACATTTCAAAAGGAACAAGTTGATACCTGCTGTTTGCCTCCTACCAGACATTTCAGGCATGGAAGAAACACCAACTTTAATCACTGATCTGAACCTCTCGATTTTGCTTGCTGTGTCTTTTACAGCATTTTAAACTAATTACATCTAAGAAGTTCTTTTATTCAATTTGTTGAATGAAATTCTAGTGTTTTCTTTCAGTTACGTTTACTTAGCATCAACTAGCCGATATCTGCTGCTGTGTGCACGTTCTTCATGGCTATGGCTGCTAAAGAAGTGTGTTAGTGTTGGCAGATAACTTCACTCTCTTCTTAAATCTGGTCAATTTTGGCTCCAAAAATAATCATGGTGGTGGCCAAAACACCAATGTGATGTAATATTATTGTAGAGTCTTTATCTTACAACAGAAAGCATGGAAGGCAGCTGCATTATTACCGCATTCACTTTTATTACCATTGGAGTTTCTTTGACAGGTTCTGGAGGATGGGTGGAAGAAGTGGGCCAAGTCTTCACATCCTCACCGTAACCTGGAGGCACGAGCACCTGAAGGAGACAGGACACGTACTTTATTAGATCAACTACATTTATTCTCTTTGTTTTCTTGTTCAAAAGCAAAATGCACGAATGCTGACCTGGCCGTCGATGTAGGCCACCTCTCCTCGCAGGACCACGCGGCGGACTTTACCTTTCACCTTCATACCTTCGAAAGGAGTCCACTTAGACTTAGTGAACTGCATGGCCTGAGGAATAACCCACTCCTGCTCGAGGTCCACCTGAAAGACACGTAATTGATAAATAATTAGGAACATATTTCATCAGAGTACAGATAGGCTGCTAATTACTGCATCAAAATAATGTCTCCTTAAAATGAATTCCCTTTAATTGTGTTTGTCTGTTTACCTCCACGTAGGTGTTTTCCTGAACGGGCAGGTTGAAGATCCTGCGTGGATTGTCATAAAGACGTCTGGTAATATCATCCAGAGTCAGACGTCCATCACTGACGGCGGTGAGCAGCAGAGGCAGCATTGTTTCCAGACCGGGGTAACCAGGAGGAGGACGCTCACTGTTCTTCTCGTCTACAGAGTGAGGAGCTAGCAAAACAAAACAAAAACCGTACAGTTCAGGAAGGTCGAAGACAAGTCTGTCTGCATGATCGTGACAGAAAATGAATGCTCTCTGACCGTGGTCTGTAGCAAAGCAGTCGATAATGTCCAGATTTTCCCAGAGTGTCTCCATGTCCTCGCGTGTTCCCAGCATGGGTCGAACCTGCGCTCGACCGTCGCCGATCTGCGCCACATTGTCCTCACATAGGAAGAGGTGGTGAGGGGCGACCTCGCATGTGACCTGGATGCCCTTCTGCTTTGCAGCTCGGATTATCAGGATCTGAAAACCATTAAGAAGTATTAAAACTGTAGGAAAGAATCCAAAAAATTAAGATAAGATGCACTTTAACAGCCGAAGCACCAAACACCAAATAGCACCGAGGCTCCAACTGCTCAACCAGGTTCAAAGGTTCAGCAGCAACCAAGATGGCGGCGCGCAGACGCAGCGGCCCGGAGCTCCTACACTTTTGCACTTTTGGTGGTACTGTGTATTATTTCACACAGTCTGGGGTTACTTCAATACAACAGAGATGATCTACTACAACTAAGCCGTGGAGATCTTCAACTAACATCCGAGTATCTCATCCCCCCGGAGATCGTTAAGCAACCCCCGGGGCTACCCGCAACAGCAAGCCGCAGGAGGAGACGTTGCGAGCGGAGGCAGAAGAGAGGCAAGCGGGGAGGCCTGTGGGCACGGCTAAAGACTAGTCCGTTTAAACCACCACTCCCGATCATATTCCTCTCCAACGCCCGTTCAATCCGTTACAAACTGGATGAAATACGACTGCAGATCGCCACTCGACGGACTTTTAATAACTGTTCGTGCATGATTTTCACTGAAACCTGGCTGGACAGCGCCATTCCCGATGCGGCTATCAATCTAGCAGGCCGCACCGCCTATCGAGCCGACAGGTCTGCGGACTCGGGTAAGAAGACTGGCGGGGGGCTGTGCATCTATATTAACAACCTTTGGTGCACGAACGTCACGGTAACGGAAAAACTGTGCAGTACGGAGGTAGAACTGTTGGTGTTAAAGTGCCGTCCATTCTATCTCCCTCGGGAATTTTCTGCCGTTTACATCTGCGCTGTTTACATTCCACCAGATGCTAATGCTAAGCTAGCGTTAGCACAATTGAGCAGCAGCATCAATAACAGCCTGGTAGCACACCCGGACAGTGTCTTTATTGCGGCTGGGGATTTTAACCACGCGGACCTGAAATCTGTACTTCACAATTTCCACCGTAATGTGAAGTGTGCTACCAGAGGAGATAGAACGTTGGACCAGGTGTACACCAACATGGCGAATGCGTACAGAGCCCAGGCTTATCCCCACCTGGGTCAGACCATCTCTCCCTTCTGCTACACCCAATATACACACAAAAGATCAAGAGCACTGGGATTACAACCAAAACCGTGAGAACATGGCCGCAGGATGCTATTCCGATGCTTCAGGACTGTTTCCACTGCACAGACTGGGATGTATTCAAGGTGCAGGACACTGACAATCGTGTCGCATTGGACAGTTACACCTCCACTGTCTTGGACTACATCTGTTTCTGTGTGGACAATGTAACAACTTGGAAACGATTCCGTGTGTTCCCTAATAATCCACCCTGGATGACACACGGAGTTCAACAACTTATTCGAACAAGGAACAACGCTTTCAAATCCGGGGACCAGGAGGCATACAGTGCTGCCAGGGCCAACCTGAGAAGAGGCATCAAGACTGCCAAGCAGCAGCACAGGAGGCGTATCGAGGCCAGGTTTGAGAACAACACAAACCCAAGGCAGGTCTGGGAGGGCATCAGGGCTATCACGGACTACAAAAGAAGAACACCATCACCCTCAGCCGACAGTTCTACTCTGGCTGAGGATCTAAATCTCTTTTATGCCCGTTTTGACAGGGAGAACACCGACCCTGTCCTGTCCCCTCTCCCCTCAACCGACCCTGCTCCGGTCCTGAGCACTCATGAGCTGAGGCGTGTGTTCCGGAGCATTAACACCAGGAAGGCGGCCGGGCCGGATGGAGTGCTGGGCCGGGTGCTAAAAGACCTGGCGGACGTCTTCACCTCTATATATAACACCTCGTTGTCCTGTTCACTGGTACCATCCTGTTTCAAAGCAGCAACCATCGTTCCCATCCCAAAACAGTCAAATGTCACATGTCTGAACGATTTCAGACCTGTGGCACTCACCCCCATTCCCGCCAAATGCCTGGAGAGACTGGTCATTAAACACATCAGAGCTGCTTTTCCACCATCCCTGGACTCGCACCAGTTTGCATACAGGGAGAACCGGTCAACCGAGGATGCGATCGCCACAGTGCTGCACACATTACTGAAGCACTTGGAACACAGGAATACCTATGCACAGCTCCTCTTTGTAGACTACAGCTCGGCTTTTAATACCATCCGGCCATACAAACTACGTCCCAAACTCCACCAACTGGGACTTAACTCCTCTCTGTGCAACTGGATTGTGGACTTCCTCACTAACCGTAGACAGAGTGTCAGAGTGGGTAAGAACACCTCTTCCACCCTTGTGGTCAACACCGGTGCCCCTCAGGGGTGTGTTCTGAGCCCTCTGCTATACACTCTCTTCACCCATGACTGTATTTCCTCCTGCGCGTCCAATCTCATTGTTAAGTTTGCAGATGACACTACAGTGCTCGGACTTATATCCAACAATGATGAGACAAACTATAGGACAGAGGTGCAACAACTAGAGTCATGGTGCCACGACAATAACTTGGTCTTAAACACCAAAAAGACCAAGGAGATCATTGTAGATTTCCGGAAGAGGGGTCATAACAACCATCTGCCTCTCTTCATTGGCAGTGAGGCGGTGGAGAGGGTGAGCAGTTTTAAATTCTTGGGGGTAACTGTGACCGAGGACCTGTCCTGGGGCAACCATATCACCTCAGTTGTACGGAAGGCCCAACAGCGCCTCTACTACCTGAGGAGACTGCGGAGCGCACACGTTCCCAGATCTCTGATGTTGAACTTCTACAACTGTGCCATCAGCAGCGTTCTGACGTATGGATTTCTAGTGTGGTTCCCCAGCTGCACCAAGACCGATCAGCAAGCACTCCAGCGGGTGGTGAAGGAAGCTGGCAGAATTATTGGAACAAGTCTGCCAGAGATCAGTAATATCTTCCCCACTCGCTGTCTGAGGAGGGTGCACAGTATCCTGCGGGACCAACATCACCCTGCGCGCCACCTTTTCCATCTGCTGCCCTCAGGGAGAAGGTACAGGTCTATACAGGCCAGAACATCCAGACTGGCCAACAGCCTGTATCCACAGGCTGTGAGGCTCCTGAACTCTCTGCCCCCCTCTCACGGACAATAACCATATCCAACTTCTTAATAGCAATGAACTGGTCTGCATTGGTGCATCATATCTTTATTCTCTTCCCCCTCCTGCCCCCCCCTCTTTCTTAAATAGATAACTATCATATCTGATATCATATCTCACAGTACAATAATATTGAATGGGTTGCATTGTTGTATTTTGTCATGTTTCTCAGGTCTTTGTCTGAATTTCTATGAACATTATTGCTAAGGATTGTCTTATTGCATTGGAGTCACACTGGGTTAAATATGTACACTTGGGTTTTAAGGGGTATTTATTATTTTCTTCTTTTTTTTGGGTTGTATGGAAGCCCCAAACGCAATTTCATTGTTCTTGACAATGACAATAAATAAATAAATACTAAATACTCAACCAGACCACCGACAGGTCTCGCACGCCACAGCCGCTCTATCACATGACGCATGCTGCTCCGACGTGCTAAGGTTATGAGCTGAGTTACGCCATGTCGCAAGTTTTGTTAAATGATTTTGTGATATTTAATGGATCTGATTACATTTTTTATTTCTCTTCGATATCCGATCCAGTAATTTAGGTCAGTGTCGGACCGATGCGTAATATCGGATCGGTCCATCTCTAATTCGTGGTAATCAGTGAAATTCGTATTGCAGACAACTTGGTGTGGTCCACCAAACTCCAGTAACTGGAGCAATCTGCTAGCAACCAAAGCGAGCACAAGAAGGTTTTCGGTGCAGTGCTATGTTTGTGACCAGTTTCACCTAGCAACATCCAAGTGGTTAAGGAACCCACATTTGTCACTAACAACTGGAGGTTGCCAGGGGATCACCAACCGGTCTCTAGTGTGATTGCGGTGTCAGTGATTAAACATCGGCAACAAAAAGTGAAATAACATCCCACAGACAGCCTGTCAAGTGCTGACTTCCCTGTGCCAAATATTTTGTTGTTTTAATTTATTTATCACAATTATTATTTATTTGTTAGTGATATTAAAGTGATTTATGTCTATATACTCCCGAAGGAAAAACAAATCACTATAAAGATATAAATGTAAAAAACAATATACATGTATATTTGTATATGTATATACCAAGATACCAAGTTATATACCAAACATTTTTGCTACTCCAAACAAAGTACATTTGACCAAAAAGTCCTAATTAAATAGAAGTAATTAGAAACCTGAGATAAAGTTTAAAGTATAGATTTGACTTTAGGTCAGTATAAGTTTAAGTGGGGCGTGTAGGAGTGAAAGTTCTCCATGTACTGTATGTGTAAATCTATAAGGCCGATAGGTGATGTAACAGCCCAGCTAGCATTTCTCCAGCAGCTACACTCATCCACTTACCCGCTCATTTCACACAGCAGCGTCCTCCCCCTCCTCACCCTTCCCTCGGTCACCACGCCTGTGTTTTCTGGCTGGCCAATGCACTGACCTACTTTTGCTGTTGTCGTTTCACATACGCACGGTCACATATACGCTCTTCTTGCTGCCACATACCTTGCTGTTTCTCGTCCGTTAGAAATGAAATCACTGGAACTCAAGAATAAATTTAAACACCAGGCTGCGCAAAAGGTTAAAAGAGAAGAATCTTAATTTATTTATTTTCTTTTGATTTTTGTCCAATTTCAATATTATAGAAAAATGCCACAGGTGGATAAAAAGCCAATGCAGGAAAAAAGAGGATCATGAATTTACTTTCACAGTTTAATCTATAACCATTTACTTAAATTTAACTGGCTGTTGTTTTGTTTTTTTTGTTTTGTTTTTAAAAAAAAACAATCTTTTTTTTTTATAAATAAGCAGTGTTAAAAAGTATAAATAAATCAATTTGATTGCAAAAAAGCAACACCATGGTAAAATGCATTACAAATATATTAACACTGAAACCAAAGGTCAGAGCTGAAAGCATGATTCAGATTCGATTTAAGCTAATTTTATTTTAATCTGCATTAATTGAAAATTACAAAAATGTCAAATGTCGTATTTACTTTTTTTTTTTTTATATTCTTTATTTCTACAATATTACCTCACAAAGATGATTACAGGCATTAATTAACACAGTTTACAAGAGAAAAACGAAACAAAACGAGAAGGAAGAAAGACAGTGAGAAAGAAAGAGAAAAAAAAAAGGAAAAAAATTATATATACGGTATATAAAATAAAAGGAGAAAGCTCTGTCGGGAGTAAGCAAATTAACTAAATTGGTGGTTTCAAGCTTTAAAGAGAAAATTCGGTTTATAGGTATTAACGTATTGGACCCACTTATCCCAACACAGATGGAACCAGGCCATCCTGTCATTAACATGAGCTGTTACTTCCTCCATCCTATATATCTCTAACGTAATTTCCCACCATAATGACAAAGTCGGTATGTCTTGCGAGGACCATTTCTTTGTTATACATTTCTTACTTGCAACCAATAAAGCTCTTAACAGACATATGTCATTTTTGGACCAGTTCTGCGGTATACAGCCAAAAAAAATTGTCTTCATATCCTGAGGGAATGTACAGTTAAAAATGCCTTGTAATATACCATGAATGTCTTTCCAGTAAGTCCGTAGCACAGGACAGTCCCACATAATATGGGTGTGATGGGCTCCTTGGTATCCACAGTTTCTCCAGCACACGGGAGGATTCCCATCATAGTGAGCCTTTTGACATGGAGTGATAAAGAACCTTATCAGAGTTTTCCATCCGAACTCCCTCCAGCTTTTGGAGGAAGTACTCCTCCATTGCCATTCCCACATCTGAGTCCATTCTTCCCTAGAAATACACATCCCTCCCTCCTTTTCCCATAACATCTTCACATAACTGTCATCGAAGACCCCTCCACAAATGTCGTATTTACAAGGGCTTAAATAGCAACAGCATTTTTTTTAACTGAGGGAGGAAAAACATTAAAAATATAATAATCACAAGGTCTAAAATCACCTTAAAAGTTGTAAATGCCAGCATTGAATGTAGATGTATGTATTGATGTATGTTTCTTTGGCATCAACAGCAATAAAGCAGAGGTACGAGATGCTTTACAAAACGTACAAAATAGTTTAAATAGCAACATTCAAATAACTTGTTTAACACTTTCTATCCTAACTCTTTCATACAACTTTATCACAAATAAAAAATAAACAAAACTTAGTCTACTTTATTTATTCAATAATGCTGCTATCAATAAAATGTGATTTGTGCTTTAAATATATCACCAGCCTTCCAACAGTCTAATTTGTGCTCCGTTAAAGATCATGTGTTTCTCCTTCATTGCAATCTACGTTACTCTGCTGGATCTCCTGTGTAATGTGTCTGAGCACATTGTGTTGGGTCCAACCAGCTTTCTGTTTGTTTCTTTGTCTCTATTGCTGTCAGTCACAACCAACGGTTCGAGTCACTCATTATTGTGTAATAACTGCATATTTAGCCTACAGGGACAATTATAGTTTTCTCTTCTGCTTCTGGAGGGGTGCTGATAATTGCTTGTACATCATGGGTGATTTTGTTTAAAGAATGTCTGTGTTCTAGGTGTGAGAGATACACATATTGACGGGGCCGGGTTATGTTAAAAAGTATAAATTGTTATACTTTGTTCATTGGTTCAAAGGTACCCCACACTTCTTTTTTGTTTGCTTGTTTGTTCTGGTGTATTTTTCATTTGAACTGTTATTCTGCCAGAGTACTCATATTTACAAGATGGCATTGAACGCCCCATTGGTGTGTCAGGAAAACTCTTTTGTACGTATGTTCCCTGAAGGGGATTGGAGTCGTTCTTTTTCCACCGCAGCAAAGGGCTAGGAGTTGGAGAGGAGCTGCTGTATGTTTTTGTTATGATCTGATTGTGAAATAAAGCATATGCAGTGAGAAAGCAACTCCAGGAGTCATCCCTGCCTTAAAGCTGCAACATAGGGCTGCCACAAACGATTATTTTGATAGTCGACTAGTCACCGATTATTTTTGCGATTAGTCGACTAATCAAATCCATTGGACATAAAAGTACAGCTTATTGCACCAGCAGCATCTGCTCTTATATAACTATCATTAGCTTACAGCTTTAAGTGTTTAAGGTGCTAACTAAAAAGACAAGATGACAGTTTATTAAATTTTAATGAAATCTGCAGATTGTTTCGGTGAAGTTTAATAAACTCCTTGCCATCTAAAATATAACAGGACACCGGAGTAAATTCTCGAGCATCTCACACTTCTGATAATCAGCTGTCTGCTTGACGTTTATTCAGCTGTGTAAAAACTATAACTTTAATCTCAGCCAAACCGATTTACTCAGGAACAAATAAAATACTAAAAAAAAAGCCAAACAATAACATTTTTCAGTTATCTAAGTGACTCATATATCATGTTTAACCTGAGTAGCGAAAGACGGCAGTGGGTTTGTAAACGATTTGCCGGGAGTCCGCTGTTCTCACGGCTCTAGTGACCTTGCCCCCGGCTAGCTATCGAGCTAGTGGGTAACAGATGTCTCCGAAAACGTTGGCGCGCTTTTGAAAATATGTGGTGTCTTGATAAACTGAGCACATATTTGAGGCTTACACAGCTACATTCTCGCCTGAAAATATGTTAAACATTTATTTTGTGACCCAGAAAGAATAATAAGAGTAATATTAAAACTAACTAGCTGCCGCCATTGTTGGAAACTGAGCAGGGCTGCGCTATGAATTCTGGGACACAGCTTCTTCTTCTTCGGGGTTTAAGGGCAGCTGGCATCCTTGTACATGCAGTGCTGCCATCTTCTGTTTCAGTCCGTTATTACACTCTTAAATCCTACTACTCATTCCTGCGTCTTTTGGGATCTTACAAAGCTTCAAACGACGGGTCGACTATTAAATTAGTCGTCGACGATTTTAATAGTCGACGTAATCGTGACTAGTCGACTAATCGTGGCAGCCCTAGTGTGTTCTCATATGTATCTGTCCGTGGTTAACTTTATTTATTAACAAGACATTATTCAGGTGAAATAATGACACTCAGACAAGTTCTGTTAAAATAGCAACGTGCACGGGTGAGCGGCTCTCAGGAGACACTCACACCGAGTGCAGGCGATAGCTCTTTATTTATAAGACACATCGCGTATGCAAATACCTTCATATTCCTTTAATACATGTTCTTGCGAATAACTTCCTGTGACTGAGTGTGTGCACGTGTGTGTGTGGGGTCATATGAGTGTAGTCTAATTTCGGGAACTGCTGTTAGAGATTTAATCTCTTGTGGTTAGGTCGCTGTCTCTGGCCTTCATCAACATACAGAGTTAAAATGTCAGTGTGCACAAAAGTGAAAAAGCACAGCATATTTGTGAAATATATGAACACATCAATATGAGCTTATAGTAAACAGTAGTAAATAAACTTATATATGTTAAAAATCTCATGACAGTATCCATTAATCCATCAGTAATTGATTTTTTTTCTTCTCTTGTCATAATCTTTAAAAAAAAAATGCCAATACTTTTTGCTGCCATGTACACATTTAAAAAAAGTCTGCATTTTAAAAAGAGATGATAATGATAATAATAATAATAATAATAATAATAATAATAACAACAACAATAATAATCACATCTTCTTAAAGTTTTTTAAAGCTCTTCATGACATCTTTAAACTTTTATATTCACAACGAGGTAAATGTTGACCACTGACATCAACAGAAAGTTAGGCTAGTAATACTATGGCTGACACAAAGTTCATCCTTATTGATTACATTACTAAACATGGTGATATAGTAATGCCTTATTACTAAAGTGTTCTAAAGTTTTCCTTATATACTTGGCCATATTGATTAGTTTAGGACAATGTACTTCAAGTACAGTGTAATTTAAATGTAACTTTTGCCAAGCAGAAACAGTGAATTGATTAATTTTTAACATGTCAGGTTGTCAATGGAAAATTGTATTTAGTAGTCAGTATAATCTTTTAGTGATATAAGTTTGCATATGGTAGAATACTGCATGTAGTTATTTGTATTAGGAAATATTCAACCATGTATACTTAGAGGCATATAATCAATTGTGTGTGATCTCTAGCAGGCTGCAGGCTTGGCGTGCACCCCAGGAATGCACCCCCACATCCTGGGAGCATGGGAGAGGTCGTACCTTGTTTTATTGTTTTATGGCAGGATTAACGTAGCTATGTCTGTTTTAGTTTAAGTGCTTCTTTACATATAGATGAACTGCTGGACTTCCTCACCATGTTATTTAGGGTGAGGGGGAGACTACCCTTTCCTGACCAAGGATGTACCTTTTGTGCTTTTATGACCCTTTGATCAGCAGGACACACGCACGCACGCACGCACACACACACACACACACACACACTGAAGTATAAATAAAGACCGGGGCAGTTTCTTAGTGCGAGTCTCTCAGTAGGGAGCTGCCCTTGCTAGCAAGAACTCTGTGTGTTTCTCTTCTCTGAGTCTTTACTGAAGAAGTGTTTTAGAACATTTTCCCTAACACAGGTTTTGCTGCTTTTCTTTCTCACTTTAAAGTAAATGTCACGGCTTTCATGGTTAAAAATGTCAAAATCAAAACAAATATAGTTTCATTAGTGCTAGAGAATCAGTTTTCTGATGTTTTTAAAATCAGATAAGTACTGAAAAATCACCCAGAAAAGTAGTACTGATTTAAAAACAGCTGTTTTAATGTGAACTTCGCTTTGAGTCTTTGTCGGGTCTGTTTCTGCAGTGCGGAGAAGCGGAGACGGGAGCTGGAGTGCTGCTACATCGAGGAGCTGGCGGAGCTGTTGTCATCCAACATGGGCGACATTGCCAGTCTCAGCGTTAAGCCCGAAAAGTGCCACATCCTCAAGAGCACTGTGGACCAAATCCAGCAGATCAAACGGCGTGAGCAGGGTGAGGAAACACGTTTTCTGTACGGTGTCTCCACAATTTCTGTCAAATATTATGCTCTTTAATTTTCTTTATAATTTTCTGCGTAACTATAATGTAAACCAAAAAAATCATAAAACATTTTATGTAAATGTTTAAACAAGGTTTGCAGGAGTAAACCAGGGTATGCAAAAAATAAACCTCCACATCTGTAAGATTTGTCACCTCAAGTTTTCAGTTAAAGCATACATTCTTATCCTATCTCGACAGATGTGGGGAGGAAAGCCTTGGCTGTCTTTGTGAGGCCACTCATTGACATCGGTGCATTCCTAACGGTGTGTTCACACCGAACGCGATGGACGCGAATAGAGCGTCAGGTTTACATGTAAAGTCAATGGAAAGGCGCGATGACGCGCGATTGCGGGTCCCGCGAAAATTCGGAAGCAGATTTGCGTCGCGAAAACGCGAAAACGCGTGAAACGCGCGTCAGTGTAGCGCGTCTGGCACGTTTGACTCGCGAATAAAACCACGCGCGTGAGTTTTTGTGTTGCATTTTGTGCATACGCGCGTTTCGCGTCTACCGCTCGAGTTGGAAAAATCTGAACTCCAGCGTCAAATCGCGCCGCGACAACCAATCAGGAGCCTGGTGACGTGGCTGTTACCTAGGTCAAAGGGGCAGATCCAGCCAAAGCCTTTCATACTTCAATGGAGGGGAAGGCTAATCAATGCGGTAGCAAACAACTCGGAGCTGTACAACACCAGCTGCTTTCAGTACCGAGACAGGAATAAAAAGGACCGAGCTTGGAGGAAGATATGTGAAGAGATCGGGCAACCTGGTAAGTTCATTCATTTCTCTTTTGAAAGTTTTCACTGACCCGGGGAAGCCGCACAAAAGCTAGCAAGCCACCGCTATTTTCCCACTGACGTACAAATACCGTTCTGCTTTTATGCATGTTGTCATTTAGGAATATATTTTATTGTTTATTAATAAACAGCACACAGTGGTCCCGCTGTTCATCCATCACTGCTTTGCTTTTTCACTGATTTTTTATTGCAGAGTACAGCATTGCATTCTGCAGCCTGATTGACAAATCTCCTGCGCTTGCCAAATTTATCACGTTTGGTTTTGATAACCATCGCGTCCAATAGAAAAAACAGCACAAAAACACCCATAACTATGAGCCTCATTCGGAAATAGACACCTGCACCGTGAGGGAAAAAGGCGCACGAAAGTGGCGGGCAGATGAAGACAAACCGCGGCATAATAATACTTTTACGTTTTGCAATCTACAAAGGTTTGCACTTTGAGAATCAATTGTGAGAACTGTGACCAGGGGCTAGTTATTCTGAGAACCCCTGCAATAAATGAGGGACCACTGTCTACTCTACGATTATTATATCCAACCTGTTAACATTTAATACTGTATTGATAGAACCAACTGATTCTGCAGCAGAGCATCCCCAGTCCCTGAGCTCCTGCTGCTGCACCCACAGATATGTACAGCAAGCACTGATACCTTTTTAGTTGGTGGGATTCCCTTTTACTAAATATCTACAACCAATCTGATTATATCCTGTTATTGTTTTTTTTTTTTTTCAATGTTGAAATTAAAATCTAGTAGCAGCCTTCTCATTTCTTTGTGTTTTGTGCTGTTTTACAGGCCCACAGAGGAGGACGGCTCCGAGGCAGATGAGGGACGGGTCCCAGGACGGGTCCCAGGACGGTCCATCGGCGGTGGAGCTGGCCATCCTGGAGTCCCTGAAGAGGCCACACCAGTCTCCAATGGAGTATTTCCTCCTCAGCCTTGTTCCTGCTCTGGAGAGCAGCTGGTCCTTTTTATTCCTGTCTCTCTGTAAATTCTTATATTTTATATATTTATGTTTAATGTTTTTCTGTTTGAGACTTTTAATATTATTTCAAATAAATGTTTATAATGACTAATGTCTCAGTTCTACTACACAGCAAATGTTGGCACACAACTTGACACATGTAGAATTTATTTCATATTATACTAATGACAAAATATACTGATACAGTGGGATGCAGAAGTTTGGGCAACCTTGTTAATAGACATTATTTTCCTGTATAAATCGTTGGTTGTTACAATAAAAAATGTCAGTTAAATATCATACAGGAGACACACACAGTGATATTTGAGAAGTGAAAAGAAGTTTACTGGATTTACAGAAAGTGTGCAATAATTGTTTAAACAAAATCAAGCAGGTGCATCAATTTGGGCACCACAAAAAAGAAATGAAATGAATATTTAGTGTATATCAATGTGTGTGTCTCCTATATGATATATGGGGCGCCTTTGTCTGGATGTGCTTCCCATCCAGAGCTGCACAGCACAGAGGAAAGTTCCAGCGCTCCTGGAATCCCTCTGTGATGGACCGCCAGTCTCCAGGTGAAGGCACAGCCATGAAGTCGTCCACTAGACAGTCCCAGATGGACGTCGCTGCCTGGGGGGTGATCTGGCTCACCGTGGACACACCGACTCTGAAACTGAACGCGATGGTCCTGAAGGAGTCCCCGGTGACAAGGAACCTGGACAAAATTGTTCAAAATCAGTATTATGTGTACTGCAGTTACAAAATACATTATTCAAATTCCAAAATACTTTTGTGATGTCAGATATAAATCACAAAACTTAAATCTTACATAAAACATTTTGTAATTATAAGGATAATTACAAAATGTATATTAGATAATATCTAAAACAGTTGTGTTTTGTTTTAACTTTAACATATCATAATTTGATTGGTAGCAACTTTCACAACTACAGTGAGCCAATCACTCACAATTCCTAAACATGTCAATCAGGTAGGAATGAAGTAAGACATTAATAGAAATAAAGAGTTGTGTGTTGACATGTAGCCCTTTCCTTGCTTAAATCATTAATATTTTTGAAAAATTAATCTGTGATAAGACAGCTTATCAAGATAGAACCATGTAACTAGAGATGAACCAAACTGTTCACAGTTTTATCTAACTCTGTTTTAATAAAGGCTGGTGACCCCTGCTATAGAGTCTGACAGCTGCAGGGATTATATACAAACATTCAACTATCCCAGAATTAAACCAGGTCTAAATAAAAAGGAGTGAGTATCACTACAAAGGTTAACTCAGTGGTCCTAATGCTACAGTTTGATATCAGCAAACACCAAGCGCATACATTGATGTGACACCACAGCCATGCTATCATTCAAACACTGATAACAGCATAAATCGAATTAAATCGGGACTTGATGAGACCTTCTGAGTATCACTAGAAATATTATAAAGAGTCGTCTCTGTACCACAGTTTGCTTTCAGTAAACACCGACAGCATTCACTGTTAGCATAGCACATCCATGTTAGCAGTGTATAACTGGATGGATTAGCATATTAGCACAGATATCAATAAAGGACTACCGTATTAAATAGTTTTACTAACCTCAGGCAGACGGACAGGCGCTCTGCAGGTGGGATTGAGCGTCTGTAGTTGGTGTCTAGGCGGGCGATGCTGGGACCGACGAGGGAAAGCAGGTCCTCAAACTGGCCGACGGTGATAGCGCTGGAATCGGCCGTCATCCAGGCGCAGCTCCTGGAGCAAGTGGTGAAACTCACCAAACTGCTCATGCCTCTGGAGGACCTGATGGACCCAGGTACGGCGAGGACGTCTTTTACGCTGCTGCTCTGCTCTCCACAGTACATAGAGAAGGGAGACTCTCTCTTCAAGCGCTAGCTCGATAGCTGCCATCTTGCAAAGATACCGGTCTGGCACAACTCCCTCCCACATTCCTCCCACATTTCCGGTTCACTGGATTTTTCTTGGACACGCGTTGAGACGCGAATGTACACGCGTCAAATTAGGGGCGTTTGGGGCGTTTTATTCGCGTCCATCGCGTTCGGTGTGAACACACCGTAAGACTTAAGTTTAACCATCACAAAATATCTGATAAACTTTCACCTTCTCCCTGACCTGAACCGGTTTTGTAACCTTAACTGTAAAACCAAGCTTTTACCCTCAAACAGGGATTTGAAAGCTTGTCAAAGGAGTTTAGAAAATGTAACCACTCTGGTGGTCTAAAGCTGAACTTTTTTTTTTTTTTTAACGTTTCCCTTTGTTTACAGAGCAGTGCAAAGGCCGAAACTCAAGATTTAGTATGGTATCCACTAGGGGTGGGGGAAAAAATCGATACTGTGTAGTATCGTGATATTTTGTTTGCTAATAATGTATCGATACAGGGACAGCAGAAATCGATATTTTGTTACAAAAAAAGTTTTGTGGACTGGAACTCTGACTTCAGAGCATGTTGATCCTTTTTCTGAGCAAGAATCCTGACACTGTCCAAATGTGTTTAACTTGTTTTTTGGCAGCAATAAACATGACAGTTTACTTATTTTAATTTAAGACATGTTTTATTTTAATTAAGTTTAAAACTTTTTTATTTAATGTAAAATTATATTTTGTTTTAATTTACTTTCAAATTCTTCAGTTGCTGAAGGGGCTGCATAGTTTTCATATTGCATAGTTCAGAATAGCTATAATTGTACCAGATGGTTGCATTCAGTTAAGTTGGACTAGACTGTAATACAAACCGTTCAGTATGTCAACAATAAAACTGAAATGAGAGAAAGACTGAGTGTGAGACTTTGATATTAGATAAAATGAATATTGATAACGTTTACCTTCATGTACAGAATCTGAATATCGCAAAATATTTTTAAATTTTGCAATAATATCGTATCGTGCGTTAAGTATCGTGATAATATCGTATCGTGGGATATATGGTGATTCCCACCTCTAGTATCCACCCAATGCTTGGCCTGAAGGACTGAACCCATAGTGTGGGCCACAGCAGCTCGTTGAGCAGCCGGATGAGATTGTGTCTTGAAATCAACTGACATGTTCAAGCGCTACTCTAAATAGAATTACAAAAAAAAAAAATGATAACAATAATGAAACTTTAGTGCAGGAACCAGATGCTCATCATCTGTTCCACATCCACCTTTTCCTTTTTTTTTCTGCCTGTCCCATTTGGTTCTTTAGCCATCAGAATTGTTGTCTGAAGACCAACAAGGATACCCAATGGATTTACTTTGCCAAATGGATCATCGTGGCATTGCCGTATTGGTCCATTTGGTCGATCTTTGTTTTTATTATTTATTATATTTTATTTTCAGATGTTACAGACGGGACAGACATGAGTGAGGGATAGGAAAGGGAGAAAGAAAGAGGAAGGAAAGGAAAAACAGAAGGGGAGAGGGACAGTGAGAAAGGGGGGGAGAAAAAAAATAAAAATCTCCTGGATCACCTGTTGAGAGAAGAACACGAGGTTGTTTTTGTCTTTATCAAGATTCCCGCTTTTTCCATGTCTGCTATTACTGGACGGATTCCAGCTTTTGCTTCAGCAGACAGTGGGTATTGAGGTTTCATTGGCCTGTGGTTTGAGATGGTTTTAACTTTAATTGCATCAGCATTTTTTATTAGGCCCACGTCGGTCGGGCCTGTTGACCACAAAGTTTTTGGTAGGCTGGATATGTCTGGTCAGGACGTATTTACCATATTTTGTCAGTAACTATCTTCTGTGAGACAGTAGTGTGCTGTAGGCATGTCTAAATGTGTGCTTGGGGTCGTGATGAGGGTCCACCCGAGTGTGTACCTCATACACCCTGTTCTACAGCTTTGGAGCCAACCTTCATGGGTATCTTCAGTTTTCTCTTAATGGTCATTTTGTACCCTGCTGAGAATCGTGCCTAAATCCTTCCACTCGGCGGAAAGGTTTTTTTCTATGAGGGGGAACAGGCCATAAGGGCCAGGTGGGTCTGGAACTCCTCCCATGTCCCTGTTGTAAGGATCTGTCCCTATTTCTTCTTGCTCTTTGTGTGTGGGGACGTCGCGAGACATTTAATTCAATTGGTGTCTGGCTGAGGCGTATGGGCCTTGTGGTGGTAGGAACGGATTCGTTGGGGGTTTTTTTGTGGTTGTGGGTGCCTCTGAGGCTGAGGGTTCTGGCTGATATGGTGGTGGTTGTGAACAGGCCACCTGTGGAACTGGTGGTTTATTACTGGCCTGAGATGTGAGTTGCTGTCTAGACTGTTTCTGCTTTCTATTTTCAGCACGCCTTTGTTCTTCCTGTTTCCATGGCTGAAAAAAGTTCATGTACTCAGTCATGAGTTTTGTTTTTGTCTTGCCTGGCTTATGTTTATCGACCTCTTCCTTTAAACATTTTTCTAAATGTTTTATTGGTTCTGAACTACATTTCCCTTTTCCAAGACCATGATAAACTCATTGAAGGAAATGTAGCCATCTCCGTTTGTGTCAGCCTCCTGGATGGTCCTATCAGCAATGCTGCCGAGTTCTTCATCTGAAACGTTGACTCCAACAATCATCCGCAAGACCTGCAGGAGCTCATCTCGGGAGATCTTGCCATCTCTGTCCAGGTCATATAGACGGAAAGCAAAAAGCAGCTTGTTTGTTCTGCTGTTCAGGGGCTCTGTAGCTGAGGGGTTCTTGTTCTTCTCGTTGTCTTCGATTGGTCTGAAGTGAGCCAGGGTCCGCATGAAGCCCCGGAAATTTACCTGGTCCTCTCAAAGGGAAAGAATGCGTTGATGATTATATCTCCCAGAGGGTTGATGGCCAACTCGGGGATTCTCTGGAAATCTTCTCGACTGAGGGTGCCGTTTTCCCCTTTATCCAGGCTGGTGAAACGTCTGTACAGGTGAGTGATCTTCCTGTGGGAAAAGCCAGTTTCCTTCTTAATTTCTTCAATTTCCTCTTCTCTGAGTAATCTGGACGCTCTGGATCCCATGGTGAGATGTTAACGGAGGTTTAAAATCGAGATGATTCGCTAAGGCGTCTTGCGCAAGCTCTCCAAGAGTCTCTATTAAAACACCTTAACCACACAGTTAGGTTTCAGCCCTCGCTGACTCAGAACAAAGTAAGACAATCAGAGCTCGATTGGTTTTTACTTGTGCAGGGGAAGCCTGGTCGGATTCTCAGAGTTGCAAGCTCTACACCCAAACTCAGACAACTCCAACTCCAGCCTTTTATTGAATGAAAACAGTTACACAACCGCCCATTGTAAACCCCATATGTTGTGTGGTAAAAGCTAAGGCACTGTGTGTGTGTGTGTGTGTGTGTGTGTGAGTGAGAGAGAGTGTATGTGTGTCTGTATACGTGACTTCCTGCTTACAAACGTTTTAACCGCATCTCTAGTCATAAAAGGGTCATCTCCCCTCAACCTCGTATATGGCTTAACCTCTTTAACAGTCCACCATTTACATGGTGAGCCCATAAAGGGCAGGAAGTGAACACTCCTTACCAAATAAGGAAACCAGAATCTTACATAGATTGTGCCTGCAGTTGAAAACTATAGCTAGTAACATCCCCAACATCCTACATGTGGGGGAGGAACAGAAAATATCTGAACATACAGTTCAAGACAAGGTCCAAGCACAATAATGACAACTTTTAACAAAATCACTCCAACACACACTCCCCTAGCCTGGCACATTGGTTTTCTCCAGGAGCTCATAAGCAGGTGATTGAGCTGCTTTTACTCTTTACAAAGTGAGTACTGTTAACACTTCTCTTTTTACATATACAACTAATTTAGGTTACAGACAAATGATTAAATGTGAACAGCTCTAACACAGGTTCTTTTCCTGACACAGGTAGGATGGCCAGTCCCCCTGTCTCTTCACCTTTAACGAGTCACTTAATTAACAACCCAAAAAGCCTAATAAAGAATCACAATCAACCAGTGTGTGTTTTTCTTCATTACGGTTTTTAAATACAAATCAGTCAGTCAATTAATAAAAATACAAGTAAGGGTAATGGAACCCCTGGTCTCCATTACACACATAAATACCATAAAGACACTAAGTCGTAGAGCTCTGAACTTCTTGCTTCTATGATATTTACACTTCTTCTTGGCCTTCTCCTTCACTCTGAGTCACTCCAGGATAAACGCATCAGCTCAGACATACAATAATTAAAATATGTGTAGGTGACCGTTTGGCAGAAGACGATGTCGAGGCGGTACTGCAGTGACACGTCCGTGGCTATCGTCGGGGCGGTGTCCTGCATCAGAAGGAAGTCAATAGACTTCTTGGCTTTGTTGCTCATCATGGCGCTGTAGTCCGTGGGCGTGGCCTGCAAAAAGTGTAAATAAACCATCAGAGACCAAACACAAATATGCCTTCCAACCACTAGTTTAGACAACATCTTGCAAAGAGTGTGTATTTCAGAGTGCAGTTGTTTTTAAATTTGACAGAAACAGAAATAAAGACGGAAGAGAAGGACAACAGGGAAAGCAGAAGCACCGACACACTGAAATCTTTTAGGGTCAAGCTCCAGAACTAGCCACAAATCCTGCTGGAAAGAACCTAAAAATACTTAAAAATACTTGCAGAGATCGAATGGAGCCGTTAACTCAAAAGCCTGGTGTCAGGCATGTTCTTTAATAAATAAGAAACGAGCTGATATGTTACAGACCCCAGTCTTTACGTAAAGAAAAAGCTGACATTTAGAGCGGTCTCGCAGCAGATTTTAAAACAGTGACACTGATTTGTGGGGTTTTTGGGCACAAATTTGAACCTTTTTGTTTTATCCATGTCCTTGAACTCAGCTCGTGACTTGGGCGCTTTCATATGTACCGATTCATTTAGGTTTGTGCACTGAGGCCAGATTTAGGTATTAAAAACGAGTCAGTTATAACACTTCTTACATTAGTTAAAAAGCTGAGCTTACACTAAACCAACATTTAAGAAGCTCCTCACTACGGCAGCCGTAATGCTCTGACAATCCATCAAGCAGTGCAGCTTACCAAAGTTGTACTAAAACAGTTTTTAACAGATTTCTGCACGCCAAAATCGGTTTGAGGTCAGTAAGCACAACCAGAATTCATACATAGGCACACTTTCGATTTTTGAGAAAATTTATTAAGTGTGTCATATAGTGTGGAAAATATGTTATACAGAAGAAAAGAATATTTCGCGATATATATCGTTACCGCACGTGCTTCAAATTATACCGCGATATGGATTTTAGGCCATATCGCCCAGCCCTAATGTGACGCCCGACTTTACTCTCAACTTACTGTTTCTTTGCTTCCTCAAACTTCTGGATGAGCTTCCTCAGAACGCCATTTTTAGAAACAGTGAGAGGCCGGTGCTCCGACAGTTACGACATCATATGTCTTTTCTGGAAAGACAAACAAGGATGTTTTAGAGGCACAAAAAGAAGTATGTGCGATCCCAAGAAGATTTTTTTTTTTTTTAAATCAAATTATTTATTATTTATATAAATGATATTTGTAAGGCATCTGATATATTAAAATTAGTATTATTTGCAGATGACACAAATATTTTTTGTTCTGGGGGGAATCTAAAGGAGCTGCTGGATACAATTACTTCAGAAATGTGCAAAATTAAAAAATGGTTTAACAGGAACAAACTATCGCTAAATCTAAGTAAAACTAAAATTATCTTATTTGGGAATTCCCTTAGAAATGCACAAGTGCAGATTCATGTAGATGGTGTGGAAATTGAAAGAGTACTTGAACATAAGTTTCTTGGTGTGATTATAGATGATAAATTAAACTGGAAGTCTCATATAAATCATATACATAACAAAATTTCAAGAAGTGTCTCAATCTTGAGTAAAGTAAAACACATTCTGGACCACAAATCACTCCACATTCTCTATTGTTCCCTGATTGCACCGTATTTGAATTACTGTGCAGAGGTTTGGGGCAATACTTACAAATGTTCGCTATCATCAATCTTTATATTACAAAAAAGGGCCATAAGGATAATCCATAAAACTGGTTACAGAGATCATACAAATCCACTATTCTTAAAATCAAAAATTCTAAAATTCACAGATCTGGTTCATTTTTTCACAGCACAAATTATATATAAAGCAATAAATAACCTGCTTCCTGACAATATTCTAAAAATGTTTTCTAAAAGGGAACGGGGATACAATTTGAGGGGGGAATTAAATTTAAAACATCCTCGTATCCGTACAACATTAAAAAGTTTTTGCATCTCTGTGTGTGGAGTGAAGCTGTGGAACAGACTAAGTAAAGATATGAAGCAATGTCCAAGCATGGCGCAGTTTAAAAAGCGGTTTAAGGATATGGTTTTTACAGGGTACAGGGAAAAGGTAGA
The DNA here is from genome assembly GCF_057382185.1 of Mchenga conophoros. Classification (NCBI taxonomy): domain Eukaryota; kingdom Metazoa; phylum Chordata; class Actinopteri; order Cichliformes; family Cichlidae; genus Mchenga; species Mchenga conophoros. The sequence continues at coordinate 21,769,117 of NC_140540.1, forward strand.
GATTTGATAGGGTGTTCTTGTCTAATATTTTCATGTGTGTGCGCATGCACGGGTTTGTTGGTATGGGTATATATGTATGTGTATATGTATGTATATGTATGTATGTATATATATATATATGTGTATATATATATATATATATATATATATGTATGTATATATATATATGTGTATGTGTGTGTATGTATGTGTGTGTATATATATATATATATATATATATATATATTAAATATATATAAAATTGTAGGTTGTGTATCCTTCAGGTGTTAATGGGGTTATTGAAAATGTGTATATGTGCGTATGTGTGTATATACGTAGGTATGGATAGATAGAAACATATATGTGTATATATTAAAAAAAAAAAAAAAAAATTACACATAACATATAATGTAATTACAAGGAGGTATTTCTGTAGTCTATTGATACTAGATAGTGGAAAAGGGGTGGGATTAAATAAGCTTATGCTTCTTCCTGCTCCTTTTTGAACATGGACGTTATTTGGAGTTGTGGTTGCTCGTTTTCCTTTTGTTTGCTTTGTTCATTTGTCTCTTTTAATTCTATTTTTTTTTTTATACTTTTTCAACATGTTCAAAATAAAGATTCAATCAATCAATCAATCAATATGTATTTGTGTCTAAACCAAAACCCATTTCCCCTGTCCAAATCACGTTTTATGTTTTTAAACCCACTTTGCACAGAGGCATGTTTTGAAAAATTATTCTTACAAAGGGGGAAAGAAACAACTACGCTTAAAATAAAGATGGTATTAGTTTATTTTGTTCCAACCTGTAATTTATTGTAGTTTTATTTGTTTGCTTTTGGTTTTCTAAAGGTTTGAGGTGTAAAAGAAACTGCAGTGGAGTTTGAAAACAATAAATGGTTGTGTGTGGTTTGAGGATGTGTTTGTGCCGGGGGGCTGCGAAGATTTTCTTGTAAAACAAACAGGGGCCTAGCAAAAAAAAAAAAAAAAGGTTTGGGAACCACTGGTTTAATGTAACATCCTTTTATTTATCCTCCCTGTCCTATATATCCAGGTTCAAGGTCATGGGTTTGGTCAATCTAAGGAGAGAAACTTAGACCTCCCTTTTCCCAGCCACCTCTTCCAGCTCATCTGGGGGAAAACTGGATTATTTCCAAGCCAACTGTGAAATGTAATCTCTCCACCGAGCCCTCAGTTTGCCCTGTGGCCTCCTACCTCCAGGACATGCCTAAAACACCTCATGCAGGTGGTGTCCAGTAGTGATAGGATTTCCGGCTCTTTTTAGAGAACCGGCTCTTTCGGTTCAGCTCACTAAAGAGCCGGCTCTTTCGGCTCCGAACCGGCTCTTCAGGTTGTTTTGTTGCTTTAATTAATTTGTTATTAACAATAATATAAAATTATGCACAAAAGGAATTACTAATGTAAAAAAAATGGTTTTATTTATAAATATTTATATATAAATATATGCGGTGGCCCCTAGAGACAAAACACGTACAAACTCTTACAAAACAGAGCTACCTAGATCACTTAAATTACACAATTGAAAGCATATGTGTATTGTTTGTGTATGTATACACAAGAATTCATATATAGTGAAATAAAAAAAAAAGATTAAAAAAAATGTTCATTTACCTGTTATTACCACACACAAAATACGGTCGTTGGTACTTGCGGACTTGTGTAGCCGCTAGGTAACAAAAGTTCAACACTGCCCCTAGCATCCTGAAGCACTTCTGTTGTTTTTTGTACGTGTTTTGAGTTTTTATGTGCTTCTGAGTTTTTACGTGTTTTGGAGTTTGTACGTGCTTCGGGGTTTGTACGTGTTTTTACGTGTTTTGGAGTTTTTGCGTGTTTTGGAGTTTGTACGTGCTTCAGGGTTTGTACGTGATTTGAAGTTTGTATGTGCTTTGTCTGTAGTGGCCACCGTAAATATACTTTTATTTATTCACTCCACATAAAATGTAATAAATAAATCATATAATACAAAAATCAACTATTCACATTTCAACTTTTAACTATTTCAAATCAAATTCAAATTTTATTTGTCACGTACACAGTCATACACAGTACGATATGTAGTGAAATGCTTGGACAACTGCTCGTGACCTAAAGAAAACAAAAAAGGAAAAGGCTATGAATAAGATAGGAAATAAATATGAAAAATTAAAAAGGGTAAAAGGGGATGCGCTTTGTAAATAAAACTGAATTGAGTGGTAGATACAAAGCCCTATACTGTCCTATATCGTACCATAATTGTTTTAAAAATAATTGCGTGGAATGAGTCTAGAGTTGAATGTTTTTAACAGGCAAAAAAATACTTAAATAACTAAATAAGTAAATGTTCAATTTTTGTCTTTTTTCTTTTTTTGCTGATCCGAAAATTGATCCGATCCGTGACTTAAAACAGTGATCCGATCCGAGAGATTTTCGATCGGTTGCACCACTAGTCGACGCGTCATTTAGAGCTTTGTAAGATCCCGAAAGACGCAGGAATAAACAGTAGGTAAACAGCAGTGTAATAACAGACTGAAACAGAAGATTGCAACACTGCATGTACAAGGATGCCAGCTGCAGTTAAACCCTGAAGAAGAAGAAGAAGAAGCAGCAGTCTCCGGTATCGTAGCTGTGTACGAGGCCGATTACGTTACAGCGACGGGAGGAAGGCTGTCCAAATTCGAAGACGCCTCCAAATGCGGTCGACAATGCGTTCTTCATTTCCCCAGATTTGAAGGATGGGTCGGGTGTATCCTTTGTGGCCAAACCCGATTCATAGCGCGGCCCAGCCAATTCCAGTTTCCAACAATGGCGGCAGCTACTTAGTTTTAATATTACTCTTATTACTGTTTCTGGGTCACAAAATAAACGTTTAACATATTTTCAGAGAGAATGTAGCTGTTAAACCTCAAACATCTGCTCAGTTTATCAAGACACCACATATTTGCAAAAGTGCACCGACGTTTTCGGCGACGTCTGTTACCCACCAGCTTGATAGCTAGCCGGGGTAAGGCTCACTAGATCCGTGGAGAACAGCGAACACCCGGCACATCGTTTTCAAACCCCCGCGGTCTTTTGCTACTCAGGTTAAACATGATATATAAGTCACTTAGATAACCTAAAAATTTTATTGTTTGGCTTTTTTCAGTGTTTTATTTGTTCCGGAGTAATTCGGTTTGGCTGAGATTAAAGTTATAGATTTTACACATCTGAATAAACGTCAAACAGAAAACTGATTAAACAGAAGTTTGAGATGGTCGAGAATTTACTCCAATGTCCTGTTAAATTTTAGGGAGCAAAGAGCAGACAACTTAATTTATTAAACCACTGAGACAATTTTCAAATTTCATTAAAAGTCTAATCTATCATCTTGTCTTTATTTTTAGTTAGCACATACTTTAAACACTTCAAGCAGTAAGCTAATTATAGTTATATAGGAGCAGATGAATGCTGGTGCAATAAGCCGTATGTTTTACGTCCAATGGATACATGATCTGATTAGTCGACTAATCGCAAAAATAATTGATGACTAGTCGACTATGAAAATAATCGTTTGTGGCAGCCCTACTACAGACAATAATCAAGTTTATATGAAAAACTATATTTTTCTATCTCCAAAAGTTGATTCTGTTCATCTGAACGTAGCGTTTTGTGGGAGAAACGTTTCGTCACTCATCCAAGTGACTTCTTCAGTCTCAGCTGACTGCAGGGTTCTCCAAATCTTATAAACAGTACATTTGCATAATGACTGAAACCAGCCCACTGAAGGAACAATGGGCTGGGAGGTCAGTTCCTTAATCATAATTATGCAAATTCTCATGACCGTTGATCAACAACCACTGACCAAAACCCACTGATCAATGGCCATGACTACCATTCACGGAGAGTTGGGGAATGGCTGCTATCACAACATTGTAAGATGGCGAAAGATGTACCCTTAGGCCCCCTCCTCGATTCAGAGATGGTCTTTCCCTTTTCACGTAAATGGCCTCCTTGACTCCGCGCTCAAACCAGCGTTCCTCTCTGTCCAGAATGTGCACATCCTCATCCTTCAAAGAGTGTCCACTGGCTTGTAGGTGTAAATAGACCGCAGAGTCCTGGCGAGACGAGGTAGCTCTTCTGTGTTGTGCCGTCCGCTTCGCCAGAGGTTGTTTGGTTTCCCCGATGTATAAATCCTGGCAATCCTCCTGGCACTTAACAGCGTACACTATGTTACTCTGTTTGTGTCGGGGGACCCGATCCTTGGGGTGGACCAATTTTTGGCGCAGTGTGTTTTGGGCTTTAAAAGCCACAGAGACCTGGTGTTTAGAAAAAATGCGTCTCAACTGCTCTGATACTCTTGACACATATGGGATCACTGCAGGTTTTTGCTTGGGCAGTGGTTGTCCTTCTCTCCTGGATTAGCTGGAGCTTTCTTTAGGTGCCTTTCCCGCTTTGACAGAAGTCCAGCTGGGATAACCACATTTACTCAGGGCTTTCTTGATGTGCCGTTCTTCTGCCTCCCTGGCCGCTGTGTCTGTGGGGATGGTGTTTGCTCTGTGTTGTAGCGTCCTAATGACACCCAGTTTGTACTCCAGTGGATTATGAGAGTCAAACCTTAAATACTGATCCGTATGTGTAGGTTTACGGTACACGTCAGCTTTTAGATGTCCCCCATTACTAATGGAAATCTCACAGTCTAAGAAGGCTAACCTGCCCCTTTTCATATCCTCCCTGGTGAATTTGATGTGTCGGTCCACCGAGTTAATGTGATCCATGAAATGTAGTACGTCCTGAGATTTGATTTTCACCCAGGTGTCATCCACATATCTGAACCAATGGCTTGGTGGTGTTCCAGGGTAGGATAGCAAAGCCCTCTTTTCCACTTCTTCCATGTACAAATTAGCAATGATGGGTGAAACTGGGGAGCCCATGGCACACCTGTGTTTCTGCCTGTAGAACTGACCCTTGTATGTGAAGTAGTACCTCCAATGCTTCCGTGACCGGGATGTAAGTGAAGAGAGATGTAACGTCGTACGAGACCATGGTTTCATCTGCCTCCATAATGACATCTCTCACCTTCTCAACAAAATCCAGGGTGTTCTGGATGTGGTGTTCAGAGCTGCCTACCAACGGGTGGTTCCTCCCAGCGCATTGTTCCCTCGGTGGGCTGGTTTCAGTCATTATGCAAATTTACTGTTTATAAAGTTGGGGAAACCTGCAGTCAGCTGAGACTGAAGAAGTTACTTTGTTGGGTTACTTTAAGTTGGATGAGTGACGAAACGTTTCTCCCACAAAACGCTACGTTCAGATGAACAGAATCAGCTTTTGGAGATTTACTTTCCTGGATAATTGAGAATGCATCAAGATATATTTTTCTATATATTTCATGTTTTGTCAACAACAGGAACGAGGTTTGTTCAATATTTGTTGTGTCTACAAGGCTCAGGTGCCCTCATAAAGTGTCTTATTTGTATTTAGGAAAGCATTATAAAGAAACGCAAAACTAAATCAGATATAATTACCTTGTACAACTCTTGTGTGTGTGAGTTAGTGTGTCTCTTTTATGATTTGTGGGTCCAGCTCCCAGTTTAAATTCAGGAGACAGAAAATATCTCTACGTTTAAGATTAAGTTTCAAAGTTTCTTTTTTGCTAATGCATATAGCTAGGACTGAATTGGGTGACCATGAATCCTCCCTCAGTTACCCTGGGACTACAATACGTTCTCTGTTGCTATGGGGCAACACTCGTAGGCTTCTGCCCCTATTTATTGTGGTGTGCCTCAAGGGTCCGTGCTCAGTCCTGCTCTTTTCTCTTTGTACATGTTGCTGTTGGGATTCATTTTTTAAAAATAAAACATCTCCTTTCACTGTTATGCTGATGATATCCAGATCTATTCACCTTTGACATCCGATGTGTCTGCTTCTTTGCAACCTCTGTTCAACTGTTTGCATGAAGTTAAAATTTGGTTATCACATAATTTTCTTACACTGAACGAGAATAAGACTGAAATCGTAGTCTTTGGTAGTCACACTCAGACCAGTTAGCTGATGCCCTTGGCCCTCTCGCTAGCCATCTCTCGCTCACTGTAAAAAACCTCGGAGTGTTCCTGGATGGCTCTTTTAAACTTGAGAAACAGGTCTCCACTGTGGTAAAAAACAGCTTTTGCCAGTTGCGTCAGATATCTAAAGCAAAGCCGTTCCTTCCTTTAACCTCCTAAGACCCGAACATATGAGAATATTCGTTTCAAATTTTGATAGAACAGTAGCAGTAATGTCCTCGTAAGTGGATATCAGGCCCATGTAGAGCAAAATTGAGTATTTTAGTCTAAATAACCCAAAATGTGATGTCCACATATGTGGACGCCAGGTCCTAGGAGGTTAAAGGACCTTGAAAATCTTATCCACGCATTTATCACATCCAGATTGGACTACTATAACTCCCTCTACTCGGGCCTCCAACACTCTTCTCTTTACCGGCTTCAGTTAATTCAAAATGCAGCTGTGCATCTTTTAACAGGTACGAGAATCTATGAACACATAACTCCAATTTTAGCCAAATTACATTGGTTCCCTGTTAAATATCGTATAGATTTTAAGATTCTTTTGTTCACTTTTAAAATTCTGAATAATTTAGCGCCCAGTTATCTTTCTGAACTACTCCACTTATACAATCCCAACAGAGCACTTAGATCGTCCAATCACAGGCTCCTAGCACAACCTAGGTCTCGACTGAAGTTGAGAGGTGACCGGGCCTTTGCAACCGTGGCACCTAGACTCTGGAATAACCTCCCTGTTCATATTCGTACAGCCGAGTCTCTCCAGTCTTTTAAATCATGTCTTAAAACTTAGTTTTAAGTTGGCTGTTCTAGCTTGTTGTGTTGTTACCTATTGTTTGTTGTCCTGTTTTATTGTTTTGTCTTTTACTGACTGTGAAGCACTATGGTCAACATTGTTGTTTTATATGTGCTATATAAATAAATTTTGATTTAGATTTTTGATATTCTTAATTCAGATGTATCTCAGGCAGCATTTTTAAAAAGACGATCGTTGCAGCCAAACTCTCGCAGTCAGTTCTTCTTTGCTAAAGAATAAAATATAAATAGAAGCTGCAATAATGGAAACATTTATCTCAGCTATCTTCACACATTCTGCTTCTTTTAAATGACGTTAATACACAATACACACATATAGAGTGGGAGAGACGGAGAGAGGTGGTGGTGGTGTTGGGGGTGTCAATGACATCTTTGTGTAGCACAAAATACCTCTAAACATATATTATTATGAAGAAAAAAGACACAATAATGTGCTGAATGAGAGCTGGATTCAGAAATGAGTACCTACAGATATATACATATGTAACAGTTATACCAGAATAAACCTCTCAAACACAGAAGCAATGACCCATTGATTAGTGCAGTAAATACTTCCAGTTTTATCATTCAAATTTACATTCTTGTGAAAAACTGCTCCTGAAAGACATCTGAAAAGAATCAAAAATGCAGTGAGTTATTAGTGATACTTACAGATCACAGACTTAGAGACCACTTCAGACCACTAAAATATCTTATCTGGCATATTTCCTATAGCTGCAGCTGTATAGCATCTTGTCAAACTGTGGTGAGTGACAATACTATTAAAGGAAAGAGGAACAGAATCGATGTTGTCATTTATCATAAATTACAACCTTCACACCTCGAACACCCCTTTCTTTTTTTTGTTTTTATAAATGCACCGTGGAAGCGGACACAGTGTAAACTTTCTCTTTATCATAATTTAACTTTACGAAAAATGCATTCAAGAATTTCAAAGATGTGAAAAGCTCATACAGTCCACTTATGGAACATTAAGAAATCACGAAAATAAGAGAGAACTTAAAATTACTATATAATTGTGGTAAGGAAATGACATCTCACTGATGGCAGGAAGTGCAAACAGTCTTTAAGTGTCATCAGCTCAGAGACTGTGACAGTTGAGATTGAGAACAAGAAATAAGTGCGACAGAGAAGCACGATGGATGAATTCAGATGGATTCAAATGTTTTTATGTCTGATGCTGATGATTCAGATTCCAGGTAAGGATACAGGAAACATTTCTAAATATTATTAAAGTCAATAACAGTAAATTACACAGCTGAGCATGCACTGTGATGTTAGGGGAGCGTGGGACATGTTTATAAACTTGTGTCTACCGTAATTGTCGGGCTATAAGCCGCTACTTTTTCCACAAGCTTTGAACCCTGCGGCTTTTAGTCAGGTGCGGCTTTTCTATGGATTATCCATGATTTTTGTCATATCGTAAGGCGATTTGTTTTGTTTGTTCCGCTGTTGTACGGTACTACGTTGCCTGGCGGAAGGGCATGTGATCAGACACACAGTATCGGGGTTCAAGAGTGGTGTGTTGGTCACGTGTCCATCCGCCAGACAACATAGTGCCGTACAAGTAGCGCGAAAAACAATGCGAAAAGCAAGTTATGCTCAACTCCACCGGTGGCATCTGACAGCGTGGAAAAGTGTGAAAACATCCACGATCACCAACGGATTTCGAAGGGCTGGACTGCTGCATGATGGAGAGGAGGACACCGCCACGGCCCTTCTGAGGGTGTTCGACTCTGACACTGACAACGAGGATTTCTTTGGTTTTGAAAGTGACAACGAAGGAAAGAAGCTGAGAGTGGATGACGAAGCCATCCTGAGCCTGTTCGTTTCCGACACTGGAGAAGAGGACTTTGGTGGTTTTAGTGGGCAGGAAGATGGTGGTGAATGACTGACTTTTCTTCTTGTTAAAGCCGTGTCGCTGCACCTGAGCCTAAAAGGTCGGCCGAATCTATTTTTCTGGTGTGCTGTAGGTTATTGTTATGTACTACATTTGTTACTCATTTATGAAGCACAGTACATGTTTCCTACTTGTAATTACCGCTACTTGTACATATACCTAAAAGGTTATGCAAATATGTACCCATAACTTGTTTTTCAAAATATTAATAAAAGGGGTGTGTCTCCAAACAGCCATCTCTTTCCTGACAATTCCCTTTGTGCATATTCTCTTACATATGATAAGTCAACATTGAAACACCTGCGGCTTTTAGTCAGGTGCGGCTAATGTATGTACAAAACAGGATTTTCCCCTGATTTTAGCTTGTGCGGCTAATATTCGGGTGCGCTTTGTAGTCCGGGAAATACGGTAAATCTTCACTGATTGCAAAAAAGTACTGTTTTCTAATTCATTTTTCTCTTCAATTTTCTCAACAGTATCTGTAACTATTACCTCCATTTTTATGAAAGCTGGAGATGACGTCACTCTGCCTTGTCTAAATGGGGTAAATAAAAAGAATAACTGTGATGGTACTACGTGGACCTTTACTTCAAGAAACACACAAACAGCAGAGCTGATCACACTTGGACAGATTGGTGAAAATCCCAAAACTAAATCAGACAGACTGAGTGTTGCAGAAACCTGTTCTCTGGTTATAAAGAATCTCACAGTTGAGGAAGTTGGTCAATATTCCTGTGATCATCACAAATTACGAGAAATACAAACTCAACACACTCTGTTTCATCAGGCAAAGGTTGATCTATCTGCTATTACCTGTAAGTATTTACACCAAATATTTTCACCTTGATCTATTTTAAAAAAATAAAAATACATGAATAATATTTAAAGTGATTAAGATAACCTTTGTGCTTCATATTGTTACATTATGTTCACCAGTGACTGAACATAAGGACACTGATAAGGTGACGTTAAGCTGCTCTGTGGTGACGTATGGAGAGTGTCATCACACAGTAAAGTGGCTGCTTAAAGGTCGAGAGGTGGATAGCAAGGATAGCAAACAAATACTGACTTCACAGACTGACTGCTCCGCCACTCTGTCTTTTCTGATTTATCACCATATTCACAACTCAAGATATAACACTGTGAAGTGTGAAGTAACTGACACCAAAACAGGGAAAGTGCAACTGTTTACCTTTAGCCATCAGCCCTCAGGCGAGGAAACAGGTGAGATCAACTGTTGTAGGTGATTAAAACACCTAAAACATTTGTTTGGCTCATTTCAAGTTTTTACACAAAATATTTTTGCATACTTACAACAAATGAAAAATAAGAGAAACTTTTTGATTGTGTCATTTCATTTTGATTCAGGTCACAAAAAAACTACACAGAGACCAACAAGAACAACTGAAAGCAGCACAACAACACAAACAACAATAATGAAAGATGCTTCACAAGGTGGTCACTCAAAATTGTACCCTTTGAAGATCAATACTACTGCATTTTACACAGCATTTTTAGTGGCACCTTAAATGGGGAAAAAGTGGAAAATGTCATAAAAGTTTTGGTTGACATAAAATATTAAACATGGCCCCAAGCTTCAGGTAAAGTGTTTTTCATTGCAAGCTTTACATTGAAAGACAGTATTATATACCAGACATGTAAAAAGTAAAGCTGTAAACAACAGATTCCAAATATTTTAACACATTTTAAAAGGTAAAAATTCCTTTTCTTTACAGTAATGGAATTTAAAAGTGTTACTAAAGATTTTAATAATTTGAAGTTTTTATTCTTTTGACAGATTTTTCTGCATCCTTGAGATTCATTATTGTTTCTGTGGGTTTAGCAGCACTTTTAATAACTACTGTGACAGTCATCATATGGACAAGAACTACTGGTAAACTTAATCATGAGAAGTTTGAATGACTTTGAATTGTCAATTAAACTGAAATGGACTTTTTTCCTCTTATTTTAGGGAACAAAACACAGACGATTAAAACCACAGTAAGTACCAAATCAGTAATCAAAAATAAAAACTCAAAAATCAAAATGCTGTTTTTTCTGGTATGCTATTTACTAATATATGACAACGATGTACAATTGATGATAAATATTGGCATTAAATAAACAAATCAGCTCATCTCTCAGGGGTTTTAACAAAATTTAAACTGCCTTCACAGCTACAGTTTTTCTCCTGATGTAACTGGACTATGTCTGTTTTTTAGGGACTGAGTTTAAACCCTGCAGAGACTCAGTCTGCTCCTCATACCGTTCCAGATTTGGTGAGTTCACACACTACTTCATAATTTCACCGTGAGAAAGTTAAAATCAAGAACATACACTGAACAATAGTGAAACAGACCAGGAGTTGCAAAATGTGAGCTGAGATGTCGAAACAGAAAAACAACATTTAGAGACATCATTTATGATGTCATGATACTGATACTACTGAAAGAAATGCTGAATGACTGAATGAGATGTCTTAGGGGGTTACAGTTAAAGTGGAACTGACTATCATTGGCCATAACAAGCCTGGAACAAATAGTTTGTTTGCATTTGTAATTTTTTAACTATACTGTAATAATTGAATTAATTTGATAATTTTATTGAGTAACTTTGATTCCAAAAATTAATGGAGGTGCTTAGATGTTGCTTAACCTTCATAAACATTAGGCATTTAGTGCTATTTAGATGGCTGCTTAAGCCCATCATGAGTCCTTTTTTTCCCCAAGGCAGAACATTTGGGGTTTCAAAAAGAAATTAGAGAGAGGACAAAATTAACTGAGTATAGTCAGCTGTTAACAAATGTATGAAAAGAAAGGCGAGCAACACACAGCCAATGTGTAATTTATGGTACTGTGATTGTGTGTATTTACTGAGGTATTTGTCTACAAAGAGCTGAATAAGAGCTGTTTTCAACCAACACAAATATGCTGCAGTTCTCCTAAATCCCATGACGTGGATGAAATTGTGCGTCTGTGAATATGGAATTTTTGATAAATGGACCAGAACAGCGAAGGTAGAGAAGTTAGAAAAGTTATCCATTTCTGATTATTATCAAAGATCAATAAGTACAGTTTATAAAGTAAAAGCAGAAACCGCAATGGATGCTTCAATTATTTTTAACATTCAGTTCCACCTCAGCTCTTAGTATGTTACAGTTTTAAGTTATGCTTGATGGTCTTATTGATTTGTTTGTCAGCAAGGTTATTTAAAAATAAAAAATAAATCATCAACCTTGGTGAACAGATTGATCATGGGCAAAGTTGATTCAGATCACTTCATTCAAAATGCAAAATAAGGCACTGGGATATGCTCTTCAAGTACCCTTTTGTATGATGCTGCATTTATTTTTTATGTTCACATTCATTTTATGTTCATGCTATATTTTGTTGCCCAGGTCCAGAGTCATGACGAAGTTGATGTAGTGACGTGCAGCACTGTGAAGGCTCCTTCCTCTTCTGGTACAGCTGATCCCAGCAGCCTGCTCTACTGTACATTTTCCAGTCACTTAGCTCACTGAAAAGTGGGGATTTAAAAAAAAATAAATGTCTTTGTTGTAAATGAGACATTGAGTCTCAATGTGACCACTAGTATAAATAAAGGTTAAGTTTAAAAAAAAATGTATATATCATTAACTAGTCTGTGTATATGTACCTCTTCCCCAGTGTTGAAAATTTTAAACTCACAACCTGTTTGCACATTTCCTGGTTGCTTGATCAAAATTTCTGTTATAATCATCAATAAATACACCAAAAAATAGTTGAAATATATCTTTTACACTGGTTTTATGCTGCCATATTCTCAAAGTAGTTTATTGTTTAATGTCCTGTCTAAATAACTTCAATAACCATTTGTATTCATTAATGAATAACTGTCCGATATTAAAAGCAATAGAAACTGTTGCGCTGTTGTTGCATTTGTCCCTAACCATCGCAAACCCTCACGTTAACTTTTACAGAGTAGAAAAAAGCTAGCACCCATCCTCCAGCTTCACTGTTTATGTTATGCTAACAGAGCTGTGTCGCTAGCAATCACGTAGCACATCATTATATACCAGCTAGCCAAACTTCAGTAACCCTACAAATGTCACTGCTGTTTCATTTCCTGTTTTCATTTATTTCAGAAGTCATAGCAGCACTGTACGTTTTAATTTGTTTCAGAAATCCCTCAGTCAGAACATTGTATATTATATTTAGATGGAAAGTAGCGACCTAACTCCCTGCTATCTTTTAATTCCGTTATATTTTTAAAATTCTGTAAGTTCTCGTCATCATCGTGCACTTTTCCTGATTCACACAAAATACAGCACCTTCCCACAGGGTCTTGCACGAGTATTAAACATGTTCATTTGTGCTTTGGACTGTCACCAGATTTCTTCTAGAAGTTTCTTGCCAGTCAGCAACTATCTTGGCAACACCACTTGAGTTTGTGTGTTGCATGCTAACATCATTATCATATGTGTAATAATACTAAAGCTTCATCTTATGCACACACAAAAAACAAATATGGCTCCTTGTGCAGGGTTTCGTGGTATGTTTATTTATGCTTCACAATGGAAAAAAAAGCAAATTTCTTGCTTCTCAGCCACTGCGGCCACATCCTCACCGTTTATTTAGACAGTTATATAAACATACTGTGAGCGAGTCATAAGCTTAAATACAATAGTTGAAGGAACAAAGAAATGAATGTTTAAAAATACCAGTCAAATCTGATTAAAGTAAAAATCAAGTATTTATTATTTGTGTATTATTATTTTTGTTAATAAAAAGTATGAGCTGTACAAGGTTGTTTTTTTCCTCTGATACTTCATGCAAACCACATTTCTCCAGGCCTGTCCTAATCAGCTTACTCAGTATCACTAGATCCAATGCTGCTCCTCCAGCAGAGCATACAAAAGTAGGAGAGACCGGAGATGCCATGGCTTAGTTAGGAGACTGTTTGCTTCAAGGCCACTAGGGGGTGCTGCCATGATGACAGTCAATTTCTAAATTCTAAAATTTAATTTATAAACAATGAATCCATCCCATCCATTCGCTTCCGCTTATCCGTTCCAGGGTCGCGGGGGGCGCTGGAGCCTATCCCAGCTGTCATAGGGCGAGAGGCGGGGTACACCCTGGACAGGTCGCCAGTCTGTCGCAGGGCCAACACACAGGGACAGACAACCATTCACACTCACTTTCATTCACACATTCACACCTAGTGGCAATTTGGATTATCCAATTAACCTATCCCCACAAGCTGCATGTCTTTGGACGGTGGGAGGAAGCCGGAGTACCCGGAGAGAACCCACGCAAACACGGGGAGAACATGCAAACTCCACACAGAAAGGCCCCGGCCTGATGTTGGAATTGAACTCAAGACCTTCTTGCTGTGCGGCAACAGTGCTGACCACCGTGCCTATAAACAATGAATAATATTTAAAAAAGTCCAGTGTCCCGTTTAGGTACAAAGTAAAAACACACAGTCCAAGGCCAGAGCCAGCTATGCCACAAAGCCAGTTGCACTCCACACGTTGTTCACTTCAACAGGGGTAGCAATTGTCCTCTGAGACCCACCACCCTGTAAGTAGAAAGCCTGCACAGAGTGACAAAATAAGACAATTCACTATATAATTCACAGCCCATCCATCCCAAACATATCAGGTCACATGATGATCAAAAGTGCTTACAAATATGTGTAAAGTGAAAATGTACAAGCTGAGATAACTGTTTCTGATAAAAATGAAGAGTAGACTGATATATGAAATATTCCTTTATTGGGTGAGAAAATCAGACCATGTCAAAACTGCTTTAAGTCATACAGAATAGATATCAGAGCCTTAAACAGGCTGGCTTCTGCTAAATGGGTCAAACTGGGCAGAAAGTAAACCAACACATAACATCCTTATAGAATATGATGTAACACTATAGATCAACTTACCTCAGAATATATAAAGCATACAAACAATTACAGCAATATGATGCAACAAACACAGCAGTGCTACTAATCCAAAATCCTCAAAGCTTCATAGAACTGAAACAAACATTTATTTTTAGTTCCATTCTGCTGCTGATACATACTTCAGGTTTCTGAACATTAAACTTGTTGCTGCCTTTCATAGTGTTTAACTTGAAGGCCCTGAGTACTTTCTCCCACACTGAAAACACTGGAATGATAAAATTATTTGAACATTACCTAATAAGACTGATTCAGGACAGACAATTAGTTATGTTAAACTTTTCTAGCAGTCCTTCACAAACAGGGAACAGTCTGTCTATTCTCTCCATCTGTCAGCTGCTGCTGGCTCTTCCTCCTCCTCTTCCTCACACACTGCTGAGTTTGTCCTGGTGGATCATCAGGGGTGCAAAGCCTCACAGATGATGTGCAGCAGTGGGTCCCTCAGTCTGTCCTCACTCTGGACACTTGCAGTTGTCACACATGGAAATCAAATGTGTGATAAGCTGCAGGATTCAAACACAAGTGTAACTTATAAACACATGTTCATACTTTTATTCCACAATCAGAGAGAAAGAAACAGAGAGAGAGTGCAGGACAGACAGACAGGTGAAAGTCTCAGGTGTACACACTGCTACAAAACAGCACAAGAGAAGGAGGATTTAGTGTTTGTGTTATTACGAGTGCTAAACAAGAAGAGTTCCCAGATGGTACAGTGGACACATGTGTGACTCCTGCGATTAAAGCATCTTTCTTTCAGTTTAACGAGTGAACCGTCAGCTCGTTCAAACACACGTTAAAGTGCGTTTGGCTCGACATCACCGAACAGAGGCAGCAATATAACACAGCTAACATTAACAGTGCAGTGAATCCTGCTTGTGCTGTGATATTCAGGACTGCAAACCGAGCAGCATCACTGACTTTCAGCTTGTTGTGTTTGTGGATATATGACTGACTTTAATTATCCACAAAATCATCACATTCTCTGTAAGATTAAGGTCGACTATTGAACGGCGTATATTTTGAAGTAAAGGCTTTAAAACCAAGTTAGTACAAACATTGCTAATGTCACATAACTTTGTTATAAAAACATTTGCACATAAATAAGTGACATAATATTCAGTACTTACTTTTAAGAGTTTACTCTTCGGCCGCCCCTCTTTAGCCGTCTGCCGTTTCTTTCGGCAAAATTATCCACACCCACCGCCGTGCTATGAAGTCTGAGATATGTTGGGCCATGAAGGCTACACAGACCCATGCTTAAAATTCAGGGAAATGAAGGATGCATTTGAGGGCCACATTTCGAGCAGCCTTTGAATTGGGACAGCCTTTGTTGCGTCGCTGTGACGTAATCGGCCTTAGAATGTGGTCTTTAAGGCTGCAGACCCTGAATTGGGATACAGCCAAAGACTCTCTGAAGGCTCCTGTGGCTGCACAGGCAGTCTTACAATTACGAGGTTGGAGAGTTGTTGTTTCAAAATGTTCACACTGATTTCACATGCTCATTAACTCACAACCAGCTGACCATATATATTTCTGCTGCTGAGCTGCTTTTTGATGGAGATTTTCTGAATTTATTTTGCTACCATAAGAGCAGACTCCATGCTGAAAGCATGTGCACTGTCACTTGCAATGAGTGGCACTAATGACACTAAATTTAATTACGGGTCATGGACAGCCTTCATAAATGCTCATATTACTCACCCACACTGAATTCCAGCACAGGTTCATCTGGGTCCTGACTATTTCCTGCAAAGTAACACAAACGTCATCAGAACATTAAGTCAGAGAAACAACATTTGAAGCTTTTGTACATGATAAATTATACTGCAGTAGTAAAACAAAGTCAAGCAGCAGTACATTTATTAAAATCACCTTCAGCTGTAATATTTAAACTGATTTAGTGTCAATTTAGATTATGTTTAGATTAAAATGAAACTAGTACCCTTGTAATGTCTTTTTAAATTAGAGGTAAACAGCTCAGATATTCAAAAGGCTTTTATTTTGAAACAGTATTATATTTATTTTATATGTAAATATTTGTATATTTTTTACATAATATAATTATATTTACTGGATTTTCTCTCTATTGTATGTAGCCTGGCTAAATTAACCAGCCGAGAACACAGATTATCTTTGGGGTTCTTTTAATCTGAACGATAAAGTAAGCGCTCAGAAGAAAATAAAAAAGGTGAAAATAAAGAAATAAAATTGTTACAGACAGTTCTTATCCAGTAACAGCTTTGTGCACTAGTAACCCACTGCTACTGCAGGTTATTTCCCCAACTTTATCAGCATCTGGAACTCAAGGACGTCTAGCCTCATTTTGTGTCTGATATAAACCCATACAGAAATAAAACAAACTTAGCAGTGCAAAAATAACCTTAGTGGCTTCTCCTGCTAAGATTAAACAGTTAACAAGGTACATTTTCCAAGTGTGAACAAGTGTGAACTCAAATACATACAGTGCATTAATCCAGCAGAAAACGGAATATAGATCCCTCTGAGATGAACGGCGAAGTTGGTTGCAGCAACTCCTGGTGCCTAAACTGTTGCACACTTTGCATTTAAAACAGATCATGCAGCAAAAAAAGGCATTGCACACCCACATAAAACCAATGCAAGCTAGCATCCCCATGATCCCCTGCGCTCTCAGAGGTACCCCAAAAGAAACAGCGCCGTCCAGTGGCAAGTCCCATAATATCGACCTTCCACCTGGCTAGATGTAGTTTAGTATTATATTTATTGGTTATTTTTTATTGACTTGTCTTGTTTTTACAATGATTTGCTTTGACTTCAGCCTTTAAAGAAAAGACTGTATCTCAAAGAGTTGGCAGTTCGTCTTGTAACCGGAAGGTTGCCAGTTCGAGCCCCGGCTGGCCGATGGCGCGATATGGCAGCCTCGCTTCTGTCAGTCTGCCCCAGGGCAGCTGTGGCTACAACTGTAGCTGCCTCCACCAGTGTGTGAATGTGAGAGTGAATGAATAGTGGCATTGTAAAGTGCTTTGAGGGCCCCAATAAATGCAATCCATTATTATTATTATTATTATTATTATTATTATTATTATTATTATTATTATTATTATTATATAGCTTACATACAGTCAATGGCTGAGACTCCAGCAGTAATATTCAGTAACTATTCATCAGACTGGGTCCATGTTACCAGCCAAATGGGTAATAAATAAAGTAAGTTTTGAATTACGTATATTTGGGTGTTAAGGTGATGTTTTTGAATTTTTTTTTAATATAATTAGGTTTAGAAAACTGAATACGTATGTATTTAAAAAACAATAAGTGTGTTAGAGTTATTAAAGCAACAGGTTGTAGCTCACTGTACTGTTTTTGAGCACAACTTTGGTGCTTTTGCCTCATTTTTAAATCAGTGATCCCAGTAGCACAGTCTAAGCAGAGACCTCAGTGCTTGGCAAACAATCAATAGAATCAATATAATTATTAAAAAGAAACAAAATAAATGCCAACCTTAAAAAAAATGTAAACTCCAGGTAAAAAAACTTAACTTGATTTTGTGTCTTTAGGCTTTTGTTAACCGCAAGCATGAGGTTAGTGCATATGTATTATTATTGGAAAGATTACTGCAAAGAAAAAAAAACAACTTCCCTTCATCTAAGCAATGTATTACTTTTCCCTGGAACACTCTCTCACGGTCGTTCTCTAAAACCTAAAAGAGGAATTACGGATTTGATCAACTTGTCCCTGAATGCAATTGACACCCTTTTCTCAACGAGAAGTATGGGCTCGGGTGAGCCTGAGTGTCCTGGAGGTACTTTCCCTGCCGGATATGGACGGGTGGCAGAATTGGAGGGTCTTGTGCCTGGCGGGGCTGTCGATCGAAGATGCTGAAGATTAGGGATGGGTATCGTTTAGGTTTTACTACCAAACTGGTACTTTTGAAACAGTGCCGGTGCTTAAACGGTGCTTGAACCGGTGCTTAAAGAATGGAGAACAGACACTTTGTCCAAAAACCTCTCATGTTTAGCTGTTTTTTTGCAAAAAGATAACAATGTTAGCCTTTTCTGCAGCTATAGGGGATATATGGTATCACTCTTGGCTGGAAGCAGTGCTTAATCAATGGAAAAAACACAAACTTTGTCCAAAAACATCTCATGTTTAGCTGTTTCCCACTTTTTCTTTGGTCATTTTAGCCTTTTTGGTCAGGGTGAAGGGAGTATCTGCCATCAAACAAGAAGACAGCCGCATGTAACTACGACGGTGTTTGCTAGTTCACCTAATCTGCATTAATGTAATAACGTGGTTAGCCTACTCAACGTAAATTACACACGAACAACATTAAGCGACTCACCCAGAGAAGAACAGCTGCTGCTGCTGCCATCATCATCCATCATCATTTCTGCTACACTGGCATAGGGGCCAGAACTCAAGCTCTTCGGGTTCTTGGGGGATGTTGCTAACTCCGGGTCGATAACAGGCACCACACCCGCAGTAGATGTGCTCGGTGTGGGCTCTTGCAGCAAGCTATCAAATACGGTGCATTTCTTGGCTTTAAAAAAAACCCCGCTATGCGTGGCCAGGTGTTTCATCAGATTCGAGGTGTTAACTCTTTTGCACAGTATCACCTTAAAGCACTTGTTGCAGGCTGCTGAGTTTGCATCTTTTGCTGTGAAGTACAGACAGACTTTTGACCGCTTCGCCTTGGGCCTTTTTAATCTGTAGCTCTGCTCTAAAAGAACGTACGTACCTGGGCCCGCCTACTATCCTTGGAAAGGTAAAATGATTGGCTAGAATTCAAAGTGCGTGCCATAATGGAGTCGGATAGCAGTACCCATCCCTACTGAAGATATCTATCTATTCGGAACCATGATAACAGGGTTCTGGCTGATTGGAGCTGGCTTGGCCCTGGCTTATCGAAGAATTAAGAAAGCGGAACCGGCTATTCAAACCCCCACAAGGCTGCCCGCTGGAATTGAAACGATGGGACGAGGCATGAGTTCTTAAAATGGGCTCATTAAGTGCAGCACGGATAAGATCTTGGAGAAACTTGCGGCTGCCGTGAACACTCAGAATAACACCTCTGAGCGCAAATTGGATTACATCTTGGAGAAGCTCACTGGGGTCGTGAGTTCTCAGAATCGGCTCTTTGAGCACAAGAATGACAACATCACGGAGTGTAAGTTTGATAACATCATGGAGAAGCTCGCGGCTCTCCAACGGAAGATTGAGAGACCAGTGTCGCACTGTTAGAACAGCTTTGAAATTCACATGAGTTGTTCGCACTAAAGTAAAAAACCATCATCACTTCATGCAGCTACCACTTCAGTGCCAGCTGTGGTATCAAGGCTGGAGCTGAACAAAAACACCCTGATAACAGACTGTGCTTTGACTGTTCTTCCTATCCTACGCAAGGCCGGGTTGGCTGGAAGACTGTTTACTTCGCCTGGCAGGGTGAAGGACACTGTCTCAGCTGAACTCTGGACACATACACACAGACAGACGCTTCGACGCTTATTCCCTTCCGATGCAGATGGTGGATCAAGGACACCAGTGCACAGGCTGCAGGCCCGGATGCACTGCCTACACTGGCTGTCTCTCACCCTTTACCCATCCCTGTGTTTCTTTGGTGTATTAAGAGTTTTTTCATTTGCTATGTGCAGAGTAGGGTTTTTTTTCTGTTCTCAAACTGATCTTCCTGTTGGATCTTAGTCTGGGGGAGTTATTTTTTTCTCCTTATCTTTCCTCGTGTTGTGCATTTTCCATTGTTATACCTCTCTGACCTGTCTTCCCCATGTGATGTTTTCGTGCAATGTATGTATGGTCGGAGGGTATGATGGCGCCGCCATTGCGTGCAATTGGTCGGCAGCCTTAACATGAAATCTCCCACTCATGGGACTAATAAAGGTATCTTATCTTATCTTATCTTAAAGTGATGACATATGGGGAAATCTGTGCAAACAACTTGGTGAAAAGATGACACAGCAGCAGTGCCAATGTCAGTGCTTTTGAACCAAGTAGTTCTCCTTTTCAAAACAAAGACTGCAACACTTTCAATGTTGAGCTCCCATTTGAACAGTGGATACATATGGTTCCAGATCAAGTCACATACAAAAAGATTTTTTTCACAAAAAAGGGACTACACCATTTTGAAGCCAGGTAGATGGACTCATGTAGTAAACCAGGGAATCTGGAAACAGGTTAAAAGTACATGCACATTTCTAAACGAGCCAACGTAAATCCCACAACATTATCTTGTTTCATAAAAATCAGAGGCTTTTGTAAAACGTGTTGTGGCCTGAACCAGAACCTGAAATTCACTGCCAATGGTGCTGAAGTGTGTGATGGCAAATATGGATGAATCCATGCACACTGGTTTTCCTAAGATAGCCATGTTCGGAAATCTGTGGGCACACATAACAAAAGAACTTTGTGAAGGCAGACTGCAGCCCATGTGTGGAGAGAATCAGAGGCAGCAAAACTGTTGGACTTTGGTGATCCAGAGTGACCTCTGATGGCCTCTAGAAGCATATTTTTATTATTACCTTTAAAATGACAGCGGCACAAACTAACATTTTTGCAGCACAAATGTTTCATATCATTTTTTTTTTTTTTTGCTCTCTTTAATCTCATCTCTATGTCGTCTGCGTAAAAAATGCACCAACAACAAATCGTACTGTCTTTTGTGCATTATGATTATCTCTGTATACGTTCAAATTGTGGTTTGGAGATGGACAGTGAAGAAATAATTTCTCCTCAAATGTCTTATACCAAAAATAACGAGCCTTTCTTGAAAATTTACGGGTACAAGCTTTCATGGGTGTGAAGTCACCCTGTGATGTCTACCTGTTACCTGTGTTTGTTTTTTCAAAATTAAGTAATTAAAAAAACGTAAGATAAACATCTGTGTGGTTATTGAAGGTAATAAATTTGACAAATGGAATAATTGCAAAATTGGACAAGTTTTCATTAAAATTCATTTTTAATCTAATCTAATCTAATTAAGTGAAATTACACCATGCTTCAAAATAATTGTGCCTTTTCTTGATAATACTTTTTTATTAGCACTCCCCTGAAATACATTTGCAGAGTAAACACAGGGACATTTTAGCTCTTAGGAAATGTAAATAGAAAAGTGACTGTACATTAATAACGCAGTAACAGAGATAAGATTGTACCGTAACAGGTGGGATGTTTGGCCTGCACCACATGTGGAAAACCTGGAAAAATGTATTAATATTCTGAGCTTGACTGGTATATTTCTCTAAAAGTTTAACAAGCATTCTTTCAGATCACATTATAACATTATGGATAATTAGAAATGTACTTTTTGCAATGTTACTATCTTGAAATGACACTGAATAGTGGGAATGACCCAAGGATGGCCTTGATTCTCGATTGACTCCCAGCATTTGCTATAATAGTTTTATGCTTGCCATTCAACAGCATGAAGTCTCTAATCACACATCCATTTACATTTTTATTTTTCTTAAAAAAAGATCAAATCCTTTTGCCATTTTCTCTATTTTCTTTTTTTATTGTGGGTTACTGGGGTTGACAGTGGCTGCAGGAGATGAAGAAACCATCAAAACACTGTAGATCACTGCATCACCTTCATCATCACCCTGAACCTGAAAACAAAGAGAATTGTCGGATACATAAATAAACATAAATTAACACTCTGTTAAAATAAGAGAGATAGAGCTCAACAAATTTTAAAGGTAAGTATGAATTATAATCTCAGCTTGCACACATTACCTATTAATATATCAGTATACAACATAAGCATCTATGAAAGACACGTTACCTGGGCTTTATTCTTGGCTTTCTTTCTGTAGCTGACGGTGGCATAGGAAACTTCATGATCTACCTACACAGCGAAGAGCAAAATATCTCAAAAAGTTTACATGTTTTGACCTCTAACCTCAGGTTTTACAACTCATGGTCTGTCCCACTGTTATTCAGTCTAACTTCCTTATCTTTTATAAGATCTCATTGAGTCGCATGCACTTAACAAGCACATAGAAGAAGAAGTGGTTTTAACTGTGCTCTGACTGTACTGTGGGTGTGGTGTGGGATTTCCCATGCTGGGACTTTTTTAAGTAGCAGTCTGAGTCTCTGTAGAGTTCAAACTCAGTCCCTGGAAAATAGACAGTTACATCTGTTGGAAAACTGTCCTTTATAAAGACAGTTTAGTTCTTGTTAACACTCCTCAGAGATGAGCTGATTTGGTGTTTATTTGTCATTCTTATTTCCTACAACCATTTAAAAAAAATAATAATAATTATATATATATATATATATATATATATATATATATATATATATATATATATATAACATCATGGAAGGACAGGCCCCTGCACGGTATGTACCACCGGCAGATAGAGGAGGTGGCTGATATCCAGAAATCCTACCAGTGGCTGGACAAAGCTGGACTGAAAGACAGCACAGAGGCACTAATCATGGCAGCACAAGAACAAGCTCTGAGCACAAGATCCATAGAGGCTGGGGTCTATCACACCAGGCAAGACCCCAGGTGCAGGCTGTGTAAAGATGCCCCAGAGACAATCCAGCACATAACAGCAGGGTGCAAGATGCTAGCAGGCAAGGCATACATGGAACGCCATAACCAAGTGGCCGGCATAGTGTACAGGAACATCTGTGCGGAGTATAACCTGGAAGTCCCGAGGTCAAAATGGGAGATGCCCCCAAGGGTGGTGGAGAATGACCGAGCTAAGATCCTGTGGGACTTCCAGATACAGACGGACAAAATGGTGGTGGCTAACCAACCGGACATAGTGGTGGTAGACAAACAGAAGAAGACGGCCGTAGTGATCGATGTAGCGGTTCCGAATGACAGCAATATCAGGAAGAAGGAACACGAGAAGCTGGAGAAATACCAAGGGCTCAGAGAAGAGCTCGAGAGGATGTGGAGGGTGAAGGTAACGGTGGTCCCCGTGGTAATCGGAGCACTAGGTGCGGTGACTCCCAAGCTAGGCGAGTGGCTCCAGCAGATCCCGGGAATAACATCGGAGATCTCTGTCTAGAAGAGCGCAGTCCTGGGAACAGCTAAGATACTGCGCAGGACCCTCAAGCTCCCAGGCCTCTGGTAGAGGACCCGAGCTTGAAGGATAAACCGCCCGCAGGGGCGTGCTGGGTGTTTTTTTATATATATATATATATATTGGGGTTTTTAAAAAAAAAAACTCACAGTATCTTCATCCGTCTGTGTTTTGTTTGCTGGAAAGACAAAAACAATTAACTGTAACATTTACTGTTAAAAGCACATGTGTTTTAACTTTTGATGTTTTTACCTTTTGTTTTTCTCCATCTGATAACAGATGCAGCTGTTATCAAGAGCAAGACAAAACCCACAGCTGCAACGACGTACCAATGGATAGCTGAAACAAACCCAAAAAACAAACTTAAAACCATTTTCAGTGAATATTTTTTCAAACATTTAAAAAACTTTCTATGTATCTTAAACTAAGTCTACATGACACACAAAATATGCCTAACATTGTGTTCTATTTTAAACTGTGACACTGTTACCATAGCAAAAACAGAAACACACAAAAGCACAATGTGAATCATAGTCACTGCGTTTCAGATGTATGGAAGAAAAACAGTAAGGAGATTTTAGTTCAGACGTGTTATTTTACTTACAGACACATGTTGTTTCTGAAGGTATTTGGCTATTTCTTTTATTTAAATCAGTTTGAACACATAACTTAAAACATGTAAAATCAAAAATAAAATAAATACATCATGCATAAAGTCCTAAGCACAAACTAAATACATCCTTAATCGTTCCATAGGAATTAAGAGAGCAACTTGGAGTCAGATGCTACTAATCAAATGGACTTAACTGATCATCAAGAGTGGGCATTTCTATAGAAGAAGAAACTTTGACAGTTTACAGGTCTGAAGCTCTCGGGTAGGTGTTAACATACAGCAACAACCTTACCAGCATTGGTCTAATTCCACCAAAGTCATATCAAAAAGTCAAAAAGACTGAGCAAGAATAGTTTCTTTGGAAGGGCTGCCAGGAGAAATTATGATAGACTGATATAGTCATAAAAGACTATTACTTCAAGTTAGTGCTGCGAAAGTTGACTCTGTAAGATATTGAATCATGGGGTTTATGCAGTTTTCACAGGACTGAATCGAGCTCTGTGAAAACGTTCTTTTTCATGTGACTGTATACCCATGCATGCAAGTAAAAAGTACATTACTGAATAAATACCTTGGGTATTGGACTGACTGTAGCCTGCTGGATTTTTTCTGGTTGGATTATTTGTCCTTTGTCTGTCACCTGAAATAAAATGAAAAAGACACAACCAACATGTTTTCATCTGTTGTTTAAAATTTTTTTTGCATAAATACAAAAGCAAACAAATAAATGTTTTGGGTGGGTTCAATCATCTTAAACAGTTGATTATTTTGTCTCCTGTTTTCTCACCTGATAGCTGAGGGCTGAAGGTAAACAGCTTCCCTTCTGTATGAGCATCATTCACTTCGCAGTCCAAAAGGTAATCTCTTGATGAGTAAACATGGTGAGACTTGAGTAAAGAGACAGTGGTGGAGCAGCCAGTCTGTAAAGTCACTATTTGACTGTTATCTCTGTCCACAGCTCGACCTTTAAACAGGCACCTCACTGTGTGATGACACTTTTCATATGTCACCACAGAGCAATTTATTGTCACCTTATCATTGTCCTCATGTTCAGTCACTGATGGAGATAACATGAAACAAAGACACCACAAATTCGAAAAATTAATTACTGCTGTCATTATTATTCTAAAAATCGTCCGCCTGAAAATATAATGTAAAATACTCACAGGTGAGTACAGAGAGATCAACCAAAGACTCGCTAACCAGACGTTTGTGTCTGTGCTTTTGAAGGTATCTGTATTGTTTACAGTAGTAAAAACCAACATCCTCGACTGTGAGAGTCTTTATAAGCAGAGAACAGTTTGCTGTAACACTCAGTCTGTCTGATGCATTTTTGGCTTTCCAAGCTGTCCAAAGCTGATCACTTCTATTAGTGTTCTGTTTCTTGAAGCAAAGGTCCACGTAGTCCCATCACAGTTATTCTGCTCATCTATCACATTTATACAAGGCAGAGTGACATCATCTCCAACTTTCATAAAAATGGATGTTTCATTTGCAGATACTGTTGAGAATTCTGAAAAGAAATATGAAAACTAGATTAGAATGCAACACTTTTCACAGTCAGAGTGAAGATCATTTTAGACAAAGGTTTATGATAAAGGTTTGGATTGTAATATTTAATTTTACTGCTATTAAAATGTTTCCTGTATTCTTACCTGCAATCTGAATGATTGATATCAGACATAAAAACATTTTACTCCATCTGAGCTCATCCATCGTGCTTCTCTGTCTCACTTCTTTCTTGTTCTCAATCTCGACTGTCACCGTCTCTGAGCTGATGACTCTTCAAGACTGTTTGTATTTCCCGTTATTCATCAGATATCACTTCCTCATCACAACTTTAGCAAATGACCTCAGGAGGTGCATCCCTACAATGCATTGGTGACAGTTATGTGTTTGACATTATATTTAAAAAAATGACTGAGGAAGTTGAATGTGTCAAGAGTTTTAGCTAAGATGTTTGTTAGAAAACAAACATCACATAGGAACAAACAGTTGAAGTGTCAAACTCCTGATTCACCTTTTTACTTTTACTTAGTTAAAGAAGTTGAATCATTATTCATCCGTGTGGAGTTGTTGTTGTTTTTTTACACAAGTATCTGTGCTTCTACTTAAGTGACTAATGTGTGCGAGAGGTAAGCTTTTTACAGAATTTCCAAAGACAACCAACATGAGGGAGAGCGTGCACATGTACAAACACACACACTCAGAGGGACAGAAAAAATAGTTTTGTAGTCTACAGGATGCTCACCTCTGGTTTCCAAGGTCAGCAAAACTCAAGTTGCAAAACATGCCTTCCTCAGTTAGAGGATGAATGATGTAACATTAATGGGTAGGTTGTTCATTTATAATATGTTTTGTGTTGTTACCTTTAAAATGAATTATCACATAGTGATATCATAGTGAGGTCACTTACTGAATGAATTTAGTAAACTTCCCTCTCTTTTCATTTAAATATCAAACAAAGGAAAATGAGGTTAAAGGTGTGAAGGCTATTAGTCTTTGCTTATTCTGAGAAAACAGACCATCTTCGTGATCATGTTTGCCACCAAACTTTCCCACTCAAGTCTTTATGTCCACTATTTTTCACACATTTATGTTGTTGTATTTTTTTTTTATTTTTTGAAACAAGTGGCTTTTTTATAAAAATCTTGTCCACTATCAGCTGAGTGGGCTGTGAGAGTTAAAAATGCCAGCAGAAACAGCCTGCTCCTGGTGTTCCAGATTAACTCGTGAGGGTTAGACAAATGTGCCATGGGTCCAGACATTTCTGAACAGGCATCGGCGCAGTTGCCTTTAATGTCCTTTAGCACTGTTGCAGCAGTTTAATGTGTGGGAATATCACCAATTCAAAATCTCTGATTTTTCACATCTAAATATGCAGCAGTAGACTTAAAGATGAAATATTCACAGCGTTTATTTCCTGGTCTGTTGGCAGCGAGAAGCAACATCTGTATCACCATCAGGAGTTAATCTAACACCAGTGAAGCTAAAACACCAGCGTACTGTTTTACTGTTTTCAGACCCCCACTGACCCTAGTCTCACACAATATACACAAATGTAAAAAAACACAATCGAAAACCTTTTACAAATCAAGTTATATTATCATTAGCCATAACAAAATACATCATTACAAACCGGACAACACAGAGTGATGATTTCGGTTAGCTGTCAGCGATTCAAACTTTGACAGGTAGATGTTACAACACTGAACTATGATTGCTGTTGTGTTATTCCAATCTCAGTCATTGCAGAAAATGGCTTAAAAAATAACATCAACATTTCATTTTTTTAATATTATATATTGAAAATTATTATGGTAAAACAAAGAGGTGGACTCTGAGGCAGGCTTTAGCACTGGAATCAGGGAGTATGTGCAAGCTAGAGGGGATTGGGTCTTGCATCTGGGTTTGGAGAGTGATGGAGAAACAGAGCAGGCAGGGATACCAAGACTAAGTATTTGGTCTGGAGGAGACGGCCCGGGACATTTAAAATTAGTGACTGGAAAAATCAAGTGAAAAACAAAGAACTCAAGTAGCATTTTTTTTTTGATGGAGACTGAGTGATGCTAAAGACAAACCTAACAACAATCTGAAGAGGAGTGAATTTATGATCAAATGTTTAAAGGCTCTGATTAGGGATTTGAGACATATGTGGCAGCCAAATGGAGCAGGGACGCAGAAGATGAATCTCTCATACTGTCCCACACACAAACAGAGGAGCGAGAGAAAGAGGAAAGGCAGAAGGAGAGATGTTGTGAGTCTGTATTCTTCACATACAAAATGCGATGAGATGACCTTCAGCAGCATTGGTAAACCTAAACAAATACACAAATTGGGGGGTGAGCTTGTGCATTTAAGACAAAGCCTGTTACCTTTAGAGCAGTCATAACAAAAAACATGTGAGATGTGTTATTTTGTGTTATTAAGATTAATATTCTCACCTGGCAATTGGGGGCTGAAAGGAAACGGCTGCACTTTGTTACTGTTCTGATTCATTACATTTAAAAAAAATCATACAACTTTAACTTCGATCGTGGTAATGGCCTGTATTCGTATAGCGCTTTTCTAGTCCCTAAGGACCCCAAAGCACTTTACACAAGCGGTCATCCACCCATTCACACACTGGTGATGGCAAGCTACATTATAGCCACAGCCACCCTGGGGCGCACTGACAGAGGCGAGGCTGCCGGACACTGGCGCCACCGGGCCCTCTGACCACCACCAGTAGGCAACGGGTGAAGTGTCTTGCCCAAGGACACAACAACCGAGACTGCCCAAGCCGGGGTTTGAACCGGCAACCTTCCAATTACAAGGCAAACTCCCAACTCTTGAGCCAGATGGCTGCAACCAGTTGGGGATGAGTGGATGGAGACCACTTTTCTCTTTATGTAGTTCTTAGGTTTGTCATTTATCAAATCTGACATGTCTAAATTAAGTGTACAAAAACATTATTAATAAAAAAAAATCGATAATTCATGACAAAAGGATGAATGTTTGAGTGACTACCTTTTGAAATATCCTTCACGGCTGTGGTTGTTACTGATGTTGTGCTGCTTACAGTTTTTCTGGCTGGATTCTTTGTTTTGTTTGTCCCAACTAAATAAATGAAAAATCATAATCAAAACATTTTTCAGTTTTTTCATTTGTTGTGAAAAAAAAGAAAAAGAAATCTGCATCCAAACTTTGTATCCCGCCATTCATGTTCAACAACTGATTGTAATCTCACCAGCTTCCTCACCAGAGGCCTGATGGATAATAGTAAAGAGTACTTTGCTTGTGTTAGTATGAGTTCCTTGACACTTCACTATATTATCCCTTGAGACGTTTGAATTGTGAGAATTTCACACAGTGGTGAAGCAGTCAGTCTGTGATCTTTCTGTTAGGTTGTTAGTTCTGTCTACATTGTAACCATTTAACAGCCATTTCACTGTGTGGCGACAGTCCTCATATGTCAGCAGAGAGCAGTTTACAGTTTTTCTCAAATGTTAAAACACAAAAGCCAATCCTGTAACCCAAATGACCAGTAGTCTAAACACATTTACTAAATGTAGCCACCATATTCCAGTACCATAAACACATGTCACATGAAGACACAATTCACAAAACACAACCCTCTGTACTCATAAATCTAAACACATTTTTCCTTGCTAAAACACATGTTGCAAAACAACTCTGCTCATATTCTCAAATGAAAGCCCATGTGATGCAAAATGCTTGCCACAGTCACCAATCTTTGAACACAGGGAACACACCTGGCGTCATTCACTACACACAATGACTCAAAATTGAAGACACTTGTTGCTAATGCTGTACCCACATGTAAAAGCAAGTTCAGAGTGCACAGTATGCTGAAGGTTCCAAACAAACACAATGGATGAAGGCAGAGTCAGGGGAAGAGGAATTTGATGCAGAGGAGGGAGAAGAGCTGGCCCTGGAAGAAGAGGAGCAGGCCAATGAGGAAGAGGAGAAGGCCAACATGGGAGAGGAGAAGGTCCAGGAGGGAGAGCAAGACAACCTCGCACCATCATTACGGACGAGATGCGAGCAACAGCTCAGCGACATGATGCCGCACAGTGATTGTGGTGTGTGTGTGGTGTGAATAACGTAAATAAAAAAACTTCACACCCTGTTCATGTTTTCAAGATTACTGTTGTGTGCAATAGATTCTGTTTTTGCATTGAGTTGTGTTACAGTAGTGTACGTACATGCAGGATTTTCTATAGATTTATACTACTCATATGAAACTCACAAATCTAAATGCCTAATCCTCTGCAGAGATCTACGACGATCCGTTACTGTATAGCTTCTAAAATATGCATTGGCAGTTATGAAACAAAGAACCTTCTCACAAATTGAGCATTGTGTTTTCAATTGTTTTGCTGTAGTGTGTAATGCTGTGTATAGTGTTTACAGTTTTGACAGCTTCGAGCTGCTCTCTTGGTGTGGGAGTTTGAGTTTTGCAGTGGGAAGGTGTGGTTGTGTTTATGTAGCTTTAGAGAAGGGTGTTGTGTTTGGACATTGGGGGACCTGGTGGTAACGTTTGTGAAATGTGTTTTAGCATTTGAGAAAAACTGTAACGTCACTTCATCAGTGTCCTTATCTTCAGTTACTGTGACTCCAATACATATACATGTGAGACAAAGATAGCACAGATTAGACAAATTAATCACTATTATGATAATTACTGTTATACTGCAAGGTTATTCTAAAAATGCAGTTTCAGCTCCAAATACAGTGGTATGCAAAAGGTTGGGCACCCCTGATAATTTTAATGATTTTTCTTTATAAATCATTGGTCACACCTCCTCTATTCACCCTGCTCACTCCTCCCCATCCCCAACAATAGCATCCAATACACATTCAACACAAGGCTCCAGTCTGTCTCTCTCAACCACCCAGGTTAGGAGGGAACTGAGGAGGATTAAAGCCAAGAAGGCAGTGGGTCCAGATGGAATCAGCTCAAGGGTGGTCAGGCCCTGCACAGATCAACTGCATGGCGTGATGGAGCACATCTTCAACCTGAGCCTGAGGCTGGGGAGAGTCCCACAGCTCTGGAAAACCTCCTGTGTTGTACCAGTGCCAAAGACTTCACGTCCCAAGTACCTCAACAGCTACAGGCCGGTGGTTCTGACATCCCACCTGTTTAAGACCCTGACTCAGGTTCGGCCTCTGGTGAGCTCATCACTGGATCCACTTCCGTTTGCCTAACAGCCAGGCATTGGAGTGGATGATGCCGTCATTCACCTCCTACATTGTTCCCTCTCTCACCCGGAGACTGCTGGGAGCACTGTGAGAATCATTTTCTTTGATTTCTCCAGTGCCTTCAACACCATTCTTCTCACAGTCCTGAAGGACAAGCTGGACAACACAGGAGTGGACCATCACCTCACTACATGGATTCTGGACTACCTCACTGACCGACCTCAGTATGTAAGAACTCAGGGCTGTTTGTCGGACAGGCTCGTCTGCAGTACGGGGGCCCCACAGGGAACAGTTCTGGCTCCGTTCCTCTTCACCATCTACACGGCAGACTTCTCCCACAACTCCACCCAGTGCTTCTTTCAGTTCTCTGATGACTCTGCTATATCAGCCTCATCACTGATGGGGATGACAAGGAATACAGAGAACTGACCCATGACTTTGTGGACTGGTGCCAGCAGAACTACCTCCAGATAAACACTAGTGAAACCAAGGAGCTGGTGGTAGACTTCCACAGGCACAAACATCCTCACCTGCAACCACTAAGCATTCAAGGTATGGACATTGAGGCTGTGGACAGCTACCTTGGTGTTTATCTGAACAATAAACTGGACTGGACTCATAATTCAGACGCCCTTTACAGAAAAGGGCAGAGCAGGCTGTACCTACTGCGGAGACTCAGGTCGTTTGGAGTGAAGGGCCCACTCCTGAAGACCTTCTATGACTCTGTGGTGGCCTCAGCCATCTTTTACAGTGTGGTCTGCTGGGGTGGCAGCATCTCTGGTAGGGACAGGAAGAGACTGAACAGGCTGATCAGAAGGGCCAGCTCTGTTCTAGGATGCCCTCTGGACCCAGTGGAGGTGGTGAGTGACAGGAGAATGGTGGCTA
Organism: Mchenga conophoros; assembly: GCF_057382185.1. Classification (NCBI taxonomy): domain Eukaryota; kingdom Metazoa; phylum Chordata; class Actinopteri; order Cichliformes; family Cichlidae; genus Mchenga; species Mchenga conophoros. The sequence goes on from NC_140540.1 coordinate 21,801,017, forward strand.
AGCTGTCATCCCTGCTGGACAACATCTCCCACCCCATGCAGGAGACTCTGACAGCACTGAGCAGCTCCTTCAGTGGCAGGCTGCGGCACCCAGGGTGTGGGACGGAGAGATTTCGTAGGTGTTTCCTCCCCACTGCTGTCAGACAACAAAGACTTTGCACCTGACCAAACACACACATCCACACATGTGCAATAGCATTAACACTAAGTGCAATACTCTTTTTCTGACAACGTTGTCATACTCAGTATAGTATTTGTATTCTATTTTATTGTATTGTATACAGTATTATATTTTATTCTATTCTATTGTGTACAGTTGTGTATGTTGGGTCTAAACTCAGACCCCGCTGATCTAGGGACTTATTCCCATGAAGGAAAAACACAAGGCAACAGCGGTTGATCGATTTACTTGCGCAAGGGAGGCCTCATCGGTATCTCAGGAACGCACTTCGAATCCTACCACAAAATGACCCCGACTCCAGCCTCCGCTCGCTGCCTTTTATTGGAAAAATAGTTACAATACACAATAGTGTACACAAGCACCTCCCCTCGTACAACCCCCCTTGGTTACAAAGACAATGCACTGTGTGTGTGTGTGTGTGTGTGTGTTTGTGTAAGCATGTGTGTGATAATGTGTGTGTGTGCGTCATGGGGGTGCGTTTGTGTGACCTCCTGATCACAACTGTTTCTAACAACATCCTTGGTCATAAAAAGGTAACCCCCCCCCCCCCCCCCCCCCCCACACACACACACACACACACCCACACCCAACACATGGCTCAATTCCTGTATTGGTTCACCATACACAACACAGTGAAGCCATAAAAAGGGCAGAAAGCTTACCAAACATCAAACAAACCTTTACATTGGGATGTGCTTGTGATAAAACACTACAACCTCACCCCAGAACCTCGAGAGGCTTGGGAGGGGGACAAAGGAATGTCTTGATCCTATAGTTTGAACTAAGACTTTACAAATTTAAGAAACACAATGACACATTCAACAATTTGACTTAACAGTGTACAGTATCTTATTCTTACTCTTATGCTATTCCAGTGTTTTTCTAATTTTTACTATGTAACTTTGCACTGTCCACTTTCTGCTGTAACAAAACAAATTTCCCACGAGTGGGACTAATAAAGGTGATCTTATCTTATCTTATATGCACCTGCCTAATTTTGTTTAAATAACTATTGCACACCTTCTTTAAATCCTATAATCATCATGTCACTTCTCAAATATCATTGTGTTCATCTGCTATATAATATATTTAAATTAAATTGCTCATCCAAACAACCAATGATTTAAAAAGACAAATCATTAAAATGATCAGGGGTGCCCAAACCTTTGCGTACCACTGTTTGGTAAATACTCACATGTGATGACAGCCAGATCAACCAAAAACTCAGAAACTAGATGTTTACGTTCTCCCAGTTTGTACTGCTGACAGTAATAAAAACCAACATCCTCAGCTGTGAGCTTCTTTATAAGCAGAGAACAGTTTGCTGTAACACTCAGTCTGTCTGATTTCATTTGGGCTTTTTTACCAATCTCTCCAAAGGTGATCACTTCTGTTGCTGTTGTGTTTTTTGAAGCAAAGGTCCACGTAGTACCATCACAGTTATTCTGGTCCTCTATCACATTTAGACAAGGTAGAGTGACGTCATCTCCAACTTTAATAAAAATCGAGGTTTCAGTTGCAGATACTGTTGAAATGATGGAGGAGAAACATAAAAATAAATAAAAATAGAATACAGCATTTTTTAGAATCGGATTGAAGACCAATTTAGACACAAGTTAACGAACATGTCCTGAGCTCCCCTCAAACAACAGAGCATGCTCAGCAGTTTACTGTAAAGGTGTTTTCCTGCTATTAAAATGTTTCCCGAATTCTTACCTGCAATCTGAATCACCAGCATCAGACATAAAAACATTTTAATCCATATGAATTCATCCATCGTGCTTCTCTGTCTCATTTCTTTTCTTGACTGTCAACGTTTCTGAACTGATGACTATTTAAGACTGTTTGTACTTCCTGTCACTACTGAGGTGTCACATCCTCTTCACAACTTTAGCAGTTTTCTTTTCATGTTTACATTCCATAGGTGCAGTCTTTCTCATTTTCTCAGAAACGCATGAAGTAATTTGTTTTTATGAAGGGATATTATTGCACAAAGCAATTATAAGACTTACCAAGTGCACGTTGTGTCTGTTTTCACAGTGCATTTGTGACAGTGATGTGTTTAATAACCTGAAAAGACGTTGACCGAGGAAGCTGAATCTGTGAAGATTGTTAGTCAAGATAAATGTTTCCATTAATACAGCCCCTCTTTCCTCTAATGTTAGAAAACAGGCAGAACAGACAGTTGTAGTCCCAAAAATACAGTTCAGGTTGTTTACAAGTTAGTTCATTAATAATTAATAAAACAAGAAATAAAAGCTGTTCATAAATCCATACATGATTTTAAACACCTGCTCAGACCTGTAGTTTACAAGTGAGTGGGCCGAGTGGATGGCCTACTGAAAGACTGAGGACCTCTGGTGGATAGAATGGGTAATACATGAATAGAAGTGCTCAGAGCTAAACTGTGATACTTAGAAACTGTGTTCTGCACAAGCAGGGTGCGATTTTTAAAAAATTAAAAGGTAATGTTTTTTTCTTTTGTGACAACACAAAATGTCATCAATTAAAAAGAATATCAGTCAGATATTTCACTACAATAGATTCCTAAAAACAGTCTGCTTTGATGTCTCTGAAGGTTCTCAGTCATCCAGGTCATTGTAGTCTAAGGAGCTTGGAAAGTAAAGCATCTGGACTTCTTTAAGTTGTTTGAAGACGTTTCACCTCTCATCCGAAAAGCTTCTTCAGTTCTAGGGTCAAATGGTGGAGCTTCACCCCTGATCAGATTTGCACACTGTTAGACCTCTGCCTTACCACCACATATTTCAAATACAACGAGGGTTTTTAGAGACAATAACATAGATGTGCCATGGGCTCCCTGGTGTCACCTATTGTAGCCAACCTTTACACTGAGGAAGTGGAAAGAAAGGCTCTTGGCTCTTTTAAAGTGAGAGTACCCAGCCACTGGTACAGATTCGTGGACGACACCTGGTTCAAAATCAAAACCCAAGAAGTGGAATCCTTCACTGCTCACATTAACGCTGTGGATAAAAACATAAAGTTGACCAGGGAAGACACAAAGGATAACAGTAACGTGGCACACAGCGTGGAAAAAGGCACATACCTTTGACGTTGCGTGATGAACTCCGTATTCCTCGTCCACACATTAACACAAAAACTGAGATTTTGCGGAGATTTAAAAAATCTCTGTTTTTGGGGATTTGAAACACCGTTTAAGTGTGGAAAAAATTGTCATATAGGCTTTTACAAGTCAACGAGCGCAAAAAAACAACAACTTAAAAGCCTCTGGAATTAAATAATGGTACAGAAATAATGCCTCATCTGCATAAGAAAAATTACCAGCACTGGGTCAGTACGAGGAAAATTTCTTTTGCAGTTCATCTCAAATGATGACTTGCGCTTTGGGATCTTTTAAACATCATTAGGCGCATTGCTGCGCACCGTCTGTCCCGTCTGTGAGCACAAAACAAGCACTCACAAAGCAGCAGTTTGGGGATGACTTCAAACACATGGGTCCCTGTCGGACTATAGGAAAACCCGGACATTTTCATCAATCTCCAAAATCCCCCCGGACGCCCCGGACAGAACGTGAAAAGTGGACATGTCCGGGGAAAAGAGGACGGTTAGTCACCCTAGGAAACCTCAACATTGAAGTTTACTGAAAGCCCACACACACGGACCAGTACCTCGTCTTTGACTCCCATCACCCTCTGGAGCACAAACCTGGAGTAATCAGGACCCTACAACACTGAATGTAAAATGTTCCCTCTAAGCCTGAAGGGAAAAAGAGGGAACACATATGAAGGTGGCTCTTAAAACATGCGGTTATCCTAATTGGGCTTTCATCAAGTCAGCAAAGATGCACAGAAAAGAAGATCAGACAGCAACTAGGGAGGATCAGAAAGACAAACGCAACAACATTGTCATCCCCTATGTAGCCGGTGTATCAGAGAAACTCAGGAGAGTCTTCTCCAAGCACAACATCCCAGTGTCCTTCAGGCCCAGCAACACACTCAGACACTGGGACACTTCCACAGGGCTTAAATCTGGGACTATCAACCATTTGACCATAGAACTGAAGAAGCTTCTCGGATGAGAGGTGAAACGTCTTCAAGCAACTTAAAGAAGTTGAGTGTCCTATGCCTAAGACCCTCTTTTACCCACATCTACAAATCTCTTTACAGGGAATCCATTGACCCTGTTCAGCCCAGTAATCTTGCTCTATGCACAAGTGTTAATGTATAAAGTATTGAATAAAGGATTAACACTAGCATCCCCAGGCTTCTACCTTTCTACCTATAAAACCCGAGAGCAGTCAAATGGTGGAAGTGGAAGCTAAATTGGCTAGTCATTCATATGTATATTAGGTCGTTACCTAGGAATTCTGGAGGGAGGGGAGTGGGGGTGAGTGATTGAGGGGGTGGGGGAGTGGAGTGTTTCAGTGTTTCAGTTTGCCATCTTAGGGAGAAATCAACACATGTCCTTTGTATGTCCTTTGTTGCTGACATTTATTGATAAAAACAGTACAAAAAACCAACCATTTGTACACATATTTACAAATGGCCTGCTGAGTGGTGCATGGAGCATGTTCATTGGTTCATGGACCTCCCTGAACTAATGGCATTTATGGCAGCAACAAAAGCGGTGAGCTTCCTTTTGTGTTTCATCTTGATGCATTCTCAATCATCCAGGGAAACAAATCTCCAAAAGTCACCAACTTGGAGTGTTTCAGTTTGCCATCTTAGGGAGAAATCAACACACATGGGTGTATGTCCTTTGTTGCTGACATTTATTGATGAAAACAGTACAAAAAACCAACCATTTGTACACATATTTACAAATAATGATAAAAAGTGAGTGAGTACATTTCAACATTTTCAGCAATCACTCACAATCCTGGCACTGCCACGGTATCTGTCGTCTGCATTTACCACATGTGTACCTGTAGCAGTGAACACATCGCACAGTGGCCTGATTTTTTTTGCATCTGTGTACTTGGATTTTAGGTCGCAAGCCACCCAAAACTTGCTCCATGCACCACTCAGCAGGCCATTTGTAAATATGTGTACAAATGGTTGGTTTTTTGTACTGTTTTTATCAATAAATGTCAGCAACAAAGGACATACAAAGGACATGTGTTGATTTCTCCCTAAGATGGCAAACTGAAACACTGAAACACTCCACTCCCCCACCCCCTCAATCACTCACTGAGTGATTGAGGGGGTGGGGGAGCTGCTAAAAGCGGTGAGCTTCCTTTTGTGTTTCATCTTGATGCATTCTCAATCATCCAGGGAAACAAATCTCCAAAAGTCACCAACTTGGAGTGTTTCAGTTTGCCATCTTAGGGAGAAATCAACACATGTCCTTTGTATGTCCTTTGTTGCTGACATTTATTGATAAAAACAGTACAAAAAACCAACCATTTGTACACATATTTACAAATGGCCTGCTGAGTGGTGCATGGAGCAAGTTTTGGGTGGCTTGCGACCTAAAATCCAAGTACACAGATGCAAAAAAAATCAGGCCACTGTGCGATGTGTTCACTGCTACAGGTACACATGTGGTAAATGCAGACGACAGATACCGTGGCAGTGCCAGGATTGTGAGTGATTGCTGAAAATGTTGAAATGTACTCACTCACTTTTTATCATTATTTGTAAATATGTGTACAAATGGTTGGTTTTTTGTACTGTTTTCATCAATAAATGTCAGCAACAAAGGACATACAAAGGACATGTGTTGATTTCTCCCTAAGATGGCAAACTGAAACACTCCACTCCCAAACCCCCTCAATCACTCACCCCCACTCCCCTCCCTCCAGAATTCCTAGGTAACGACCTAATATACATATGGACGACTCCAGCATTTGACTGACTGCTCTCCGGCTTTTAAAGGTAGAAACGCAAAATGATGACTCCGCAGGGGTCTAAGGTAGAAAACCAAAATGACTGCTCTCCGGGGGTCTATTAATTAGAAGAAAATTACACCAAAACTGAATAGAAATACATTTTAATTTATGATTACTATATCACGAGCAACAGTATTGATGCAGATTCTGTCATTTATCAAAACCAACATCCTTTTATAAAAAATGAAATGAAAATTTAAATACACGTCTAGACTGAAGTAAAACAAAGAACCAATCATTTTTAGTAAAATTACTTTAGCATCTGTTTTATATCTAACATTTAACCAATTATAAAAGTTGATACCGATGACTGAACAGCAACTGGAATTGATTTTGATGATGATCATTGCAGTCAGATGGAAGTAGCAGAGTCTCCAATATTTTCAGACTTTATTGTAACATGATCTTCTTTGTTATCAAAATGTACCTGTAGAAAAAAAACCCCCAAACAAACCAAAACCAAAATAAGATGCATCAGATCATAAATTATGTAATAATGATAAATACATTGTTGTAATTATCTTTAGTTTCCATTATAAATCTTTTCTCTTCTTTTGTGTTTTTGAATATTTGGTACTTTTCTCAGTGTTTTCCGCCAATCTGTGCTTTACTGTTTGTTTGGTATCTATTGTTTCTTCAGTTAGTCAGTTACTTCCTGTTTTATTTTGAAGGCTAATTTATCACGTGCCTTTTTGTGCCTTTTTCTACCTTTCTTTATTCCTCTTCCTATCATGTGGACGTTGTAAGTTTCCTTTGTCCTTTTCTCCTGTTGAATACCATTTTCACTCAATTTTGTTCTCCTTATGTTGTGTCTAGCTTTTTACTTTTCCGCTACCACTGAGCAGCCTTTTTTTGTTAACTTGTAATTTCTAGTTCAAGTTGTTGAGTTTAGTTGTACTTACTGTGGTTTTATCCATCAGTGTTTTGTTCCCTAAAATGAGAGAAGGAAGTCAATTCCAGTTTAAAATAAAAATGAAAATTTATTCAAACTTATCATTTTTAAATTTACCTTTAACTTCTATCCATATTTTGACTGTTACAGCAGTTATTAAAAGTGTTGCTAAACCCACAGAGACAACAATGGGCCTCAAAGAAACAGAAAAATCTGTAAAAAGGATTAAAAAAAAGATTTTGGTTGCAGTTTCCTGTTTAGTGCAAATGTCTTAAAATATGTCTTAAAATAATCCATCCATCCATTCGCTTCTGCTTATCCTTTTCAGGGTCGCGGGGGGTGCTGGAGCCTATCCCAGCTGTCATAGGGCGAGAGGCAGGGTACACCCTGGACAGGTCGCCAGTCTGTCGCAGGGCCAACACACAGGGACAGACAACCATTCGCACTCACTTTCATTCACACATTCACACCTAGTGGCAATTTGGATTATCCAATTAACCTATCCCCACAAGCTGCATGTCTTTGGACTTCAAAAACTTGAAATCCATCCAGTAAATGATTATGAGCTCACCTGTGTCTTGGCCAGAGCGCTGATTGCTGATGAAGGTAAACTGCTGCACTTCTCCTGTGCCAGTATCAGTCACTTGACATTTCACTGAGTTATATTTTAATGAGTATAATTCATGGGATTTTGGAAAAGACACAGTGGTGGAGCAGTCAGTCTGCATGGTCAATACTTCTTTGTTATCTTTGTCCACATCTTGACCGTCAATCAGCCACTTCACTGTGTGATGACACTCTTCATATGGCAGCACAGAGCAGTTTAAAATTGCCTTACTATTGTCTTTATGTTCATTCACTGGTGAAGATGGAGATAATGTGAGAGAAAGAAATTAAACAACCACATTGCTGGAATCTTTATGCCTGAAGTTTCAGTTTGAGCAGACAATATTTTTTTTAAGTGTAAATACTCACAAGTAATAAGAGAGAGATCAACCACCAACTGATGAAGTAGAGAGTGTTGCGCTTGTTTTTTCCCCAACTTGTATTGCTGACAAAAATAAAGACCAACATCCTCAGCTGTGAGCTTCTTTATAACCAGAGAACAGTTTACAGCAACAGTCAGTCTGTCTGATTTAGATTTGGCATATTCACCAATTTCCCCAAACCTGAACAGCTCTGCTGTTGGTTTGTTTCTTGAAGCAAAGGCCCACATTGTATTGTTACAGGTATTCTGGTTATCCATCGCATTCAGACAAAGCAGAGTGACGTCATCTCCGAGTTTCATAACAATGGATGTTACATTTGCAGTTCTTGCTGACAGGATTGGAGAGAAATAAGAAAGTAAGTTAAATACAAAAGTTGGTTTTTTTTTAAAGAAAAAGAATTAAGATAGTTTAGACACAATATTATGCACGTGTCCAACACTCTTTTTTGTAGAACAATGCTTTTTTATGCCACACATATTTCCTTTTCCAAAAGCAGCACTGTAGACCCTGTGTAGGCGCCTAGTGTTATTTTTTCCTTTATTTCTTTTACTTTCTTATATTATTCATATAATTATCCTTGTGGGTATTATGCTAAAGTGGACAGGGAGTGAAGACCAGGTTGGCAAAAGATGGGAAAAGAAAATGAAGGAATAGAAAAAATAAGGGACAGAAGGGTTAGGGGGAAACCCTGAAGGGAAACAAAAGGGGGATAGTTAGATAGGGAAACGTCGATGATGAAGCAAACATCAGCACTTGCTGTGTCTCCAAGTGCTGCATCTGTAACAAAATACAAAATATCAAACCTGAAAGACAAAACAGAGAAAGGTACACAAGCAAACATGTCATTTTGCTGTGTGTTTAGGTGGGTGGGAAACTGCAACAATGCTCGCCTATAAGAGCCCCAGGTGGGCAGAGAATGACTGAGGAAACCCCAGACCTGAGGCCACACATCAGGATGATGTGCGTCCACCCCAGAAGGAGGAGGCCATGGTGGAGTTTGCATAGCCAAGAGCAGCAGTGTCAGGGAACCGGAAGCAGCAGGCAAACCTCCCACCACAGAAGCCTTAAAGAGGGATAAGTATGGGTTTGCCTGACTCACACAGCCCAAGAGTACAGGCATACCATGGTATTGTTTGCTGTGCACTATTTATAATAATGAAGTGGATTACTGTGCAGTAGATGAAAACATAGCACAAATTTGATTACAAATATGAGTCTGAGAGAAGGCGACTGATTCAGAACCTTAGTAAAATGGAAGTTAAAGAGGAACGCATTTGGCTTCCATGCAAAAAGAATTGAAAAAGTGAAAAATATTCTGACAATTGCGAAAATGGAAAACATTTTCATATTTGGCTGGGCTGGTTGTCTTTGAGGATAAGTGACAAAAGATCTCGTGAAGAGCCATAAAGACACCTGGTATAAAACAGTATAAAAATCTGCCAGAAAATCTGAATAAGCAAGTAATTTAAAGTAGCAGTTTTTTTGGGGTTTTTTGAGAAACACTCTACACATATCTTATTTACCTTAAGACACATATGAAACCCACACTGTGGGCTTGGGTGGGGTTAGGTCTGGGCACACCTGAGGCTAGCACCATGGAAAATGTATACAGTTATGTATCTGACAATGACCAAAACACTTCTCCAAGGCAACAAAAGAGTTTGCTGAACTTCAGTCCTACTGACAGGGACGTGCAGAGGGGGGGGGGCTAGAAGGGCTTGAGCACCCGCCCCTTTCCTGATGAGTGCCCAAAGTGCCCTTTTGTTGAGGCAACTTTTAAATTTTTTTTATTTATTTATTTATTTATTTTTATGTGTGTGTGCGTGCGGAGTCCTGTCTGTGCCCCTCAACAATAATATTTAACTATTAATCACAGTTTTGCTAAATAAAAGGATCTGGCTTGCATCAGTCACATGATCACATTTAACCAATGATCGCCCTCGACGGCAGAACGCGCTGGTTACGACCCGGGAACGAGCTCACAAAGAGCACGCGCATTTTTTGCGGTCCGGAGCTGTAGGAGAAACACAAGTTAACTCAGAGACACAGACTGATGCGACAAAACCAGTAAGTAGGTGTACAGCGTACACTGTAGTGTGTAGCACCCAGGAGTATTAGCTTATTACGTACACGTTGGTAAGCTGTCTTGTTGCAACTGACGAACTGAAACAAACGAGCGTGCTGTGTGTGCAACAGCGCGACAAACATTACCTGTCCTTTTATTAACTGCACAAGTAGTGCTGGTCATAGCTGCTGGCTACCTGTGTAAGGCTGTCATGGGTCTGTAGCTCTGTCACCGTTTTAGGGAACATATTTAGTTTTAAAGTAAGTTTCTGGGCATTTCCTGCCTTTCTGGAGGGATTATATTTCACTAAAAAACGATCTAATATGCATGTCCACATAATAATTATTATAATTAGAATATATTAAAAAACACACGCTGTATTTTAAAGAACATACATTAAGAAGCAGATTATATTAGATTTATATTTTAAATAAGACAAAAGTTGGATTTTACAGCAGTAAAATGATTGTATCTCTACAGTTTAAAAATGTAATAAGCTTTGCCCTGCACAGAGTGGATAGTGAAACAAATGGAATCATCATAAATACATTATTTCATATTTATTACTTCCCCCTCCTCATTGCTTTATTATTGTAGCTCTAGTAATAAATAATAATGTAAGGATGCCCATAGTATATACAGTATTCTGAAGAAGGTCTAAAATGTCACTGTGTGTGCATGTGTGTGTTTTATTTAGCTGGATTTAAAAAAATATTACTCATGATATAACATTGTGCAGACATGGCTGGTAAGGACATGAGGAGGAAACAGTAGGAGCTGTGTGAGGCTACTAAAGGCAGTGCTATAACATTTTTCTGTCATCATTTTATTATAGATTAAGTGCAAGAGTTGTTAGGTGTGGATAATTAGATTATAGTTTATTGCAATAGCAAGTTGTGCCTTGTTCTCAGGTAGACAGCAAGTGGAGAGTGATATATGAAATGATGGGAAGGAAGGAAGAAGAGAAGCAAAGAGTGATTCACAGGCAGAGCCGAGTTTATGTCACAGTTTTTCGTTGCCTTATGGTTCCAAGCGCTGTCACCAATCTTTGCATTTTGTTATTATCTCATGACACTTGTTTAATCAGCTACCATCTCTCCTGTGGACTTTTTACTGTCTACAGTCTCAGATCAACACAGCCCTGCCCTTCCCATATTAGATTCTTGATGAATGTGTGTTGTTGTTATTCAGCATGGTTCAATGTGCCCCTTTTTAACTTTGAGCACTCGCCCCTTTAAACCTCTCTGCACGTCCCTGCCTACTGACAATCTGTAGAGAGAGCTGGAGCTTTGAGTTGCCCAGCAGCAGCCAAGAAACAAAGGATTTAGAGAGTGTGTATAAAGAGAAGTGGGCCAAAATCCCTCCTGATAAATTTAGATTTATGTGTATTTACATGTTTGAGGCTCTATGTAAAAAAGAAAAATATAAAAATAGTTAAAAGAAATAATTAAATCACGACTGGCCTCCCCAGACTTTGGACAAGCAGTGTGGGATCATTTTGACAGAAAACAGAGCAAAAGGCAGCCACCATCCAAAGAAGAGTTTTGAATGTCTTTCAAGAAGCCTGGAGAAATATTTCAAAAATTTGCAAGAAAGCTTGTCTAAGAGAGTTTAGGCTGTGTTGTAGAATAAAGGTCGTCATATAAAATTGTGTTTTGCTGCACATATTTCCCATGGAAAGTGACTAAACAAACAAGTACCTAGAAAATGATGAAACAAAGAGGCACACGAAAACTAAACTATTACATACCAAGACTAAGAAAAAGATCACCACAACAATAAACACGGTCCAAAATTCCATAAACCAAAACAGCGCCCAACAACCTTACCTGTAATCTGAATCAGCAGCAATGCAAACATTTGAATCCATATGAATTCATCCATTGTGGTTCTCTGTCTCACTTCTTTCTTGTTCTTAATCTTGATGGGGCTGCATCCGATGGCTCTTTAAGATCGTTTGTGTTTCCTGTGATTAGTGAGATGTCACTTCCCTGATGTTAACACACCAATGGTGCAACACATTTCAAAATCATAAAGTTATTTTTAACAGGTGCATGTTGTTTCCGTTCCCTCAGTGATGTGTTTGACACCACGAAGAATTAAAAATGACTGAGGAGGCTGAATGTGTGCGTGTGCATCAATGCAGCTTCCTTTAATTTTTAAAAGAGTCTATTAGAAAAAAGAAAGTACAGAGGAAAGGCAACGCACTTTAAAAAACATTCATCTTCTAAAACTTATCAGGGTTTGGTTCGTCGGAGCAAAAGTGTCAGCAGAGAAGACGACTTTCTTCATCCTGGCCCCGCTCCGGTTCATTTAGTTGCTCCCAAGATAGCCAAGCAATATAATCTTTTTACTGTGTCCTGGGTCTGCTCCAGAACCTCCTCCTGCTAGAACATGCTCAGAATACTTCACCCTGGAGGCATCCAGCCATCCTAGACAGTTGCCATGTTGTCATGTTTTTTATAAAGTGGCTAATTTTGGGAAATTGATTTGAACATAACATGAAAATATGTAAGTAACAAAATGAAAAATGACATGTACATATAACAGGTAACTGTGTGCCTTGTAAGTGTGCTTTTTCAGTTTTTCTGGTTTGTTTTTGTTTTATCTTAATAAACAAAATAACACAAACAAAAATGTTTTAATATTTTTCATCTGTTTTTTTTAATCTTCTTCATGATCTCACCTGCCTCTTCATGTGTGGGCTGAGGGGTGAAGGTAGACAGTGGCACTTCCTGTGTTAGTTATAGTCATTTCACACTTGAATAAGTGACATGCTGGAGAGTATAAATAAACAGTCACTCATTTCTCATCACAGTCTAAGGACACTCTTTATATAGCTCAAGATAAACCAGCTTGAAATCATCGTATCATTGCCCTTATGTTGAACCCTTGGTAAAAAAATAATCTAATTTATTGTTATTATTATTACTATGTTTTTAGTTTCTTGTTAATCCATTTATCAGATGAAGAAAGGTGAACATTGTTTCATTTCCTGCTGTGTGTTTGTGGCAATAACGTGTTTGACATCTTCAAAAATAAGATGACCGATGAAGTTGAATGTGTGAAAACTGTCAGTCAAAATAAATATCAACAGTTCCTCTTTCTGTTACTACCTTATATTAGAATAATAAAATGAAGTAGAAAAGAACAGAAAGACTTATTACTGTGAACTAAAGGGGATGTGTCTTACAACAGCAGTAGAGGCCTGCACATTTGAGCTTTTGAAAATGACCATATGAACACCCTAAACAAGAATAGTCAACACGCTGATGATCTAACTGAGTCATCTCCAGTTATGCTGAGCCACAGTACTTATCTTGACTATATTCTTTTCTTTAAATTAAATTTTATTTTTTGCTGGAGCTTTTCAAAAGGATGTAAATTTTATGCCATAAAGCTGGGAAAAGTTATAGTGCTAACCAGGTTTGATTCACACCAGTGTGACTGCTGTGCGTTTCTATATTAACACCACAGACATCAGGTGCTTTTTTCATGCTGTCTGATGATGTTCATGACTTTTTTTTTAGAACTACAGTTGGTGTTTATTTCTGGCAAAAAACCCAACTTTGTTTATTTTTTATTTTCTTTCTAGTGAAATGTAGTGTATTGAAGTTCCCTGAAAACAAACAATCACACGAAAACCTTAAAACTGAACACAAATACATTTTATTTGGAGATTACATTACATACAGATGAATCCCAAAGTGGTGCGAGATCAATAATTAAATATATCTTCAGTCAAACTGAAAGGAAAATAGTTTGTAACACACAGCCAATTGTTCATATTAAAATAACCTTATTACTTGTTTTAACCCTGTAACACCCAACTCGTCAAAAAAAACCCCCAGAAAATTCTGATTTTTTGTTTTATTATTTTGTGTATTAACCCTTATAACACAATCCTTTTTTTTGCTACATCATGTTGTTTGTTATATATTTTTATGATATATTATTTGTTGCATCACATTTAATACATTAGGCATTTTTAGCAAGTTTTTTTTAGACAATTTTAGACAAAAAACATAGTTTTGTTCATTACATTTTGAAATTATGGCAAGTATTGATCATGTTGATGAGATAGCGGTCTCAGAAACTCATGTAGCAAATATGATGCAAATGGCATTATAGGGTTAAGGATGTGACCTATAAAGCAAGATGAGATGATACTGATAATATAACAGCAGTTTTTCTGTTGAGTTGATGTCGATCAGCACAATTTGATAGAAACAGCAGAGATTCGGATGCTTATTATTTTTTGAAACTTAATCCCCTTCTTTATTAAAATGCACCTGCAGAAAATAACCAAATAAAATACAATAAAATAAAATGCATAAGATGTGAGATTAAGACAAATAATCTTGTAATAATGGTTTTGTAATTATCTCTGGTTTAAGTTGTAATTGTTAGTTTCCTCTTCCTGGTTTAAAGTTCTGTTCCTTGTTTGCCTAATCTGTATCTCACTGTTTGTCTTTGTAATTCTATTATTTTCTTTTTTTTTCATCCGGTTAATTTGTGTTTTATTTTGAAGGTTAGTTTTGTGTGTAGCTTGTTGGGTAAAAACCGCACCTTTTGCGTTTTAAACTTCTGAACCTCAGTCCTCTGCTGAATCAACATTTAGTACAAGAAATCTAAAGTAATTTCAGCATAATCACTTGCAGTGATATCAAGTATATCAAACATTAGAAACTCAACATTCAGGTTTTTAAGCTTTTATACTGCATTACTGAGTTATGCACTTACGGCAACTTTATCCATCTGTGTTTTATTCCCTAAAATGAGAGAAGAAAGTCAATTTCAGTTACAAGTGAAAATTCTAAATCTTTAACTTTACATGATTAAATTAAATTTACCTTTAGTTCTTGTCCATGTGTTGACTGTCACAGCAGCTATTGAAAGTGCTGCTAAGCCCACAGAGACAATAATGAACCTCGAAGATACAGAAAAATCTGTAAAAAAGAATGAAAACATATTTATTAAAATAATTTGGGTACAGTTTTCAGTTATTTTTAAATTTCTTTACTTTGAAGTAAGGTACCAACTCTATGGACCCATATTTGTCTCAGTCTGAAGGTGAGGAGTAACTACTGGATGTTGCATGCAGTTAGCTAGCTATTAGGTAGTATCTGCTTGTGGATTACTTTGGCAGTTTCTTGAAGCTGTCCAGGCTAAATTTGAGCTGAGGAAGGACCAGACAATGCGTAACACCATCCTCAGACATGATATGCAGCTAGCTCTCCCAGGCCCGCCATTTCTTTGCCTATTGCCAATACAATACACTCACTGCTGGATACAGTTCCACACGTGGTGGCTTGGAGCGAAGGTCCAACTACAGGCCTCCAGAGGGACCTGCCCCCAAGAGAAAGAAGCCTCAATCCTCCTAGCAGTGAGATTGAGAGGAGATGGCCTTGAGTGGCTGTGTGAATGTACGCATATTGTTCTGAAACAACTGCAAATCCTAAGCCTACAGGTCAAATGCTTCGTGTACATTACAAGTCAGGCAGCGGATGCCTTTTACCACAGATACACTGGGATAACAATGCCTCACCTAAAGTGCTGCACGTCAATCAGCTAGCTGTTCACCTTTCTCTGCAAGCATTGCCAAGCATGCTCCTTTATGCCTTTCTCTAAGTGGAAATGATTACACCAGTTCCAGACAGAGCTGCAGGACCTTTCTCTGATTGCAGCGGCCCCTCAGTGACCAGCAAAGCAGTGGTAAACAGAGATAATCAGTCTGTTGGCAGCAAGCCCCTGGCAGCTTCCTCTCTGCAGGGACCTGCTCTCTCAGGTTAGCCTCTGAGTTTTTGCGACCCTCCCTTCACATCTTAGAAGCTGAAGATGGAGTCCTCTGTGTCAAGCCTATTTACTACATAACAACATTGACCACACTTAGAATACATGTTTATGCGACCAGTTGCTTCCCTGCTTTGTTAATCTAGAGCCCTGTTTAAATAGAGGCTCATTCACTAGATTATGAAGGTTATCTCACTGGCCTAGAGCACCAGATTTTGCTTTCCCACAGGTTATAAAAGCAAACTCCACCAGGAGAATATCAGCCTCAAGGGCCTTTTTAACGGGAGACAGCTATTTTGCCTTCGTTGTACACCTTTGTTCAGTTCTATCGTCTGGACATGACATATATATTGTACATATATTGTACTTGGTTTTTGTTACTTTTGTGCCACCTTGAAAAAACATTAAAGACAAAAAATAAATAAATAAAGATCTAAATAAGCAATGTGTTTGATGATTTTAGTAGTAAACAGTTTATCATGATGTTACCTGTTTCCTCAACTGCCAAGATCTGATGCTTGAAGGTGAACTGCTGCATTTTTCCTGTGTCAGTATCCGTTACTTCACACACTATGTTATATCTTGATGGGTAAATATTGTGAGACTCCAGAAAGGACAGAGTGGTGGAGCAGTCAGTTTGTGCAATCCGTGTTTGTTTGTTGTCTTTGTCCACATATTGACCCTTAATCTGCCACTTCACTGTGTGATGACACTCGTCAGATGTCGACACAGAGCAGGTTAAAATGACCTGATCCGTGTCCTCATGTTCAGTTACTGTCAAACATAATTTGTGACAAAAACGGCACAAATTAGTCATGTTATTTTGATAACTTGTACTGTTGTGAAATCTGTTTATGTTGTCCTAGTAAGGCTACTATGGGGGCAGCCACTAGAGGTCGCTAGAATACGGGTGTGTATATGTGTTTTCCAGAAATTGATGTAGCCACGTACACTGCTGCTACAATTCAATAAAAAGCGGTTCGTGCTTGAGAACCCTGCGTCTTATTGCCTCCGATCATGACATGGTGTCAGAATTGAGAACTTCACGCCGAGTTACACGAAGAAATGGCTAAATTTGGACCCCCGGAGCCGTTCGACTTTACACAGCCGGCAGAGTGGCCGATATGGCGGCTGAGATTCTCCCGTTTTCGAGTGGCGTCCAAGCTAGGAATGGAGAGCGGCGAAGTGCAGGTGACTCGCTTCTTTACTCCATGGGGAGAGATGCTGAACCAATATATGGCTCATTTGTGTTTCCTGCTGCTACGGTGGCCAGGCCAAGTCCGCAGTTTGAGTATGATCTGGTTATACAAAAGTTCGATGAGCACTTTGTCCTAAAGAGAAACGTTATTCACAAACGGAGCCAGAGGGCCAGGGAGACGGTCGAGGCTTTCGTGCGGAGCCTGTACGAGCTCGCGCAGCACTGCGAGTTTGGCGACAGTAAAGATGAGCAGATCCGGGATCGTATCGTCATTGGATTAATTGACAAAGATGTTTCACAAATCTCCAGCTCGAGGCAGACTTAACTCTGGATAGAGCCATTCAACTAGCACGCCAGAGTGAACAAGTCAAACAGCAAAGTGCAGACCGAGTGGAAAGCACGGTGAATGAGGTGAAACAGAGGCATTATAACAGCATGAGAAGGAGTTACTACCAACCTCATTAGGTATGTGAGCAACAACATGGTGAGAGTAAACCAAAATGCCAAAGATGCAACAGGGTGCATGACAAAAGAGAAAACTGCCCAGCCCACAATAAAAGATGCAGAAAGTGCAATAAGTTGGGACACTTTGAAGTTGTATGCAAAACCAAAATGCTAAAAGAGGTCAGGGCTGAGTCTGTAGAGGACTCAGATGAGGATTCATTCTTCATAGGGGAGCTTTTCCTGGGAGCAGTAATTGAGCCAAAAACAACAGTCATCGAGGAGTCAGGCTCAGATGCCGACTGGGACATTGAGCTACTGGTGAATGGCAGTCCAGTTGATTTAAAAATTGATACAGGTGCAGACACCACTGTTATGACAGAAACTACCCTTAATAAGCTAAAGCAGAGACCCAAACTTATCCAGTGTAAGCCAACTGTGTACAGCCCTGGTGAAAAGTCAAGTGCATGGGTAAATTCCTTGCTACTACAGAGTACAAAGGCCAAAAGTACCAGTACTGGATTACAGTTATAAAAGGGCAATACGCAAGTAACCTACTGGGGAAGACAGTGGCAAAGCGCATGGGACTAGTCGCTAGAGTTAACAAAATCAGTAGTGACTTAACAGAGGATGTGTTCGGAGAAATTGACCTGCTGAACTGTGAACCTGTAAAAATCGAGCTGACCGAAGATGCAGTGCCGTACAGTGTAACCACCCCACGCCGGGTGCCTTTTCCTCTCCTCCCAAAAGTGGAAAAGGAAATAAAGCGCATGCTCAAACTTGGCATCATTGAGGAAGTCACCGAGCCAACAGACTGGTATGCACCAATGGTGCCTGCTCCAAAGCGCAACAAGGATGAGGTCAGGGTGTGTGTGGACTTAAAACGTTTGAATAAGGGAGTAAAGCGTGAACGGTACATCTTGCCCACATTGGATGACATAACTCCCAAGTTAGCAGGGGCTAAAGTTTTCTCCACTTTGGACGTCTCCAGTGGGTTCTGGCAAATACCACTGGATCCCAGCTGTCAAAAACTAACCACGTTCATAACTCCCATGGGCAGGCCCTTGGTGCCTTTGATCAACTCTTTGATAAAACGCCACTGAGATGTCAGAGACTGCTGATGCAACTGATGTGATTCAATGTCACTGCTGAGCATGTTCCCGGTAAACAGTCAGTGGTGGCGGACGCACTCTCCAGACAGCCACTGCACGGATGCTACCCGTCCGAGACAGACAGCCAGGTCAAGGCATATGTGAGCAATGTAGTGACAAGCAAACCTATCAAGTCACATAAGTTGGAGGAAATTCGTAGAGCTACACAGAGGGACCCAGAGCTTCAAAAAGCAATCATCTTCATCAGACAAGGGTGGACAAGAATGGCAAAGAGCTCACCACTGCAAGGCTTTTATGCAGCCAGAAGCCACCTTTCAGAATCAGATGGTCTAGTGCTCTACCACGATCGCATTGTAATTCCCACAGCACTCAGACCCAGTGTCCTTGAGCAATTACATGAAGGCCACCAAGGACTAACTAAATGTAGAGAGCGCGCAAGATCAACAGTGTGGTGGCCCAACATTGGACTTCAAATGACACATAAGGTGAGGTCATGCAACTTTTGCAGAGAGCACAAGCCTACACAGTGACGGGAACCTCTCGTGACTACTCCTCTGCCCAATGGCCCCTGGCAAAGGATTGCAGCTGATTTTTGCGAGCTTGAGGGTAAGAACTTTCTTGTCGTTGTTGACTATTTTTCAAGAGACGTTGAGATTGCTTCCCTCACTACAACAACCAGCAGACAGGTCATTAACAAGCTTAAACACATGTTCGTTAGATGGGGCATCCAGTTAGAACTGGTCAGTGATAATGGGATGCAGTTCACATCATCAGAGTTCCAAGATTTCAAACTGAGTTATGGCTTCACCCACACTACGTCGAGCCGTCATTACCCCCAGTCAAATGGAGCTGCTGAAAGAGCTGTCCAAATGGCCAAGTACATTCTCAAACAGCCTGACCCCTGCTTAGCCTTAATGAGTTACCGCTCTACACCAATTGCAGCAACCGGTGCAAGCCCAGCTCAACTTATGACAGGACGTCAAATCCGCACCACCGTTCCAGTACTTGAAAAGACATTGCTGCCCAGTCCAGTCAATAGGGACACGGTGTGCCAAAGAGATGCTGCAGCTAAGGACTCTTACAGATTCTTCTACAACCGCAGACATTCAGCTCGTCCACTTCCTGAGCTTCTCCCAGGCCAGGATGTTGTAGTGAAGCTTGACGGGGAAAAGGGGTGGACGACTCCAGCCAAGGTCATCAGGAAGTCTAAGGAGCCGAGATCCTACTTGGTGGAGATGGCGAATGGAAATGTGACTCGCCGCAACAGACAACACCTTCAGCCTGTCCCAGGCACCGCTGATCCTGAGGAGCAGCAGCAGAGCACTGTTCCAGCTACTCCGACTACTCCAAATAAAGGGCCGGCTGCTTCCCAAGAACCACCAGTAAGGCAGGCATTGCCAATCCCTGTCCTGGGGTCTCCTCTCTGCCCTACCACACCTGTGAGAGTGACTTCCAGGGGGCGGGAGATTAAAGTACCTCTCAGATTCAGAGACTGAGGACTATCTCCTTTCTATGTTCTAAGGGCAGAATAATCCCTTATCAGGACTGAGGGTAGTCTACCCCCGTGGTGTCCTGCTTTCTGACAACACTGTTTTATGTTTAAAGTACTTTTGTTAAAGGGGGAGATGTTGTGAAATCTGTTTATCTTGTCCTAGTAAGGCTAGCCACTAGAGGTCGCTAGAATACGGGTGTGTATATGTGTTTTCCAGAAATTGATGTAGCCACGTACACTGCTGCTACAATTCAATAAAAAGCGGTTCGTGCTTGAGAACCCTGCGTCTTATTGCCTCCGATCATGACATGTACTCTACATGTCTAAAGGCTAATTTACACTATGGAGACCTACTCTCATTAACTGACACAGATTTAACAGTGTCTGTGAAGCTGGATTTAAGAAAAACATGTTTAAATTTTAAGTGTTTAGAACATTTTAGTTTAGTTTAGCACCATTTTGTGCCAGTGCAATAAATGTAATAAACCTAGTTACGTTTGGACTGTGATGCTGCTGTCAGGGTCCTGGGACTGGGCGACCCAGGATCCCTGAGCAGTTATGTATTATATTATTATTATTATTATTATTGTTGTGTATTTTGGTGTTGCTCCCCCTTCCCTGTGCTTGTGTATATGTGTGTGTGGGTGGCTGAGCACTTGTTTATAGGCGGCGTCAGGCCTGGAGGGTGTGGCCCTGCAAGGGGACTGGCCACACCCGAAGCCACACACCTGCTGCTGATCAGGCCTCGTCGGGGGAGCTACTTAAGAGAGTCTTGGAGCTCCCACCAACGCGGGATCATTGCTTGGGACTCCACGTTAGTTACCCAGTTTAGGTTTTGGTCGTGTAGTGTATGCCTGCCATTGTTCAGTGTCCTGACTGCTGCCGCTATTGTTTCCCGCAGGAGGAGCGTGGAGGGCTTAAGGAGCAGCGAGCACCGGGAGTGCAGACACGGGAGCAGAGAGCACTTGGAGGACACGACACGGGAGTCTGGGGAGAAACACGGGGATTTATTGTTGTTTGATATCACCCTCTGTAAATAAACACTGTCTATACGTAGAGCACCGCGCCTGGGTCCTCCTTCCCCACTCCTTCCACGGTGTGCCATGCCAGACCGTGACAGAATGATCCCGCCACTTATGGACCCAGCGGTCTCCGAGGAGAGGCTCAGGAGGGAAGTTATGGATGAAATGTACCACCTATGTGAGGTGTGGTGGGAGAAGCCAGCGGAAGGTTTGCGTCGCGCCGTGGAGAGGCGGCTGCAGGAGATGCTTTTTAAATTCCCCTGGCTGGTGGACTCCCTTAATGCAGTGGTCCTGGACTTCTTACTTTCCACCCTCCACCTCCACTCTCCTCCTCAGGCTGCTCACCGGCCCGGACAGCTGGTGGATTCACAGCCTGAGACGCCGGCCCCGACGTCTACACGGAAACGACGTTCGCGCCGCCAGCGTTCCTCACCGCAGCCACATCCACGGTCATCTCAAGAGCCGGCTGTGGTGAGTAGTACGGACAATTTTCCATTTCCCTCACCATCTGTGTTTGTGTCTGCAGTGGACGAGCTGACAGCGCAGGTAACATCACCTCGGTCAGAGGTCTTCACACCACTCGCTGCTTCACCATCTGCGGTTGTGGCGCTGTCGTCATCTCATCCGCATGCAGTCATCCCTCAGCCATCTTCTCCACCAGCGGCAGCCTCCATTCCACTACCCACTCCAGCAGCCCTGTCCGGAGGGGGCGACCTCACACGCGTCCAACGCCTGATGGACTGGGTAACTCACACCACCAACGCAAGGGCAAGAGTGGTGGGGTTAAATGCCACCAACCTCGGCCAGCTCAAGGGAGTTTCCGCCTGCCTTTGCACCCTGCGTAAAGCCCGGGGGGTAGTGCAAGCTCGGGAAACCTCAGACTTCGTCCAGCTGCAGCAGGAGCTCAGCATGCCCGAGCAGGAGCTCAGCGAGCCGGAGGAGCCCGCACCGCCAGCTGAGGAGCTCAGCGAGCAGGAGGAGCTCGGCATGCCCGAGCAGGAGCTCAGCGAGCCGGAGGAGCCCGCACCGTCAGCTGAGGCGCTCAGCGAGCCGGAGGAGCTCAGCATGCCCGAGCAGGAGCTCAGTGAGCCGGAGGAGCCCGCACCGTCAGCTGAGGCGCTCAGCGAGCCGGAGGAGCTCAGCATGCCCGAGCAGGCGCTCAGCGAGCCGGAGGAGCTCAGCATGCCCGAGCAGGAGCTCAGTGAGCCGGAGGAGCCCGCACCGTCAGCTGAGGCGCTCAGCGAGCCGGAGGAGCTCAGCATGCCCGAGCAGGCGCTCAGCGAGCCGGAGGAGCTCAGCATGCCCGAGCAGGAGCTCAGCGAGCCGGAGGAGCCCGCACCGCCAGCTGAGGAGCTCAGCGAGCCGGAGGAGCCCGCACCGCCAGCTGAGGAGCTCAGCGAGCCGGAGGAGCTCAGCATGCCCGAGCAGGAGCTCAGCGAGCCGGAGGAGCCCGCACTGCCAGCTGAGGAGCTCAGCGAGCCGGAGGAGCTCGGCATGCCCAAGCAGGAGCTCAGTGAGCCGGAGGAGCCCGCATCGCCAGCTGTGGAGCTCAGCATGCCCGAGCAGGAGCTCGGCGAGCCGGAGGAGCCCGCTCTGCCAGCTGAGGAGCTCAGCGAGCCGGAGGAGGAGCTCTCGCTGCCGGCCGAGGAGGAGCTCTCGCTGCCGGCCGAGGAGGAGCTCTCGCTGCCGGCCGAGGAGGTCAGCGGACCGGAGGGACCTCCACGTCTAGCGCGGCCTCCTCGCCGTCCACGTCCGGTGCGTCCACGTCAGCCATCGGCGCGTCATGGACCTGTTGCCACGCCTCGCTGTTGCTCACCGGAGCAGCGACGTTGCCATCGGACCCGTGGCAGGCCGCTAGAGGGGCAGCGCCGCCGCCACCGGACCCGTGGCAGGCCACCAGAACCGTTCTGCCGCCACCGGACCCGTGGCAGGCCACCAGAACCGTTCTGCCGCCACCGGACCCGTGGCTGGCCGCCGGAGGAGCAGCGCCGCCG
Source organism: Mchenga conophoros (assembly GCF_057382185.1). Lineage (NCBI taxonomy): Eukaryota > Metazoa > Chordata > Actinopteri > Cichliformes > Cichlidae > Mchenga > Mchenga conophoros. The sequence continues at coordinate 21,824,064 of NC_140540.1, forward strand.
CCATCGGACCCGTGGCAGGCCCCCTGAACTGTTTTGCTGCTGCCGCCGGACCCGGGGCCGTCCGCCGGAGCTGCTACGTCGCCGCCGTTGGGCTCGAGGTAGGCCCCCTGAACTCTCTTGTTGTGTTGATGGGCCGCCTGTGACTGTTTGTGGCATCTTTTCGTTTTCTTTTTGCACCGCTGCGGGATGCGCGGTCTGACTCTGAGACTGTGGACTGGGTCGGTTTGTTGTTTTGTTGTTTTTGCTTGTTTTGGTTCTGGCCCCCCGTCCTGGTTCCCCCAGCCGCCCGCCCTGGGTTGGTTGTGCTGTTTTTTTGTTTTGGTTTTGGGGTCGTCGGGAGCCGACCCTTAGAGGGGGGGTACTGTCAGGGTCCTGGGACTGGGCGACCCAGGATCCCTGAGCAGTTATGTATTATATTATTATTATTATTATTATTATTATTGTTGTGTATTTTGGTGTTGCTCCCCCTTCCCTGTGCTTGTGTATATGTGTGTGTGGGTGGCTGAGCACTTGTTTATAGGCGGCGTCAGGCCTGGAGGGTGTGGCCCTGCAAGGGGACTGGCCACACCCGAAGCCACACACCTGCTGCTGATCAGGCCTTGTCGGGGGAGCTACTTAAGAGAGTCTTGGAGCTCCCACCGACGCGGGATCATTGCTTGGGACTCCACGTTAGTTACCCAGTTTAGGTTTTGGTCGTGTAGTGTATGCCTGCCATTGTTCAGTGTCCTGACTGCTGCCGCTATTGTTTCCCGCAGGGGGAGCGTGGAGGGCTTAAGGAGCAGCGAGCACCGGGAGTGCAGACACGGGAGCAGAGAGCACTTGGAGGACACGACACGGGAGTCTGGGGAGAAACACGGGGATTTATTGTTGTTTGATATCACCCTCTGTAAATAAACACTGTCTATACGTAGAGCACCGCGCCTGGGTCCTCCTTCCCCACTCCTTCCACGGTGTGCCATGCCAGACTGTGACAGATGCATATAATATTGTACCTGTTTGGGTGTGCTTGGGAAAATAAACACTATCTTATTGCATAAAATAGTCCTGATTGCGTTTTGTGACGTAAACTGATTGTGGCGGTTAGTCAAAGTTTCTGATTTTAGCTTGTCAGTCCGGTTAAACACCTGTCACCTGACTCAAACAGGCTCTTCTACACACTGAACCCTGAACATTACAGCTAACAGGTGGATTTTCCATTTCACTGCAGCTAGCCAAACAACAAAAAAGCACTTACTGCTAAAGAGACTAATTGAGTGGATGTGTTGCTGCCAGGTCAGTACAACAGTGATCACCTTAGACTGCTTTTCAATTTTAGTGTCCTTGTTTTACACAGAGTTACTGGTCCTGTTACTAGTTAGCTAACAAAAATGAATTTGGAGCAACCAACCAGGTGACATCAGCTTCTGTACTGGCACAAGATGTCGCTGAACATGTTCTAAAAGCTTTACCCAACTAAAACACGTATTTCTTAAATCCAGTTTCACAAACGGTGTTAAATCTGTCTAATATAATAAATCTGTTTAATATTCTAAAAATAGTTTAAGTTGAAAAAATATTTTGATGTAAATACTCACCAGTAATGACAGAGAGAACAACCAGTGACTCACGTTCCCGAGCATCCTCAACTTGTGCTTCTTCTGATTTGTATTGTATACAGTAATAAAGACCAACATCCTCAACTGTGACGTTCTTTAGAACCAGAGAGCAGTTCGCTGTAACACTCAGTCTGTCTGATTTAGTTTCGCCAACCCGTCCAAGTCTGATCAGCTCTACTGTTGTTTTGTTTGTTGAACCAAAGACCCAAGTGGTGCCATCACAGTTATTCTGCTGATCTATCACATTTAGACAAGGCAGAGTGACGTCATCTCCAACTTTTATAAACATTGAGGTATCATTTTCTGATACTATTGTAAAAATTGAAGAGAGAAATCAAAAATAGATTAGAATATAGCACTTTTCAGAGTGAAGATCATTTTAGGTAAAGGTTTATGATAAAATTTTGATATTGTAATAATATAGATAATATTTAGTTTGACTGCTATTTAAATGTTTCCTGTATTCTTACCTGCAATCTGAATCATCAGCATCAGACATAAAAACATTTGAATCCATCTGAAATCATCCATCGTGCTTCTCTGTCTCACTTCTTTCTTATTCTTGATCTCAACTGTCACCGTCTCTGAACTGATGCATCTTTAAGACTGTTTGTACTTCCTGTCATTACTGACACTTCCTGACCACAGCCCTTAGCAATATTATTTTATATTTTCTTTTGATGTCATGTTTTATAGATGGACTATATCATCTTTTTACATCTCTGAAATTCACGAAGGTGTTTTTTATAAAGTGAAATTATTATAAAGATAAATTATATTAACATTTACCAGATACTCATTGTGTACATTGCCAGAGTGTATTTGTGACCATGACATAATTGACACTCTGCAGAGAAGACTGAACAAGATGAATGTGTGAAGATTGTAAGTTAAGATAAATATTTGTGATAATGCGGTCCCTCTTTCTGTTTATTTTAGAAAGCACAAAGAACACAGAGCTGAAGATGTCATGGGCCTGGGTCTGGGGGCCCAGTGCTCATGTGTTATTTTTGGGTGTATTGAATATTATGACTTCTATTTGTCTTTCTGGATCATTTATGGTTGTTTGTTGGCGTAATATGCTCCTGGTCCCTTGTTTCCCTTTGTACACATTTGTGTGTGTGACAGCAGTGGCGTACGTGTTACACTAAGAACACAGTTAGTTCTCCAGCACATATGATCGTGTTTTTCAGTGACTCTCCTGTCTGAATGGTGAAGGTGTTTTTGTCGGCCGGTGGATGGGAATGTACTCACTGTTGCATCTCTTGTTTCCAGGAGAATTGCAGAAACATGTGGAGGGATCAGAACACTAATGTACATATCACCGAGGAGGAGAAACACCACGGACCTTAGAGGAAAATCACCGCACAGGAATTGGGCAGGGGTGCGTGAAGAACACACACACTGTGGATTGTTGCCACTGCTTTTTGGTCTTTTTTCATTGTAAATAAATCCACTGTCTTTATTCAGAAGTCCTGCATTTAGGTCCTCTTTTAACCAAGGTAAAACCAAGATAAATTATTTTAGTGGTCTGAGACTCGTGTATTTATTGTTAATCTGAGGTACTTCATTTCAGAGAAGGGAAGAGGAAGCGATTTGGTGTGAATGTGGTTACAACAGCAGCAAAGCTCTAGAGGTGTGAGACCATAAAAAAAAAGGTTAGCACTGATCATATCAGTAAATTATCTCTACCAATCTTCAAACAGAATGAAACTGTGCCCTGTGGGGTAGGTTGGGAAAGGCAAACCTGCACCCCACATTGGCCCCAGGTCAGTGGACTAAAACAGGCCCCCAGTAGTTTTTCCCCTTGGTGCTCCAAAAGCTGCCTAACCCACAAAATTCCCTCCCCCCCCCACACTGAAGGTTAGGCCATGCAGGCCCCACATCTCTTTTAACCTTTGTGGCCCTGTGACAGTTTTCTGTGGTAAACCTGGAGTGGGTTTGCTCATAATGTACCCATATAAGGGAAATTCATGAAGAAATTTGCAATAAGTGGAAATTACCATAAAGAGAAATGATAAGGTACAGCTGCCGTATTTCCCTGAAGGAGAGAGCACTTCACTTAGAGATGGAGAAAGATGTAAGAAAGACTGGAAAGGAGAGAAAGAACAATGGTTATATTTAAATGTAAAGTGAGTTAAACTAACTTTTATTTAAAGGTTGCGTGAAAACAATCAGCAGTTTAGTGCAGGATAAATAGCCTATACAAAGAAGATTACTGGAGTTGTGAGTCATTCTTTTACCTCACACTGAGCCTCTACAACTAGTACTAGATTTTCCCAATGTGCCAAATCCCACTTTAACCAAATGGCTGTCCTCATTTTTCCCTTTAACTGTATTCCCGTTTCTATTATTATTTTATTATAGCTGGTAGAAATGTAAGCAAACTACTTTTCAGCTACTGTTTACTGAGTACATTTAAAATGCTGCACCTTTTCCATTTAACTTGATTAAAAGAAGTTGAGTCAGTACTTCAACATTTGCCAGGATGTTCTATAACACATGTATCTGCACTTTGATTTAAGTAAGGAATGTCTGTACTTCAGCCACCTCCAGCTGCTAGTCTCTCTGTCAGCCTCTCTCACCACACAACTTCCTGTTCTCTCACCTCAAGTCTCAGCTTGTTTCATTTCAGTAATTTACAGAACCATGAAGTATTGTGTCACAAATATATTAGGAGAGCATAAAAAGATCCACGTGCACAGAAACAGTCTTTATGTGGTTTATTAACGAATGTAAAAGAGAAACTGTGGTCAAGTAGGTCAAATGGGTAGATAGGTTTAGAGTGGAGCTAGAGAATAGGTATACATAGAAGAGAGTTAATTGTGAAACTTGTTTATTGGCTACCTATTTCTCGGTTTGTACATCCTCGACTCCTCTTCTTCTAAGTCTATTCAATCAAAGATGTGAGTGAAGGTCAGAGAGATAATCCCATACAGTTTATGACAAAATTTAATCCGAAGTGATTGATGGCCCTAATCACGACCTTTTGACCTCCCCCCCTCCCCCCCGGAAGTGTGTAATGAGCGTGACGAATCGCATCCGGAGAAGGGGGGGGTGAACCCCGGAAGCGCGCCATCTGTTGCTAAGCGTGTCGAATTGCATCCTGAGAAGGGAGGGGGGAAACCTCCGGAAGAGCGCCATCTGTTGTTGGGGAAAAAAAGTTTTTAGAGGGAGGGTCTGCAGCAGGGGAGGAGAATAAAAAGCAGAGAGGAGGAGTCCGTCACAATTTCTAAGTCACAGACACACAGGATGGATTTCCTTCTGCAGCCCAGCAGCGCTCCTGTGTCCGATGAGATCTGCTCTCCCAAAGAAGAAGGCTTTGAATATGACATATTCAAATACAGCATATTTACTATGGAAGGCCTCGATCCTACCGGAAATACTCCGGAAGTGTCTAGTCATTTTCAGACCTGATGCGTCATGTTCCCTAAGCACAGCGGTGATGCAGCAGATGATTCTGTGATGTATAGAGAGACAGAGCGGCAGCTAGTTTTCCGCAAACTCATAGTCTGAATTCTGTTTCAATATTATGACAATTTTCTCTGTTTTTTTTTACAATAGCGGGTGTAATTTTACTTTCTTAAGCTGCACCGGCGTTTGTAATGGAAATAAAGAGTGACTTCCTGTAGAGATTTCAATAGTATTTTATTTTCCTATAATACAGACGCTGTAAAAAACCTTTAAGATACACCATAGCTTGTGATGAAAAGAAGAACTTTCTATCCGCTTGTAACCTACAGGCTGCCTATGTGTAAAAAACGAATAAATATCCCTTAGTGAATACTACTTTTCCTTTTGAGAGACTGAAAAACAAACCATAATTGCAGCGACAGGCGATCTTGTTTCACACACACACACACACACACACACACACACACACACACACACACACCGCGGGTACTTTTACAATGGGTTTTCTCAATAGATAGAAAATGATGACGTTGAGGAGTCAACAGCCGATATTATCATTGCTTGTAACCCGGTAAATAATTTCGTACATCTCCTCCCCTAAAATAAGCCTTAGCGGAAAAAAAAGCTCATATTCGAATAAGTTTATTAAAGCACCCCCCTCTGTGGGAAAGAGTCAACCATGAGGCGAGTTTTGTCAACAGCAATTGTCCATTTGGTAAAACAAATATCCGTCTCAAAGTCGTATTTTACCGTTGCAGAATGTGGAAAACAGACGGCGTTCGCAAGAAGGCACACACACACACACACACACACACACACACACACACACACACACACACACACACCGCGGGCCAAGGAGGAGTTTTTTTCTTCAATACTTTAACAATAAGTTTTCTCAATAGATAGAAAATGATGACGCTGAGGAGTCAACATCCGATATTATCATTGCTTGTAACCCGGTAAATAATTTCGTACATCTCCCCATAAAACAAGTCTTAGTGGAAAAAAGCTCATATTCGAATAAGTTTATTCCCCTCTGTGGGAAAGAGTTTTTTTCTCAGAGTCAACCATGAGGCGAGTTTTGTCAACAGCAAGAACAACTGTTGCCCATAAAGTAAAACAAATATCCGCCTCTAAGTCGTATTTTACCGTTGCAGAATGTGGAAAACAGACAGCCCTCACAGGAGGCACCCAGGGGCCCACCTCACACACCATAGTTAAAATATTTAAATTTCAACTAAATTTGTAGTAATGATCGGATTTCCTCACTTATCTACACCACACTCCTTGTCCTTGATTTCTTATCGTTTCTTATCGTTCCTCTGTCCCTTAATAGAAACCACATATATAGAAACTATCCTCCCTTTCAGTTGTCTTTTGCACTTCCATATCGCAAAGCAGTTACTGTAGGTTATTTTCTGCTTATGCATTAATGTAATTAATTAACTTATTTATCCTTAAGTAAGGTAATGACTTGAGTTCTAATGCTTTTTGTCTCTTGAGTTAGCTGTCAATGTGGGATTTTTTTCCCCTTTTGTCCAGTTAAAGCTGCCTTTCATTCTTCAACACAGCTTAAACTCTAATAGGTAAGCTTTCTTGTAATTTCTTAGTTCTGCAGTCTTCTTGAAAGACATCCGAGACTCTTCTTTGGATGCTGGCTGCCTTTTGTTTTGTTTTCTGTCAAGATGATCCCACACTGCTTCAATTATCTTGAGGTTCGAACCCTGGAGAGATCAATCCATGACTGATGCGTTGTTTCATCCAGGCATACTTTGACTACATTGGCAGTATGTTTGCGATCATTGTCGTACTGAAAAATGAAGTTGAAGCCAATCAGACACTACGTGGTATTACATGGTCGATCAAAATCTGGTGGAACTTTTCTACATTCATAATTTGATTAATTTGGATAAGAGCTCCAACAACACTGGCTGAAATCCAGCCTCAAAGCACGGTAGAGTATCCACGCTGTGTTAAAGACGGCTATAGACATTCACTGTTGTATCTCTCTTCGGACCTCTTCCATGCATATTTCAAATTTGGATTCATTACTCCATAAGACATATTACAGCTGATTTCTTTTTCCAGTCAATTTCTTGTGTAATTTGGCACACCTCAGCCTTATTTTTCTCTGTTCTCCTTCCTTAAGAATGGCTTATTAACAGCCACCCTTCCAACTCAGATAACTTTTGATGAGGTTTCATGAAATGTTTACAGCACTTGAGTTACTCGCCACGGCCATCCTAAATGCTAAAAACACTAAACTTTAATTCTAAATTACGTAATTAACGTTAACCAGAAAAAACAAGCCAAAGTCGAAATGTTGCTGAGCTGACCTGTGGTATGCTATGTCTTCTAAAGCACGTATAATGTAAACAGAACTGGTCTTTGCACAGAAGCCTGTGGAGCTTCATAATTAACCTCAGTGTGTGAAGAGGACTCTCCATTTAATAATAGCTGTAATAAAATGTTCTGGCCGACGGTGTTAAACGCTGCACTTGGGTCTAGCAGGGAAGATTTCAACTTTTCAATATGAATGAAGGCTGAAAACCGATTAGATTAATGTCTGATGATCTTTTCTGTGCTTCTTCAAGTTTGTAACACCAAACATATTAAAGGATGATGTAAGGCTCACAGGAAGAGTTTAATTAGACACACATTTACTATTTTTCTTTATACTCTTTCTTTCTTGACATGTTTAATATGATTACTATCAGAGGAAAAAATGAACCTTGTGTAGTCTAAAAACTTTTTTATTTAATCAAACTGTAATGTTGTTGAACTCTGACGGACGTGTCTTTTAATCTTGTCAACAAATCCTTAATCATCTAAATCTGCCATTTATCATCTTGTAAAATGTTCCCTCTGCTTCTGTTGCACATCTCCCCGGACACTCTCTGCTTCACCTGTCCTGTGCAGGTGGTCCAACCCCTGCCTGCCTCCTTAAACTGGGGTGTTTAAATCTCTTTACCTCTGTGAACTTCACACAAAGTTTGTGGTAACAAAATCAAACTGACGAGGATCTCGTTTGAAAAACACACACACTCACGAGACAAAATAAAAACAGACTGCTCAAAGCAAAAGCAGAGCCCTCACAGCTGGTAGTACAAACACAGTGACAACATGCGTATCAGATACCCTCAGTGCCAAAAGCATAAATATGAAAAAAATGTGATCACCAAGAATATCCTAAAAATGGCGTTGAGGTGGGTGTTACAGTAAAGAAAAAAAAAAGTAGCCAAATTTTCATCGGAAAATGTTGAATTTTAGTAAAAACAATGCTCTGTAGTTTGATACTGTCGTTACAGACAAAGCAGATGTTTAAAGCCTTTGGACGCACATTTGAAACGCACTCATTCTCCTTATCAGCTGGAAACATTAAAGCCGTAAAATGACTTTTTCAAACGGATAAAAACTATTGAACAGCAGCAATGTTGAGCCTGTTCCAAAATTTGAATGTACATGTGTTGAAGGTGCGGGTCTTGTTGAATTATTAAACATACTTTCTTTAATTTTTCGAGCCACAAAAACAACAACTTTTAATTTTCTTCTGCTTGAGTCTCGGCCTCGGGTAGCTCTACTTATCATTGCTCAGTCAGTTGTCTGTTTGTGCTACTTTTTTTCAAGGAGCAGTGGATTATTGGTAAGGGTGACTTTATGTGTTTAGCTACTTAAGTGGAAGTACTGTGGAAAGTTTTACCTTACATACATAGATCTACCAGTACAGCTTCTGAGGTAACTGTTTACAAAATGTTATAATCTATTCAAAGGTTCTTTGCAATTTTACATTGATAAACATTATCCTTAACACATTTGGCCCACATAAAGTGCTATGGCCATCACACGGTCATTTAGAATTGTTTAAATAACTCGTGTCTTAAGTCCTTCCATCAAACAGAAAATTAAAAAAAAAAAAAACATGGTTCACTTTTACATCACAAAATGTTAGAAATATAAGCCGTTCATAACAACCTGAAAGGTTGGGAGTTTAAAATGCAAACCGATGGAAGCAGAAGTAGAAGACTATAATGTCTCAGAGCACACGGTGTCTATTAATGTGTAGACATGTATAAATAAGAGCTTAATAAAGATGCTTAATTTCTTAAGAAATAAACAGGTGGAGTGATCTTTATCAAAAGTGGATGTTGCATCTGTGGCTAAACCCCTGTACCCAAAAAAACTTTAAAAATCTACTGTGTGTGAGGCTGTGTAAGTAAAGCTTGCCCTTCACACCTGCGTGTAATAAACCATTTGTTGGGGGTTGTGGATTTGGCACCTCAGCATTGTGAAAGTGGGGAAACATGTTTCTGGCTGTGCATAAGATTTCTGCTTACAACTTACAATCTCAGTTCTAAATGAAATTCAGATGTTTTTTTAAGTATGGCTAATGTATTAATTGACTTCTAAGGCGCACACACACACACACACACACACACACACACACACACAAGAACAACACAGAGAAGAAGAAGAGGGGGTCGTTTTACTACACATCATAAAAACGCAATCATTCATCTTCCAACTGTATATTTCTGTTCTGGCTTTAGAATCATTGGTTGTTTACTGAGCCGTACTTTGGGAGTCATACTGTTGTGATACTGAGGAGAAAAGGGTAAGGTTTGATAGACTAAACCCTTACACACATAACTTGAAAAACCTAAAGAGTGTGTGAGACTGCTAGCTGTGTTGTTCAGCATTAAACTCATCTACAAATGTGTTAGTAAAGAGCGACTTGTACTTCTGTCCCATTAAGCAACGGTTTAACAAATTTCACTGCAAACTATAAAAGGAATCTGGATTTAAATAGAACATAGTAGTGATGGATTAAGTGCAGGAAACACTAGTATAAGGTGTCTATTGAACAAATCTCCTTCAGCGTTCAAAATGACCAAAGTGAGGCCTACAGGCGTTTCTCTCGGTTGGTTGTGTTCAGGGAAAAAGCAGCTAAATACACTGAGACTGCTCCCCATTGTTAGTGAGTTAACTCTGGATATCTGTAGGTTTTGTCAAACTTGGAGTGAACAAAAGCAGAAAAACAGTAAAAGATGCAGACAGTGAAAGTCTGGTTTATTTCATGAACACAATGAAACATTTTACAGTCCACAGAGCAAAGTAGCATACATGATAAATAGATACACATAACATGAGAAGTAAAACTCGTCGTCTTACCACATGTTATATTCTGTAAACTTAAAATAACCACAGAAATTAGAGTTTAGTGTTTTAAAGTCATTATTAAAAACATGAGTCAACATTACTGAAGTGACGCTTTAACGATGCGTCTTATCACCGTGTTTATGATGATAAAACATGTTCTCTCGTTAGTAGTTGTCTGCGCTGTCACTTGTCATGAAAATGTCCAGAGCCAGGGTTCCTCTTTAATCACCATTGATCATTAATAGGGTCACAAAAGATTTGTCACATTATCCCCATAAACAAAATGCTTTTATAGAAATCATTGTGATACAAATATTTAGATTCTTGATTCACAATGTGCACGAACTCAAAATCTTTAGAGGTTCATATTTATAAAGTATCGCAAATAATACATTTATACCATTGTATGAGCTACTTCTTGTAAAAACTGATTGAAAAAAGCTCCTGTCGTGACCTTCCTTCTGTGAGGACACACACACACACACAGAGAGAGAGAGAGGGGGAAGATCATTAGGATTGGAGGCGTTTTTGGATTTTCACTTATTGTTGGCTTTACAGTCACATAAAATTCATTCCAATTTTTTTGCCTTTGCTTCAATTAAGGTGTTTCTTTAAATCTACAGCAGCTTCCTTTTCAAAAAGTTTACTGACATAGTAAGGAAGTAGCTAGGGAACTCAGTAAGTATGAGCAACAACAGCTTAGGGGCTGTTTCTACAATAAAGAGGAATTCATCATCATCTGCAGTTCATCAAAAAAAAAAAAAAAGTGCCATTAAAAACAATTCAGCAGATCCTCAAAGTATGGATACAATCTGTTTTCAGCTGTAGAGGTACGCTTCATGTACTTATCAACATGCAGTTTAGAGGCTTGCATTAGAGTGCTTTGGTACTTGGGCCTCTTTTATTTAGCACGGTTATACCATTGTGTATTTAGCTATATAAATATGCTCAAGAGTCTATTGTATGTTTGTCATGCAATTAAAAATTCAAAAATATAATTTTTAAATCAGCGGCCAGGGAGGCAGAAGAACGGCACATCAAGAAAGCCCTGAGTAAATGTGGTTATCCCAGCTGGACTTCTGTCAAAGCGGGAAAGGCACCTAAAGAAAGCTCCAGCTAATCCAGGAGAGAAGGACAACCGCTGCCCAAGCAAAAACCTGTAGTGATCCCATATGTGTCAAGAGTATCAGAGCAGTTGAGACGCATTTTTTCTAAACACCAGGTCTCTGTGGCTTTTAAAGCCCAAAACACACTGCGCCAAAAATTGGTCCACCCCAAGGATCGGGTCCCCCGACACAAACAGAGTAACATAGTGTACGCTGTTAAGTGCCAGGAGGATTGCCAGGATTTATACATCGGGGAAACCAAACAACCTCTGGCGAAGCGGACGGCACAACACAGAAGAGCTACCTTGTCTCGCCAGGACTCTGCGGTCTATTTACACCTACAAGCCAGTGGACACTCTTTGAAGGATGAGGATGTGCACATTCTGGACAGAGAGGAACGCTGGTTTGAGTGCGGAGTCAAGGAGGCCATTTACGTGAAAAGGGAAAGACCATCTCTGAATCGAGGAGGGGGCCTAAGGGTACATCTTTCGCCATCTTACAATGTTGTGATAGCAGCCATTCCCCAACTCTCCGTGAATGGTAGTCATGGCCATTGATCAGTGGTCTTTGATCAGTGGGTTTTGGTCAGTGGTTGTTGATCAACGGTCATGAGAATTTGCATAATTATGATTAAGGAACTGACCTCCCAGCCCATTGTTCCTTCAGTGGGCTGGTTTCAGTCATTATGCAAATGTACTGTTTATAAGATTTGGAGAACCCTGCAGTCAGCTGAGACTGAAGAAGTCACTTGGATGAGTGACGAAACGTTTCTCCCACAAAACGCTACGTTCAGATGAACAGAATCAACTTTTGGAGATAGAAAAATATAGTTTTTCATATAAACTTGATTATTGTCTGTAGTAGGGCTGCAAACGATTATTTTCATAGTCGACTAGTCATCAATTATTTTTGCGATTAGTCGACTAATCAGATCATGTATCCATTGGACGTAAAACATACGGCTTATTGCACCAGCATTCATCTGCTCCTATATAACTATAATTAGCTTACTGCTTGAAGTGTTTAAAGTATGTGCTAACTAAAAATAAAGACAAGATGATAGATTAGACTTTTAATGAAATTTGAAAATTGTCTCAGTGGTTTAATAAATTAAGTTGTCTGCTCTTTGCTCCCTAAAATTTAACAGGACATTGGAGTAAATTCTCGACCATCTCAAACTTCTGTTTAATCAGTTTTCTGTTTGACGTTTATTCAGATGTGTAAAATCTATAACTTTAATCTCAGCCAAACCGAATTACTCCGGAACAAATAAAACACTGAAAAAAGCCAAACAATAAAATTTTTAGGTTATCTAAGTGACTTATATATCATGTTTAACCTGAGTAGCAAAAGACCGCGGGGGTTTGAAAACGATGTGCCGGGTGTTCGCTGTTCTCCACGGATCTAGTGAGCCTTACCCCGGCTAGCTATCAAGCTGGTGGGTAACAGACGTCGCCGAAAACGTCGGTGCACTTTTGCAAATATGTGGTGTCTTGATAAACTGAGCAGATGTTTGAGGTTTAACAGCTACATTCTCTCTGAAAATATGTTAAACGTTTATTTTGTGACCCAGAAACAGTAATAAGAGTAATATTAAAACTAAGTAGCTGCCGCCATTGTTGGAAACTGGAATTGGCTGGGCCGCGCTATGAATCGGGTTTGGCCACAAAGGATACACCCGACCCATCCTTCAAATCTGGGGAAATGAAGAACGCATTGTCGACCGCATTTGGAGGCGTCTTCGAATTTGGACAGCCTTCCTCCCGTCGCTGTAACGTAATCGGCCTCGTACACAGCTACGATACCGGAGACTGCTGCTTCTTCTTCTTCTTCTTCTTCTTCTTCAGGGTTTAACTGCAGCTGGCATCCTTGTACATGCAGTGTTGCAATCTTCTGTTTCAGTCTGTTATTACACTGCTGTTTACCTACTGTTTATTCCTGCGTCTTTCGGGATCTTACAAAGCTCTAAATGACGCGTCGACTAGTGGTGCAACCGATCGAAAATCTCTCGGATCGGATCACTGTTTTAAGTCACGGATCGGATCAATTTTCGGATCAGCAAAAAAAGAAAAAAGACAAAAATTGAACATTTACTTATTTAGTTATTTAAGTATTTTTTTGCCTGTTAAAAACATTCAACTCTAGACTCATTCCACGCAATTATTTTTAAAACAATTATGGTACGATATAGGACAGTATAGGGCTTTGTATCTACCACTCAATTCAGTTTTATTTACAAAGCGCATCCCCTTTTACCCTTTTTAATTTTTCATATTTATTTCCTATCTTATTCATAGCCTTTTCCTTTTTTGTTTTCTTTAGGTCACGAGCAGTTGTCCAAGCATTTCACTACATATCGTACTGTGTATGACTGTGTACGTGACAAATAAAATTTGAATTTGATTTGAAATAGTTAAAAGTTGAAATGTGAATAGTTGATTTTTGTATTATATGATTTATTTATTACATTTTATGTGGAGTGAATAAATAAAAGTATATTTACGGTGGCCACTACAAACAAAGCACATACAAACTTCAAATCACGCAAAAACTCCAAAACACGTACAAACCCCGAAGCACGTACAAACTCCAAAACACGTAAAAACTCAGAAGCACATAAAAACTCAAAACACGTACAAAAAACAACAGAAGTGCTTCAGGATGCTAGGGGCAGTGTTGAACTTTTGTTACCTAGCGGCTACACAAGTCAGCAAGTACCAACGACCGTATTTTGTGTGTGGTAATAACAGGTAAATGAACATTTTTTTAAATCTTTTTTTTTTATTTCACTATATATGAATTCTTGTGTATACATACACAAACAATACACATATGCTTTCATGCTTTCAATTGTGTAATTTAAGTGATCTAGGTAGCTCTGTTTTGTAAGAGTTTGTACGTGTTTTGTCTCTAGGGGCCACCGCATATATTTATATATAAACATTTATAAATAAAACCATTTTTTTTACATTAGTAATTCCTTTTGTGCATAATTTTATATTATTGTTAATAACAAATTAATTAAAGCAACAAAACAACCTGAAGAGCCGGTTCGGAGCCGAAAGAGCCGGCTCTTTTTAGTGAGCTGAACCGAAAGAGCCGGTTCTCTAAAAAGAGCCGGAAATCCTATCACTACTGGACACCACCTGCATGAGGTGTTTTAGGCATGTCCTGGAGGTAGGAGGCCCCAGGGCAAACTGAGGGCTCGGTGGAGAGATTACATTTCACAGTTGGCTTGGAAATAATTCAGTTTTCCCCCAGATGAGCTGGAAGAGGTGGCTGGGAAAAGGGAGGTCTAAGTTTCTCTCCTTAGATTGACCAAACCCATGACCTTGAACCTGGATATATAGGACAGGGAGGATAAATAAAAGGATGTTACATTAAACCAGTGGTTCCCAAACCTTTTTTTTTTTTTTTTTGCTAGGCCCCTGTTTGTTTTACAAGAAAATCTTCGCAGCCCCCCGGCACAAACACATCCTCAAACCACACACAACCATTTATTGTTTTCAAACTCCACTGCAGTTTCTTTTACACCTCAAACCTTTAGAAAACCAAAAGCAAACAAATAAAACTACAATAAATTACAGGTTGGAACAAAATAAACTAATACCATCTTTATTTTAAGCGTAGTTGTTTCTTTCCCCCTTTGTAAGAATAATTTTTCAAAACATGCCTCTGTGCAAAGTGGGTTTAAAAACATAAAACGTGATTTGGACAGGGGAAATGGGTTTTGGTTTAGACACAAATACATATTGATTGATTGATTGATTGAATCTTTATTTTGAACATGTTGAAAAAGTATAAAAAAAAAAAAGAATTAAAAGAGACAAATGAACAAAGCAAACAAAAGGAAAACGAGCAACCACAACTCCAAATAACGTCCATGTTCAAAAAGGAGCAGGAAGAAGCATAAGCTTATTTAATCCCACCCCTTTTCCACTATCTAGTATCAATAGACTACAGAAATACCTCCTTGTAATTACATTATATGTTATGTGTAATTTTTTTTTTTTTTTTTTTTTAAATATATACACATATATGTTTCTATCTATCCATACCTACGTATATACACACATACGCACATATACACATTTTCAATAACCCCATTAACACCTGAAGGATACACAACCTACAATTTTATATATATATATATATATATATATATATATATATATATATATATATATATATATATACACACATACATACACACACATACACATATATATATATACATACATATATATATATATACATATACACATATATATATATACATACATACATATACATACATATACACATACATATATACCCATACCAACAAACCCGTGCATGCGCACACACATGAAAATATTAGACAAGAACACCCTATCAAATCTCTACCTTTTCCCTGTACCCTGTAAAAACCATATCCTTAAACCGCTTTTTAAACTGCGCCATGCTTGGACATTGCTTCATATCTTTACTTAGTCTGTTCCACAGCTTCACTCCACACACAGAGATGCAAAAACTTTTTAATGTTGTACGGATACGAGGATGTTTTAAATTTAATTCCCCCCTCAAATTGTATCCCTGTTCCCTTTTAGAAAACATTTTTAGAATATTGTCAGGAAGCAGGTTATTTATTGCTTTATATATAATTTGTGCTGTGAAAAAATGAACCAGATCTGTGAATTTTAGAATTTTTGATTTTAAGAATAGTGGATTTGTATGATCTCTGTAACCAGTTTTATGGATTATCCTTATGGCCCTTTTTTGTAATATAAAGATTGATGATAGCGAACATTTGTAAGTATTGCCCCAAACCTCTGCACAGTAATTCAAATACGGTGCAATCAGGGAACAATAGAGAATGTGGAGTGATTTGTGGTCCAGAATGTGTTTTACTTTACTCAAGATTGAGACACTTCTTGAAATTTTGTTATGTATATGATTTATATGAGACTTCCAGTTTAATTTATCATCTATAATCACACCAAGAAACTTATGTTCAAGTACTCTTTCAATTTCCACACCATCTACATGAATCTGCACTTGTGCATTTCTAAGGGAATTCCCAAATAAGATAATTTTAGTTTTACTTAGATTTAGCGATAGTTTGTTCCTGTTAAACCATTTTTTAATTTTGCACATTTCTGAAGTAATTGTATCCAGCAGCTCCTTTAGATTCCCCCCAGAACAAAAAATATTTGTGTCATCTGCAAATAATACTAATTTTAATATATCAGATGCCTTACAAATATCATTTATATAAATAATAAATAATTTGATTTAAAAAAAAAAAAAATCTTCTTGGGATCGCACATACTTCTTTTTGTGCCTCTAAAACATCCTTGTTTGTCTTTCCAGAAAAGACATATGATGTCGTAACTGTCGGAGCACCGGCCTCTCACTGTTTCTAAAAATGGCGTTCTGAGGAAGCTCATCCAGAAGTTTGAGGAAGCAAAGAAACAGTAAGTTGAGAGTAAAGTCGGGCGTCACATTAGGGCTGGGCGATATGGCCTAAAATCCATATCGCGGTATAATTTGAAGCACGTGCGGTAACGATATATATCGCGAAATATTCTTTTCTTCTGTATAACATATTTTCCACACTATATGACACACTTAATAAATTTTCTCAAAAATCGAAAGTGTGCCTATGTATGAATTCTGGTTGTGCTTACTGACCTCAAACCGATTTTGGCGTGCAGAAATCTGTTAAAAACTGTTTTAGTACAACTTTGGTAAGCTGCACTGCTTGATGGATTGTCAGAGCATTACGGCTGCCGTAGTGAGGAGCTTCTTAAATGTTGGTTTAGTGTAAGCTCAGCTTTTTTTAACTAATGTAAGAAGTGTTATAACTGACTCGTTTTTAATACCTAAATCTGGCCTCAGTGCACAAACCTAAATGAATCGGTACATATGAAAGCGCCCAAGTCACGAGCTGAGTTCAAGGACATGGATAAAACAAAAAGGTTCAAATTTGTGCCCAAAAACCCCACAAATCAGTGTCACTGTTTTAAAATCTGCTGCGAGACCGCTCTAAATGTCAGCTTTTTCTTTACGTAAAGACTGGGGTCTGTAACATATCAGCTCGTTTCTTATTTATTAAAGAACATGCCTGACACCAGGCTTTTGAGTCAAACGGCTCCATTAGATCTCTGCAAGTATTTTTAAGTATTTTTAGGTTCTTTCCAGCAGGATTTGTGGCTAGTTCTGGAGCTTGACCCTAAAAGATTTCAGTGTGTCGGTGCTTCTGCTTTCCCTGTTGTCCTTCTGTTCCGTCTTTTTTTCTGTTTCTGTCAAATTTAAAAACAACTGCACTCTGAAATACACACTCTTTGCAAGATGTTGTCTAAACTAGTGGTTGGAAGGCATATTTGTGTTTGGTCTCTGATGGTTTATTTACACTTTTTGCAGGCCACGCCCACGGACTACAGCGCCATGATGAGCAACAAAGCCAAGAAGTCTATGGACTTCCTGCTGATGCAGGACACCGCCCCGACGATAGCCACGGACGTGTCACTGCAGTACCGCCTCAACATCGTCTTCTGCCAAACGGTCACCTACACATATTTTAATTATTGTATGTCTGAGCTGATGCGTTTATCCTGGAGTGACTCAGAGTGAAGGAGAAGGCCAAGAAGAAGTGTAAATATCATAGAAGCAAGGAGTTCAGAGCTCTACGACTTAGTGTCTTTATGGTATTTATGTGTGTAATGGAGACCAGGGGTTCCATTACCCTTACTTGTATTTTTATTAATTGACTGACTGATTTGTATTTAAAAACCGTAATGAAGAAAAACACACACTGGTTGATTGTGATTCTTTATTAGGCTTTTTGGGTTGTTATTTAAGTGACTCGTTAAAGGTGAAGAGACAGGGGGACTGGCCATCCTACCTGTGTCAGGAAAAGAACCCGTGTTAGAACTGTTCACATTTAATCATTTGTCTGTAACCTAAATTAGTTGTATATGTAAAAAGAGAAGTGTTAACAGTACTCACTTTGTAAAGAGTAAAAGCAGCTCAATCACCTGCTTATGAGCTCCTGGAGAAAACCAATGTGCCAGGCTAGGGGAGTGTGTGTTGGAGTGATTTTGTTAAAAGTTGTCATTATTGTGCTTGGACCTTGTCTTGAACTGTATGTTCAGATATTTTTCTGTTCCTCCCCCACATGTAGGATGTTGGGGATGTTACTAGCTATAGTTTTCAACTGCAGGCACAATCTATGTAAGATTCTGGTTTCCTTATTTGGTAAGGAGTGTTCACTTCCTGCCCTTTATGGGCTCACCATGTAAATGGTGGACTGTTAAAGAGGTTAAGCCATATACGAGGTTGAGGGGAGATGACCCTTTTATGACTAGAGATGCGGTTAAAACGTTTGTAAGCAGGAAGTCACGTATACAGACACACATACACTCTCTCTCACTCACACACACACACAGTGCCTTAGCTTTTACCACACAACATATGGGGTTTACAATGGGCGGTTGTGTAACTGTTTTCATTCAATAAAAGGCTGGAGTTGGAGTTGTCTGAGTTTGGGTGTAGAGCTTGCAACTCTGAGAATCCGACCAGGCTTCCCCTGCACAAGTAAAAACCAATCGAGCTCTGATTGTCTTACTTTGTTCTGAGTCAGCGAGGGCTGAAACCTAACTGTGTGGTTAAGGTGTTTTAATAGAGACTCTTGGAGAGCTTGCGCAAGACGCCTTAGCGAATCATCTCGATTTTAAACCTCCGTTAACATCTCACCATGGGATCCAGAGCGTCCAGATTACTCAGAGAAGAGGAAATTGAAGAAATTAAGAAGGAAACTGGCTTTTCCCACAGGAAGATCACTCGCCTGTACAGACGTTTCACCAGCCTGGATAAAGGGGAAAACGGCACCCTCAGTCGAGAAGATTTCCAGAGAATCCCCGAGTTGGCCATCAACCCTCTGGGAGATATAATCATCAACGCATTCTTTCCCTTTGAGAGGACCAGGTAAATTTCCGGGGCTTCATGCGGACCCTGGCTCACTTCAGACCAATCGAAGACAACGAGAAGAACAAGAACCCCTCAGCTACAGAGCCCCTGAACAGCAGAACAAACAAGCTGCTTTTTGCTTTCCGTCTATATGACCTGGACAGAGATGGCAAGATCTCCCGAGATGAGCTCCTGCAGGTCTTGCGGATGATTGTTGGAGTCAACGTTTCAGATGAAGAACTCGGCAGCATTGCTGATAGGACCATCCAGGAGGCTGACACAAACGGAGATGGCTACATTTCCTTCAATGAGTTTATCATGGTCTTGGAAAAGGGAAATGTAGTTCAGAACCAATAAAACATTTAGAAAAATGTTTAAAGGAAGAGGTCGATAAACATAAGCCAGGCAAGACAAAAACAAAACTCATGACTGAGTACATGAACTTTTTTCAGCCATGGAAACAGGAAGAACAAAGGCGTGCTGAAAATAGAAAGCAGAAACAGTCTAGACAGCAACTCACATCTCAGGCCAGTAATAAACCACCAGTTCCACAGGTGGCCTGTTCACAACCACCACCATATCAGCCAGAACCCTCAGCCTCAGAGGCACCCACAACCACAAAAAAAACCCCAACGAATCCGTTCCTACCACCACAAGGCCCATACGCCTCAGCCAGACACCAATTGAATTAAATGTCTCGCGACGTCCCCACACACAAAGAGCAAGAAGAAATAGGGACAGATCCTTACAACAGGGACATGGGAGGAGTTCCAGACCCACCTGGCCCTTATGGCCTGTTCCCCCTCATAGAAAAAAACCTTTCCGCCGAGTGGAAGGATTTAGGCACGATTCTCAGCAGGGTACAAAATGACCATTAAGAGAAAACTGAAGATACCCATGAAGGTTGGCTCCAAAGCCGTAGAACAGGGTGTATGAGGTACACACTCGGGTGGACCCTCATCACGACCCCAAGCACACATTTAGACATGCCTACAGCACACTACTGTCTCACAGAAGATAGTTACTGACAAAATATGGTAAATACGTCCTGACCAGACATATCCAGCCTACCAAAAACTTTGTGGTCAACAGGCCCGACCGACGTGGGCCTAATAAAAAATGCTGATGCAATTAAAGTTAAAACCATCTCAAACCACAGGCCAATGAAACCTCAATACCCACTGTCTGCTGAAGCAAAAGCTGGAATCCGTCCAGTAATAGCAGACATGGAAAAAGCGGGAATCTTGATAAAGACAAAAACAACCTCGTGTTCTTCTCTCAACAGGTGATCCAGGAGATTTTTATTTTTTTTCTCCCCCCCTTTCTCACTGTCCCTCTCCCCTTCTGTTTTTCCTTTCCTTCCTCTTTCTTTCTCCCTTTCCTATCCCTCACTCATGTCTGTCCCGTCTGTAACATCTGAAAATAAAATATAATAAATAATAAAAACAAAGATCGACCAAATGGACCAATACGGCAATGCCACGATGATCCATTTGGCAAAGTAAATCCATTGGGTATCCTTGTTGGTCTTCAGACAACAATTCTGATGGCTAAAGAACCAAATGGGACAGGCAGAAAAAAAAAAGGAAAAGGTGGATGTGGAACAGATGATGAGCATCTGGTTCCTGCACTAAAGTTTCATTATTGTTATCATTTTTTTTTTTTGTAATTCTATTTAGAGTAGCGCTTGAACATGTCAGTTGATTTCAAGACACAATCTCATCCGGCTGCTCAACGAGCTGCTGTGGCCCACACTATGGGTTCAGTCCTTCAGGCCAAGCATTGGGTGGATACTAGAGGTGGGAATCACCATATATCCCACGATACGATATTATCACGATACTTAACGCACGATACGATATTATTGCAAAATTTAAAAATATTTTGCGATATTCAGATTCTGTACATGAAGGTAAACGTTATCAATATTCATTTTATCTAATATCAAAGTCTCACACTCAGTCTTTCTCTCATTTCAGTTTTATTGTTGACATACTGAACGGTTTGTATTACAGTCTAGTCCAACTTAACTGAATGCAACCATCTGGTACAATTATAGCTATTCTGAACTATGCAATATGAAAACTATGCAGCCCCTTCAGCAACTGAAGAATTTGAAAGTAAATTAAAACAAAATATAATTTTACATTAAATAAAAAAGTTTTAAACTTAATTAAAATAAAACATGTCTTAAATTAAAATAAGTAAACTGTCATGTTTATTGCTGCCAAAAAACAAGTTAAACACATTTGGACAGTGTCAGGATTCTTGCTCAGAAAAAGGATCAACATGCTCTGAAGTCAGAGTTCCAGTCCACAAAACTTTTTTTGTAACAAAATATCGATTTCTGCTGTCCCTGTATCGATACATTATTAGCAAACAAAATATCACGATACTACACAGTATCGATTTTTTCCCCCACCCCTAGTGGATACCATACTAAATCTTGAGTTTCGGCCTTTGCACTGCTCTGTAAACAAAGGGAAACGTTAAAAAAAAAAAAAAAGTTCAGCTTTAGACCACCAGAGTGGTTACATTTTCTAAACTCCTTTGACAAGCTTTCAAATCCCTGTTTGAGGGTAAAAGCTTGGTTTTACAGTTAAGGTTACAAAACCGGTTCAGGTCAGGGAGAAGGTGAAAGTTTATCAGATATTTTGTGATGGTTAAACTTAAGTCTTAGGAATGCACCGATGTCAATAAGTGGCCTCACAAAGACAGCCAAGGCTTTCCTCCCCACATCTGTCGAGATAGGATAAGAATGTATGCTTTAACTGAAAACTTGAGGTGACAAATCTTACAGATGTGGAGGTTTATTTTTTGCATACCCTGGTTTACTCCTGCAAACCTTGTTTAAACATTTACATAAAATGTTTTATGATTTTTTTGGTTTACATTATAGTTACGCAGAAAATTATAAAGAAAATTAAAGAGCATAATATTTGACAGAAATTGTGGAGACACCGTACAGAAAACGTGTTTCCTCACCCTGCTCACGCCGTTTGATCTGCTGGATTTGGTCCACAGTGCTCTTGAGGATGTGGCACTTTTCGGGCTTAACGCTGAGACTGGCAATGTCGCCCATGTTGGATGACAACAGCTCCGCCAGCTCCTCGATGTAGCGGCACTCCAGCTCCCGTCTCCGCTTCTCCGCACTGCAGAAACAGACCCGACAAAGACTCAAAGCGAAGTTCACATTAAAACAGCTGTTTTTAAATCAGTACTACTTTTCTGGGTGATTTTTCAGTACTTATCTGATTTTAAAAACATCAGAAAACTGATTCTCTAGCACTAATGAAACTATATTTGTTTTGATTTTGACATTTTTAACCATGAAAGCCGTGACATTTACTTTAAAGTGAGAAAGAAAAGCAGCAAAACCTGTGTTAGGGAAAATGTTCTAAAACACTTCTTCAGTAAAGACTCAGAGAAGAGAAACACACAGAGTTCTTGCTAGCAAGGGCAGCTCCCTACTGAGAGACTCGCACTAAGAAACTGCCCCGGTCTTTATTTATACTTCAGTGTGTGTGTGTGTGTGTGTGTGTGTGTGTGTGTGCGTGCGTGCGTGCGTGTGTCCTGCTGATCAAAGGGTCATAAAAGCACAAAAGGTACATCCTTGGTCAGGAAAGGGTAGTCTCCCCCTCACCCTAAATAACATGGTGAGGAAGTCCAGCAGTTCATCTATATGTAAAGAAGCACTTAAACTAAAACAGACATAGCTACGTTAATCCTGCCATAAAACAATAAAACAAGGTACGACCTCTCCCATGCTCCCAGGATGTGGGGGTGCACGCCAAGCCTGCAGCCTGCTAGAGATCACACACAATTGATTATATGCCTCTAAGTATACATGGTTGAATATTTCCTAATACAAATAACTACATGCAGTATTCTACCATATGCAAACTTATATCACTAAAAGATTATACTGACTACTAAATGCAATTTTCCATTGACAACCTGACATGTTAAAAATTAATCAATTCACTGTTTCTGCTTGGCAAAAGTTACATTTAAATTACATTGTACTTGAAGTACATTGTCCTAAACTAATCAATATGGCCAAGTATATAAGGAAAACTTTAGAACACTTTAGTAATAAGGCATTACTATATCACCATGTTTAGTAATGTAATCAATAAGGATGAACTTTGTGTCAGCCATAGTATTACTAGCCTAACTTTCTGTTGATGTCAGTGGTCAACATTTACCTCGTTGTGAATATAAAAGTTTAAAGATGTCATGAAGAGCTTTAAAAAACTTTAAGAAGATGTGATTATTATTGTTGTTGTTATTATTATTATTATTATTATTATTATCATTATCATCTCTTTTTAAAATGCAGACTTTTTTTAAATGTGTACATGGCAGCAAAAAGTATTGGCATTTTTTTTTAAAGATTATGACAAGAGAAGAAAAAAAATCAATTACTGATGGATTAATGGATACTGTCATGAGATTTTTAACATATATAAGTTTATTTACTACTGTTTACTATAAGCTCATATTGATGTGTTCATATATTTCACAAATATGCTGTGCTTTTTCACTTTTGTGCACACTGACATTTTAACTCTGTATGTTGATGAAGGCCAGAGACAGCGACCTAACCACAAGAGATTAAATCTCTAACAGCAGTTCCCGAAATTAGACTACACTCATATGACCCCACACACACACGTGCACACACTCAGTCACAGGAAGTTATTCGCAAGAACATGTATTAAAGGAATATGAAGGTATTTGCATACGCGATGTGTCTTATAAATAAAGAGCTATCGCCTGCACTCGGTGTGAGTGTCTCCTGAGAGCCGCTCACCCGTGCACGTTGCTATTTTAACAGAACTTGTCTGAGTGTCATTATTTCACCTGAATAATGTCTTGTTAATAAATAAAGTTAACCACGGACAGATACATATGAGAACACACTAGGGCTGCCACGATTAGTCGACTAGTCACGATTACGTCGACTATTAAAATCGTCGACGACTAATTTAATAGTCGACCCGTCGTTTGAAGCTTTGTAAGATCCCAAAAGACGCAGGAATGAGTAGTAGGATTTAAGAGTGTAATAACGGACTGAAACAGAAGATGGCAGCACTGCATGTACAAGGATGCCAGCTGCCCTTAAACCCCGAAGAAGAAGAAGCTGTGTCCCAGAATTCATAGCGCAGCCCTGCTCAGTTTCCAACAATGGCGGTAGCTAGTTAGTTTTAATATTACTCTTATTATTCTTTCTGGGTCACAAAATAAATGTTTAACATATTTTCAGGCGAGAATGTAGCTGTGTAAGCCTCAAATATGTGCTCAGTTTATCAAGACACCACATATTTTCAAAAGCGCGCCAACGTTTTCGGAGACATCTGTTACCCACTAGCTCGATAGCTAGCCGGGGGCAAGGTCACTAGAGCCGTGAGAACAGCGGACTCCCGGCAAATCGTTTACAAACCCACTGCCGTCTTTCGCTACTCAGGTTAAACATGATATATAAGTCACTTAGATAACTGAAAAATGTTATTGTTTGGCTTTTTTTTTAGTATTTTATTTGTTCCTGAGTAAATCGGTTTGGCTGAGATTAAAGTTATAGTTTTTACACAGCTGAATAAACGTCAAGCAGACAGCTGATTATCAGAAGTGTGAGATGCTCGAGAATTTACTCCGGTGTCCTGTTATATTTTAGATGGCAAGGAGTTTATTAAACTCCACCGAAACAATCTGCAGATTTCATTAAAATTTAATAAACTGTCATCTTGTCTTTTTAGTTAGCACCTTAAACACTTAAAGCTGTAAGCTAATGATAGTTATATAAGAGCAGATGCTGCTGGTGCAATAAGCTGTACGTTTTATGTCCAATGGATTTGATTAGTCGACTAATCGCAAAAATAATCGGTGACTAGTCGACTATCAAAATAATCGTTTGTGGCAGCCCTATGTTGCAGCTTTAAGGCAGGGATGACTCCTGGAGTTGCTTTCTCACTGCATATGCTTTATTTCACAATCAGATCATAACAAAAACATACAGCAGCTCCTCTCCAACTCCTAGCCCTTTGCTGCGGTGGAAAAAGAACGACTCCAATCCCCTTCAGGGAACATACGTACAAAAGAGTTTTCCTGACACACCAATGGGGCGTTCAATGCCATCTTGTAAATATGAGTACTCTGGCAGAATAACAGTTCAAATGAAAAATACACCAGAACAAACAAGCAAACAAAAAAGAAGTGTGGGGTACCTTTGAACCAATGAACAAAGTATAACAATTTATACTTTTTAACATAACCCGGCCCCGTCAATATGTGTAACTCTCACACCTAGAACACAGACATTCTTTAAACAAAATCACCCATGATGTACAAGCAATTATCAGCACCCCTCCAGAAGCAGAAGAGAAAACTATCCGGTTGTTCAGTGATGACGTGACGAATCCTACTTCCGGGTCTAAAGTAGTCTGCGTTTAATATGGCTTTTGTGTTGTTAACATGTTTAATGTCATGTATTTTCTTCTATTTGATCTCAAAAAGCTCCTAAAACAGTCAGTGATCACTGTTGACCTCCCTCGGCTTTTATTACCGCTAATCATTTATTTAAGCTCAGTTTTTAAAACCTTAGGATGTAACTACAGCACAGCCCATGCAGCAGTATATGAATGACTAACCTCGTATTGTGGATGGATTATCTCAGTTGTTCTCCTGGCTGAAGTTTGGTCCTTTTACAGCATCCTGCCATGCGATTACATTTGTTCCTGACCACCGAGAACACTCACGATAACTTTTATCGAGTGGAAAAAAAGTTAGCTTGTTTATATTATGCTAACATAGCTGTGTCGCTAGCGGTCACGTAGCACATCATTATATACCAGTTAGCCCAACTTCAGTAACCCTACAAACGTCACTGCTGTTTAGTTTTCTGTCTTCATTTATGCTGGAAGTGATAGCAGAGCTGTACGTTTTAATTTGTTTCCAAAACCCCGCAGTCAGGACATGCTATATTGTATTTAGATAGAAGCTAGCGAGCTAACTCCCTGCTAACTTCTAACTCCGTTAAATGTCATAAATTCCGTTTTCATGGATGCCTGGATGTTAAACTCAATTGTTACACCTGGTAGAGCAGAACGCTGATCATTTTATTAAAGATGAAAGACTTTAGACAGTTTTTCAACTCTCAGTAATGCCACAGTGATCGTTTGATATATGGAGCTGCAGCGGAGTTTAGACCCAGACACGGCTAGTGACGTCAGACTGAACAACCGGATAATTGTCCCTGTAGGCTAAATATGCAGTTATTACACAATAATGAGTGACTCGAACCGTTGGTTGTGACTGACAGCAATAGAGACAAAGAAACAAACAGAAAGCTGGTTGGACCCAACACAATGTGCTCAGACACATTACACAGGAGATCCAGCAGAGTAACGTAGATTGCAATGAAGGAGAAACACATGATCTTTAACGGAGCACAAATTAGACTGTTGGAAGGCTGGTGATATATTTAAAGCACAAATCACATTTTATTGATAGCAGCATTATTGAATAAATAAAGTAGACTAAGTTTTGTTTATTTTTTATTTGTGATAAAGTTGTATGAAAGAGTTAGGATAGAAAGTGTTAAACAAGTTATTTGAATGTTGCTATTTAAACTATTTTGTACATTTTGTAAAGCATC
Organism: Mchenga conophoros; assembly: GCF_057382185.1. Lineage (NCBI taxonomy): Eukaryota > Metazoa > Chordata > Actinopteri > Cichliformes > Cichlidae > Mchenga > Mchenga conophoros. The sequence goes on from NC_140540.1 coordinate 21,850,943, forward strand.
TCGTACCTCTGCTTTATTGCTGTTGATGCCAAAGAAACATACATCAATACATACATCTACATTCAATGCTGGCATTTACAACTTTTAAGGTGATTTTAGACCTTGTGATTATTATATTTTTAATGTTTTTCCTCCCTCAGTTAAAAAAAATGCTGTTGCTATTTAAGCCCTTGTAAATACGACATTTGTGGAGGGGTCTTCGATGACAGTTATGTGAAGATGTTATGGGAAAAGGAGGGAGGGATGTGTATTTCTAGGGAAGAATGGACTCAGATGTGGGAATGGCAATGGAGGAGTACTTCCTCCAAAAGCTGGAGGGAGTTCGGATGGAAAACTCTGATAAGGTTCTTTATCACTCCATGTCAAAAGGCTCACTATGATGGGAATCCTCCCGTGTGCTGGAGAAACTGTGGATACCAAGGAGCCCATCACACCCATATTATGTGGGACTGTCCTGTGCTACGGACTTACTGGAAAGACATTCATGGTATATTACAAGGCATTTTTAACTGTACATTCCCTCAGGATATGAAGACAATTTTTTTTGGCTGTATACCGCAGAACTGGTCCAAAAATGACATATGTCTGTTAAGAGCTTTATTGGTTGCAAGTAAGAAATGTATAACAAAGAAATGGTCCTCGCAAGACATACCGACTTTGTCATTATGGTGGGAAATTACGTTAGAGATATATAGGATGGAGGAAGTAACAGCTCATGTTAATGACAGGATGGCCTGGTTCCATCTGTGTTGGGATAAGTGGGTCCAATACGTTAATACCTATAAACCGAATTTTCTCTTTAAAGCTTGAAACCACCAATTTAGTTAATTTGCTTACTCCCGACAGAGCTTTCTCCTTTTATTTTATATACCGTATATATAATTTTTTTCCTTTTTTTTTTCTCTTTCTTTCTCACTGTCTTTCTTCCTTCTCGTTTTGTTTCGTTTTTCTCTTGTAAACTGTGTTAATTAATGCCTGTAATCATCTTTGTGAGGTAATATTGTAGAAATAAAGAATATAAAAAAAAAAAAAGTAAATACGACATTTGACATTTTTGTAATTTTCAATTAATGCAGATTAAAATAAAATTAGCTTAAATCGAATCTGAATCATGCTTTCAGCTCTGACCTTTGGTTTCAGTGTTAATATATTTGTAATGCATTTTACCATGGTGTTGCTTTTTTGCAATCAAATTGATTTATTTATACTTTTTAACACTGCTCAACAGCCAGTTAAATTTAAGTAAATGGTTATAGATTAAACTGTGAAAGTAAATTCATGATCCTCTTTTTTCCTGCATTGGCTTTTTATCCACCTGTGGCATTTTTCTATAATATTGAAATTGGACAAAAATCAAAAGAAAATAAATAAATTAAGATTCTTCTCTTTTAACCTTTTGCGCAGCCTGGTGTTTAAATTTATTCTTGAGTTCCAGTGATTTCATTTCTAACGGACGAGAAACAGCAAGGTATGTGGCAGCAAGAAGAGCGTATATGTGACCGTGCGTATGTGAAACGACAACAGCAAAAGTAGGTCAGTGCATTGGCCAGCCAGAAAACACAGGCGTGGTGACCGAGGGAAGGGTGAGGAGGGGGAGGACGCTGCTGTGTGAAATGAGCGGGTAAGTGGATGAGTGTAGCTGCTGGAGAAATGCTAGCTGGGCTGTTACATCACCTATCGGCCTTATAGATTTACACATACAGTACATGGAGAACTTTCACTCCTACACGCCCCACTTAAACTTATACTGACCTAAAGTGAAGAAAATATAATCTGATCACACATTATTCAGCTTTAAATATTGTTCAGCTTTAAAGTTACTGTGCAACTGTGTGCTCACGACTTTGGCCTTGAGAGCGATAAGAAGCGATCGCCTCATCCTGCAGGCGAAAGATATGCAAGCGAAGAGACTAGAACACCCAAGGCCGATTTCCTTTTATGGAGTTGTTTTTCTGCTAATGAAGCACTTTCCTCACAACCCCCTCCTGTAAGTTTTAGAGAATATATACCCATCCTCACAGCAAATATTTGGAATCTCTTGATGTGAGCTGTTGTTGAGAAGTTGTCTCTGCCTCAATAAAAGTTCACTGATTCCCCATCTGCAGCAGGTGTCCGGTTGTCTTCATTCTCCGCCAGCCTGGTTAAGTCAATTCCTCCTTAACATCTAAAAGAACCTATTTAATGAAGGAAGACGGGTTCACTTTGTGTTTAATATTACTCTATTGCTGTTGTTGTTTTTTTTTATATCCTTCAAATGGCGTCACGAACAGGATCCGCTCCAGGTCAACTGGACGGAGGGGAGGAGATCGGCTGTGGTCTGAGTGAACGGAGTTTGGACAAAAGCTGTGTACACACAAAAACAAGGTAAGCAGACCTTTTATTTCTGCTATATTGAACATTATAAAAATACTTAGTGTCCAAACTCCTAGTAATTCATAACCAAAATTGTCTGGCTTACTTAAGGCTTGTTGAGAATCAGACAAGTGAATAAGAGATAAGTGAATAAGAAATAAGTGAATAAGTGAATAAAGATAAGAGTGAACTGAGGTCTGACCACGGTTGCAGCCGACGGGTTTGCTCTCCGGTGTCGGATACATACCTCAGCAGGTCTGGGACCTTGAAAGGGTTTATTAGTAACGCCTTTCTAAACAAATTAAAAGGTTAAAGGCCTTGAGAATATTTTTTAGTAATATTCTCTAAACTACAGAAGGGTTAGGAAGGCCCAGAGGACTTTATTAGAAAAGATCCTCTAAAACTTAAAAAAGAGAAGTACTGGTTGGAGTCCATAGGAGGGGTCCCTTTGATCAATAGGAGAAAACGGATCTCTTCTTAAAACCCCGATGATTTTAGTGTTTTAAATGTTTTGATGTTCTGTTTGATATTGGACACACATAAACACACGCTGAATGCTTGCTGTGGAACACTGGGCAGGACAGTTGGTTCTCCGTTGTTCACAGATTACACAATTAAAGGAACTAGGTTCCTCTTTTGGTTAAAATAATACACCACACATAGAATTTTTTTTTTTTTACACATTTATTACATACATAAGGAGGGTAATGAGTGACTGCAGGTAATGTATGAAGTGTGAATGAGACGTGTGAACAAGGTGACAACCAACTAGCACCCCTATCAGGAAGCTCTAGGCAAGGTTACCCGCCAGACTCCGGTTTGGTAGAAGCTTGGTAACACCTGAAGGGATATTTCAGTGCTGACTCACCTTTAAAGCAGCGCCCCAGCTGATTAGTGCCTAACAGAGGCAGAAACCCAGCTGGCCCAAATTCTCCTTTAAAATCAATAAATAGAACTTAGTAATGAGGCCGTTTTCAAGGCGGCGTACTTGAAACGGTAATTGATCAGCAAGGCTAGGCCTGGGCTATAGGTGCTTTTAAATTAGTCAAAAAGTTAGGGGTAACCTCTTCTGGCATATGTCTATGCGGGCCCGTGTGTAAATAGAACATAAATTACCGGTGTGTGTAAATAAAGTGTAAAATAGTGGTATAAACTGTCTGTTGAATTTCTCCTGAGTGTTGAAAAAAAAAAGGAAAAACTCTTTTCTGCTCTCTCTGAGAGAGGGGCTGTGTGTGTGAGACAGGAAGTGTGCATGCCCATAGAAGGAAAGAGATGAGGTAAACTCTGTGCAGATAGACCGAAGTAAAAAAAAAAAAAAAAAAAGGAAAAGGGTCTCTCTCTCTGTCTCTGTGAGAGGAAAAAGGTGGGGGCCGAGTGAGCCCGCGGGGCCGAGCGGGTCCGCGGGAGCGAGCGTGTATGCTGTATGAGGAAGAAGGGAGTGAGAGGGAGCGAGTGAAAAGAGTAATCGAGTATTTGGTGATTTTTTATTATTTCAGAGGCACTGGGTAAGAGTTTTGACTTTAGCTGTGAAAGTTGTGAAAAGAGCAGGTTTTTCTTTTGTTGTAGACTGTGAGTAATCGGTGTTTTTCTGCCTATTGTGCTGCGTGGAAGACACAGAAGTGTAGAAATGTTTGTGGTTTATCTTTGTTTGACGTTTTATATAGAGTTGGTTGATTCAGGGTGATTTCTCCCGTTTAAGGGAGGAGTTGCATTGTGGTTATGTTAAAGCTTTGCTGTAGGGGTATGTGTGTGATTTTGTGCTGGCTTCGCATGTTTAAATGGATGCATAGAAGTTTGTCAGTGAGAAATTGTTATGGTGGGGTTTTAAAGTTAGTAAAGAGTCAAACAACGCCCGCTGCTTTAAAAAGGCCCAAAACATCATAAAAGACACCTCACATCCTGGCCACTCCCTGTTCGAACTGTTGCCCTAAGGCAGACGGTACAGGGCAATCAGAGCAAGGACTAATAGACTCAAACACAGCTGTTATCCAACTGCAATAACACATCTGAATACTACAAAAATGTCCACCATGCCACTCTTGTGTTAATCTATGCACGGTCTGAAGCATGACGGTGGGAATACTTAGTATTTTAAGTATTCTATCTATTTTATTGATTGAATTTTATTGTTTTTTATATTTGATATTACTAGGGATGATGCAATGATCAGGGACCATTCTTAATGTCGTCGGTCTCATGACAATGACAATAAAGTTTTTGATTTTGATTCTGATTCTGAAATACACCCTCCTCAAGAGTTCAATGATTTAGGCAGTTATGTTTATACAAATACTAAATGTATGTTTAGTGTCTTCATACAGGTGTTTTTTCTTAACCTGGAAGCCTGAGTACGGCAGCAGAAGACAGGCCAAGCTTTGGCTAAAATTCACGGCTGGACACCAGAGTTGTCCTCACCCCTCCCGGTAAAACAAAAAAGAGAGAATGTAGTTTGAGGCGGGTTTTTCTTGCTGAGCTGCTCTGGGTGCTGTGTCCCTGAATCTCACCAGTGTTAACCTCTGGCGGAAGACATGGAGAAAAGGAAAAGATGTTCCTGGTAAATCACTGAAACAAATAAAACCACACACAACCAGAGAAAGATATGAGAAGGGTGAGGAACAGACACATGTGTGTGTTAGAGAAATGCCTCGTTTGAGAAAAAGTTAAAGTAACCCATATACAGACGCACCCATACATGCAATGAAGAAACAGCTTACATACATGTGCACGTACATGCAAGGTTAAAGTAGCGACACTTAACATACACCTGTTTTTAAATGATATAGTTTATACATTACTGACAATTAAACGCTTTGGGTTGCAGGACAACAAAGTAACGTCAAAAGACAAAGACACTGGTCTGAGGATTAAGTGAGGACACGACAAATTTAGTGGTTAAAAGGGTCGACTTGGGACATGTTTTTGTTGATTGTTTAAGACAAATGACTACTGAATGATAGGAAATTCCTTTTTAGGTTTCTAAACAGGATCTTAAGAATTTTAACACGTACCTGTGTTGTCCTGTCAACTTGAGGGGTTATGAGTTGATTATATGGTGAAAAAAAAAAAAAAAAAAAAAAACAAAAACAAAAAAGGGGGGAGACGAGATCTCGTTGTTTCTCCCCTCTCGGGATAACACAGCCAACACAGCACAGCCAACACAACATCATTTTCCTGTTCGCCTGTTTTGTTTTGTTTTTGTTTTTTCTGAGAGCCGAAGCTGACCTGGACTCCTACCCTCCCCTCTACCATCGTTGCCCTCTCCGCGACCATCTTTGACCCTTTGACCCCTGAAGGCCACAGCAGCTGGACTCACAACAACAACTTGAGGATGTCAACAGTGCTGCAAAAGAGTGATCTCATGCAGCAGAGACGGAGAGCACTAAACCTAAAGCCCGTTTCACTACACGGGGGAAATTCCCAGGCTGCGTCAGCTGACAGAGCTGTGACAAGACGCGCATTAAGCCCGGAGGAAAAGGGACGGTGAGCAGAAGGATGCTGACCTCTGAGAAGAGCCGAACAGCAGAGCTGCAGAAGGCCGTGGAGCAAAGTAAGGACAACATAAACAGACCCAAAGAGGAGGGGAGGACCCTAGGCCATGCGTCAGGCCGCTGGTTTACCTAAACTACAGAACAGGAAGGTGATGAACACAAACATATACCAACACACGAACACACACTTCTGCATGCGCCTACTTAGAATGAAGGGAAACACACACATGAACACTTATGCACTTGTTGAGGGAGTAAAAACTGATACATACCCATGCACTAAAATCAAAATGTTGATTTAATTTACTAAGAAGTGACACACAATGCTCCAGCTGCTGCAATGAAGAATGCTTTACTGACAAAGGCTCAATGCTGCACACAACAAAGTCAAATACAGAATTTGCTATAATAATAAGCCCAGAGGGCATTTGTGTGGTCTGGGGAGCAGAGTCCGGAGCGGTTTGGTTATGAAAATGATGCCCGTGCGAGATATCTGGGGCTTAAGGCCTCGACTTAATTGTTTACTCTACACTAAAAAGAAAAGAAAACACTCTGAGCAGTGGTGCAGAGTGAAAACGAGGAATTAACACTCTAATTTTTTCAAAGTAAACGCTTCGGACCCCGCGGGACACTCAGCTAAAACAAACGGACTGACTGGTAAAAGCTGACAAGACTTGACCATGACTCAAGGTTAACCACCTCCACCTAGATAGGATAAAAGGGTGGATGAATTTATGTGGGTTTCTTTTACAGGAGTAGAAGGATGACAAAATATTCGAGGATGAGTGAACCTGTAAATGCCATTTTTGTGTCTTGTGTTGCTTACAGAGGTAACTGCGCAGCGTTACCATTTACATTTTCTTCCCTACAGGGTTACAGTTTTAATGTTTTTCTATTACAGGATTTCTGGGCGGATGTGTGAAGAAACGGTGTTTATGGGTTAGGAGTTGGGGATGCTATTACACTGTATTCTGGTGAGAGTGTTGGGGGAGACACACCCTGTCTTGAAAACTGTGATTCTTTTACAGGAAATGTTTTATAGCACCTATGGAATGAGGATGTCTGACTACGGTCAATGTGCTGCTAATGTTTGCTTTGCTTTGGTGAGAGGGGTGCAGTAGAAAACAGACAAGTGACATGACAACAAGTAATAATAACAGATAACAAATTTGGGGACAGTTTGACCTAGAGCCCACTAACTGGCCATTAGGGGCTCTCTCTCTCATTGCCCAAAGGGTGAATAAAGCAAATTGTGGCAATAATAGTGATTTAATGATTGGAGAAACCTGAACATGATACTTGTCTGTTAAGCTGAATCGTTTATTACTCTTATGATTTTCCGGTGGGACTATGAAGATTTTTTGGTACAGATTGCAGGTTGTTGCTCTTTAACTCCTAGGACACGCCCTTGGCGAGGTGGGAGGAACTGGACCACCTTTCTCTGCCCCATCATCCTCTATTAGACGACATCCAAGCTAAGTAAACATGTCTTGGCTCTTTCCCCATGAAATGACAGGCAGGCAAAGATGTTGCGTCTTTCTTTGCTTCCTGGCCCTGGGTCTCATTCCCATTGGCATAATCATGATCTGTGAAGGGCCCCCGACACTTCTGACACCTTTAAGTTCAAAAGCTTCGCCCCCTTCTGACAGTCCCAATCTGACAAATGTAGCCCCTAGGATCTTGCCCACCACTTCCTCTCCAGTTTTACCATATTCACTTTTGAATGTCCTTAGCAGTTACCGTTCTGAGTTTATTTTACGGTTGATTTATTCTTTCACATTTTCACGTTTATATCTCTCATTATTATAGTATACTCTGTACTCTCCACATTTTTATCATTACTTATGCTTTTTGGTTGTTGAGTTACAGGAACTGTTAATTTTGTGTCACTACCCTGGTTGCACTAACTCGTTGTACCCTTGTGTGCAGGACAGCTGTTACTGCTTTCATCGGGAACCGAGACTGCTTGCAGCCGACCCCTGGGCAGGGTGGTGCCTGGACTCTTTTCTCCTCATCTGCAATGACAGATAAAGACAAATGAAAAGACCCGAGGAGTTTTTCGAGCCAGGCTTCGACACGTCTCTGTGTTCCTTTGATTGTTACTTATTTTTGTGTGTTGACCCATTTAAGATGGGTCAAAAGGGGGATTTGAAGAAAATATAATCTGATCACACATTATTCAGCTTTAAATATTGTTCAGCTTTAAAGTTACTGTGCAACTGTGTGCTCACGACTTTGGCCTTGAGAGCGATAAGAAGCGATCGCCTCATCCTGCAGGCGAAAGATATGCAAGCGAAGAGACTAGAACACCCAAGGCCGATTTCCTTTTATGGAGTTGTTTTTCTGCTAATGAAGCACTTTCCTCACAACCCCCTCCTGTAAGTTTTAGAGAATATATACCCATCCTCACAGCAAATATTTGGAATCTCTTGATGTGAGCTGTTGTTGAGAAGTTGTCTCTGCCTCAATAAAAGTTCACTGATTCCCCATCTGCAGCAGGTGTCCGGTTGTCTTCATTCTCCGCCAGCCTGGTTAAGTCAATTCCTCCTTAACATCTAAAAGAACCTATTTAATGAAGGAAGACGGGTTCACTTTGTGTTTAATATTACTCTATTGCTGTTGTTGTTTTTTTTTATATCCTTCAAAAGTCAAATCTATACTTTAAACTTTATCTCAGGTTTCTAATTACTTCTATTTAATTAGGACTTTTTGGTCAAATGTACTTTGTTTGGAGTAGCAAAAATGTTTGGTATATAACTTGGTATCTTGGTATATACATATACAAATATACATGTATATTGTTTTTTACATTTATATCTTTATAGTGATTTGTTTTTCCTTCGGGAGTATATAGACATAAATCACTTTAATATCACTAACAAATAAATAATAATTGTGATAAATAAATTAAAACAACAAAATATTTGGCACAGGGAAGTCAGCACTTGACAGGCTGTCTGTGGGATGTTATTTCACTTTTTGTTGCCGATGTTTAATCACTGACACCGCAATCACACTAGAGACCGGTTGGTGATCCCCTGGCAACCTCCAGTTGTTAGTGACAAATGTGGGTTCCTTAACCACTTGGATGTTGCTAGGTGAAACTGGTCACAAACATAGCACTGCACCGAAAACCTTCTTGTGCTCGCTTTGGTTGCTAGCAGATTGCTCCAGTTACTGGAGTTTGGTGGACCACACCAAGTTGTCTGCAATACGAATTTCACTGATTACCACGAATTAGAGATGGACCGATCCGATATTACGCATCGGTCCGACACTGACCTAAATTACTGGATCGGATATCGAAGAGAAATAAAAAATGTAATCAGATCCATTAAATATCACAAAATCATTTAACAAAACTTGCGACATGGCGTAACTCAGCTCATAACCTTAGCACGTCGGAGCAGCATGCGTCATGTGATAGAGCGGCTGTGGCGTGCAAGACCTGTCGGTGGTCTGGTTGAGTATTTAGTATTTATTTATTTATTGTCATTGTCAAGAACAATGAAATTGCGTTTGGGGCTTCCATACAACCCCAAAAAAAGAAGAAAATAATAAATACCCCTTAAAACCCAAGTGTACATATTTAACCCAGTGTGACTCCAATGCAATAAGACAATCCTTAGCAATAATGTTCATAGAAATTCAGACAAAGACCTGAGAAACATGACAAAATACAACAATGCAACCCATTCAATATTATTGTACTGTGAGATATGATATCAGATATGATAGTTATCTATTTAAGAAAGAGGGGGGGGCAGGAGGGGGAAGAGAATAAAGATATGATGCACCAATGCAGACCAGTTCATTGCTATTAAGAAGTTGGATATGGTTATTGTCCGTGAGAGGGGGGCAGAGAGTTCAGGAGCCTCACAGCCTGTGGATACAGGCTGTTGGCCAGTCTGGATGTTCTGGCCTGTATAGACCTGTACCTTCTCCCTGAGGGCAGCAGATGGAAAAGGTGGCGCGCAGGGTGATGTTGGTCCCGCAGGATACTGTGCACCCTCCTCAGACAGCGAGTGGGGAAGATATTACTGATCTCTGGCAGACTTGTTCCAATAATTCTGCCAGCTTCCTTCACCACCCGCTGGAGTGCTTGCTGATCGGTCTTGGTGCAGCTGGGGAACCACACTAGAAATCCATACGTCAGAACGCTGCTGATGGCACAGTTGTAGAAGTTCAACATCAGAGATCTGGGAACGTGTGCGCTCCGCAGTCTCCTCAGGTAGTAGAGGCGCTGTTGGGCCTTCCGTACAACTGAGGTGATATGGTTGCCCCAGGACAGGTCCTCGGTCACAGTTACCCCCAAGAATTTAAAACTGCTCACCCTCTCCACCGCCTCACTGCCAATGAAGAGAGGCAGATGGTTGTTATGACCCCTCTTCCGGAAATCTACAATGATCTCCTTGGTCTTTTTGGTGTTTAAGACCAAGTTATTGTCGTGGCACCATGACTCTAGTTGTTGCACCTCTGTCCTATAGTTTGTCTCATCATTGTTGGATATAAGTCCGAGCACTGTAGTGTCATCTGCAAACTTAACAATGAGATTGGACGCGCAGGAGGAAATACAGTCATGGGTGAAGAGAGTGTATAGCAGAGGGCTCAGAACACACCCCTGAGGGGCACCGGTGTTGACCACAAGGGTGGAAGAGGTGTTCTTACCCACTCTGACACTCTGTCTACGGTTAGTGAGGAAGTCCACAATCCAGTTGCACAGAGAGGAGTTAAGTCCCAGTTGGTGGAGTTTGGGACGTAGTTTGTATGGCCGGATGGTATTAAAAGCCGAGCTGTAGTCTACAAAGAGGAGCTGTGCATAGGTATTCCTGTGTTCCAAGTGCTTCAGTAATGTGTGCAGCACTGTGGCGATCGCATCCTCGGTTGACCGGTTCTCCCTGTATGCAAACTGGTGCGAGTCCAGGGATGGTGGAAAAGCAGCTCTGATGTGTTTAATGACCAGTCTCTCCAGGCATTTGGCGGGAATGGGGGTGAGTGCCACAGGTCTGAAATCGTTCAGACATGTGACATTTGACTGTTTTGGGATGGGAACGATGGTTGCTGCTTTGAAACAGGATGGTACCAGTGAACAGGACAACGAGGTGTTATATATAGAGGTGAAGACGTCCGCCAGGTCTTTTAGCACCCGGCCCAGCACTCCATCCGGCCCGGCCGCCTTCCTGGTGTTAATGCTCCGGAACACACGCCTCAGCTCATGAGTGCTCAGGACCGGAGCAGGGTCGGTTGAGGGGAGAGGGGACAGGACAGGGTCGGTGTTCTCCCTGTCAAAACGGGCATAAAAGAGATTTAGATCCTCAGCCAGAGTAGAACTGTCGGCTGAGGGTGATGGTGTTCTTCTTTTGTAGTCCGTGATAGCCCTGATGCCCTCCCAGACCTGCCTTGGGTTTGTGTTGTTCTCAAACCTGGGTGTTGTTCTCAAACCTGGCCTCGATACGCCTCCTGTGCTGCTGCTTGGCAGTCTTGATGCCTCTTCTCAGGTTGGCCCTGGCAGCACTGTATGCCTCCTGGTCCCCGGATTTGAAAGCGTTGTTCCTTGTTCGAATAAGTTGTTGAACTCCGTGTGTCATCCAGGGTGGATTATTAGGGAACACACGGAATCGTTTCCAAGTTGTTACATTGTCCACACAGAAACAGATGTAGTCCAAGACAGTGGAGGTGTAACTGTCCAATGCGACACGATTGTCAGTGTCCTGCACCTTGAATACATCCCAGTCTGTGCAGTGGAAACAGTCCTGAAGCATCGGAATAGCATCCTGCGGCCATGTTCTCACGGTTTTGGTTGTAATCCCAGTGCTCTTGATCTTTTGTGTGTATATTGGGTGTAGCAGAAGGGAGAGATGGTCTGACCCAGGTGGGGATAAGCCTGGGCTCTGTACGCATTCGCCATGTTGGTGTACACCTGGTCCAACGTTCTATCTCCTCTGGTAGCACACTTCACATTACGGTGGAAATTGTGAAGTACAGATTTCAGGTCCGCGTGGTTAAAATCCCCAGCCGCAATAAAGACACTGTCCGGGTGTGCTACCAGGCTGTTATTGATGCTGCTGCTCAATTGTGCTAACGCTAGCTTAGCATTAGCATCTGGTGGAATGTAAACAGCGCAGATGTAAACGGCAGAAAATTCCCGAGGGAGATAGAATGGACGGCACTTTAACACCAACAGTTCTACCTCCGTACTGCACAGTTTTTCCGTTACCGTGACGTTCGTGCACCAAAGGTTGTTAATATAGATGCACAGCCCCCCGCCAGTCTTCTTACCCGAGTCCGCAGACCTGTCGGCTCGATAGGCGGTGCGGCCTGCTAGATTGATAGCCGCATCGGGAATGGCGCTGTCCAGCCAGGTTTCAGTGAAAATCATGCACGAACAGTTATTAAAAGTCCGTCGAGTGGCGATCTGCAGTCGTATTTCATCCAGTTTGTAACGGATTGAACGGGCGTTGGAGAGGAATATGATCGGGAGTGGTGGTTTAAACGGACTAGTCTTTAGCCGTGCCCACAGGCCTCCCCGCTTGCCTCTCTTCTGCCTCCGCTCGCAACGTCTCCTCCTGCGGCTTGCTGTTGCGGGTAGCCCCGGGGGTTGCTTAACGATCTCCGGGGGGATGAGATACTCGGATGTTAGTTGAAGATCTCCACGGCTTAGTTGTAGTAGATCATCTCTGTTGTATTGAAGTAACCCCAGACTGTGTGAAATAATACACAGTACCACCAAAAGTGCAAAAGTGTAGGAGCTCCGGGCCGCTGCGTCTGCGCGCCGCCATCTTGGTTGCTGCTGAACCTTTGAACCTGGTTGAGCAGTTGGAGCCTCGGTGCTATTTGGTGTTTGGTGCTTCGGCTGTTAAAGTGCATCTTATCTTAATTTTTTGGATTCTTTCCTACAGTTTTAATACTTCTTAATGGTTTTCAGATCCTGATAATCCGAGCTGCAAAGCAGAAGGGCATCCAGGTCACATGCGAGGTCGCCCCTCACCACCTCTTCCTATGTGAGGACAATGTGGCGCAGATCGGCGACGGTCGAGCGCAGGTTCGACCCATGCTGGGAACACGCGAGGACATGGAGACACTCTGGGAAAATCTGGACATTATCGACTGCTTTGCTACAGACCACGGTCAGAGAGCATTCATTTTCTGTCACCGATCATGCAGACAGACTTGTCTTCGACCTTCCTGAACTGTACGGTTTTTGTTTTGTTTTGCTAGCTCCTCACTCTGTAGACGAGAAGAACAGTGAGCGTCCTCCTCCTGGTTACCCCGGTCTGGAAACAATGCTGCCTCTGCTGCTCACCGCCGTCAGTGATGGACGTCTGACTCTGGATGATATTACCAGACGTCTTTATGACAATCCACGCAGGATCTTCAACCTGCCCGTTCAGGAAAACACCTACGTGGAGGTAAACAGACAAACACAATTAAAGGGAATTCATTTTAAGGAGACATTATTTTGATGCAGTAATTAGCAGCCTATCTGTACTCTGATGAAATATGTTCCTAATTATTTATCAATTACTTGTCTTTCAGGTGGACCTCGAGCAGGAGTGGGTTATTCCTCAGGCCATGCAGTTCACTAAGTCTAAGTGGACTCCTTTCGAAGGTATGAAGGTGAAAGGTAAAGTCCGCCGCGTGGTCCTGCGAGGAGAGGTGGCCTACATCGACGGCCAGGTCAGCATTCGTGCATTTTGCTTTTGAACAAGAAAACAAAGAGAATAAATGTAGTTGATCTAATAAAGTACGTGTCCTGTCTCCTTCAGGTGCTCGTGCCTCCAGGTTACGGTGAGGATGTGAAGACTTGGCCCACTTCTTCCACCCATCCTCCAGAACCTGTCAAAGAAACTCCAATGGTAATAAAAGTGAATGCGGTAATAATGCAGCTGCCTTCCATGCTTTCTGTTGTAAGATAAAGACTCTACAATAATATTACATCACATTGGTGTTTTGGCCACCACCATGATTATTTTTGGAGCCAAAATTGACCAGATTTAAGAAGAGAGTGAAGTTATCTGCCAACACTAACACACTTCTTTAGCAGCCATAGCCATGAAGAACGTGCACACAGCAGCAGATATCGGCTAGTTGATGCTAAGTAAACGTAACTGAAAGAAAACACTAGAATTTCATTCAACAAATTGAATAAAAGAACTTCTTAGATGTAATTAGTTTAAAATGCTGTAAAAGACACAGCAAGCAAAATCGAGAGGTTCAGATCAGTGATTAAAGTTGGTGTTTCTTCCATGCCTGAAATGTCTGGTAGGAGGCAAACAGCAGGTATCAACTTGTTCCTTTTGAAATGTGGAGGAAAAGCAGCTCCTCACTTTATTTCTAAGAAAGAGGTCTTAGACACCACCGTTTGGAGGAAGCTCTTTTCCGGTGCTTATATCCCCGGTCTTCTTTCTTATGAGCGTAGATGACATCTAAAAAGTTCACAGAATTTGAACGTACAGCTAACAGAGTTTAATTACAAACAAAAACATTTAAAGCCTGTACTTAGAACTGTTTTGAGTGTTTCTTGAACTCCTCTATGTGGGGATTACTTCATGTGTTTTGTTTACATTAATTCTGCTCCATCAGACTCCTGAGCGTCAGCGTCCAACTCCACCCCGGGATGGAGTGCGGACTCGAGCTGCGAGCCCACGACGCATTGGTGGAGAAAGCCGCTACCTGCTGCCGTCCCGCATCCACCGTGCCTCTGATCCCGGCCTGCCACCTGGTATTACAGCTCCCAGAATGCTTTGGAACAGCAGTTTTTTGTTTTACCTCGAGGGTTTCTCCCAATGTTGCTCACACTTTACGTTTGATGGTTCAGAAGGAACGAAGCCTGGAAATACTCAAGGTATCTCCTAAACGTGCCTCATGTTACTGCACTATTCACTAATTTCAGTTATGTGCTGTTACAATGGTGGATGTTCGTATCAAACATGACCAAAGTTATAGAATGATGAGGTACCTTAAAGTAATCCCTCATTCCTCATGCCTTCCTGTTCAGGGTAAAGTAATGGCCTCCATATTCTATGAGGTCAGCACTCGCACCAGCAGTTCCTTCGCAGCGGCCATGCAGCGTTTGGGCGGCTCCGTCGTCCATTCCAGCGAGGCCACTTCCTCCTCGCTGAAGGGAGAATCGCTGGCGGACTCTGTCCAGATCATGAGTGGCTACGCTGACGTCCTCGTGCTGCGTCACCCAACACCTGGAGCTGTAGAGGTGGATTTTAGATGGATACTTTTTTTTATTAAAAGTTTTCTTTACGTAAAAGAAAATAAACACTAATTGGTCATAAAAGTAACTGCAGCAGCACCCTGTTGTGTGTTTTTTGATGCTTGTTTAGTTTGAAGATGAGTTTTTAATATCTTACGCACGTGACTCCTCCTTCGTATTGTTTGCTGATGATACCACTCTGTACTGCTCAGGTAAAAACTTAGAACAGCTTCTGACTACAGCGGAAAAGGAGTTAAATATATTAAAAAACTGGTTTGATGTAAATAAGTTATCATTAAATATAAAGAAAACAAAATTGATTATTTTTGGCACTAGACAAATGAAAAATGTATCTAAAATAAGGGTTAATGGAATTGAAATTGAAAGAGTGTACGAAAATAAATTTCTTGGAGTGATAATTGATGATAAGCTGAGTTGGAAGTCTCATATAAACCACGTGAAAACAAAAATGTCAAAAACCATTGCTATTCTCTATAAAACAAAGCATGTCCTGAACAAAAAATCATTATACACACTTTATTGTACTCTGTTGCTTCCATATATGACTTACTGTCTGGAGATATGGGGTAATGCATATAAAACGAACACTCTTCATATTTTCAAGTTACAAAAAAAAGCTATAAGAATTATAAACCAATCAAACTATATAGAACCAACTAACATTTTGTTTATTAATCTGAATACCCTGAAATTTTATGATTTAGTTGAATATAAAATGGCACAGATAATGTATAAAGCACAAAATAACTTGCTTTGCCCCAGTACTCAGAAGCTGTTCAAAGTCAGAGAGAGTCAATATGACTTAAGGGGAACAGATTTCTTTAAAAAAAACAAGATAAGGACAAATATAAAGCAGAGATGTGTTTCTGTTAGAGGAGTTAACCTGTGGAATAGTTATGACAGTGATTTAAAAAGGTGTAGTTCATTTTCCTTGTTTAAAAACATGTTTAAAAATAGAGTAATAGAAAAATATATAAATCAAGAATGAAAAGAGCAAAAAGGAGAAAAAAAAACAACCTCTTGATTCTTTTGCTTTGATGTAGTTACTTATCTAAGGTGGAAAGTTTTTTTTTCTTTGGTTTTTTTTTTTTTGTTTGTTTGGTTTTTGCTTTGTTTTATTATTTTCTTCAAGCCCTGTGTACAGGAGCTGCATACAAAAAGATATTTTGTGAAAAGGGTTGGCGTAATAAGCAAATGCTTCAGCCAATACCTTTTGATTAGCCTTGTCTCATGCTTTCTTTCTTTATGGTAGATTTTTGTTCTGTTTTCACTGTTTTTTTTTTTTGTTTGTTTTTTTTTCACTGTTTTCACTGAGATTTGAATTTGAATGCTAATCAATAAAATCAAAATCAAATCAATTCTCAGAGCGCGTCCCGTCAGTGCCGTAAGCCGCTGATCAATGCTGGCGACGGTGTCGGGGAGCATCCCACTCAGGCCCTGTTGGACGTCTTCACCATCAGAGAGGAGCTGGGAACGGTCAACGGCATGACGGTGAGCGACATGATTCCTTTTTAATTTAATCTTCAGCCAGAATAAAACTTTACATGAAAACATGTTAAAACTGTGGCGTCTGTCAGATAACGATGGTTGGACATCTGAAACATGGCCGAACGGTTCATTCCCTCGCCAAACTGCTGACCCAGTACCGCATCACTCTGCGTTACGTGGCTCCCAAAAACCTCCACATGCCAGCAGAGATCGTCAGCTACGTGGCCTCAAAGGGCATCAAACAGGTGAGGACTAAACATGGTTACACAGCAAAGAGGAGTTTTCACAAATATGTACTAAAAACTGCTAATTTAAAAAACATGTTTGTTTGCAGGAGGAGTTTGACAGCATCGAGGAGGCTCTGCCTGACACCGACGTCCTCTACATGACGAGGATCCAGAAGGAGAGGTTTGCATCTGAGGAGGAGTACAAAGCCGTAAGTTTCATTTCACCGACGGGTTTTATTTTGTGACACAGATACTTGCATATACTCACAGCGCATCTGTAGTTAGGCCTGGTGCTTCCTGCCTCATGCTGGCCCGGTAATCGTTTTTGATATCGTTCAGTTGGTCTCATGGTGACATTTTCCCTAATCCACTATTCTGCACTGCAAACTCCACTGACTCCATCTGGTGAAGCTGGGGTTTGTCTGCATTTGGAGTTCATCTTTAGTGGAAAGCAGCTGATTTGTTCAGTTATTCGTCACAAAGTTCTTTCCAAATGAAATATTTCTAGAGGCAAAACTATTAAATAGAATTGTCTTAAGAAAACAAGAAGATATGCGAGAAAGAAGGCGTTCCCTCACCCCTCTACAGATGTAAGCGTGTGGGGAAATATGGAAGTGGAACCCTTTAGCTAAGCATTCATAGGTGCAGACAGAACCAATCAGCTCAGGTCTCATGTGAATGGATGATCCCGGAGTATTTGCAGTAAAATAAGATTAGAGTATTTTTGATCTTTAACTGTGACTCTGTTGTTTCTCTCAGTGTTTTGGTCAGTTCGTCCTCACTCCTCACATCATGACTGGAGCCAAACAGAAGATGGTGGTGATGCACCCGCTGCCCAGAGTCAATGAAATCAGGTGAGACGCGCTCAGTCAAATGTCTGACAACAATATCAGTTCCAGCTGTGTTGTTTAAATGTTGCTTGAGCCCTTAAATGGGCTGCAGAAATGTAACGTTTTGTGTACAATGTCTAATTTCAGTACGATTTCTTTTAACAAACTTAAATTTGAACTGAATTTTATTTTAACCCACCTTACATTATTTGCTATTGTGTTGATTAAGTGGACTAATGATCTGTTTCTCTTTATTTCTCTCAGTGTGGAGGTGGACACAGACCCGAGGGCGGCATATTTCCGTCAGGCGGAGAATGGCATGTACATCCGAATGGCCCTGCTGGCCACCGTACTGGGCCGATAACTCAGTGTGCTGCTTCTTTGTCAGTAGTAATATACCTATAGCTTTTTTGCCCCCCCCCCCCCCCCTTCTGTTTCCCCCCTCCCCTATCCCCCTCCGCGTCCATGTGCGTGTGCACATGCGCGAGAACGGACTTTTTGCACATGCATGTGGGTCCAGGGGTCATATGAGTTCACATGTGTTTAATAGCGTATTATTTAATGAAACCATTATGTGTTTTAATTAAACTCTTTTTAAAGGATTGTATAGGTCTCAGAGTTCTGTTATTTAGACATAGATGATGTAATTTAACTACTTTAGGGGTATTTTAACTAGTTAGGAGCATTTTGCTTTTTTTAGTGCTATTTAGGAGCAAATAGTTTTCAAACAGAGGGCCGCAAATAACAGGTATCCCTTTAGAAATAAACAGTGATACTTCTAAAAACCGTGTATTCCCACACAGCATTTAATTTAGCTAGTTTAGGAAGATTTCACTTTTCTAATAGTTTCACAGGTTAATAGTTTTTAAATAGAGCACCACAAACAACATGTATTCTTTTAGAAATAAACTGTGATACTTCTAAAAAACATATTCACACCTAGCCACACTCTGTAACAGTTAGACAGAGGGTGTTGCAGCTAGGCTCCCAACAGTCTGCAAAAGAAGTCATGAAGCAACAAAATAGGCTCCCTTATCAAGAGCATCCCAGCCCAAAGGTGTTTCTTCACAAATGGTTACTTCCATTATCTTATCATGTCAGAGGCCAACAGAAACCGTGTCCAACAGAGTCTCCAAAGGCTTTCCACCTTTCTTCTTTACATCGTGCTCTTTTATCTCTACATCTCAGAGATCAACTGAAAGTAGCTCCACCTATATAAAAACACCCCATCAGACACACAGTATTTTCCTCAGCACTTCACAACTGCCGCAAGGTATATCGTTTTAACTTGAGTCTCGTTTTAACTTGCGTTGGAGCCGACTTTGCTACCCACACAGAGCGTTTCTGACAGTCAGGCGCTGCTTATACAATAGAGAAAAGCAACAATGCAGAGTGTTTCTCTGCTCCAAGAAATCAAAGGGCCTTTCACAAGGTAAGCATGTCTGTTATACCCAGGGCATAAATGTCTGTATGTCAGTGCTGATTATTCAAACCCTGTTTAAAATGTGACACATATGTTGTCCGAAAACATTTCCTCTAAATTTGCAAAGTTACTGATTTAAAAAATATATATTTTCTAATTTTTAGTTGCATGTCAAACATATGATAGACTCTAGAGTATATTTATATAGCTAAATTCACAATGGTATAACCGTGCTAAATAAAAGAGGCCCAAGCACCAATGCACTCTAATCCACTCAGCTAAACTGTATGTTGATAAGTACATGAAGCGTACCTCTACCTCTACAGCTGAAAACAGTTTGTATCCGCACTCTGAGGGTCTGCTGAATTGTTTTTAATACGGCACTTTTTGACGAACAGATGTTGAAATCCTCTTTATTGGAGAAACTGTCCCTAAGCTATTGTTGCTCATACTTACTGAGGTCCCTAGCTACTTCCTTACTATGTCAGTAAACTTTTTTGAAAAGGAAGCTGTTGTAGATTTAAAGAAACATCTTAATTGAAGCAAAAGCAAAAAAAAACTGGAATGAATTTTATGTGACTGTTCATATTAAAGCCAACAACAAGTGAAAATCCAAAAACAGCTCCAAACCTTTGTATTAATGATATCCCCCCTCTCTCTCTGTGTGTGTGTGTGTGTGTGTGTGTGTGTGTGTGTGTGTGTGTGTGTGTGTGTGTGTGTGTGTGTGTGTGTGTGTGGCTCATACAATGGTATAAATGTATTCTTTGCGATACTTTATAAATATGAAGCTAAAGATTTTGAGTTCGTGCACATTGTGAAGCAAGAATCTAAATATTTGTGTCACAATGATTTCTATAAAAGCATGTTGTTTATGGGGATAATGCAACAAATCTTTTGTGCGTCCTATCAATGATAATTGAAGAGGAACCCTGGCTCAGGACATATTCATGACAAGTGACAGCGCAGACAACTACTAATGAGAGAACATGTTTTATCATCATAAACACGGTGATATGAAGAATCGTTAAAGTGTCACTTCAGTAATGTTGACTCATGTTTTTAATAATGACTTTAAAACACTAAACTCTAATTTCTGTGGTTTGTTTTAAGTTTACAGAATATAACATGTGGTAAGACGACGAGTTTTACTTCTCACTGTCCGTGTTATGTGTATCTGTCACGGTTCTGGGTCGGTTCGACCCAGCATTCTGTGTTTATTGTTATTATAATCATTTGAATTCTATGTTTCTGTTTATTCATGTTTAAGGATTTGTTCTTGGGTTGTGTCTCACGTTAGTTTAGTTCAGGTTCCATGTGTCATTTTCTGTCTGTCTCTCTATGTCGAGTCTGCGTCTTAGTGTGATGGTTTCTTGTTCCTGTTTTATTGTGAAGGTCTGCGTCTCATGTGAGTGTGTTCAGTTTTACCTCTGTCTCGTCTTGTTGATTATTCCCAGCTGTGTCCACCACCTGTGTGTAATTCCCCTGTGTTTCTCTGTGTATTTAAGTCGTGTCCTCTGTCATTGTAGTTGCTGGTCTGTCTGTGTATCCACCATGTCTCTCCCGTGTGGTCTCCCTGCTGTCCATCGTCATTCTCCTCTGCTCGTTCTCATTCTTGTCCAGGTTTGTGCTCTGTAGTTTAGTTCGTGCTCCATTTGCTGTTTGTCTATATTTATTTCATATTTAATAAACCACCCTCACCCCTTTACAAGTGCCTGCTTTTGGATCCTCCTTTATTTTCCACACGGCTCATCTCTCTCGCCGTGACAGTATCTATTTATCATGTATGCTACTTTGCTCTGTGGACTGTAAAATGTTTCATTGTGTTCATGAAATAAACCAGACTTTCACTGTCTGCATCTTTTACTGTTTTTCTGCTTTTGTTCACTCCAAGTTTGACAAAACCTACAGATATCCAGAGTTAACTCACTAACAATGGGGAGCAGTCTCAGTGTATTTAGCTGCTTTTTCCCTGAACACAACCAACCGAGAGAAACGCCTGTAGGCCTCACTTTGGTCATTTTGAACGCTGAAGGAGATTTGTTCAATAGACACCTTATACAAGTGTTTCCTGCACTTAATCCATCACTACTATGTTCTATTTAAATCCAGATTCCTTTTATAGTTTGCAGTGAAATTTGTTAAACCGTTGCTTAATGGGACAGAAGTACAAGTCGCTCTTTACTAACACATTTGTAGATGAGTTTAATGCTGAACAACACAGCTAGCAGTCTCACACACTCTTTAGGTTTTTCAAGTTATGTGTGTAAGGGTTTAGTCTATCAAACCTTACCCTTTTCTCCTCAGTATCACAACAGTATGACTCCCAAAGTACGGCTCAGTAAACAACCAATGATTCTAAAGCCAGAACAGAAATATACAGTTGGAAGATGAATGATTGCGTTTTTATGATGTGTAGTAAAACGACCCCCTCTTCTTCTTCTCTGTGTTGTTCTTGTGTGTGTGTGTGTGTGTGTGTGTGTGTGTGTGTGTGCGCCTTAGAAGTCAATTAATACATTAGCCATACTTAAAAAAACATCTGAATTTCATTTAGAACTGAGATTGTAAGTTGTAAGCAGAAATCTTATGCACAGCCAGAAACATGTTTCCCCACTTTCACAATGCTGAGGTGCCAAATCCACAACCCCCAACAAATGGTTTATTACACGCAGGTGTGAAGGGCAAGCTTTACTTACACAGCCTCACACACAGTAGATTTTTAAAGTTTTTTTGGGTACAGGGGTTTAGCCACAGATGCAACATCCACTTTTGATAAAGATCACTCCACCTGTTTATTTCTTAAGAAATTAAGCATCTTTATTAAGCTCTTATTTATACATGTCTACACATTAATAGACACCGTGTGCTCTGAGACATTATAGTCTTCTACTTCTGCTTCCATCGGTTTGCATTTTAAACTCCCAACCTTTCAGGTTGTTATGAACGGCTTATATTTCTAACATTTTGTGATGTAAAAGTGAACCATGTTTTTTTTTTTTTTAATTTTCTGTTTGATGGAAGGACTTAAGACACGAGTTATTTAAACAATTCTAAATGACCGTGTGATGGCCATAGCACTTTATGTGGGCCAAATGTGTTAAGGATAATGTTTATCAATGTAAAATTGCAAAGAACCTTTGAATAGATTATAACATTTTGTAAACAGTTACCTCAGAAGCTGTACTGGTAGATCTATGTATGTAAGGTAAAACTTTCCACAGTACTTCCACTTAAGTAGCTAAACACATAAAGTCACCCTTACCAATAATCCACTGCTCCTTGAAAAAAAGTAGCACAAACAGACAACTGACTGAGCAATGATAAGTAGAGCTACCCGAGGCCGAGACTCAAGCAGAAGAAAATTAAAAGTTGTTGTTTTTGTGGCTCGAAAAATTAAAGAAAGTATGTTTAATAATTCAACAAGACCCGCACCTTCAACACATGTACATTCAAATTTTGGAACAGGCTCAACATTGCTGCTGTTCAATAGTTTTTATCCGTTTGAAAAAGTCATTTTACGGCTTTAATGTTTCCAGCTGATAAGGAGAATGAGTGCGTTTCAAATGTGCGTCCAAAGGCTTTAAACATCTGCTTTGTCTGTAACGACAGTATCAAACTACAGAGCATTGTTTTTACTAAAATTCAACATTTTCCGATGAAAATTTGGCTACTTTTTTTTTTCTTTACTGTAACACCCACCTCAACGCCATTTTTAGGATATTCTTGGTGATCACATTTTTTTCATATTTATGCTTTTGGCACTGAGGGTATCTGATACGCATGTTGTCACTGTGTTTGTACTACCAGCTGTGAGGGCTCTGCTTTTGCTTTGAGCAGTCTGTTTTTATTTTGTCTCGTGAGTGTGTGTGTTTTTCAAACGAGATCCTCGTCAGTTTGATTTTGTTACCACAAACTTTGTGTGAAGTTCACAGAGGTAAAGAGATTTAAACACCCCAGTTTAAGGAGGCAGGCAGGGGTTGGACCACCTGCACAGGACAGGTGAAGCAGAGAGTGTCCGGGGAGATGTGCAACAGAAGCAGAGGGAACATTTTACAAGATGATAAATGGCAGATTTAGATGATTAAGGATTTGTTGACAAGATTAAAAGACACGTCCGTCAGAGTTCAACAACATTACAGTTTGATTAAATAAAAAAGTTTTTAGACTACACAAGGTTCATTTTTTCCTCTGATAGTAATCATATTAAACATGTCAAGAAAGAAAGAGTATAAAGAAAAATAGTAAATGTGTGTCTAATTAAACTCTTCCTGTGAGCCTTACATCATCCTTTAATATGTTTGGTGTTACAAACTTGAAGAAGCACAGAAAAGATCATCAGACATTAATCTAATCGGTTTTCAGCCTTCATTCATATTGAAAAGTTGAAATCTTCCCTGCTAGACCCAAGTGCAGCGTTTAACACCGTCGGCCAGAACATTTTATTACAGCTATTATTAAATGGAGAGTCCTCTTCACACACTGAGGTTAATTATGAAGCTCCACAGGCTTCTGTGCAAAGACCAGTTCTGTTTACATTATACGTGCTTTAGAAGACATAGCATACCACAGGTCAGCTCAGCAACATTTCGACTTTGGCTTGTTTTTTCTGGTTAACGTTAATTACGTAATTTAGAATTAAAGTTTAGTGTTTTTAGCATTTAGGATGGCCGTGGCGAGTAACTCAAGTGCTGTAAACATTTCATGAAACCTCATCAAAAGTTATCTGAGTTGGAAGGGTGGCTGTTAATAAGCCATTCTTAAGGAAGGAGAACAGAGAAAAATAAGGCTGAGGTGTGCCAAATTACACAAGAAATTGACTGGAAAAAGAAATCAGCTGTAATATGTCTTATGGAGTAATGAATCCAAATTTGAAATATGCATGGAAGAGGTCCGAAGAGAGATACAACAGTGAATGTCTATAGCCGTCTTTAACACAGCGTGGATACTCTACCGTGCTTTGAGGCTGGATTTCAGCCAGTGTTGTTGGAGCTCTTATCCAAATTAATCAAATTATGAATGTAGAAAAGTTCCACCAGATTTTGATCGACCATGTAATACCACGTAGTGTCTGATTGGCTTCAACTTCATTTTTCAGTACGACAATGATCGCAAACATACTGCCAATGTAGTCAAAGTATGCCTGGATGAAACAACGCATCAGTCATGGATTGATCTCTCCAGGGTTCGAACCTCAAGATAATCGAAGCAGTGTGGGATCATCTTGACAGAAAACAAAACAAAAGGCAGCCAGCATCCAAAGAAGAGTCTCGGATGTCTTTCAAGAAGACTGCAGAACTAAGAAATTACAAGAAAGCTTACCTATTAGAGTTTAAGCTGTGTTGAAGAATGAAAGGCAGCTTTAACTGGACAAAAGGGGAAAAAAATCCCACATTGACAGCTAACTCAAGAGACAAAAAGCATTAGAACTCAAGTCATTACCTTACTTAAGGATAAATAAGTTAATTAATTACATTAATGCATAAGCAGAAAATAACCTACAGTAACTGCTTTGCGATATGGAAGTGCAAAAGACAACTGAAAGGGAGGATAGTTTCTATATATGTGGTTTCTATTAAGGGACAGAGGAACGATAAGAAACGATAAGAAATCAAGGACAAGGAGTGTGGTGTAGATAAGTGAGGAAATCCGATCATTACTACAAATTTAGTTGAAATTTAAATATTTTAACTATGGTGTGTGAGGTGGGCCCCTGGGTGCCTCCTGTGAGGGCTGTCTGTTTTCCACATTCTGCAACGGTAAAATACGACTTAGAGGCGGATATTTGTTTTACTTTATGGGCAACAGTTGTTCTTGCTGTTGACAAAACTCGCCTCATGGTTGACTCTGAGAAAAAAACTCTTTCCCACAGAGGGGAATAAACTTATTCGAATATGAGCTTTTTTCCACTAAGACTTGTTTTATGGGGAGATGTACGAAATTATTTACCGGGTTACAAGCAATGATAATATCGGATGTTGACTCCTCAGCGTCATCATTTTCTATCTATTGAGAAAACTTATTGTTAAAGTATTGAAGAAAAAAACTCCTCCTTGGCCCGCGGTGTGTGTGTGTGTGTGTGTGTGTGTGTGTGTGTGTGTGTGTGTGTGTGTGTGTGTGTGTGCCTTCTTGCGAACGCCGTCTGTTTTCCACATTCTGCAACGGTAAAATACGACTTTGAGACGGATATTTGTTTTACCAAATGGACAATTGCTGTTGACAAAACTCGCCTCATGGTTGACTCTTTCCCACAGAGGGGGGTGCTTTAATAAACTTATTCGAATATGAGCTTTTTTTTCCGCTAAGGCTTATTTTAGGGGAGGAGATGTACGAAATTATTTACCGGGTTACAAGCAATGATAATATCGGCTGTTGACTCCTCAACGTCATCATTTTCTATCTATTGAGAAAACCCATTGTAAAAGTACCCGCGGTGTGTGTGTGTGTGTGTGTGTGTGTGTGTGTGTGTGAAACAAGATCGCCTGTCGCTGCAATTATGGTTTGTTTTTCAGTCTCTCAAAAGGAAAAGTAGTATTCACTAAGGGATATTTATTCGTTTTTTACACATAGGCAGCCTGTAGGTTACAAGCGGATAGAAAGTTCTTCTTTTCATCACAAGCTATGGTGTATCTTAAAGGTTTTTTACAGCGTCTGTATTATAGGAAAATAAAATACTATTGAAATCTCTACAGGAAGTCACTCTTTATTTCCATTACAAACGCCGGTGCAGCTTAAGAAAGTAAAATTACACCCGCTATTGTAAAAAAAAACAGAGAAAATTGTCATAATATTGAAACAGAATTCAGACTATGAGTTTGCGGAAAACTAGCTGCCGCTCTGTCTCTCTATACATCACAGAATCATCTGCTGCATCACCGCTGTGCTTAGGGAACATGACGCATCAGGTCTGAAAATGACTAGACACTTCCGGAGTATTTCCGGTAGGATCGAGGCCTTCCATAGTAAATATGCTGTATTTGAATATGTCATATTCAAAGCCTTCTTCTTTGGGAGAGCAGATCTCATCGGACACAGGAGCGCTGCTGGGCTGCAGAAGGAAATCCATCCTGTGTGTCTGTGACTTAGAAATTGTGACGGACTCCTCCTCTCTGCTTTTTATTCTCCTCCCCTGCTGCAGACCCTCCCTCTAAAAACTTTTTTTCCCCAACAACAGATGGCGCTCTTCCGGAGGTTTCCCCCCTCCCTTCTCAGGATGCAATTCGACACGCTTAGCAACAGATGGCGCGCTTCCGGGGTTCACCCCCCCCTTCTCCGAATGCGATTCGTCACGCTCATTACACACTTCCGGGGGGGAGGGGGGGGAGGTCAAAAGGTCGTGATTAGGGCCATCAATCACTTCGGATTAAATTTTGTCATAAACTGTATGGGATTATCTCTCTAAGGTCTGAACAGGATGTAATAAAACTCATACAAGTTCAAGACCTGAATATCCATAATATAAATCCATAATCAGAATATTGAAACACAAAACAACTATGTATATGATCTTGATACATGCTCAATCAGATCATAGCGGTTTGAGGGGAACATGTTTCGTCAAATATCTGAGTGACTGAAGAAGAGTAAAGAAGGATGAATGATGACACATTTCACCCACTGAAAGCAAAACACGCAGATGAGCTGAATCAACTTAATGGGAACGACTTACATTGAATAAACTTCTCTATTTTATACTATTTAATCTATAAAACTGGATGAGATGATACTGGTAATATAAAAGCCAAGTTGATCAGTTGAATCTGACTGAAGCAGCAGAAACCCCGATGTTTTCATAGTTAATTGTAACATCATCTTCATCTTGATCATAATGTATCTGTGGGACACAAACAAACAAAATAAAACATTTCGTAATGCGAGTTAAGACAAGTGCATTTTAATAGCTTCTGTATTGTCTCTGGTTTTTTATTTGTCTGTCTGCATGTCTTATTTTCAGTTGGCTTTTCATCAGGTTACTTCTTGTTTTATTTTGTTGGTTAGTTTGTCATGTCTCATTTGTGTCTGTGTTTTTGAGTTTTTGTTACCGCTGTGCAGCCGTGTTTGTTTAGTTGTCATATCTATTTTAACTTCTTTTGCTCTGCCACCTGCCGGTCTGCTTTAAGTTTGTCAGCTGCTGGGTCCAGCTTAACTATTCTACCACAGCTGTGAGATAAATATAGCTTTAGTAAAAATTTATAAGGAGAAGAGAGCATCAATAACTTTCCCAAAATGAACTCTCACATGCAGATTCACTGGCGTTCTAACCAACAACCCTCTAGTTTTAAATATAAGGAAACACAACTTGTGAATCCTCTGCTGTACCACATTTAACTCAAGAAATTTATAATAATCTCATGAACATCATGAACTACAGCTATTAGTAAATAACAAATGTCATAAAACAACCTTTAGGACTTTTGACTTTTATGTTGGATTACTATGTTTTTTTTACTTACTGTTTTATCCATCTTGGTCGTGTTCCCTAAAATGAGAAAAGGAAGTCAATTTCAGTCTAAAATAAAATTTCTAAATCATTCAAAGTTCTCATTATTAAATTTGCCTTTAGTTCTTGTCCATATGTTGACTGACACAGCAGTTATTAAAGTTGCTGCTAACCCCACAGAGACAATAATGGACCTCAAAGATACAGAAGAATCTGAAAAAAAGAATAAAAATGTCAACTTATTAAATATTAACCCCGATTCTTTTGTCCCCATGATAGAACAGAGAAAAACTGACTCATAGTGTGTTAAAACATTTATATTTCTTTTTATTCAATCATCTTCTGAAAGAGGGAGACCTCTGCACAGCCCAAACGCCAGTTGCAGGATCTCTAACAGTTTTAGCTCCACATATGTCTTATATGGTGTTATTTCTGTACTTTGCACATCACACAGTTTCAAACATTGCTTATATGGCAAAATTCCTCTTTTCTGTGTCTTATCTATTAATATGCCTGTGCACTAAAACTTCCTGTTTTTCAGTTTGGCTGAGCACTTAGTTTGTGAGTCAAAAGTAGCCTTGCTCTACAAGCCTTCATTATTAAAGTACATAAAACAATCTAATGAGCAGATACACATTAAAAATATCTCTCTATTTCTTAACATTAAATAATTTGTTTAAAGTTTTCTGTTCCTTTTAAATTCGGTCTTTTTAAAGATCCAAATGTTTACCTAACCCCTTGAAAGTATTTTAAAATATTCAGATGCTATTGTTTTTGTTGATAAATGCCAAGCACTTAAAAACATCGAAAGTTTGTGATTGCATAAGTTTTTGCACCTCATGAAATATTTTTTTTCAGTTTTTCTCCTCATGTAGTGCTTGTTTAGGTTCTTCATTTATCAAGTCTGGCACATTTTAATCTAAATTATTAAGTGTCAGAAAAATAATGAATAAAAGAAGGATTACTGATGATGATAAAAGAATATATTTATGGGTGACTACCTTGTGAATTATTATTGTTGTGGTTGTTTCTGAATTTGTGTTGCTTTCAGTTTTTCTGGATGGTGTCTTCGTTGATTTTGTGTCACCTGAATAAATGTATAATATAATTTAAAAAAAGACACAACTAAACGTTTTTGTGTTATAAATATAAGAAAAAAAACATTGTGGTAAAAAGAAACTTAAAATCAGTCAAATATATGTTTATGTGATTTTAATCACATTAACCTCCTAGGACCTGGCATCCACATATGTGGACACCACATTTTGGGTTATTTAGACCAAAATACTCAATTTTGCTCTACAAGGGCCTGATATCCACTTACGAGGACATTATACCGTTACTGTTATATCAAAATTTTAAACAAATCCTCATATGCGACTCTCATTTTCCTAGAAACAAAAATTAGGTAAAAAAAAAAAAAATCTGGTAATTCTTTGTTTTTACATTCATCAGGTCCCAATATGCCCAAATATCAAAGAGAAATTAAAAATGCATGCCGTGAATGAGTTCGGGTCTTAGGAGGTTAAACAGTTGATCATAAACTCACCTGTTTCTTCACCTGTGAGCTGAGAAGTGAAGGTAAACAGCTGCACTTTTCCTGTTTTAGTGTCAGTCACTTCACATGCCAGTATGTTATATCTTGATGAGTAAAGAAAGTTTGACTCTGGAATGGACACCGTGGTGGAGCAAACAGTGTGTGAAGTCACTGTTTGGTTGTTATTTTTGTCTACATCTTTACCTTTAATTTGCCACATCACTGTCTGATGACACTCTCCATGTGTCAGCACAGAGCAGTTTAGCGTCCCCTTATCAATGTCCTTATGTTCAGTCACTGGTGAATATAATGAGAGAAAAATGGGAAAAAAAAGAACTATAAGGAGAGAAAAACAGAGTAAATCAGAAAAAATTATCCTAATCAATGCTATTAAGACAGTTTGAGCTGAAAACATTTTGATGTAAATACTCACAGGTAATAACAGCGACATGAACAAAAGACTGATGAACCAGAGTGTGTTGAGATGGTGTTTCTTTGACTTTGTATTGTTGACAGTAATAAAGACCAACATCCTCGACTGTGAGCTTCTTTATAAGCAGAGAACAGTTCACTGTAACACTCAGTCTGTCTGATTGAGTTTTGGCTTCTTCACCAATCTGTCCAAGTGTGATCAGCTCTACTGTTCTTGGTTTGTTTGTTGAAGTAAAGATCCACGTAGTCCCATCACAGTTATTCTGCTCATTTATCACATTTAGACAAAGTAGAGTGACGTCATCTCCAACTTTCATAAAAATCGATGTTTCATTTACAGATACTGTTGAGAAGATTGAAGAGAAATATAAAAAATAAATTAGAATACAGAAGTTTTTACAGTCAGACTGAAGATCATTTCAGACACAAGTTTATAAATATGTCCCATGCTCCTCTAAAACAACAGAGCATGCTCAGCTCTCTTATTTGCTGTAAAGGTTATTCATTGTAATAATCGCTAACCTGTAAAGGTTAATGATTATTCTAGTGATCAAACCTTATTAGTAAGGTTTGATCACTAGAGTCAAAACTTAGTTTTACTTCTGTTTAAAATGTTTCCTGTATTCTTACCTGCAATCTGAATCATCAGACATAAAAACATTTGAATCCATCTGAATTCATCCATCGTGCTTCTCTGTCTCACTTCTTTCTTGTTCTCGATCTCGACTGTCACACCCTCTGAACTGTTGACTCTTTAAACTTGTTTCCTTGGAATAGTGAAGTGTCACTAATTCATCATAACTTGTGCAATTTCTGTTATTTTTGTTCTTTTTTTTCTTTATTTAGATTGAACAACAAAAAGAAGAAAAGGAAATTATGAACAACCAATGACTTATATGTTCAGTATAAGAGGGAAAATATGACAGTATAAAACCTGTTTAATAGTTTGAACAATCTGTTGTGTTCTTTTACAGCCGTGTGAGGAGAGCAGGAGGGACGGCCCAGATATACTCAGACTGTCTTTAAGTATGTTATTGATAAATGTAAAACTGACAAAGAAGCACTTACAAACAACAACCTGTTAAAAAGTAGAACTGGACATATACAGTGGGGCAAAAAAGTATTTAGTCAGCCACCGATTGTGCACGTTCCCCCACCTAAAATGATGACAGAGGTCAGTAATTTGCACCAGAGGTACACTTCAACTGTGAGAGACAGAATGTGAAAAAAAAAATCCATGAATCCACATGGTAGGATTTGTAAAGAATTTATTCGTAAATCAGGGTGGAAAATAAGTATTTGGTCAATAACAAAAATACAACTCAATACTTTGTAACATAACCTTTGTTGGCAATAACAGAGGTCAAACGTTTACTATAGGTCTTTACCAGGTTTGCACACACAGTAGCTGGTATTTTGGCCCATTCCTCCATGCAGATCTTCTCGAGAGCAGTGATGTTTTGGGGCTGTCGCCGAGCAACACGGACTTTCAACTCCCGCCACAGATTTTCTATGGGGTTGAGGTCTGGAGACTGGCTAGGCCACTCCAGGACTTTCAAATGCTTCTTACGGAGCCACTCCTTTGTTGCCCGGGCGGTGTGTTTTGGATCATTGTCATGTTGGAAGACCCAGCCTCGTTTCATCTTCAAAGTTCTCACTGATGGAAGGAGGTTTTGGCTCAAAATCTCACGATACATGGCCCCATTCATTCTGTCCTTAACACGGATCAGTCGTCCTGTCCCCTTGGCAGAAAAACAGCCCCATAGCATGATGTTTCCACCCCCATGCTTCACAGTAGGTATGGTGTTCTTGGGATGCAACTCAGTATTCTTCTTCCTCCAAACACGACGAGTTGAGTTTATACCAAAAAGTTCTACTTTGGTTTCATCTGACCACATGACATTCTCCCAATCCTCTGCTGTATCATCCATGTGCTCTCTGGCAAACTTCAGACGGGCCTGGACATGCACTGGCTTCAGCAGCGGAACACGTCTGGCACTGCGGGATTTGATTCCCTGCCGTTGTAGTGTGTTACTGATGGTGACCTTTGTTACTTTGGTCCCAGCTCTCTGCAGGTCATTCACCAGGTCCCCCCGTGTGGTTCTGGGATCTTTGCTCACCGTTCTCATGATCATTTTGACCCCACGGGATGAGATCTTGCGTGGAGCCCCAGATCGAGGGAGATTATCAGTGGTCTTGTATGTCTTCCATTTTCTGATGATTGCTCCCACAGTTGATTTTTTCACACCAAGCTGCTTGCCTATTGTAGATTCACTCTTCCCAGTCTGGTGCAGGTCTATAATACTTTTCCTGGTGTCCTTCCAAAGCTCTTTGGTCTTGGCCATGGCGGAGTTTGGAGTCTGACTGTTTGAGGCTGTGGACAGGTGTCTTTTATACAGATGATGAGTTCAAACAGGTGCCATTCATACAGGTAACGAGTGGGGGACAGAAAAGCTTCTTACAGAAGACGTTACAGGTCTGTGAGAGCCAGAGATTTTCCTTGTTTGAGGTGACCAAATACTTATTTTCCACCCTAATTTACGAATAAATTCTTTACAAATCCTACCATGTGAATTCATGGATTTTTTTTTTCACATTCTGTCTCTCACAGTTGAAGTGTACCTCTGGTGCAAATTACTGACCTCTGTCATCATTTTAAGTGGGGGAACTTGCACAATCAGTAGCTGACTAAATACTTTTTTGCCCCACTGTATAGAGCAAATGACACTAGTGGGAGGAGCTGTGTAGCGGATGGCGCAAAACTTCAGGATCCACCTACACAGAGTAGGCAAGAGCATTGTGACTCATCAGTAACATGTGACACTGTCATGTAGCAATAACATCTCTTCATACAGTGAACGCTTTATGGTATCAAAGTCTCCTAAACAGTGCTTGACCTCTGAACTGAGGTTTTACAACTCATGGTCTGTCCCACTGTTATCCAGATGCATCATCTAACATCTGTATGTTTTGTGAGTCTCATGCGTTCATATTTAGAAAACATATAAAAGAAGAAGTGGTTTGATTTCTGGGTGCAGTGTGTGATTTCACCATGTCCTCATCTGTAGGGTTTAAACTCAGTCCATGAATAACAGGAAGAGTCCTTTTACATCTGGAAGAAAATAGTCTCTATCGAGGAAGTCAAGTTTTTGTTAACACCCACCTAGAGATGATTTGTTTAGATAGTTTAATGCCATTACTTAATATTAGCTATACATGATCATTATCTAGAGTTATTATCCTTGTTAATCTTTAGAAATGTCTTTATGATGAGGCCAAGTTGAGGTATTTTCATCAGAATGTGGCAGCAAAAGCATCAGAGCTCTGGTGGTGTGACTCTATAATAACATGCAGACAATATCAAAAGCATAAATGGTTAACACTCTAAGTTATCTCTGACAGATGTAAGACTAAGCTATACACCATGTTTGATAAATGTGCACATTTTATTGCCTTTATTTAATTATATTTTTGTATTGATTTAGCTTTTTAGAATACTACTACTAATATACTACTGTGTAAATTAGTTAACATCACCGTTTCTCTTGTGTTTGGGAGGCTTTTTCTGCCACTCAGATGTTTCTTTTTTCTAATGCTGTGTAAGATGCAGTTGAATTATATTTTTTCTTCATTAATGCCTCTGTTGGAGCTATGTGCCCTTTAGTAAATGCATTTTTTATATCACTAAATGATCAAGCCAGTTGCATATGTAGTTGGTGTGGTGATTCAGAAAGTGTCACAATCTTTAGATTGTAAAGAAATGTGTGGAAAATCATGACGTGTTTTGACCTGTGACGTAAGGTTTCGACACTCAATGTCTGTTCCACTATTTTATAATGTATATGCTCTATCATTTGCACTCTCTCACAATGAGTCACATACATTTATATTTAGAAAACACATAAAAGAAGAAGTGGTTTTAACACTGTGGGATCTCACCGAGTCCTGACTGATTTGAGGCTTCCACTTTGGTGGCCTCAGAATCTCGTCTCTGCTTTTTGCAGATGATGAAGTGTGAAGTGGCCAGAATGAGATTTAGCAACTCTAAGTCCGAGACCGTGCTTCTCCACTGGACAAGGGTGGAGTGCCCACTCCAGGTCAGGGACAAGTTGCTGCCAAGTGGAGGAATTTAAGTACCTTGAGGTCTTGAGGACAGTGAGCAGAAGACTGACAGACAGATCTACAGTTGTTAGTAAACAACAGATATCAGAAACACAATCTTTTGATACCTGATGTTATTTTATAAAACCGTTTTGTTCCCTTAAATAAAAAAATAATAATGTCAGTTTCAAATGAAAACTTAACATAGACATATGAAGCATTTTTAACATAATAATATCTTTAAAATATAGCTGCATCTGTGTCTTTAGAGACATAACTAAAACAAAAATTGGATTGAGTTGTTGTTGTTTTTTTGATGCATTTCTAAATTTTCACTCCAATTTCCCAGCCTGACTGAGCATTTGTGCTGCTAAAGCTCTGACAGCTCAAATGCTCATTCTGGTCCCACGAACGCCAAGAAAAGCCTTAGATGTTCATATTCATGCTGCTGTATTTCAGAGCTATTTTGGAGGCACAAAGCAAACCTACACTATATTACAAATGTGGTTTAAATGTTTTGGCTAATCAATGTAATGAAGTAAGACCTTAGTAGCACAAAATACGTCCATAAAGAAAGCAAATGGATTACAGAACAGAGACAGATCTTTATTTTATTGCTATTTTAGCTACAGAGAACTGAATGGTTTTTTGGATACATGTAGATATTGTAGCGGGTCGGGGCTGTTCGGGGTTCTGTTTGTACAGTGATGTTTTGTTTGTGTTGCCATGGTGACAGGTGACGCCCTCTTGCTGCGAAGGTGTGTCCTTCCGGGGGTCAGAGGGCGCCCTGTGTTGTTGTTGTTTTTCGCTGTGCTGTGGCCGCGCTGAGCATTAGCTAGCGGCAGTGTTTTCTGGAATTGTTAATAAATGGCTGTGCTCCCTGGCTAGCTCACGGAAGCAAGACCGAACGACACCTCCGTCTCCTCCTTTTCTGAGCTCGCCACATTGGTGTCAGAATTGGGATAGCTCACCCTCGCCATAATGGAGAGAGACATTCAGAGGCTGGAGCAAGCTGTCGAGGAGAACATTCCCCGCCTGGGAAACTGGCGATTGAAGAGAGAGTATGTGAGCGGCCATGTAAGTCCCCCGACATGTCCCGATGGCGCGAGCGCACTGCGGCGGCGGCCCATCGCGACAGATGCTAGGGCAATGCTTCATGGGCTACCTCTGTCGACCCGCACGCCGAGCCCCCAGCCACGAGCAGTTATGCCTACCACGCCAGTTAAGGTACCGAAATACAACGGGCTAACCCCGCTAGAGCCCTACCTCTCACAAGTGCGGCTGGCCACCAGACATAGTGGCTGGAGCGAAGAGGAGACTGCTACACACCTAGCGCTAGCATTAGAGGGAGATGCACTGCAGATACTCCTCGACCTAGCCCCGGCAGAGCAGCATGAGCTCCAGGCCCTCACCGCGACACTCGAGAGGCGATTCGGGCAGCGGCACTCCACTGATCAGAGCAGAGAGCAGCTGACCAACCAGAGCCGTCGACCGGGGGAGGCCTGGGCACCTTTGCAGCAGACGTGTTGCTGTATGCTCGTCGTGGCTACCCGGAGTTTCCAGCAGCAGCCTGTGAGGAGCTTAGCTTGCATGCTTTTCTGCGAGGACTTTTCCCAGAGCGACTACACCAACACGTCCGCCTGGCCATGCCTCAGACCCTCCGTGAGGCGCTCCTTGAGGCTGAAAGGGCCGAGCCAGTGCTCACCTCGCGACCTAACCAGCAGGTGCCCCCCCCCCCAAACTACCCCCAAATCAGAGCCGCAGACTGCGACGGGGAGGGGGAGGTCGCCGAGATTTCCCAGCTGCAACCCTCGGTGCCCCGGAGGCGTCCTCGTCGACCGACCGCTGCTACCGGTGCGATGAGCCTGGCCACGTGGCGCGTCACTGCCCAGCACCAGCCCCGAAGACCAGAACTACGCAGCCTCAGGGAAACGAGGAGGGAGCGGTGTAGCGAGGGGACCACCACTCCAGCTTCCTGCCCCCCTCCAAGGACGATGCACAGTGGTGGGCCAAGTTGGGCACCTCAAAGGACTCTACCTGAGCTGCTGTGTTGAGGACCAGCCGTGCCAGGCCCTGGTGGACACAGGGTCTACCATTTCCCTGCTACGACCTGGCGTGCTCCCTGAAACATCTGGGCCACTGGTGAAGGGTTGGTTGCCCACGGACACCCAGCTGCTGACAGTGACGGGGGAGAAAACTGTTATGCGGGGGAAGAAACCGTTGCGGATCCGAGTGAAGGATCTAGAGCTGGTGCACGACTTCTGGCTCGCCGACATTCAAGACCAGTGCATCATTGGCCTGGATCTGCTGAGCCGCTGGAGGGCCTGCGTCGACACCGCGAAGCTAGCTGTCACTCTTGGCGCAGAGACTTTTGCCCTCCAGCCCGGCCAAAAGTAGGGAGTGGGGACCAGACGAGACAGGCGTCAGGCAGCTGCTGCTCAGCAGATTTCGGATGCCGGTGGCTCTGGGTCATCTTCACCCCCAGTCCCCAGATCTCCACTCGCCTCAGCCTCTCAGCCCGACAAACCTCCTTCGACCGAGACCATCGAGGCTGTCGATGACCTTTGGCAGCGCAGTTGCGTAGGCCTCAACGTCGACCAGCGCCAGCGGTTGAGGTGCCTCCTGGACGAGAATGTGGACATCTTTGCCGCCAGTGACAAGGACTGTAGGCAGACGAGTCTGGTCCAGCACACCATCGACACCGGCTCTGCTCAGCCCATCCGTCTGCGCCCACACCGGCTGCCCCTCTCAAAACGGCAGGTAGCGGAGGAGAAGATCCGTGAGATGGCTGCGGCTGGGGTGATCGAGCCATCCAATAGCCCATGGGCGGTACCCGTGGTTCTGGTGGGGAAGAAGGATGGCAGCCCGAGGTTCTGTGTGGACTTTCGCCGTCTCAATGCAGTCACCAAGAAGGACTCGTACCCGCTGCCGCGGATCGACGAGGCCCTATTTACGTTACTGGCTCCAGTTGGTTCAGCTCCCTCGACCTACGCAGCGGTTACTGGCAGGTGGAGCTAGCCCCCGACGCAAGGCCTAAGACTGCATTCACCATTGGACAGGGGCTGTGGCAGTTCAGGGTCATGCCATTTGGGCTCTGCAATGCGCCAGCGACGTTTGAGAGGCTGATGGAGAGGGTGCTCGTGGATATCCCTCGTAGCCGCTGCATTGTGTACCTGGTGGTGCCCGGTGGTGACTTCGACAGTGCACTGTCTCACCTGAGAGAGGTCTTGAGTGCCATCCGACGAGTTGGGCTGCGGCTCAACCCCGCGAAATGCCGCCTGTTGGCGAGAGAGACCACGTTCTTGGGCCATGTGATCAGCGCTCGAGGTGTCGCCACTGACCCCGCAAAAGTGGCAGCGGTCCGGGACTGGCCGACTCCCTCGAACGTCCAAGAACTGCGGAACTTCCTGGGCCTAGCCTCCTACTACCGTTGGTTCATCAAAGGGTTCGCGACAATGGCCAGCCCCCTCCACCGCCTGACTGACAAGGGACAGCTGTTTGGCTGGGGGGATGCCTGTGCTGCGGCTTTTGCACAGCTGAAGGAGGCCCTCACCAGAGCCCCAGTCCTGGCCTACCCCGACGCCCGGCAACCTTTCATTGTGGACACTGATGCTAGCATTGTAGGGGTCGGGGCGGTCCTCTCCCAGCAGGATGAGGCTGGAGAACGGGTGGTGGCGTACTTCAGTCGTGCCTTGGGGCGAGCCGAGAGGAACTACTGCGTGACCAGGCGGGAGCTGCTGGCCGTGGTGCTAGTGGTGCGGCACTTCCAGCCATATCTGCATGGCTGCCGGTTCCTCCTGCGCACTGACCATGCATCTCTGACTTGGCTCCTGAACTTCAAACACCCAGAAGGGCAGGTGGCCCGCTGGCTGGAGGTCCTTCAGGGCTATGACTTCGAGATCCAGCATTGGCCAGGTCGACAGCATGGCAACGCTGATGCCCTCTCCAGACGGCCCTGCGTAGCCGTCAAGTGCCGCTACTGCCTGCGACAGGAGGAGCGGGCCCAGGAGGTGCTGGGGGTGGCTACTGCTCAGGCCACAGCCGGCGGAAGGGGGTGGCTCCTGTTGACAGCACAGCAGCTGAAGCGGGAGCAGGAGGCCGACGCGACGCTGGTTCAGGTGGGGGCCTGAGATGGACTACTACAGGAGGCTGAGGGAGCGGCTGCAGGTGGTTCATGACTACACCCGCCAGGCCCAGGCCAATGACAGAAAAGAGCCTACGACACCAAGTGCCGAGGGGGGGGGGGGGGGGGGGGGTTTCATGCCTGGCGACAAGGTTTGGGTGTACTGCCCAGTTCGCAAGAGAGGAGTGTCCCCCAAACTCTGCAGTCACTTGGCAAGGGCCGGCGGAGGTCGTGGAGCGGCTAACTGACGTGGTGTACTGTATCCGCATGCCGGGCCCGGGGCGCATGGTGGTGTTGCACCGGGACAGGCTCTCACCGTACCGACCGCTCGCTCCGGCAGACGGCGGGGCAGAGGATGATGGTGGCACCCCATGTTCTGACCCGAGTGACTTTTCCCCTGCCGGTCGTGACTGGCCGGTGCGCCAAAAGAAGGCACCTGGACATTTGTAGGACTTTGTGTGGGGTAATGGGGTCGTCGGGGACGACTGACCCCTAAGGTGGGGGCTATGTAGCGGGTCGGGGCTGTTCGGGGTTCTGTTTGTACAGTGATGTTTTGTTTGTGTTGCCATGGTGACAGGTGATGCCCTCTCGCTGCGACGGTGTGTCCTTCCGGGGGTCAGAGGGCGCCCTGTGTTGTTGTTTTTTGCTGTGCTGTGGCCGCGCTGAGCATTAGCTAGCGGCAGTGTTTTCTGGAATTGTTAATAAACGGCTGTGCTCCCTGGCTAGCTCACGGAAGCAAGACCGAACGACACCTCCATCTCCTCCTTTTCTGAGCTCGCCACAATATTGATACTTGCTTTAAGTTATGGAAAAATACTGGTTCAGCTTTATACAATGAAATGTTTAAAATGTCTTGAGAGACAAAGAGAGAAAGAGACATTTATTTACACAGTTGTGTGCTAACCTAAAAAAGGAAACATAAACATGAATATCTGGTGTAATAATTGTGTTCTCTGTTCACCCAGCCGTCTTTTAGAGATTCTGAGCAGTTCATAGTCATGTAAAAGTAGCAACGAAACCAACTGTATTTTCATAAACATTGTAAAAAACGATAATTTTTTAATTTAGGTGTTGATGTTTCTTTGGTTGGGGGGGAGGGGGGGGGGGCACGGGTTGCCTGTGGGGGTTTCAGCTCGGCACTCTTCCAATAACCAGCATTTTATTAAATCTCTTGGAAACATTAAGCTCAACATCCATGAAAACAACATTAAGACAACCTTGTGAAGCAATCTAGCTACAAACAGCAATAACTTAATTAGCATGTTGCTATCACACTGCCTCAAGTCAAAACCAAAATGTCCTTTTCATTAAATACGAGTCCTTTATTCGACTGCTTCATTAAATATGAGTCCTTCCTCCAACTGTGTGAGCTATGTGATTGCAACATTGACAGTAGAATAGAGGTTGCTGGGATCAGCAGTGGATGCAGAGGATGGAGCATTCACCATGCTGTAGGTCACAGTATCGCCTTCACCATCACGATGAACCTGAAAAACAAAAGGAATTTGTATGATACATAAACTAACATGAATAAATGAATAACGTTGAAGTCCTCAGTGCCTTATTTTGCAATTTTGATGAAAGTAATCTGAAGCCTATCAAAAATGTAATAGCTTCTTCCTCTGCACATATTCAACATTAATCATATTAGAC
Organism: Mchenga conophoros; assembly: GCF_057382185.1. Taxonomy (NCBI): domain Eukaryota; kingdom Metazoa; phylum Chordata; class Actinopteri; order Cichliformes; family Cichlidae; genus Mchenga; species Mchenga conophoros. Next base: position 21,890,257 of record NC_140540.1, read on the forward strand.
AGTCTTTGCCAGCTTACCTGGGTTTTACTGTTGCTATTCTTGGTGTAGCTGATGGTGGCATAGGAAACTTCAGGCTCCACCTACACAATGAAAAAAAAACAGCAGAACATGCTGTCACCTCACTAATATGTGTGATGCTGTGTCACGTAATAATAACAACTCTTCATCTGCTGAACACTTCAAAACTCTTTAACTACCTTGAATGTCATATGCAGTGTTGGGAAGGTTACTTTTAAAATGTATTCCATTGCAGAATACAGAATAAATGCCCCAAAATGTATTCTGTAACGTATTCCGTTACGTTACTCAATGACAGTAACCTATTCTGAATACTTTGGATTACTTAATATATTATCATGCTTTTTACAACAACGTGAATGTACTATTGCTGTGTGATTTATTACCATTACTGAAGGTCCGCGGCTCCGAACCTTAGTAAAGGGACCTCTGACTAATACGGCGGGGTCCGTGTTGGGCTTTCAGCCGAAAAATAGCTTTACTTTGTTGTGTGGGTCAACTTTTCTTGCGAGAGACAGAGAAAGGCGTTGAAAGGCTGCTCCAACGGAACTTATTGTTTTCGGAGGAGAACACGGTGTACAGTCGAGTCTTAATAGCTTACTTACAACTGGGCTCCTCAGGCACTCTTCTTGGCTGCAGTGGTTATTATTATATTTACATGCTTCCAGCTCCCGTTTTTTCTCGATGACAACTCGTACCTTTCCACTCCCCTTTTTCTCCCTCCTCTTGCTCACAGACACGGGTATAACGGGTATGGCAGTCCATTCTCCCTGCAACACGGACTATACTGCCCATGATGCTACATTCTTTTGAGCTATTCTTGTAGCATTCTGCCTGTTAGCTTAGCACAACAACAACAACAGCAAAAAGGTGCTCTCTCACCCAGGAAACACACAGCCGCGCGAGAGATAGAGCGTCGCCCTGTAACCATGGCAACCGTAACGCTGCCGCCTGGAACAACAGAACGTAGCTGTCAAACAAAACCCAAACAGTCCTGACCCGCGACAATATGAAACAGGAAAGTACCGCAGTGTAATCCATTTATTTCAACAAAGTAACTGTATTCTAAATACCACCTTTTTAAACGGTAACTGTAACGGAATACAGTTACTCATATTTTGTATTTTAAATACGTAACGGCGGTACATGTATTCCGTTACTCCCCAACACTGGTCATATGAGGTGGCATATTGTGGTGACCTGCTCTACCTCCTGAGCTACAGGAGGTAGAGCAGGTCACCTGTTGATTGTAAGGTTGGTGGTTCGATCCCTGGCTCCTCCAGTCTGCATGCCAAGTATCTTTGGGCAAGATACTAACCCCAAGTTGCTCTCTGATGTATCCATCGGAGTATGAATGTGTAAGAATGTAGTTAGGAAGCACTCAGTTTAGAGAATGCATGGGTGTGAATGTGGTATGTTGTATAGAGCACTTTGAGTACTCTGGGAGAGTAAAAAAGCGCTATATAAGAATCAGTCCATGTAAACTGTCTCAAAATGTTATTTTTGCATTAAAACTGCTGTTCAGTGTTGAAACTGCTGTTCAGTTGCATCATCTTACTTCCTTATCCTTTCTATAGCTCCAATGTTTCTTATGCATTTATATTTAGAGAAAACATTAAAGACAAAGTGGTTTACACTTTGCTCTGGGTGTAGTGTGTGATCTCACCAAGTCCTGAATGGTTTGAGGAGCAGATTGAGTCTCTGTGGGCTTCAAACTCAGTCCCTGAAAAAGAAGACATAGTCCAGTTACATCTGGAGGAAAACTGTCTCTGTGATGCTAGTTTAGCTCGAGGTTAAGGCACCTCAATGATAAGCTGACATATTGCTTATTTAATGTAAGTTGAACAAACACTTAATTATGTATATTAAAACTCACAGCATTTTCATACTTCTGTGTTTTGTTTCCTGAAAAGACAAAAATATTCACTGTAAAACTCCACATTTGTCAAACCCTCTTGATCTATAAAAGTTTTATCTGTAAATGTTCTCACCCTTATTTTTCTTCCATCTGATGACAAACACAGCTGTTATTACCAATATAACCAAACCAACAGCTCCAGTGATGTACAATGAAAGAGCTGAAATAAAAAGTATATAATGAAACATAAAAACATATTTGGATGAAAGTTCTTACAAATGTTTGAAAAACTTTTCATGCAGCTTAATTGCATACAAAATGCGGTTAAAGTGACATGCTATATATGCACAATAACTTGATGAGAGTTGATGAGAAAAACATGAACTGCATGAAGGTTTAAATTCAGACGTGACTTTATAGGCAGAAACTGTCCGACTACATAAATACTAGGGGTGCAACGATATTCGTATCGATATTGAACCGTTCGATACAGTGCTTTCGGTTCGGTATGCATATGTATCGAACAATACAACATTTGTAATTTATTTTATCAACTTTCCTTCTGACGATGCTGTCTGTGTTGAGCGCTCAGTGAATCTGTGTTCGACTACTCTGCCTAGCCTGCACTGTCGAGCGCAGATCCACTGAGCGCTCAACGCAAACAGCATAGTCAGAAGGAAGAGCGCAGGGCAAGCTAGCGAGACAGAAGTTAAGCTCTCCTTGCAACAGGCAAATTGAACCTCATTCAGATCTGGCGTTTGGAATTATTTTGGTTTTCATGTGACATATGACCCTGAAGGTAAGCGAGTCATGGACTAAAGTAAAACAGTATGTTGGATGTGCCATGCAATGCTCAATTACATTGGTGTGAACTAGTGTGTTAGCGCAGTTAGCTCGTTAACGTGTTGGCCGTCTAGCCCCATGCACGGAGCGATCGGCGGTAGCTCGTTAACGGAGATTTGCCGTGTTGTGGCGTTAAGGTCATTTCAACGAGATTAACCTGAAAGCACTAGTGGGAACACAACGAATATGACTGCACATTTACGCCGACATCATCCTAGTGCAAAGACAAGTGGAAGCAGACAAAAAAAAGCAAGCATGCTACTAACTTTAGCCGAGTCATTTAGACAGCTGTTAGCACATGATTCTCCTTATGCTGCTGAGAATATAGCCCAGAAGAAGCGGATAGTATAGCTTTTATTTTGGAAAGAGCCGTTTCTCTGTAATAAACTCTCTTTTCCAAAGATGAGTGATTCCTCAATCAGATACAGGGCTTGCAATATCGCTAGCCCGACGTCCCGGAGCTAGCGATTTTTTTCAGTCGGGCTGCCAAAATCTATCTCTTCCCTGCCCGTCCGGCTATTGTAGGAAGGAAAAATATATGTCAATGCTTTTGCATTCTTTCAGAAATGTAGCTGGGTAATTATGTCATTGGCATCGGTGAGCCACTGTCAATATGTGACATATTGAAGTCGCGTTTGAATTTGCGCTTGTTTTTTTGCTTTCACTTTGCAATCGTGCGAACTGTGTATAGAGAGCGACAGCACTGATCTGTGAGTGATGATAATTTGTGCACCAATTCCTCTGACATCGTCTTATTAATCGTTAGCTTACTATGCAAACATGACAAGTGAAATCTCCTGCAGCAAGCTTAAACATGTGAGAGGTTGATCGCGCAGAGAATCGCTGAGCTTATGTGAGTGCGTGTGTAAAAGCATTTCAGTTCTGCTGAGCCAAATAAGACAGGTCAGGGTGAAGAAGTGACAGCCAAAGAAAAGCTTACCACAAAACGGAGAAGTTATGACAAATCAGACTATAAGGCAAAAAGAAAGTGCAGCTTTATGGTTTCATGGACAAAAGAATTTCTGTGGCTGCAATATGATGAGCTAAATAACCAGGGCTGCACATAAGTGGTCCGCAGGTGCGCATTCGCTGTCAAAATAAAAAACACGCACAAGGGTTAGGGTTAAATTTAAAAACTGTACTTTTGAGTCAAAATATATATTTATAATTTTAATAAATGACAAATTAAAAATGCATGAACATTTTTTGTATCGAAAAAATATCGAACCGTGACACCAAAGTATCGAACCGAACCAAACCGTGAATTTTGTGTATCGTTGCACCCCTAATAAATACATCTCCACTACATCACATCTCCAATGACTACAAAGATATTCAGAAGTGAATCAATCACTGAACTGCAAAAATCAATCATTTTCTGCTTCCTGTAAGATAAGAGGCTTATTTTGGATGTCTCTAATGTAATGGAACAAAATGGAAAATAAATATTTAAAAACAAAAGTTTAAAAGTCTTCTTAAAGCTCCAAACAAACAGATATTTTTGATGAATGTAGTCAGCTTAATCATCATAATCTAACCTGTTATGGAAGGACTACTTTTTGTTATTGTGGTTGTTTCTGGTGTTGTGTCGCTTTCAGATTTACTGTTCATTTTTGTTGTTGTTTTTGGGTCAACTGAATAAATGAAAAAATAGGGGAAAAGCATGTTCAAAATTTGTTTCATAGTGTGCTTTATATGTTTTATATAGAACAACATTTTTTCTGCTTAAAATGTTACATTTTTCTATCACATAAATATTTAAGGTGATTTTAGTCATTTTAAACATTTGATCAGGATCTCACCTGTTTCCTCACCTGAGGGCTGTGAGCTAAACACCTGTACTCTTCCTGATTTAGTATCAGTCACCTCACACTTGAGTATTTCATCCCTTGATGAGTATAAATAATTATTCTTCAGAACAGACACAGTAGTGGAGCAGTGAGTCTGTGAAATCACAATTTCTTTGTTCTCTTTGTCCACATCTTGACCTTTAAGCAGCCATTTCAATGTGTGACAACACTGTTCATTTCTCACCACAGAGCAGTTTAACGTCACCTTCTCAGTGTCCTTATGTTCAGTCACTGGCAACGATGGAGACAAAGACAGCTCAAATTAGTCAAGTTATCTTAATAACTATGATTGTTGTCATGTTTGAGAACAGTATGAAAATATTTTGATGTAAATACTCACAGGTAATAACAGAGAGATCAACCAACGACTGATGAACCAGAGTGTCCTCAGCTCGTGTTTTTCCTAGTTTGTATTGTCGACAATAATAAAAACCAACATCCTCGACTGTGAGCTTCTTTATAAGCAGAGAACAGTTCACTGTAACACTCAGTCTGTCTGATTTAGTTTTGACTTTTTCACTAATCTGTCCAAGTGTGATCAGCTCTACTGTTGGTTTGCTTGTTGAAGTAAAGATCCAAGTAGTCCCATCACAGTTATTCTGCTCATCTATCACATTTAGACAAGGCAGAGTGACGTCATCTCCAACTTTCATAAAAATGGATGTTTCATTTACAGATACTGTTGAGAAGATTAAAGAGAAATGTGAAAAATAAATTAGAATAAAGAATTTTTTACAGTCAGACTGAAGATCATTTGAGATACATTTCTAAATAGAGCATGCTCAGCTGTCTTGTTTACTGTAAAGTTAGTGTTGGCAATAATACTGATAACATTTATTTTAACTGCTATTAAAATGTTTCCTGTATTCTTACCTGCGATCTGAATCATCAGCATCCGACATAAAAACATTTGAATCCATCTGAATTCACCCATCGTGCTTCTCTGTCTCACTTCTTTTTTGTTCTCACTCTCGACTGTCACACCCTCTGAACTGATGAGTACTTAAACCTTTTGTACTTCCTGTCAGTAGCGAGATTTCACTTCCTCAGCAAAATGTCTTTAGTTCTCTTTTTTCCTGAAGTCTACATTTCATAAATGAGTATCTCACTCTTTGTATGAAATTCATGGTGTAATTTTTTTTATACAAAGTGACGTTATATTTATATTTAGCAGATGCTCATTGTGTCCATTCCCACAGTGTATTTATAATAATGATGTGTATGGCACATCATTGTTATAAAGATTTTTTGGTGAAGGTGAGAAATGTATTTCTTCAACAGTTAAAAGGTCAAACTCCTTAAACCCAATAAAATTTGACTTTTGATGTCTGAGAGATTATTTTAGTTTATAAAACAGAGCAGATAAGATGATTTAGTCAACTGAAATCTTCCTGTTCCTTGTTCTTAATCTTAAGTAATTGCTTCCTGATGAAGTCAAGAGGAAGTGTTTTCTTCAAAAAGTGGCGGCAACAACATTATCAGAGCTCTTCAGGTTTGACTCTATAATAACAACTAGATAAACAAAAGAAACATAAATTGTTCAAATACAGAGGAGATGTGACTAAATTATTAAATTATTATTTCTAACAGAATTAAGGTTGAGCTGTATATGTGCTCATTATATTGTGTTTTTTTTTATTGTGTTTGAGTGTTTGTTTGTTTGTTTGTTTTTTAGCTTCTGAACTTTACTGAGCTCTGATGAGTTTAATTTACATCATTGCTTGTTTTTGTGAGGTTTGTGAGAGGTTTACTGAGATGTTTTTGTTCTGTCTGAAAATAAATCAAGTTAATTTGCATAGTAAAGTATCATAGTCAATACAGTTTTTCTCAAATGTTAAAACACAAAAGCCAATCCTGTAACCCAAATGACCAGTAGTCTAAACACATTTACTAAATGTAGCCACCATATTCCAGTACCATAGACACATGTCACATGAAGACACAAGTCACAAAACACAACCCTCTGTACTCATAAATCTAAACACATTTTTCCTTGCTAAAACACATGTTGCAAAACAACTCTGCTCATATTCTCAAATGAAAGCCCATGTGATGCAAAATGCTTGCCACAGTCACCAATCTTTGAACACAGGGAACACACCTGGCGTCATTCACTACACACAATGTCTCAAAATTGAAGACACTTGTTGCTAATGCTGTACCCACATGTAAAAGCAAGTTCAGAGTGCACAGTATGCTGAAGATTCCAAACAAACACAATGGATGAAGGCAGAGTCAGGGGAAGAGGAATTTGATGCAGAGGAGGGAGAAGAGCTGGCCCTGGAAGAAGAGGAGCAGGCCAATGAGGAAGAGGAGTTCAAATGAGAGGAGGAAGAGGAGCGACCAACGAGGAAGAGGAGAAGGCCAACATGGGAGAGGAGAAGGTCCAGGAGGGAGAGCAAGACAACCTCGCACCATCATTACGGACGAGATGCGAGCAACAGCTCAGCGACATGATGCCGCACAGTGATTGTGGTGTGTGTGTGGTGTGAATAACGTAAATAAAAAAACTTCACACCCTGTTCATGTTTTCAAGATTACTGTTGTGTGCAATAGATTCTGTTTTTGCATTGAGTTGTGTTACAGTAGTGTACGTACATGCAGGATTTTCTATAGATTTATACTACTCATATGAAACTCACAAATCTAAATGCCTAATCCTCTGCAGAGATCTACGACGATCCGTTACTGCATAGTTTCTAAAATATGCATTGGCAGTTATGAAACAAAGAACCTTCTCACAAATTGAGCATTGTGTTTTCAATTGTTTTGCTGTAGTGTGTAATGCTGTGTATAGTGTTTACAGTTTTGACAGCTTTGAGCTGCTCTCTTGGTGTGGGAGTTTGAGTTTTGCAGTGGGAAGGTGTGGTTGTGTTTATGTAGCTTTAGAGAAGGGTGTTGTGTTTGGACATTGGGGGACCTGGTGGTAACGTTTGTGACATGTGTTTTAGCATTTGAGAAAAACTGTAATAAAGAGAATAATGATGCAGACTTGACGGGAGAAGGGAGTGAAAGATGGATTCATGCAGCGGCTGCAGTGATACGTATACTGTACTGGTCCGTCGTGGTGAAGAGAGAGCTGAGTGTAAAAGCGCAGCTGTCAATTTACGGGTCAATCTACGTCCTAACCCTCACCTATGGACCACGAGCTGTGGGTAGTGACCAAAAGAACAAGATCACGAATACAAGCGACGGAAAGTATCTTCTTCTGAAGGGTGGCTGGCATCTCCCTTAGAGATAGGGTGAGGAGTTCGTCCGGGAGGGGCTCAGAGTAGAGCCGCAGCTCCTCCACATTGAAAGGAGACAGAAGAGGTGGTTTGGGCACTTGAAAAGGATGACTCCTGGCTGAGGAGCTCTGGGCATGTCCCACCGGGAGGAGGCCGAAGGGGCAGACCCAAGACACGCTGGAGAGATTGCATCTCTCTGGACAAGCTGGAGGAGGTGGCCCAGGAGAGGGAGGTCTGAGCATCTCTGCTTAGGCTGTTACACAACCCTGCCCTGAATAAGCGGAAGAAGATGTATGGATGGATGGACTTCATTCAAAAGTGGTTAGAAAACATTTTATGAAATTCACTTTCAGCGTTTTAATATGAAATAAGATTAGATAACACCTAAATACACACATTAAAAGTAAAGCTTGAAACAGAAAAACAACCAATATTAAAATGATCTCATTTTATATCTAAAAGATTTTTTGTATAAAACCAGAAAGGATGAAATACTGTTGATATGCTGCTGTTGTTGATCAGTGGAGTCTGAGAGAATCAGGAAATTTTGCAACGTTTACAGTTGATTGCTTTTAGTTTATTGCAGCATCATTTTTATCTTTATCATAATGTAACATCACTCATCAGATTTAAGAAATAACTTGTTATTGTTCTAAATATTTATTGATGGTTTCTTTTATTAATTTTCTTTTTTCCATTGTTTTTCTTTTTGACACTGCATGTATTTGTCTGAAGGTTAGTTTCTTATGTGTCTTTATGTTTTATTTGTTTGTTTGTTTGTTTGTTTCCTTTGCTCTGTTGTCCATATTGTAGTGAGCTCTGCTGCTGTTGTAACCACAGTTTGATGAAAATACGTTCTCTGGATGATGACTTTCTAACATATGAAAGGGAAAATCAATCAGCATTCCTGTAAGAAAAAAACTAAAGGCCATGTTCTTTTATTTAACTTTGGACACATTATAAATGCTTTGCTTCTGGAAACGAATCTAAAATGGGAAGCTTGTTTAGAATCACAGTTTGGTGCTTCACTACTAAGTATCTGATTGTCGCCCCCTGGTGCTTCGGCGGCTGAGTGTACCCATTTCTTGTGCTACGGGATGTGGAGCGTCTCTCCTACATCGGCTCTGGCAAAACTGAGCAACTTCTTCCTTCATTTCCTGGAAGGAGGAGCCATACACGAAGCAGCAGAAACCCGCCGGCTACAGTGGGCTGCTAGCGGGCAAACGGCACCGTGATTCCGACCGTTAATTGGGAGTTAAGAGCCTAACTCAGATGCCTCTATGATCCAGCTAACCGTACAGCGAGATATACAGAGTTCAGTTTGCACAAGGTAAGGCGTTTGGGGGCACTAAATTAGCTAGCGTGAGGTTAGCTAACCGTGGGTAGGTGTCACGGTCACGTACACCAAACCCCATTCAAAAATCTGTCAATTTAAGGTTCGCCCTAGTCTGTTAACCCCACCATGAAGCTCATCTATAACGAGTTAGTTTAGTCGGCAGCGAGATATATTTCGATGCCGACTGATTGAAAATTTGAGAATTTGCTCTGCAGTCGAAATAAACCCTGTTTGTTTGTTTTTTTTTACTAAAAAAAAAAGTGCAATCAAAATGAAAAGTCTAGTGAAAATTCTCCTAATTTTAAATTTGATTTTACCATTTAAATGTACTATAGATGGAGGCTGGTCTATCTCCATGTCCAATGCACATTGCCAGCTTTATGGTTGATTAATGCATATTTTTGGTGCATTTATTAATGAAATTATTTTCCATAAATTAAATGAATTTAGTGGTAGAATGATCTCCATAGAAGCAAGGCTAACTATTTGTCATCGCCACAGTGAGGAGGACGACAGGTTTATTTTTAGTTGATTAAGAAAGATGGAGACAAAATTAATGGCAGAATAAACCAAATAAAACAAGGTATCACGGATTTATGAATGGCGGGGTGTAAAATAGAAAGTAGTTCCCCATGTGCTGGGAGATTAGCAAAAGGGATTAGCGCTGCACAAGGACAAACAGACGACAACCACGCACCACTCCTTCCTTCATTACACCCTCATCTTTATCCTAACATGCCACAAAACCCATTTCTCTCAGGGGGCTGCCTGCTGTGGTTTTAAATTATGGTGGTGTAATAGTATTTAGGTTATTTTGACTCTACACATACATGAAAAATCAGAATCCGACAAAATTCAGGTTGTTTAGATTCAGAATTGATCTAATGACCCAATTAGGATAAAATACCATTTTCCTCTGCACTTACTCTCTCGAGAAGACCCTGCTTCACAGCCTACCTGTGAGACGGTTTGATCATTTCAGGTTTGACCTTCTGAAATGTGAGGATTTTCTGGTTTTCTCTGTTGCTGTAAAATAGAATAAGCTTGGTAAGACTGAGTAAATTGAAGATCTGGGTTAAATCCCTGCCCACGTGTGTCTGTTATGTGTAATCGTGTAAAGTAAGAACAACAACAAAAGAAACCGATCATCTACATGCATTTATTTTTTGGCATTTTATCAGAATTGAAAAAAAGAATAATGTTGTATTCATCTATAAATATTGGGAAGTACACAGATACAGGCAAGAATGGGGAAATAATTTTAGGTTTCCGTTAGATATTTGATTGTCTGTGCAGTTAAAGTAATTTAAAGACCTAGAATAGGTCCCACTCGTTTAAGATCTACGTTGTGTACATATAGATTGTTGTGCCCTGCATTCAACATCACAGGAACACCTTACATAATCTCTCACTAAGGGAATACTGATATTATTCCCTGTCTTGCTTCATCACCTCAAATGTGAGGGTTATCTGGTTTTCTCCAATGTTGTAAACTAACTATTGGACGAGGCTTAGCTCTTGTCTTATTTATTAGTGTGGATACTGATTAAGCATCCACTGTATTAAGATCCTAATCTTTCTTATTATATTTCTCTTTGTAATATAAATATTCTCTATATTTGATTAGAAGGCTGTATTCTTCCTGCCCTTAACCTCTACAGGTTTGTTTAAATATGTAAGTCAAGGCCCTGGATTAGACCTCTACTTATTCTCTTTAGACTAAGAAGATTTGAGTTTGTATTTTGATGACAACAGCAAGATGACTGAGTTTTGACATATGAATGAGAAGAAAATTTCTTTTGTCATACATAGCAGAAGTACCATTAGATGGATTCATAAATTAACAATAATCTCAATGATTGAGCTGCTAACTTAAACAGTATCTCATGCATTGATGTTAAATACTCTGAGGTGCACAGTAACACTCATGGTAGTGCTGGCTGTTGTCCTGTTTCTGTGAGCTGTACAGCTGTTCTTTTTTCCCCATAGTAGAAGCTTGGATGCATTCGACCATACATAAAGACAGCTGCTCGTTTGTAGCAGCAGTTGATGTTTGAGGCTGGATTACCAACCAAGCAAATATCCTGAGGCCTTGAAGGTTTACTATATATCACTTAATTTAATTTGACATATTTTATCTACTTTAATAGCCATCATATGACCCTGATCTTAAAGGAGAGGACTGGCTCAGTTGTTTTAAGGCAGCTTTAGTTGTTGTTGTTGTTGTTGTTGTTTCTGTAGGTCAAGTAGTGAACACCCAAAAACTTGAAAATAATGACAAACAACAGTTATTTTAAGACTCAATGCCACTGTCAGATTTTTTTTTCCCCCTTTCAAATCTATAATCATTTAAAAGGTCAATTATCATATTTCCCTTCTCTTCTCCACCCTGTCCTGCACTCAGAAACCTAAAAATCTCACTCATCAAGGGGTAGTGACGTGTGATTGAGATGTTGTTGCACAGTGTGCATATCCTGTATGTTCCTCTTTTCAAACTCTAATAATGGACATAATTGACAAAATTAACTTGATTTTATTTCAGAATAACCTGAAGCTACTGACTAAACCCGTTAGCTGAGGTTGAAGAATGAAAAAGCCAAAGATTGTTTCCTTAAGTATACAAAGTAACAGTGGTGTTGTCTGTCAGTTGCTCAGCTGGTTGGTTGAGAGAGTTTGACTTGGGAAAAACAGGGGCAGAAGCGATCAGACATGATTAAGGTCCTTTACAATGACCTTAAACACACTTAAGGGCAGTAGCTCTTTTGAATCTAGCTGATTTGTCAGTTGAATCAAAATGAAAGGCTCTGCAAATTTGAAAAGAAAAAGAAAAGTTTTCAAATTTGTTACAGACTTTAGGGTGAAGCATTTAGCTTGCTTTTGGGGCCACAATCTTCTCCATCAGCTTCCCACAACAAGATGGTCAAAGTTCAAGTTGCAATATAATAAGATGCAGTAGGCCCCAGTTGTAGACATACTGCATATAAAAGTATGCACCTTTTAAGAGCAGCTGCAGTACTGCATACCAGGAGTGTAACTGTTTATATTCAGTATTGTGTAATAATGAACTCTCTGTTACACTGAATTTCCAGCAGTGTGTCAGAGATCCGTTAAACTGTGTGGCAGGGCGACTGCTTCGATTACATAGTTATCATGTTACACACCTTTAAAAGCCACAGTTATTTTCAACAACAAAGACGTCTATTTTAAACCCAGCAGTGTTGCAGACTGTCTGAAGAGCTGCTGTCCTCACTGATCGAGGACTTTTTAGGGAGTTTTTGCTTGCAGTTCTCACATGATTCTCTTCACTTGTGGTTTTTGACAAACACTCCATTCTTAAGGAATAGAAAAGCTTAGTTCAGCTGGAGCAAAGCAGAAGTCAGATGCCTTTGTTCTTTACTAATAATAACGTTCAGAAAATGATCATTTAAGTACTCCTACATATGGATCTGTGCTCAAAAATATCACCAGTAGAAATGTGCTTGTAAGTACCCTTAAAATTGAATTATGTCAATTATCAGTTATATCAGTGGTGATAAGTACTGTTAAATATGGATTTTTTCATAGCCTGCTTCTGTCTCTTTAAGTTGCTGTTTTAGGCGCTGGTACATTTGTCAGTATTATTATAAATGTATATTTTATTAACTGCCTTTTGGCAGAGCCTTCAGTTTGTGTGGCGAGAGCTCCCAGTTCGTATTCAGGAGACAGACACCCTCTCTACTTTTATGACTAAGCTTAAAACTTTCCTTTTTGATAAAGCGTATTGTTAGGGCTGGATCAGGTGACCCTGAATCCTCTCTTAGTTACACTGCCTATGGCATCTTAAGAAGAATAATTCATCTCAGTTTTTTCCCAATACGAGGAAAAGCTGTTGTAGCAGGTCTTCTTGGGCTTATAGTCCAAGAAATGAATGTAAAATTGCAGGAAAAAGTACTGGAAGCTTTCCACACATTATCCCGTAACAAGCAGGATATTTAAAAAAAAATTTAATTTTAAGCTGTAGAATAAGTGCACGAAATTAAAATTCTCTAACATTCAATGGTTAATATACAGTTGAAAAAAGTAACGTAAAATTTTATTTATATAGCACCTTTCAAGAATAAAATCACAAAGTGCTTCACAGAAGCTAAAACATAAAAACAAAAATCAACCAAAAGCAAGTTTAAGAAGATCAGTTTTTAGCTGTTTTTCAAAGCGTTCAATGGGAGAGCGTTCAAAAGTCTGTGGCCACAGTTACAAAAGCTCTGTCACCTTTTGTTTTCAACCTCATGTGCTGGACAACCAGCAAGCCCTGATCACATGACCTCAGGGACCTGCTGGGGATGTAAGGATGTAAAAGATCGCTGATGTATGTTGGTGCTTGTCCATGCAGAGCCCTAAATGTCAAAATCATAACCTTAAAACACCTCTTTTTCTGTGATTCAGTGGTTAGTCTGTGACTGACTTTGTATATTGTGCCGGGCTGTGGTTACGATGGTTAAAGTGGCTTTATCGTAACCATTTAGTATGTCTGCATGTAATTCACTGAGGGTTTTTTTTTTTTTTTTTTTCTCCCATGCATCATTAATCGCAGCTTTTGTCTTACAATTTTTATATGTTACAAGTACAAAAGAGCATCTTTTTAATCTCAGTTGTTTTATTGCTTATTTGCTGGATGTACTCATTTGTTAAAGGCCTAGTGTTGACCACAGAAAGAGGCTTACTGTCACAGTATAGCCGTTTGTGAAAAACCTCTGTGTGCAACTGATGGTTAAAATAAAACATTTCAATTCATTCAGATTTTTTGTGTTCAAAGTAGAAAAATAAATATTGAATGGTCGATTTGAATGTGTATACCAGCGCAATTCTAGGCACTATATAGTTGAAAATAACATTTGTTTATAGAGGTTATTTAAACATATCATGATATAAATATTGTGTATTGCGATATAGCCTAAAAAAAATTGCGATATTAGATTTTCCTCATATTGCCCAGCTCTAGTTGGAATTCTGCTGCTTCACAGGGCTGTCAACCTATCTTGCTTATTTACATCTATTTGAATCTTCCCGTCTCAAAAAGATAGAGGCTCTGCAGCCCTGATTAGTGGAAGGTGGTGTTGTAGGTTAATATTATTTTACACGAGTAGATTCATCATCTAGCATTTCTGGCAAACAACAAACATCAAGCAACAAGGTTTGATTGTCTAGTTGACTGTTCAGGCTCATTTCTACCACAAACCTTGTGTTTTTGGCTGAAAGTGTCTCATTTTGTCAGCTAGACCTGTGTAAAACCCATTCACTTACTTTCTCTCCCTCTGATCTGACACTGTCTCAGCAAAAAGCCTCAAACAAATGGTGGTTAAACTTTGATAAATATCTTCCCTTTAAAAGGCTCATTGTCTAATGCTTGGCAGTGACTCCTTTCTCTTTCCTGTGTTTCCAGCTTTTGTACTCCTGTTGGTTCATTTTCATATTGTCGTTTCATATTGGCGAGCTCCATTTGCATACATGCTGGGCGGATTTCTAAAGTCTGCACCACAAAGACTGCAGTTGGCTAATTAACCTAATAGACCTGGCTGAGTGGGTCTCGATCGATTGCTTCGCTGCGAGTTGCAGTTTGATCAAAGCGTAGTACATTTCCTCAGAGCGGTTTGGTGATCACAAAGGATTATTTTAGGAATATTGAAGGCTTGTCTGTGTAAATGCTGCCCCTCCTGCCTGCATGCCTGCCCCTTGTTTTGTGCACCATGTTTCGAGATGTATTTACATCAGCTCTCTTGGCTTCAGCAGTAACGCCATCTGGGCCTGCAGAGCTTCCATCACAGAGGAAAAATTGTCCTTTTTGAACTCTTATTTGGAGGGTTTATTTCAGTCAAAAGCCTTACTGGATTTTGTCTTTTTTTTCCAGTCTCCAGTGTGCATTTTTAGCACAACCCAGTTATTATGTTATTGCTGCAGCTATCAATAGATCTGTATAATATTTTGGATATTATTATTATTATTATTATTATTATTATTATTCTTCAAATAGATTTTTCTTTAGATTAGATGCACTGTTGTCATTGTGCTTAGCACAGGTACAAAGCCACTGAGCATCATTCTGACATAAGTGCTGGGATTGTTCAGATGAGTCATGGCAACGTGGATCGCTGTGGTGATGGTGTCCTCTGTTGACCTGTTGGTGCAGTAGGCAAACTGATGGAGGTCCAAAGTGGTGGATATACAGAAAGTGGGAAAGAACACAAACGCTTACTTGTAAATGGAAAGTCAGACTGTAAGAAGAATTAACAAATGCTTTGTAATAAAAGGGTGATAAACATACTTTGTTATGCAATATGTGAGAGTCCTCCAGCGGTACAGTCTGGCAGACAATACGGTGGTTGTCACGTGTGCTCATTATGACACTTCTGCTTATCGACTCAGGAGTTCATTCTAAGATGTATCCTTCTGTACAGATTTATTTTATACAGTGAAATATAAATGCCATTTATTTTATTTTATTTTATTTTCTTTAATTGAATGTGTTATCAGTGTTATCCTGCAGAGACACTCCTACCAGAGCAAGGTAATTTCCTAAATCAGCCAGCTGTGAATCCACTGAGCTGAGAGAACTTGAGTTTCACATTCATGAGCTGCAATTTTTCCAAAAATACTCAGAAATATGTTTTGTCTGCTCTGTGTTTATATAAACTCTAAAGTGACCTAAATCTGTTGATCTGACTGAATCGGGAACCAAGTGAATAAAATATGCTACCTTTAAGTGCCATCTGTTAAAATTGCAAATCCACATGAGCAGTGTGAAGCCAATTATTTTGTTCTCACATCAGGGCGCTCTTAACTATCTGGATGAGAACGCAATATCAACAAAGTTGTTTTCGCTCACTGGTTTTGAGCTAGAGTTTGAATTGAATTTGATCTTTTTCCCTCTTGTTAAATGCAAAATTAACATTAAACTGTAGATTTGATAAAAGAAGAAAAGGCTTTTCTTTGAAGGACACCCACAGAAACACAAGATGTTTTTCTTGCAGTTAAACATTTTCTTGCCATTAAATGGCACAAAATGAGGTTTAAGTGCAGTTCAGGTTCAACGTGTGAATATATTCCAGGGTTCCTGTATATGTTAAAGGCAGAGAGTCAATGTTTGCTTATCTGATATGCAGCTCTGTTATGTCTGACCATTTCATTAGCTTTGTTTTGTTTTTCAGACCAGTGAATTAAGGGGCTGGACCAAAGCCCAGTATAACATAAATAAGGATAACTTTAATCTTTGATTCATGCAAAGTAGAGCAGGGCGATATGGCCAAAAATATTTATCACGATATATACCGTATTTCCCGGACTACAAAGCGCACCTGAATATTAGCCGCACAAGCTAAAATCAGGGGAAAATCCTGTTTTGTACATACATTAGCCGCACCTGACTAAAAGCCGCAGGTGTTTCAATATTGACTTATCATATGTAAGAGAATATGCACAAAGCGAATTGTCAGGAAAGAGATGGCTGTTTGGAGACACACCCCTTTTATTAATATTTTGAAAAACAAGTTATGGGTACATATTTGCATAACTTTTTAGGTATATGTACAAGTAGCGGTAATTACAAGTAGGAAACATGTACTGTGCTTCATAAATGAGTAACAAATGTAGTACATAACAATAACCTAGGGCACACCAGAAAAATAGATTGGACTACCTTTTAGGCTCAGGTGCAGTGACATGGCTTTAACAAGAAGAAAAGTCAGTCATTCACCACCATCTTCCTGCGCACTAAAACCACCAAAGTCCTCTTCTCCAGTGTCGGATACGAACAGGCTCAGGATGGCTACGTTATCCACTCTCAGCTTCTTTCCTTTGTTGTCAGTGTCAGAGTCGAACACCCTCTGAAGGGCCGTGGCAGTGTCCTCCTCTCCATCATGCAGCAGTCCAGCCCTTCGAAATCCGTTGGTGATCATGGATGTTTTCACACTTTTCCACGCTGTCAGATTCCACCGGTTGAGTTGGGCATAACTTGCTTTTCGCACGTTTATCGCCGCACATCATCCACGACTCCCGCTGAACGTGTAGCGCTACTTTGAAGTTTGTTTTTCGCGCTACTTGTACGGCACTATGTTGCCTGGCGGATGGACATGTGACCAACATACCACTCTTGAACCCGATACTGTGTGTCTGATGACATGCCCATCCGCCAGGCAACGTAGTGCCGTACAACACCGGAACAAACAAAACAAATCGTCTTACGATATCACAAAAATCATGGACAATCCATAGAAAAGCCGCACCTGACTAAAAGCCGCAGGGTTCAAAGCTGGTGCAAAAAGTAGCGGCTTATAGCCCGACAATTACGGTATTTGAAAATTTGCGATAACGATATAACTGACGATATAATTGATGCGAGACAAAATACAACTCCACAACATTACTAGCGCAAAAAGACATCTTTCCATTTATTTTCACTTAAACAAGAAGCTGGTTTTTATGTACATTAAAGCTTTATAAAAATGTAACAGTGCAAATGCAAATTCCTTGCTGAAAGTTTAACCAAAAGGCATTTCCAGTAGAAATGGGCTGACATATCCTGAGCATAACCATGTATAATATCCACTGAAGTTAAAAAAGAGGTGCTTTGCAACATTAAACTGCAATGTGCAGTACGTATTTTTCGGACCATAAGGTACATGGGATTATAAGGCACATTAAGCGAAACAAAGCAGTCAGATAAATCAAACTTTATTAAACTCATTCTTCTTGCTTCCTCCACTTCTGTACCATTGATTCATTAATGAATGAATTCTGCTCTATTTCCATGTTGTTGCAGTATATTAATGACTAACCTCGTATTGTGGATGGATTATCTCAGTTGTTCTCCTGACTGAAGTTTGGTCCATTTACAGCATCCTGCCATGCGATTGCATTTGTCTCTAACTATCAGGAACTTTAACGTTAACTTTTATAAGTGGAAAAGTGTTAGTGTTCATCCTCCAGCTTCACTGTTTATGTTATGCTAACATAGCTGTGTCGCTAGCGATCACGTAGCACATCATTATATACCAGCTAGCCCAACTTCAGTAACTTTACAAACATCACTGCTGTTTAGTTTCCTGTCTTCATTTATGTTGGACGTGATAGCAGAGCTGTACGTTTGAATTTTTCCAGAAATCTCTGTCAGAACATGCTATATCATGCTTAGGTAACTAGCGAAACTAGCGAGCTAACTTCCGCTAGCTTCCTGCTAACTTCTAACTCCGTTAAATGTAGTAAATTTTGTTTTCATGGATGCCTGGAAGTTAAACTTCATAGTTACACCTGGTAAAGCAGCAATGCTGATCATTTCATTAAAGATGAAAGAATTTAGACAGTTTTAACTCCCAGTGATGCTGCAGTGTTCGTTTGACCTGAAAAAGACGAAGTTTAGGACCCAGATTACTCCCAGATTTAAGAGCATCTTAGTCCGACAAATACGACAATAACGACGGCCGCTTGCATGTTCTGCAAAAAAATGTGCTTTGTCGTGTATCAGACGGACAAACACCAAACCAGTTCCACATCACTGAAGTTGCACCATTTTTACAAACCAATTCTGGTTCATCTGTTTCACTCAACAATCGGCCATGTGCGTATGAAAACAAAGGCACTGCGCATGCGCGTTTTACTCCCATTCTATCGCGATATTTCATTTTCCTATCGTTGCCTAACATTATACCGGTATTACCGTGAACGGTATAATATGGCCCAGCCCTAATGCAAAGCTACTCTAGTCCAGGACTAAAACAAAAATAAGATATGGAGCAAGAAATAAGCATAGTAGATCCCGCTTAATTATAATCACTTCAAAAACATGTTTCAGTTTGCACAATTAAATGAGGGGAACTAGTTAATTCTTACAGACATTACTCAGAATGGTACAATATTGATAAAGTTAATATCTGAGTTCATATATTAATGGCACAGAACTTTGTAATGGTTAGATGACATAACAAAAGCCCCATTCACAAATCTGTAGTGTTAGCTGTGATCTCTCTAATTAGTAACTGTTACATATTCATCTAAATTTAATCCTTTTGCAAATCTGCTTCGTCTGTAATGAGTAGAATAAAAATCCCAAAGGCAAAGTGTGCCAGATGGAAAAATTAATCCTGTGTGAATACATCTCTTAGTTGTTTCATTTTTGTGTTAATTATTTACTGTCAAGGATTCCTTGGATTCAGGATGTAGAATTACAAGGGTTACAGTTAAACGCTTATGACAGTCGATTGGTTTGTTGCACATATCTGTGCAGTTGTCTTGCTGGCCTCTGACCAGAACGTTGGCCCTGTCTGACATGGACTTGGACGGGTAATCTGTGAGATCAGCAAAATGTAATCTTCTTTAGTCAATGACCTGGGTGGCATTATTCGTGTGGCTCAGTATGACTCAATGTGAGTGTATTTGTGTACGCGTACAGTAATCGTAGTTCATCAGAAATCCATTTTGTATGGAGTAATTGTGAAACACTAACTCTCTGCTTCTAAATACTTGTGTGATTCATTGCCTCCATAAAGGAGGCTTCTCCTACTCTCTTCTCAGTGGCTTGCATACTCAGGGTTGCTAGTATCATGTTATACCCTTTTCTCTAAACATTTCTCTGCATTTTCACTGAAGGAGGCGGAGAGGACAAAAATAACTGCATTTGCCTCGAAGATGTGCACAACAAAAGCTGTCTTAAAAAGACAGGATTTGCCCAGAAGGTGCAATAGAACTAATTACTGTCAAGTTTAAGCTGATTTGTGAAGCTTGTTGCAGAAAGTTATTTTCAAATCTAGCAGTGTTACAGCAACGTCATCATTGGTGGTTAATGAAGGGTGTTTTTGGAGACGGCCATCGTGATGTGCCACGTTGGCATGTGAAATGCAGCACTGAGCTTTTTACTATTGTGATCTTAGCTTATTGAAACTAGAAGACATGAGGACAGGCTGAGAAATGGGAGAACTGGTCAATCGAAAGCAACTGAGACAATCTAATGCTACACAGATCCTGTGTAACATGCAACTGTACATCTGCAACTTGTGCAGTCACCGTTGCTTGTTATTAGAAAGCATACACTATATTCCCTATTTTACTTAGTCTTTAAGTAAATATGTGGCTCTTTAGCTGGTAGATGTTCCAGTATGTTCACCAGAGCTTGGCCAACTACGTCAGTTTGTCTTTTTAGTCTACATTGGGTTTTTAAAGCTGTTATTTGTTCACTGTTGGAGAAAATTGCATTTGAAGTAAGCACTGTAGTGAACCGAAACAATAAAGGTCAGACGTAAACTTGAGGTATGCTGAACAACAGTAGAGAGGCAGACAAGGAACCAGGAAGTAAGTCAAACCGAGGGTGTTATGATTATGTTTTGTTTTTTGTTTTTTTTGTAGCACTATTTATTTTGTCTGGTGTGTCCTTATTTTCTTTGGTATATTAAACAGCTGATTTATGTCTCCCTATTGTAGTGAAAAGTGAAAAACAGTATCTTTTTCTTTACTTCTTCTTTATTTACACCACCTCTGCCTTGGTGAACCTCACCTTCTGCACTACTTTGGTAATTAACACTGGCCTGAGTATTTAGATTCTTTAAATAAATCATTTGAATTCTGAGCTTTTTATGTATCAGCGCCTCCTAATAAGTTTGATCTCTTTTAATTACAGAGGTGAGCCATGGCTGAACCAAACTCCTCCCGCCCTCAAAGGAAGATGTCCACCTCTGGGGAGAGTGTGTACAAGGTGCTAGGTCTGGAGAAAGGAGCGTCTGCAGAGGAAATCAAGAAAGCGTACAGGTAAGCTGGACTTTAGTTACTTCTCTTTATTAAAGTTCTTTTTGTTGTTTTGCCCATATTCTTAATTTTGGACCGTTAGAGTGGCTTTGCATTAGGGCTGCCACAAACGATTATTTTGATAGTCGACTAGTAGGGCTGGGCCATATTATACCGTTCACGGTAATACCGGTATAATGTTAGGCAACGATAGGAAAATGAAATATCGCGATAGAATATGAGTAAAACGCGCATGCGCAGTGCCTTTGTTTTCATACGCACATGGCCGATTGTTGAGTGAAACAGATGAACCAGAATTGGTTTGTAAAAATGGTGCAACTTCAGTGATGTGGAACTGGTTTGGTGTTTGTCCGTCTGATACACGACAAAGCACATTTTTTTGCAGAACATGCAAGCGGCCGTCGTTATTGTCGTATTTGTCGGACTAAGATGCTCTTAAATCTGGGAGTAATCTGGGTCCTAAACTCCGTATGCTTCAGGTCAAACGAACACTGCAGCATCACTGAGAGTTAAAAACTGTCTAAATTCTTTCATCTTTAATAAAACAATCAGCATTGCTGCTTTACCAGGTGTAATTATGAAGTTTAACTTCCAGGCATCCATGAAAACAGAATTTATTACATTTAACGGAGTTAGAAGTTAGCAGGAAGCTAGCGGAAGTTAGCTCGCTAGTTTCGCTAGTTACCTAAGCATGATATATATAGCATGTTCTGACTGAGAGATTTCTGAAAAAATTCAAACTTACAGCTCTGCTATCACTTCCAACATAAATGAAGACAGGAAACTAAACAGCAGTGACGTTTGTAGGGTTACTGAAGTTGGGCTAGTTGGTATATAATGATGTGCTACGTGATCGCTAGCGACATAGCTATATTAGCATAACATAAACAGTGAAGCTGGAGGACGAACACTAACACTTTTCCACTTATAAAAGTTAACGTTAAGGTTCCTGATAGTTAGAGACAAATGCAATCGCGTGGCAGGATGCTGTAAACGGACCAAACTTCAGTCAGGAGAACAACTGAGATAATCCATCCACAATACGAGGTCAGTCATTAATATACTGCAACAACATGGGAATAGAGCAGCTGCCAGAGAATTCAACATTAATGAATCAATGGTACAGAAGTGGCGGAAGCAAGAAGAATGAGTTTAATAAAGTTTGATTTATCTGACTGCTTTGTTTCGCTTAATGTGCCTTATAATCCCATGCACCTTATGGTCCGAAAAATATGTACTGCACACTGCAGTTTAATGTTGCAAAGCACCTCTTTTTAACTTCAGTGGATATTATACATGGTTATGCTCAGGATATGTCAGCCCATTTCTACTGGAAATGCCTTTTGGTTAAACTTTCAGCAAGGAATTTGCATTTGCACTGTTACATTTTTATAAAGCTTTAATGTACATAAAAACCAGCTTCTTGTTTAAGTGAAAATAAATGGAAGGTTGTATTTTGCGCTAGTAATGTTGTGGAGTTGTATTTTGTCTCGCATCAATTATATCGTCAGTTATATCGTTATCGCAAATTTTCAAATATATATCGTGATAAATATTTTTGGCCATATCGCCCTGCTCTATCGACTATTCACCGATTATTTTTGCGATTAGTCGACTAATCAGGTCATGCATCCATTAGACGTAAAACCTACAGCTTATTGCACCAGCATGCATCTGCTCTTATATAACTATCATTAGCTTACAGCTTTAAGTGTTTTGCGTATGTGCTAACTAAAAATGAAGACAAGATGATTTTTTAATTTTTAATGAAATTTGCAGATTGTTTCTGTGAAGTTTAATAAACTCCTTGATATCTAAAATATAACAGGACACCGGTGTATATTCTCGAGCATCTCACACTTCTGATGACCAGTTGTATGCTTGACGTTTATTCAGCTGTGTAAAAACTATAACTTGAATCTCAGCCAAACTGATTTACTCAGGAACAAATAAAATACTAAAAAAAGCCAAACAATAACATTTTAAGTTATCTAAGTGACTCATATACGTTTAACCTGAGCAGCGAAAGACGGCGGTGGGTTTGACAACGATTTGCCGGGAGTCCGGTGTTCTCACGGGCTCTAGTGAGCCTTGAACCCAGGCTAGGTATCGAGCTGGTGGGTAACAGATGTCTCTGAAAACGTCGAAGCGCTTTTGAAAATATGAGATGTCTTGATAAACTGAGCAGATATTTGAGGTTTACACAGCTACATTCTTGCCTGAAAATGTGTTAAACGTTTATTTTGTGACCCAGAAAGAATAATAAGAGTAAAATTAAAACTAACTAGCTGCCGCCATTGTTGGAAACTAAGCAGGGCCGCACTATAAATTCTGGGACAGAGCTTCTTCTTCAGGGTTTAACGGTTGGCATCCTTGTACATGCAGTGCTGCCATCTTCTGTTTCAGTCCGTTATTACACTCTTAAATCCTACTACTTAGTCCTGCGTCTTTTGGGATCTTACAAAGCTTCAAACGACGCGTTGACTATTAAATTGGTCATCGACGATTTTGATAGTTGACGTAATCGTGACTAGTCGACTAATCGTGGCAGCCCTACTTTGCATGACTCACAAATTACAGCTCCCAAGTTTCTTTGTCTGCAAACAGAAGGTTTGAACAGCAGGTGGATTCTGTGCTACTACTCTGTTCAAATGTGTTATTTGTGTCCCTGATAGTGTTTACTCATAAGCTGCCAGATAACTAAAGTGCTGTTCAGAAATATTTCTTTACAAGTTGTCTGTTAATTCTGTCTGTAAAAGTGCAGACGACTGACATGAAAGCATTTCAAATGATATCTGTAATGCATTTACTTAAGATTCTTCAGACACTTCAGATTCTTATAATTCAGGAAATAAATAGGGAAAGTGCAAATTGATTAGCTGCCTCAAAATCACAGTTAAAGCTTTAATTTTACTTTCATGGAACAAACAAATAATACTGCTGCTTGTTTACTTTAATGTAGTTTCATGTGTGGGATAGACTTGTGACATTATAGAGTTTTTATTTATTTATTTTTTTAACAGTTTGAAAGTTTCCAGAACCCAAGCTGACATGTTGACATTCCACCTTCTTTGCAGTTTATAACAGTTTACAATCGTTTATAATTTTCACTAAGGTATTTAACGTTATAGTTACGGCTACAACTATTGGATATTATGATTAGTTCCATGGTCAGGCTATTTTCATCAGTTTTAGATAGGAGTACAGTATACAGTCTGCAATATAATGTGAAAAAGATTAAGCCGGTCATTAGAGTTGAAAGTGGTGGAAAATAATATGGTTGTAATTTTATGTGTATGTAATTTTAAACCATGACATCCTGGGCTTGAGCCTGTGAGGGAACCATGTGATATTTCTTCCTCACTCACACTTGCAGCAGATTCTTTCTGGCACATTTGGAGCAGACGATCAATAATTTTGTTGATCTTTTCCTTTCTCTCCTGACAGAAAACTAGCACTGAAGTACCACCCGGACAAGAACCCAGACAACCCAGAGGCAGCGGAGAAGTTTAAGGAGATCAACAATGCGAACTCAATTTTAAATGATGAGAACAAGAGGAAGATTTACGACGAATATGGCTCCATGGGCCTTTATGTGTCCGAACAGTTTGGAGAGGAGAGCGTCAAGTACTACTTTCTCATGTCCAAATGGTGGTTTAAGGTTGGTGTGTTTGTGTTTTTGTGTGCTATCTCTGACTTCTAAACTGT
Source organism: Mchenga conophoros (assembly GCF_057382185.1). NCBI lineage: Eukaryota > Metazoa > Chordata > Actinopteri > Cichliformes > Cichlidae > Mchenga > Mchenga conophoros. The sequence goes on from NC_140540.1 coordinate 21,914,860, forward strand.
TTTCAAACATTCTCGAAATTATCCTAAAGAGCTTTGTCTCAGAATACAAAGGTCCTTAACCTGACAGCCCACTGGTGCACATAGGCTCAATGTCCAATTAAGCCTATGTGAGAGTAAAGAAATGTATGTCCTGACTTATACGTGCTCTTCTAAGGCAGCACACATCTGTAGTTGGCTACTTCCTGTGAAATGTGCAGACCTGATTCTCCCAGCATTGTCCCAACAACCCAGCCGTGTGTGAAAGTGGCTCAGCTGGATTTACTAAATATATTTGACCATTTTGGGACAAAATGGTTTATGCCTTTATTTGGTAATGTGCAGTGTACTTCAAAAATATAAGTTAATGTGTACTTAGTGGTGCATATTGTAACAGCAACATATTGTTAATGCAGTTCAAGGTCTGTGTATTAGAAGTCTGGTAGAATAAACTGATCTGCTGTTTGTGTTAAACAGGATTATTTTTGCTTTTATAATAATCTGTAACCGTTAACTGAGCTAATAGGTATTTTTTTAGAGCAAAGTGATCAGGTTTATAAAGGAGTTTCACGCTTGACTAATTTCCCAGCAGCCCGTGCTTTACCAGGCTGATTCCTGATTGGTGGCACTTTTTTTTTCTTTCTTTTTTCTAATCATGGCTACAGATCATAGTAGGCTAGATCAATCTTTGTAGCGTGAGTACAATATGAAACGTGATCTGGTGTTTTCTTGCTGGTGTGAGCTGTCACCCTCTGCGTCTGCAGAAATGCACCTTTTCCATCTGTGCCTCATAGTCAGTGTTTAGGGATGGATAACAGTACAGTGAGTGCGAACATAACTGCAGTGAATGCTGGCTTTGTGAGGCTCGTAATGTGGTTTTACAGTCCCTGCGCTCAAAAGATGTTCTGTGCCTCTAAAATCCATTTAGAGAAATTACAAATTAAACATTTTTAGGGAGGGTTTTTTTTTCCTTTCTTTCTTTATGTGATTGTCTTAGATGAATTATGATTGTTACACATTCATGAGTCTTGAATATGGTGACAGAAGCACTGACTGTGCAAAATGACATCTGTAATCTGTTTATAAAGGATTGGATGAAATCCTCACTGTTTGCTGTCAATAATTTGTTGGAGATTAAGATTAAAGTTCTTTTAGATCCTCTGTGTCATATGGCTAAAAATCTGTTTGCATGTTAATCCCTGTAGGGTCTGGTGCTGTGCTGTACATTATTCACTTGCTGCTGCTGTTGCTGCTGCTGCTGTTTCTGCTGCGGGAAGTGCAAACCTCCAGATGACGATGAAAACTACCAGTACGTCAACCCCGAAGACCTGGAGGCCCAGATCAAAGCAGATCAGGACGGAGGTAAGAAAAATCATAATCCAAGGTTATTTAACACTGTTACTGGTACCTTTGGAAACATCTTGCAAGTGTTTAATTATAGTTCAGTTGAAACCCAAATAAGATCATTAAAAAATGATGGATTTGGTTGACGTCGCAGGGTCAGTGGATTAGACTATGAAGTCTTTTTCACAAGGACAACCACTCACCAGCCAAACCCCCACAGGCCACAGCCTCCACTGTGTGAGGCCTGTGGGCGTAGTTAGGGGGGCAGTATTTAGAAAACTAGCATGCCTCAGGAGGCAGCCACAAAGGGAATGGGCAAAGTTATTGAGGGCTGACGGGTGACAACCAACTGACGCTGTCAGCCGCTGCCAAAAGCAGACCACGCAAGACAAACGAGTGTGCGCTGGTGGGCTTTTACTTCCTCTGGTGTGATTATTTGTTGGCTACAATCTCTCTTTCCATCATTTCGGCTCAAGCTGAACAAAATGATAAATGACTTTCATTTATTTTCTCATCAGATTTGCGCTAAATTGTAATTTTTAATTTGTGATCAAGTCTGAATTGGTATTTGTGCATCCAATAGACAAAACAAAGTCATTTTTTAAATTTTTTTTTTACTTCCGTCATAGAGGCAAAAGACTGTAGCCACCAGTTATTAAATGTCAACCACTTTGATAAAGTCATCCAGTAAATGTGAGCCTGAGGCTGTGTGCGTGTGATGTGGAAAGTGGAATCAGTGCTTGTACAAATTTATTCTACACAGAATCATTATGACAAACATGAAAAAATTGTCAAGTTATTTTCTGCAGATTAATCTGCTGATGAGTCTAGTTTGTTTTATTTTTTCATCCCCCTCCAGTTTAGTTGTGATCACTCTTGAAGAAATCTGTGACATGTGCTTTTCAGAAACTATTCAGAAGTGTTAATAAATGGAGTAAGACCTGAAGTAAACAGTGTGCAGAGACCAATAGTGCTGACAGCTCAAGCTTTGATTAGACTCCAGCCAGCTGGAGACACTCGGGTAGTCATTGCTGGTATATTTCTTTGAAGTCTGCTTGAAATTTGCCATCTGGGGCACGTACACAGTTGGTGCATTGTAATTTAAAGTCCTGCGGGGTCACAAGAAATTGGCCAACATACAGACATCCACACTGACCCAAGCAGGCTCACAGATGCAGAAAGTATAATCAAGACCTCATAAAAGAAGGGAAAAAGGCATTTAATCACATTAAGTGACGTGGCAATGCCCATTTGTAGATCTGTTTAAAAAGAAATGCTGTAAATTCTACAAATATTTCTGTTGGATGTGGCTGTAGAGCACACTACAAATGCCTCTCCTGCGGCTCTGGCTCGTTTCATTAAAACTGTTAAACTGTTTCTTCATGATGTAGCCCTTTTCTTTCAGCAGGCCTGCTGAAGCGGGGACTTTTCTGTGTACACATTTTACAGAATGACCTGTGTCTTTGGTCGACTGTGTTAAAATCTGAACGTGTGATAAAGCTTCAAAGCATAACGAATGCATAAACTGTAACATGCTGAGGTGTTTATTTCTTTATTTATTGCTTTTAAATTGAGCTTTTCTTTAAAAAAAATATTTTACTTCTTGCTTTCTAGAGTTTAAACACTAACTTTAATAAATAAATACAAAAATCAAAGTCAGCTCTAAGGTCTCTGTTGCATCATCAGTGGATTAAACATGCTCTTATGCTTCAGGATTCGTGTTTTCATGCTCCAATCCAACAGGTAACACAGTAATCATAGGCCAGCCTACATCTAATCTGGGTCCAGAAACCCCAGAAGGAAAGAGCATGCCCATCCCCCTGCCTATGCCAATGCCGCCACCTGAGCCCCAGTCGCCAACTTCAGTCAACCCAGTAGTGGAAGATAGACCTGGGGAGAGCGTACCAGATTTAAAATGACTTGTAAGAGCCACGTCTACTGCTTTTTAAATTTTTTTATTTTGTTTTATTTTTTTTTTATGTGTCACGTTGTCATCCATCCATGTTGTCACGTAAACAAAGCCGTCTTGGCCCATCCTCACCCATCTTCACGCTCCATGTTGCATGTCCGCTGGCAGCACGCAGCTTCTGCTTACTCACTCATCCGTTTAAAAGAAAAAACTGCTCCTGCTGTCCACTTACCATCGTCATGCACATTCACTGCATCAGTCACTGTGTTGTTCTAGTCGTCTTGTACCTGCATGTCTCTTATTCCTTACCCGTGTCACATTAGGTGCTGTCATAACGTGAGCATGGTGATGTCGTGTTGGTGGCACTTTGTACAACATTGTTGTGTGCTCATTATTTCTGCTTGTTGTCAGATGATACGATTATGGGATATTTTTAGCATTTGTCCTGTGAAAAGAGAGGTCCAAATTAAGTTATTCAGATGGGATGTGGAGTGTTATATCACATTCACTGAAATGTGGACGTTAACTTTGCACAGCATTACATTTGTAAGATGGGGGAAAACAAACTGATGACCCTTTTGCCCTCTTGTAATAGCTTTGTTCCCTTTGGCTAATTTATAGCTTGCTGTTTAAAACATAAAACTAGTTATATAGATAACTTGGATATTCTTGACGTAATTTCCAGGTCTGTTGTACGATAAGAAAGTTTTTAAAGGTAAGTTCCCCTAAAACCTACAGGTAAAATAAGAGGTTTGCTTTATCTTAGAATAAGACGAGGCCTTACAATAGGGCAGAAGAGTTATACCTTATTTATTTCATGCTCCGTATGTCAATGTTTGGCTTAATTTTGAAAGTGTGCCTTTGTCTTCTACAGGAAAGTGATGGTGTGGATAAGCCTCAACTAGCAAAAGCAGGAAGGTAAGATACAACGGATGATGATTTTAAAAGTGAAACTTGGAATATAAACAGTTGGTTTGAACATACTGAGAAAGTGGTCTGTGTAACTTAATTAGTGGTTGGGCAGACAAACAGCTTATTTTGTTCATTTCTCAGGGTCATTTTGATGTGGCTATTCTCAGTCATTAAATATTAACTTTTAATTCCTTGATCTACAGTACAGTGTTAAATCTACTGTGTGGGCTGTAGACCTGCTAATGTAGATGGATACTAGTTTTCTCTTGCTTTTGAAGTCTTTTTTTTTTTTCCCCTCAGTAAAATATTTATTGGCTCCAATTCCAACATAAACATCTCAGTTTCACATGTGTTGGCAGAGCAGTGCAGACACACCAACACAAGTATTGAATCAAATGTCTGTAACAACAAGGATACCAATACTATAAATTAATTTAAATTGAATGTCTAGAGTTAGGATAACACTTTTGGATTAGGTGGAAGCTATGCACTGCTGTTATTGGCTATGCAAATAATAGCAGTGCATTATTTTCATAGCCAGAGCGTGGTTAGGTTTACGTTGTTAGATAAGGTGTTTGTATGTGTCCTACATACACAGTGGAAAAAATAAAATATGAAAAGCTCATTCTAAGCAACCTCATAGTTGGAATTTCACTTACTTGTCTCTGCAGCAGTATGTGCTAAGGTTGGATATACAGTTGCCAAGACTGGAATAAAAGACAGAAGCTTCTTGAAGTATGATTAAAGTTGTAATTAACCTGATATAACTATTTTTAATCTGATTTTGACTTCCTCTTTTTCCCCCTTCAGCCTTCTGCGCCCCTCTTATGACCCAGCCACATCTGACTGCTGCCAGCGACCCAGAGAGAAACCAGCCCGCTGTCACCAGCCAACCCACAGTTCAGGCCTGATCCACCCAGACCTACCCGAGCCACCAAACAAACCCTGCCAGGTGGGCACTGAAATGCTCCCGGCTCCCTTCATGGAACTTAAAATACGGAGAAGTATTCACGCAGATTAACCTACTAGATGCTACGAGCGTCATGGAGGATAATTTCAGGCCAGCTATTAAGACCACAAGCCATCCTCTAACAAGTCTCCTCTCTTCTTCCACCTTCACACATGTCCAGCCTGGGCTGGATGTTACCTTGATAGCAGTCCAGTTATCCAGGGCTAGGCTTAAAGTCCATCTCTTCTGGTCATTCCATTCTAACCAGTAAAGGTCTGACACTGGCCAGCAAAATTGCAAAAATGGGGACATGAGGGCCGAGGAAAAAAAAAAAAAAGTCACGTAGAGGTGGCTTTGATTGTTTACCTGCTATCCAAACCGGGACTGGAACTTACTACCTTTTTTTTCCTGTCACAATCTTAACCGCCTCCCATCATGTTGGACTCCATTGGTCACCAGCAGGAGCACTTATTTTCTGTTTTCCCTCGTTAACCTGCCTAGGAGTTGCCCTCTGAAGAAACCCATACACGTTGGTGGTAAATTCATTGCCACTCTTTGTGTGTTCATATCAGTGGCAAGACAAGAACTACACATTTCTTCTTCTTCGTGAACAATCGCATTTAGTTAAATGTTGCATTGTCGTCCTCTAATGTCTCAAACTAGTCCCATCGATGGTTGTGTAAAAAAAATAAATAAATAAAAAATTAAAATAACCTTCAGAGGCGGCAGGAAGTCTAACAGATGCTTCACCATGTAAAAAGTTTTCAATCAGGACACTGTTACATTTCATTGCTTTAACAATAAATGTCTGAGCCTAATCTTTGAGCTTCGATCAGGAGTGGACTTGACGCTTCCACCCCGGCGCGCATGCAACTTGTACGGCTGCATGCCTCTTCTTGTACAGCACTGGAACTCACCTCAAACGACAAACATGGGACAATTGCTGAGCTTGCAGACATGCAAACTGTAAATGAACACGAGCCCTTATGACATCATGTGCCACCCTCAGCGGGGAAAAAATAAAAAGTACCCCCCTAATAATAATCTGCCGACTGAAATGGACAATTACAGATGCCATAGTCTTTTAACTAGAAATAACTTTCTGTTAGATTTACTTATTTTTTTTATATATATATTGCGGGGGTTTTTTTGTTTTGTTTTCTTTTTTGTGTTGCAGTCAGATTATTCGGTAGACCAAAGCCGACAGCTTCATGTAGCCCAGGCCGATAGTTTCTAGAAATGCCATTTGCTCTGTAAGCCACGGTTCAGATTGTCAAAGCTGTGTGTATATTATGCATTTCAGTCTATGCACCGTGTCAGACGGGTCTGTTGCCATTTTTCTTCTTTTATTGTACCTCTTACATTCAGAACTGCAGAAACCCTGAAAGTTACTTGATCTATGAACTCAGCTCCAGATTCACTAAGACTAGATTGCAGGGCAATCTCTTGATTTAATTGCACCACTATTGCTTTCTATTTGGGGATGCTTTGGACATTTATTTGCAGCCTTTAAAAAGAGTAATGAGCAAGCAATCAACCATCTTTACTGCAAATTTCAGGCACTCGCCCTTTAACTGCAGGACTGATCCATTCATTCCTGCATCCTTACTGATCTGTTCTTAGTTTCTGGGCAGGAAAGTCCTCCTTTATGTACTAACCTGACCCTGGCAGCGCTGTACCTTCAAGAATAATTGCAGCAGTGACTAAAAATACAAGCCCCAAATGCACTCACTGTTGTCTGTTATTTTGCAGAATCACCCAGGAATACTTTGTCTAAAGTAATTCAATGCATGAGCACGATTGATTAAATCTAACCTGAAGCATTTGGCTCTCCTCTTCATCTTCGCTCATTGTGCACACTTGGCATCGCTCTTCCTTCATGCTTTAGTGAATCTGGATCAGTGTTTGTGTTGACACACCTTGAATTGCACAATAAATACAGACACTACAGAGATTTTTGGCTTCATCAGTTTTATACACCTTCTTTGAGTCAAACGCACTTTTCCTCTGTATTGTTTTTGGTTTCATGTTTTGTTTTTTTCCTCTTTTAGATTTCAGTCACATTCTTTAATTACAGTTGGTCATTCAGTGTGTCTGCACCTTTAAAGCTGCAGCTAACATTTATTTATTGCTTTTTGCTTGCGTTTAATGTGAGAAAATGGTAAGAAATATCCAACACTAGTTTCCATTATAGATTATTTCATCCAAAATCTGGAGGCAAAGACAAAGAAAAGCGCAGTTGGCAAATTGTTTCAGCTCTTAATCTGGGACACCAGAAACTTATTGAGTCACTGCTATCGTTGACATGCTAATGTCTGTGTTGTCCAGCTCAAAATGTCAGTGGATCTGCTCATGACAAAGCTAATTGCTTCTAGATGGCAAATGATTTAATTGCTTTCCCTACGGGTGATTTGATAGATTTAATGCCATCTAAGGTTGAGACGTGAGGATTACTAATGATGTAATGTGATTTTGGTGAGAGTTTGAGCTGCCAGCATTTTCCATGAATCATCCACTTTGCACTGATTTATTGACTTGTCTGAAACTGATTTTCTTCCTTGACTCAAAAGCTGTAATGGAAGACAGATGAAGCCCAATAAATAAGCAATTTACTTCAACAAAAGCTCAAAACACAGAACACATTGTGTTAAGCATTATTCTGCTACATCTCCATGGATGGATGAATAGATGGCTTTGGGCGTCTTCTGAAATGACAAACCTTTTTTCGTAAAGAAGTAGTTCAACATTTTGGGGAATCTGTTTTAAAAATGTATTTGCTTCAATGCTTTCTTGCCATCAGACTGTAACTAAAAGATGGACATCACCACCTCAGCGTCAACCTTTGTGTTAATGAAGGCTTGAGCCGAGGGGTTTTTCTGTTTTTGCCATTTTTATGATTTGAAACTGTGCATGATGAATGAGGGGTGGGTCTGACTAAAAAACCAATGATATTGCACAATCATAGGTTAGCAACTTGTCAATTACAAAGTAAAGCAGCCTCTGGTTTGTTAATGAGGTCACCACTTACAAACTGGACCCAAAATTAATATGTGGAACTAGCGATCGAGGCCACGTGTTTAATCTGTAAACTCACAGATTAAAAGAGCGTAGAGCCATTTCCTTTAGACATCTATACGGCACCGTCTCAGATGGCAGCCTGTCTAGCATGCTCTCTACAGTTGAAAATTACTTTGAGCATGTACATGACAAAAGAGTTTCCCTCGGGATAAATAAAGTTCTTATTCTTATACAGTTGTGAAACTGGAGTTGCTGCCCTCTGTTGGCCACTAAATGAATGATGTGTTAAGGCCCTTCACTGGCTTAATTTTGTTAGTGATTTAAAATGGTATTGATGAAACACGAAATGCACATTTCCCAAAATGTTCAACTCTTCCTTTAGTAGTGCATGCATTTTAAAATGGGGATGTAACGATTTTGAAATTGTGATTCGAAACAGAATTTAAAATCATATACCAATATTATTACTCTGCAAGTTTATTTTGTTCTTATTTATTTGCCCCTCTCTACAAAAGAAAGGAAAAAGAAGATGAGCAAATAAAACCCCACTAAGCTCTTTTAAGGTCTTTTTTTTTTTATTTTTTAAAAGCGATGACTCCTAAATGGCCTCTTATTTTCTGATGTTACTGATACTTGGCTTTTTTTACTGCTTAGTCTCTAATTTAAATAAAAAACGATATTTTACTCCCATGTTATTTTTAGATTGTTTTAACGTTTTCAAACCTCAAGCATTGTTTACTGACATCATGTGGAAGCTGTTCAGTTGTTGTCATGTGGAGCGTTACAGTCCTGTTTAGAGTACTAATGCTAGTTGGTCTTTTTTTGTATCTGTGCTGGCCAAAACTATAGTTGCATCTAAATTCGGCTTCTAAAACTCTTCTGTATTACCCGGTGTGTTATAATAAATGAATGCAGAGCTACGTGTACGATCATATTGTGAAAAAACAAACCACCTTTGATAAGTTTTTATCAGTCACTTCATATCTGCTCTCTTTATTCACATATCCGCTTGTTTCTGAGTGAAACCGTCTGCAGACGTCTGCATGTCATAGTTGTTTTTAATCCATAATAACATCCAAAAGTGAAACGGAGCACTTCATTTTCATTTATTGCTACATGATTAGAGTTTAAGCATGATGGTGAGCACTCAAAGTCATACTGTTTAGTTTTTTAAACACCATAAAACAGCAAAATGATTTTTTTTTTTTTTTAAATCTTACTATTAGGCGACATGTTTTATGAAAGGATTTAACAGAATTGCTGATGTTTGACGCTAACATGTCAGCATGCACTGTTTGTGTGGTGTCCTCGGGATTCCCATGTACTTGTTTGCTATTCACCTAGGGACCATTTTTGACCCGAGGACACCACAAGGGTTACTACAACCACTGGCGTATGCTAAAAACAATTAGCATGGAGCTAATTTCTTTTTGTGGATAAGCTGAGTGGTTGGAAAAAAAACGTTGCACTCATCTTTTTTAAGAAGAAGAAATTTAAAAGAAAGTGAACAAATTTAGAAGAATTTGGATAAAGACATTTTTGGATGAAACTGGGGATTGATAAATAGGAGAGCTGACTGTTGTGGTTCCCTGTGGACCACATGTAAAATTTATTATAGAAACCAAATAAAACAACAGGATTTTATAACTTCTAGTGTGTAACTTTGTCTTATGTTTGTGCTTGCTTAGTAAATTATGTCAAGGGTTACACTTTTAGTTTTTTAGCACCACTTAAGAAAATAAGATGCATAAAGCTACTTTCAGCTTGCTCCCTGGCCACAAGGGGTCGCCACAGCAGGTCGCTTCACGATTTGTGTTTATTCAGTTATGTTGGCTTTTGTTGTTGTTTTTTTTTTTTTCTTAAATTTTATTTCTGCATTTAAATTAAACATAACATGCTTATACAAATCAACCGAGAACAATTACTGTCTTTAACATTTGTGAACTTATAAGCATGAAAAAAAAAAAAAGAGAAAAAAAAAAAAGAAAAAAGAGGAAAAAAACAACAACCAAAAAAAAATAAAAATAAAAAAATTATAACAATATTAACTAAATGAATTATTATTATTTATTTATTTTTTAGTCTATTTCACTCTTTATTTAGGCTTTTGTTGTTGTTGTTGTGGTGTTTTTTTTGTTTTTGTTTTTTTCAGGCTCTTCCCGATGCAGTAAATTTAAAATAATACTACAAAAATAATAATACAAAAAAATGGAGATAATTGAAAATACAGAAAAAAGAAGTAATTGAACCATTAGTGAATAATAAAGAGCAATTCATTGTCATCAGAGCCATCAATAGTGAATGAAACGGCTGCAAACAGTACCAAGAGAATAGCATGTGTGGTGGTGCTGGTGTTGACAACCATTATCACGTTAATAAACACTAAAGCAAAGGTTATATGGTAAATGAATGAGAGCCCAGCTGCATTTGGTGTTCGTAAGGGTGCAGGGTGGGTTTTATTTTTATTTATTTATTTTTAATAAATAAAAAGTTTGTTGACAGGAAGGTAATCACAGAACAGTCACACGGAGGTCTTCAGCTTTAATCCCTGTGTTTGTATGTTTGGCTCACTGCAGCAGCCCTCCACTCCAGACTATTAATAGTCCCGTTAGCCCATTAGCAGCTTAGTTCTGCCGACTCCATTCTGTTGATTAGCAAGTACTTCAGGGTTTTTGTTTTTTTTTGTTTGTTATTTTTTGTCTGTCCCTGGAAACAGACCTCACTGCTGTATGCTGACAGGTTGAAGGCCACAAAGGGGTCTCTGGGTCACATTGTGAACGAGATCAGGCTTAGATTCTGCATGAGTAATCAATGATAGTTTACCAGGTCAGAGCATGAAAGCATAAAAGTGATTGTAAAACAGTTAATTCATAGTTACAGTGTCAGACAGTGACAAAAAGAACATACACAATGTCCCGCCTCAATGTGCAGATAGTATACAGTGAAATAAATACAGATTCAGACTGCTTCATACATTTATAGACTTTACTATTCTTAATTTTAGGCCAGTAGTCATCTTACCTCTGCTCTTTAACATGACTGCATTAATAAACTTCACGTCTTTAGTGTTTAATATTAATATTCACAACACATTACTTGATTTTTCTGATCACATTTTGCCCTCACATTAGTTAAAATGACTTGAGTGGTCCATAACATGATGTAGTTGTAGTAGTAATCAGTCATAGTCTGTTAAGTTTAAGCCCCAAAAAGAAATTCCTCAGTTGTAGTCACGTCCCTGCTTTGATGTCCAAGCTCCTGTATAAATGTGATATAATCTGAGGTTTTCTTGCACATTTGACACAGATATTCAATAAATGCTTTCTCCTGAGGCTGAGGGTGCTGAGGGTAAACAGTAGATGGCGTTCTTGAGTCGGTTATCTAGTCTCTGACTGATATTTCTGTATTTATAGAGTTTAAATGTCCTGTGAGCCGTTGTTTGTTTGGAGAGACGCTTGGCCAGTGATTCTGTTAAGCTTATTATTAGGATCTGGTTACTGACGGACTTTGTTTTTTTCTTCTTCTGCCTTCCTGCTTGAAGACTCAGTTGCACACCTCACATTTATATATTTAGTAGAGTGGAAAATGAACATTAAGTTAAGAACCAAACTAAAATTTTTAACTTTATTAGAATTTCTTTTAAAATTTGAACCATTTTGGTACATTTAAAAAAAAAAAAAAAAAAAGTTCTTACTGAATTGAATGTCGTCAAGAAACATAAATCAGCCGTGGGGGGAAAAAATGCTTTATTGTGTTGACTTGTACCCAGCTCATTATTTAGCAAAGCTTTGCTTGTTTGTTTTTAGTGGTTTCGATATTAAATATCTTTGATTAAATGATATTTTCACACTTTGCTTTGCTCCAAATAAGAAGGAGGCTTGTTGGAAAAATACAGCACAACAAATACTCCGGCTTTCTGACTAATCTCCTGGTGAGATTAGTCAGAAAGTTGGATGAACAGAGATGTTGCATACTCAGCGTGTTCTGCAGGAACAAACAGACATCTAAGTTGAGTAATGCTTCAAGCTGTTTATGCCAGCATGCTAATCACCTGAAACTTTGCTGTCACAGGTTGCATTATGTCACCAGGATCCCCTCTGAAGTATCAGACTTCATAAAAATAGAATAATTTGAACCCAGATACCGAACCCTGCTGTGATCCCCTGCCACTCCCAGACTTTCAGGAACGCAGTTTAGACAGTAACCCAAGCCAGAACAAACTGAGGAGCTAAAAATACCAACAGAGGGACAGGCTGGCTGCTGTGGGCCTGAGGTGTGTGGGAGGGTCTTTACATGGGCTTCAGGCAAGCTGGCTGTGGCATAAAGTGTTGGACAACTGGGGTTAGAAATGGCGCAACAGCTAAGTGGAAAATACTAAAAGCAACTAACTTTACAGCCATTTGAGAGTAGAAGGGCGGAACTTCCTGACGTCTTTGACATCTTCCTCACCACTGGAGGTGATGAGCTTTGCTCTCAGCTTTAAGCACCCGACAGCAGGCAGCTCTGGGCCCGGTGCTGGAAGCGGAGCAACCATGGAGAATCTGGAAAAGCAGCTGATCTGCCCCGTCTGCCTGGAGATGTTCTCCAAACCTGTGGTCATCCTGCCCTGTCAGCACAACCTCTGCCGCAAGTGTGCCAATGACATCTTCCAGGTGAGACTAAAAGAAAACAGGAGACGACCTTCTGGGTTAGTTTTAAAGGTTTTAGATGGCGTTCCCCTTTATCTACACTCATCCTCAGAGTCTGCAGTGAGCTTATATTCACGCTACAATGTGATGGAGTGAAAACCCAAACAGACACTATTTATTTTGTTCTAGTCCACTTCCATGTTAGCAGATAGTATCTGTATATTAAATATGCTTTTGAAATTTAGAAATCAGATTTAGTCATTAATCAACACCAACAGCAACCTAAACTCAGAGGCTTTTTCTAATGTAAAAATATTTCTTTCTTCTAGCTGTTTCTTTACATCAGGTACGAGAATCTATGAACACATAACCCCAATTTTAGCCAAACTACATTGGCTCCCTGTTAAATATCGTATAGATTTTAAAATTCTTTTTTTTATTCACTTTTAAAATTCTGAATAATTTAACGCCCAGCTATCTCTCTGAACTACTCCACTTATACAATCCCATCAGAGTACTTAGATCGTCCAATCACAGGCTCCTAGCACAACCTAGGTCTCGACTGAAGTCGAGAGGTGACCGGGCCTTTGCAACCGTGGCACCCAGACTCTGGAATAACCTCCCTGTTCATATTCGTACTGCTGTGTCTCTCCAGTCTTTTAAATCACGTCTTAAAACTTATCTTTTTACTTTAGCCTTTGATTCTAACTAGTTGGCTGTTCTAGCTTATTGTGTTGTTACCTATTGTTTGTTGTCCTGTATTATTGTTTGTTTTAATTGTCTCATGTTTTTACTGACTGTGAAGCACTATGGTCAACACTGTTGTTTTAATATGTGCTATATAGATAAATTTTGATTTGATTTGATTTGATCATATTTTAATGTAATTTAGGGGCACAAACATTGCAGTTAAATGGCCAGATGTCACAACACACCTAACATCTGGCTCATGGAAAGTGGATCTGTGGCTGAGCTGAGGCCTTGACTGACAGTGCTGACTCAGGGTGAGTCAGCACTGTCAAGGCCAAATGTGGCCTGTGGAAAACTGCAGATGTGGGTCACATTTATTGCCATCTGGCTATAAATGTTTAATATAAGTTTAATATAAGCCAAAGCAGAGTCTTCCTCTCTCTACACTGATACTGGGTTCATATGTGCAACCAAACAGAAATGCACCAGAAAGCAGTCTGAAGCAGTTTGTTTCTTTTCCCCTCTTAAATCCAGTCAGCTAATCCTCTGTGGCATTCCCGCGGTTCCTCCAGTGCGACGGCCAGTGGCGGTCGCTTTCGCTGTCCATCGTGCCGCCATGAGGTGGTGCTGGACCGCCATGGAGTCTATGGCCTCCAGAGGAACCTGCTGGTGGAGAACATTATCGACATCTATAGACAGCAGGAGTCCTCCAGGTGAATGACCCACCGAGGGAGGGTTGAAAGAAGGGGTAGTAACCCAGGCAAATGTTTCTTTTAGTGAACTTTTTAAGTCATCACATGTACATATTTGAGGGTCTTCAGGGGCACACTAGCATTGTAGTGATGCCTCAATACAGCCACAGGATTGCTCTGGTGAAGCTGTGCCTCTTAATAAAGTCTAAGCAGAATTGTTCTTTTGTTTTGCAAATACCAGATACAATGGTGTGGTGGAGATAAAATACTCAGTTTGAGACAGTTTTTTCTACTCTTGCTTCTGTATGACGTCAACGAGAGGGTACTAATAATGCGCTCATCTCAGGCCCAGACTCAGTGGCTGGAATTACAGAAGCCCCACCCACCTACTAGTCAACCTTCTATTTGCAAAAGCTGGCCAATCAGGAGAGGGTTGTTTTGAAGGGAGAGAATCTGAAACAGCTTGTTCAGTCTTTGAATGCACTTTCCCAATAATATTTGTTAGTTGTATTAAACCAAAATCAAGTAATTGTACCATTGGACACCCAAGACAACCTGTTTTTATTTCTTGTTGTTACTATGGGACTCACCTTCCTCAGAAACATTTATCTCATCAAACCAATCCTGATTCACTACTAACTGCCACATCCAATCCGGGTAACTCACAAAAGTTAATCAGGGCAAGTTCATCCAACTAATTTATTTTATATTACATTATAATTATGTAATGAGATTAATACAAATCTAAGTAATCAGAAGAATCATTAAATTAAACATTATGCTGATTGTAAATCTTGAAATTCTTCGTTCATCATTTAAAAACACTAACATGTGTATTGAGTGTGCACTTAGCTGTAGTAATGAGTGACTGCCTGCAGAGTGCAGCATCGTATTTTATTACAGCAGGTTTCTGGGTTTGCATGTTTGTCAGCAGAGCAGAAGTGATGTATGCATATACTGTATGTTGTGTTCTTGTTCATTGTGGCTGATATAAAGTATATTTAGCAGTAACGACAAAGCCGTGCGTGCTTACATAATCAACATAATCATAATCAAATAAACAACAACATTGTAGCGTTCATTTTTGGGTTATTTGTCTCCTTTATTTCCAGAGACATATTTAAAGACAAAATCAAGCACAAGTCACTCAGTTTTGAAGTACAGACTAAAATATGTTAGCCAACACGTGTCTTGAGACACGTGTTGGTTTTATATTTTATTGTATTTTCTTTATTGCTATATTAATACATTTTGATGCACAGGTTGATGATCACAGGAGAATGTGTTGTGTGCACAAGGAAAGATGTTGGAGATATGAAGAGTAACGAGAAACGCCTGATGCTTTCGCTGTAGTTACAGATTATTACAGATTGTTGCAGGTAACACGTTTGATTTTTAATAATAGGTAAACAGAAAGATGTTTAATATTTAGATTTTGGCTGAAGAAACACAAATTCTGAACAAGGTCTAAAAGTAGAGTCGTTTTTAATAAGTGTATCAACCAGAATCAGTTATCAAATATTTCCCCAGCTTGACTCATGTGGAACCTGACACAGTAACTGTTCCACCTGAGTATAACCAATACCCGAGCACTGTAGAAATGACAGTATGACAGTTGTTTCCACATGCATCCACTTCGTATAAAAAGTAAAGCGTTTCAAGCAGAAGGCTCTTTAGTATATCTGCTCTCCACACTTACCACAACAGATCGTCCTCAGTGTAAATATGCCTCTCAGAATAGAAGCTGAGTGAGTCAGTGATAAAAAAGAAGAGCGACAGTAGGACAGGAGTCCCCTCTTTATCCGTGTGGGTTAAAATAGATGTGATTGTTCACACGGATGTAAACAAATCTTTTGTAACTTGTGGTTTTCTCATCATTTTTTCACATGCGAAAAATATTATCATAACTTAATCATCGTTTCTGTCAGAGATGCCTGCGTCAGAGTACAAAGGACAGTTTGTTTCATTAAATTTAGCTGTTGTTTCTCGGAAGCTACGTGGCACCAGAGTTATCCATGTCCGAGTCAGCTTCTTTTTTTTAAGTGAAATGTCTGGCAGTGATCAATCTGGGAGGAGAATGATGTCAAATCACACGCGCAAAAATAAAGGAGACAGCAATGATAATGACCTTTAAATGCATACACTATTCTTGTATATATTAAAGCTATAATAAAGGAAACCAGCTGAGCTGTAAGTGAGCAGTGACATTCCTGATTTGCAGGTGGCAAAGGGACAGCTGCCACCTCTGGCAAAATCTTTATGCAGTTCTTCCATCATCCACTGACGTCAAAGTACGTCAGTGATAACAGAAGTAAACTAAGCTGCTTCAACAATACAGACAATGATGCCAAGTCTTGTGCATGCTATGCATGGGAATGAGATTAAAAATGAGCCAAGTTTCCTTTTAGTCACATTTTAAGGGTATTAAAATGATGGCTAACAGCTTATAAAAAAGAGCTACTTTTGGATTATTTTGTAAGTGAAACACTGGTTTTCATCTGAACTTTCTATGTGATTTACTGTGCAACTGCCTTTGTAGCTGTAGGCTGCTGCAGGCTATCTGCAGGGGTGGGATGTTAAATTTAATTTCTTACAACCTTATTTAGATTTACTGTAATGGAGTTTAAGACATTTTAATTACAGGCTGCTTTAAGTTAAAGATTGACTTAAAATATACTTTTTTCACTGCTAATATGTTAAGGTAAATATTAAAACTTACTACAAATGGGTGTGATATTGACAGAAACCTGTTATATAAACCTACCAGGCTTTTATGTCCACATCCAAATTTCCCTGGAGCAATCTTTACATTAAACGTGATATTTTTTTTGTATCTTGCAGACTTGTTAGCATGAAGCCAGAGCAGCAGCAGCTCATGTGTGAAGAACATGAAGACGAGAAGATCAACATCTACTGTTTGTCCTGCCAGACGCCGACCTGCTCCATGTGCAAAGTGTTCGGACAGCACAGAGACTGTGACGTGGCTCCGCTCGGCACCGTCTACATGAGACAGAAGGTGAAGGACAGTTACAGCATACAGTTTCTACTTCGCGCCACTTCACGCCTGACTAAACCAAGTTGTTTTCGCTCTCCTACCTCTCCTTTTAACCAGTCTTTATTCTAACTAGCCGACCCTTGCAATCAGGTTTAAACAACAGGTGGATGATGCTCGTATATTATAAATATCATGAAAAATTACATTATAGCGCAAAGAGTAGGAAAAATACTGTTCAAACAGTTTGAATAGATCCACTTTAAACTCGCTCATAGCACATCTAAATATGAAGTTAAACATGTGAAGATCACAGATAATCCAGTCAGCTTTCAAAATAAAACACTGCTTGCTGATATAAATGCCCCATCTTTGTTTTCCCAGGGTTCATTTGTGATTCTCACCCCTTATTTCCATCTCATACTTTAAATGAGCTCAGTCAATTCACATTTCCACCCTCACATCAACTTCTTTTACCTTCATTTAAGTTTATTTTCAGCTTATTTGCAGAGAGCCCTGCTCCGAGAGCTTGAGCTTGTTTAAAGGTCAAATCACCACAGAGTTGGTAAAATAGTTTCTACCATGAAAAATACAGGTAGGTGTGTTCTTACGATGACCTTTATCTTCCAGCATTTTTTATCTTATTTCTATTTTTACATTTTTCCTCTTCCTCCTCGGCAAAATGCACACCAGCTCCCACTGTGGAAACCAATTCATGACTAAAAAGAGAAACACAGCAACTGTTAGGATGTGAAAATTTAAGACATTTTTTAACCTCAATTTTGATTATTCTGATCAAACTTAAGACCTTACATTATACATGACTTTGTGTTTATGATGCAGCTAAAACGAGACCAAGAGCTGACTGATCGAATACCCAGAGCACACGAACAGGATACATATAACCACTAAAATCAAGGCTTCAGTACATGTACATGATCATCTGTCCATCTAAACATCAGTGGCATTGCTCTGTGCACAGATTAAAAGTGCAACTTCTGTTTTTCAACACACAAAGTCACACAAAGACAAAGTGCAGCAGTTTTGTCATGCAGATGGCAGCAGCAGCGTCCGGCATGTTATCGAGCAGTTGGCTTTGTTGACATTTCAGTGCCGGCCTCTCCATCTCTCACTCTGCATCTGATTCACTCATCTGAAATTTAGATGAGGCTCCTGAAAGTTGTTGATTCCCCATCTTTGTGCAATCTGAAAAACAAAAAAGTTTGGTGATCTCATTTGGCCGGCACAGAAGCGAGAGTGTTTGTTACACGAGCAGCTCATCAAATCGCACTCTAACTGTAAAGTGGCTATAAAAATATGCATGATGTCATAAGATATTCTAAACAGATGCATGTTGATGACTCATGTTGTTGTTGTGCTTGCTGGTGGCGGCGGTTACTAATGAGAAAGTACTCGTCCTGCGGAGCAATCCTGCGATTACTATGAGAGAGGTTTGAGTTAAAGTCAGCATCTGCGAGAATGATAAGACACTTAGCAGTCGACTGTCAGATTTTCTTGAAGGTGGAATTTATTTCTAGTTTGTGTCTGTCCGAAAGCAAAAGTTGAAACCGTCTTTGCAGTCCAAAGAGAAGTAGTTTAAATATAAAAAACAAACAAGGAAAATAGTGAAAAGCTCAAAGTAATCACGGACCTCTGATCAGAATTAAAGGATTGAAACCAACCATATCTGAACAAAAGTGCATTTTTCCAAAACACAAATCACACACAGACTGTTAAATATGAATAACATTTAAAAAAACAACAACAACATTGTATTTAAGAAAAATAGCGGTACTGAAGTGTTTTACTTTAACATATAATCATAGAGGCAGGAAAAAATGCTGAAATTTTTATTTTATAAAATATAACTGGGGCTCCGACAGTATTTTATCAGCTTATAATGTCACCATGAATACAACAGAGTGCCTCTCAGTTAAGAATACCAGAATAACAGTGACGCAGTAGCTCATCTGGCTCATGGCTCGTCATAATTCACAGGTTACTGTAAAGTGTGAAGTACAGAAAGAACATGATGTTTTCTCGTCACTCGCTGTATCGTGAGAATTAAAATTCACTGAGAATGGAAAAAATGTGACCTTGACATTAAGCAGAGTTTGGGTGAAGACCTTTGAGGTGATTGCCAATGTTTGTAAGTTTAGTAGCAATAAACGCCTCACCACTGTGTAAGATCATTGCAGCTTTGGTAGGATGTATTAAAATATAATGTCAAATATTTAGAAAATATGTAGGGAAACATTTAAAAATTCATTTTAAAGATCTGCTCTGGTAGATCGCTCCATATCTGAGGAGCCTCAAGAGCAAACATTAGATAAAGCTTAAAAATCCCTCCTGAAACGCATGTTGAGTCATTAAAATCTGGGTAATGGGCTCACTTTTTCTGCATTATGATGAATTTAACACTTGTTGATTCATTTTTAGTTGGTAGGTGTTAAAAGATGATTGCAATAGTCTAACTGAAAGGAAATAAAATAATTTATAATTGTTCTAGTGTCTTGAAATTTGAATATGTCTTGAATAGCTCTTCTTGGACTTGGGCTGGATGACATTTATTTGTTTATTCACTGGTAAGAAATAGCAGACATTTTCCTGACAGCTTATTTCGTTGTTGACGGATATGATGTTATCAAAGCTGACGATTTCAAACACATTAGGTTTGTTTTTGTAATTTTTTTTCCATGTTAACTTTAAGTTTCCGTATTAACTGATGTCAGTGATGCTCTGAATGTTTGCAGACGGAGCTGAGTGACGGCATTGCGATCTTGGTGGCCAGTAATGACAACGTCCAGGCAGTCATCTCTCAGATGGAAGCAATCTGCCACACCATAGAGGTTAGACATGAACACATGAGGCGCAAAGGATGCAATTTCATGTCTAAATCCAGCCGCTTTAGCTGTACGAGTATATAAGGGTCGCTGAAGAAAACACAATGAAAGGGCTGAGTTAGTGTCAAATACTGAGAATAAAAACTTGAACGTTTTGGGATTAAACTCATAAATTTGTGAGAAGAAAAACTGTTAAATGTAAGAAAGAAATTATACATTTATGAGGAAAAACTAATTTATTAGAAATACGCAAAAAATACAAGTTACAAGACAATGAAAGTTATATGAATGAAATTAACATAAAACAACTTGAATCAGTTACTGAAGAGAGATCATCACCACATCACCCTCATTGTTAGTCTGTACTGCCTTAAAAAACATAATTTAATTTTGTTAAGGATAATTATTTCCTTAAAGAGACAAACAGTAATCAGTAGATGAAATCAGTCTATCCTGGATCAAACTTAGCTAATGCAAAATGTGGTGTGATAACATTAATTTCAGCAATAAACTGAAATTGATTTCTCAGTTACAAAAAAGTTGCTGTGACTGAGGCTAGGTGTAAGAGCACACAGACTAGCTGTGTTGTGGTTTCAGTGATTTAGTTTTTGCATCTTAAAGGAAAGACACACTGGTTTGGGTGATGTCGTGGTGGCTTCATCCATGTTTAATAATTAGTACTGGAAACAATGATGGTGAAGTTTAAGTGGGACTGATGAATAATATTAGATATCTGACATGTTAGTTAGAAAATGACTAACACTGTCACGCCATCATTCTTTAGGAAAACGGCCAGCGGCAGAGAGAACACCTGAGCGGCCACTTTGAACGTTTGGTGGCCATCTTGGAGGAGCGGAAGCAGGAGCTGGTGGGTCTCATCACCAAAGAACAGGATGAAAAGCTCAAACATGTTCAGTCGCTCATCCGTCAGCACAGCGATCACCTGGAGGTGGGCGTCACGCTGGTGGAGTCGGGCATACAGTCCATGGAGGAGCCACACATGCCTCTGTTTATACAGGTGGGAAAAAACTGCAGTTTCACAAAAAGATTCCTTGTGTTTCCAGACTTGATCAAATATGACTCTACAGTGTTTCTCACAGTACACCTCCTAATTTTGCAAATGTGAGGTGTGTGTCTAAACATTCACATTTAAAGATATGTACATCTTTGAAACATAAGGTGAACATCCTAAAATCAAATTTCTGCATCTTTACAAAGAAATATTTCTGTTGTAAATCAAAGTAAGGCATCAGCACGGCTCCTCGTCTTTCCCATTGCTTCTGTATCTTTCCACAGGACGTGGTTATTGTTCCACTTTTCAGTAGGAGGACTGTAAACCTAACCATGATTCAAACCTCTGGCTCAGATGAAATGAACAGCTCACACAATAAGCCTCATTATGCAATCCATTCTAAGGGCCTTGTAACGTCACACTTCCTGGTGCAAAATACAAACGAGAGTCCAGAAATTTCTGCCTCCAATTTTTACACTTCTAAGTCTTCCAGCAAGAGATTGATTCATTGATTCGTTATTGTATTTTCTTTTATTGAATATTATTAGGTGGGCCAAAGATTTCTGCTGGAAAAGGGACCAGCAGTGGACAGACCTCCGGGGTCCAGGCCCACTCTATAAGTCGCTGTACTTCTTCACTTCAATTATAACGTGCGTTAAAACAGTTTGGTAATGGAAAACTTAAAACACCAATATTGGGTTTGCAAAAGTTGAGTGCTTCTGTAGCGATCGTGGTAACCAACATGAGGGAGGAGGACACTGAGTGGACGGGCTTGTGCTGGTCAGATTTGTGTGCAAAGTGTCTCTTTGAAATTAAATAAAAGGTCATTTATCGGCTTGTCAGACTAGTTTTAAAGCTTTATGCTCCTTGAAAATTTGCAAAACAATTAGAAATGTGTTGTTCTAGTGTGTGGTGAGTTCACTTGCCTCCATTGCCTTTGGTTTTGGATACATTTCTCTATGATTATACTAGCGCGCTATACATATATGCTTGTAAATATGTATTGCATTTATTTAATTACTTTTTTGAGAATAGCAAAGTGGATTGAGTCGAATGCCTCTCCATGAAGGTTGGCTGCTGGTCCAGTTTGCACGCTATGCTGGTATCTAGTTCATGATGAAAATTTTTACAATTTACTAAATTTTTACTATAAATTTATACACTCCAATTTTAATGTACTAAAATCATTACTGCAATTTTTTTTGTCCCATTTAGAGTCAAACCTGTACTACATTAAGCTTCTTTTTAAACCATTATTTTTTAGCTGTTCCATTACCAGCAACCCCACTATCATTACTCTTTGCTGTTTATCACTTTCAGATGTCTGTGTCTAACTACCTGAAGTGTTCGTTAATTACTTTGAGCTTTTCCATCCTAATCTATTTATATTGACGATTCATCCAATATTTATAGCTAAGTCAACATGTTATCTGCTACTTCAGAGATCTATTTCAAACATCTATTTTATTGATTAGCACCAGCAAACCCTTTATTACTTTTAGCCCATCATTAAAGCCTTTAAATTTAGCCAACAGGTAATTACTGGTCATTTGTTTTCCAACCACTCGGCTGCCCTTTTAATGCCTTTTCTTTAAATACGTTTCTCGGATTTGTTCACATAATTACAGTAAATACAAGAACACATAATTACCGGAAATGGGAAAAAAAACTCAAAAACTCACTGCATAATGTGCTAAAGTATGCCTGAAAGATGGTCAGCGTGTTATTTACCATCAAGAAAGACTGAATATAAACGTTTTATTTTTATATTTAAATTCTAATTCCTGTTTTTAGCTGACAGCTTAATTCATTTTTCCACATCAGCCTCCAGGCTTCCTTAAATAACTCGCTGCTCGATGACACCTGGCCCTCTTTTAATTATGTTAAAGCAACCGATGACACAACAGCACCACAGACGGATGTTTAAATCAACAGTTTATTTTGTTATTTATTTAACAGTCTCACCGCACTCTTCACGTGCTCCTCCGCTTTCCCTCTACTCATCGATATTTTCCCAGGCTCAGCTCTCATTAGACAGGATAATCCATGCTCACTGATGATCAAGAGCTTTATGTATACAGCCGCAGGGCGAGGAGGGAAAGTGGAGGAGCGAGCCCAGCGGGACGCCTCTCCATCGGGCGCTCTGCTTCAACAACACCCCCAAGGACACATGAGTCTCCTCCGGTCCTGAATAGCTTAAAGGCAAACATCACGTCTGACGCTCCCGTGATTAATTCACACTCGTGTAGAGATAATGAGAAGCAGGTCAGCCCCTCAAGTACACTGCATTGATCCACCAATCAATCACACGCTCATACATTTTGATGTATTCCATATTCAATGTATGGACTTTTAAAACACACTTAATTATGTAGAAAACACACAATAACTAGCTCGGCCTGAGCACGGGGATGCTCAGCAAGAATAAATTAAATTAACTGATTTGTTTTCCTGCTGTTTTAATCACTGTGTATCTGTAGGTGTTCTTAAAAATTACTACTTCAGCTGTAGCTCAAATTAATAAGAACCGGGCTGACGGAGCAGCAGCACGGTGTGATGGTGATAATGAAAATAAACACCATGGAGTCACCGCAGGAGACGAGTTTAACTCATGTTGAGGAATCTCAAAATTACTCACGAAGCATCTTTGAACTTGTCATCCTTCGTGACGAGCCCTTGTGTAAGTGGACCAAATTTAACAACAACAGCTGAAGAACATCAACAATGACCTAGAGCTATACATGAGTCACACTTTAGATAAAAAAGTGTGACTTTTTTATTTATACTGGCATTGCATGCAAACACTCAGTTCGTCCTCGTTCTAAAACATGATCTGAGGATATTTCAATTGATGCACTTTTTGCAGACTGGGTCTTACCTGTTAAATAAGTATTACCTTCTGTATGGAAGGAGCCATTTTACCCACAGTGTTCAATGCAGTCTTCTTTTCATGGTCAGAATAAACAGGTACAACTGAAATTTGTCAACTTTTTCAATTTTGGGTTTTCAACAATAGAAATGAAATGAAAATACTGGTGATGGAACATTCTTTTCAATCAGTTTTTCTTATAACCAAAAAAAAAGAAGCAAAAACACAGGAACACACTTCCTATACACTGGGTGTGAGTGGAGCCCTCTAGTGGTCCACCACAAACTATTCTTTTAGTGGATTTTATGTTAGTAACTCAAGAATTAAACACATCTTTGCTTATGAAATAATCAGAAATATGTCTAGACGTCTAACAGGTACTGTAAGGGTAACATACCCTTAACTATATGTAGAGCAGCCACTTCTCTCGGTTCAAGCCAACTTTCTTCAGATTGGCTGTCCCTCGTAAACTGACGGTTTGAACAGCGGGTGAGTGGGGTAACTGTGTGACCACATTACGAGTATCCTCTCTCAGTGACATCATACAGAGCCAGGAGTACAAATAAAACTGTCTGAAAGTGGGTTTTTAGAGTAGTCTGAAGCCAACGCTTACATACAGTTACCTCGTTATTTGAAACTTTAGTATGTTCAATATGATCATTCATTATTATAACAGTATACGTACACAATAAATAATATACACTTTAAGCTAGCTCCATATTTGGGTTTTGCAGATGTTAACATTGGATGTGCTTCCTGATGCACTGTGTCCCTGCCCGGCCAACCAAAAAGTCACACTTTAGCATTTTTTGGATCAACTTTAGCTTTGATGACAGCTCGCAGTCACCAAGGTATTGTTTCGATATATTAAGGCATGGTTACAGCGTTTTTCATTTTCCGTCCACAGTGGTGTTAATTTTTAACCAACATCTTGTACTGATGATGCGTAAAGTCTTCTCCAACATGTGCCAAAGATTCTTAATGGTCCATATGTGAGAATGATGCCTCATGCACCCCGAATCATCCTTTTAAAATCTGAGCCAAATGAATTCTGGAATCATCTTGAAATACAGCCATGCCATCAGGGAAGAGATAATCCAATCATGGAAATCCTGGTTCATTCAGTGTATTCATGTAGTCAGTTGACCTCATCTTTAAGAGGTGAGAACTCAGTGGGAGGTTCGTACCTCTTAAATATAGCGTAAGTAGCTCAGGCTGGAGATGCTACTCGTTACATCAGAAATAACCTGATGATGTGGTTTAAAAATCTAGTACGCCTCGTTGATGCCTCCTAAATAAGGTGTTTTGAGCAAGTCCTGGAGGAAGACCCTGGGGCAGACCCATAACACACTGGAGAGATTGTCTCAGCTTGCTTGGGAATACTATGGTTTCCCTCCCAGAAGAGCTGATGGACATAGCCAGAGAGAGGGAGGTCTGTCCCTTATCTAGATCCAGATAGACGACAGAAACATCCCATCCATGATGAATAATTCTGGCAGAACGGGTAAAAGCACAACAGGTTGGCATTTTTCAAGAACCCAGCCAAGGGGCAGTGGTCAAATGAGTATTTCAAACCAAACAGAAGCCCTAAAATTTCAACGATGGTGTTTTCAGCTGGACTAAAAGAACAGGCTACTTTGCCTGTTTGTGAATATTTTACCATTACAACACATCAGTTCCACTAATCTAGATTTATGCAGATTGTGTCAGAATTAATCCAGCTACAACTTTCTCAGTCGGCTGCCTGAATCAGTTTTTACCACCTGAAAAAAGTCAGTAATAAAGATCATATTCACGCCTTTCACTTTGGACAGAGCACACATGATTAAATACGATGTTGTAAAATGTAGATGGACTGACATAAATGTGTTTTCATAAGCTCCAAGTATTATTATCACTACAGATATTCAGGCTCTTCTATAGAGAAAAGGTTTTATGGCACACTTTGAGGACTGATGAAAACCTGAAATAAGTTCATAAAACCTGAGAGCCGACAGTTGGAGGACCCACGTGTCCCTGACCCGATTTTAGGTTGTTACTAAATTCGGCATCTTTACTGCTGATGTCTGCGTCACTGCGTCTCCACGGAGGAAAATGTGTTTGTCTGCCGATGCGTTTGTAGGAGAGAGAAAGTCTGAGCCTCAGGTGTCGCTGTTTTATGCCAGAACAGGTGTTAAAGAAGATAGAGCAAGTGGAAGCAGGTAGTAAACACCATCAGGCCATTCTGGCAGCTGTCAGTGTTAAAAAATCCATGTTTTCATTTAGCACGGTGACGTCTATGACAAATACTTGTGACAGATGTTGTTGGCAGAGATGACTGAAGCACAATGTAATTAACTTTCTCTTTCCTCTTTTCTACTTTTCTCCAATACCAGAGCGCTGAAGCCATACTGGAAAAGTAAGTGCTCGTGGATGAAGCTCTGATTGTGAATGTGACCTTTCCATCCTGCATGTCAAATATTTTACTTTTTACTCTGAGAAGTTGATCTAACCTTAATTTTTAACCCAGCCATCTTCAGTCTAGATGGAGTCCTGTAAAAAGTGTCTCACAAATACATTTCCATAGGTTTGGGAAAGCTTTCCAACCTTAAGGTGTTCAATCATTTCACTGATATGACTTCCAACATTAAATCGCTCAACAATCCACGCTGATATGGACCGAGTAATGTGTTAGGAATGAAAGGATGCCGCGTTGTTTGATAGGAGTAAAAATTCATCAATCTACAGAGGGCTGAATCCAAAGACATCTTGAAAATCAAAGTGAAAAAAGTCAGTGTTGCCGAAATTCCATTGCAGAAACTCAAGGTGGTAGTTTGTAAGCCCCCATATGCCTGTATACCTCCATAGCAGCGTCAAGGCATGCACCTATTGAGACCACGGATGGTGTCCTGGAGGATCTCCTCCTAGATCTGCACCAGGGCATCGTTGAGGTCCTGGACAGTCTGTGGTGCATCCTGGCACCACTGGATGGACTGATGCATATCCCGGATGTGTTCTATTGGGTTTAGGTCAACATGGGGCACAGTGTCACTTCCATCATCCTCCAGGAACCAACTGTATGCTTCTGCCACTGCACTAGTGTAGGGTCTGACAATGGGTCCAAGGATTTCATCCCGATACCCAAGTGCCGTTGCTTAGCCTGTAGAGGTCTGTGCATCCCTCCATGGATATTCTTCCCCAAAACATCACTGAACCACCACCAGGCTGAACGATGTTATAGGCGGCATAAAGTTCTCCACACTGCTTCATGTCTGTCACACATGCTTGAGGTGAACATGCTCCTTTTTTTTAAAAAGGAAAACAAACTTTTGTAGCTGAAATGTTTGCGTACACGTGCTTCTCAAAGACATCTCCCCTGGAAAAAGCGTTTGCTTTTGCAAAGCACAACAAGAACGACCAATAAAAAGAGCAAAAATGAGCAGAACACAGAGACAGCTCACTTCAAAAATCTATTTATAGTGATTGATACAAAATTAATTGATTTATATATACAATGTAGATTTTGTACTGTCTTAACCTTCCCCAACAGTCGTTCCCTCTCTGTCAGATGTTTGGCCCTTTCATACTAATTACTTGTGGAGCAGAAGACCCTGCTGGGGCCACGAGATCAAAACACCAAACAATGCTGCAGTCAGCGAGCAGCCACGCGGGGATACCTGGAGGTCAGCGTGCGTTTGCTTTGCTGATAGATCGAGTCACATTTGGCCTTTTACTTGAAATCTCCATCAGTCTCTGAGATGGAAGTCTGCCTGATTAAATACTTAGCGCTGGTTTTATTGATCCAACACTGGCTGCAGATTAGAAGCAACTAAAGAAAAATGAGTTTAACACGACTGAGCATGTCTTATTTTTAATATTGACCTGGATATAAAAGGTGAGAATATCTATAGTTTGCCAGCGCTGATAGACTCTGTTATTACAAGCAGCAAGTCTGAGGGATTGTTAAGTGTTCTGATTCTGATTTTCATGAAGAAGTATGTATTGCTCGAGTTTGATTTGAGTTTAAAATGCTTCAAAATGAAATTTTATTTTGTGCTAAATGCAGAAGCCTTTTATGTTCTTTACTGTTTTGTTGTCGTTTTACTCGTGTGGAATTTACACTTCAAGTAAGAATAATTCATTTAATTTATGACCATTATGATCAATTTCTTAAAAATGTGCAGCTACTTTTTATCTGCAATAAACTCATAAATTCACTTTCTTGCTTTCTGCAATTTTCCATGTTAAAACTCAGGCTTACAGTAAGGTGACATTTTAAATGTTTTATTGGGTTTGGCTTTTGAAAATAAATTAACACAAAGTACAATGCTTCACTTTTATTGCAGACGTAGCAGTTTAGTCTTATGCAATGCATCTCTTTACATGAGAGTTCAGGTTTTTGTATTTCTTTTTAAAGGGGAACAAACTTTTGCAGCTGAAATGTTCGGTACAGTACAGCTTTAATGAAGTTAAAAGCAGTACAGCTTTTAACATGAAGTCTCTGCATTTGTTTACAGAATGGCGGCGATGGCGAGAGCCTCGAAGTTGGAGCTTCCAGAGCTCGGTTATGAGAGCATGAGCCATTTCATCATCGATATCGATGACCTCGCCGACACACTGAGAAACATCAGCTTCTGCTGCGGTATGTAGTTAACGTGGTTATATACACATTTTAAATAGTTGGAAAACAAAACAAAATCCTCACACGGACTAAAATCATTGACCTGAGCACATTAAAAACCACACTGAAGTTTCAGCACAAATAAGTTGAGTCTGACGTCACTCTTACTGGTATATGAGGAGACTTCAACATGTTTGTGTGTGTTTCAGGTGTGGCGGCTGATGAAGAAGATTTTGAAGAAGTTGAGGAAGATTTGGACTTTGGCTCCAGATTTTAAGACCGAAGAGCAAAGAAGCTGATCAGTTTTGACTGACTTCAGTGGAGATTTTTAAACGTTGTCAGAGATACTGACCGAACAGCCTCTGCAATCGATAAACTGGAGTTTTGTTTGGCCAAGGCTGGAGAGTGTGTGCGACTTTGGTATCGAAAGTGTCAGATTCCTCACAGTAGTTATTCCACTTCTAGTTCTTGCCCATCAGTCGTAGAAGAACAAAGTTTGCAGAAATATAATCACATTTTCACAATTAGAGGACAGAATGTATTTATGAGTTTTAGCTCCAAGGACCAATTTTAATAGTTTATTTAATACTAAATTTGGGAAATGTGACAAATGTTCATTATACACCTTTCCACAATAAATAGGGAATGTGTTTGAAACAAACAAACAAAAAAAAGTTCCCTAGAGAAGCTATAACAATGTTTATATATTGTAATAATTGTATGATAAAGAAAGGGGGTGTTTGTACTTCTGCTGAGGAGGCTACGTGATTGGTTTGTCTGTTTGTTACCAGGAGTTACTCAAAAAAGTCAACAAACGGCATGAAAATGTTACCAGAGGTGAGCCTATGATGCAAAATGCCAAAAATTGGACATTTTGCACCATATTTACAGAAATATGCATAAAATAAAAAAGAATCAAAGAAGAAAACCCATATTCACACATGCCATGACGAGAATTTTAAACCATAGTTGTACTAATGCTCGTGTTTACTGGTGGCTGTGAAAACAGAGGAAGCTCATTTTTGATGCTTTTTGGTTTAACTTTTTTAATCAGGAAGTGAAACTCTTGAGATTAAGAATCTCCTTTTTGCAGCAGCGTCGTGGGACAAGCAGGATTAACCCAGCATGCTTTTCACTCACAGACTAATTTGCTTTGAAATTGGGATGAGGATCTCAATATTGTTCCCATCCCTGCTTTAGTCTCAGGTGCTGAAACACATTTGTTTTGCTGTCGGATTTTTGCAAATTACTTGCGCATTGGTGAAGTATGGATATTTCAAGAGACCGACATTATGCAGAGAATCCTGAATTAAAATCAGAGGGAGTGTTTTAAATCTGTATTTTGTGGCAAAGTCATTAAACTGTTTTCATGTTTCTTATCTTTGATTTGACTGGATTTGACTGCTGAACCCATACATGTAGTTTTTAAATCGTATTCAACAATAAAATGTAAACTATTTTAGAAAATGCTTCAATTTTCCAGACGTGTTAAGATCACTGCCGAGTGGTGGTCCTGCTTGTAGAAGGACATTAGTAATGTAACTGCATTTTTTCCTCATGTTGCTTCATTGTCAGTGAATATGTTTGGTGGCAAAGTTCACATATTAAACAAATGACATCATCTCAAAGCTCATCTCAACACCAACACTCGGGTTGTTCTGGTAATATTCCCAGGTCATGATGCTTTTTGATAACATTCAGAATCCACAATTCTGACCAAAAGTATTGACCTTTTACAGAAACTGACAAGAGGCACTGACTGTTGACGATATTATTACTATTATAATATTCACTACCAGTCAAAAGTTTGGACACGCCTTCTCTTTTGATGGTTTTTCTTTGTTTTTACTACTTTCTAGATTGTAGATATATCAATTACATGAAGCAAGATATTTGGAATTATGAAGAATTACGAATTAATTAAGAAAAAATTGATTACCTCCCCCAACTCTTACATTTTAGATTTCTCAAAGTAGTCACTCTTGGCTTTGACAGCGCTGCAAACCCTTGGCCTTGCTCTACAGGTTCCCACCGTGAAGCATGGAGGAGGTGGTGTGCTACCACAGCATCCTGCAGTGACATGCCATTCCATCTGGTTTGTGTTTAGTGGACCCTCATTTATTTTTCAACAGGACAATGACCCCAAACACACCTCCAGGCTGTGTAAGGGCTGTTTGACCAAGAAGGGGAGTGATGGAGTGCTGTGTCAGATGTCCTAGGCTCCACGGTCACCTGACCTAAACCCAGTCGAGATGGTTTGGGATGAGATGGACCACAGAGGCAAAAGGGCCAACATGTGCTCAGCAGCTCTGGGAACTCCTCCAAGACTGTTGGAAAACCATTTCAGGTGATTACCTCATGAAGCTTATTGAAAGAATGCCAAAAGTGCCAAAACATATTTTGAGTTATTTCCCACATTTTTGTTTACTACACAATTCCATATGTGCTCATTTATAGTTTTGGTGTCTTCTGTGAGAATGTACAATGTAAATAGTCATTAAAATAAAGAAAAACCATTAAATGAGGTGTGTCCAGAATTGTGACTGGTAGTGTATAATTGTTATAGGTTATTGTCTAATATAGAAACCTCTGCTAAAAATCATTATGTGTCTTTGTTTTAAATCAAGTCCACTCTTCATCTCACAACGATCTTCGTCATAGCAGAAAGGAAACCTGATTGGTTCCTTTTTTTGTGAGTCTGCTATCCAACCAGAATCCTAAACATATTTCTAACAGTTAATAGTTTCAGTTTTATAACATCAAAACGTTTGAATATGAACTGTAGGCTGAATAATTTACGTGACGCGGTGACCTTAATTTTATCAGAGTTTAAAAGAAGCTTATTGTTGGTTTCAGCGGCAGACTGTAAATTTGCAATGGCCAGATTAAGGAGACAACTATGAAAAACGGAGCAAGACTAGAAGAATTAAATGTGGCAGACACTTAATGCCCAATGTGACAAATTAGATTAACTAGTTTTTGCATTAAAACTATAACTACTGAACAGAAAAACATTGTTTCATACCTGCCGTAGATGAAGGAAACAGTAAAGTTGCAGTTAGCACAAACAGAGTCAGTGAGAAAGAATCCCTGTATGAAATCTTGGTGGTTTGAGGTTAAAAGTGCAGAAACTCTGAAAATTTCTACAAATGCAAAAGGAAAGAAAAGAAAAACATGTCTGATCGCTTCTGACTGAATTAGTGCAAATGTGTCAGAGGCTGTTTGTGGAGGTTCTTGTTGCTGTACAGAGAGGATGTGTGAAAACATCTCTAACAAGACCACTTACGTAAAGCAGCGTGAAGGATTCCCCTCATCAGTGTGTTTATGCTGATTCAGTCAAAAGGCTGCAATCAACAACAGCGTCCTCCTCCTCCTCCATCCGTGCTGCGTATGCGTGGAGTACAGGAACATGAGGCCGAGCAGTTGGAGAGTCACTGGTGATTGTTCAGACGTGGGATGGTGACACTGATCTCATGATATTTGTCTTTTGTTCTGTACTTGAGGTCCCTGCAGTCCTGAGGGAGGGAAAAAACCCACAGAGATGCAAATAGATGTTTTCCATAATCCTCGGACATAAAAGACCACATGAAATCACACATTTATGTACCTCTGTGTTTCCTCCTGCAGCAGCAGATGCAGGGAGGACTGACTTGGCCACATATCTTGCCTCCCACATCATTTTGTTTAGCAGAAGAAGCCAATGCATTGTGTGTAAATATATCTGTGTGTGTGTAACTCACAGGAAATGCATCCAGTGGATTTAGCACTGTGTTCTGTGCTGTGGGTGGGAAAGGGAAAAAAGTCTTTTCCATGTGTTTTCTTCAGGATTAAATCTTTCCAAAAGCTGCAGTACAGCTTTTAACATGTTAGGTAAATTTTAAGAGAAAATAACGTAGAGATTAAAGTCAGTGGGATCAAATGTGTGTCTGTATGTCCTAAACCTGGAAATACAGCAATAGATGATTTTGTTAATATCTGGAACGAACTGTTTTTAAATATGTAAATGGCAGGATATAAGCAGGGATGCTTTATCTGCTGCTTTTAGTTAAAGAATGAATGATCATTTATATCGTCACTGGTAAATATGAAACAAAACCAACAAAGAATTGATTTTCCTAAAGACAAATACTCTTTGTGCATCCCAATTCTGAGAGATCTAATTCTTCTGTGGCATTCCAAAAGCTATTAAAAAGACATCAATGAGCAATGCTGCCGGAAATACCCACTAGAACACCAAATGTGTATTAATCCGTGGCTGAAACTGGTCCAACAATCGCACAAATTTAACATAAAAAGCCTCAGAGCCAGGATGATTAAAGACATTCGCTCCATGGGTGGGAATGTTGGTTGATTCACCACTTTGGTTTAGATCAAAATATCTCAACATTTATCAAATGGATTGCTGTTGGACCATGCAAAGATGTTTATAGTTCCAAGTAGAGTTATTGTTTTATTATCACTTTTTTTTTTTTTTAGCATTTTTGAAGTTACAGAGAAGGATTTGAGGGTGGTGCAGGATATGTCTGAGGACAGTGGTGAGGTGTGCTGTAGGAATGACAGATGACAGGCTTCAAGGTGAAGGTGAGGATTACATTACGGATTGACTCAGAGCCCCTTCCTGTTTACGATGGTGATGGACAGTTTGATAGTTGAGGGCAGGCTGGAGTGGACGATGATGTTTGCAGATGATTTTATGATGTGTAGAGTAAAAAGCAGGTTGAAGAAAGCCTGGAGAGGTGGAGGTGCGCTCTGAAGAGTGGAGGAATGAATATCAGTAGAAATGAGACAGAATAAATCTGTCGCAGATGCAAACACATGGAGTCACACATCCAAAGAAAAAGATGAAGTGCAGGATGGAGTGGGTGGAGATTCGATTTTATTTATACAGCACCAAATCACAACAACAATGGCCTCAAGGCACTTTATATTGTATTTAAACTAATTAAACTAGAGTAAATGGTGAGGTAGACCCTACAATAATACATACAGAGAATAACACAACAATCATATGACCCCTATGAGCAAGCACTTTGGTGACAGTGGGAAGGAAAAACTCCCTTTTAACAGGAAGAATCCGGCAGAACCAGGCTCAGGGAGGGGCGGCCATCTGCCGAGAATATTTGGGATGATGAGTGTCAGCGGTGATTTATGACAGAAGGATACCAGCAAGAGCGTAAGAGAAGGTTTTCAAGATGGTAGTGAGACCTGCTGAAGTAATTTTTTTGGAGACAGTGTCACTGACAGGCGACTGAGCTGCAGGGGGCAAAGCTGAAAAGGATAAGAGTTTCACTGGGAGTGACCGGGATGGACAGGATTAAAACTGAGTGGACAGCTCAGGTTTAGCAGTTTGAAGTCAAAGTTTGAGGGGCAAGGTTAAGTAGATATATTACAGAGGAGGGTAGTGTGAATATACTTTATTTGACAAAGGATGTCAAATATGGAGCTGCCAAGCAAGAGGAAAAGAGGAAGAGCACAGTGAAGACTAAAGGATGTAATGAAGGAGGACATGCAGAGGGCTGGTGTGACAGAGGGGGGTGGTAAGGAAAGGCTGAGATGGAGGCAGATGATCCACTGTGGCGATCTCTAAAGGAAACAGCCAAAAGAAGAAGTAGAAGTTAATTAGCCCTGTGATAGACTGTCAACCTGTTCAAGGTGTACCCAGCCTCTCACCCTTTGACAGCTGGGATGCCTGTGGGAGTGCCTGGCAGACTCAAACCTTTCTAAACAAAAAAAAAAAAAAGAAAACCAAAGACACAAATGTGTCTCTCGACTATGCATACTATATCTATTGGACATATTTTACATTTTATATTGTATATAGTATTGTTGTGATTTGCTTGTCTTTCTTTTAGCACCAATGTGGGACAGTACCAGAATGTCAGTGTGCCATTGTACAAAGTATAATTGTGCAATGACAACAAACGTCAAAGTGATGACAGTCAAATGATTAAACAAAGGTATAATCAAGTTACAAAAACACACAAACACAATTAAAAATAATAACAATTAGCCACACACTGACTTAAACACAACTTGGGATTATAATAGCATGGCTGATTATCATGGGAACACTTTCATGTTTTGAGAAAGACTTGTAGATGTGGATTTGTTTTCATGTTGTGTGATGAATGCTAGAAATTTTGAACAAAGCCACAGTTTTTTGTTTTTTTTGTTGGTGCTTTTGTTGTAGAGTGAATTGACTGAACCATGAGATGCAAAAGGATGGTGGTGACTGGAAGGAGAACTTTCAAAGCTGGTGGCAAAAGTTATTCCATGATTTTACATTTTCTTACCTTGACTGCAGGTTTTGACGTCAGCATCCGTCAGCCCTCCTTCACTGGTTCAAGCCAGGTCACAGTGAGTCAGCTCTGAGAGATTAATGATCATGCTTCTCCTACACCAACCAATGCATTGATTTTTTTTGTAACAATATTTTCAATTTTTAAGGCTTTGGTCAAAAATACATTATTGATCTGTTTTCCTCTCATTGGCTGGTCCGTGATTGGCATTTCTGGGTCAAACCTGATGGTTTTTGTGGTCAGGACAATCAGACAGTCCAACTTAAGGTAGACACGGACCTTTTTCTATTTCTGTATCTAAATACCACAACACACACTGTAGATCATCACTTTGTTCGAATCACATTATTATTAATAATTGTCAATATAATTTACTGTACATTTTAACAGGTCTGTGTTATATGGATTCATTTAGAATAAATAGATATTTGCTGAACCAGGGGACAAAGCACTGTCACAAGAAGCTTCTACGTATAATAATATTAATAATATTAACCTCAAGGATGCTTTACAGAAGAGTAAAAATTAACAAACATATATTAATAAATAAAACATCTTAGGTTTGCAAAGTAGCATCTAAACAAAACACAAAACGTCTGGAATGTCCTTTAGACAGGCCCGAGCAAAGTAGAAATATGCACAACAGCACAAATACAGCTGTCAGGCTGTCAGGAGGGGTGATGGTTTGGGCTTGTTTTGCAGCCATAAGGCTTCGGTACCTTGCAGTCATTTAACTAAAGATGGACTCCAAAGATCCAAAGCGTTTTAGGGTGAAATGTGAGCATGGTTGAAAATATGTTACACAACCATCCCAATGATCCCAATCTAATAGAACGGCTGAAAAAAAGAAAGAAAAAAATTGTTACGACGGCCCAGTCAAAGCCCAGACCTCATCCCAGTAGAAATGCTGTGATGTGTAAGTGAATCCTCACAAACCTCAATGAACTGAAGTGTAAACGAGAAAATTCCTCCAGAACAATGTGAGAGACAAATAATACAATGATACTGAATCATCAAATTATTCATTAGTGAATTCAGATGATGTCATTCTTGGAGAGAGATGAGTTGCCAAATATGCATAAGGGGTGGTTTTAACGTACGTGGGTACACCACCAAAGTAATGTCTATATGTGAGAAACACTGGCCATGTAGAACAGTGCCATCTGCATAAACATGTACATTACAATTTTTCTTGGCTGAGGTAATGGCTTTTTGTGTGTGGAGTTCAAAAGAGGTCCAAGAATGGATCCTTGTTGAACACCTGTTTGTCTGATTCCAGATAATCAATCAGTAACCATTTAATGGATTGTTCATCTAGTTTTTCCAGTATTATCTATTATCTGATGTATGCAAACATTTTTAACTATTGTCCAAGGCTTCAGTGATGTTAAGTACTGTTATACAGCTGCTTTTTTATACACACATAATCTACATCCTGACTACTCTGATTTCAGTTTATATGACCCCAGACACATGAGAATTTAAAAACTTTATGCATGTATAATTAAAAAAGACAGGAATTTTTCACCAGGCCCAATCCAAAAATATCTACTATATCATAAATAAAATAATACATGACTTAGCATTACCTCATAATTAAAATAAGTATAAGTAAAAAATAAGTAAAAATGCTTGTTGGCCTTATTTACTACTTGAACACATTAACAGAGTTGAAAGAAATACGATACGTTTGTCTTTCCTTTGATGCACAAAGTGAAGTGCGATGGCATTTGTGAGGCACAATGTACACACTCACGCAGACAGCTGGTGAAGAATCAGCCACACACCCACAATATGGACTGAGTCATAGAAACACAGGACCCAGAGGCCATTTTCACTTCTGCGTTTGTTTCTTCTCTGTCTTATCATGTTCAACAACTTGGACACAACTCCACTAACTGTCACTTCTATCAAGCCTGAGCCTAATCAGCTGCTGCTCCTATGATGAGATAACAAACTACTTAAAAATGATGACACATTCTTCGCGGATTTTCTTGATATATTTTACTGGTGTCCTTCAACAGCTGTTCTAATTCAGTACTTGAAACTTCACTTAATTTGCTTATTAGAATTTCTGCTTTGAACACAGTCCCAGGTTAAGACCTAATGAAAACAAGCTTCCCAAACAGAGCCTCCTTGTATTGGACCTAAACCAGAAAGTAAAAGCTGAATGCAAATGTAAGGCTTTTAGATTGGAGTGGCATCAGAGAAAAATCAATGGAGGTCATTTGAATTCAAACTAAGGCACCTTCATGACTGAAAAGTTTAGGGTGGGCCTATGCAATCTTTGGCGAAATGTTCCATTAAAAAAAAAAAAAAAAAAGAAAGACTATGAAGAGATGCAAATCCATCAAAAATAATCATAAAGTCCTGCACAGTAATCACAAGGAGATGAAATATCAAGATAGGGAGGAGAATTGACTGCCACTTGTTTCATAATCATTCTATGGACCAATAAACCTGCCCATTTCTGCCCTTCGGCCAATGAAGACAGGAAATAACCCTAAACTACTGTAATGTAGACAGTGAATATGCTGAGGAAAATTCCAAAAATTGCTGTAATAAACACTTGATGACACTTCATCAGAGTATGAGGTTGTATTTTATGATCAATACACACACATAGATGGCAACAATAACAACATCAAAGGCATCCACTTTTACTTCAAACTTTTTTATTACAAAATATAAATGGCAAAAAGCTTTGTTTTTTTTTTCATTTGCTAAAACAAAGAGACTGGTGTCAGACATGAATGTTACAGTAAAATTAAGCATTTTTTTTTCCTTTTTCTTTTTCTTTTTTGTAGGTTACCATGCTACAGTAGATACAGTACAGGTGATAGTGCTCCCGCTCAAAGAAAAATGACAGAAAGGGGGGAAATTAATGTAAAAGGTAATAGCCATCTGTCTATTGAGCTTGATCAAGAGACAAAGTGATGATATACAAACGAGTTGGGCCGACAGAAAAAAGTTTGAAAATTTGTCCTCTGGTTCTCAACAGTGACAGAAATTTAACTTTGGGCAAGCAGATACAATTTCTACAACTCTGTACAAACATGTAGTTTGCTTAAACTAATCTAAATGAATCTGAATGTGCATTTGTATTACTTTATACTTAACTAAATATTAATAAATACATATTTTTAACATTTGTGGCTGCTGGCAAACATAAACTCTTTCTTTTAATCTGTCACATCTACAGCATTCAAAGGTCAAACTAAAGCACTTCTCAGTGGGTTCATAGATTTCCAGGTCAGCTTAGTCTTTCTGAAAACATTAAGCATACAACACATACACACAAACTGCTTAAACAACTTATTTTAGACATAAATTCATAAAGAAGTGTTGATTTCCAAGTCAAACCACATCCATTACTTCAAAGAGTGAAAACGACTTGATATCCAAGGGTTTTCCCTTTTTGCCACGAGTCCACCACAAGTCCAGAGATTAAGAGGATTGTGTGTGTTTGAAATGAGCGGGGTTCTGAGAGGTCCTTTTCCATATCTTCCAACAATGTCTTTAAATAACATTTAAAACATTTTACATTTTAATGACAGCTGCTGTGATGCGTAAAATGGCACCAAATGTGCGTAAAATGATGTGGAGAGGAAGGCAGGCGCACGAACAGAAACTAATGTCAGAGGTCTGGAATATTGATACAGCTTCTGGGCTCTGTTAAGGAGGCATTTTCAAAAAGAAGCAGAGATTTACTTCCCCACCTCGTCGAGCACTTTGCGGTTGAGCTGAGCCTGCTCTCTCTGGCTCTCCATCTTGGCCATTTGGATCATATTCCTCAGCAGGTGGAAGGTCAGGTCGATGGAGAGCGGCGGCTCTTCGCTGCGTTTCAGCAGCTGCGCCGCGGTCCTCATAGCCGCTTCCTCCGCCTCCTCGCTGTCTTCTTCTGGCGGGAGCAGGTGGAGACGATCCGGGTTCCTCCTCTGGAGAATCCTCATGATGTTTTCGCCCAGTAGATCGGAGGCGGCGTTGTCCCCGGCGGCAGCCGCTCTGAGGAGCACCTCGTCCAGTTGCTGCGTTTGAAGGCGACCGCTGCCATTCATCCAGCCAGGGAAGGTGCGCGGTCTGCCGGCGGCTGGACGGAGGTGTGATGACAGGAGGACCGAGGAGAGCAGCAGGAGAAGGGAGACTGGCTTCATGTCCTGCAAGAAAATGAAACATTTAAGATGACATTCAGGTTTAAAAGTACGTTTCATAGTGTATCTTGGAAATGTTGTGTTTTATTTACATTCTCTCTGAGCTAAGCGTGACATTCATACACTTTTAAAACTTTAAAGTTTGGTTTGGGTCGTGATTCGGCAGATGTAAAGTCTCATGTTCGCTCCAAAGGCAAAATAAATGTTATCTGTCAATCTGATGGAAAACCTAAATCTTCTAGAACATTTACTTGAACTGGAATTAAAATTACAAAAGAATATTTAATGGCAACATTTTCTTTTGTAGCAAAAGATTGTTCAAGCTAAAGCGCATAAGATGACGAGCACCTCGCTGCGCGGTTATTAAAAAGTTTAAATGATGAACAAAACTTTAGACTGAATGAAAGAACTACTGTTCTTACTTTACTGTCTCCAGATGCTGCAGCTGGACTTTGCGGTCGGCCGGTGAGATTCAGCAGAGTCTGAAAAGTCCCTGTGAGCGGAGACTAGAGGGGACCGGAGGGTTTTATACGTCCTGCCCGCTCCTTTGACGTCAATGTGAGCACAGATAGCGCATTGGAAACCGGACAACTATCGAGACGCAAAGCACAGAAGTCCCGAGGGACAGCTGGGGAAGCTGTGATGGACGGCGAATAAAGGACGTGATTTTTTTTTTTACAGCTTCATTTCTTTTTCATCCTTGGTGTGTCATCAAGTTTGATGAGGTAAACTCACAGGGGTACAGGAGGAAGGTGCCAATAGGTGTGGGATTTCTGGGGCGATTCAGGAACCTGCCCAACTTTTTATTCTTATATTATCAGAATTATTTTGTTGTGCGTGATTGTTTTTTCTTTGCAACCCGCACTGCCTTAAATTCTCTCTTAAATATGAATAATCTGAATAATAATAATATGAATCAAAATCTGTGAAGAGCCTGTCTCCCTGCACTGCATTGCTAAAGGGCTATTTCACTTTCAGAAGTTCAAATGAAAGAATTAGAGGTGAATTAGAGGCAGAAACTAAGCGCTGAAGTGATGCAAGAAGATGTAAAAGACAATAAATCAGCATTAATTCAGCTCACATTCACCTGCCTGAAGTTAAAACTTTATTTTTCACCAGGCTGTGCTCTAAAGCAAAGTATTGCTTTGGCCAAATGAGACAAAGAAATGACTTTTAAAGATTAAATAGAAGCTGTGAACATGAAAAACGTCTTTAAACTGCAGGCATGTCATGTGCCTGCCTGCTTCAAGTCCTCCACCATAATCCCTGTCCCCAAGAAACCTAGGATCACTGGACTAAATGACTACAGACCCGTGGCTCTGACATCTGTGGTCATGAAGTCTTTTGAGCGCCTAGTTCTCTCCCATCTCAGGACCCTCACGGCCCCCCTCCTGGACCCCCTGCAGTTTGCATATAGAGCCAACAGGTCTGTAGACGACGCCATCAACATGGCCCTACACTTCATCCTGCAGCATCTGGACTCCCCAGGAACCTACGCCAGGATCCTGTTTGTGGACTTCAGCTCTGCCTTCAACACCATCCTTCCAGACCATCTCCGAGACAAGCTTTCCCAGATGAATGTGCCTGATCCCATCTGCCGGTGGATCACTGACTTCCTGACGGACAGGAAGCAGCATGTGAGGCTGGGAAAGAATGTCTCGGACTCCCGGACCATCAGCACCGGCTCCCCTCAGGGCTGTGTTCTTTCTCCTCTGCTCTTCTCCCTGTACACCAACTGCTGCACCTCCACCCACCAGTCTGTCAAGCTAATCAAGTTTGCAGATGACACCACCGTTATTGGACTCATCTCGGACGGGGACGAGTCTGCCTACAGGAGGGAGGTTGAACGTCTGGTGTCCTGGTGCAGCCACAACAACCTGGTGCTGAATGCCCAGAAGACAGTGGAGATTATTGTGGACTTCAGGAAGCACACAGCCCCACTCCCCCCCATCATCCTGACTGACACCCCCATCACCTCTGTGGACTCATTCCGCTTCCTGGGTACCACCATCACCCAGGACCTGAAGTGGGAGCCCACCATCACCTCCGTCATCAAGAAAGCCCAGCAGAGGATGTACTTCCTGAGGCAGCTGAAGAAATTCAACCTGCCAACACGGACGATGATGCAATTCTACACTGCAATCATCGAGTCCATCCTCACCTCCTCCATCACCGTGTGGTACGCTGGAGCCACTATCAGGGACAAACAGAGACTGCAGCGTGTTGTGCGCTCTGCTGAGAAGGTGATTGGCTGCAGACTCCCATCTCTGCAGGACCTGTACACCTCCAGGACACTGCGGCGTGCAGCCCGGATCTCAGCTGACCCTTCTCACCCTGGACACAGTCTGTTTGACCTGCTCCCCTCAGGCAGGAGGCTCCGGTCCATTCGCACCAGAACCTCTCGCCATAAGAACAGTTTCTTCCCCTCTGCTGTTGGACACATGAACAATAACCATATGACTGTTCCCACCACTAACACATGACCCTACGCTGTGTTCACTGCATGATTCCATGTTTGGCACTGATCACCACCTGCACTCATGTATATATCTTTCAACGTAGCACTCTTAATTCTTATCCCTACTTTTATTTTTTTTCCATGTCTATTTAAGTGCTATTTATGACACCATGTTTGCACTGAAGCACCGCAGCAATTTCCTAATGTTGTAAACCTGCTCAACATTTGGCAATAAACCCCATTCTGATTCTGATTCTGATTCTAAAGTCGGACTGAATGGGTGAGGGAGCTGTCTATGGTGCTGAACCTTCACGGGATTATTAGTAAAAGCTCACTTTTTATACCAGTCAAACCAGAATATAAAGAAATCCATAGTACATGTTATTTACTCTGAGTGAGTCACAGAGCTGCATAGTTAAATATTATGAATCACGTAAATAGGGGACAAAAGTAAATAAGGCCAAACACAAGTTTACATCCTCAAGTTCAACTTTTCCTTTTACAGACCTGAAACATTTCCCAGACTCACACTTAGCTATTCTTAATACACTGCACATTACATAAAGGTGGTCTGGCATAATCACAACAAAGTTTTCTTCTTTTAAAACACTTCAAATACTTGGGGTTGTTAGCTCTGTGTGCACTTGCTGTTCCCTTCTTTTTTAAAGAGGGAGATTATTTTTAAAGGAGCAGCAATTGTATTTCCTGTATTTGCATTTCCTCTGATTCATTAAACAACTCAGTTGTTTGACTCAATTCACTGTGAGCTAAACAAACCGACTTCTATGGTGTTAAATCATGATAGTAGATGAAATTAAAGAAGAAACTTAAAGAAGTCTAGTTTCTTTTCTTTCTAATCTCCTTAGATTACCTATAACATACACAGACAGAGATGAAATGTACTCCCTAAATGTTATCTTTGGGTTCTACAAATTTAGACAATAAGCTATAATATGGGAATCAAAAGAGCATTTTTGTGCTTTGACACACAACAATGCCTGCTAGCAACAGCCTGTAGAACAGTTTGATAAAGAAAATTTGTAAATATCATCTTTCATATGAAACTGTTGCTGTTTTCACTTTTTCTTCAGGACAAACATGAAAATGAGGAGAAAACGACTTCTTTCAAACACTTTGAGGTCACAAATTATGTAAATCCACACAAATTATGAGCCAACATCAGTAACTTCAAATTACAGATCAGATCTCATTTTGATCACAGATGTCAGCCCCATCACACACTGTTTTCAGGTTGCGCTGCTAAAAAGCCTACACACTGTATCTTCGTTTAATTACTGGGCCTTAATTCTCAAACACAGCGAGCCTGGGAGATGAATTCCAGATGAAAAATGAAATCCAGCTTTCTGGGGAGAGGCTCATTTCCCTCAGGCAGGCGGTGGGGATATTTGGCAGATTTTCAATCGATTCGTCAGACGTTTTCCGCTTGTTTTTCCCTGATATGGACCATGAGTGTGTGCGTTTGTGTGTGTGGGGGGGGGGGAACAAAAAAAAAGAAAATTTGTGCAGTTAATTTGGTTGGCAGCCCAGCTCAGCAGCCTCCACATCTCCCTCCAAACAAACAACCCCCACCCCATCCAAAGCAAAGTTAGCGAGGTCAAACACACCACAGACTCATAAACTCAACTCGTGTAAAACTTTATTAGCTCTTACACCAGACGTGACCTTTAATTATCAAAAATGTGCCCATTATGGATAAAGCGATTCTTCATATCCTGAAAAAGGGGAACGCAGCACTGACATGATCCTGGGTTATGTTGCGGATTAGTGGTGACTCTTCAGCAGCTACAGAACAAATGTGACGCTGACTGTTAAAGGAACAGTTTGACGTCTGAGTAAATATGACTGTCCTCGCACAGAGAAGACTGATCTCACTCGTGCTTTTATGACACGTTATGTTAGTGTTGCATTAATGTATTTGCACTTGCATAGCAGTTTTCTCTCCTTACTGAACACTCAGAATGC
Organism: Mchenga conophoros; assembly: GCF_057382185.1. Classification (NCBI taxonomy): domain Eukaryota; kingdom Metazoa; phylum Chordata; class Actinopteri; order Cichliformes; family Cichlidae; genus Mchenga; species Mchenga conophoros. The sequence goes on from NC_140540.1 coordinate 21,958,185, forward strand.
TTTAGACTAGAGGAAACAAACTCCCGTTTATACAATGGTTTATTCTGTTCACTTTATTTTAAATGCTTTCTTGGGGTGAGGCAGCAGCAGTGTGAACCACTGGACCACAGTGATAACCAACCCAATAAAAGACTGGAAACAGGAGTAAACAGCTGCCTTGCTAACAACCACGATTTTAAAGCAAGTATGTAAATCTGAGTATAAATGTCTGACAACAACTGTCCAGTTGACCGTTTTCTGTTTCCAGCCTTTAAAATAGGATAAGCTTGGTGGTTGCAGACACCAGAGACGTATTGAGCTTGTATCATTCAACTCTCTGCAAACTATTCCTTTAACATTATGTTAAATAAGATAAGGAACAAGGCTCTTTCTTTACATAGCCATGATGTTAGATTAGGTACTTTAACCACAGGAACCTCGACCAACAAAATAAACTCAAAGCAGATAAGAGTTGGTGTAATCTGAGTGAAGACAAACTGTGGCATCTTGTCCATTTATATCAGCTTTTTCCTGAGATCTGTCAAATGTAGAAGAAAAGTAGAGACAGCTGACACAACCTCACCTGCTTGCAAACTTCACAGAGGAAAGGAGACAGTCTGAAGATGTCAAATCTGCTGCAACACTTCTCGAATGTAGAAAAACGTCACTACTCTGATTTTTTTTTAAAAGAAAGAAAAAGGCCCCAAGCCAAATGAATTTAATCCAGTAATGCAGCTTTGTAAATGCTGCAGGAGGTTTGACCTCTTCGTCTGTCAAATTAGGGGGAAATGAAGTAAAAGATGAGGCAGGTTTAGACAAAGCAAAAAAACACAACTATGTAAACTAAAATCACATTATTAGAAACTCTGGAATGCACTTAAAATATCTGACTAGAAGTCCATTATAGAAAAAAACCAACACATTACAAAAACAATGATGTCAATACACTAAAGAGATTAGAAAAGTTTCCTTTGTGAGCAATAGGTGTTAATGTATGAGTGTGTATGTGTGGATACACTGCAGCACCACCGCCAAATCCCATTTCCATAAATAAGAAACTTTCACAGACATTTCTGCAAATGCAAGTTTGACTTTCAAGTGTGAATTTGTCACTCGGAGTAGACGAGCCGTTTCTCCCGACCTTTACGCGTGACTCAGTCACAGCTTTACACATTGGAAATACCAGCAGACTAAGTAGCCTAAAGTAAGTTACGCCCATGTCACACACACTACGAATGAGTGCAAAGTAATCATCAGCGAGAACGACACAGGCTGGACTTGTGAGCGTCCTTCACATCTTATTGGCCTTCCAGGTCAGGTAGGAGTTCCAAGCAACAGCAACGACCTGGACGACAGCCAGCCTGCAAGGAGGACGAAATCTGATGTGTCTGGTTTGGATGCAAGTCGGAGAGTTTCATAAAGACGGAAATAAAGGCTTTCTGAGACAATTAAAGTTGGTTTCATGTGACATTTTCACAAGTGAAACAAATGATGTCTTATTTAGACGCAGAAGTAGTAAAACTACAACTTCAAAACATGTTTTCAGGTTTAAAATAATCCACTAAGATCAGACAGAGTATGTATCCTAAAAGTGCAGAAATGACTGTGTTAAAGCAGTCGAAATGTAAAAATAAAACCCTTAAGATTTGACTCTGTACACAAGCTTCTTCTGCTCTCACTAACCTTCAAATATGATCAGAGCTCACTGCCTGCATGCTAATGAAGCCATCAAACTCTCACCTGTGGTGCAGAGGGATGAAGTAGAAGTTGGCAATCTGGACTGGAGGCCAAAGCTGAAACAACCAGGAAACATTCAACTGATCAGCGAAACATATTCTGAAGAGATAAAAAGAGAGATTACACTGAACACTTACATAGTAATTAGAGATCAGGGCATCTGTGTAGTCCTGTGAACACAGAAAGAGAAATATTATCATGTCGGTACCATCTGAAATTACTTTAATGAAAAACATTCATGCTAAACTCAATTTATTACGAAAACAATAGAAAGGAAATGGTTATTTTGCTGCTTTCTTTTTCAGGTTCTCGTATCGTCTTCTGTTATAATCAGAGCATCACGCTCCTCTCCACTCCTCTAAAACCCCAAATAAACAAACATGGTCCTGACAAAAGTTCAACATGAGGTTTCAAATGTGAAGTTATTGTGTTAAATTAAGCAACTCTAAAACATAATTTACTATCTAAGAAAGAAGAACTATTTCTTTATTAGCTAGCTCTTCATGTGGAAATCAGAGGACGTCCAGAAGAAATGTGACACTGTCCCGTGAGCCTGTAAGAGAAACTCTGTTACAGATTCTAAACATACTTTCTTTTAATAAAAAGTAAACTGACTCAACATCAAAACAATCCCATTAAAGATGTGATTTGGTCCACAGTTAGCAGCACAGATTGTTTTACATAATTGAACAAAGATCTGTTTGTTTCTTTGTTCCTTCATCAAGCTCCTGTTCATGGATGAATATTTTATTTCACATTCACTGCCACAGATCCAAGCTTCTGGCCCCTGAGATCATCAGTTAGATCGTGGATGAACGAGTGTCAGAAGACTTCCTGTCCACCTTCCACTGCAGACACTGAGAGTACATTAATTCATGAAAGCTGCACTCCTCTCCCTCAGCCTACTAAAAAAAAAAGACAAAAATCTTAAGAGGAAACTTTTAGTTGTATTTAAAAGACAGAAGTAAAGTGTTTCTCCACGCAAACATGACGGACAAACTCGTGACCTCCTGCTTAGGTACGAGGTTCAGCCCTGCAGCGTTTTCCATCAGAACAGTTGAAGCTGCCGGTGGGGGAGGAAGTGAGGAATGCTGATGTGCTCAAACTACAGCTGGTGAGTAGTTTCTGTCCAAACGGAAGGTAAACTGTATGCATGAACACCTTCATCAGCCACACATAAACACACTTTATTTCACTCATTTTGTTAAAACAAGAAAAATGTATTTACATTGTTACAATAAGTAAATAAATATGATGTGTTAATATATTGCTATATTGAAACTTCAGAGTAAAGGTTATTTAACATAGTTTCCTTCTGCAGTGAAACAAAGAGCTTCACTTATTTATTTGACACAACATTTATCCACCTGTGTCTGCAAGTCGATTACAGGCTGTGCTGTCAGCACGCTGTCTGATCTATGAAATAAAGCATGCTGCCCTCCTCCACCATCGCCATTCATTGAAGTTAATCTGAAATTTATACAAGTTAAAGTTGGATTCGTGCAAGCGTTCATGTAGCCACTGCAGCATATTTACAGGTAGGCCCACATTTTTTTGGACACTGACACAATTGGCTGTAACTCCTCTATATTTAATCAAATGTCTGCTTTTAAAGCCCTCATTCATCAGATAACCCTAAATTCAATATACTCTAAAACCCTGACAATACTTTTACAGACCTAACTGGATATTACAGACGATTTGTGTCTGAAGTCTGCGTGTATTGTCTTAAAGCCCTTTGAATCATTGCTCTGACGTTAATGTGACAAAAATGATGCTGACAATATACCTAAACTTGCACATACCATTTAAAGAAAAAAGAAAAGGCTTCTTTTATTTGTTCCCTTATTTGACGTGGTAGAGCTCAGCAAAAAGATTATGAATTATACTTAAAGAAATGTTTTGGCGTGAGTGCGTCGTGTAGTTTAATCATGTTGTTATGCTGGCGATGCAACCTGAAGGTAGAAATCAGGTGTTTGTTCTTAATAAGCAACTTTCTCTCTCAAACACACGATATTACAAAACACACAGACCGAGAAAAAAACCCAACCTGTCTACTTAAAGGTCACCCTGACATCTCCTGGCATATAAAACCAACAAGCCAATGTTCCAGCTATAATATTTTTCTGCCTTTTTTCCAGGGTGAAAACAGTGTTTTAATTACGGTCAAACAAGCTAGTTTGCCACCTGGGGTGAAATTACGTCAATGTCTTTACCCATACATGACGGGACCTTTCTTACCTCTTCTAGGAGCTTTGTAGGATGCAATAAATATGAAGTTTTGTTGTAAAACTTTAGTGAAATACTAAACCCCAAATTCAGCTAAATTATTCATTAAAAATGATCTAATAAGATTGTCTAAACATTCAAGTTTTAGGATCCAGGTCTTCTCAGGGCAGCACGTGGAAGCTAGATTTGTGTTTGCACTTTGCACACTGTACTGTATATGCAACATCTAACACAGGTCACACTTTTCTGCTCTTCCTGTCTTTACACTGTGCAGAACATTATGAATGTTCAGACTCTGATCAGTTACACAGCACAGCATGTGGTCTGACCCTGACATCGTGGAGTTGATCTTGGAAGAGAATGACGGCAAACGGAACAACATGCTTCAAAACCCCAACCTGCCAAGTGCCTCGAAAAACTGTGCAGAGATAAAGTTGTGATGTTTGAAAAACAGAGCCTCACACTTCTCACCTGTTTTTCTCACTTTTTCTCCAGCGTACTGTGTTTTATTTTTGAGTAATGACCAAGACTCTGACCAAACAGTTGCAGGTAAAAAGCAGAACAGGTAAACAAGAGAGGCAAAGCTGCGACTGGAACTCTGTCCAGATTTATCAATCACAGCGGCTGTTTGGTCAGAGGCTCCATTCATTTTCATCTCACATTTCCTCAGTGCCAGACCCCGTTGTAACGAGCGCATTTGTCATTTATTTTCTGTCCTTTGTGACATTTACCGGGTTGGCCTTTCAGGTCTGCGCCTCTCCTTTTGTAAATAATTGATGGTGATCAGCAGCATGTTGGGAAAGCAAGGCGGCGACGGGCGTTTGAGCAGCTGGCACAAGATGACAGTTAGCTCTGACCTGGCATACAAACACACACTCGCACACGTATATATGAAGGTATGAGTCACACTGGTTATTTCCACACTCCCTCCCTCCCTCTCTCTCTCGCCTCTTCCTCCATCACAGGAAATAGTTTCCAATAATAATGAGAGGTGAGTGTTGGAGGTCAGATACTGTAGCTACGATGAAAACCAAACTTCCTCTCTGTGTACTGTCGTTTACCTGAGCTGTGTGCGTGCAGGAAGCTTACTGCTCTCTGACCAGTTTGTTCGTCTCAGGTTTAGTTTTAGTGCTTAAAAAGGTCAAATTCATGCCACACAATGACGACTGTAAAACTCTACACACGAAGAACAAAGAAAGGAGGGTTCGACGAAGACTTTGCATCTGAAATCTGAATCATAGATTCTTTTTTCTATGTATTTAAATGCAATTTTAGGGTAACACAAAGTAATTTATCTGTGCAATTCAAACTGATACCTTTCAGGCTTTGGATAAACCTGTTTTTACGTGACGATGTAACATTTATAAATAAAAAATGAGCTGAAGACACATCAGGTCAAACTCTAACCTTTTACCTCAAGTGGAGTTTTTCAAATTGATCAACGTCACCTGGAAGATTTTCCACATCACTACAATACTGATGGACTCATTCAACACAGGGTTAAAGGTGACCATTAAAAATGGTCAGAAAAATGTCAAGCAACTGTACCAACCCCCAGTTTATTGCCCTAACTGCTACCAAGCTTCTTTTTGAGGCTCATTAACGCCCTTTTTCAGACTTACACTTCACAAGGGTCAAAGGGTGAGAGACACATGACACAGAGTTATTTCTAGTGTTTTGCATGTTATTTCCCATTTTACACTGGATTGTTTTTCCGCTGGGTAATGATGTTGGGAATGTCAGGGTACTGAAATAAAACTCACTCACCCTCCTGAGCTTGGTGACGTTCTCCTCGACTGTCAGTCCATTCAGCGCGCCAGAGATGCAGAGGAAGGCTCCCAGAAAGCACGGCGCAAAACACAGCTGTAAGGAAACAAACCAAAAAAACAAGAAGAAGAATCATAAGTTAATCATAAGTGTAACTGCTGTGGCCTAAATCAGCAGATTTCAGGTCAGTTTTATTTAAAAAGCTCCCCTCTGGCAGTGTGACATCAACCTAAACTGAGCAGTAAACGTGCAACCTAAAAACAGAACATGACTTTTGATTATGAGAAATTGGGTGATAAATATCTAATTAATCTACTTGTGACAAAACATTTTCCTGCAGCACATCCGGAAAAGGAAGTCTTTAAAGAAACATCATGGAGGATGAAATCTTTCCTTCGCTGTCATTCTTCTTTTTGTCTTACTTTCTTGATGTTTCATTTCCTTCGATTGGATTTTTTTTCCGAGGATCTTGGGATGCTTAGCTGCTACTCCATAGAAGCTGATGGAGTCCAGAAACAAAGTAACAAACTGAGTTTATAACTAAGTAATAAAATACATACCAGTGATAATCTAAGAAATCTGAAAGACTGAGGTTAAACTGTTCCTAGTATGAATCTTACATGAACAGTCACTCGACGCTACAGCTGCATCACCTTAAATCTTTCAAGTGCTGCTGTTTGTTATGCACACTGAGGTGAAGCGAGCAGCGCTGACAGTGCGACTGGATCACTATTCAAGCATGCAAGTGAACCCTTTGCTCCAGTAAATATTTTATTCAGTAACAAGCAGATACTGCTTTTTTTTTTTTTTTTTTTAACATTGTGCTCTGCTGCAGTTTCACTGAAACACAGCAGGGGGCAGCATGAAGCTACCAAAAATGACTCGTTTTTAGACATTTACAGAAAAGTTGCATTCCAAGTTTATGCTATATAATTTTATTGATATGTTTGTGTTCCTTAATCTCAAGTTAATGATTCATTCAGAAAGCATGAGGTACAGATTATAGTTATGTGCAACTAGTCGACTGAACATTTAAACGTTGCAGCTTTTGCTACTCAATGCCAAAAATGATAGTCAGTTATATTCAGCAATATTCTTATTTTATTAAATTACGACAGGAATTCCTGGTTCAAAGTTGTTCTACCACCATCGGCCACTCCCTGGGGCTGAACCCTGTTTCCTCTCTTTCTATGAATGAAGCAGTAAATAAACAGAGGCTTAAACTAAAAAGATGACAGCTGTTCTGCAGCACTTATAAATCAATCAATGCAAACTAACTGTATATCAAGCTTTGTCAGAATAAACTGGAATATAACTAAGCAACCGAAGTCAGATGTAGTCAAACTGCACCTGCAACTCTTAACTAATCTGACATCACATGTGTTTGAAACATTATACAAAGTAAACAACATTTCAAGTATGTTCTGCTTTAGATAGTTTCTTAGGTTTTTCTATCAATTAGGCTATTAAATCTTTTTTTTGGCTGTCTCATTTAAACAACTAAATGAGCAACTACAAAATACCAGTGCTACCACTCAGCACCCTAGTAGATACACCTAAGGTATTAATTTGAAAATCCTCTGTGACTTCCTTCTTGAGTTATCGCATTCACAAACGTGGGTGTCCGCACCGCCCGCTCACCCTGTAGATGACAATGATACCCCACCAACCTACAGCTGAGGGGCAAAAACTGGAGCTCTGTTGCATAACTCAGCCTCTCCACTCAAAAGCTTCACAAAAAGGGAAAACAGTCTGCTAACAAGAGTTTCCTCCCATCAGGACAACAAAGACTCATCTGTCAGTCAAAACGATCTCAGCAGTCAGGCTTCATCCACTCTGTTTGCCACAACTAACAAGCTCAGTGCGAGTGGCAAATACACACTTACACACAGAGAGCTGTTTTTATTGCTGAGCTGGTGTTCGGTTTGCTTTGCTGAGAAGAAGAAGAGGAAGAAGAGGAAGAAGAAGACGACCATTAAGGGTCCTTAAGATGCTCATCTCACCTGGTCGACCAGCATTTTCTTCATGGCAGCGCTTTTGGTTCCTCCAACAACCAGTCGGTCCAAAACCTTGTACCAGCTGCCGATGACAGGGCCCTTTATTGCAACAGAAATAAAATTACTCTTGAAATCCCCCACTTAATTCTCTTCTAATATCTTTAACTGCAATGGAAGCAGAAGACCGATGATGGATTTCATGAAAAATAAAAACATAAAATCTTTGCTTTTTGGTTTGTGCATTAAATACTCAGCCATTTATTCACAATGAACTCACAAAATGAACCAAAGTTAACAACTTGCTATGTGAACTATACAAACCTTTGTGTCTAATTGCAATTTTCTGTAAATGTGTGTCCTTCACAAATCAACACAGGTCCACAAGAGAGAAACTGACACTGACATGGAGTTTGTTCAAAATCAGTCAAAATTTAACAATATTTCTACAAGGTGCAATCACAAAGTTCTAAATTGCTGCTGATAAAATTAAAAAACATGACCTGGCTTAGATTTGGGTTCTCTCCTCAGACTGCTGACAGCTCAGCTGCTGTTTTCAGATCACTCCTCCTCAAAGTCACATTGTTGTGTCCATAAAACTACAGAGTACTTCTTGAAATCAAATTCTCCAGCTTTTATAACACCACTGTGGGCTGTGATCCTCGTTGGCCAGATCAAGGAAAGTATTTATTAACAAACCCATCATACTTGCTAGTTTTGGCCCACTGCAACTCCTTCCTGTTCCCAAAATAAAAGTTACAAAGATGGACTGACATAGTGGGGAACCAAGGAAAGTATAAGACTCCAGCTGAACACCAAACAAAAAACAGATGTCCAGAGGTGCAAAAAAAGATGATGTTGAAGATGAGACTGGCTAAAAATCAAGTATTTTTTGTTTGTTTGGGGTTTTTTTTATGTGCCGAGTCCTGTAACTCTGTGTTTGCATCTTGCAGAAGATGCACAAGTAACAACAGAACAGGGAATTCTTCTCCACTACCAAAAAATACAAAACTTAGGCCATAAAGGTACAAAAATGTTTTATCAAATTTTTACATTAAAAGTTTTACATTTTAAATTAATGTCCAATTTTAAAAACATTTTCCAAAAGAACTCAGCAGCTTTCTGTCAACAGCTTCCCTCCTTAAACGGAAGCACGAGCAGGCTGGCTGAAGATAAACCGAATTCAACCAACAAATGGATGCATTATTTATGTGAAGGAGAACGATACATGATGCATGAATATAGGTGCCAATAAACATGTGTCTCAAGTCCTGTGTGTGCTGAATAGCCACCCTCCAGACAAGACTAAATATCTATACATCTTGCGTGTATATTTTTGTACGATGGAGGAGCTTCAGATAATTACGGAAACATAAATAAACTTTGCCTTCGTCACAGCGACGTCAGAAAGAAATGAGCTACTTGGAGGGCGAATTGTGCAGCTGTCACAGTTAGTGAAATACTGATGAATTAAACATACAAAGACATGAATGAGTGGTATACAACAAGTAACACAGATCAGACAAGTACATCATGAACACACACACTTAAAGTCATTAATTACAGATGCACAAACAAGCAGGAATCTTTTTTTTTTTTCCATGAACACAATAATTTTCCTTTATATTAACTTCCTCAATTTAAACAATTAACCAGACAGTAAAAACCTGTGGCAACATTTCTTCTTCCAGGGAGCCACACTGACATGGATCGAATCAACGAAAACACATCACGCAGTTTAAGTTAAACTCTAAATTTGCACAGCACAGTGTTGTACAGTGTGTTATCTGCACAGTAGAAGGCCTGCCTCTGTATGTTTAAAACTTTGTTTTAAAATGTTGACTTTGTTTTACAAAGGTGCTCATTTGGTGTCCTCTGAGGTGGCAAAATAAATCTTACAGAAAACCTTCCATATTGTAAATCCCCTACTGCATTATATCATATATAACTAGTTAGCACTATGTAGCATAACACACAATTTCGGGACACAGCATTTGGGAATGACTGCTGTGAGTAACTGTGGTTGTCTATAATAAAGAAGCATGATTCAGTGGTTGAGTTTGGGAACGTTTCTGTATGAAATGACTTGGAAGTGTCAGCATAGCGACCACAATAACAAATGTATGAATTTTCCAAATCCTTTGTTTCCCTTTAGCAGAGGACACACTGAACCATCATTTATAAAAGAAAAGGAGATAATGCCTCCCATGATAACAAATTTTAAACACATTTGATTCTATGATGCCGTTTTTATGTCTTGGTGAGCACTAATTACTGTTTTAAATGCTTAACATAATGACCCGGGTATGCACCGACAGGCATCACAAAAATGGCTGCTGAGAGGCTAGACTTGCTTTCATATGAACTAAAATATTATTCTATTTCACCATGATTCACACAGTTTCTCTAGATCTAAAAAAAAATCAAGCATGTAACAGCTTTTTAACAAAATAAAATCAAAAGTATTTAGAAAATTTTAAAAAGTAAATGAACTGAGAGTCAGAAGGATACTTACCACAAAGAAGAAACCAATACTCATCATCTTAGCCGTCCTCTGCACGTTGTGGTTAGCCAATCCTCTCCTCTCGATCAGCTGCTGGGAGATGACATCACCGACACCTACTAAAGACCCTGGAGGTCAAACAGAGTTGATACTGCATCTCAGTCCCCTGAGCACAATCTTCTACAGATATGATCCGTGCAGACATGTTACTGTTCCTGCAGTGAGAATCTGATTAGGCAGCACTCTTGTAATTACTACATAATAACCACAAATATGCCAAAAAATGTATTCAAAGAATCAACTTTACTGTTAATATTGAAAATAATGTGTTAAAATACTTTATAAGCCTTCCAAAATTAACAAAAGCTCCCAACCAAATGTGAACTACTAAAAAAATCTGCATTGTCTTAAAGAGAGATCAGCTGAAGTCAAACTCGACCTGGAAAAAAGGAAAAGTTTCTTGAGATCAAATTTTAACACAACTTGTGATAAAATGCTGCCACCCAGTGGTGAAAGTTTAAGTGACATTTTGCAGGGGGCGTTTACAAAAAGTATCTTTAAATGCAACAAAACAGTCCAAAAGTACAAACTCCCATCCGAGTTCAACTTGGCGATGGTCACGCAATGTGTCCCTCAAACAGACTCAGTTGTTTTTCTTCTCTGTAATTTATCTTATTTATACGAACAAATGAGATTTCATCACCGAGCTCTTGTCTTCATTTGTTTCACACTGTTTATTAGCAGGCATTAAAGGGTTGTCACCAACAAGCCACCATTAACTCATCATCATTGTGTTTTTACTTTGAACTTGGCGCCATCCATGAATTTCCTGAGTCACTGCTAATTTTTTATTTATAAACCAATTTTAGACAAACAATCCTGCTTAACACTGCAGAGATTTCACAGAGGTCCTCTTCAAGTCTTCTGTTTGTTTCTAACAAAAATCCTTTAAAAAAAATAATAAATTGGTCCAGCAACTCATTTAAAGGCCTTAATATCTCCAGCTTGAGTCAGGACCTCAGTAAGCTCTGTGGTAAATTATTCCACTTATTAGCTTTTCACTTTATTATAGTGGGCAGCTAAAACTTCTTGGGTTTGGTACAGACGTGTCACCTCTCATCCATGAAGCTTCTTCAGTTCTAAAGAAAAATGGTGGAGAATCCTAAACATTTAAGTCCTAGTGAAAGTTGTGCCCCTTGGAGGCAGCCCCGACGGTCGTTGACCAACTACTGATTTATGCTTCAGCAGGAAATCTACACCACAGTTATGTAATCACAGTAAACCCCTCTGAACCCCTGTGCTGTAACCTGACGTGCACCTACCTGCAGATGTAACTACATGTTAGGTCGATGCTGGCTGTTCAGCTCCATTGATTAGGAATAATAATCATAGTATCAGTATAAATACAATTGTCAGCTGATTAGACGTCAGCTGGACGTAATGGAATAATAGTAAGATAAACTAAATTCATGTGTCATAACATGTAGTTATAACAAAAACAATTTAAAAACAGACCAACTGCTCAGAAATTCATGATGTGTCAACACTAACCTCAAATCTTTCAATAAATTTGGGTTGGTTTTTTTTCCCCTTTCTTTTTTTGTAGGAAACTGAATGCAAACTGAAATTAAAAACTTTGAAAATGCATGAAGACTGTCAATAGGGAAACTGATTTTTCTTTTTTTAAATTCCTCAGAGAGGCTCCTTTTAGCTGCTCTAGCTGCAAGGTCAAACCTCTGCCTCTATCTAGTGGCGACTAAATAGTACTGCAAACAGTACTTTAAAACTACAGCCTTCTGAAAAAAGTAAAGGGTTAATGCAACACTAACTGCTTAGGTTAGATCATTTACATCTGAAACTTGCTCCAATGTGTGAATCCACCAGAGCTCTAAAAGCCATTTTCAACGCTATGAAATCCAAAAGTGCTACACAACAGTTACAGAAATATTTTTGGTCTAATACCTGCATCATATTAAACTCATCAGCATGCTTTAGCTCTCTGTATCACGTTTTAGACATTTTGGGCAAACAGAGTTCAATTCAAATGTTTTTGTGTGTGTGTTAAATCAATATATTTATGGTTTCGTCTGGATGTTCTGATCACTTATCCTGTAAAAATATATGCAAACTTGATGTTCTCATGAGTATGTACGACTCTACAACCTTCTTGAATAGATGTACATATCATACACATATTATTGATTCTTTTTTCATTTGCTTTTATTCCTGATCACAGTACAATGACCTTTAGCCTGTGTCTATTTGTACACTAAACTGGAGCAAAGGTTTGTAAAGTCAACCAGAAGCTGAAACGGGACCCTTCATTTTATTTTAATCAACAAAGGTCAGTGTATGGTGTACCCAACTGCACCTTCTCATGTGACATCTGTCTGCAGCTTTTCTACATTTACGTTTGCGCATTCAGCGTGTAACTTATTTTTATGTGCAGTGACAAGGTTGTCCTACCCGCTGTCACTATCTGAACTGTCCAGGGGTATTTAGTCATCAAGACCTGGTAGCCTCTCCAAAGGCCTGCCATTCCTCGTCCTAGGAAGAAAGAAAAATAAAAGCTTGTTGCAAATGCAGACTTTTCTGCTCAATCACCCCGCCCGCCGGTTGTAACGTGATTCAAATCAAGTGATACCACTAACAAGTTCCGTTAAACTGTCCATTAGTGATTGCCCATTAGTGTAAACTTCGGGCTTTTTTAAAAATTATTTCAGGGTTTTAAAACACTTAAATGTATCCAAGACCTATATCGAAGAGGTTAGCTCACTCTTTCAAATTCAGTCAAACGGCTAGCTAATCCTCTCCATTCAGTTACATCACACTTATGGTCAACTGCTGACTCAAAGTTAACATGTTATTAAAGTATTCGTGTTTCGGTAAATTTTGTCAATGCCGAATTCTAACACTGGGTCTAACATTTTCTCTCAAGCTACCGAAGTTGTTAATAGATGTCTAGTTTTACGACAGCTTAGATTAACTGTAAAATCTATTTTTTTTTTATGACGTTTGGCTTGAGGCTCGGTCTCGTGCTGGCTGGCGAAGCTAACGTTGCACGGAACCTACGACTTGCACAGTGCGTCATTAGCGTCTCTAAATCACAGCACTAACTTTTAATCACTCGTTTAGCTTACGAAACCAAACTAAACTGCACTCCTAACACACTGTAGCAACTCACAGTTTAAATCAAGAATAACGAACTGCTGAGTCTTTCATCGTTTCTGTAACTTTCCGTTTAACATTATTGCAGCTGCTGTTTAACTCACCTTTACAGCTCACCGTAGTTAACTTAAAGGTCCGTAAACTAGCAAGCTGTGGATAATGTAAATAAAACTGTACACATGCCCGTCTTCCCTGAGGAAACAGGCGGAGATGCTTTCACGGCACGGAATCAGCTCCGACTTTGCAGTACTCCAACTGTACAGCACAGAAAAATATGAATACAAATTTATGTGGTATACTGTTGTTTCTATTTTAAATACACTTACTTCTTTAGGCTTAGCTCACATCAGTTATATTTTTATAGTTTAAAGAAGTTGTCAATCAAGTTGGGTCTTATTAGTCTCAAGTTTTGTATTTATTATATTGGTAATTCTTCCAGTGCAACAATTAAAAAAAAACCTGGTACACAATTAAAGGTCTTCTAAAAATTCCAATACAATAAAAAGGGGATCCAGCTAACACAGACATGTAGGCTTCCCAGTCTCAAAGATATTTCCTGAATTATTTTAGTATTTTAAGTACATGATGTTTTTATTAGTTTATATTAACTCTATATTATTGTCATTTCAGTTTAAGTGAATTTTACAGATTACTTTAGAGTTTACTTAACTTTGACTAACACAGTATTCATTACATCTGCGTAAATTGATTAGTAATCAACAATTTATTTAGCTTTGTTGCAACCGATAAGGGCAGAAGAAACCGTGATCTACTACGACCAGTGAAGACAGCATAGGAACTGTAGTCTGCGTCAGTTCCGCTGTACACAATAACATAGGCACACCCCTGCCCTCTAGAGGACAACTCCAGAATAACAACATGACAGGAAGCAAATTGCAATGATTTTTATTCTGTTCAAGTGAAGTGGCACTTACGATAAATGAAACAAAAAAGAAAGAAAAGTTATTACAATGGGACTTCTGGTTTACAAACAGGTGTAACTGGCATAAATATGACAATGGAATGGCTTACCAGGAAACCAAAATGTAAATCACTCAAGGAGAGGTCAATACTGTCCCCAGAACACATTTTTCAAGTAACGTGTTGTAATTTGCTCTAACGTGACCTTTTTTATTGACTCAGTTTGCATAAAGTCAGAAGAAATAGAGTTATTTGAGAGCACGGGGTGTCAAACATGCAGCCCGGGGGGACCAGAACCAGGTCCATTTTGGCTCATTTGATGACTTCACAAAGTGTAAAAACTGGGAGAGATCTCAGCTTCACTAGCAAGGAGTGACAACATCTGAAAAGTTAATAGTTTTAAATCTAGACAAGTTAACACTTTCGTCATTGGTAACTGAAATGACAACAGACTCTGTGAATGTGGAAAAGCTGAGGCATACTGTTGAGATTGCACTTTTGTAGGATGCAGAAAATGTAGTTTCAAAATGGATGACCAATTAGACAAGAAAATGTAAATAAATAACAAGTAACGAGGGAGTGGGGTAACTGGTGTGGTGTGCTAGGGACAGGGTGAGATAGGGGCCGATGTGGTGACCCTGAATTGGAGCAGCTGGAAGAAGAAGACAAAGACGACACATACATAATCTTACGGGCGTGGCTCACTTAAGATTATTTGTGGCCATTCGTGGGCTGTGAACTGATGTTTGACATCCCGGCTTTAGAGTTTTGCTCACAGTGGACATTTGGCACATGTGTAACAATATCCACGCAGCTGCTGCTCCTGCTCCCCAAAGCCTCATCATCAACTTTACTCGCTTTTTGGTACCAGCTTCCCACTTCACCTCAACGTCGAGAAGAGCAGCCATCACAGCAAGGTGCAACATTACACGAAGCAAAACACATGAAGAGCAACGATGGCACGTATGTGGCTTTGGAAATGCAGAACTTCAGCATTTTCTTAGCTTGCTTAAAACACCAAAAATGGTGGTACCAAGAATCAGTCGCACTGTGTGGTGGAAATGAGGCCTTGTAAGGAGCAGGTACGCAGGTGAGGCTTTTAAGCATTGAAGCACCTGAAAGAGCTCAATTTAAACTGCTTTTAAATCTGTGTTTCTCAAATCAAACTGTCATTAAATAAAATGATACGGCACTGGATAAGAGCACAGAACTGAAAACATATAACATGCAAACAACATTTTCATGATGCAGTTTGAATAAACATCTGTTATGTGTTGAATGTGTGAAGAACCCTCATACAATACAATAAATAAATAAGAAAACATTTTTTAAAAATGTCTGCAAACAGAAGCAGTGTGTGGCATTTACACATGAAATGCTACTAAGACTTAAAGCCAATCAAAATCTGGGAAATCTGAATGCAGCTCTGTTTTAAATCAAAACGTTATAGCAGCAAAGACCCCTGCTGTCATTTGGTTTAAGATGTTTTCTGTTGATGAGAATCAATAAAATCTCACAGTAACAGGGGCTTCAGGTCAAGAGCTGACAAGAAATACAGTACAAAGCATTCCCTAGTTGTGTGTTGATTCAATTAGCAGCTGAAGCTTGGCAGAAATGTTTAAAATCTCAAAATTTAAATTGCTTCAATAAAAAATAACTAACTGGGATATCCTGGCTCTCTTATTGCTGTACAAGAACCATAAAGTCAAAGACACTGAGAAAAAAAAAACAATTTAACAGGAGAGTAACCGAATAAAAAGGAAGCTAAAACCTTTCACCTTTTCACTCGGTCAGTCTTCTTCAAGTATGAGTCGTTGCTGTCCCTTTCAGTGGAAGTCGCCTGAGATAAAAGTGTTTTACAGTACAGACAGCTGCAGCTTCAGCAGCAGAGCAAAGCTGGAATACACTGATTCTTACGAGAGCTTTAAGCTAGGAGAGAAAAACACCAAGCTACACCGCTAACTAGGCCAGACGCATCACCTCCACGCTCGCCTTTATGTATATGTGCAAAGCAAATGATAACATTATTATTGACTGACCCAGCACCAGGAAGTGACCATTTTCATAAACTGCTTATACATCATTATAACTGAGCGTCGCTGGAGCTGGATCTTCCAGTTAACTTAGCGGCTGGGTTTTAAAATCTGTCAATTAGTCATTTTATTTACATTATGCAGGTTATGAAGGTCAGCTTTTCCAGTAAACTGATGCAAATCTAAACATCACCCCTGAAGGCTCACGGGCTGCAGCTTCAGCAACAAAAACACATCACTGGCAAAATTATTAACACCAGAATTAGTTCTCTTTTTCAATAGGTAGCTTTAGGTTTCCCCTTTTTAAATTATAACTTAATGGTATATCATCTTTTTAGAAGCATCCCGCATCCTGCAGGACAGCTAACGCTTTCAACTTTGGCTCCTGACTTTTTTAATAACCAAACTGACCTTAAAGTATATCATTGTGAATGGGAAGCAGTTTGTAGAGCAACAGCTGACTGTTCAGGAGGACATCAATGGCACCAATCAGCTGTCTTCTTCTTCCAGTGACTAAGTGCTTTTGTAACAACCCTGCACCTCTCTCCTCAGAACTCCATCCCCTCGTCACTTTCACACCAGTCCGACGGAGCATCGGTGCCGAAGTAACGATCTCCGAAATTCCCTGAGAGGAGCAGAAGACGGGACAGAAAAAGTTGGACTTTTCTTTATTGTGTTCTCTGTAGTGGGTGACATCCGTTGCGAATATGGAAGATTTTAAAGAACATAACTGCCTTTTTTTTTACCTTTTTCCTAACTTTATAAGATTATAAGCTACACTGTGTACAGAGAGGCTCATTTATAATCACAGTGGGAAATTTCTAAGATCATTTTTGCACCTTTGCTGCCACTGATTTGGATGTGAGACTACAGTGTGTATAAAGAACAGAGCTCTTTCGAGCAAATGTTTACATTGTAAACCTTCCCAATAACTCCCTTTACCTTGCTATTCAAATATTTATAATCCTGGCTAATAATCTACTTTAAATAAACCTAAAACACACCGCTGACTTTTCTGTGGCTTTCCCTAACTCGCAAACACCCTGCAGCCGCTCTGCTGGTGCTAGATTTTGTCTGCAAACGGTAGAGCTTTCATCCATGCAGCAGTGGTTTTGTACTTTGTGTAATTCACAGATGATTTACCTTTTAATGCCTCTTATTGATTTATAGGTGACCTTTTCTTATAGCCTTCCACTGTTTGTCAATAAAGGCTAAAAAATACATTTCAAGGCCAGAGTGCAAAAAACAAACTTGGTTGTTGATCTCTTCCAGCTCTGCAAAGTCCATTAATTTCTTCCATTAAGGCCTCTGACACAGTCCTTGTTTCTTATCAGGACACTTTACCCTAGATATGCTGTCAGTAAAGTTTCTTAACACACTGTTTTGTTTTGTTTTGTTTTGGGCAAAACCAGAAGATTTATGGGGCTAATTATGCTTAAAACTCTATAAATCATGTTAATCGTCTATTAAAAGTACAATGTTTTTCAAACAGATGATAAATGAACTTTGATAAAGCCAGAGTGCATGTACTCACCGATGCCTGGTATGATGTGGAACTGGTCGTTGACCTCCTTGTCTACGGCGGTGGTGATGATCCGAACTTTAGGGAAGGCGTAGGCCACCGAATGGACCCCCATCTCAGCCATAAGCAGGGACAACAGGAAGATCTTATCCTCAGCTACATCGTGGTCCTTCATGTGGAGAAACACAGAACTTATTTCTAGATGATGTCGGTGAAAGAACACATCCAAGCAGAATGAATAATTTCATATATTTACATAATAACTTCAGCTTCATTAACAGCATCACAGGGTAATAAATACTAATGACCTGAGCCTGCACAATGTTTGATAATGGATAAAATAAATCACCTGCAGCACTTTTATTAAACTGATGGTATCTTTTAAAAACAAGCATTTCATTGTTTGCCTACCCTGAAACAGACACTTCAGCCCTGAAGGGTTGGAGCTGGCCAAACAGCCTAATCCCTGCAGTAATCACACTAAGGTAGCTTAGAGAGAATTTAAAAACATCAGCACTTTTTAGGACACCAGTTTTCACCTTTATTTAACCAGGAAGTGAAAGTCTGTTAGCATAACAATGTCTTTTTGCTCTTGGGTCAAGAAATGCAATATTAACCTAGCACGTATTTTGAGGTACGAACAACTGAGCTGTGAAGACGTGGGGCCAACCTACCAGCAGAACTCTGACCGCCATGAGCGCAGCAGCTCCAGTGGACACGGTGCTGTCCATGAGGATGACGTAGTCTTCACTGATGTCTTTGGGCAGACGAAGGTAATGAAGCTGGAGGATGGAGAGAAAAAACAGTGAGAAAGCTTATTAAATCTATACAACATAAAAATCTAACTTGTACAATAATTAGCACTGTGGAAAAAAATAAATCAAACAAGCAACTTATTAAAGAGACAACCCTGTTTGAACAACAGAGTCGAACACGAAGAACCAGCTAGATCTGACATGTAAAATTGTGTTTTTAATGTTGCCACACTGATAAAACTTTTATAGTATTGCCTAAAACACACACACACACACCTCTGGTTCTCCTGTGTCATGATTGGTCTGAATGAGGATCTTTCCAAGTCTGATGTCTTTACACACAGCCATCAGAGCCTGCTCCATGGTCTCTCCCGCCCTCAGGATAGAAACACCCGTTATCTGGAAAAACAGACATTTTTGTGAGGTTTATTAGAGCGATGCAGCTTATCTGGACCAGAAAACACTAAAAGGTTTAAAATTTATGTGCACTTAAACCTTCGGCTCCTCCAGATCTTTACATATGTGCAAAATTATCATCTTAAGTTAAATGTCCTCTTATTATAGTAACTGTTAATGTCATCTTAAAGGACTTACTCTGTTACCGCACAGCCTCTTCCCCTCATAGATGCTACCCTGTGGCGTTTCCACAGACACTGACTGCAGAGGAGGAGAAAGAGCCAAGAGGAACAAAAGGAAATTAAAGGCTGAAGTAAAACAATCTTAGCAAAATCCCAAAACGTTGAATCTGTTCATCTGGACGTAGCATTTTCAGTGGGAGAAACATTTCGTCAATCAGTCTGAAAACGCGACGTCCAGATGAATGGATTCAACCTAGCTGGATGACTGAGCAAGCATCAAGACAAATCTTGGCAAGAGTTGATGCTGCTACTATTGAAAATGTTATTAGTAGACTTCCTGTTCAGAACAGAAACGCCAACCTGCTACGGAGCATAAGCAACAGTAGAAAAAATGTGCTCTACAGCAGCGGTCCCCAACCTTTTTTGCGCCACGGACCGGTTTATGCCCGACAATATTTTCATGGACCGGCCTTTAAGGTGTCGCGGATAAATACAACAAAATAAAACTAGTACCGGTACTGAAAAAAAAGAAAATTTATTCATAACACACGTGAAAAGACCCAGGAAAACAGAGTAAACGATAAAAACGATAACAAAATAACGCTGAAAACCGATAAAAACCCTGAAAACCATACATTTCACACCTGAGCCTCAACTCTCGCGGCCCGGTACCAAACGACTCACGGACCGGTACCGGTCCGAGGCCCGGGGGTTGGGGACCGCTGCTCTACAGGAGTAAGAGCAGGAGTTCAGTTAAAAATCTTCATGCAAAAACTCACCTTGAGAGGCAGGAAGGAGAGGGCATGCTCTATCAGGAGCCTCATTAATCTCTTGGAGTAGAAGATAAACTCATCTCGGTTAGTTTCCCTGTTCCTACACAAACACAGACGGCAGATGCAAACAGGATGACCCTCTGCTTTTTTATATTTTTTAAAAAGAAAAGATTTTTTTATGGCCTAATAAAAAGTCAGCACCATTACACTAGCAAGCTCCTGTTTGATTATAATTTTTAAAGAAATAACTTTTAAATATTTTCTTCTCGTGATCCACATCCCAACTGCAGCGGCTCTATAGCTCAGAAAACTGTCACTATAGAAAGGTCCTGTCTCTTATTTTATTTTGAAGTGGTGCCCACAGTAGGCCTGTAAAAACGTGTAAAGTACAAGAGGTGGTTTGGTTGCAAATCTGCAGCTTCACAGGTAGGTGTCTCTAAATCCTACTCACTGGCCAATTTTAACAAGACTTTGCTTGTGAAATGAGCGTATGAAAGAGTGTTCGTTCTGACCTGATTATGGTGTGCATGCCACGGACTTGTGGCGTGCTCTCCATCACGCTGAGGGTTTTGGGTAATGGCTGACCCTGGTGAGCTGAGGCCAGAGCCGATCTGCGGCAAACAAAACACATTCATGCATCCAAAGTAAGAGACGTGTCTACATTCATTCAACTAAATACTTTTACTGGATTTGCAGGTTAACTAATCAGAACCAATCAGTTCATTTTTCATCTCTTTTTTTATTATTCTGAAAGAAAATATTGAAAACAAACTAGTATTGTAGGTTCTGTAACAAATATTTCAAAATGCCAGGTATTGTACAGCTGCTCAAATATGTACTAATACAAATGTAACCTAAAATCATTTCATTAATTCAGGAATTGATTTAATTTGTACTTATTTGTTTTTTTTATATTTAAGTGACATCTAATAATCATCCAGCATAGTGATGTAATCAGTCAGCTGACCGATGAGCCAGAGCTACCCTGATGTAAACAGAAAGGCTTCAATAGATGCACATCAGTTCTCATATCTGCTGTTTAAAAAAGGTTCAAGTGTCATTTTCATTAACTGCCTTGAAATATCAAATCTGTAATCAATGAGCAACTTTTTACACCAATAATCACAAAATCACACGACACAGAACGATGCTCAAAGAGGTTATATTAAGAAGCTGCAAACATCTTAAGTCCTACCACTACAGAGAGTGCACTGCTTACAAACACCAACGACCAAACGCTCTGCAAAGCAGACATTTTAAGGTTAACTGATGAGCAGAGTTTCCTTTTTTAAATAAATTAGCCAAGGCGTCCATCCATCTCACCAGTCTGTGTAGATATTAACTGCTATAATCAGGACTAATGTCAGTGGCACTGCTTCCTACACGAACGATAAACATGTAGAGCGGGCGGCTCTACGGGATTACAGCGTTTGGCCACCCCAGCATAAGCATGAGGCATCTTTGTGTAACTCGCCCCACATTACACGGTTTAACAAGCCTTTTTGATTTTAAAGCAAAAGTCGAGAAAGAAGCTGATTCTGTGTGTCAGCTGCCAGACTTTTAGAAACACAGCATTAAAAGCCTTGCTTTATTTAAATCAGTGTTCCCCCTCAGACACTTCAGGAATCGACAGCATCGCTCTGAGGGGCAAATTCAGAGTGCAAAAGTACATGTCAATAAATGAAGGACTTGATCCTGCCCTGGCTTTTCACCTGATGTAGAGTCTTTAGATTTAGAAACTGTGGACTCTTCAACTCTATTGCTCCATTGTTCGTGGCACTGGAAGCTTTCTTAAATCTAGCAAGGCTTTTGTTCTCAGAACGTTTTGATCATAATGCCAGATAAAAGTTTGCACTTAAATAAATCAATGCGTGCCATGACCTTGAGGCCACAAACAGAAAAACAATAAAAGCAATCATGAAAAAATTAAAAATTTGGCATATGTGGCGCATACCATTTCAAACACATGCTACTTAGAATACTAAAGAGCAATGAAACTATTCTGCTTCATGCACACTCTGCTGTTGAAAAATACAGCATGCTTTGTTTTAATTGTGCACAGCTTAGATTAATGGAACTGTGACATTTGTGGAATCAAACCCAGCAAACGTGTCGGTTTAACTACAGTCAGAATATGTAGTGCATAGTTTAACAAGTTAAAAAGGCTTGAGTGCATTAAATCTAAGACTACAAATCTGTATCTTTAAAGACTACAACAGTGAAAAAAGGTGCACGAGGTGAGGCTCACATATCCCAGCGCATCTTCCTCTGAAGAAGGTGACAGATATTTGTTTGGTGAGATTAAGTGTTTAAAGGTGAAGGCAGGAGGAAACACAGGGAGGAAAAAAAAAACAAAAAAAAAAAAACACACACACACAAAGGGACAAGAGGAGGAAAAAAACAAAACAGAGAAAGGAAGAGAGAGAAGAGTATTAGCAGTGAAACAGCTTCACCACATTGCTGCTGTACAACACCGAAAAAACACATTCCAGCTCTGCACTGAGGAGCACGCTCACTTCAATTTATCTCATGAGTGGGGTTCGCTTAAGGTGACTCAACTTCAGAAACTGGGATTAGTTTCAGTAAAAGCTGTGAGGGCAGCCGGAATTTCTCCACATTCAACAAATCCATCTAAGAGCTGACCTTAGATTTGCTGAACCATTTAACCCACTGAAACTTCAGCTGAAGTAGGCTTGCAAATTCATCTTCGTTCAAGGGTGAACTGAAGCTAAGAACTTCTACTTCTCAGCAGGTTTCATCTCACACATACAGGAGCACATGACCATCTGTGATCACACATAATTTAGGTCTCCACTCCAGCTTTTCTGCAAGTTTACAGCATCCTGTGGACACCAAAAACTGATCTTTCTCCTCTATCCTGCACCATAAAGTCTATTCTGTGCCTCTGGACCAAAACATGTCCCATTTCTGTTTTTTTAAATGATGTGAACTGGCACAGGCTTCGCCGAGCTGGCTGCATGTTGTTGTGGTTAGGTGTGAACATGACCTGAGGAACTTCAGCAAACTAGCCAATCTATGTCTGAGAGAACCAAATCAGAATTTGCCTAAGTTCATAACCATGAAAAACAGGTTGTTGGTCCAGAATAGAAGACAGGACATAACGACTTGTCTTCTTCTGACCAATCACATTTGTGCTGGATGTGTTTGCATACAATTCATGTGGAGAGTAGAGACACATTTCTCAGTGATTTTGCTTTTCTCCTTTCTTTCTATTTTAAAATCTAAATATTTAAGCAGCTTAAATAAACAGTTCACAGAACAGGAAGTCTTGGCTCAGATAGATCCTGTTTCAATATTGTTTTATTTTCCAGACAGTATTACATAGTGGATAGCACCTGGCTCTACAAAAACACTCAAATATTGCCTGTTGTCCTGCATTAGCAGACTAGATGATAGTTTTCCAGATTGCTTCTGATCTTATTCACTACCAGGACAAAATGAAGGGAATTTCATTTTCTTTTTCAATTCTGGGATCTCTATGAGACTTTTACCTGAATAAATAAAAGATAACAAGTGTGAATAACTCATTCATTAACTTGTTATCACAATTTCTAAACTTAAACTATGATCAATGGTTTCCAGTGACTTACAGGAAACTATTAAACTCACTATTCAGGTCATATACCGTAGTTATATGACAGTACAAGAAATATTACACACAAAATGTGCCACTGGTCATGACGCTTTAAATGATGTTTAATGACATGTTTTTATTTTAATCCATGACTTGAAAAGTATAGGCTGATTAGGTGTTTTCACAATGAATACATTCAAATATTTCTGCTGAGTAAAACAAATAAAAGATTAAACAGAGACAGAGATGATAAAATCATTATAACCCTCTGACCATTATGAAATGAAATCGGGATAAAACAGAATTAAGTGAAAAGGCAGGTGAAGCACTGACATGTGTATGAGTTTGTAGTAAAAACAAAACAGTTTAGTCTTTGCAAATAAAAGAGTGAGGCATTCTTGAAAATGTAGTGGCATAAAAGAGCAGAAAAAAGATGACTCTGAGGATGTGGTAATAAAAAAAAAGCACCAACAATCATACCTCACAGTGATCTCACGCTGGAATGGTTACACAGCATTCAGCCAGGAGAGGAGGGGTCGTGCACGTACAAGGAGACACACACACACACAGACACGTGTGTGCAAACAGCGAGAAACATAAGAAAAAAACAAAAAATGAGACAAGCGGCTTGTCAGAAAAAAAGGATCATTCACAACATAAACCTCTTCCCAAAAGAGAAACAAAAAATTCACAATACACAATAAATGTTTGCCTGTGGAGAGTCGTACATTTGAACAGACAAACACTTCAAGTGTGAACTTTAATTTCATGTTTGGCTGGACAAGAGTTTAACTGTCATATATCAGCTTTTTATGACCACTTCATTTTACTGTAGAAACAACAAGTGAAAACAAGCGAATTATTTCATGAGCTGTCAATCTTATATGACCAAGTGCGAAATAATGTAGTTTAAAACCACAGTCGTGTCAGAAGTACTGATTTAAAAATCTGCAACTTTCTGGATACACAGCACTATGCAAAGGTCTTGAGCCACCCCGTCCTTTATATATCAATGATTTAAAACACAAGCAAAGAATAGTGGTAATACAGTTCAGAAGGCAAAGAAGAGTTGGTATTCTTTCCTTGGCCAACAAAGGAAAGCGCATAATGCCAACGTTTGTACTTTCCATATAAATATAACCATGAATGTGTTTTTTAATTTAAAAAAGGCATATTTTAGTAATTTTAGTAAAGGCAAAGAGAAAAATATACATGCTGACCTGTGTGTGCCCGTCTATTTCTCATTATTACATACTGCACACACGCCTGTGAATGTGACAGATGCTGTGGGTGTTCTGGCACCGACCATGACTGAATGTGCTGAAGGTGGAGCAGATCATTGTTAGCGGTAGATCAAAAAGTGAGTGGATGACAGAACAATGAGGTGAGCTAAGATGAAGGACACGATCTTTCCTTAAAGGGTCATTAATTTAAGGTACCTACTTAAGACCTCTAACCACGAGGTGTAAAAGGAAAAAAAGCATAAAAAGACGTCACAAATCTTCCTCCATCACTTCAAATGGCAAAAGGGAAAAGTGTCCAGGAATTTTACTTTCCTGATTTTTAGTACCCTTAATTACTTTTAGTACTATTTTTATCATAAAGGCCACTGTCGCTTAACTTCATCCAAACTACTAAAGCAGAGGAGAAAAATATGACATCAGCTAATGTGCTCTACCATCAGACGGGAAAAATAGCAGCATGTGACATCGTGTTATTGTCCACAGCCCATCCTGTTCACCAGGTTTAAATTCCTGCAACTTCTTCCAATTTTTCAAAAGTTCAAGTCAAAAGTCTGCTGTGTTCGCACAACAGAGGCAATCCAGCACAGGACAAATGCACACCTGCAAGTGGTCAAGTGGTGTGTGTCACTACCATGAAGGTGCCAGCGTTCAAATTAAAGTGAAGTGTGTTTTTCATTTTCTTTTTTATAATAGGTGAAAAAAAGAAAAAAAAAAATCAAACTTCACCTTATTGTTTGTCCCAACTATGGACCTGACATGTCTGATGAATCTTAGATGTTGGGATGTTTTGGTAAATTTGCCTCCGTCTTTTATTTCTGTATCATTTCCCCCAAAATAAAAATAAATAAAGAAGAATCTTTTGCAGTCAACGCCCCATAGGCCATGTTCACACTATTCCACACCAGCCAGCACCACACTTACTTTGAAAGGTTAAAAAAAGATTGTGCTGAAGTAATCATAAAGGCATTCCCACCTTAGAGTTTTTAGAATATGTACCTACAGTGAAAGCCGGTCAGCAAAATATAAGAAGCTCTATCTAAACATGTAGGAATAGTTAATGCCAGCTTTAATACATTCCACCTGTCTGCAGAAACTACAGATCATAGTATCCTTTATAAGCCCATGCAATTAAAGCTGCAATTTTCCAAAGTAATCCCTCACATCCTCAAATGACAAAATCATAAACATTCCTTACCTTCTCCAGCTGACTGTGTACGTGCTGAACAATCAAATCCAAAGCTACAAAGTTCTCTCCACCTGCACATAAAAAACAAGCAACGTGTAAAGTGCTGATAGAGAAGAGCGCTCCTGTGCTTTTCTATGGTGAACTAAAAATACTGCCACTGACCTCTGGGAACCACAATGTCAGCAACCTGCACAGTGGGCTCAATGTACTGCTCAAAGGCTGGCTTTACAAATTTATTGTACTGTTTGATGATGCCGCTGATGTCCCGTCCACGTTGTGATATGTCCCTCTTCAGCCTCCGTATGAGGCGGATGTCTGAATCTGTATCTACGAACACCTTCATGTCCAGAAGCTGGCAGACAAAAGCCAAAAGGAGGAATCACTCATCGACCTGTAACATTTTTATATGCGCAGTTTTTTGCTTTTGCTGCATTTATTTGATCATTTTATAGTGATTTCATGTTTCTGTATATGTATATACATATTACACACAATGACTATCATTATTGATATTAGGATATTTTTGTAACTCTTTATGGGGTCAATACATTTAAGGTGCTGGCCCCATAAAGGCACCACCAGTTCAGGTTTTATATCAATACTAGTAGCAGGCTTTTCCTGCAAAGTTTTTGGGTATCCTTAAAGTTTAAGCACCTGTGCCCCATTTACTACAGTAAGCTGCAAGTTCTCCTTGATTTGCAAAAGTATCGATAACAGCATCACACACCCACATACATTAACAAGACGCTCCATCAATGGTCCAGTACTTTTTTTTTTAAATTGCTGGCAGCGGACATATTTATATCCTCTAATAGCATCTGTTAACATATGTCCGCCCCTAGGATTCTGTTATTGTGGCCATTTCCCTGTAAATAATGGTTAGTCGGGCTGAGTACATAAAACTTTGGAGTTTATGTGAACAGGCTGAATCCCATTCAAAGGCATCTCTTTTTGCGCTACACATACTTTACTTATGCAGAGTACTGTTGGATCCACTGAGGTCACTTCTCTAAGGTGAAATATGTTGCAACTTGACTCTATATCTGTATATCTTGACTGTATGTCAAGAAACTTTGACATATAGACTGAAGGAGCTAAGAATCATACCACAAACCTTCCTCATCATCAATGACCTCCTGATCCACAGTTGCCCCTGAAATGTAGCTCTGGTGTGTGTATGTGCTTTTAATTAGAAACTCTGGTGATACACTAGTGGCTGTAGTGCAGGACACTGCAGTCATTTATGTTTGAAGAGTTCTCTGTAGGCCAAAACAAAGTTTCCGTTCATAGAATTTCTGAAGACGATGAATGAAAGATGTTTTATTCATTATTTTTCTGATAGCCTTAGATTACTGTCTGAGCATGAGTAAAAATGACAGAAACAACTCCTGAGAGCTGCATATTTATTTTTTTAAAAGCCTGAACGCTTCTAACAAATGTCACTACCCATCAGTTAGGGAGTGTTTTATATTCCCAGCTCTCTGCAGTAAACACTTGATCTTGATATAGTCAGAATTTAAAGTGGGACATTAAATGTCCCATTTCCATTTTTTATCCTTATATGCGACTAAAATAACATAACACGACTCTCAGTGAAAAATATTATTAATAGTATTTTTTATCTTGCACAAGAAGGATAAATGTATTAAAGAAGAAGAGGAAGTAAAGAGCACAAATTGCACAGACTTCATTTTTCAGTCTCAATAAAGTCAGTGTCCGTGAAAAGGCACTTTGAGCTGCTTCAATGATTTGACATTTTTACATCGGAAGCTTGACGCTGGGGTCGGGACATGCTGAAGAATCTGAGGAAACACCAGTTATCATTGCAGCTTCAAAGAGAAAGTCAGCCCCGATGCACCAACTAAGCTCCACTAAACTGAACCTCAATTCAGCAAAGCCAGAAGACAGAAGACAAAAATCAATGGGGCAGCATCACAACAAAGGTGGGACAACAAGGAGGCAACACAAAGAACTATAGATGACTTGTGTGTGATTTAGAGGAGGACGGCAGTGGGAGCGCAGTTATAACTCAGTTGCACAAAAAGCCACTGGCTGGCAGTTCAGGCTGCTGTAAATCTGACAGACTGACCAACCAAAAAGGTGGCAGGTTGCTGGATAAGCAGTGCTGTCAGCTTGGAGCAGGTGAATGAAGAGTGGCCTGGTCCCAAAGGTTAGACAGCAAGGCTGTGGCTCTAGATCATTTCCTAACCTAGGAAAGCTCCCAGTTTTCTTTTGCCAAAGTGATGAGGCTGGAAAATTGGAAAGTTTTCCTTTGATGCAGCTACAAGCCTTGAATGTGCAATGAGCAATGAACACCAGGGAAATTTGTGGATTCGTTGATGACATTTATGATATAGTAAAGAAAAGGTGGAAATTTGTGGATTTTTTTGGTTTAAGTACAAGTGCAGGATTACACAACATATCATACAAACAATATTGCTGGTGGGTTCAGGACTGGGCATGAATACAACTGAAAAATGAAAAGCTATATCTGTATCAGGAACAATACACAAAATCTTTTGCTCTACACTTACTATTGTTCAATCCAAACAAAAAATAATCTCAAACAATTATTTTTTTAAATTAAATCTGCACATTTTTCTACTGGAAGTATGCCTAAAAATGAAAAACCAAAGAAAAAACACCACTGGCTCGGTGTCCAACGCTGTCTATGCAGATGGTTTGTGCCAGCACTGCTTTGACTTCAGGAACTACTTCTTTTGTTTTTAGCACAGACAGGTCAGATGTCATTTTAAAGACCATTTGATGTCCATTCTCACATAAGATGGTCTTAATGGTACCACGTGCACCTACTTTGTGTATTATGTATTGTAAGACGAAACCTTGAGCCAAAAACCAAAACAAGAACAGCTACAGAGCAGAATTTGGCACAACTGAAGTTTTATTTTGATTGGCTTCTAATTGTTTGAAAATAAAATTCTTTAAGATTTATTTTGTCTCATGTGACAAATGCATTACTGCAGCCACTGTTTGTGTTTGACAGGATAGAAAGATAAGGACTCCAAGTTAATTCAACTTGATTTTAAATAAAATATAAAATAATATGGAAGGCACGTGTGTATTATCCAAGAAAATCATTTGAATGAACCCTTCACTGATGTAGTGACTCAAATAATATTTTTCTGTGCTAGTAGTGTTTTATTAAGCCTAAATAAATGAACGGGGGAAGCGAGATGGAAAAGATCTATTATAAAACATATGCAAATTTAATCTGCAAAAACAGCTACTGACATTTAGAAAATACATATATCAATCATGATTCAAATTCAGATCAACAACATACAGACAAAA
The DNA here is from genome assembly GCF_057382185.1 of Mchenga conophoros. Classification (NCBI taxonomy): domain Eukaryota; kingdom Metazoa; phylum Chordata; class Actinopteri; order Cichliformes; family Cichlidae; genus Mchenga; species Mchenga conophoros. The sequence continues at coordinate 21,987,481 of NC_140540.1, forward strand.
ACATGACATCTTTAGAAAATCCAATGAATAAATTATCTGAAAAACAAGCTGCTTCATCACAATAACTGAAAATTCCTCCTACTATGAAGCAGTCTTCCATAATGATCTGCAACACTGACCACAATGGTTTGATAGCGTGAGAGAAGCACCAAATCCTATTATTAACCATGTCCTTTTGCAACCTCTTGGTTTCTTAAAGGAAACCTCTTTATTAGCATATCGGATCTGCAGCTGTAATTGAATTCAATTACAAGAATGGACAAAAAACACCATTGATCACATGAGACGCTGACTGCTATTAACTTAATCAGATGGTAATCAGCTACACAGCCGGGTCTCAGGAGAGGCTGCCTGTCTTATCATCACAGTCCAGCTCTCCTGCTCTCTCACACTCACTCATACACAATAGAAGAGGCTGGAGAGAGCGACTGCAGGACTGATTAGCAATGAAGAATGCCTCTTTTTATAAGTGTTTATTCCCTCTGACCCTCAAGAGCATTGCAATGATGGCAATGTCTCCTTAGCCTCCTAGCACTAGTCTTCTCTACACATCCATAAAAATGGATGTAAATATCAGCTTTAGGAGCCTAAAAAGCAAACTTTTAAAATAAAGCTTAATTTGAGTCAATTTCTGCATCACATCTTATTTTTATAGTCCAGATAAATATACACACACCCTCCTACCAGCACATCACCCCTGTTCTTCAGGAACTTCACTGGCTCCCTGTGAAATTCTGGATAATATAAAAACTTCTTCTGCTCACCTTCAAGGCCATTCATAACCTCGCACCTCCTTAACCTTTCTGACTTGTTAAGCACCACCTTTTCTGCCCGCTCACTTCAATATTCTTCTATCCAGCTTGCTGTGCCTTCCTTCTGCCTCACCACCATGGGAAGCAGAGCTTTTAGCTGCTCTGCTCCCAGGCTGTGGAACGCTCGACCCCCAGATATAAGGAACACTGGTCCTTTCCCATAGTTTAAATCTCAACTCAAAACCCATCTGTTCAAATCTGCATATTCACTGTGAACCCACTGTTTGTTAATTTTATCTTGTGCTTTTGTTTTATTGTTCTTCATTTTGTCATTTTTCCATTATGTGTTTTATCCTATTGTAAAGTGTCCTTGGGTGTCTTGAAAGGTGCTTTATAAATAAAATGTATAACCATTATTATTATTATGACATAAATATGAACATACACTCAACTTCTTGTTAACACTAACCAGCCAATCACATCTCAACAACTCATTTTAGCATCAACAACAAGCTGAAGTTCAATCCAAGCATCACAGGTGATTTAAGTGATGTGGTATGTGGCTGTTGGTGCCTCAGACACGCACATTCGAAATATTCTAAGGAAGAAAAATGTAAAAGAAAAGTAAAACAGAGTGGAGGGGATACTGATATTCTTACCTTGAGCAGCTCCTTGTTGGCGAAGGCTAGGATTCCCTCAAAGATGACAACATTAGCACCATACACAGTTTTCTGTAAGAGAGGACAAATTTAAGGACAGGTTCACATTTTTTCCCCCCACTTGAAGCTGCACTTGCAGTGTGTTCATGTTGATTGTACTGGTGAACACAATGTTTCTTAGGTTATTAGTTACAAAGGGATAGGGGTCAAAATCCTCCAACCCCGCACTGTGTGGACACCTTGAACTAAGTGGTTCATTAACTAAAAATAATTTCAGTGTCATAAGTGAGGATATGAAAATTAGTCACAATTAATGAGCTACAACGAGTGTGAAATTAAACATTTATGATACAATACGGATGCGTTTTAATTAAGAAAAAATACACTTGAAGGTCAGAAAAAAGTTGTTTCCTTTTTTTTTTACCCAAATATATTTTTAAAGTATTCATTCTTCATGCTGGTCATTTAATGTCCTTTTACTTTGAAACACAAAAATAAATCGAATGTTTTGTTTATACAGTTAAATTTAAGCTGTTAACTATGGATCGAAGAGAATTAGAGATGTCTGTAAAATAGTCTTCTTCCACACAAATTGAAATAATCCACCTTTACTTTTTGTTTTGGTTATCCAATTCAGAGTCAGAGGGTGAGAGTCAGGGTACAAACAATAAAATAAAAAGAAATATATGAAGAATCTATGCGATATTTTACATTTCAAGGCACATGAGTTCTGGTTTAATCCAAGTTCAAAAACACAAACAGCACCACTGTAAGTTGCAAAATTGTCCTCCAAACTATTTGTGATATCACAAAAACCCAAACATCTGGCCACATCTTGGACTGTGACTTAAACAGAGTATAGAAAAGCTTTTCTTCTTCTGGATATGAACATTAAAAAAAAAAAAAAGCCTGCATCTACTTGATTCTGTCAAATTGTCCTGGTCACATACAGAACTGGGAACAATAAGTTTAAACTTGTGGGTTGTCTGTGTTTTCTTTGTGAAACTATGACTTGCCAGATGCACAAGCCTGGACAGCACACTGCTGAAATCTGTGACATATGCAAATCTGGTCTCCTGCTCTCAGACATGAAACCCTCTGCTTTCAGATAAACATGATTCCTGCATTAACTCAACGTAAACCAAAGAAAACTATGAGACTTAAGCAGTTATTTTTTCTTTTTAAATTAAAGGAAACACAATATCCTTGGTAAGGTGCAATAAATGAGATAAAAGACACTGCCCAAGATAACACAAATCTACTGTATATAAGATGAAAGCATAAAACACATTTACAGATGATTTTTATTTGCCTTCAGACTTTTACAGATGTCAGTTAAACACTGTCACTTGCATGTGTGTGCATGACATACAGCCACTGACGCACAAACACAACCTCAACCCATGTTTGCTTTACTAACTTATCTGATGAAACTCACCCAGAACCAGTTTTACTACCAGGCGTTTGAGAAAGAGGTTAATAACCGATTCAATCGCAGACAAAATGGTGCAGAGTATGTCACAATCCTATTACCTTTCCACGACCAGCTTCATGCTAAAGTCAATAGGCTGAACACTTTGCTATTGATTTTGAGAAAGAGCGGCGAGAGAGGCAGAGGCAGTGTGCACAGTTTGAGAGAAAGTGAACTTTAAACAAACAGATGAGTGTTTATTGATTTATTCATTTCCTCCTTCTTTACTAAGAGATGATTTAGTGGCTCTTTAAAATACTTACGTGCCAGTGCTTGAAAGAAAGAAAGAGAGAGAGAGAGGGAATGTGACCTAAAGTTTTACCAAAGAAGAAAAACTAAGTTGCTCGCTCTTGTCCATCTGTATTACTGCTTTATAAACACAGCCTGCAGCTTGATGGCCCTCGGCACCCTTGAGGCCTGAGTCTTAATTACATCCTCCCCGTTACAAAAGGCCCATAAAATGATCTCAGATCTGAGGCGATTTCCCATGTGGTGTTGTGGCTTTCAGCCATGAAATTACATCGCAGAAAAATAGACAGTGAGCTATGCCACCTGATTGATTCCTCACAATGCCTCTGGGAGGAGATGCTGGGCTTAATGTACTGTACCCTAAAATCCTTAATAATTAGCAAATTAGCAAGCATCTGAATTTTCACCAGCTTAAATAACTGAAGCATCCCCGGAGGTGTTAGGTGATTTGTAGCTGTAATGTTCATTTTTCTCCTCTCAAGTGTTCAGTGCTTTTATTTCAATGAAGACAGACTACACTAAACTAACCGAACTCAAGTGAGTGGAAAACTGCTTCTCTTCTCACGACTTTGACACATTTGGGAATATTCTAATAATACACATTTTTATCAAGTCATCAGCTTCAGTAGCTGAAATAGCTCACAAGTTAGTTTAAAGCAACAACGCCACTGAAAACTACTCCTCTATGTGGAGTAAGGCAGGGACTAGTAGGTGGTTTATGGGAGCAGACCAAGTGTTTCTATGTCTTCCCACTGTAGAAACCTCGCTGGTGTCTCATGCTTAGGCATAACTGATGACTCTGTTCTGGTCAGAGTTTGCACCAATCACATGAAAGTCACAAATGAAGTTTTTTTTTTCTTCCTGTCAACATCGTGTTTTCACATTAAAGGAAGCATAGGAGGGTTTTTTATGGAAAAACAACAGAAAGGTTCAGAATTCAATAGAAGTTCACTTGCATCTGAGACCTCTGGAAAAATAGTCCCTGTCGAATATATTTAGGAGCACATTTGCAAATATCAAATATAACATATTCAGCCTAAACTGTTTTTTAAAAGGCTGAGTGAAGATGTCTATGACACACACAGGCTGCAAATACACGATGTCCCCACCCAGACAGTAAACCCACACTGGGAGGAAGAGAAGCTGAAAACAGCAGCGCCTTTTATTGTGATTGCCATGAAAACCTTTGCACCTAAAAAGCCAATAAGAGACAGTGGGGGGAAAAACATTAAACTGGACATTGCCTGCTGGCAGTGGGCATCCTAAAAACTGAGAGGGAACAACAACATTAAGAACCACTTTAAAAAAAAAAAAAAAGCACAGCAGAAACAAGACCAAGAACAGCAGCGCAAAAATGAAAAGAGCTCAAAACTAAGTCAGAAATTGATCTATATGGTGGGCGGGCTTTTGGACTTTGAAGATTAAGTTCAAGGAGATTTTTTTTATTTGATTTTATTGATTAGCATTCAAATATCTCAGAGATCTAATGTCAAAGACTGTGAGTGAAGAGAGGAAGTGGTGCTGAGAACAAAGCAGTGAATGTGAATACTCTCTGTCTGTCTCACAGGTAGCTGAGATATCAGGTTTAACATTTATACAGTCCTGCATGTCAAAACAGCTGATCCTTCATCAGTAGACCAGCATCCCTAATCTTTGTGTAAACAAACAAACAGCAGCCTGAAGGACCTTTTAGTTCCTGGGAAAAATGTTCCTGAGACAAGCACTCCTGGGGGCTTTGGATAGGAGACGTCTGCAGATGACTAGCCAAGACCAACCAAGCAAAGTTATGGGAAAAACATCTTCTGTTATGCTTTACGAGTGTAATCATCAATTACACTTAATCTGTTTCATGAGGACTTTGTGGATGGGATTTGATCACATGACTGACTGAAATTTGCAAAGTGTTCACAACAAAAAGCAGATTATTCTCAACTGAACCCTCCCCACTTTAAACCAGAGTACAGAGCACAATGTGACGAATTAAAACACAGAGGTAAACCAACCAAAGCTGTAAAACCTCTGGAGGAAAGTTTGTGTTAAAAATGCAAATGACAGTAAAAATGGTGCTCCGATTGGGGGAAGGTTTCAGTTTCAATCACGAAACTGAAATTTTCAATCACGACCCAACACAGTGTTAAAGTTAATCAGAGGGTCTCACCCATTCTTTGCGTCTGGAGTGAGTGGTGAAGTCATAAACTGGCACTTTGATGCTTTTTCCCTTCTTCAGCTTTCTCAGGATGTTGACCAGCAGCTCAAAGTCGAAGGCATCGGGGTGATCGAAGTTGTACTCATTTTTAGCTGCCAGCTCCTGCTCTTCTTTATTCAACACCTGAATGACAAAGAGATATAAAGAAGAAAGGAAATTCACACACTGCAAACCAACTGAGCCCTTTGGTTTCAGGTATTTCAGGTGCCTGAGATGGATTTTACCGGCCAGTTTGCATTATCTGTTTTCTTGGAAAAAAAAATCTGAGAGATGACAGATATCCAGTCACAGAGGGCTAAGCAGTACAATTTATATTTTCAGCAAGACTCTTTTCAAATCAAAAAGCTCATTACTTATTGTGGCTTAAATACAGTATGTGAAATAATAGTGTGTCTTGACTGCAGCACTAAAGCTGCTAATGAGCTAAAATGCTATTAATCACAGTACTTATTTACACTTCAGTGCTTTCAGCTGCTTTTTGTACCTTGTAGAAAGAGTCCATTGAAAGCAGAACCACCCAGGGGACATCCAGCGCCTCAATTATCTTATTGGCTACTGTAGTTTTCCCAGAGGCACTTCCTCCACACAGACCTGAAAACGATGGAGAGAGAGAATCACAACACTATTACTGATGGATAACGACAATCTGCTCGACTAGTGCAGAAACGTTAGTCTGTTATATTAGAAGCAGACAGCAAAGCTTTCACTGGATACTTTTCTTTAAGTCAAAAGTCCAACACAATTCTTTTGATAATAATTTTACTTCTCATAATTTCTTCCACCACTTCTCTGAGGTGCATGAAAAGGAATAAATGAAATACTTGGGATTAACAATGACTGCAGCATGAAAGGCACCCAGGAAAACTCATGCAGAAACATTTTATTCAACATCTTGATATCAGGGACAGCAGGAGTAAAAACGCAGGACATCCCTCTAATAAATTAGCACCTCAGTCTATTATATGAATGTCAGTCACAGTTATGCAGTTTTATCTAAAAGGCAAAAAAGTCATGTCATTCATAATTAGGGAGACTTATCTCAGACACTACTGGGTCAGTTTGACTAATGGAAAGATGTGTTTTAAAATATCCTTCAATCCTTGAAGGCCACTGACAGTAATAAATTAGGAAGTCAGAATTTCACAGTTAAAATTACTTGCTTGATTTCCCACTTGGAAAGCCTCAGCAACCCCGTGTGCCCCACAATCCAAGTTGGCGGCACTGAACACAAACAGTAATACAACTGTAACACTTTTAATCTGCAGTGCCACTGTTATGTATTTGTGACTCACTAAATAAGCCACATCCTCCTGAGAACCGAGGAAAAACATTTTTCTGTTTAACTTTCTTGGTCCACTACAGACATAATGATTGGCTGGGACTCCGAGCACTGACCGAGCTCTATCCATGAATGCGCTGTGGTGGTGTTTTTAAGAACAAAACGAGTATAAAAACATTTATGTATATTGTTAGTGATACCTGAATGGATCTACCTTGCTAAGAACCAACACAAATCCTGTTTTCTGTGCTTTTTCTGGAAAACGGTAACACACTGGAGTGACATCACTCCTGTGTTCCAACATCCAAGTTTGGAGATAAATGTTACGACGTCAGCTAAAGATAATCCTAATCCAGTACTTTTTTTAAATTGTTATGGGACAACAGACTGCAATGTTCCTGACCTTACTGGTACACTGCTTCTGTTTCCGATTCATTTTCTGTTTTCCTGGCACATAAACAGAGCGTTCTCTTTACAACTTTGGACACACCGTGCAGATTATGACCCAGGTGATCATGTCTGACAATCATCCCAATCATCTATTTATCACTGCTTTCAAGTTAAAAATCGCCAGACCGATAGATTTTTGTTGCATTTAAAAAAAAGCAGAAAATACTATTTTGTTCATTAAACAGCTGAAAACCACAGGAAAATGCACAGATTTCTATTAAGCGACTATATGAAGACTAATCATTCTTATATGTAGTCACCACAGCATTCTGACCCAGAAAAAAACCACGAGACAACAAGTGTTTATGCAATAAGTTTAACTGTACGGTTGGTATTCTCAAGCTCTTTTCAAGCCTAACATATGTTGAATGAACTGATGAGTTTGTTTGACACAGATGTCCACATGCTCCATTATTAAAACTGTTACACTTCTGTTACACATGTTATCTTTTCTCTGACTGCTCTGATTGCTATCAGCAAATGTCCCCTGACCACATTATACAGTTCTATTCAAATTATCTGTGAAACGACACCAAAACATAAATGCAAAATCAAAATGTATTCAATATCAAGAATTAACCTGACTGCAGCTGCCTTAATAACTGCTGTCACTATTTATTTAATAGCTGATTGGTTTTTTCATTAATCACTGACACATTCAGCTGTCAGATGCCGACAGGTGGTGAGATAAAAGCATAAAATCAATTATCAAAATTAGAGCTCTTACTGACCCATTACAGTGGCGTAATAATGGCTTTACGTATTTGGGTATACAAATTGGTTAATCCGAGGATCAAATGTTCAAACTAAATTATATCAAACTGTTGGAGCAAACCAAACTTAACATTCAGAGATGGATGGATTTTCCATTATCTCTCATAGGGAGAATTAATGTTATTAAAATGAACACTTTGCCTAAGTTCATTTACTTATTTCAATGTCTCCCTACAAATGTTCCTAGAAGTTTCTTCAAAGAGCTTAATAAACTTATAACTTCTTTCATATGGCAAAAGAAAAATCCAAGAGTCAAACTCTCCTCCCTACAGGCCCCATAATCAAGGGGAGGACTTAGTTTACCAAACTTTAGGAACTATTATCTTGCCTCCCAGTATCGATCAATTTGGATCTGGCTACATGCAGAGAGGAGTGAGGTTCGATGGGTTCCAATAGAACAACATGAGGTGAACCCCATACTATTAAAAGATGTTCTATTTTTAGGTACAAAAAAATGTCTATCCAAGCTCACAAACAATTTGATAATATTAACCACCTTCTGCGCCTGGCAGGAATCCCACTCACTTCTGAAAATAAATATCTCTTTTCTTAGAAGGACACCCCTATGTGGCAACCCTGATCTCTCTCATCATATTGCTGACCCAATATTGCAGGGATGGAAGGACAGAAATATTTGAACTGTTGCCGACTTATACAATAATGATACATTTATTGACTTTCAACAACTAAAGGAAAAATTCAAACTCCCAGGACAAAGTTTCTTCAAATTCCTACAAATAAGAGATTGGGTCAAAGAGAAATCCAAAGGGTTATTCCCCGAGATACCAAAAGAAACTCTTCTTGAAACGCATCTTTGCACCAAACCATGGAAGTCAATAAAAGGAATAGCATCATCTATATATGCTATTATCAATGAAAAGTTACCTGACCATAACAAAGCGTCTATAAAAAGAAAATGGGAGACAGACCTGGGCCATGTCTATGAAGAGGTAGAATGGCACCATTTATTGGAACAGGCACAGACCATGTTAATTTCTACAAATCACAGGCAAATGCAATTTAATATATTTCATAGGATATATTACACCCCTTATAGGTTACATAAAATTGATAATAATTATTCCCCCAAATGTTTGAGATGTAAGGTAACAGATGGTGATCTCCTGCACATGCTGTGGAATTGCCCAGTGAAGAGGTCTGGAGACAGGCCATTGAAATAATCTCAAGGGTAATGGGGATCCAAATTGAACTGGACCCAAAACTATGGATTCTAGGTGACACAGGTTCTATCAATGTGAATTACCATAACAAATATTTTATTTTACTTGCGAGTACTGCAGTGAAAAAATGTATTCTGCTACATTGGAAATCTGAAAATTCTTCAACATTGAGACACTAGATTAACGAGCTAGCGTCCTACTGCACAGCTGAGAAGATATTGCATGATGTAAAAGGGAAATATGGAACCTTTGAAAAAATTTGGGGGCCCTTCCTGGCAGTACTACCGTCTTTGGACCTAATAGATCATAGAGATGACGCAAATCCCCTTGGGTCTGCCTTGATTTGATCCCCGGTTAGGCCTTCCTGACTCGATTTCCTGAATGCTGCAGTTTTATCGTGGGGGATGTTGATTCCTGTGCATGAGAGTTTCTATAGATAGGTGTAAATATGGGCTGTCTGGATACACGAATGTGATGAGGTTGAGAGCCATACAGGGGTAAAGGGGTGGGGGGATGGTGGGAGGGGTTCACATGATGTGTTTTCTGTTTTCTGTTTTGCTCCCTTTTTCTCCTGAGTTCTTTTTTGTTTGTTTGTTTGTTTTTAAAATTATGTAATTATCAATGTTGTTATGTTATTATTATTATTATTATTATTATGCTTGTATTTTCTGTGTTTGGTTTTCAGATGTCTGAGGTTATCCTTGAAAGGCATAGATACAAGAGTGTGCACCTGGGAGTGCTTCTGTGGTCACAATGGCCTGCCATGTTGTGGTTATTTGTTGATACTTGCTCTGTCCCATAGTTGTGAGTTTTCTGTTTGTTTGTTTTTTGCTTTGTTTGTTTTTGTTTGTTTTCCAATTTAAAAATGAAAATAAAGCTTAGGGGGGGGAAAAACGTGTCCTTTCTGCTTCACATTTAGCCATCATCTGGATGTGAGGTTAAAAAATACTGAACGTGATGGCGATGAACAAAAATCATGCAACACGCTTTATGCTTAAGAGTGCAGAAAAATCTGTGAACGCAAACATATTTTGAGCTGAGAGACAAAAAAGAAAACATGAAACCAATGGGACAGATGTCTAAAATAAAAGTCAATCCCTGCCTCACCTCCCTCGACCTCCTGGGTTAAAGACCAAAACAGCAATCTTTCAGGAAAACAATCCTGGGAACGGGGCCAGAACACCCTGCTGGCTGGCAGGAGCGGGTGAAAAGCAGGATGAATTTGCTGTTGTGTCTTTGTTGGTGCATGTGTGTGTGTGTGTGTGCACACAGGAACAGAAATAGCCTACAGAGCTGCTTCAACGACATAAACAACTCTTGGTGACATGTTGAAATGGGTTGTTTTTTTTTTTTGCCCTGATAAGACTCATCGGGGTCGAAACTGCTGACTAGGAAACCGGTCAAAGAACACTGTGGGGCTGCTTATTTCCCGATTACAGCTCTGAAGATGTTCTAGAAATACTAGCTAATCCAAAGTATCACAAGCTCCTGCATAGACAAGAAATTCTCAGCACGTCACCCAGCAGCAAAGCCTAGCCACTGGAAAATCCTGTTAAAACAGATAAAACTGCTTTTTCTATAAGCAATAAACCCAGACTGTAGAGACAGCAGCCACCTTTGATACCTATGAGGCTTTACAATGTTTTTCTGCCATTCACTTTTGCTTCCATCCCTAAATCCATCTGTTCCTGCAACCCCAGTACTTTATATTCTCCATTGTTTCTTGGGACCAGATCAGCACAGTCCCCCTTATGTTACACAGACTGCTCCTTTAAATTGGGGGCCACGGTACAGTCGAGTGTGAAATTGTAACCAGTCATTGCGCGCCATTGACGGTAACAGATTGCCAACTAAAGATAATGTCCACCTCTCCCTCCACCTATCACCAGTCATGCCAGTCTGATGCGTTTAACCACGGTACGCTGGCTCTGCGGCTGTTAAACGTGCACAGGCACACACAGGTTTAGTGTCTCTGTCACGCTCATTTTACTGCTGCTGGGACTTGTCCCGATGCAGATATTTTACTGAGCTGATCAGCAAGATGGCAGCCTGCTGTAAATGCACACACAATGCACCCAGAGCCTCATGAAAATGTTAGATTTCAGTCTGAGAAAATGCAAAGCTGCTGCCCAAGATAACTGAAATGTCAGTTCATTTTGGTAAATAATTATTTGTTTTATCAAGTAACAAGACTAAGAACCAGCAGCCATGCAAACATCGCACTAGGGATGTATTTTGGCACAGCAGTGTTTAGACTTAAATGCCAACAAGATCTCACATATGCCTCCTTTCCACCAGCAGCGAGTGCTGAGCCAACTTTCCCTCAGTGGCTGTACAAAAAGAAAAGACGCCACATTATCGCGGGTCTGATAACCAAATACTTACACAGCATTACCTAGCATGAGTTAGGCAAATATTTCTGGGAATAAAACAAAGACTGACCAGAATCTGCTGACTGCATCTGTACAACACAGTTGCAAAAGCTTCTCCCAAATTCCAGTGACATCACTGGTTTTATTGATAGTGCGCCTGTTACAATTTTTTTTGACAACTAAAACCAGTTTTTTCTTTTGTGTGTGTGTGTGTGTGTGTGGGTGGGGGGGGGGGGCTCTACATTCAACAACAGCACCATGGTGGTCAAAAATAATAATATGATTCTGTCCCCAGGTATAATGTTCATTTTAATGCACTAGCTACAGGAAGCGGACGAAAGCACCTGAGATTTTTAATCTGGAAAAACTCAGATAGCTATATTATTGATAGACTCTGGCATTCACTTCCTCCTCATCAGAATGCCAGGAGAATGCTTGGCATAATTTTAAACAATTTAAATGAAATAAGATGTTCTCTCACCTATAACGAAGGCTTCTTTGAAGGTTGTCCCAGTGACATTATACCAAGGTGGTCTGCCAGCAGTGTAGATCGTCCTTTTACTAGTCCTCAGCAGAGGAGGCTCTGTCTTGGACTGGCTTGTAGTCCGTTTTCGTGGCGATAGCGAAGGGGTCAAAGGACAGCGGGGGACATGGTTTGAGAGGCCATCCAAGGAATCGTCACCACTTCCACTGGGGTAAAAGAAAGGAAGGTAAGCGAGCAACATTTAACCCTTTTAACAGGTTTTTAATTAACAGGTGACATTAATGGGAAACTAGGATTCACATGTAAATAAGTATATATCACGCAATGTGTCCCTTGAAGGCTACACTGGACCGGTCCCCAGGCTGTGATGGGGCAGGACTTATAAAGAGACATGACAACCATTCATATTCACACCTACATCCAATTTAGAGTCACTAATGAATCTAAATATGATCTGATATGGGTGAGATTTACGCCATGGAAAAAACTGGACAGGGGTGGGTCTGTCATATCATATCACAGCAGCAATGCAGTTATGCAGCTTCAAATAACACCAACAGAAGAGACATGTTTGGGCACCACAGGGCATTGTATTTTGAACACTCCTCTACATTTCAGGTGTGCGGCTTGACTTTCACCAAAAAACAGATTGTTTGCGTATTTTTAGGCAAGCAAAGAAACACTTGTGGGATGTTTCCAAAGTGCCGTGAGATCATTTAAAGTAATTTTTAGACTCATACTAAGGCTAAGTCCTCATGTTTGCCTGCTTTTTGAACAGTTTGTGTTTGCAGTATGCCATCAGAGATGCCTTGTTCGCTCATAGTGGACCCCCGCTGCTGCTCCAATACAGGCATTTTCATTTTTACAACATATCTGCAGGTTTATGACCACCATTGTGTCAAAAGTAGCCTTTTTCTAACCAAAAGAAGCTCAAAGATGTGAAGCTATAAATGGGTATAAAAAGGGAAAACATTTAGCTAAATATATTCAAAATATTAACTCTTGGGAACCTGCAGATACACTGTTGTCCTGCAGAGAGAGAAGAGGGTCTCTGCTCACTCCGGAGACCCTCTATGAACTCTCCTCTTCACAGGGAAGCATCTGCTGTCGGTGTGGTTGAGGGGGAGGAAGGGGGAACTTGCCGGCCCTCCCCAGGAAATCACACCGCTGCCCTGGACACAGCATGACACTGGGTGGGGAGCCACCATTCACATGAGTAAGGCTGTCATCATTTGGCTGGACTTTATGGTTTACAAGTCACTACAGTTTGAACATGCAGTCAGTTTCTCAGATCGTATTTAGAACACTAAGAAAGCAAGTGTGAAAGCTTCACCACAAAGTTTCACTTCACTAACCAGTGGATGACCACCTACTGGCTATGTCCGTTTTTTATTTATAGTCTAATGCTGTAGCTCAATGGCAGAGAAGGTAGGCCATTAAATATTAACTTGTAAGCCTGCAGAAATAGGCAATAGGTTGCTTTTTGCAGAAGCAAAACATTATGCAAATGTAACACTTTTTAGGCTGATTTATGATTTTATGGATTTCCTTTTGGGGGTTTTTCCCGCTTCTGTGCTTCATGCACATCTTTGTCCCTGTAAAGATAGACACCTAACGTAGATAACTCGCTGACCTAATGTAAATACAAACTAAATGCAACTTTGTATTTTATTTACAATCAGTGCAGCCAAGTTAAAAGAACACCTTCACAGTAACCATCAATTTTTTGAGTGGTTGATATGCGTCAAAGTATGCAAGGATCCAAGGTTTTTCATTGGTGCAGTGACATTTCAATGATTCAAAAACTCATGCATTTGTGCATAGATTTAACACCCAGCTGCACTACAGCTACACAGCCAGGTCACCAAGCTGCCAGACAGACACCTGATCCCCAGCACATCCTCAGTGCTACGTGTTATGAATAAGGGGGCGTTAGCAACAAAGCAACACTAGCTTCCGTTGTGATACCATATGGTCAGTGAACATCTAGAAACTGGTGGTAATTAACAGAAACAGACCCTGGTTAACAGTAGCCATTCCTAAAAATAAACATTTGAAATACACAATTTGAAAGTGAATATTTTTTTTGAGATGTGATGGTTAATACGGCCGAATTTAATAGGCCGCACTGAAAAGCTGCCGAATACTTTTAAATGATGAATAAACGCTTTGTAAGTTGAAAACGTTCATAAAATCGTCATTTGTCGCATTAGTCTTGCATACAGAATGAGAGGATCTGTACAGATGCTTATGGAAAGAGACGAGGGAAGAAAGTAGTGATGTAACCACAGATAAAACCTCCATAGAATATTTTACGACCGGGCCCAGGTCTCTCTGTCCTCACTTAGGTGTTTTTTCGCTAATTCTCCCATGTTCTTCATTAAGCTTTTGTTCTCTGCACCCACGACAAAACACAATGCGTGGGTTACACCGAGTGTGGCAGCTAGCTGGACTAGCTAGCTGCCAAGAGCAGTTTCCACCGCGGGGCTCGACAACACCCCCGCGTGCCACAACAGCCATATTTTATTCCTTCCTTTTTTACCTGTCTGACCTCGACATGGATCTATCCCCTTCCGTCCCTCCATCTGTCTGCGGCTCATCCGGTTTGCTGTCGCTGCTGGTTGCTGCCATGTCTGCTCAGTCAGCTCAGCTCGGCGCGGCGCGGAAACCAAACACTGGGAGCGTCGTGACGTCAGCGGGCGTAAACTAAGATTGTGTTCAAGGTAATAGAAAAAAAACCGAAACTTTTTTCCAAAATTATTTCGAGGATAGTATAAAAGAAATACTATCTCCTGGTTTAAATTTAACAACAACAAAAAACACTAATAATGTATTTAAAGACTTCTATTTATTTTAGCTACTTCTATTAAGGGTTGCCACAGTGGATCATCTCCATCGCACCCTATTCTTAGCATCCTCCTCTCATGCCAACTCGCACCCGTTAATCTCCTCTGAGGTTTTCTGTCCGGTGTATTCATTATACATCCACTGCACATGCCCAAACCATCTGACCCTTTCCTTAACTTTGTCTCCAAACTGCTCATCCTGAACTGTCCCTCTTTCTAATCTTGTCCATTGTGGTTGCCCCCAATGAAAATGTTAGTACCTTCAATCTGCTCTCTCTCTTTTTGTCAGGATCCCCATCTCCAAGCCATACATCATAGTAGGTTTCACTGCCATCTTGTAAACGTTCCCTTTCTCTCTTGCTACTATCATTCTGTCACAAATAGCCCCTGACACTTGTTTCCACCTGTCCTACCCTACCTGCACTTTCTTCTTAACCTCTCTTGTGCACTGTCCATTTCTTTACATGGTTGACCCCAGGTGCTTAAATTCATCTACCTCCCCTACTCCTGCTTCTTGAAGCTTTGCTGTTATAGCTGTCTCCATGTCATTTGGAGATGCATTCTATCTTTCTTCTACTCACTTTTCATTCCTCTTCTCTCCAGACCATACCTCTGCCTGCCTGGTCCCTGATCTCACTACAGATCACAATGTTGTCTGCAAACAGTCCACAAAGACTCCTGCCTGACCTCAACTGCCACTTATCGCACACCTCTATACTGTCTTGCTGTCTTCATAGTTTCATAAACTTTTTCCTCTGTAGTTACAACAGCTCCGCACATCATTCCTGTTCTTAATATAATTAATTTTAAAATAACTTTTAAAATAATTTTTTGGTTACCTTGTTCTTTTGTCTTAGTTCTAATGGTCAATTTTGTGATTAATTTAATTCGCTGGTTTGCCACTATGACAAAATAATGAATTGATTTGTGCTATTATTACAGTAAATTAAACATTAACTATTTTGTTTAGCTAACAGATTCTATCGTTAATGCTTACATAGTAAATAATCTTTTACGTGGTAAAAATACAGGTTTAGAACAAGAAATAATTGCTTATACAAAGATTTAAATAAATTGTTAAGTTCAAATAAAGTCTTGTCATTGTTTTGCCAAGGACTGTCATTGTAAACTGGCAGTTTAAGGCACGCTTGGAAGTCTTTGTTTTACGCTTGGAAAAAGATGCACACATGCCACTGACTGATTACAGGTAGTTTAAATTTACTTTAAAAGCATTTTGGGTGAATTTCTGTGTTTAAAACAGTTTGAAATCGTCCACATATTCCACATATTACATTAGAGTAATACTAGTTTGCACCACAAGATGCTGTGGTGAGTCAGAGTAATCTAAAATAGGCCATGAATAACTTAAAATTATTTTTAATTGGATTCAGATATGTGGAAAAGTTCTTGGGAAAACAAGGGTAAGGCTAGATATAAATATTCTAATAATTAGTGAAAGTTAAAATATGAAAAAGAAAATCCCACTTGCACTGCCAAATAGTAGTAAAAATTAGTTTTTGTTCCAGGTGGTGATTACAAAAAGACAGGTTTCTGCAAATCCAGAAAATTTACGTTTGTCCCATTGGAGCCTGAACGCAGCACTGGAGCGCTGTAGTGCTGAATTTGAGACGAATTACAAGAAAAGTCTCACAACTTAAAATAATTAGCGTATCATGCTGTGTAATGAATAAAACGCATTTCAAAAATAGAGGATTTTGCATGCTCATTAATTCAAATTCTTCTTTAGTTAGAGCCGCATTAACCTGCAGGTACAGAGAAGTATTATTTTAGAATTTTAGAAGCAAACAAATATTTTGCGAAAATGTTAATATGAAATCCTCCTGAGAACAGAGGGGGAAAGGATCTTTCAGTTTAACTTTTTAGGATTTGCGAGTTCACTACAGAGGACATGAATGAAAAGACTGGCGCCAAGACTAACTGAGATTTTATGTACAGGATATTAGTATATATGACTGTGTCCTTGTATTACTTTAGTCGTATGTTTTACTTATTTGTTTATCTATTTATTTATTTGTTCATCCATAGCTACATAATGATAATTTAGGTATAAGAGCTATTTTATTAATTGTTACCCATCTGTTTAGAGTTACGCCTAAAATGTCCTGTTTCCCTTTGTCTAACAACAAACACAGAAATTGCACAGAAATGTCCTTTGGCTTTCATATGTATAAATAAAGCTGTAATGAATGTAAAATGTGACGGTGGATCTGAAATATATATATATATATATACATATATTTGCGTGGGTTTTTTTTAAGCTGACGTTTTCTGCTAATTGACTTTCTTTCACGCTCGTCCCATTAGCATTCACCAATGATGTGCACCGGGTGATCAGTCAGGCTCTGCGCTGCAGGTATCTCTGCTGTCCAGTCACAGCAGCTGCAGTGATCAGCGCGCTGTGTGCCTCGTTACTGCCGCTGCAGCTCCACGTTCGAACCTACAACTCAGACCAAATTAAAACCTCCCTCAGAAAAAGCCGCATGTGGTTTCCTCCTCCTGCCTCTCAGCACTGCAATGAAGGAATTTCCTCGTTTGTACTGAAGTCTCTGCGCTCACAGAAATGAGGTCTCGGCCTGAGTTTTCCCCGCGCTAACTACACAACAGGAAGACCGGAGCGGTCGATTCTCACCTGCATCATCTTCACCTTAGAAAAAAAAGTCGTACTTTTTTGCCTCTCGGACAGGACACCAACTGACTGCTGGCTGCAAAATGGATAATAATGCTGGAAATTCGGAAAAATCTCACCTCATAGACGAGAAGAATGCCAAGACATATTCACTAAAACTGCAAAGGTGGGGAAATGCTTTGCTTCGTATCACTGCAGCCGCATGAAGAATAATACCACATGTAGGACGAAGTTATGTGAACACATTTAGTCATTTTGGGGCATAAACTGTGTATAAAATGTGTGTGTGTGTGGGGGGGGGGGGCGCGACAACAATTCTTTGTTTGCTGACACTTAAAGAAAAATGCAAGTAAGCAGATTTTGTTAAGGACATCAACATTTTTAATAGAAAACTCAAAATATTATTTTTTAAATTATAATTTTAAGATAGATGCAGGAAGAATCCACTATTGTTGCACATTATCTTATAAACGTGCGTAATGAAGGCGCACCGAGAGTGGTTGTTATAGTGCACGTTGAGCAGGCTTTGGCTCTCACGGGTTGTTTTATGTGAATGAACAAATTCATTTCCATGCTTGGCTTGTTTCTGGACAGCCTGTGACAAATGGCCCCGGGGCCAGTTCACTGAGCAATGCTAAAAACTCATCATCTGTCATTAGCAGAGGCTCCAGCCTGCAATCACAGAGGGTACACACACACACACACACACACACACACACACACACACACACACACACACACAATCCATAGGTGCTTAAACCTGCTGATACAAAAAATACACAGCAGAGAATATTACTAAAAAGCATACACAAAGCTGGTTCGAATTTTTAATTCTAGGATAGGATAATAAAAATATTAAAACATAGTTGGAATGCGCTCCTTTTCTGGCGTATTTAACAAATAGCTCCCACATTATAGAAATAAGTTGTATAGGATTTTAAAGAGGCCCACGTGTAAAAACACCACTTTTAATAATTTAATTTAAAAAACCACCGAGTTTAAAATATAGATGGCGGAGCAAATGAAAGAAAAAAAAAAGACGATTTTATGCGCACAGTCAAAGCTGATGCAAACATGTGCATCAGCTTTGTTTGCTCAACATCCAGCCGGCTGCTGCAGAAACACACCTGGTGATTTTTCAACGCGCTGCAGAAAAAAACAGGTGGAGACGCTCTCTCGCTTTAATATGAAATACGTGAGGAAAATTAAATGCAATCGCCCACTCAGCCATTAATCATAATCCTGCAGAATTATCTGTTATTTTCAGCCTTCAGAGGCCCTCATGATGCACGTTTCCACCTCTTTGATCAACTGTTTTTAAGTCAGTGAAGCTGGTGGAAGTGAATCGATGCCTTTGATTTCACGCTTTAAAACTGGCTGTTTTATTTATTTATTTTTTAAAAGATAATTTCCAGATACAACACGATTAAAAAGAGATAAGGTGGCAGAAACTTTACGCGTTATAAAGCAGGAGAAGAAAAAGGGAAGCTCCACCGGGTGGGAAACACGTGTTTTACAGGGTTAGTTACTTGCAAATATTAGTGCGAACTTGCAGGGCCTTTGTATTGTATTTATTTATGTATTTTGAATCAATCAAATAAAAAAGCACATTGCTCTAACATGATTTTGTAGAAATAAGTGAAATAGGCCTACTGATCATTTGGGATTCAAAGAAGTGTTCAGAAACACAGACAGATGTGCATATGGCGCTACATTTGGGATTTCATGCACCATTTGCGCCGTTCTCGTGCAAGTGCACGCATGTGTTTACAGTGTCACCTTTAGCATTTTCCTCCCCAGCTGGCAGTAAAGTGACCTTTATTGTTCACAAATGTTTCTACAGTATTTTTTGATGTATTTTAGAATCAGCAGAACTCGTAATCAAAAACACAGGAATAGATGTAAACATTAGCATTAAAGTTAATAAAATAAATACGAGCATCCAAGGATTCCAAAGTCAGACTTACTCAGTCTATCACTTAGAATTCATTTAATTTCCACCGCCAAATATCACCGGAGGGCTCAACCCGAAGTTCTGTTTTATCAGCTTGAATCTGCTGTTTTGTTTTTCAAGTATAGTAAAAACGAAAATGATAAGAAAAGAGCTTGCATAAGTTTGGAACAATGATTGCTAATCCATTTATAAAATGTCAGAAAATAGAGTAAAAGATCATTACAAATCAATTTAACATGGATGAGTAACAAATACAAAAGTGATTGGATGATTAATTAGTAAGTTGAGATAAAAAAAAACTCAAAGTATTTGTTTGTAAGTGCCTGACTGTTTGAGGAGGAAAGAAGGGATGCGCGAACTGATCCTTACCCAGGTACCTCTAATGAGGTTAATCCGTCCATGTAATTCACTTTTAAAGTGTTTGCAACATCTAACTGATGGCTATGCTGATGATGTTTAAACTTTGCTTTGTGGACCACTTACAAGCTTTAGCCATGAGTCTGAGGTTACCAGGGTTAAAAAGAAATACAAAAAATCTTTCACTCCGTTTAGTGATCAGTAACTACTCTGATGACCAATTGATGGTGCTGTGGATTCAGTAAGGCTGTTTCCATCTTCCTGCAGATTTGTTAAATGTTTGTCATTAATCAGAGTAAATGTGCAAAATAAATTCTGACCATTAAAATACATTTTTAGTCAAAGCCAAAATCAGGAGATTAAAACCTTTGATATTAAAGGCACAGCAGTTCTTGTTCTTGTTCTTGTTTTTCAGTCAAATGTCAGTAAGTCATTCAGCACCAAGCAGGAGTAGTTATAGCTAAAAGGCATCTACAGTACTGCTTTAAATGTGCTGTATTCATTGGAGGCAGGCCTGTGATTCTTTGGTTTCCACGCACGAAACATAAGCAATAGGTGTATGTGTATTCTTTTTTAAATTAGGCATCTCTGGATACACCGAGTTCAGCTATTATGTCAAAATATTAGGTTGATTATCTCAAAGTTTGAACTAATTCAAATTTCTGAGAAAATCACTCAAAACTTAAAATTAAGTAAGTATTTATTTATTTATTTATGTGGCAGGAACAAGCTGTCATACATATCTCAACAATTTTTCAATCTCCCAGAACTCAAAAGTCCCATTTTTGAAGAGTGAACCATTGACCACCAGAGGGAGATGCATTGAAACTGGGGTATTTAAGTATTTAATGTACACTAGTGGTTACTTAATGTTTTCTGGCATGCCCAGAAAACAAAAAAGAAGGCAAAAGGTCCACACCCCAGAAAACTTGAATTTGAAAAAAATAAATAATAGTCAGCACATTTAATTTCAGAAAAACCAGATCTATTTAACTTTAGTCCACTGCATATTTTCCTTGATTGGTCAGACTCCACCTGTATCAGCTCCCACAGTTTAAAAACCACTGATGTAAGCAAATAATTCCTATTCCTGGTATTTCAGTGGGAGGTCCCAAGGCTGAGGCACATCAAGTGGTTGTCATTTTAATGGATGCGACCATATTGGATTTTATTGAGAGTTTGAAAACAAATTCTGTTAATATACATTTTAATATACAACATAATAGGCGTGTCACTAGGGATTTAATCTAATCCATGAGAATAAATATTACAGATTGAAGACCAGTGATGAAAAGGAAATGTGACTTCGGTCTGCAATGTGATGTGAAATCATCGTAAACTGTAAACATGACTTATGGTGCACTGATGTGGACCTTTCTTCTCTCTGGGGAAAAACAAAGGCAAATCTCATGGGTCATTCACAAACATTTAAAAATAAATGTTTTTGTTTACATAAAAAAGCCGGATCATCTGGATAAAACCAGGGCCTTTTATTAAGGTTAAAAACATGGACTGTTGACCAAGATCTCACCAAGTGTAAAGCTTTCAAAACCTCTAATTAAAATATTAGAAACAAATGTAGCATCTGTATAAAACACAAATTTACAACACTGTAATGTGTGTGTTTGTGTGTGTGTATATATATACACACACACAAACACAAACATATATATAGACACTGCCTATTTACTAAAGCCTGCACATCACAAGTGATAAAACAAAAAGATGAGGATATAATAAGATGATAATCACTTTCATTCTGTACTCCACTGATTTGTCTGCTGAAATATTAATATGCATAATAAAACACTGCTCAGTAGTTTCTCGCTGCAGAGATTCTTCTGTCTGTTAACAAAAGTGCTGCGGGATGTTCTGATACAGCAGATTGCAGTTGTAATTAAATGCTTATGATTTTGTTTTTTTCCCCCGCTGGACTTCCAAGATCTCATTTCATTTCACAGATCACTGACTTTTCCCCGAGGAGTCTCTCTCTCTGTTTGTGCTGCCGGTGCTGGGCAACAATAAACGCTGCTTACCTGCCCTGTGGGGTATTGACAAAGACATGAAATCTACTTTGAAAAGAAAATCTAATGTTAATAATCTTAAGGAGACTCCTTGGGTCTGCCATATCGTCAATTTGTAAGGGTGGCAGTGAAAAAAGTACTTGAGGATGACTGCCAGAGGAATATGAGCCATGTATCATTAATAATTACTAGTTTTTTTTTTATTATATTTGGAGTGCAGAAGCAGGTTTTTTGGCAGTTTATAGTACCATCTCATTCTTGTGCTTATGTTAGTTGTATTTAAATGAAAAATAATCATTGATGCCAGACACCAAAAGTGAGGCGGGGTCAGCAGAGGGCTGTAAATCCCTAAATACAGACCACTGAGTGAATTATCCCACTCAGGGAACGTCTCAGTGACGACACTTTTGATTGTTTCGATGAATATTTTGGTCATTGTGTTATTTTTCCCCCCCTGCAGAGTCAACACGAGGAGCAATCTCTCCTACTGAAAACGCTCAGACACAGTTATGTTTGACCTGCGATCGTCTGACTTAAACCAAAGGACTTAAAAACATTAAGACTATTAGCACTAAACGCTGAAAGCAAAAACTAAAATGCACCAATATATTTTTTTGTTGTTTGTACAACTTTTGTTCTTTTTAAGGTCTGTAGTGTTACACATAAAATGCATGAACAGGAAAATACACATTACAAACAAACATAAAAGCTTTTTCTTCAAATTTGTTTTTATTTCTTAAAAGAATTGAAGCCCAGTCACCACCAGGGTCAAAACATCGTCACCACTTTGAAATAAATAGACTGCAAAAAACACATAATTGTAAACTTGTATTTGCATTTCAAATATCATTTTAAACACACTTTTTTCAATTCTCTGGGGGTGTTTTTTGCAGGTAATATTACAGTCACAATATGTCCACCTAATTAATGGATTTGACTATTTGACTTGACAAATTAGTGCTGAATGCTACTGAGCCAGTTTAAGGCACAGCTGCGGTATTACTGCGGTTGGCTGGGAGTGTTTTCAGTGTTTAAAGCCAAGGAGCCACTTGATTAAGGAGTGCTGACCAACAACCATATAGTTTCCAAAAGAACAGTGCAATTTACTACCAAGATCAAATAAAATAAGCAGTAACTTCATGAGGTATTCATTTGCACCAGGATTTTTGGATGAGAAAGTAAGAAAGTGCAAACAAAAACATTTCACCCTTAATAAATGTAAAACCACCATTAAGTCCACCTTTAGTCAAATCAGCTTTATTTGTATAGCATGTTTAAAAGACATCAGGTGTTGAACAAGTGCTGAACATAAGGATAATGTAGGCAAAATAAACAGAACAGATTAAAATAAATGGAGCAATAAGATGACAAGAAATCCATATACAGTGGGGCAAAAAAGTATTTAGTCAGCCACCGATTGTGCAAGTTCCCCCACCTAAAATGATGACAGAGGTCAGTAATTTGCACCAGAGGTACACTTCAACTGTGAGAGACAGAATGTGAAAAAAAAAAATCCATGAATTCACATGGTAGGATTTGTAAAGAATTTATTCGTAAATCAGGGTGGAAAATAAGTATTTGGTCAATAACAAAAATACAACTCAATACTTTGTAACATAACCTTTGTTGGCAATAACAGAGGTCAAACGTTTACTATAGGTCTTTACCAGGTTTGCACACACAGTAGCTGGTATTTTGGCCCATTCCTCCATGCAGATCTTCTCGAGAGCAGTGATGTTTTGGGGCTGTCGCCGAGCAACACGGACTTTCAACTCCCGCCACAGATTTTCTATGGGGTTGAGGTCTGGAGACTGGCTAGGCCACTCCAGGACTTTCAAATGCTTCTTACGGAGCCACTCCTTTGTTGCCCGGGCGGTGTGTTTTGGATCATTGTCATGTTGGAAGACCCAGCCTCGTTTCATCTTCAAAGTTCTCACTGATGGAAGGAGGTTTTGGCTCAAAATCTCACGATACATGGCCCCATTCATTCTGTCCTTAACACGGATCAGTCGTCCTGTCCCCTTGGCAGAAAAACAGCCCCATAGCATGATGTTTCCACCCCCATGCTTCACAGTAGGTATGGTGTTCTTGGGATGCAACTCAGTATTCTTCATCCTCCAAACACAACGAGTTGAGTTTATACCAAAAAGTTCTACTTTGGTTTCATCTGACCACATGACATTCTCCCAATCCTCTGCTGTATCATCCATGTGCTCTCTGGCAAACTTCAGACGGGCCTGGACATGCACTGGCTTCAGCAGCGGAACACGTCTGGCACTGCGGGATTTGATTCCCTGCCGTTGTAGTGTGTTACTGATGGTGACCTTTGTTACTTTGGTCCCAGCTCTCTGCAGGTCATTCACCAGGTCCCCCCGTGTGGTTCTGGGATCTTTGCTCACCGTTCTCATGATCATTTTGACCCCACGGGATGAGATCTTGCGTGGAGCCCCAGATCGAGGGAGATTATCAGTGGTCTTGTATGTCTTCCATTTTCTGATGATTGCTCCCACAGTTGATTTTTTCACACCAAGCTGCTTGCCTATTGTAGATTCACTCTTCCCAGTCTGGTGCAGGTCTACAATACTTTTCCTGGTGTCCTTCCAAAGCTCTTTGGTCTTGGCCATGGCGGAGTTTGGAGTCTGACTGTTTGAGGCTGTGGACAGGTGTCTTTTATACAGATGATGAGTTCAAACAGGTGCCATTCATACAGGTAACGAGTGGGGGACAGAAAAGCTTCTTACAGAAGACGTTACAGGTCTGTGAGAGCCAGAGATTTTCCTTGTTTGAGGTGACCAAATACTTATTTTCCACCCGAATTTACGAATAAATTCTTTACAAATCCTACCATGTGAATTCATGGATTTTTTTTTCACATTCTGTCTCTCACAGTTGAAGTGTACCTCTGGTGCAAATTACTGACCTCTGTCATCATTTTAAGTGGGGGAACTTGCACAATCGGTGGCTGACTAAATACTTTTTTGCCCCACTGTATATGTACACACACCTATATACAAATGCATATACTAGCATATATGTACACATGTATACACCAACATTCACTGTTGTTCAGTTTACCTTCAGAAAGAGATTAAAAAAAATCTTGTTATGTTTGAATTTGGCAGAAGGGTTACAGATGTTAATGGCACAGATGTTTGCTTAACAGGCACCCCCCCCCCCCCCACCCCCCCCACCCCCGACAATGTTGCGCTGCAGGCCACACAGTGTGTTTAATGTCTGAGGATATTTTGCATGAATCTTTTGAACAGGATATTTTTTTTCTGCACACTCTGGAATTTATCATCACCCCAAGGTTTCATTGTGTGTGTGTGTGTGTGTGTGTGTGTGTGTGTGTGTGTGTGTGTGTGTGTGGTTTTCTCTCGTGTCCCGGTGGTATAATTGAACAGAATCTGTTTTCCGCCTGGCTGCTTCTTTTGAGGTTGGACATCTTCGAAGACGAGTGTGTGTGTGATAATCGTACAGCGCTCGCAATCTCCTGTGTGAAGAGTGTGACATTAAAGTGTGTGTCTGGTTATCTCAAGTGAGGCCAAATTAGCTTTTTTCCACCTCATTAGTCACATCATCGAATCCTCCCCCACGCATGATAAGAACAGCAACCTGTGTGTGTGTGTGTGTGTGTGTGTAAGAGAGAGAGACAAAGATAGAAAATAAATGGAAAGGTCAGCATTTTCTTTTATTCTCAGCAGTAATCCAGTCGGGTCTGCATCTTGCTAGGGTTCAAGTATACATAGATCTGTAATGTCCCGATTGAACACTGAAAAATTGACTTTCAAATGAAAAGCATCTTATTGTAGATGGGCAAGATGGTGTTAAATGAAAAGATTCTGTATTTATGTGCAAAATGAACAGAATGGCAACTATTAAATGATTACAGTATTATTTATTTTACCACTGCTACTGTTTTAATTTACTAAATTACCAAATAAACAGGCCAGATTATTAGGTATTAGGTCAACTCAGCAACCTTTAGACCCAGAACCTTGTTCCATCTGTGCTATAAGAATTAAGGCAGTTCTGAAGACAAAAGATTGTCCAGTGTACACATGTTTTTGTATTCTAATCAACTTCCTTCAGATTCCTTTGGAATTACCTGGTACTGGGTTTGAATGGTTGTCTGTTGTCTCTGTGAATCTCTGTGGTTGATGGGTGACCAGTACTGGGTACATCCTTCTTCTTGCCAAACAACAGGTATAGTCTCCAAACCTTGGCAGTCCTAATAGGATTAATGGTAAATAAAATAGATGGATGGAGTATTAAAAAAACATTTATCTATTTGTTGTTATATGTTTGATGTTTGGGCAGTGTCTGGCTTCAAGTTTACAGTCTGATTTATTATACACAAGAAGCACTAATTTTATAATTTGCTTGTCAAAGGATTGTTACACTTTCTTAAGGTTTTTGTTGTTGTTTGCTGTTTGTTTATTCGTTGTTGTTGTTTGCTTGTTTTACAACATTTTGGATAGATATGACTTTCATTCACAAATTTGTTGTCAATTAAAACACTGCTGTAACCTGGATGAATAGAAAACAACACAACGCACAAGACCTAAGATGGAGCGCTTATGAGTTATTAAAACTCAGGAGCAGTCGTGACGTGAAGTTCTGGACTGTAAAACAGGGCAGTCTGTTCACCCTCCTTCACTGTCAACATGAATCGATTTTAATGGGTTCTTCATCGAACGAAACGGCACACCATTCTTTCACTTAAGTGAACACTGACTGCGATGCACTCTGTCAGGTTTCCACTTTGTAAACCATGGGGACTCTATCAAAAGATGATCTGCTGCGCTGTAACATCAGCTAAAAAACCCCACCTCAGCTGTGCTGCTGTTACAAGGATGGACAAAAAGCCGGCCTCCATGAGATCGGACAGGGGGTTTTACTAAGGCTGAAATCACATTGTTTTAACAGACATGTCGGTTAGAAGATACAAAAATAATTTTTTTTCTTAATAAGTAGATTTATCTTTAAATGCACCCATCACACTGCAGACTAGCTCACATCTTCAGATATAATGTTTTCTGTCTGAACAGCCCAGTATGATTTATAATATTTATACTGTATATAGTGCTTTTCTATTTGCACTGACCTCATTTAACAATGCATTAAAACTGAGCTTTGGAGCACATCTTATCTACCTCTCATTTATGATCAGTGTAGAATTACCAGTTAACCCAGCATGCTTGTCAGTTAGGGTTTGAACTGGGAACTGTCTCTGTGACAACACTCATATTTATTATTTTATATTTATTATTTATTTAATAGTCCAAGTAACTCACATCATTATGCAGAAAAAGGTGAGATGTAAACATGCCAAAATTGCTAATTTCCTTCTTTCCCAGGGAAGGTCACATAAAAGCTTTACAATAAACAAATGCGTAAAAATATATAACAAATGAAACATCAAAAACCACAGCGAACAACTCTGTTCATTCATTACCTGAAAAAAATCAAACATTACAGCTGATACAGGTGATGTAACCAAGTATGTTTAAATGTGGTACTGAAAGCTAGAGCAACAGCACAATACTGCAGGTGTAAGATTATAATGGCAGCCCTGTGCATCATAGGTAGGTTCTTCAGGAGGAACAGCTTGAGGGTCACATTGTTTGATCAGCAGCAGCTAAGTGATAATAGCATCCTTCATGGCAAGCTCACTCATTCAAGCTGTGAAAATATACTACTGTTTATTTTCTGCCCCCCTGCAGCTCCTTTCCAGACTCCAAAGAACATTATTCAGACTTCCCTTTAAAGAATGGAGGCATGTCGGGCGCCATCGAGCTGAAACGACCCGTCGGCACTCACTGCCACGGCCCCAAAGCGTCGGCATGCGAGGAGAGCGTGGACAAGCTGCTGGCCAAGAAGAAACTCTACATCGCTTCAGCAGTCTGCCTCGTCTTCATGATTGGCGAGGTCATAGGTGAGAAGCACCAAGAAAAGAAATGAATGAGAAAAGAAAGCAGCTTGAATGGTGACCTAATTTGTTATGTGCCTTCTCAACCATTTGGACATAAATAAACTTCCCTATATTCACACACCAGAAAGTGTGGAGATTTGTGTGGGACACAATACTTATGACAAGAAGATGGTTATAAGCATTTATTAAGCATAGGAAGCTATTACATTTGACCAAATGATCACTTTTGACAGGAGCAAAAAAATCATGCAGACAAGTGTTCATGCAGACGTTAGTATCATTATAAGCATCATAGCAAGAAATGCTTCAGTGGTGAACTATTGAGGAACTCCTTTATTTCCCTGTAAAAGTGTAGGTTCATTTTTCTTTTTATAGTGTAACTTTTTTTTACTGTTAAGAGAATAAAATGGTGGCTGACATTCACTGGCTGGTTGCACGGATATTTAAAATGATCTAAAAGAATAAAATCGCTCTTTTACCTGAGGCAACTGAGGCTTTAAATCACATGTTTAATATACCTCTGAGTGTCTAAGATGGGTGTATTTAAAAGCTATTAAAAGAGATGTTATTACCCAGCAGGTACTTTCACAGTTGGCGAGCTACGACACACTTTTTAATAAAAATCTTTTTTATTAGCTAAATGTGAATGAAAATAAACACAGCTTCACACTTTCTGTTTGCTCTGTTCTGTTTGGATATCGTATTCAACATTTATGTACATACCACAAAAAAAAAAGTGACATGAGTTGGATTATGTGTCTTTCCTTATCTTTAAGCAGACTATTATAAACGCAGTCTCGTGGCTCATATACATTATCATTTGTGCCCAGTGTCATTTTCCTCCTGATTTACAGGAGGCTACCTGGCCCACAGCCTGGCCATCATGACTGATGCGGCCCACCTTCTGACAGACTTTGGCAGCATGATGGTGAGCCTGTTCTCCCTGTGGATCTCCTCCAGACCGCCCACCAAAACCATGAACTTTGGTTGGCACAGATCAGGTGAGAATAATAAGAATTCAGCTTCAGCTTCATGTCGACTGGATGCTGGAGACAAACATTTTGTATATGCATTATATTGCTGGTCATTTGTAGGAGTTCCTGGGCCTGAGTTATTTTGTGTAGATTTTCCTTTATTTTGTCCATGTAAACTGCACATGGGCAAAATAAACTCTACATGGCCTCAACTTGCTTGAGTCACTAGATGTATTGTGGCTATCCTGATTGCACACCCTGGTGTATCCCTGTGTAAAGGTTGGGGCAGGTAATGTCAGCCTGGATTGATGATCTCACTTTTTAAGAAAAGGAACTAGAGGCTGTTTTCTATCTTCAAGTGATCGCTCTCATCAGCCTGCCTGAAAACATCTACACCAAGATACAGGAGAGAATAATCTAAACAGTATAAACTTTGGATTCAGGAGAAATGATGTGGCCTTCCTTCAGTTTTGATGCGTTTTGTGAAGAAGGCATTTAAACATGTCCCTCTGGTTCTCCAAGAGTCCAGTGGTGCTGCAGTTTGGTAAAGGGTTGCTCTTTGTTACCAACTTTGTTCATAATTCTTATCAACGGGATTTCTAGTTGCAGTCAGTCTGCTGCTTCTCCTCCTTGAAAGGAGACAATTAAGGTGGTTTGGCTATCTGAGTAACACACCTACCACCTCCTAGCTGAAATGTTTCTGGCATAGTATGGGATGAGGACCTGGAGTAGACCCAGGATACGCTGCAGAAATCATGTCTCTCGGCTGGCTTGGGAACACTTTAGTGTCACAAGAGCTGGAAGCTGTGCTCATTTCTGTAAAGACTGCTAGTATCATGACACAGTCCTATGCAGGTGGCAGAAAATGGATAGATCGATTTTCTGCTAACCTTCTCCTGGGAGCATTTTTATACTAAGAAAAAATACTGTCTTCATCCTTTTTTTATTTAAATGATTTGTCCTATATATCAGGTGCATGATGTTCACGTGGTGGCTTACACAAGGAGAAATTATATAGACAGATTCCAGATACAGATTATAGAGAGCGCAGTGTTTAGCCTCAACCCTTGGAAAAACAAACACCTATTAAGACAGACTTGGCATCTATGAAATCATCCATTAGTTATGAATTCCTGTTTTAAAGCCTTGATCTGAAATCTTTTTGCTATTTTGAGACCACTTGTTTTGAGCAAGTAATGACTCTGACTGAAGTACAGCGGGAGGCTCATATGGTGTAGAGTTTAAGTGTAGCCTGCTATATTGACCATCATTTACAAGATGAACATTAACTTGCATTTACTAAGACAGGGAACTGGTGATTGAGGCCATCAACGTATTAGTAAAGTCAGTTTAGTTTAAGCTCAGAAGAAGCAGTTTAATTTTAAAAGTATATGGTCAGCAGCATACAGTAGATGTGCCTCCTTATTATCTGTGATGAACTGCATGACTACAATAAAGTAATAAAGGTTCATGATTTTCTTCTTCTTCCAGAGATCCTCGGGGCATTCATCTCCGTCATGTCCATCTGGATCGTCACTGGAGCTCTGGTCTACTTGGCCATTGAGAGGATCGTACGTAACGACTATGAGATTGATGGACACGTCATGCTGGTCACCTCTGGCTGTGCTGTCATCGTCAATATTGTGTGAGTGCTTCACACCTTTAAAAGTATATTAACGCTTGTAAAAACTTTGCTCTCAATGTATGCTGCTGCTATTGACACCATTACATAATATTACCATTACTTTTACTAATAATAAAAAAAATTACAAATATTTTACTAAAAAAAACCATAGACAGTATTTAAAAGATGGCTGTAACCATGGCGACCTCACTCACATTTCCTCTACTGACATCTCGGTCTAATGAGACCAGATGCAAGAAGCAAAAGGGAGGATCTGATTGAGAAAAATGATGGACTGTTTCCTGAGTGCCATGAAGCAAGGCATGCGAATACAACTGATGACCCTTTGTCTCGTTTCCTTTCTCTAGCATGGCGTACATCCTCCACCATTCGACCACCTTCCACGCTCACGGCAGCGGTTACCACCAGATCGACGAGGATGGTCAGAGCCCCGTGGTTCATGGCCACTCGCACGCCCTCCTCGGCAGTCATGGTAACACAAGCGTCCGTGCTGCCTTCATCCACGTGGTGGGAGACCTGCTGCAGAGTGTCGGCGTCATGGTGGCGGCGACCATCATCTACTTCCGGGTCAGATAAACAGATATATTACATGATATAAAACAGAGTCATGTTAAAAGCACAAAGACATGCTTACAGGTACAAGCATATTTGTATTCTGAGCATTAGAGAATTATATTTGAATGTGTACAATGTGTATGGTTTCTTATGTATTATGGATGAAAGATTCAAGCATTTCTGTTGTGTTGCAAGATGTTCTTGTTTTTGTGCCTGGAGCCAGTGGCGTGTCTAGAAAATTTTTGTTGGGGGGGCCAGGTAGGGGCACAGATTTGGAGAAGGGTGGCAGATTTAATTGGCAGATAATGTTTAAAAAAAAAATTCTACCAACCCTTAACCATAATTCAATAATCCTATAAACCTAATAACCAAATGCACTTTTAACTCTTATTAGAATGAGATTTTAACCACTACGGTGCAAAGTTTTTAGATACTGCGTTGATAAAGTACAAGAGATACAATCAGTGCTTTGTCAGTGCTTACTCAGCATTCAAGGACATCAATATTTGCATAGTATTTTTACTGACATATAGTGCACATATGTTTTGGGCAAAAACATTTTTGAAAATTAAAATACGAACATTTGTAACAAACAATTGACAAATTAGCCAGTTCCAATGTAAAACTTTATCTGCCTGTTAAAAAAAGAAGATAATCTTCTCACAAACTGGTGTTTGATTTTGAAACAGGAAAAAAGTGGGGAAACAACTGAAAAGACTAACATTTGAATAAAACCTGAAAGCAAGTAAATACTTTCTCTGCTGCCTTATGGTAAACTTTGGTAATATTGATAAAGAACAACACTGGCTGATGATGAAATACAGTCAGCTGGCATGGTGACACTGCCAGTATTAACCTGCAGGGCTGGACTGGGACAAAAAAATTGGGCATTTTGACTAGAGACCGGCCCACCAGGTATTAAAGCCATAAAGCCTTTGAATGAAAACAAATGCTGTTGTGACAGTGATGTACAGTCTTGTTGGTATATGTATGATTTCTATACATTTTACGTCAGATAAAAACTTTGGTTGTAAGATTTAGATAATTATTTAATAAAAGCGAGACATTTTAAATGAGAATAAGAAAGAAAAGTATTTCTTTGTGCCCCCCTTTCCCTGTTAATGCCCTATCTGGCCCCCTGGCAAAACTTTGCTAGACCCGCCCCTGCACAGTTACCAGCTGTCAGCTACATAAAAAAGGATCCTGGTGTTATTTGTCTCTCAGAAACAGTTCATAACTTCAACTCATTCATGTCACCTAAAAGGTAAACCTGTTTCTCCATCACCTGTTCAGCTCTGATGGTTCAGTAAGGACATCTCTTGGTTTCATCTTCATGTTTCCCTCTCACCACATATCTAAACAGACATCATGACCAGCAGCTTTACAGCTGTGGCTCCAGCAAACATCAGCTGATACTAGAAATTAATATTAAATACATTCTAACAACAGCTGATCAAGCTTAAACGTGCTGCTGTTGTTTAGCGCAATATCCGCTGGTTT
Source organism: Mchenga conophoros (assembly GCF_057382185.1). NCBI lineage: Eukaryota > Metazoa > Chordata > Actinopteri > Cichliformes > Cichlidae > Mchenga > Mchenga conophoros. The sequence continues at coordinate 22,019,795 of NC_140540.1, forward strand.
CCTCTTTCTGGCGCAAAGTGGGCGATAAACAAACAAGAGAGAAAAGCTGATCAGCTGATCATTGATCAGTTTCATGATTGAAGTAGCAACAGGAGAGGGAGGGGGAGAGAATGAGAGAAGAGGCAGCTGTGCAGCGTAAAGACAGAATAAATCCAGCTTTGTGTCTTTTTTCCATTCTAGCTAAAGTCCGGGACAAACTGCGTCTCTTCTCAGCTCAGTACGAAACGTGTAATATTTTCTCTGAATGAGGGACCATTCCATTTTTTTAAGGAGCCGTTGGCAACTCTACTAACTAACATTATGAATAAAATAAAGTTCACTATCAGTAACATCATAGCACCACCCAGCTGTATAAAAACTCCGTCAAACTGGCTAGAACGCAGTATGAGTTATTGCAACTGACAGTAAAAAGTCAGCAACATGAAAATAAACTCCACATAAAATTGGTTCATATCTGACCCAGATAGACTGCAGGTCATAACTTCTTACCTGAAGTTCAGTTCACCTGACACTCGGACTGGCGGCTGCTTCGGGTCTCTCCTCCTGCCTCCCCTTCCCTCATCCACCTGTTGCCTCTGTGGAAGCCCCGTCATAGCCACCACCAAACAACGGAGTTATTTCTACACATCGACCTGCATCTGGCCAATCCACCACCTCTCATTGTTCATGCCATTACAAAAAAAATAAAAAATAAGTCACTGGGGATATGCCCGGTATGCCCGATGGCCAGTCCAGCTATGTTAACCTGCAACCAAATCTGCAGCTCCATACAGCAATGTTACGTCTTAGATTATATCTTATAACTCATAACTCTTATGTTAGCTCCCCTCAGTAGCATACTGTCTGAAATATTCCACAGCTGCAATAATTCTTTAAGTGTTATTTTTTTCCTTGGTATTCTAATTTCACCGAAGTTTACTAAACTCAGCAAACTTGATATTACTTACCGGGACATTTATTCTGTCCTCATTTTCTTTCACCGAAAAATTGTTTCCTGCAGTGCCATCTTTCGCGCTTGGCTCTCCTACCTTTGCTAACGTGATGCGCATAGCGCAGAAGCGATGCTGCATTCACTTACACTCGGATATCTGAGCGTCACCGTGAAAACATAATCGGACATTTGATATTTGATTGAATTTTATTGTTTTGCCTTTGGGGTGGCACCTGGGGTGGCCAGTCTGGTTTGGGGGGTGGCCTGTGCCCCCCCAGGCCACCCCGCTGGACACGCCATTGCCTGGAGCACTTTAGTGCCTCATGACTGTGCCATCTGACGCCCTTTTCCTTGCTCTTTAAAGTGTCCTTAACCTCTTTTCTCTCTTTCAGCCCGAGTATAAAGTCGCAGACCCCATCTGCACGTTCCTATTTTCTGTCTTTGTTCTCTGCACCACTGTCACCATCCTCAGAGACGTCTTTAGGATACTCATGGAAGGTATTAAACAATCAACAGCTTCTTATGTTCGAAATACTTTTTCATATTTTAATAGTGGAATCATATACTGTACCTGATAGTTCCCATGAAGTATAAAGTATTTTTGTTATTATGCAAAAGGGGTACTTCACACCAGATTTACATATGTGTTTTTCCTCTTGCTTGTTGCGCCACTGATCTATCTACATACTGGGTTCTCCAGATAGAAATGCCTGTCTTTGAGTGCAGGAGGGAACTGACGTTGTGGGCTCAAAATGGAAAAACATGTATTTGAAAAACTCACAAACTCTTGTCAGAAATTATAATGCAGTTACTCAAAAAAACAAAACAAAAACCCATGTAATGATAACAAACCCTGTTGTAAGTCAATAAATTTGATATTTATTTATTTATTATAATTTAATTAAACACATTGAAGTTCAAAAATTTGATTCAAAGCATAAAATGTACAATTGCAACATAATATCTCCAGAAGTTCTTAAAATGGAATTATAACAAATCCAATCCAATAAGTCCAGTATGAAGTCAGGCCAGTTTTTGTGTCCTAAGGTTGTTGTCCTGAAAGAAAAACCTGCATCACACTGAAACTTCTTAAAAAGATCGTCCAGAAAAATAAATTTTTCAATACTGTGATAAATGTTTAATGTGAAGATGCTTTCGATACAACGGGTTCATCTGTAGCTGGATTTGACATGAATGATTATTATTTCTTTTTCTTCTTTTATTGTGTTAAATCTGAGGTTTAAAATCTAGTTCACAATTTTCCTTACATGATTGTGGCATCAAGGGCAGATGTTATATAAGCTGTAGCTTCTGTCACACCCTTTCAGTTTGAAATCTAAATAAAGATAAAATAAGATGAAATAAAAATATAACTGTTATAGCGTCTCCTCCTCTAGGCTTGGCTTAGAGTGACTTAAATTTCTTCTTCATGTCTGTGCAGATGTTTGCATGCCTGCTTCATTTTTCTGCAAGTGAAGACTCAGCTGCAGAGACTTTGCATTACAATGCACCAAACATGGATGCCGTGGTTTCTCCAGCTGTTTGTGTTTGAAGCAGAGTATAATCGAGGCCTTACTGTGCAGAAGAAACTGTGCAACTGCCCGTAACAAGAAGCTCAGGCTAACAGCAGAATGTAATGATTAATGGCAGCTCCCTTGCTGTAATTTCAATTACATGCTTCTTTTGGTTAGCAATAGTTTAGTATGAAAAAAACAACAACACAGTTCCCGGTGAAACTGCTTAAAACTAAATTGGTGGATTTGATTTCATTTGTACATTTTTTTTTGGTAAATCTATCACAGTTGGTGGAAAAATACATTGTGCAGTTTTTCTAATTATATTTTTGTTGCCTTAAACACCACAAACTACCTTTGCTATATTCATGGGTGCCCGATATCGCGAAAAGTAGATAAACAGGAATACGAGCCAAAGAAAAAAACACAAAAAAATCCAACAAACATAAATCTGATTTTTATTTCCTGACTCTTCAAGCTATAAATTCAGTGTCTCAGCTTGATATGAGATTGGAAAAGGGAGAAACCGCCAGCCTACCAATACCTATAAAGTTCAGTAACACTGCTGTTAAAGCCAGCAGCTTGTTTTAGGTCAACGCTCAGAAACAAGCATGCAGCTACCCTGCATCAGTTTATGCTGTTTATTAGAAAAAACTCTTTTGAGAAAGGTTGAATATTGCTTTAAATTAAGCTTATGTGATATTTCTGACCATGATGCCTGCAGCTAGGATCCAGCTGTCAGGCTTTGACCTGGTATGAAAAAGGTTAACATCACATGTTGCAAAGGACAGTTATGTCACGTAGAAGTGCAAAAAACAACATATTTGGAGCCTAACTGAAGTATTCATGGCTTCAGATATGTATGTCTCCAAGCTCCACATGGCATGTTTGTGTAAAACAGCAGAGAAACGCGTCTGTGGTTTTCCTAGCACAGAACAAAGAGGACAGATGGTCACATCCTGGGGATGCCCTGAGATGTTAGATCACCCAAGTCTCTGCACGTCACTGAACTTTCACACGATGACCCAAAGTAGCTTTTGGGCATCTTTGAAACAGTTTGGTGTCAATGAGCAAAATGATAACGTGCATGAGAGCCATGTATCTGATGTAATACTGTATACATACATCAGAGTTTTAATACTTGTATTTATGATTAGTTTGCATTTATATTTTTTTTTGGGTTGAATTTACTTTTTTGTTTCCCTTTTAGGTTTGTCTGTTTATATAGTTTGAAATGTCCAATTTTAGCCTATTTTTATTACTTTCACTGTTAGTTTTAGTGTTTTTATAATCTTAACGTAGAAATATTTCCCAGATTTAAGATCTTCAGAATAGATATTGTAGTACACAAAACAAATTTTGAAGGCAGTCATGCAACTACCTTAGTCTCATGTGCAGGAATGCCTCCTACACATTGTCTCTATAGTTGTAGTGACTAGTTTTAATTAACTACTGTATAACTAGTCATGATTTTAGTCAAATTTGACTTCTTTTCCACCTGTAGATCAGTAAAATAAAATATATCACTGTGTGCTTATCAAGGAATAATATTGTTCTGTATACCAGGCCAAAATCAGCTCTACAAAGTCTCTGTGTATCTGAAGCAGACTGTTTGCATGTGAGCCACACATTCACAGACGTACTGTTAACTTGGTGTGTCTTAATTTTGATGGCCCGTTGTTTTTCAGGGTCCCCTAAAGGAATCGAGTTTAACTCGGTGAAGGAGGTGCTGCTGTCTGTGAAAGCTGTGAAGTCCATGCACTGCCTGCACCTCTGGGCTCTGACTCTGGGCCAGGCGCTGGTTTCTGTTCACCTGGCTGTAGGTAAAGTAACACACTGATCTACAGTGCATAGTACAGTGAGAGGCACAGGGAATTAAGGCTACTTTAACCCGACATTAAAAGCTCCACATGGCTGATGAGCATTAGCCGGCATATTCCGATATGGGAAGAGAAAACTGTGATACGAAATGTGGATTTCTGAGTTACACCCCTCACAGACCACAGTAGAGTAAACCACACTCACTCTGTTCATTTTTACCTTCTTGTTTCACCACCAGAGGAGGGCACTGACCAGCAGTCTGTGCTGCAGGAGGCCACTGACCTACTCCACACCAAGTTTGGTTTCTACAGCATCACCATCCAGGTAGAGCTCTACTCTGAAGACATGAGCTACTGCTCCCACTGCCAGGACCCCAGTGACTGATAAACAACCAGAGTGGACTGGACCCAGCAGGACATGGATGACTAAGACAGATTGTCATTCTCTCCTGGTGGTCTGGAGTCGTGAGGGATGTATTCACAGAGCAGCTTCCCTTCAAGGAAAGAATTTTTGGGTTGTTTTTGCCATTAAGTTTTAAAAGATTTGACAGTGAAATCATCCTTGTGCTGATAGTAGAGTCCTGATACCAAAGCTCCATGCTAACATGGAATATGCCAGTTCATTCAAAGTCCTTCAAAAAGGGGTGGCATGCTTTATTTCCATCACAAACTGAGACAATTTCACAAGAATCATCAGGGTGAAGCTGTCCTTGGGGTTGCTGGTGCTAGCTTGTAAGGAAGTTTTCAAGAATAAAGGAAAGTAGGGCCCTGAAAAAAAAAACACATTTTACCAAAAATCTGACCTCTTCTAATTAATTTCCTCAACAAAACAAAGATCACATCACAATACTATTTATTTAAGGACCACTAATATCTTATTTTCAGTAATATGGTGCCAGTTCTGCTCTGTTCTACCTTGGTGCCTTTTAAGAATCAGCCCACTGGTTATCTGTAAAGTTACTGGCAGAAACTCGAGTACTTATCATGGAAATAACTTTATGTAGTAGTTCCTTCATAATGACAGATGTCCATCTTTGGGATAAGACATTTTGTGGTGTAGAGATGGTGCCCACTTTTGGTCACAAGTACCACTTTTTTGGTGGAAATGCCTGTGCACAAGCTCAAGGTTGAAAATAGATATAAGTGATGCATAGAAATGATCAATAATAGTAATTGTTCTCCATCAGACACCCTATTTTAAATTAAGAACAGTCATACCAGCTAAAATTCAGAAGTTATGAGTTATACTTTACCATAAATTCTGTATTAAAACACCCTAAAGACACAGTGACATTATTTATTGATGTCACTGTGTATTAAGTTTTTATTTGTTTCTTTTTAAAAAAATAACAGTTCTGTTTTACTTGCGCCTCAGCATGTTTCATTTCAGGCTTAATGTAAGTAAACAGAAAACACTGCCAAATAAATGAGCACATACAGTGATTAGGCTTATAGCTATTCCTACAGTAAGGTAAATCCTTCCTTTGTGAATCTAATAATTAGCACAGTTTACAAAGTTAATATTATGTTGCATTACATAAGAAGTGTTACTCGATAATGAGACAATAGACGTTCAAAGAAAGTGTTTATTGAGGTCCTGACTTAAGAGAGGTGACGCTTCTTTGTTCCACTGAGTTCTGTACAACCAGAAGCCTCATTGAAACTCAAGGAGTCGCCCTCTGCTGGTCAGAAGGAAGGATGCCCATGTCAGACATTTGAACAACAAAGAAATAAATAAATCTGAGGAATTTTCTGAAAATATTTTTTTCAGCCACTTCTTGATTAATGCAACTTTCTTACTCATTTTAAATGATAAAATGACTTTAAAAAATTAAGCCATTGTGGAGGGTGATGAATTGCACGTTTTTAATTTTGCAAGTATTTTTTTATAGTTGTCTTCTACAATTGAAAGGCAGTAATTGTAGTAAAATCCCTTCTTCTTTCAAAAAGATGCTGAATCACTCAAACACTTTAATTCAATCAACTGTGAAATTAGTGTAAGTTAAGTTCCACAAAACAGGAACAGTCTCCTCAAAGTCTTCTTCAAATTGCTAAAAAAAATAAATAATTAAAAACACTTTTAAAGCACCACAGGAGATTGATTTTGCTGACGTGATTAAAGGCATCTGTGCAGATGTTTGTCCAAAGTAATTTTCAGTTTATCTTCTGGGCTATTAATTAAATGTTTCCAATTAATTTATGAACATCAGCTTTACTCTGTAACAAGAACATAAGGTAATAAATAAGAGGCATAAGCTATATCATCTGCTGCAGATGTTAATATGGAGCACCTGATGAAACTCTACTACAGACACATTTGTTGTATCAGCTCTACCAGACCCACTATAGTGTAGTCATCTCTATGCAAGGCTTGCAAGCATAACATATTTTTAGTGCTAAAGTGTTAAAAAGCTCACTGATGATTGATTTCTGACATTTCTTTGTGCATGTTTCAAGTACCTGTAACATGCTGTCTTATGAGTAAGAATAAGAATGACTCTTTAAAAATCTTTTAATTTTGTCTGTACTCTTGGTCACCAAAGACCACATTGTGCTGTTACTAAAGACCACAGGGACGTCATGAGACACAAACAGGAAAGGACATAACAATTAAATTGTTAAAGAACAATGTTCATCCTTAAAAGGAAATGTTGGAGGCATGTGGCACTAAATGTGTCACATGCAAAATGTGTGCAGCTCTTCAGTAATAAACTCACATATAAGTTCACACTTTTGTTTTCACTTTAGAAAATACATAAAGACGTATTCATGTTTCTACCAAACAAAGGGAAACGTGTTCCTTCTCATGATTGATAAGCACTTTGACAACAAAGAGTTTCAGAATCACGATTAGCTTTCCAAAGCGACCTTTAAAAACAGACACGATCAAATCTGTGTTGCATGTGTAGCTCAGAGCTGTTTATATAATGGTGGGCAGAGTATCGATATGGATTGAGCAGAAGGAAAATGAACGGAAAGTGTCAGACTGAAAAAGCATTCACCTACCTCCACTGTCAGATCTGAGTGGACATTTGGGTCTGAGGGCAAAAATGATTTAGTTCTGGAGCCGGACGATTAGTTTCAGCTGCTGTCATCTATCTCTCTCTCATTCTTCCTGCAGACATCCATCTACTGTATGTTTCTCCATTTCCTGGGCTTTCATCAATCCATCTGCTCTCCATCCATTCATGTTTTGCAAGTCATGAAGCATCAGCTTCCTCTTACCTTTTTATAGACTGGGGCTGGGCTATGACTTTATGCATATCTGACACAAATCTGTTATATTTTTGTTTTGCTTTGTTTTTGACCACAGAAGAAGGCAATGCTTATTTTTTGTACTGGGATCCAACCAATCCCAAAGAGCTAGGAGAAATTCAAAAGGCATTCCAAATAAGAGACTGGGCCTAGAGACCTAAACATTTTGTTAACTTTCACCAGAATTGTAGACAGATTACTGAACATAGACCAAGAAGCCCAAGAGATTAGTCCAGGGTCCAGTTTGTTTAAAGTGACTGTCAGTCAGTCTACTACAGAGAAACACATAAATATGAAGACAAGAAAAACTATATGAACAAAAGTAATGGGACACCTACACACCACACCTACAGGAGCTGCGCCACTTGCAGCTGATCATATAATTTCTAGGAGGGAGAAATTTCATGAAATACCTTGTTGCTGTGGATCCTATCACTGTACTGTGTTCAGATTCATTGGGCTCTTTAAAGTGACCCATTCTTTCACAAATGTTTACAAAGGCAGGTCGCATGGCTAGATGCTTAATGTGATAAGCTTATGGCAATAGGACTGAAAACACCTCTATTTAAAGATTAAGAGGTGTGGTCCAGTACATTTACTCATATAGTGTAGTGTTCATATACTGTACTTTAACTAAAAACAATCACAGAATGAATGCAGAGGACCCCCCCTCCACCCCACCCCCACTAAATTTACATCAATCTGGCCAACAGTTTGTTTTGTTTGTGTTCAAAATCATGATGTAGCTGTTGGGGTGCTTAGAGGACAAGAACAAGCTAGCAAGCAGAAAGTTTGGGCTGATGATAGTTTTAAGAATGGGCTGTAATCACATTGTCCACTGGGGACCATGAATAGCCACAGGAAGTTTCACACCAATCTTTTCAAAAGTTATAATTTGGCCTAAAGGGTCACAAAAAGACAAACTGGATAATTTATAAAGAAAAATGTAAAGATACCTCCTCTGGGGAGCAGGAATGGGGACATTTTCATAGCAAGCTCTCCATTAAATTGGTTTGTACTAGTTCATTTTGCACAGTGCAGAAAATCTTGAGCTGGTGATGGCACTGGGAGAAGGGGTAATGCAATCATCACAATCAAAGTTTAACTGAGACATCCTCTGGGGACCATGAATATCCACAGCACGCTTCACAGAGAGGTCATTAGTTACACTGAAGATGGCACTTAGAACCGAGCACTTAGACTTACAATTACATATATTTACATAAAAAATACACAGCATTTTAATGGAAAATGTCCACTATTTTAATGTATCCATTGCTTTTGGTGTGATTTACGTGTAAATTCACGATAATTTTTCTTTTTTTCTATTAGATCTAATCCTCTGGGGACAATGAATATGTAAATTAAGTCTTAGAGCAACATGATTATGGTGATTATCTATTAAGTGCCTCCCTCCTTTGGCATGAGAGGTTAAGCTATTTTATGACCAAACCGGAAATTTTAGAGGGCATCACCTTGGGACTTGCTCTCTGGTTGTTTCATTCTAAAACATTTTGAGGTGATGGTGGAGCTGGGTATCTTCAACATTATAAAAATTCACTGTCTTAGATCCGCAAACACCCACAGCATGTTTTATGGAGATTTCAGATTTAGTTTGTATTTTCTTTCAGGTTGAGAAAATATAATAATAAAAAAAAGCTATTTTACACCCATAAAAAAGCCAATGAGTCCGCCAACATGCCTGTAATGCTTCCCAGCTGCTATCAAGTGTTACTGTTGACTGTTGCTTTAAATTAAAGGACAATTATGCATTGAAATTGCCGAATTCACGTCCATTCTGATCCAAGAGCTTGCATGGTTGTTAGCTGTTATTCAATATCATGTACTGTAAGTAGCTTCTTGTTCAACTGCCAGTCAGAATATGTAGACGCACCATGTGGAGGTTCAATCAAAGAATAAAATCTTCTTTAAAATTCTATATTTTCACCAATTTTTAGAGATCCTATATATTTTTTTCCTTTTAGAAATTATAAAATGAGAATATATAAAGGACCCAACACCTACAGATTTTAGGTTAAAACCAAGTAAATATAATAAAGACCAATGCATTTTACTGCACTGGTTTTGATATACATGCAGTTCTCCTATACGGGCTCTACTGTTACAATTGAAGCTTTATAAAGTTTATTTCATTCCAAGAAAAAATAAAATAAAGGAAAAACATTTCCTGTTTGTTCACTCTGAACATCTAATGTCTGAGAATGCTCTGTTATTGTGCCGTTGCCATTTGTGACAATTAGAATTTGTGTAACTGTTGTAAATATGTCAAATAATGTGATTTTGTGTGTACATGTGTAAATATATCTATCTTCCATGTACAAAAAGTGGTTCCCAAAAAGTCCTATTTGTCTGTGTTGTGATGTCACATACGATCCACTTGTCACATGTGTGATGTTTGATATTTCATTTTTATGTGTGGCAACAGTTTTTGTAAAGTGAAATAAAAGACTGCTGATGATGGAAAGAAGCTGGATTATTTTAGTTTAAAAGTTTAACAGGAAATAAAGACTGGAGCCACGGTCTTGCTTTATTATAAAATTTATTATATGTAACATTTCAAAAAAAGCAAAAGCGAGCAGGGAGAAGAACATTTCGATGCTTTTATGAATAAGTTAAAGATAATGTTGTCAGTGATGAAATATGGCCACGGCTGACAACACTATAATGAAATATTATTGTGAAACTGTCACTAAAATTTATAATTAATCAAAAAATGAAGCACACTTTAAAACCCCTAATTTAACTCAGAGGGAAATGTGTCTTTAAAAAAAAGTGATGCCAGTAATTAATTACACCTCACTATTATTTTCTTGTAGACAGTTAAAAATAAATAAAGTTGGAGAAAAACAACAACGGGAAAATGTACACCAGGTAAGAAAAAGATTTAACATTTCTAAGTGTTATATCCTGTAGATACAAAAAATTCAAGTATTTTCCCTAATTAGAGCCTGAGTTGTTTGAACAAGCAAACGCAGCCAAAATTAGCTCCCAGCCTGCTACCGATAACGTGAGAGGCTGATAACAAAATGAGGGAATGCACAAAAAAAAACCCTCTCTAAAAACAAAGTCACAAATTAAACAACGCGTGAGAAAGTCTGGAAATATTACAAACACCAGTGGGTTTAACTAATGAAATTACTTATGACGTTCCAGAACACTCTTGCTAGTAAGCCTAAGAAATATTGGCATGACGCACCAATTCTTTGGAAAACAACGCCATCCTCACTTTAAAAAAAATAACGTTTTAAACGTCTTTCAGCTCTCCGTCGCACTGAGAACATGTGCCTTCAAAGAAAAGGTTGCGCTTTCCTGCTGTAACTAACAGGTTGTAAAAGGTCCAACTTTTACTTTGAAGGTGAGCATTCTCCACGTGTCGCGCTTTTCAGTTTCAATGTTGCTTGGAGAACATTTTGCAAGTGTTTGCAGACAATCTGGCGTCTTCCATGTAAACTATGGGCAACTGTTGTAATGTAATCAAAACGACCAAATCAATCACCAGAAGGTTTTTGTTGCAGCACCGTGTTCCTCTTTGCAACCAAATTCATGTGCAAACAACCACTCTCCAACCAGGTGGCGGACACACATTTCATCACTGAAATGGTCTCTAGGCCTGTGTGAGTGAGGGTTATGAAAGGCACTTAACTGTCAACTGCTGCAGTTTTTCTGATGTAGAGAACAGAACTGTCATTATTAGGACTTTTATTATAATTTGATAAGAAGAAAATGGAAAACATGGAAACATTTAATTGCCAGGAAAAATTAAATGGCTTTGAATTCAACAGATTCTGGTTGGGTTTGGTTTACAGAGAGAAAGTCTTGCTTCAGTTTCTCAGGGTCAACGATGACCAAAGATCAAAAGAAAAGCCCCTAAACTGGTCATGAGAGAGTTTTACTTTTGTTAGCTTGCATACTGTAATTATGTCAATTTAAAGTTGAACTTCATTATATACGGAGTGACATTCAGACAATTTGGATATATCTAGCCATGTCTAGATGCTTCAAAACCTGGACCAATTAAACCTGTAGTACCTTCATGGCTTGATGTCATTAGTTTTCGTTGACTGATTTTCAACATATACAAATGTATAAGAATAAAAACGTAATATTCATACATATTTTCATTATTCACAGCTGCGTGTTTCAGAGGTCACTTTTTTGACTGTCTCTTGAGGGAGTACAACCCACCGTAGCAAAGTTAAACTCCTGCTATAGCTGCTCTGTCACCGCTTGGCCCGGCGAGTACAGAGCGTTGAACTGGGCCTGACTCTCACCAATCATCTTCTTCAGATGAGAGTTCATCAGAGCCCTTACACAGTTAAATCTAACCAGTCCAGTCTGACCCCCGGATGCAACCCAGTCGTGGCAGCTCATGTTTGGGTTGAAACGAACCTGAAGAAATGAGAAAAGACAGCTGAGAATATTTCTCGTCTGTGCTCTTCAACCAACAACTGAACATCAGAGGTCAATTTACAGAAGAGCAGATACTGGCATTATTTACAGGCAGAAAAGCAGAGGACCAAGTGTGGATCCCTGAGGGACTCCACATTTAATACAAACAGCTTTCTTTGTGTTCTACTAAGGCGACAGTGTTTTTTATTTATAGGCTAATTTCTTGTTTTCTCTGTCCACAGTGAATGACGCAGCTGTAGCTCTGAGTCAATATCATCACTTCCCCCTGATTTCTTTACAGACGCTTATCCACCCCACTCACCACTATAAATCCTCCTGGTGCACGCCTCCCTATATTTTTTCACTTCTCCTTCCCAAGTTGCCATCCTCCTCTTTCTAATCCATTTATCCCTCTCAGACAAAGAGCCAGTCAAAAACCTTTCCAGTTTTGTTTTGGAGCCTGTCCCAAGAAGTCTCCGTCCATCATTTCATCCCAGAGGGCACAGCGACACCCTCCACTCTGCCTCTCTTAAAATTAAACACATCAAATCCTCAAATGGCTGCTTTCCATCTCCCCCTCCCTCCTTCCACTGAGGGTGACATTTTTCTCATTTAACACATCATTACATTCAGCCCCTTTATAGCTGCCCATCAGAGGAGGAGGCAGAAGAGGGAGGAGGAAGAGGCTATTCTTACAGATCTCACCTCCATTTCCTCTCATTGCACTGTCTATCTTTTCCTGCTTTTTCTCTTTGTGTTGCACTACAGCTGGAGTCTGATGATACCCGCCCTGTGTGTGTGTGTTTCAGATACCTTATATAGAGCAGACAAAGGCATGTCATCCAGGATGATCTTTGCCTTCACTTCTGTGTCTTTCATGCGTTTCCACACAGCTCGCCTCTCGCTTCCTGCAGTGGTCCGCTGAAAGTCAGAGTGTATGATTATTACAGTGTCAGTGTGGTCTTCCTCTTATTTCGTTCTCTATTCTACTATAGCCTTTTTCTCCAGTTTGTCTTTGGCCTACATATATTACTTGAACATTCCTTACTTTTTAATAAATGTCTGTTTAATAAAAAACAATGAAACCAAATGAAGATAAAAATTAACCCACAAAATCAAAATCTGTATAGTGGAGGCAGTATTTCTTTGTAGCCTCTTTGTAGGTCTGGAATTTCAGCGGAGGACATTTTCGTCCAACTCTTCCTCCTTCACTGTCGTTCTCATTTCCTGCTTCCTGTGTAGCATCTGGTTCTTCTGTCTCTTCTCCCTGCTGCTCTTCAACTGCGTTTCCTTCCTCTTCCTCTCCTCCCATTTCTTGTTTTTCTCTCTCCGTTGCATCATAAGGCACCATAGATGTGAAGTAGATGGGCTGAAGGGAACAGGTTAATAAAATGGACCGTTAGCTTGTCTCTAAATCTGAGCAATTCTTTCACTGCAACTGGCCACATGTTCAATTCATGTTCTTTGTCTTATTTTCTATGAACACTACCAATTTTATATGACATCTGATATAATGTAAAATGATATTTTTGAAGTAAACATAGGGAAAAATAAAGAGCGATAAAAGTAAAGGAAAAGTAAACTTACAAATCGTCTCTCTATTGTGCGTTTGATGTAAGGAGCAACGTAGCTGATCTGAGGTAACAGAGAGAAAATCACCTCTCCGAAGCTGTCTGCGGTCACCAGACTGTTAATCCACTCGGTGTATGACAGAGACTGCAGGGACGCATAGAAAATGAAATATTAAATCACACAGCACTGCTAGGAAAAAAAGTTTCTCTCAGTAACTTAGAGCAAATTTCAGACACTCAGGGATAGTTTGAGTAATGAGACTAATTACAGAAGCACAACTAGCCTCAAATGTATCAGTTCCAGTAGTTTTTTTCAACTCACACACAATTAAACCCAAAACACTGCAGCAAAAGGAGGTTTTCAATGATTACAAAGGGTAAAAGAAGGTAGCAGTCTTTATTTTCCTCATCATCAACAAAACGATAAAATACTGTTTTGAATCCATAACTGACACATCCTATACCTTTCCTATTGCTCAATGCCACCTCGCTCTACGCCTGGCCTAAACTATTTAACACCACACTGTTGTGATGGGGGACGTGTTCATTAATCACAATAAAACACGGACTGTAGTTTATTTTAAATCAATTTAATACTAGAGGGCAACTCTTCTCCCATAAATACTCACTTAAGAAAAAAACGTGGACTAATCCACTGCTGGAGACGGTTCCAAACGAAGGCAAAATGTCCTGACACTTGGAAAAAAAAACTCTGAAACCTACCAGAAAAACTTCTAAAGATTCACATCCTCAGGAGGAAAAAACTGGCTGCAGTGTAAGAAAGACGAGTGAAATGCAAGACTTGGATTTGACCTTTGAGAGGAATTTCTGGCAGTAACAAAACTATGGAATACCTTTATACTCCAGAAGTCTGTGTTGGCCTTAACTACCTTTTATCCATATATATTGAATAATATTAACATCCTCAAACTTTCTTCATCGTCTCGAAAATGACCGTCGTGCCCCTGATTTAAAGGTTTCCTGAAGTTCAAAGCTATTTTATTTTGTGCTCTGTGACTGAATTATGGGCTGCTGATGACTGAAGAATGGAAGATTACAACAGCTACACTCACCCACACAGTGCCGGACCGGGGAAGTGCAAAGAGCGAGCGCATGTGATGGTCGATGTAATGGACTCCTTGTGAACCTTTCCTAAATTAAAAAAAGAGAGAAAGAACGAGTCATAATGACTTTTTTTATTCTTACTTCAAGACTGCATATGTTGACAGATCGCAGAGGAGAAGTGGGGATGTGGAGCTTGTTAGGAGGCAGGAAGGTCACACTATGGCTAGTGTAAGCTCCACTACCTTTGGAGTTTGAATCACTCTGAAAAGTAAGGATGAACTACGATATTACATTTGATGCTGAATTTTTGTTTTCAATGCTAAATGCAGCCACTCTGTTCATCTTCCAGACTGTTTCTACTACAGAATTTACAAAGCTGTAACCTGAAGTTCATAATCTTTGGAAGGTGCTGGCCGTTTTCCACACTTTAACTTTTTGGGACACAAAAATCACAAGTGAGTATGCCAAATGAAACTCAGTTAGGACACTGATACAGTGGAAAGACTTCTGTAAATAGGAGTTTCATGTGGTGACTTTTAGGTTAGGGCTGACACAGTTAGTCCCATGAGCTAAAAGAGCGTACATGAACCCAGCACCAAACCAGCTCCCACACTCTCACCTCTGTCAGTGCGCCACAGGGCAGCTGTGGCTACAATGTAGCTTGCCATCACCAGTGTGTGAATGTGTGTGTGAATGGGTGGATGACTGAATGTAGTGTAAAGCGCTTTGGGGTCCTTAGGGACTAAGTAAAGCGCTATACAAATACAGGCCATTTACCATTTGCTGACCAGGTGAAAATCTCAGGAGAGGCTGAGTACCTGAGGGATGTGCCAGCAGCTGTGGATCCTACTCTTCAGATTCCTTCTGAATTTGAAGAAGCGATTGTGAAGAAGCTCAAGGGAAAAAATGAACTCTGATATTTTCATTCAAGAGAAAGAATTGCTATTAATTTCATTATCAGTGATTGTTTTGGTTCTTATTGTGACAATTTTCGTTTCCATTAGCTGTCAAAGAATTCCTTTCCCAGTACTTTTGTAGTCTTTTTATTTTAAAGTGCACCTTAGGAATCTAGAATCCAAGTGAACAGTGACTGAGACAAATTTTGATTTGATTTCTCAAATCCTTTCCCAAAAAGCTCTGGGGTCTGATCGTGGATGTTCTCTAGTGTAAATGCTAATGTGTCCCTAACAAAGACAGAGGTCAGGGATTTGGCTTTGGTTCACCCTGGAGTCCACTGCTTCAACATACTGTCTCTTTTCTGAGCATGATTAAATACATATAGCACTGTATTGATAGACTTGTGGCTAGACTGCCTCCATGCTTTAATGTTGGACTCACTAACTCTCTAGTATTTGTTCATTTTGGTTTACAACTGTCCAACATATCTTTCAAACCTTAGAGGCAAATACCAGAGATACAATGTAAGTGAGTCAGATGTAAAGTTGTAACAAAGAAACAGAGACAAGCTTTCTTACACCACGGTGCCATTGTCCTGGGCCATCAAAACCCCCGGTGCATTCAGTGGCCAGTTGATTTCATTGGCCAGACAGCGTTTCTGAACCGTGATGGGATCGTAGAGCCTCCTCAGATCCCATGTCTTCACGAAGCGGTCGTCACCTGTCGTCACCAACAGGTATCTAGAAGACAAAAAACAAATGAAAAGTTAAAGACATGTTGACGATGGGAAAACAGACCAGGATGTTCTGTTGGTGGAAAATATAAATAGGCTGAACACAGGGA
This sequence comes from Mchenga conophoros, assembly GCF_057382185.1. Classification (NCBI taxonomy): domain Eukaryota; kingdom Metazoa; phylum Chordata; class Actinopteri; order Cichliformes; family Cichlidae; genus Mchenga; species Mchenga conophoros. Next base: position 22,036,101 of record NC_140540.1, read on the forward strand.
TTTAAATGTGATGCAGTGCTTGAAGTGAAAGTCATTATTCTCTTTACATTGATCAAATCTGACAGCGGCGTCTGCCATAAAACAAATGAAGGCAGAACAATCGATATAGTCGGATTTCTTTTGTAAGACAAAAAATGCTTTATGAATGTGATGACAAAGGAGAAAAAAGACTTTGCAGTGAGAGAAAAAGAAAATACAAAGGTGTTAAAAACCAGAGCAAAGACAAAGAGAGGGGAGATTTGATCTTTTTCAGCATGACTGTGTAATTAAAAAGCAGTGATCCAGACAAGATACGCGTCCTCAGAGTCTCTCTGCTGCCAGCCAGGAGCTTTTTCTCTCTCTGTGGGATTAATCTCGATCATTTATCCACCTTTAATCCAACTTTAGTTTTATCTTTAGAGAAAACTAAAGTCTGTGGTTCAGAAATGAAGAAAATAGTTTAAAAAGTGGAGGAAAACTGGCTGCTATCAAATTAGGTTCACATCTGCTCAAATGAAGGCTGCAGTTGTAGTTTTAATGGAAATACTAATTACCTCAATCATTACATCTGACTACTTGTATTTGCCAGCTGTTTTAAAGCAGTGTTGACTAAAATGGGTCATTAGTTTGTTTTAAGAGGTCACAGCCCCACAAAATGGGCTTTAGCAGGACCATGTGTTTGAAACTATTGTTACCATTATCTCAAATTCTGATCTGAGGTTAAATACACATTTACAAAATGTTATTTGGCAGTTCTTCAAAAAAGCAAAATTCATGACAAGGCAGAAAATCCTCTGTGAAAGCTTTTACATCACGCCACAATATAAGCCATATTAATCATGCTTTAGGTGAGTCGGCAGGGCTGGATGGGTTTAGAAGGAGATGACGCTGATGACCTCACACTGACCTGTTAGTGGGAAAAATGACATTCTGGACAGTTTTTAATGAAAAACCAATTCTGCTTCATCCCCGATACTGACTTGCAGTGTATATCTGTGAATACTCGTATTAGACACAGGTGATTTCAATAACCTCTCCAGCTCACTCCTATCTGCACATACATCAGCTGACTAACAGAGCACAGAAAAATGATTTCAGGAGACACAGTCCGTAATGGGGCTAAAGTCAAATCCTTAGCTATGACATTTTATTATTTTTTAAATTGGCCATCCCGTTTTCACTTCTGTATCGAGCATTTAAAAAGTTTACTCACATCAAGAAAGTTGCGAGCAGTTCATCTGAATTATTTCCACCTGTGCTTTAGTTAATTTGGTTAAGTGATTATGTTGGTATACATACTATAAGAAGATCCAGCTTACACAGTGCAGTCCCTCAGATATCACGGGATAAAGATAAATAAAAGTCAGAAACTAAGAAACCAAACAAAACTAATTCTTAAAATCCACATGAACGATTCTCACATAAGCCCATTATCATCTAGAACCTGTAAACATTCAAGCGTCAGGTTTATGTAACTTTACATACCTTTCAGAGAGCCAGTTGCATACCTGCAGCTTGCCTATTTCTGGGTGTTTATTTGTTATAAGATATGAAGAATAAATATTGGTGACATGAAAAAACAGCACAAAATGTCCTCTATAAACACTTGAAGTTTTTGAGTCAGTTAACTATTCCAAGCGGGGAGAGTGAACTTTAGATATGAATGGAAAATCACACCAGGCAGTGAGACCTCAGCAAGGCTGCAGCCTGAAGGTCAGCGCATGTTGACTTGCATAGAGCTAATTCAGGTTGCCTTGTCTGAGTGGTGATAAGGACGTGGCTGCTTGCCCGGCCTTGTACCCTACATTCTGAATTAGTGCCTGAATACAATAGAGGGAGGGCTCTACTGCAACTCTGTGCGTTCAAAATTTATCGTCTCGCCTTTAGCTCCGAGTACCAGAGGCGCCAACAAATCGCCTGCGAATAACAACTACCAGAGTAAAGTAGATGAAGGAAAAACTGATGAAATAAAGACACAAAGATGGGATCACTGGGTGACTGCAGTATTTTCTTTAAGTTTTACTGAGCTTTGAAATTCTATTGTACTGTTACACAAGCAGTGACCTTTAAAGCTGAAAATAAGGCCAATGTGAAGGTGCTAAAACACTGCAGTCCCTTGTGACGCTGCCTCAAAAAGTGAGTCAGTTCCCACAGACTCCCGTTAACAGCATTCAAATTTACAGCCCAGTCTAAAATAATGTATTTATTTCCTTCAGATATAATTTCTCCTTTTACAGTAAAAGTACAGCTTTTCTGAATAACTTGTCTAACTGGATACAGGCAAGACTTAAAGTTAGACGTGTGTTTACTTTGACTGACAGCTGTAGCTGGCATCTTGACATCTACTGGATTTGTCTGCCATGTTTGTGCTGCTGGAGCCTTTGCATTATGCAATATGTATATTTGGTGTGGAAGCTGGTCACCTCATAGCATGAAGGTCCTAGGTTCAAATCCAGTGGCCAGCTGGACCCTTTCTGTGTGGAGTCTGCATGTGTGCACACCTGTGTGGATCAGCACACTTGTATTCAAAAGGTTTCTCCATGTAACGATCTGCTAGGGAGTGTGGAGAGTCATAGCTCCGCCCCCCAGGGCATGAAGCAGGTATGGCGGAGTTACAGGCCCCAGACATTCAGAGGCCCCAGAATACGAGGACCCAAGGAGGACCACCACAGGGGCAACCGTGCCACCCTCCTGGGAAGAGCTGAGGAGAGCCCCAAACGAGAGGTCACCCAGCAGCCATGGAGCAGAGGCCAGAGGGGGTTGCAGTGACGTGCCCGCGGGTCTGCCGGCAGCCAGCGGTGCCAGAGAGGCCTGAGGGCACCACACCCCCTGGAAGGGGCCCTGCTGGGCGCCAGGCCCCACCAATCAGCCACCAGGAGTGAGTCGGTACATACATGATGATTGTAAATTTACTGTAGGTGTGAACAGCTGTCTGTCTCTATGAACTAACTCTGTGATAGACTGGTAGCCTGTCCAGGGTCTAGCTTGTAACCTCAACAGTTTATTCTTGGATATAGTTTTTAAGCAAGCATGTCACCTGACAACTTAGTACTCCACCCTCTCGTCCTCATAAGCATGAACTGTTCAGCTATCAAAATTCAATAAAATGCATACGGCATAGAGGCATGACAGATTAAAATCTTGATTTTGAAGTCACAGTGTTTTATTTTGATCCAGAGAGAGTTTTGATATTACGCTCACCTGGAGGCAGGACAGAAGGCCAGGGACCGGACTCCATTGTTGTGAGCAAGGATGCATCTGTAGGGCAGCAGACTCAGCGACCTGTCTGACTCTCGCACACGCAACAGCGCAGACTTCGCTGTCAGATCCCAAAGACCTACTACACCTGGAGAGAGAGTTGAGGAGAGAACAAGAACAAGCGGAAAAGTGAAACTACTGGCATAAAACAGTTCTTTAATCCATAATCTTGACTCATAGTTGAATCAGATCAGCTCAGGACTGCTCCTTTGTTTATTCTCTCAAACAGACAACTAGTTAATCAAGAACATCTGCAAGAAATCAATTCATACCATCATAGAATCCAATAGCCATTATATTGTGTGGTTTGTCAGGAAGCCAATCCATAGACAGGACGAGCCCGCTCATTTCATGGTGAGGGGCTTTGAAGGCGCCCAGCTTCAATGTCACCACTCCTTTAACCTGCAGAAAACAAAGGTCATTTTCATTTATGTCCTGTCTCAACCTAATGGTAGATACACAACATCAACAGGGCTGTGACATTATGAGCATCAATGAAAAAAGACAGTGTAAATGTATTTTAACAGGTTCCTACCTTGTATACTTGAGGTGTTTCAATGCCTTTACCTGTGAAAACACATAAAAATCAATTTCTTTAATACCCAGAGATTTTTTGCTAACTGTTTTTAAAAAGTTTCATTTTTTTAAACAAATGATTCACTTTGATGCACAGGTAGCATGTACCTTTACTGTACATGGACCCATCATATTTCTGTCATGTAACCCAACTCAAAGTTCCACTCTGCTATCTGAAATGAACCCTGACAGCTACAGTAATGGTTTACTGATGACAATAACATGAAAACTACAGAAATTCACACAGTGAGCATGAATGTAGTGCTGGATGTCCCTTGAAGATTTTTCTGTAAGCAGTGAGAATAACAGGCTCAGCTAAACATCGACGGCCCTGACTCGGCTGTCTTCAATCTGAGACGCGTTCACTTAGTGTCAGATGTAATTAAAGCTCAGCTGCAGAGCTGTGATGTTACATGTCAAGAAGCCCATTTCTAACATGTTAATATTCTGACATTTTGGGACAGATTTTCTAACAAGCTATGCCAGAATAAAACCCTCTTTAGGTATTAAAAACGTCTCTGTCAGGATTTACCAAAGAGTCGTAGTATTAACTGAAAGGTGTAGGCGTGGTTACTGCCGTTTGGCTCTCATTATTGCACTGTGCATTTGCAGGACTTTCCCTTTCAGAGGGTTAAAAATATTTAAATTAATTGTAAGCTTTTTCTTTCCTTTTTTTTATTTTGTGCACAATGCTGCTGTTACAGTTGCTGCTAGGAGCTTTAATTTATTTGGACTGACTGAGAGAGATGTTAACAGACTGAGTGCATTACTAGTGGAAGCCCACTCTTGGCAGATTGTGTTGGCCATTATTGAAATGATGCGTTTCAGTTTATAAATTAGCACATTGACGGTACATCACCTGCAGAACTTTCCCATCACTGCATGTTGCAATTTTTTCCCACATAGTAAATATGGCCCTTTGAATGCAAATCTCACCATTATCATAGAGCAATGCCAAATGATATTTTACATGCATAAAAGGCTACAGGCTATATACAGTATGAGCAAAAGGAATTGACTCTGTTATAAAGAGTTCACTGAGAGGTGTAGCAGGAGTACAAAAGCAGCACATTTTTACCCTCACCATGTTTTTGCTATACTACGTGCCAGCATATTTAGTGTTGGTAATGTACCTTTAGCTTGTTAGCTAGCTTTTCATACAGATTAACAGGAATCCTGACATAACTAGAAGTACAGACAGAAGGTCTTGTATTCAATTCAAGGATGTAAGAGGGCTGATGAAGCCTTTCACTGCTATTATAGGGCGAGAGGCAAGGTAGGCTCAGTCACAGGACTAATACAGAAAGATGCTACGGCCATCACCTATTAACACCACATAGGTGTTTTTTTTAACTATGGTAGAACATACAAACTTCAGCCACAGACTCAACTCGAACCCAGGACCTTGTTACTGTGAGACTATACTGCTAACCATCACACCACCCTTAAATAACCTTAAAGGTGGAAAAAATATATCTTAGAGTCAAGAGGATTTGCACATTTATAAGACCCAAACAGATAACGGATAAACTTTACGAAATGACTGGATATTTAGTTTGGCAGAAACTCTCCTATCTGTGTTTAGGCAGTCGCTGTGTTTAAAAGCGAAAAACAGAAACACGGTGTCAGACTTTTCCAGATCATTAATTTTCTCTCCTCCTCCAGTTTAGATTACTGAGAGTTTAGATTAATAGTGTCTTCTTCGCTGTTCCACTCCCTCCATCACCTCACCTCTGCCTCAGAAAAATACACAATAATATTTTATATAAACCTTGTTGTAAATCAACTCTTGTTCTTTTGGCCCTCCAGATCATCAGTGAGTGATTATTCAATATGATGTCATATGTCTGACTAGGGTGTAGCAGAAGTTTGAGAAGGCTGGTCTGACAGCGTGAGGGTGATAAGTTTTAACCTTCTGGGACATAATTGGCTCTCTATAATTGTGAAAATCACATCAGTCACATTAAAACAACCTCACATTGTGCAGCCTTCTACCAGCTCGGCATGCAGCAGTGTTTACTCACTTTTCTTGTGAACAGTTTTAATGTTGTGAATAATTCATTCCTTCATTTTCTGCAATTTAAAGTCTGGATCGCAGGAGTAGCTGTACCACCAGAAATGTCCTGACCTCCCTCTAACTAACTAACTATAGATTTTCCTTCTATAATTCCAAGGCTACCGTGACCTGGGGGTACCTCCGGGGTGTCCTTTTTGTTAAACATGCCCAAAACACCAAAGCAGGTATCCTAGTCAGCTGCTCAGACTGACCAGCAGCCCCTTACTTTATCTCTAAGGCTCAGATCTTTTGAATCCCAGTCAGTTCTACACAGTTAAATAGCTGCCGTCATTTGTTTTAACACAAACTTCAGAGTTACTAATGTTGCAAAAAGAGAAAGTATTATAATGAGCTGTGATGACAGATATTCCCATATGGTGAATGATTAGACTGTATCAGTTTTTTTCCCTTTTCTTAATCAACATTTTCACATACTTAGCTTTATAATTATCACATAATTTCCTCCTCAAGATCCACTGCACAAAGCACTTAAGAGTTTGACTAACTCTGGTTTTGACTATGGTGCAATTAATAATGATTATCTTAAAAAATTTCACCTGATAAACAAAGAGATAAAGGCTGACTGAGTGACTGTGTCTAACCGGTCAGCTGTGTTAGCTGAGCAGAAACAGGAGCAGCCACAGACAGAGCTTAAAGACAGTAAAATATGAGGATAAATGGTGGTTAGTCTGTTGTAAGGAGATAAACAGTGTCGATGCTGACGAGAGTCAACTGAAAGGGGAAAAAGAAATGTGTGGTGGTGTCCATGTTTTCTGACATTGCCAACTCAGTGAATCTTATTTATATGAAATGTTCCAACTTGCTTTATATTAATTAAAGAACAATATTAAGACTGGACTCTTTAAAAATTTCTAACCTAGTTTTAGAAGCATTCATCTTTAATTTAAAAAAATTACAGTATTTTGCAATTTTGCACACTTTAACTTGGCCTCTGTGTGACCTCCTCCATCTTCTTCCCTGTCCAGTCTCAAGTAAGTCCTTGATGACTGACAGAGTAAGGATACAAGAAGTGTCATCTAGTAGGCCTAAAATTCATAGCTTCCAACACTAACAACTGGCTCGGTGATGCATCTTCTTTGTCATTTCAATTATAGATCCTTGTCTGATGGAGAATGGTGCTGTAAATTATGTGCGTACACTACCCCCTCCTTCAAAACCTCCAGCCACCCCCCGCCCTCCAATTCTGGAGCTTTAACAGCCTCCTCCTCTCATTCACGCGCTCATTCATTCTGGTGACTGGATACACAAAAGCCATTTATAATTATCTGTTGCAAACAGCACTAAGGGGTCAGGATGAACACACACACACACACACACACACACACACACACACACACACACACACACACACACACACACACAGTTTTAACCCTGTCCAAAGCAATTTCACCTTCAACCCTTGCAGCCGATATAGAAAGATTATATTATATTATATCCACTTTTGGTCCCGTAAGCTAGGATAACTAATCTGCATTCAGTCGGTGCTCGACATGTCAGCCTCAAAGAAGCTATTAAGAAATTCTCTGGTATTTTTTCACTTGGTTAAATGTACCTCTCCATGTCGTCCCCGCCTCACTGCAGGCACAGCAGCATAAAAGTGACACTTTGCCTTTGAAAAACAGTCGCGCTGATGTTAGCCATTTTTCTACTTAAAATAAATTTAATGTCAGGGAAAAAAACGACCACATGTGACAGCAAAATTATTAGTGAAAAACCTGCAAGAAATGTTAGACTGCTGCTTACAATCACACGATTAAATGAATAATTGTCAATGCTTCAGGACTGTGGTGCTGCAGTTGCTGTTAGCAAAGGTGATGGTCACTGAGAAAAAACTGAACAGAGATAATATGACCAAATTATGCTTTTTATCTTTATGAAGGAAGTGCAGTATCAGAGAAAAACAGTAGTCAAGTCAAGTCAAGTCAAGTCAACTTTATTTGTCAATTCTGCCACATGTACAGGACATACACAGAATAGAAATTGCGTTACTCTCAAACCCTAGTGATTAGAAAAATGCAAATAAAATAATTAAAAAGTAAAAATTTAAATAAATTTAAATAACTACAATACAATTTTACGTATAACAAAAAAAGCTATGTAATATACAATATACAATATTTAAGTAAGAAGGCATAGTGGTGCAAAATAGGCAAATAGTGCAAATGGGGATTTAGTAGTGTATGGTAAGAGATAGTGTAACAACAAAGGCTTATGAGGTCCAATGCTTAAGCAGTCCAATGCTCCCCAAAGTGACTGGGGCAGGCCAGTGAGTGCGTCAGAGAGTGAGTGTGTGTGTGTGTGTGACAGAGTTCAGTGAGACCGTGGTGGAGAAGAGGGGAGAGGGGGGCAGAATCGGGAGGGAGTTTAGCTTCCTGACAGCCTGATGGATGAAGCTGTCCTTCAGTCTGCTGGTCCTGGCCTGGAGACTCCGCAGTCTCCTCCCTGACGGCAGCAGCTTGAAGAAGCTTTGCATTGGGTGCGTGGGATCAGCCGCTATGCAAAGGGCTTTTTTAGTGAGACGGGTGCTGTAAATGTCCTGGAGGGAGGGGAGAGAGACACCAATGATCCTCTCTGCAGCTCTCACTATGCGTTGGAGGGTTCTATGGCAGGACGCATTGCAGGCTCCAAACCACACAGTGATGCAGCTCGACAGGATGCTCTCGATGGTGCCTCTGTAGAAAGTGTACATGATGGGGGCTGGAGCTCCTGCTCTTCTTAGTTTGCGGAGGAAGAAGAGACGCTGCTGTGATTTCTTGGCCAGTGCTGTGGTGTTGTACGTCCAGGAGAGATCCTCTGTGATGTGCACACCCAAGAACTTGGTGCTGCTCACTCTCTCCACAGACGCTCCGTCAATGGTCAGAGGAGCATGTTGGGTGTGCATTCTCCTGAAGTCCACAACAATCTCCTTCGTCTTCTCCACATTCAGAGAGAGATTGTTGTCAGCACACCACGTGGCCAGGCGTCTCACCTCACTTCTGTAGTCGGTCTCATCCCTGTTGCTAATGAGACCCACCACCGTTGTGTCGTCCGCAAACTTGATGAAGAGGTTGGAGCTGTGTGATGGAGTGCAGTCATGGGTCAGCAGAGTGAAGAGGAGGGGGCTCAGCACACATCCCTGCGGGGCCCCCGTGTTTAAAATGATGGTGCTGGATGTATTACTGCCGACCCGTACTGCTTGAGGTCTTCCGGTGAGGAAATCCAACAGCCAGTTGCACAGTGAGGTGTTGAGCCCCAGCTGGACCAGTTTTTGAGTGAGCTGTTTGGGGATTATAGTGTTGAATGCTGAACTGAAGTCTATGAACAGCATTCGAACATATGAATCTTTTTTGTCCAGGTGTGTGAGTGCTGAGTGGAGTGCAGTGGAGATGGCATCATCGGTTGAGCGATTGGGCCGATACGCAAACTGGAAGGGGTCCAGGGAGGGGGGCAGGACAGTCTTGATGTGCTGCATGACTAGTCGTTCGAAGCACTTCATCAGGATGGGAGTAAGTGCAACAGGACGGTAGTCATTAAAGCAGGAGGGAGATGACTTTTTTGGAACCGGAATGATTGTGGTGGCTTTAAAACATGTGGGGACGACAGCCTGGATGAGTGATATGTTGAAGATGTCTGTGAAGACATCAGTGAGTTCCACTGCACAGTCTCTCAGTGCACGACCAGGAATGTTGTCAGGACCCGGAGCTTTACGTGCATTGATCCTGCTGAGGGATCTCCTCACGCTGTCCGGGGACAGAGTCATCACCTGGTCACCAGGAGGGGGTGGGGTCTTCTGTGCAGTGGTGCTGTTTCGGACTTCAAAGCGAGCAAAGAAAGTGTTCAGCTCGTTCAGCAGGGGGATAGTACTGTCACAAGTCTGCGGTGGGGGCTTGTAATCTGTGATGGTCTGAATGCCCCGCCACAGGCTCCGTGAGTCTCTGCTGTCTTTGAAGTGATGGGATATTTTCTTGGAGTACTGTCTCTTGGCCTCTCTGATGCCACGGGAAAGGTTGGCCCTAGCTGTCCTCAGGCTTGCCTCGTCTCCATCTCTGAAGGCAACATTCCGAGCTTTCAGCAGCCTGTAGACCTCTCCTGTCATCCATGGTTTTTGATTGGCCCGGACAGTTATGGTTTTCGTGACTGTTACATCCTCAATGCACTTGTTGATGTAGGCTGTAACAGTCTCTGCGTACTCCTGGAGGTCAGTGGTGTTGTTGTAGGTGGCAGCCTGCTTAAACATGTTCCAGTCTGTGGTGTTAAAGCAGTCCTGTAAAGCCTCTGAAGACCCTTCTGGCCACACTTGTATCTGCTTACGAACCGGTTTGGTGGCTTTAACGAGCGGTCTGTAAGCAGGCATTAGCATGACAGTGATGTGGTCTGAGGCGCCGAGGTGGGGGAGGGGAAAAGCTTTGTAAGCTCCTCTCTGGGTGGTGTAAACAAAGTCCAGTGTGTTATTTCCCCTTGTTGGAAAGTCTATGTGTTGTTGAATTTTTGGAAAAACGCACTTTAAGTCTGCATGATTGAAATCCCCAGCCAGGATGAGAAAAGCATCAGGATGGGCTGTCTGCTGCTCACTGATGTGCTGGTACAGTTCATTCAGTGCCTCGCTCCTGTTGTTGACATTGGAGGAGGGAGGGATGTACACAGCGCACAGGAGTATGGCTGTATATTCCCTCGGTAGATAGTATGTGCTTTTACGGCTTGAACAGGAGTTTACTTGTGAGACATATGGTGTATGATTTTAATATTGACTCATCTTAGTCTGTTTAGCATTTAAGTTGGGGCAGATTTTGCAGCTTACAAAATAGCGCTATTATAACCTTGTGAGTGCTGTTAAGAAAAGAAAAATGAAGGTACTGTCCCACTTGAATGTCTATTCTTTTTATTCTCAAGACCGAGGTAACATCACTTTCATATAAACATTCAGTTTGTTCTTTTGAAAATGTTGGTGCCAAGTGACAGGAACAAACAGTCTTTAAGCTGTCATATTCTACATGCACATCTCTGAACCTCACTTATGTCCAGTTCCACAAATCTATGACACTATGAGCATAGTGCATGTAACAGTCCAGAGTATTCACAGCATGCCACCCAATGGCTCCACTTATGGAGCACTTTTCCCAAAACTAAACATAAAATCAAATCTGAGATGAGATCTCCTCTTGTGTGCTTTATGTGAGAAAAATCAAATAAATGACAGTTACCTGATTCTGCTGACAACCTTTCAAACCAGGTTTACCTTCAGAAGGAACCTTTCTGGAGACCTACACTATAACACATGTGTACATTTATTAAAGATATATTTGATATTAATTGACAGGTATACAACTGCAGGTATGGCCATGCAGCTGTAAGGCCCAACTTTCCACAGAAATTAGTTCCAATTCCCTCTTCTGCATTTATGCTACTGCTTCTTCCAGATAAGAAAACACACTGAGGTTCTGTTATATCGCTCAAATAAGATATGCAGCCAGGCTGTGCTAGAGGCCTCCACAGATGCCACACAAAGTTCAATATTACATTGGCTTTACTAAACCAAATAGGTCACATGTCTATAGTTATCAGCTCCATGAACTCAGATTTTTCCAATCTAAGTATGCTAAAATAAAAAGGTTGATTTTGGCACTAGGTAGCCAATTGCAAACAAGTACAGATTACGTGTAGCATATTTCTCCTCAGGTCATCAAACTTCAGCAAAGCTATACAGGATTATAAAGATTCTGATCATCTCCTAGTCTTCCTTAATAGGGTTTGTGGCAACATTAAGACATTCATTACATTAAAAAATATTGAAGGAAAACAAATGTTACGATTGCTGTATTTATGAAAATTTCTCAGTGTAAGCTAAACAAGCTTTTGCAGTAGTAGTTTGTGTGTGCAGCCATCTTCAAATGTGGTATGGTATTCAGTAACCTTTCAATCCAATAACTATAACCTCTGGTTGCAAGCAGGGGGCTGATGGAGTAGCCCTCTGGAAACTGAGCCCAATGATCCATGGCTACAAAACAGAATGGAAACTCGAGTCCACGAGGGAATGAGAAAAGATTAAGACCAGAAATGTCGGGTCTCATTTATCTTTTTATGTCCAAACTGAGGCATTTGAAATACTTCTTAATTTCAAAACCAAACCATGTGTAATACAGTGCACATAATGTTATAATGATCAGAGTACAGGCAGTTGTACGGTCACCTATGCAAGCCATTACTGGTGAGATGGAAAACTGAATCATAAAAAGGCCCAACTCCAGGAACCCTTTTGAAGAATTCTCAAGCTGTGGCCATGATGTAGGCTTCATACTTTTACCCAGTCATGGCTTCCAAGTCCAAAAATATGATGCAAAATTATTTTATTTAGTCCTTTTAATTATTGTTAATGTAGAAGAATTTAATGTGCATGTCTTTCAGTGGAGAGATCAGGTGATTTAAAGGGGACCTAATGTGCTTTATTTCATATATGGTGTTAATGTGGTGGATATTCATATCAAACATGGCAACATTTTCAGATAACGAAGTGAAAGTATCAAAGTAGCTGTCCCTATGAGCCCAAAGCTTCTGTTACACTGTGGAACTGGGAAGACATGCCCAACAAGATAAGCTTTAATGGGATCTAAAAAGGTTGCGTCCACTGAGATATAACACAAAAATGTGCGTATTTATATGTAAGGTGTATGCTATACTCATGATCTCACAATGGTGTTTTGTTCAATCAGATTAGCCTGAACCGCTTTGAGGATACTGACTGATAAACACACACACACTCACATGCAGACATAACTGGGTTTCTCTCTATGATGGATGTGGCAGATAAGTTCGTCATTAATCTCGTTTGTATTGTCTTCTATCAGCAGAGCCCCAGAGGCGACTGACAGCGCAGTGATCTGAATAGACTGGACCACAGGCTCCTCCATCCATAATGTCATCATGTACTTACACTGTTGGATAGTGTTCTGTGTGTGTTCTGTGGCCATTGTGAAAGCTGCATGAGGCTGGTTTCTTGTGGATACTGTTGCTTTGTCAAACACAAGCTCTACCACGTTTAATGAGGGTCACGTCTGATATGATGGATAAGGTGCTATTTGATTGATTACATACTCGTGCTTGAGTTCATCAGGCTGTGTTTAAATGTGTGTAACGGACTACAGCTGCAAGTTCTCATTAGCTATTTGTTCAATAGAAAATTAATTGGCACCTACTTTGATCCTTTTTTGGCAAGCTGTCAAATATTCAGTGGCTTGTGGTTCCTTGTTGTGAGGTTTGCATTATTTTTACTGACAAATCTGAGCTTGACAAAGATGGCAATGGCATTTTTTTTCTTTTCTTTTTACACACAGGGCAGGACACCTTTGTCTTGCAAATAGAAAACCTGTATGGGGCTCATGTAGACAAGCCCATGTGGGACCCACAGCAGTTTTGCCTTTTTGAGTCTCTATGAGGATTTTCTGTTGGCAACCCAACCATAGTGGGGTGAGTGAAAACTCATTTCGGGGCTCCAAAGAGCAAGACTGCTGTGGGCCCTGTGCCTTTGCCCTGCCCTGCATGTTTACTGGCACATTGCTTATAGTAGGGAAACAACATACAGGGAAATTTGACTGTTGTGGAGATGATGAACCCACAGAACACGTGTTATTACACTGTCAGAAATATGAGACTGATTTAGTCAATATTCTGGATCTTAGTGATACACTGCAAAAGAACTCAAGAAGTGACGATAAAGATAATTAATTACTAAGATAAATAATATATTTTCACAAATTCTTTGACTTTGCTTGGTGAGAAAATGTTTACTTTCTTTTACCACAATGCTACTAAAACAGATCTGCAATACAAAGCAAGTTCAAAATAACCAGGATAGATTTTTATTATCTGGCATCACTAAGCCTAGCAGCTGCAATCATGTAGGTCACGTGACATTTTCCTGTGAGCATATTATTGAAAGAGCTGAGATTGGTACTAGGTCATAAACACAAACCGGGCATGACGGGAATATTACCCAACACAAACAACATACTATGACTGTACATTTGATTAAACTCATCCAAAGCCAGGAGGGTGGAGGAAAAAAAACTTTCAGTAATTAAGGATCAGGTTGATGGGATTAATGTGTTACTCCAAAGCCTTTTTTTTTATAATTTTAAGGTCTAACATTTTAAGCGACAACACTGGTGGCATTTAACGGTCTAAGGAGCAAGTACAGGAAAAAGTGTAAACACAAAACTTAAACCTGTAGGGTTACTTGGAAATCTTATATTAGATCTAGAATGAGCTACAAGAATTTGGTTCTTTAATGACTGTTTTTATATGACTATTTGAGTTTATAAAGACAAACAGAAAAATTAGATGCTTTGAAACTGCTTTCAGCCAAAAGGCACAAGTTTCTCAGGAAAAGGGTCCAGACTCACTCGAAAATCCTGTGATATCATGAAACAATTGTGCCAATATTATCCAAATAAACTAGCCAGCAGGTGGTGGGTTTATATGTTCACCTGTTATCAGGAGCAGGTCAGGTCTACAGGACAAGATACCACGGGGAGTCACCTTTATCAAACTGAAAACTCACAGAGGAAGCTTCAACTTCAGGTTTAATCCTGAGCCCTGAATTCTGTTTCACAGTACAGGCCTTAGAGCTTTACTGTGATCACAAACAATCCAAGGGCTGCATGGTGCATCCAAAGACAGCGTTTACATGCCAAACCTTCTGATTTGGCGTGCGAAGAAAGAAAATGAGCTAAGCTAATTCATAAATAAACAGGTATAAAGACATCCAGTGTTTTTATAGTGATGCGCTGATCTATAAACCACCAGTAACGCACTGCTTCAGTGCATCCCTATGTCCTCATAGGATACAGGAGAAAATAGACACCCAACATGCTGACTTCAGACTTTAGAAAGCCAACAGTGCCCTCTGCTGAACACAGGACACGCTTCATTTTTACAAGTAAAATACTTTAGATGGAGCAGTTATAAATGCTGCAAAAAAAAATGTGTAGGGGAAATCACAGCGAGTTATGATCAGTCTTACCAGAGTTTGGCTGAGTGATGTTGGAGTGCAGAGCATCAGGGTGGGGTATGCTATAAATGGTAACCACCCCGGTGGAGGTGGCCACTGCCAGAAGACCCAGTCTGGGTAAGAATGGAGCCTTCAGTGTGAGGGATTGATACCACGTTAGGATGTTATAAGATTTCATCATTTCAATATCAGCTAAAAGCTAAGACACTTCATAGGAAAAACACCTTACCTTTCTGGCACAGGTGGGAAGCTCCCAGCCGCCAGCAGGACACCACTTCAGATGCCAGACGAAGCCCTTATCCTGGGCCAAACTATAGACCACAACTGGCTTGGAGTCTGGTCTGTTTGGACAGAGGTGAAAGAAAAGAGAACATAATATAAAAAGGCTGAAGTTTCAAAGACAAATTTCTTATAAGTTCTGGGAACATCTCACTGCCATCTATGATGTAGACAGTTTGTTTACAGAGGACTATTGGACTTTTTCTGGAAGTAGTTCAAACAAGTCAATCAGTCAAGAGACTGACAGACAATAAGCTTTTATAATATAATATTTTTATCAGTGATTTCCCACTCCGCACATTTCATTTGTACCTGTTGCCATACTTCAGTTTGCCCACATCCCACAGCTGAATGAGTCCAGTTCCTGTGGATGTTTTGTTGACGTAGTGAAAATCATCCATGCGTTGATGACAGGACAGAGCGATGTACTGGGTAGCAGGAGCACCATCAGGTGTTGGACACCACTCCAGAGCCCACACTGGTCCACCTGCATACAGCATCATGTCCCAGCGTTCTGGGTGAGGGGGAATAGATTCGAACCTGCCAGTTAACAGAAAAAAATGAAAACAAAAAAGACACCAAATGCTTTATTCCCCCTCGCCTACAAAAGCCACCAAAAAATCTGCACCATGTAGAACAAACTGCAAATGATCACAATTACATATTTTTATAGGTATGAGTTTTACTAACAAACAAATACAAAAAATAGGTTTTCTTTGGAAATGTATTAGCAGCAGTTATGTCTCAATCGAACTGTTCTTGACATATCTGAGGGAAATCATCAACCGGGGGTAACTACACCGCGATCACTGTCACCTTTTGAGTCTTTGCAGAGGTGCTTCCTCCTTGTTGAGTCCTTCCCTGGACACTTTGAAAGCAGCTGAGCGAGGCGTCTGAGGCAGATATTTCTCCAAATCACTAAATGAAAGCAGAACACACAGACTTTTAATAACTTTTGTGCATATCAGCCAGAATAACACGTCCCTTGTCCAGCTCCCTTTATGAAGCCACCAGACCAGCGCAGGTACATAGTCCTGCGATGTCTCTTCTTTATTCACTAGACTGGCTTCTTCTTGGAGCCACACTTTTCAGACATCATCTCAGCAACCCCTCCTGGCAGTTCCTTTGTTTTTTTATTGTTTAACCCTTTATTTATCAAGTGCTTTTTAAATGACCAGAATTCTCTTAGCGATATTGTTTGAGACAAAATTCAAATTGTTTCAGAAAGAAACGATGACAAGCTTTTGGGGGGAAATCAGTGTATAAAAAAAATCAGCTCCGCCTAAATGTTACCACTTTTACTCACATGACCTTACTTTTCACTCATTATAGGCTAGTGAGAAAATAAAAATTGTTCCTGAAAGATGAGAATCATTTTGTCATTTTACAGCCAAAATGACAAAATAAGTCCATTAGGCCTGTTTGAATCCCAGTTGATTAAGGGTTAATTAGGATAAAGTATCAGATTTGGATGACTCCTTACTATTGTTCCTATGTAGTTTAAAAGCCTTATTTGAACTAATGAATGGATATAATGCAACTATGAGGGCAGGATGGTGGTGTGGTAGTTAGCACTGTTGCCTCACAGCTGGAAGGTCCTGGGTTCAAATCCACAGTTTGGGGCCTTTTTTGTTCACACCAGTCTCAGCCCACAATTCAAAGATATGGGAAATTTTAAATGTGACTTTGAGTCTCTCTGTGTTGTTCCTGCCAAGAGTATAAAATAGTCTGAACCTCATTGGGTTACTTGAAAGCATATACAGCATATCTCATTGCATGACCATGTGACAACTGATTGATTCAGTAATGTGACTAAAGGCAGGTGACACTCTGGTTAACAGGTCATCTTAAATTGATCCTAGGTGTGCATGGCTGTCTGTGTCTGTCTGGCCCTGTGATTGAGTGGTGACCTGTCCAAGGTGCAGCCTGTCTTTGCCACTGTCAGCTGGCAGAGGCTCCTGCCCACCTTCAGTCAAAAAAAGTGGACAGATGTCCCAACACAAACTAAATAACTAAGCATCTAATGAAACAGTCAGATAAACACAATTGCAGCTAAGACTTTCTGGTATGACTTTTGTGTTAGAATTTCAGTGAATAAAATAAAAAAACATTCAAAGTTACTTGGTAAAGAGTGTTGGGTACGGTCGTTGTAACACAGAAAATAAAAAGGTATATCCAAATAAAACTTAATGAGTTATTCAATTAAAACTGGATTCGACTGTATTAAACGAACAAAGCAACAGAAACTACCTTTGTGGGACAGGAACCCAATCCCTGGTGGAGGGCACCCACTCTGGAAACACCCAGCTGCTGTAGTGCTCTTCCCGACTGCAAGCACAAACATCAACAAACACATTGTTAAATAAACAAACAAACAAGCAAGCAGTTAGTCAGTCTGAGACTTACTTATTCAAAATGCTGAAAAAACCTCAACAAAATCAACCAAAAAAGGTGAAGTTTTGTAAGCTGAAATTTTGAGATAACCCAAAATTTGACTTTAAGAAGCTTTCAAAATAAAGGGTTTGAATGTTCAAATATTCCAGTGTCGTTTGCACTTCAAGACTCATTGTGTATGTCGTCACAAAAACTGATGTATGAACTAACAGCAAAAGGACAATGTTCACTGGTACTTCACGAAAACAAATCATTACTGTTAACTGACTGCGACTTACAATTTCTTGGTGGTCTTTGCACTCTCCAAAGCAGTTTTCATGATAGGGGTGTTAAGTCCATTTTGGGCTTTGACGAACGAGCATGTCTGCAGGACAGAAGGAGACAGGATGAACTCATTATGCACATGTTCTTCCTTCTTTTCTATGCAGCTGCATTAAACTTAGAAATTAAAATGTTCTGGTCATTTTAATCAATAATAGTTTGCACTTTGGTTTAGTCTCAGAAAAACACAGAATCTGATGAATCAGAATCTGATGATTTATGTTTGATATAAAGTGCTCATTATAATGACTCATATTTATAAGCCCAGGTTGGTATTGACAAATCACAACAGTTTAACTTTTAATTACCATCATCAAGCAGATTCATCTTTCTGTATTAGACTGATATGGAGATACCGTACTGAAGTAATGTACCCTAGTGCACTGCATGAGGTCATAACCAGTAACTGTGCCATCAAGTTAAAATGAGAAAACCACTGACGTTGTTATTGTTGACGTAATAAACTGGAGGATTTTTTCCACGTTTGTCACAATTGGAGTCGAGGTCTGAGTCATATGCAGCTTCTTCGTCATCATCCTCCAGCTCCTCTGCATCCTCCTCTTCATCATTATCTGGCACAAAGTCTTCGTCTTCTGCTGCATCACTGTCAGGATGTTTCCTCTTTTTGCCTTTACCCACTGCAGGAATAGAACGAGGGATTTAAGTTACGGTGCACAGAGATCTTTACTGATATTGGCAGAAGAAGGAATTTTTCTGCACTGCTATATGAAATTTTACACTGCATGTAACTTGTGAGATTGCAAAACACAACTAACAACTGACATGAAATGCAATGTTGACACAACACTCTAAACAAGTTCAGACAAGTTCATTAATATAACTACATCTATGCCAGTTAGTCAACTCCTGCCGTTTGAAGTGCGGCCCATTTTCAGACGGGAGACACGTCTACAGGTCTTAGGTCTTAGGCTACGTTCACACTGCAGGTCTTAATGCTCAATTCCGATTTTTTGATCAAATCTGATTTTTTTGTCTGCTTGTTCACACTACAAATAAAATGTGATAGCAAACGCGCTCTAGTGTGAACCCACAAAGCGGCGCAAAAGAAGATGTCACACACAACATGCTCTGTTTAGACCCAGACCAAACAGTACTGCTTGACTGATGGCCCTTAATATAAAGACTTGTTTCGGACTTTACGTTCCCCAATTTTGCTTTAAGTTATTTTGTTATTTACATATGGCCTAATAGTTATCCTTATTGCTGTTTCAGAGAGGAGCGGTGCTTCAAAGGATAGTTGCAGATTTCTGTGAGAATCTGCAGATTATTCAGTATAAATAAAATGTTTACGTTGTCTTCCCAACAGTTTCACTGACATCTACACTGGACGGCCAGGAAGCGTTCACGATGTCTTCTCCGGCGCAGATAATTGGCGTCTGTCTTGTGTCAGTGACGTAAGAGACGGATTTAATGCGACATGACCGTTCAGAGAGCAGTTGCTTTCTAAAACATCAGATATGTATCGGATTCAATACCACATACAAAAGTGACCCAGGTCGGATTTGAAAATATCGGATTTGTGTCGTTCACACTGTCATACCATGATCGGATATGGGTCACATAGGGTCAAAAAAATCGGATTTGATGCGCTTTCGCCTGCAGTGTGAACGTAGAATTAGAGTGGTAGCAACCTCACTTAACTCTGTAAGAAATAGGTAAAAAGATGAATAGAATAGAATTCAACTTTATTGTCATTGCACATGTCACAAGTACAAGGCAACGAAATGCAGAAACTGTCTGAGGTAATGCTTAGCTGTGATTGGTGCCCTGGGGAAGAGAGACGGCGAGACTTTCACTGTACCTTTGCTTGCTTTGGGAGTTTTCTGTTCTGATCCAGTATCTTCGCTTCCTGGCTCATCAGTTTGCCCAAATAAGTCTTTTGCCAAATTGTGGAGGTACTTCAACGCCCTGGAAGATTGAGGTTACATTATTTTTGAATGCCTATATTACCATTTATATGAAAAAAATGGCTTTAAAAATGTTTTAAAGACAGAAAATTTATTATTTTACAATTAGCAATGTATGCTTTTATATAGCTACATAGATGCATGTAATTAATGTGGGGATAAGTGTACATGTAACCAAAAAATGAAAGTCTGATTGTTAGGGTGTAATTATCACAAAACTAATAGTGAAAGTAACTATCACCAAAGTCTGGAGTCACAGTTCAGACTTCCTGTGTTTCAACTGATGATGTCTGATGTAAAAATGATTTAACAAAAAAAAGAAGAAAAAAAAAAGGTGACGGTGTTTAGCGTCATTTAACCTATGCGACAGCTCAGTACTGTAGGCGTATCTTACGCTTTGGCAGCTCCTCTCCGCCGCCGGCCACCTTGTCCAGTCTCCTCCTCAGGTTCCTCTGCATCCTTTTCTTTAATAACTGGCTTCACTTGTTGTACATACTGCTTCTTTACATACTTCCTCTTTGGCTTTGGCGTCCCATTCTCCTGCTGCACCGTATCTTTAACAACACCCTCTCCATCTATAAGGTCTACATTGGCATTGCTACATTTTTTTGCAGGGGTTTTCTTAGCAGGAGTCCTTTTTGACTGAGTTTTCTTGCCTCTCAGTGGTTCATCAGCCACTTCTGCTGTAGTTTGTCCATCACACTCTGTAGGTGTTTTATCTTTTTTTTCATTTTCTCCATCTGGAGTGTCCTGTGCGGCAGCCTTGGATTTTCTACTCTTTGTCGGAGTCTTCTGAGAAGCTGCTCTTCTCCTTCCTGAGCTCTTTCTAGGTGTTTTGGGTGAAAGGTGTTCATTCGTTTTGTCATCAGTTTCATAATCCAGATATTTGGGATTTTTCTTTCGTTGTCGTCCTTTTGAGCTGAATATTAAATCTGCACCCTCCTCCAATGGCTTCTCTTGCCCTGCAAGAAATGTGACATTATCATTCCACTGAATGATGTAAAATTGGGTTAATGTGACTGGAAAGTCATTGCCTGGTCAACATTTCCGGTTTGGTAGTGCTGGATTCCATCTGTTAGCTGAACATGCATAATATGAAATCAAGTTCCAGCAGTGCTGCTGTGCTAGACAGGAATGAAAACTAATAATAGAAGAACAAGGTGTGAATAGCTCTTAAAAATAAAGTTTGAAAAAATCCTGAAATATTATTTTCTCATCCTCTGTAATCTTAAAATAGATGACACCCCTGGATTAGACCATTTAGAACATGTTCCTAATTTGAAGTACCTCTTAAATCTCAAGTTTGACAAACCTTGTGCAGATTCAGTGGGCTCCATATGCTCTGGGTTTCTGATTCTGTGGTTCTTCTTTTAGGTGCCTCCTCATGTGTAGAGCCAGTTCCTTCTCAGTGTAGCTTTGCAGCTGCACAGACAGAAAAAGAAATAATGTATTACTTAATGTATAAAATAACTGTCCACTACTGCAATATTTAATCAAAATAGCTGTTTCTTCCTGCAGTTTGGAGTTGTACAATGGACGAATGAAAGTCAAAACAGATATGGCTTTTCAGTGTTTTAAACAACCTTATAGACTTCTAACGACACTAAAATAATTACAGTGCAAAAATTGAGTCAGGGAGCCGGTGTTTTCTACCGATATCAAGTCGATAAGCCGCTGTCTACAACCTACACACCAAACCTCATTCAATAATGTGACAGTTTGACTCTCTCTTCCCTACTCACAGTGAAGACGTAAAATATACACACCGATACTTAAGGCATTTAATGGTTAAGGCCACACGTCAATTCGGCATATGTTTTCAATGTAAAAATATAAAACATCAAGTTATTTAAGAGAAACACATATGTCACTAGTTTTTAAAACGAGTCACATTGTCTTAGTTAGCCATGCTATTGAGCTAACACATTGCTAATGCTAACTGGATATAGTAGCAGTCAAGTGTATCATAATATATTATAATATACTTAAAAATCGGCCTCTAACCGGATAGTAGCACGTTTAAAAACTCACCATGTGTAGTGTTACGGTTTCCTCCTCGGTGGCGGAGGCTGAAACACCTCGTTCAGAACACGGGAAGCTAGAGTCCAGCCACCCGGGATCGAATCCCAACCTCAACCACCAGAAACCACGACATGTAAAGTCACCGGAGCTTACCGGGACACAGCCGTCATAAAAATCATGCCGTTAATTTTTTCAAGGAGGGCAAACTACAAACATTTTCACAGTTGTTTACACCGAGTCAGGGAGCTTTCCGCTTTCCTTACGTCAGACCGCCATGTCACTGTGCAAGCACGGAGGGTCACACCGCCCCCTATCAGCAGAGAGGGAAATTACACTGATTTGATTGTACAGTGGCGGAGTTCCACGCTGCCTTAGGAGGTGGAGGTCATTGAAGCCCAGAGGCGTATGGCGAGGAAGTCGGGACACCGCCCTGGTGCTCAGAAGGTCCCATTACACTGGATGTTTATCTTGATGGTCTTTCAATGAAACGGACATGTTATACAACATCCATCATATATTTAACTCATGGTTCGATCTTGTGAATCAAAACGTTTTATCCAGTAGTCATCTTCCTTATGAAGTTAATTTTAGTTCTCCCAGTGTGATTAAAATAGGCAGAGGGGTATGCTAGGGAATATATTACTTTTACTTTGCTTACTGTCATTTGTGCCAAACAGACCGACCCCTCAAACAGTAACAGACACTTAACCATTAATTCAATATTCAAAGTGTTTATTGTCATGTGTCACAAGAGAAAAAGGCATTTCTCTGTGCAATGAAATTCTTTCTTTGCTGTCCACCCACAGATGCTGATTAATGTGTACAATAGAAATAGAACATAAATACAAATAGTACAAATAAATAAACAAAGACAGAAAGGGAGACAAAATATGGAGATTTGAAACAGAGATGTGTGCAAAAGAGCTACAGCTTTATATGCTGGCTTAATATGTAGGATGACCTGATGTGCAAAAAAAATTATCTTCATTGTTCTGAAGGCAACAGTGATGTTGCCTTCAGAACATCACTGTTGAAGAAGGAGTTGTTGAGTCTGGATGTTCTGGATTTCACACTTCTGAACCTCCGCTCCGAGGGCAGAAGTGTGAACAGTCCGTGTTGGGGGTGTGTGGGGTCTTAGAGGATGGAGGCAACTCTCCTCTGTACTCTGCGATGGTAGATGCTCTGCAGAGAGGGCAATGGAGTCATGATGATCTTCTCCACAGTTGTTATCACTCTCTGCAGGCGTTTGCGGTCCATAGCAGTAGTGCTGCCGTACCATGCAGTGATGCAGCTGGTCACTGTGCTCTTCAAGAGCCTGCTGTCAACCAAGAACCTGCTGAGGATTTTGGCCAACATACCGAATTTCCTCCGCTGCTGAGCCTTCTTGAACAGCTGTGTGGTCTTCAGTGACCAGGTGAAACCAAAGGCAGTTCAATCTCAGACTCATTGATGTGTTACGTATTTATCTGTCAGAGGCTCATCTGGTCCTCATTAAACGTCTAGAGCTCTGCTGCATTCTCACTTCCCCTTCACTTCTAAGAAGAAACGAAGAGCCACATTGTATCAGGGCACTAATGCATTTCACCTGGGTTCTAGCTGCTAATGCTAATGGTCACTGCAGTAGTATCGCCATGTTTTATTGTTGACATCAAGGTTTTCTTGTGTAGAAAGAGTTTTTTGAATTTTGACCTCTTTACATGTGTGTCTACAAACATCATCATGAACACTGTTTTCTAATAATAAACCATATGCACAGAAGAGCTAAAGTACTGCAAACACTTATCTCTACTAACAGTCTTCACACCTTTAACTTCCTCTCTCCTGTTTTTGATCAAGATATCTTCAACTTCTGTACAGTCCTTAAAAACTACAAGTGAGAAGAGAACAAGTGAGTCTGCAATTCACATGAAATCTAGAAGTAAAAATAATATAAGAGAGAGAGGGAGGTTATCGAGCCGCATTAAATAAATTAATTCAGCTGGACACAGGGGAGACAAGTGTTACTTCTTTATTCTCCCTTTAACTGAGACAGTCATGAATAACTCTTTGACTTTATCTGACTCTTGGAAACTAAAGTTGCATTTTAAACTTGTGTTGTATGTAAAATAAACTTCACATTATAAACATAACACTCATATTCATAACATATTTGATGTTTCACATTTCTCTCTCTCTTTTTCTCAACAGGAACAACTGAGCAACATCAAACTGTTCAAACTGTCACAGCTGGACGTGGACATGATGTTACTCTGCCTTGTAAAAATGTGATACAAGGTCAGCATAACTGTATCAGTACTACCTGGATCTTCAGTGATTCACGCAGTTCAGTAGAACTCTTTGAGTTTGGGCAGATTAAAGAAGTCAAACCTGAATCAGACAGACTGAGTCTTTCTGCAAACTGTTCTCTGGTTATAAAGAAGGTCACAGATCAGGATGTTGGTCGTTACACCTGCAGACAGTTCAAAACAGCAACAGGACCAGTAGAAGGTCCAGACTTTGTGATTGATCTGTCTGTTATTAACAGTGAGTATTTACATCTTAATGTTTTCAGCTCAAACTGTCCTGTTAGAACAACAAACTGAAACACCACAATAATTATGATCACGGTGATGAAGTTCATTTTTCTATTGTTGCTTTTCTCTTACAATATCTCCATCTTCACTCATCTGAACCATCTGAACAGCTCTGTGTTGACATATGAACACTGTAGACTCCCAGTTGACTCCCCACACACCTGAACCATAATAGACTACAAACTAGTCTAGATTATTCTCTCCAGTTTGACTTCCTGTTCTTTCATCTTCAGTATTAAACCTTAAACTAGTTTGAGCAGATCTGTTAGTACTGATCGCTTTGCTCTCTTTTTGCTGAATTTAAAAAGATAGAAGCAGATGTTACGTGAGCTCTGCTGTTCATTTTCAACCCATTGTCACTGTTTTGGTGTGTGCTGGGAGGCGGAATTTCAAGGCTGAGTCCTGGTTGTAATTTTCATGTAATCTGCATCCTGCAGAATGCTTGAACAGCTAATAAGTATATCATAAGGGGCGATCGTGGCTCAAGAGTTGGGAGGTCGCCTAATCGGAAGGTTGCCGGTTCGAGCCCCGGCTCGGACAGTCTCGGTCGTTGTGTCCTTGGGCAAGACACTTCACCCGTTGCCTACTGGTGGTGGTCAGAGGGCCCGGTGGTCAGAGGGTCAGAGGGCCCGGTGGCGCCAGTGTCCGGCAGCCTCGCCTCTGTCAGTGCGCCCCAGGGTGGCTGTGGCTACAATGTAGCTTGCCATCACCAGTGTGTGAATGTGTGTGTGAATGGGTGGATGACTGGATGTGTAAAGTGCTTTGGGGTCCTTAGGGACTAAGTAAAGCGCTATACAAATACAGGCCATTTACCATAAGTGTTGCTAGCTTAAGCACATTAATATATCTAAAAATTCATCTTTTCTTTGATGTCTTCAAAAAAAACTTTGAGTGAACTACTTCGCCTCAGTTAATACATCATGTAACTCCGTAGTTACTGAAGAAATCTTTAAAACATATAACTGACTGTATATTTATCAGTCAGTTATATCGTTATGCTGCAGGAATGGCCTGGAAATGAAGAAGACTTCATTGTTATTGTAATCTAGTGACATTTACCTTTATATTAAGTGACACACTGCACGGTATATTGTTATTAAACTTTTTTTTGTTTAAATCTGGTCCATTACATTTTTAACAATACAAAAAAGGAGCGGAGTATATCACTGTATCTATGATGATATCAAACTCCCTGTTAGTGATATTCAAAAAACATCTTTGACAGCAAAAACACTCAATTTCAGCTTTCAGACACTTTAAAAACATAAAAAGAAAAGAATACGAGTGACGATAACATGTCTGACTGTGCACGCTTAGTTTTAAAGATTAGTGTGAACCAAAATGCTCAAGTTGTAGATGCAGTTCAAGGGCTCTGATGCTAACAGGCTAACTTTCTTATTGTGCCGAGCTGACTGGCTTTCCAGCTTCTTGGTAAGTACAGTTTGAACTTTTTCAGTGAATGCTAAACACTTCCTCTTCACTTATCAGAAAAAAACGACTTCAGAGGTGTAAAGAGGAACAATCAGGTCTCAGACCACTAACACATCTCATCTAGCTGCTAACAGTGGTCACTGCTGCAGTGTCATCATTGCGAACATCACAACTCAAATTCTGATGTGTAATAAGTTTAAATCTTGACCTCTTTTCGTGTGTGCAGACAAACATCACCATGGACACTGTTTTCTAATAATGAACCAAATGTACAGAAGAGCTGCATTAAAGTCAACACTTACCTCATCTAACAGTCTTCACACATTTAACTTCTCTTTTCTGTTGTTGATCAAACATTTTACACTGTTCTGCAGTCCTTTAAAATAGACAGGAAAGTCTGCAAAATAAATTAATTACAGAAGATATTAAATGTAAATGTTTTAAAAAGTTTTTAGTCATTTAATATCTACATTAAGAGAGAGAGGGAGATATGGCTGCTTAAACACTATGAACCTATGAGGAAGTGAGCAGGAAGTTGATGCTGTGTTCATCTCGGAGACTCATTTGTGGACGTGAGAGCAAGAACAGAGACTGAGACAGTCATGATTAACTTTTTGACTTTAGCTGACTCTTGGAAACTCAAGGTGAAAATTAAACTTGTGTTGTATTTATAATACACTTCACATAATAAACATAACACTCATATTCATATATTTCTTTATAACGTGATAGAAGGTCAGAATAACTGTAACCTGATCTTTAGTGAATCAAACAGCTCAGTATCAACCTTTCAACTTGGACAGACTAAAGAAGCCAAACCTAAATCAGACAGACTGAGTCTTTCTGCAGGCTGTTCTCTGGTTATAAAGAAGGTCACAGATCAGGATGTTGGTCGTTACAGCTGTGTGGTTCTTCCCCTCAAAAACCTTTTCACATGATGAACACAGAAGACGCAACCAATGTATATACAGTGGCACATTTTTATCCATGTAGTATACAGTACAACACACACCAAGAACATTATTCCACCTCAGCATCTTGTGTGTGTTCTGGGTCAGGCCAGAGAATCTCATCCACATTACAGGCTATATTGGTGCTAGCCAGGCAGCGGGGTTAAAATACTCTAGTTATAGAAAACATTAAAGCTGTAATTTGGTTAATAACATTGGTTACTGTTGTCGGTGTTCCTCGGTCGTTGATCCAGTGTTTTCAGTTTGTTTTTTGTTCTCTGATTCTTTTCCACATGTTCGCATTTGCTGTTTTATCATGTTATCCATCAGTTTGTGTGCATTATGTTCTGTTCCACTTCCTACGTATTATTAGTTAGATTAAGTTCAGCTGTGTACTCACAGGTCTCTAGTCATCATCATTAGCCAGTGCATTTACAGTTTTTCTCGTTTGCTATAACACTATAACCAATCTTGTGAACCCAAATTTCAAAACCATAATGCCACTTTCCAAAAAGCACACCCATTTCCCTGAACTATAAACACTATGCACCTGCTTTAACACATGAGTCAGATGTGGTGAACTGTTACTGCAAAACTCTAGACACAAATCCCTACATTTGTCAGTGCTTACATGATGTGGTCACTTAGAAATTACTAGCAGTCAATAATGTCACATCAAACTCACATCAGCACAGCTTTGGCTCAACTAGCACAATTACAGTTTTTTCTGAATGCCTAAGCACATTTTTTGTAACTATTGGCTAATTTTGCAAAACTCTTCACACAAATAAGAAAACCTGTCACCCAATAATCAAAACATTGTAGTTTTCTTGTAAAAGCAAACACAGCTAGATTAACTCTTCACACCTTCGTAAAAATGGTGTTTCCGTATCAAACAGTACACACAAGCCATCATCTACTAAGCACACAATGCGCCAACTGCACACTGATGGTATGAATACAAAACACATCTGGCTTTTGCTTTCTCTGTGCACAAGGTAGGCTATGTCAGTTTGAGCTCATACTTCTGTCATAGATCCATAAGCATTGTGTGCTTAGTAGATGATGGCTTGTGTGTACTGTTTGATACGGAAACACCATTTTTACGAAGGTGTGAAGAGTTAATCTAGCTGTGTTTGCTTTTACAAGAAAACTACAATGTTTTGATGATTGGGTGACAGGTTTTCTTATTTGTGTGAAGAGTTTTGCAAAATTAGCCAATAGTTACAAAAAATGTGCTTAAGCATTCAGTGGTAGGAAACCTAAAGGCGGTTCAGTCTCAGACTCATTGATGTGTTAACCATTTATCTGTCAGAGGCTCATCTGGTCATCATTAAACGTCTAGAGCTGTGCTGCTGTTGTAACCACATTCTCACTTCTAAGAAGAAACAACGAGTCACATTGTATCAGGGCACTAATGCATTTCACCTTTGTTCTAGCTGCTAATGCTAATGGTCACTGTAGCAGTATCACCATGTTTTATTGTTGACAGCAACAGAGTTTCTGTTGCAGAAAGAGTTTTTTGAATTTTGACCTCTTTCCGTGTGTCTACAAACATCATCATGAACACTGTTTTTTAATAATAAACCATATGCACAGAAGAGCTAAAGTACTGCAAACACTTATCTCTACTAACAGTCTTCACACCTTTAACTTGCTCTCTCCTATTTTTGATCAAGATATCTTCAACTTCTGTCCTTCAGTCCTTCAAAAGGTTGACAAGTTTTCATGTAAATCACATGAAATCTAAAAGTAAGAATGTTTAAAAGTCATTTACAGTTTTTGCCCGTTGCTTGAACACATTTTGCAAAACTTCGCTCATTGTGCCAAAACTCCAAACACAAGTAAACATGACACAACACTGGGAAATATACCATTCACATCTGTGCCAAGTTGAAACTCTCAAAACCTAAACTCTGCTGTCAAAACCTAACATTCCTTTGTCAAAATGTAACTCTGTTGACAAAATGACACATACTTGCATCATATGCAAACACTTACAGATCAGGGGGAGCACACTAGTCTACTTTATATAAAACACTGCAGTCTTTGATGTTCATTGTTTATTCAGAAGGCATATTTTCAGGAGACACATTTTCAAACAACCAAAAAAGCCAATAGGCCTACTCAATATTGTACATTGCAGTACCATGAATTCAGATAAAGCAAAAAAAAAAAAAAAACACAATACAGTAATAGAAAAAACACCATACTATAAACACAAAAAATCATGACAATTGTGCATACGTGGGCTCATGGATCCCGCCGTCTTTTGGGGTCTGGCCACAGGACCTCATCGACATTGCAAGCAATGTCTTCTCCTGCTAGGCACCGGGGAAAATATCCTCTTCCATGTCGAAACCATCCATGGATTGCTGTCACCTGAATGTCGCCGCAGGCCTGTTCCATTGCCTGCAGAAGAGGCATGCGGGCATGTGGTTGGCGGTCATATACACGCCATCTCCAAGCCGAAAAAAATTCCTCTATAGGGTTTAAAAATGGTGAGTAAGGGGGCAAGTATACCACTTCAAATTGATTGTGGTTGGAGAACCAGGCCTGGACCAGAGCAGCCCGATGGAAACTGACATTATCCCATATCACTACAAACCTGGGCTGATCTGGTCTGTTCTGTACAACTATATCATGGAGAGCATTTAGAAATGTGAGTATGTGTTGGGTATTGTATGGACCTAGTTTTGCATGATGGTGCAGAAGCCCTCGAAGGCTTATGGCGGCACACAATGTGATATTTCCCCCGCGCTGCCCTGGGACGTGCACAATTGCCCTCTGGCCAATTACATTACGACCCCGTCGTCTTGTTTTGCTCAGGTCAAATCCAGCTTCATCAATGAAAATGTATTCATGAGGCTGTGCAGCTCCATCCATGGCCAAGATTCTCTGAAAAAAAGGGGAACATATTACTGTACTACAGTGCTACACATACAGAACCCCATCACACAGGTACCTGTGTAGCTCTCAGAATGGATCCATGTGGTACTGATATGGTACATATTCAGCTGCTACTGGATTTCACCAATACTGTATTGTACATTTAAAGGACAGTTACACTTACCCGTACATATTCAGCTCGAAGTCCTTTGACCCTGTCACTGTTCCTCTCGAATGGGACTCTGTAGAGCTGCTTCATGGTGATGCTGTGTTTTCCCAAGATGCGTCTGATGGTGGTGATGCTCACATGGTTTATGCTGTTGAACACTTGCCTGTCTGCAAGTATTTGCTTTCGTAGCTGGTGGAGACGGATGGCATTGTCTGCCCTCACTAGGTCCACAACGGCAAGTTCCTGCTGTTGTGTGAACAGGCGTTGGCGTCCTGCCTCAGAAGGTCTTCGAGTCATTCTGGAGAAATACAACCACATATTGTCATCGGTTTGCTTATTTTTCTTACAGTACTTTACTGTATGTACTGTGTCATCCACTGTACTTCAATATAAGGAATCAGCCACTTTGGCTGCAAAAGGAGCATTAGCACCCTGCAATACCCTGTACACTTGATATGGTAATGTGATATACTGTAGAGTAGAGTAGAAGGTAGAGAGGTGAAGACATACCTGTTTTCTGAACACATTTCTGAACACATTTTGCAAAACTTTGCTCATTGTGCCAAAACCCTAAACACAAGTAAACATGACACAACACTGGGAAATATACCATTCACATCTGCACCAAATTGAAACTCTACTCTCAAAACCAAAAACTCTGCTATCAAAACCTAACATTCCTTTGTCAAAATGTAACTCTGTTGACAAAATGACACATACTTGCATCATATGCAAACACTTACAGAGCAGGGGGAGCACACTAGTCTACTTTATATAAAACACTGCAGTCTTTGATTTCCATTGTTCATTCAGAAGGCATATTTTCAGGAGACACATTTGCAAACAACCAAAAAAGCAAATAGGCCTACTCAGTATTGTACATTGCAGCACTGTACATTGCAGTACCATGAATTCAGATAAAGCAAAAAAAAACAAAAAAAAAACAAAAAACCCATAATACAGTAATAGAAAAAACACCATACTGTAAACACAAAACATTATGACAAGTGTGCATACGTGGGCTCATGGATCCCGCCGTCTGTTGGGGTCTGGCCACAGGACCTCATCAACATCGCAAGCAATGTCTTCTCCCGCTAGGCACCGGGGAAAATATCCTCTTCCATGTCAAAACCATCCATGGATTGCTGTCACCTGAATGTCGCCGCAGGTCTGTTCCATTGCCTGCAGAAGAGGCATGCAGGCATGTAGTTGGCGGTCATATACACGCCATCTCCAAGCCGAAAAAAATTCCTCTATAGGGTTTAAAAATGGTGAGTAAGGGGCAAGTATACCACTTCAAGTTGACTGTGGTTGGAGAACCAGGCCTGGACCAGAGCAGCCCGATGGAAACTGACATTATCCCATATCACTACAAACCTGGGCTGATCTGGTCTGTTCTGTACAACTATATCATGGAGAGCATCTAGAAATGTGAGTATATGTTGCCTATTGTATGGACCTAGTTTTGCATGATGATGCAGAAGCCCTCGAAGGCTTATGGCGGCACACAATGTGATATTTCCCCCGCGCTGCCCTGGAACGTGCACAATTGCCTTTGGCCAATGACATTACGACCCCGTCGTCTTGTTTTGCACAGGTCGAATCCAGCTTCATCAATGAAAATGAATTCATGAGGCTGTGCAACTCCATCCATGGCCAAGAGAACATATTACTGTACTACAGTGCTACACATACAGAACCCTCACCCCATCACACGGGTACCTGTGTAGCTCTCAGAATGTATTCATGTGGTACTGATATGGTACATATTCAGCTCGAAGTCCTTTGACCCTGTCACTGTTCCTCTCAAATGGGACTCTGTAGAGCTGCTTCATGGTGATGCTGTGTTTTCCCAAGATGCGTCTGATGGTGGTGATGCTCACATGGTTTATGCTGTTGAACACTTGCCTGTCTGCAAGTATTTGCTTTCGTAGCTGGTGGAGACGGATGGCATTGTCTGCCCTCACTAGGTCCACAACGGCAAGTTCCTGCCGTTGTGTGAACAGGCGTTGGCGTCCTCCCCCAGAAGGTCTTTCTAGAGAAATACAACCACATATTGTCATCGCTTTGCTTATTTTTCTTACAGTACTTTACTGTATATACTGTATCATCCACTGTACTTCAATATAAGTAATCATGCTATGTTTCACAGAAACTACCACTTTGGCTGCAAAAGGAGCCTTAGCACCCTGCAATACCCTGTATACTTGATATGGTAACTGTAGAACAGTACTATAAAAACCATCTGAGTAGAGTAGAAGGCAGTGAGATGAAGACAGACCTGTTTTCTAGTCGGAATTTTCTTATTACAGATGCCACTGTGAAGCGGCTTAGATGTGGGTGGACTCTCTGCCCAGCTTCCCTCATAGTCAGGCCATGGTTGATGACACCAAAGTTGCTCTTATCTTATCAGAAATATGGGTCTGTGCATGGCCTCTTCGACCTCCTCTTCGACCTCCTCCTCCTCCTCTTCCTCTTGCTCTCCCTCCATCCATGCTTGCAAAGTTCTTGAATTGGCTAAACTGAGGGCTTTTTGTGGTTGGCTAATTGGTGTTCAGTTTTGCAAGTAAGTGCCTTCAGGTGTATATTTGAGTGGTTGCAATTACCCGATGTGTTTTGTATTTTGGATACATGTGTTTTCCAAATGGCACCCTGAAATTTCATTTTGTGAACAAAGTGTCTTATGTATGAAATAGAGTGTAGCATGCAGGACCATGTGTGTTGCATAAAGGAGTAAGTGTGTTGCATAATTGCAACTAGGGTGCAAAGCAGCGCTTTTGTTTAAGGTATGGGTACATGTGTTTGAGGTATGGTAACAAAAGCTTCAAGTTGTGTTACTTTAGTCTAAGCATGGGTTTATAGTGTTCCAAGCAACGGGCAAAAACTGTAATATCTACAATAAGAGAGAGAGGGAGGTTATCGAGCAGAATTAAATAAATAAATTCCTCTGGACACAGGGGAGACAAACAGACTGATGCCACTATGAGGAAGTGAGCAGGAAGTTGACGCTGTGTTCATCTCTGAGAGCAAGAACAGAGACTGAGAGAGACAGAGAAGCACGATGGCTGCATTCACATGGATTCAAATGTCTTCATTACTGATGCTGATGCTTCAGTTTAAAGGTAAGTGTGCATAGAAACACATTCAATTAACAAACTGCATTATTATCACAAGTGTTATTTATTCTTCCTTTAACTGAGACAGTCATGATTAACTTTTTGACTTTAGCTGACTCTTGGAAATGAAAGTTGAATTTTAAACTTGTGTTGTATTTAAAATAAACGTCACATTATAAACATAACACTCATATTCATAACATATTTGATGTTTCACATCTCTCTCTCTCTCTTTTTCTCAACAGGAACACCTGGACAAAATCAAACTGTCACAGCTGGACGTGGACATGATGTTACTCTGCCTTGTAAAAATGTGATACAAGGTCAGCATAACTGTAACAGTACTACCTGGCTCTTCAGTCATTCAAGTAAAACGTCAACAGTATCACTCTTTGAACTTGGGCAGATTAAAGAAACCAAACCTGAATCAGACAGACTGAGTGTTTCTGCAAACTGTTCTCTGGTTATAAAGAAGGTCACAGATCAGGATGTTGGTCTTTACACCTGCAGACAGTACAAAACAGCAACAGGATCACAAGAAGGTCCAGACTTTATGATTCATCTGTCTGTTATTAACAGTGAGTATTTACATCTTAATGTTTTCAGCTCAAACTGTCCTGTTAGAACAACAAACTGAAACACCACAATAATTATGATCACAGTGATGAAGTTCATTTTTCTATTGTTGCTTTTCTCTTACAATATCTCCATCTTCACCAGTGTGTGTACATGAGAACAATGATAAAGCATCTTGAACAGCTCTGTGTTGACATATGAACACTGTAGACTCACAGTTGAGTGTCTGTATGAAGATAAAGAGAACATATCCTCAGACATGAGACATCATCATGAGACTTGTTAGACTGTTAAACATCTCACCACTGTTTCCTCTCTGTTGCTGTTCACTTACTTTCAAGTCTTTTCTTACTGTCAGTGTCTTTAATGATGTTATTGTTTTTCTTTAGATGAAGAGTCGGCAACAACAAAATCAACAACAGCGAAGTTCACCACAAAAACATCATCGACAACAAAATCCACAAAATCAACACCGTTAGAAGAGACATCAAATGATCCACCAGCAGGTAGTGACTGAATTTCTCTCTGAATGTCAGACTGACAGTTGAATCTTTGTGGGAAAATTCAGTATCACCTTTAACACATATTAATAATGTTTTCAGTTCAGTCATGGTTTATCATCGTTCCTGTGGGTTTAGCAGCACTGTTAGCTGTGGTCATCATCATATGGAAGAAAAGTAAAGGTGAGAGGACTCACAGACTAAAGCTGATCATAAATGGAAATAAGGAAATTTAAATATTAATTAAAATAATTATATGGTTGAATGCAGTTTTGTTTTACATTTCTGTAGCTTGTGATTAGTAAAAACAGAAAAAAAAACTGCGATTTTTTAATGGGGAAGTTAATGAATTATTTTCTCTTCTTCAGGAAACAAAACACAACAGAGCGACAACACTGTGAGTTCAAATCTTCAAATACTCAGATGCCGTTTATTCTCCATACCAGAATCATTTTACACCTTTAGTGTTGACTTCAGTTCATAAAGTGAAAAGGATAAAGGGAAAAACCAATGGCAATAACTTCAGCTGACAAATAACTTAAATCACTTCCTCCTGTAGTCTTTTAAGTTTTCTTCAGGTTAAATTTATATTACTGAGCAGTCATTATGTTGTCTTCACTGTGCAGGCTGAAGCCGATGATGAAGTTTCCTACGCCACCATCAGCTTCACAAAGAAAACCAAGAATAAAGCCCGGGTAAGATTTCGATATTTATAGAAATTATGTCAGTAGTAAGTTCAGACTTTTCAAAGGTCTTGTCTTTAAGAAAATTTTGTGATGTTTTCTTACAGCCCTGTGTCGATGATGATGGTGACACTATAACCTACAGCACTGTGAAAGCCTTCTCTCCACCTGCTGGAGTTTCCACTGATTCCAGCGACGTCTATTCCACCATCAACAAATAACCACCATGCAGCAAGCACTTTTTTGAAAGTTTAACTCAAGTCAGTACAGAGAAGGTAGTTTATTTAGCTGCTGAATTAAGTCATGTGAGATATTTTTAAATAAATAACTTACCTGTTGTTTTCTTAAGCACATTAGTAGATATAAATGTTCCCATCCCTGAATTTTTAAAATTTTATATACCTTAAACATATTCTCATGATTATCTATGACAGTATTACATTACACACCGAGCACGATAGGTTGTTGTGAAAAAGTCATCTTAAAAAAAGCAATGTGAAAAAAATGAAGTGATGATGAGCTAGTTTGCATGTTTCAACAAAAGGAAGAAATGGAGAGTCTGAGTTCATCCAGTTCTCACACGCAGGCAGCAGCAGGGAGAATTTCGTGGTTTGATCCACGACTCGAAGCTGCATCATGTTCACACATTCCAGGATGTCAGTGAGGCAGTTTGAGTGCTTGTTAGCAGAGCTGGGGCTTCATCTGAGAAGGCATAGAAATCATTTTTGAGTAGCCTGAGTCAGAGCAGCCTGTAACTGTGTGTCTGAGGTAAAACAGAAATTTTACTATTTCCATTACTCTGCATAATCAGTATATTTGCATTTTGAGCTTTGACCGCACTTGTTTTCAAATGCAGTCGTCTGATTGGTCACATCCGTTTATCCGGTCCCAAAAATCAGGAAAAAAAAATCGGGCTTGGTTCTAAAAATTGAATGCTGCGAAATGAAATGATTATAAAAGCTGTAGTTTCTGATTTTTAATTTTACAGTTAAATGCAACACACACAGATCAAAATGACTCGTTGTTTTAACCTTCCTGTCGTGTTCGGGTCAAATCTGACCATTTACAGATTTAAAAACTCATAAATTGTGTTTTACATCCGATTGCCTCAAGTCCTTATGACATCCTCCACACTTTGCACTTGAACATATAAAAGTGATGAGCACCTCTTGAATTTTGAGTGTTTTAATCAACTTTGTTACATCTGTGGTGTAGCAAATGAATGGGAATCCACCCCCACCCGTCCCTTTGGCCTCTGACCTCCTGAATGGGCCACTGAATGACAAAATGAAAGACCCACTTTTACGACTTACTGAACAACCCACTGACCTACCCACTGAACTGAATTTGGTGGTGAACAATGTTTCTTATGTTAATTTAAGAGCTATTAAAACTGTCCGGTCAATTTTGGCTGGGAACATTAAAGTAAGGGGGTTGGGTGAACACAACCGGAGGGTTAATTTTGTCATTTATATATTTAATTTTTATCTCTCCTCCTTTGTACTTGAGCTTTGAGCTCAGTTCAAAAGATAATTACAGACTGATGTTATGCTCCATATTACAACTTCAGTATTTTCTGCAACTGCTTCTCTTTCTGTTGCCTGTATTATAATAAGAATGAACTAAAAATAAACAGAAAAATCTAAGTAGGGCGAGAGGCAGGGTACACCATGGACAGCTCACCAGTCTATCACAGGGTGTTCCTACTATATGATTTCAAATTGTATTAAAAATGAACAAATAAAACAAAATGATCTGCAATGGTGTAAAGAGTTTTGATCTCTTTCACATGTGGACAAGCATCACCACGGACACTGTTTTCAAAAATAAACCGTCAAGAATAGTTGCAACTAATTGTCTTCACACATTTAACTTCCTCTATTCTATTATTGATCAGTTTCCACTGTTGCACAGTCCTTTAAAAGAACAACAAGGCAATCTGCAAAATATATTAAATATCAACTTAAAGCATGTTGGTGTGTTTTTATCACTCATTTAATATCTATGTTAAGAGTGAGAAGGAGTTAATGATGCTTAAAAGCAATGAACTGAATTCATTCACCATGAGGAGAGAAAAGAAGTTATGTGTTGCTATGAGGAAGTGAGCAGAAAGTTGATGCTGTATTCATCTCTGAGACTGTCTCATTTGTGAGATTACACTGAAAGCACGATGGCTGCATTTACATGGATACAAATGTCTTCATTACTGATACTGATGCTTCAGTTTAAAGGTAAGTGTACATAGAAAAAACATTCAATTAATAAACTGCATTATTATCATAATTATTACATCTTTATTTTTCATTTGCAGCTGATGTTTTTTTCCTGTGAGATGAGTCTGATGACTATTTTGGTCACAAACGTTTTGCAATGACTGAGTTTAAACCCTGCAGACACTGAGTCTGGTCCAGGAACCAGTCAGGAGATGGTAAGATGACACCCTACTACCAGTTCAAAGTGTTATGTTTAGGTCAACAGAGAAGAGGAAGAACCGTGATGTGATGAGGATGAGCTGAAAATGAATTTACTTAAATAAATGTGAAACTCACCTGTTATAAATCCACATATTACTGAGCAGTCATTATGCTGTCTTCACTGTGAAGGCTGAAGATGATGATGGTGTTTCCTACGTCTCCATTAGCTTCACAAAGAAAACCAAGAACAAAGACCAGGTAAGATTTTAATATTTACAGACATGATGTTAGCAGGAAGTTTGTGGTTTTTAAAGCTCCTGCCAGGTATATGTATTTAATAACACATACTGTTTACTTATAGTCATATGTGGTGGTGATGATGAAGTGTGACTTACATCACTGTGAAAGCTTCCTCCTTTCCCACTGGAGTTTCCGCTCATCCCAGCGACCTCTATTCCACCATGGACAAACCAAAGAAACAGTATGTTGCTAATGAAAGGTTGTGTGCTGTTTTTCCTTGATGCTGATGAATGTTTGCTTGATTGAGTAACTTCCTTTTTCTTCCCTTTGAAAAATGTATTTGGAATAAAGGTATACACATCACTTATCATGTTTTTAGAGCTAAATATTCATCTTTAATTTGATCCCTTCGCAGAGCGCTTTGATTAAACTACTTAATCTGAGCTGTTACAACATGTAGCGTCTCAGTTCAGTAAACTCAAACAGTCTCTGCAGTTGGTTGATTTACTTTCTACAGTTTGATTAGTTTGTTTTAGCCATAGCTGTAGTTGTTATTAACCAAACTCCTCAAGTAGCAGTGACTGTTTTAAGGGCTCTGATGCCAACAGAGTCTGAGCTTTTTTAGTCCATACTAATCTTTCTATTATAGATATACCTGTATGTGCACTGTAATTATGATCTGTGTTACTGAATAACATAGTTTACAGTAGCTTATTATGTGTCTTGTTTGCTGCCTTTATTCATTATTGTAAACATAATGTTGAGTATTTTGGACTTTAGTTCTTGTTATAGTTTAGTCTCAGTTTTACTGTTGAATTTGTTCCCTTAGAGTTTCCTGTCATAAATTCTTGTGCCAATTTTCTTATGTGAAGTTCATTCGTGTCTTTTTTCACATTTAGTTATGGTTCTCACTTCCTGTTTTATTGTCTTTGTGTTTAGTTTTACTAATTAAATTGTCTTTGATTATTTTCACTTACATTTCATCAACCACCTGTGTTCACTTCCTGTAATTATGATACCCTCGTTTATAAGTAGTGTTGTCTTTCTTTCAGTCTTTGCCTTAATGTTTCTTTTCCTCCCGGTGATTTCCCAGTTGGTTTTGAAATCTGTTTATTCGATCAGTGGACTTTGTATTTTGGACATTTCATCAGTAGAAATAAATTCTTTTTAATCAGTCAGTCAGTCTTTTGTGTGCATTTTGGTCTGGAAATATAAACATAATTACTTTTTTCTTCAGGTAAATGCAACTATCCAGTAACTTCTAAAAGTATTAAAGAGGGTGTAAATTTGAAACCATAAACAAAATGTTTTGAGTAAACCTGAAACAACCACAGTCGGGCAGAAACTTCGCAGAGAGAAACTTTAGTGCAGTAAGTGTCATCTACAGATTTCTGTCCAGCGATATGAGGTCTAGTACATATTTGCTCATTAAATCTATTTAAAAAGGTTTTTAAACTCTTTTAAAAGAAACAGGAAATGACAGCATTGTTGTCAGCAGACATATTAAATGTACAGACCCACATATGACACACCAATGGAAATATTTTACTTGCTGAAGTAAATAAATTAACACTTCACTACCGTAGGATTAATACAAACGCATTAACCATGACAGTTTTGATCTTCCCACAGTGATGGTTTAATTGTGGAGAGATTACTACTAAATGTGTTTAAAAGTGACAGTAACTGATGTTATACTGCATATTACAATTTTTTAAATTTTATCTTAAATTATGTCTCTTTGTATTGGCTGTATGATAATAAGACTGAACCAAAGATAAACAGAAAATATATGTAATAATATTATTGATTGTTTTGCAGCAGAATTAGTGCCTGTTATTCAAATTACATCAAAAAACAAGATAAAATAATCTGCTATTTGTTGAAAATGATGGGAAACCTAAAGACGCTTCAGTCTAATCCTCATCGATGTGTTAACCATTTATCTGTCAGAGGTTCATCTGGTCATCATGAAACCTCCAGAGCTCTGCTGCTGTTGTACCCACATTCTCACCAAAGCACTTCTGCTTTCCCTTCACTTCTCAGAAATAAATGACTTCAGAGGTGCAATGAGGAAGCAGCAGGTCTCTGACCACTAACACATCTCATCTGTGTTCTTATCTAGCTGCTGCTAGAAGTCTACAAATTGAACTTGGTAACTATAAGAC
This sequence comes from Mchenga conophoros, assembly GCF_057382185.1. Lineage (NCBI taxonomy): Eukaryota > Metazoa > Chordata > Actinopteri > Cichliformes > Cichlidae > Mchenga > Mchenga conophoros. The sequence goes on from NC_140540.1 coordinate 22,075,627, forward strand.
ATAAATAAACTAAATATAATTAAAGCTTAAATGTAAAAGTTACTAAAATATAAAAAAAAGTATATAATTACAGATTAGATGTAAAAGTAATTGAATATTTAAAACATTGTTAATCATTTGATATCAACATTAAGAGAGGAGAGATACAGATGCTTAAACATTATGAACTGGATTAATTCAGCAAGAGAAGACAAACAGACTGATGCCACTATGAGGAAGTGAGCAGGAAGTTGATGCTGTGTTCATCTCTGAGAGCAAGAACAGAGACTGAGAGAGACAGAGAAGCACGATGGCTGCATTCACATGGATTCAAATGTCTTCATTACTGATGCTGATGCTTCAGTTTAAAGGTAAGTGTACATAGAAACACATTCAATTAACAAACTGCATTATTATCACAGGTGTTATTTATTCTTCCTTTAACTGAGACAGCCATGATAAACCTTTTGACTTTATCTGACTCTTGGAAACTAAAGTTGAATCTTAAACTTGTGTTGTATTTAAAATAAACTTCACGTTATAAACATAACACTCATATTCATAACATATTTGATGTTTCACATTTCTCTCTCTTTTTCTCAACAGGAACACCTGGACAAAATCAACCTGTCACAGTTGGACGTGGACATGATGTTACTCTGCCTTGTAAAAATGTGATACAAGGTCAGCATAACTGTAGCAGTACTACCTGGCTCTTCAGTCATTCAAGTAAAACGGCAGCAGTAGAACTCTTTAACCTTGGGCATATTAAAGAAACCAAACCTGAATCAGACAGACTGAGTGTTTCTGCAAACTGTTCTCTGGTTATAAAGAAGGTCACAGATCAGGATGTTGGTTGTTACACCTGCAGACAGTTCAAAACAGCAACAGGACCACAAGAAGGTTCAGACTCTGAGATTCATCTGTCTGTTATTAACAGTGAGTATTTACATCTTAATGTTTTCAGCTCAAACTGTCCTGTTAGAACAACAAACTGAAACACCACAATAATTATGATCACAGTGATGAAGTTCATTTTTCTATTGTTGCTTTTCTCTTACAATATCTCCATCTTCACCAGTGTGTGTACATGAGAACAATGATAAAGCATCTTGAACAGCTCTGTGTTGACATATGAACACTGTAGACTCACAGTTGAGTGTCTGTATGAAGATAAAGAGAACATATCCTCAGACATGAGGCATCATCAAAAATGAGACTTTTTAGACTGTTAAACATCTCACCACTGTTTCCTCTCTGTTGGTGTTCACTTACTTTCAAGTCTTTTCTTACTGTCAGTGTCTTTAATGATGTTATTGTTTTTCTTTAGGTGAAGATGTGAAAACGACAAAATCAACAACAGTGAAGTTCACCACAAAAACATCATCGACAACAAAATCCACAACATCAACACCGTTAGAAGAGACATCAAATGATCCAGCAGCAGGTAGTGACTGAATTTGTCTCTGAATGTCAGACTGACAGTTGAATCTTTGTGGGAAAATTCAGTATCACGTTCAACTTATAAGAATAAATACTGTAGAAACTCCACAGTCTAAAAAAAAACCACTCAAACATCATCACTACATGTTAGAAAACTGACTGTTTTTATCACATTTGAAATCTTTTGAGTTGAACAAAAATTTGACACCAACATTTTTGTATTATTTTCAGATTGTCTGTATTTGCTGAGATGCATCATCGTGTCTGTGGGTTTAGCAGCACTCTTAATATCTGCTGTTACAGTCAACATGTGGACAAAAACTAAAGGTGAGAACATTCACAGATGAAACTTTATACATAAAAAGCTTTGAGTTTTACTGTTTGGTGTATGCATTTTTTTTTTGTAATTTCAGGAAACAAAACACAGACTGAAGAAAACACTGTGAGTCTGAACACTCAATATACTCTAATTTCTGTTACTGTTACTGTGCCTGACCCAGGGGAAATCTGGACCAACAGGAAGCGATACACAGACTAAGGGGCACTGCAAAGCCATTCATATAGAAACTGTGGATTAACAGAGAGGACACCGAAGCTAGTGTCTTGCTTGAGCCAGAGCTCTTTTATTTCTGAGCTACAATTCCCTCATTCACTCATGTAAACAGTACAAATCAAATTAATCCCAATTACTCTAAAAAAACAATAAAATAATACATTTCGCTAACAACAGTAAATAAAGTTATTTAAAGCATTCTTACCAAACCCCCCAAAATTTAAATGAATTCAGATAATTAAACCTATATTCACATTTATTTCTGAGCTGAAGGGCTTAAACAGCACCATCTACTGACATAATGAGGTATATAACAGGTCACAATAATAAAAAAGGGGGAATGATTGATTTTCCAAACATAAACATGTACCATTCTTGAACCTACTGCATTATCTTTAGAAATCTCAAAAATGTAACAAAAATATTAACAGAAAATGGAAAATATCAGAAAAAAAGTATCATAATGTATGAATATGAGAGATAATCTACGGTGTGATGCGCTGTTTTCCACAGGTGTCTAATGATGAAGATGAAGGTACAGTGAACTATGAAAACACTGGAGACTCTTCTGCTTCTGTCGGACTCCACTGATCAACAACTTCCACATCAACTGATCACAGAAATGAATCCACTGATGTTTAAAATATTTACATTTTGATTTTATCTCATATTTAGAATCCAAAACCTTTGTGTGTCTCAAACAGTTTATCCAGTTAGTTTGTTACATAAAGAAAAGACTCTCAGACTGAGAACGTTGCATTCAGATGGTTGACTGAGAAGTCGAGTTATGACAAAGGAAACTGCTTCAGCCATGAAAAGGCGAGGCCAATATAATCAGAATAACAGCTTCTTTTTTGGTGTTTACATTTATTTTTTAATGTATTTGATTGTTACACTTTATCTTTATTTGTGACACCAACGTTATATTCAATGTTATAACTTTTATGTTATCGATAACTTTTGTCACAACCGGCTCAAAGGATATGACAAGTAGGTGGGAGGCCACAAAGGCTGTAAGATATTTTAATGGGATAAAGTAAAGAAATCCAAACACAGATTGAATGGTACAACAGCCATAACCAAACATAACCAGGGGAGCATAATGAGCCACAGACGAAGGAGGCCGGAGGTTCATTCAAAGTGTCTTTATAATGCACTGGGACTGGCCTTCTCAGGTTTGCTGCATCTATAATTGGGTCAGCTCCACCTACCAGATATCTGAAAGAGACAGGCAACAAGAAAACAAGGCCAGCCCACTGAGTGTCACACTTTGTTTTGGCTGTATGACAATACGAATGATTTTTATTTTATTTTTAAAGCATTTGTAACTGATTTTATTTGTTAGCAAGCTCTCTCTTTCTGACACTTCACACACCTGAATAATAATAGACTACAAGCTAGTCTCAATTATTCTCTCCAGTTTGACCTGCTGTTCTTTCATCTTCAGTATTAAACCTTTACTCTTAAGCAGCTCTGTTTGTACTGAACTCTTTTTATCTTTTTCATGGATTCAGAAAGATAGAAGCAGATTTAACATGAGCTCTGCTTTTTAGTTTTAAACCCTTTGTAAATGTTTAGACGTGTGCTGGGAAGAGGAGCTTCATGGCTGAGTCCTGGTTGTAATTTTCATGTAATCTGCATCCTGCAGAATGCACGAATGCTAATAAGCTAGTTAAAAGTGAACTTCTTTGAACCAGTCCAGGTTGAGTGATAACAAGAAAGAGCAAATAAGAATCTGTACATGCTGTTAGGAGATCCACTTGAAACATCCATTAGAAAGTTGTTCAGTTAAGATGGGCAGGTAGTAACATCTGGGCAAATTATAAGCAAATTACAACCAGGACTCAGCTGCAAAGCTCCTCCTCCCACTCCCAGCCTCAGTCCCTCCCACACACTCCAAAACATTATTGAAGCTGAAAACCAGAGAGAAAAAGAGAAATTGTAAGAAAACTGTAATGTAAAAAAAAAAAGAGTTTAAAAATGTAACAAAAACCAAGAACCAATTCAGTGTTAATGGTTCGTTTTAGTTTCATTTTATATCTTTCAATGGAAGTTTTATACTTAAGCGTTATTAACCACAATTACACGTAACACACAGAGATCCTGTCATGGCCTTTCCCTGTCATCTCTCAACAAATAAATTCAGTGCAACACTGCCACCTTCTGGTGCAGGAGAGAGAAAAAGGTTGGAAAGACGTAAGACGAGAGAGCGCAGCATGGTGCTTATGATGTGTGGTGAAAGAAGGCTGATGGGGTATTTTTCTGGGATGTTAATGCCAAACAACTTGATGAGAGACTCGATGAACTCTCCTCAGGTCAACTTACTTTCAAGTCTTTTCTTACTGTTAGTAACTTTAATGTTGTTTGACAACAAGAACATCATCAACAGAATCCACAAAATCAACTATTAGACCAACATTAAAATTAACAAACAAATTGACAACAAAATAGGAAAAAAACATCAAAAGGGACACTGACAGCACTAAATAATCTACTAGAACAGTCTGAATTTTTCTTATTTTCAAGTCTAGAATGTCAGACTGACACTTGACTGTGTGTGTGCAGAAACTCAGTGTTAAGTTTTAATAATTTTTTCAGTTCAGTTGTGGTTTACTGATGTCTAAAGTCATAAGATTAACGTTGAGCTCTGGGTGGAGAGTTTTTTAGATTTAGATAGAGATACTCACCACCCTAACAACACCCTGCTCCAGGCCTGGAAGAACTGTGATCATGGAAAATGTTATAAATCCATCTTCGGTCATACGAGGAGGATGTAGAAGAGCCATTTTCCAACTGCTATCAGGCAGATTTATGACTCTTTGGATTTTTCTGTTGTGTCAGGCTATTAAGCATATCTGAATGATATTGTTATTTAAAGAAGTGTTTAAATAAGTACAAATTTTGGTAGGCAAAATGGGTGCTCTAAGGAACAATAGTTAGCACTGGATGGATAAAGATAAGATGAGAGGAGATAAGATGGTGTTGAGTATTGCAGCATCGACAGCGATCAACTCGAAGGAAAATGACGACGGAGGCAAAAATGTCCTTAATATTTTGGGAACTTTATTCCTCATCAACATGCGGCAAAACTTTTCTAATGGGTGCCATTTTCGTTGTGGTATACTTTTTTTTTCTTAGGGGCGTGATGACGCAGCATCCGTGCTCTTACAATGAAACAGTGCCTCCTTGTGGTGGCAACTAAAATACTGTCTCTGTTAAACCACAGTAACCATAATGCAGTTAAACACTGTACAACATGAGTACACACAATGAATATCTTAACAGATGGGCTTTTCAACCCTCGTTCTAACATCAGCTTCACACACACACAAACAAGAACAAAGACCAGGTAGGATTTTGATACCTGCTCATGTAAGGTTACAAGTTGTTTTTCTGGATGCTGCATGAATGTTGGGATGACAGAGTAACTTCTTTGTTCTTTTTTAAAGGAACATGTATGGTGTAATGTTGGGTGTAATATAAACATATGTATGCGATAGAGCATTCAGTAAGTTGCATGAGTTTGAACTGAGTCAGAATTAATTATTGCATCACCTCACATGTTTTTACATAAATAACATCAGTGTTGTTTAGCTTAAGCACATTAGTAGATTCATCTTCCGTCATTGTCGTTTGGTTTAATTCTTTTGATTAGGTAAGTTTGATTTATCCCTGAGATAGGCTCTGTCACGGCCAGGGGATCAGCAGGCCGCTGACTAGTAGTGTTCTCTCTCTCTCTCTCTCTCTCTCGCTCTCTCGCCAGGGCGGAACTCATGGTGGGTTCACTTCCTCGGCCCACGCCCCCTCTGAAAACGAAACACCTGGGCCTCGTCAGCGCAGCCAGCATTTAAGCCAGGGAGTGGCTTCTACTCATCGCTGGATCGTTGTGTGTGACTCGCGTCAGTGCAGCCCGGCTCTGAGCAAGTTCTCTTTTGCTTCCCTGTGCAAAACGTCTAACGTGTGTTTCCCTCTGTACATAGATCCCCTGGACCCGACCCTGCATTCCCCGAGTGGATTCCCTTTTGTGTGAGTGTTTGGAGAGAGAGCCAGAAGAGGAGCAAGTGTCTTTTCCCTACCTGGATTTCCCCGGAGCCCTTTCCCTGTCACCGCTTTGTATATAGCACAATCCCCTGCGCTGTTTGTATATACACCTGGTGGAACTGTAATAAATACTGACTGTGCCTCTGAGTCCTGCGTGTGAGTCCTCAAGCGAACCGTGACAGGCTCCCTTTTGTTTGTTGTTTTGGCCTTGGGTTCACCCCAAAGTTGTAATTCGCTCCCTTCCTTTGTTTCTAAATTTACTCATTGTAAATAAATCACTGTCAAAAAGTATTAATTGCGTGATGTGCTACTTGGGATCGGAAGGGGATGGATCACCCCTTATGTTATGGTCTGGCCAGGCCTAGACGGGTCAACTTTTATGACTGATATATTATTAGGGACCCTAAAGCTCCCCCAAAATAGGGAGAAATATTTTTTTCCCCAAAAATTAAAAAGTCATGCTTGTGAAGCAGACTCATTGTAAATCCACATATTACTGAGCAGTCATTGTGTTGTATTCACTGTGCAGGCGGATGCTGATGATGGTGTTCCCTATGCCTCCATGAGCTTCACCAAGAAGACCAAGAACAAATCCAGTGTAAGATTTATATATATATATTAGGGGTGCAACGATATTCGTATCGATATTGAACCGTTTGATACAGTGCTTTCGGTTCGGTACGCATATGTATCGAACAATACAACATTTGTAATTTATTTTATCAATTTTCCTTCTGACGATGCTGTCTGTGTTGAGCGCTCAGTGAATCTGTGTTCGACTACTCCGCCTAGGCTGCACTGTCGAGCGCAGATCCACTGAGCGCTCCACACAGACAGCATAGTCAGAAGGAAGAGCACAGGGCAAGCTAGCGAGACAGAAGTTAAGCTCTCCTTGCAACAAGCAAATTGAACCTCATTCAGATCTGGCGTTTGGAATTATTTTGGTTTTCATGTGACGTATGACCCTGAAGGTAAGCGAGTCATGGACTAAAGTAAAACAGTATGTTGGATGTGCCATGCAATGCTCAATTACATTGGTGTGAACTAGTGTGTTAGCGCAGTTAGCTCGTTAACGTGTTGGCCGTCTAGCCCCATGCACGGAGCGATCGGCGGTAGCTCGTTAACGGAGATTTGCCGTGTTGTGGCGTTAAGGTCATTTCAACGAGATTAACCTGAAAGCACTAGTGGGAACACAACGAATATGACTGCACATTTACGCCGACATCATCCTAGTGCAAAGACAAAAACAACAAGCATGCTACTAACTTTAGCCGAGTCATTTAGACAGCTGTTAGCACATGATTCTCCTTATGCTGCTGAGAATATAGCCCAGAAGAAGCGGATAGTATAGCTTTTATTTTGGAAAGAGACATTTCTCTGTAATAAACTCTCTTTTCCAAAGATGAGTGATTCCTCAATCAGATACAGGGCTTGCAATATCGCTAGCCCGACGTCCTGGGGCTAGCTATTTTTTCAGTCGGGCTGCCAAAATCTATCTCTTCCCTGCCCGTCGGGCTATCGTAGGAAGGAAAAATATATGTCAATGCTTTTGCATTCTTTCAGAAATGTAGCTGGGTAAATATGTCATTGGCATCGGTGAGCCACTGTCAATATGTGACATATTGAAATCGCGTTTGAATTTGCGCTTGTTTTTTTGCTTTCACTTTGCAATCGTGCGAACTGTGTATAGAGAGCGACAGCGCTGATCTGTGAGTGATGATAATTTGTGCACCAATTCCTCTGACATCATCTTATTAATCGTTAGCTTACTATGCAAACATGACAAGTGAAATCTCCCGCAGCAAGCTTAAACATGTGAGAGGTTGATCGCGCAGAGAATCGCTGAGCTTATGTGAGTGAGTGTGTAAAAGCATTTCAGTTCTGCTGAGCCAAATAAGACAGGTCAGGGTGAAGAAGTGACAGCCAAAGAAAAGCTTACCACAAAACGGAGAAGTTATGACAAATCAGACTATAAGGCCAAAGAAAGTGCAGCTTTATGGTTTATATGGACAAAAGAATTTCTGTGGCTGCAATATGATGAGCTAAATAACCAGGGCTGCACATAAGTGGTCCACAGGTGCGCATTCGCTGTCAAAATAAAAAACACGCACAAGGGTTAGGGTTAAATTTAAAAACTGTACTTTTGAGTTAAAATATATATTTATAATTTTAATAAATGACAAATTAAAAATGCATGAACATTTTTTTGTATCGAAAAAATATCGAACCGTGACACCAAAGTATCGAACCGAACCGAACCGTGAATTTTGTGTATCGTTGCACCCCTAATATATATATATATATATATATATATATATATATATATATATATATATATATATATATATGTATGCATACAGCTGCATACGCTATCCAGCTTTATGCAAGCACTAAGATGAACAGGCACATGGGTCAATACATGAGCGGGGCAAAGAAAGGGATGGGCAAGAATACCAGAGGCGCAAAACACCAGCTACTGGCAGACCAAGCAGTCAGCGAGACTGCAGGACCAGACTGACCAACCTGTGCACTGCCTGGATTGATTACAAGAAGGCCTATGACTCAATGCCCCACAGCTGGATACTGGAATGCCTAGAATTGTACAAGATCAACAGGACCCTGAGAGCCTTCATCAGGAACTCAATGGGGATGTGGCGGACAACACTGGAGGCCAACCTCAAGCCCATAGCACAAGTCACCATCAAGTGCGGGATCTACCAAGGAGATGCTCTGTCCCCACTGCTGTTCTGCATAGGCCTGAACCCCCTCAGTGAGATCATTAACAAGACTGGCTACAGATACCGACTACGGAATAGAGCAGTTATCAGCCACCTCCTGTACATGGATGACATCAAGCTGTATGCCAAGAGTGAACGAGACATCGATTCACTGATCCACAATACCAGGCTATACAGCAATGACATTGGAATGTCATTCGGGCTGGAGAAGTGTAGTCGGATGATAACAAAGAGAGGGAAGGTAGTCAGAACGGAGGGGATCAAACTACCAGAAGGCAACATTGCAGACATAGAATAGAATAGCCTTTATTGTCATTGTACAGAGTACAACGAAATTGGAGTGCCACTCCCTTGGTGCAAGTTTCAATAATAAATATAAATGTAAAATATAAAAAGTACAAAAAAAACAATCGTAAGTACTCAAACAATAGTATGTACAATATATACAGGATAGCAGCATTAATATAATGACAGTATGAATAGCAGCATAATATAATGACAGTGACGGTATGGAATAGGTTCAATTGTTTTTGTGCTTATTTACTACGGTGATAGCTCTGGGAAAGAAGCTATCCCTGAATCTGTTTGTCCTGGTTTTATGTGACCTGTACCGTCGGCCTGACGGTAATAGTTCAAACAGTTGGTTGCTGGGGTGAGAGTGGTCCTTGATGATATTGCCAGCTCTGCTGAGGTACCGAGAGTTTGCAGTGACCTCCAGGCTGGGCAGAGAGCAGCCAGTGATCTTCTGGGCTGTGTTGATGACCCTCTGCAGTAGAGGACAGTTACAAGTACCTGGGGATCCTGCAGGCGAATGGGAACCATGAAGAGGCCGCTAGAAAGGCTGCAACCACCAAGTACCTGCAGAGGGTCAGGCAAGTCCTGAGGAGTCAGCTGAACAGTAAGAACAAGAGCCGGGCCATCAACACGTACGCCCTGCCCGTGATCAGGTAGCCTGCTGGGGTAATAGGCTGGCCAAAGGAGGAGATAGAAGCCACTGACATAAAGAAAAGAAAGCTCCTTACCATGCAAAAGACCACAAAGTTTGTGGTAACTTTGCTGACTCTTGGTGGCGCTGTCACTTGGTGTTCGCTCGCTCTGTGGTAGAGTATCACTTCCTGTTCCTGCTCAAACACAGTGGTGTTTCTGAGTAGCTTATTTGCTTAGCGATTTAATTAACAACTTTTAAATACATTCTTCTTTCATAGTATAATCTTCACGTGCTTCCTCCGAAGCACACTTTCTGTGTACTCACTACCTAATTTATAGCCAAAGTATTCACTCACTGTCTCTGTACTGTCTCGCTAGCCTAGCTTAGCTCGTAGCCGAGTCATTAGCACCATGGCTACTTCACCTGTCCCTCCTGCACTTTCTTGCTCATTGTGTCAGATGTTTAGTTACTCCTCGGCCTCCTTTAGCAGTAATGATATCTGTAACAAATGTAGCATATTTGCAGCTCTGGAGGCCAGGATTACTGAATTGGAGACTCGGCTTCGCACCCTTCATTCACCCGCAGCTAGCCAGGCCCCTGTAGCTGGTGCAGCCGAAAATAGCGTAGGCCCCGCTAGCTGTTCCCCGGCAGGTCCCAAGCAGCTGGGGAATCAGGGCGGCTGGGTCACGGTGAGGAGGAAGCATAGTCCTAAACAGAAGCCCCAGGTACACCACCAACCCGTTCATGTGTCTAACCGTTTTTCCCCACTCGGCGACACACCCGCCGGGGGTCAAACTCTGGTAATTGGCGATTCTGTTCTCAGACATGTGAAGCTAGAGACACCGGCAACCATAGTCAATTGTCTTCCAGGGGCCAGAGCAGGCGACATTGAAGGAAATTTAAAACTGCTGGCTAAGGGTAAACGTAAATTCAGTAAAATCATAATTCACGTCGGCAGTAATGACACCCGGTTACGCCAATCGGAGGTCACTAAAATCAATATTGAATCGGTGTGCAACTTTGCCAAAACAATGTCGGACTCTGTAGTTTTCTCTGGTCCCCTCCCCAATCAGACCAGGAGTGACATGTTTAGCCGCATGTTCTCCTTAAATTGCTGGCTGTCTGAGTGGTGTCCCAGAAACGATGTGGGCTTCATAGATAATTGGCAAACCTTCTGGAGGAAACCTGGTCTTGTTAGGAGAGACGGCATCCATCCCACTTTGGATGGAGCAGCTCTCATTTCTAGAAATATGGACAAATTTATTAAACCCCCCAAAATATGACTATCCAGAGTTGGGACCAGGAAGCAGAGTTGCAGTCTTACACGCTTCTCTGCAGCTTCTCTCCTCCTGCTACCCCCCCAAAAACCCATCTCCATAGAGACTGTGTCAGCTTCCAAAAAGACAAAAAACAAACTAAAAACCAGCAACAAACAACTTAAACATAAACAATCACAAAGAAAGAACAATACAGTATCCACATCTGAACCAAAGAGTAAAACAGTGAAATGTGGATTATTAAATATTAGGTCTCTCTCCTCCAAGTCTCTGTTAGTACATGACTTAATAATTGATCAACAAATTGATTTACTCTGCCTTACAGAAACCTGGTTGCAGCAGGATGATTATGTTAGTTTAAATGAATCAACACCCCCGAGCCATTCTAACTACCAGAAATCTCGAAGCACAGGCCGAGGGGGCGGTGTGGCAGCAATTTTTCACACCAGCCTATTAATTAATGAAAGACCAAGACAGACTTTTAATTCATTTGAAAGCCTGATGCTTAACATTGTCCACCCCAGCTGTGAAACTCAGAAACCAGTCTTACTTGTTATCATCTATCGTCCACCTGGGCCTTACACAGAGTTTCTGTCTGATTTCTCAGACTTTATATCTAATTTAGTTCTGAGCTCAGATAAAATAATTATTGTGGGTGATTTTAACATCCATGTAGATGCTAAAAATGACAGCCTCAACATAGCATTTAATCTGTTATTAGACTCAATTGGTTTCTCTCAAAATGTAAAAGAACCCACCCACCACTTTAATCACACTCTAGATCTTGTTTTAACATATGGCATCGAACCTGAACATTTAACAGTGTTTCCTGAAAACCCTCTCCTGTCTGATCATTTCCTGATAACATTTACTTTTACAATAATTGATTACACAGCGGTGAAGAGTAGACTTTATCAAAGTAGATGTCTTTCTGAAAGCACTGTAACTAAGTTTAAGAATATAATCCACCCACTGTTATCATCTCCAATGCCCTGTACCAACACAGAGCAAAGCAGCTATCTGAACGCTACCCCAACAGAGGTCGATTATCTTGTTAATAATTTCACCTCCTCACTACGTACGACTCTGGATACTGTAGCTCCTGTGAAAACTAAGGCCTCAAATCAGAAGTACCTGACTCCGTGGTATAATTCTGAAACACGTACCCTAAAGCAGATGACTCGTAATCTGGAGAGGAAATGGCGTGTCACAAATCTAGAGGATCATCATTTAGCCTGGAGAAATAGTTTGCTGCTTTATAAGAAAGCCCTCCGCAAAGCCAGAACATCTTACTATTCATCACTGATTGAAGAAAATAAGAACAACCCTAGGTTTCTCTTCAGCACTGTAGCCAGGCTGACAAAAAGTCAGAGCTCTTTTGAGCCAACCATCCCTTTAACGTTAACTAGTAATGACTTCATGAACTTCTTCACAAATAAAATTTTTATCATTAGAGAAAAAATTACCAATAATCATCCCACAGATGTAATATTATCTACAGCTACTCTTAGTACCATTGATATTAAGTTAGACTCTTTTTCTCCAATTGATCTTTCTGAGTTAACTTCAATAATTACTTCCTCCAAACCATCAACGTGTCTTTTAGACCCCATTCCTACAAAACTGCTCAAAGAAGTCCTGCCATTAATTAATTCTTCGATCTTAAATATGATCAACCTATCTCTAATAATCGGCTATGTACCACAGGCCTTCAAGCTGGCTGTAGTTAAACCTTTACTCAAAAAGCCATCTCTAGACCCAGCAGTCTTAGCTAATTATAGGCCAATCTCCAACCTTCCTTTCATATCAAAAATCCTTGAAAGAGTAGTTGTCAAACAGCTAACAGATCATCTGCAGAGGAATGGTTTATTTGAAGAGTTTCAGTCAGGTTTCAGAGCTCAGCACAGCACAGAAACAGCTTTAGTGAAGGTTACAAATGATCTTCTTATGGCCTCTGACAGTGGACTCATCTCTGTGCTTGTCCTGCTAGACCTCAGTGCAGCGTTCGATACTGTTGATCATAATATCCTATTAGAGCGATTAGAACATGCTGTAGGTATTACAAGTACTGCGCTGCAGTGGTTTGTATCATATCTATCTAATAGACTCCAATTCGTGCATGTAAATGGAGAGTCCTCTTCACACACTGAGGTTAATTATGGAGTTCCACAGGGTTCAGTGCTAGGACCAATTCTGTTTACATTATACATGCTTCCCTTAGGCAGTATCATTAGAAGACATAGCATACATTTTCACTGCTATGCAGATGACACCCAGCTCTATCTGTCCATGAAGCCAGATAACACACACCAATTAGTTAAACTGCAGGAATGTCTTAAAGACATAAAGACCTGGATGGCCGCTAACTTTCTGCTTCTTAATTCAGATAAAACTGAGGTTATTGTACTCGGCCCTGAAAATCTTAGAAATATGGTATCTAATCAGATTCTTACTCTGGATGGCATTACCTTGGCCTCCAGTAACGCGGTGAGGAACCTTGGAGTCATTTTTGACCAGGACATGTCCTTCAACGCACATATTAAACAAATATGTAAGACTGCTTTCTTCCATTTGCGCAACATCTCTAAAATTAGAAATATCCTGTCTCAGAGTGACGCTGAAAAACTAGTTCATGCATTTATTACTTCCAGGCTGGACTACTGTAATTCATTATTATCAGGATGTCCAAAAAACTCACTGAAAAGCCTTCAGCTAATCCAAAATGCTGCAGCAAGAGTCCTGACAGGGACTAGAAAGAGAGAGCATATTTCTCCTGTTTTGGCTTCCCTTCATTGGCTTCCTGTTAAATCCAGAATTGAATTCAAAATCCTACTCCTCACATACAAGGTCTTAAATAATCAGGCCCCATCTTATCTTAATGACCTTGTAGTACCATATCACCCTATTAGAGCGCTCCGCTCTCGCTCTGCAGGCCTACTTGTTGTTCCTAGAGTATTTAAAAGTAGAATGGGAGGGAGAGCCTTCAGTTTTCAGGCCCCTCTTCTGTGGAACCAGCTTCCAGTTTGGATTCGGGAGACAGACACTATCTCTACTTTTAAGATTAGGCTTAAAACTTTCCTTTTTTCTAAAGCATATAGTTAGGGCTGGACCAGGTGACCCTGAATCCTCCCTTTGTTATGCTGCAATAGATGTAGGCTGCCGGGGGATTCCCATGATGCATTGAGTTTTTCCTTTCCAGTCACCTTTCTCACTCACTATGTATTAATAGACCTCTCTGCATTGAATCATATCTGTTATTAACCTCTGTCTCTCTTCCACAGCATGTCTTTATCCTGTCTTCCTTCTCTCACCCCAACCGGTCGCAGCAGATGGCCGCCCCTCCCTGAGCCTGGTTCTGCCGGAGGTTTCTTCCTGTTAAAAGGGAGTTTTTCCTTCCCACTGTCGCCAAAGTGCTTGCTCATAGGGGGTCATATGATTGTTGGGTTTTTCTCTGTATCTATGAAGCGCCTTGAGGCGACTTTTGTTGTGATTTGGCGCTATATAAATAAAATTGAATTGAATTGAATTGAGGGTTTCACCCCAAGTCCAACACCCTGAGGCTGTACACTAAGCGGAAGGAAGGGGGCCGGGGACTGGTGAGTGTCAGCACCACAGTCCAGGATGAGACAACGAACATCCACGAATACATCACGAAGATGGCCCCAACTGACCGAGTGCTCAGTGAATACCTCAGGCAGCAGAAACCCAAGAAAGTGGCGGAAGGCGAGGAACCATCATGGAAGGACAGGGCCCTGCACGGTATGTACCACCGGCAGATAGAGGAGGTGGCTGATATCCAGAAATCCTACCAGTGACTGGACAAAGCTGGACTGAAAGACAGCACAGAGGCACTAATCATGGCAGCACAAGAACAAGCTCTGAGTACAAGATCCATTGAGGCTGGGGTCTATCACACCAGGCAAGACCCCTGGTGCAAGCTGTGTAAAGATGCCCCTGAGACAATCCAGCACATAACAGCAGGGTGCAAGATGCTAGCAGGCAAGGCATACATGGAACGCCATAACCAAGTGGCCATAGTGTACAGGAACATCTGTGCCGAGTATAACCTGGAAGTCCCAACGTCAAAATGGGAGATGCCCCGTAGGGTGATGGAGAATGACCGAGCTAAGATCCTGTGGGACTTCCAGATACAGACGGACAAAATGGTGGTGGCTAACCAACCGGACATATTGGTGGTAGACAAACAGAAGAAGACGGCCGTAGTGATCAATGTAGCGGTTCCAAATGACAGCAACATCAGGAAGAAGGAACACGAGAAGCTGGAGAAATACCAAGGGCTCAGAGAAGAGCTCGAGAGGATGTGGAGGGTGAAGGTGTCAGTGGTCCCAGTGGTAATCAGAGCACTAGGTGCGGTGACTCCCAAGCTAGGCGAGTGGCTCCAGCAGATCCCGGGAACAATATCGGAGATCTCTGTCCAGAAGAGCGCAGTCCTGGGAACAGCTAAGATACTGCGCAGGACCCTCAAGCTCCCAGGCCTCTGGTAGAGGAGCAGAGCTTGAAGGATTGACCGCCTACAAGGGCGAGTGGGGAATTTTTATATATATATACAGTGGGGCAAAAAAGTATTTAGTCAGCCACCGATTGTGCAAGTTCCCCCACTTAAAATGATGACAGAGGTCAGTAATTTGCACCAGAGGTACACGTCAACTGTGAGAGACAGAATGTGAAAAAAAAATCCATGAATTCACATGGTAGGATTTGTAGAGAATTTATTCGTAAATTAGGGTGGAAAATAAGTATTTGGTCACCTCAAACATGGAAAATCTCTGGCTCTCACAGACCTTTAACGTCTTCTGTAAGAAGCTTTTCTGTCCCCCACTCGTTACCTGTATGAATGGCACCTGTTTGAACTCATCATCTGTATAAAAGACACCTGTCCACAGCCTCAAACAGTCAGACTCCAAACTCCGCCATGGCCAAGACCAAAGAGCTTTCGAAGGACACCAGGAAAAGTATTGTAGACCTGCACCAGACTGGGAAGAGTGAATCTACAATAGGCAAGCAGCTTGGTGTGAAAAAATCAACTGTGGGAGCAATCATCAGAAAATGGAAGACATACAAGACCACTGATAATCTCCCTCGATCTGGGGCTCCACGCAAGATCTCATCCCGTGGGGTCAAAATGATCATGAGAACGGTGAGCAAAGATCCCAGAACCACACGGGGGGGCCTGGTGAATGACCTGCAGAGAGCTGGGCCCAAAGTAACAAAGGTCACCATCAGTAACACACTACAACGGCAGGGAATCAAATCCCGCAGTGCCAGACGTGTTCCGCTGCTGAAGCCAGTGCATGTCCAGGCCCGTCTGAAGTTTGCCAGAGAGCACATGGATGATACAGCAGAGGATTGGGAGAATGTCATGTGGTCAGATGAAACCGAAGTAGAACTTTTTGGTATAAACCCAACTCGTCGTTATTGGAGGAAGAAGAATACTGAGTTGCATCCCAAGAACACCATACCTACTGTGAAGCATGGGGGTGGAAACATCATGCTATGGGGCTGTTTTTCTGCCAAGGGGATAGGACGACTGATCCGTGTTAAGGACAGAATGAATGGGGCCATGTATCGTGAGATTTTGAGCCAAAACCTCCTTCCATCAGTGAGAACTTTGAAGATGAAACGAGGCTGGGTCTTCCAACATGACAATGATCCAAAACACACCGCCCGGGCAACAAAGGAGTGGCTCCGTAAGAAGCATTTGAAAGCCCTGAAGTGGCCTAGCCAGTCTCCAGACCTCAACCCCATAGAAAATCTGTGGCGGGAGTTGAAAGTCCATGTTGCTCGGCGACAGCCCCAAAACATCACTGCTCTCGAGAAGATCTGCATGGAGGAATGGGCCAAAATACCAGCTACTGTGTGTGCAAACCTGGTAAAGACCTATAGTAAACGTTTGACCTCTGTTATTGCCAACAAAGGTTATGTTACAAAGTATTGAGTTGTATTTGTGTTATTGACCAAATACTTATTTTCCACCCTGATTTACGAATAAATTCTTTACAAATCCTACCATGTGGATTCATGGATTTTTTTTTCACATTCTGTCTCTCACAGTTGCAGTGTACCTCTGGTGCAAATTACTGACCTCTGTCATCATTTTAATCATTTTAGGTGGGGGAACTTGCACAATCGGTGGCTGACTAAATACTTTTTTGCCCCACTGTATATATATATATATATATATATATATATATATATATATATATATATATATATATATATATGAGACAACGAACATCCAAGAATACATTGGGAAGATGGCCCCAACTGACCGAGTGCTCAGTGAATACCTCAGGCAGCAGAAACCCAAGAAAGAGGAGGGAGACGAGGAACCATCATGGAAGGACAGGCCCCTGCACGGTATGTACCACCGGCAGATAGAGGAGGTGGCTGATATCCAGAAATCCTACCAGTGGCTGGACAAAGCTGGACTGAAAGACAGCACAGAGGCACTAATCATGGCAGCACAAGAACAAGCTCTGAGCACAAGATCCATAGAGGCTGGGGTCTATCACACCAGGCAAGACCCCAGGTGCAGGCTGTGTAAAGATGCCCCAGAGACAATCCAGCACATAACAGCAGGGTGCAAGATGCTAGCAGGCAAGGCATACAAGGAACGCCATAACCAAGTGGCCGGCATAGTGTACAGGAACATCTGTGCCGAGTATAACCTGGAAGTCCCGAGGTCAAAATGGGAGATGCCCCCAAGGGTGGTGGAGAATGACCGAGCTAAGATCCTGTGGGACTTCCAGATACAGACGGACAAAATGGTGGTGGCTAACCAACCGGACATAGTGGTGGTAGACAAACAGAAGAAGACGGCCGTAGTGATCGATGTAGCGGTTCCGAATGACAGCAATATCAGGAAGAAGGAACACGAGAAGCTGGAGAAATACCAAGGGCTCAGAGAAGAGCTCGAGAGGATGTGGAGGGTGAAGGTAACGGTGGTCCCCGTGGTAATCGGAGCACTAGGTGCGGTGACTCCCAAGATAGGCGAGTGGCTCCAGCAGATCCCGGGAACAACATCGGAGATCTCTGTCCAGAAGAGCGCAGTCCTGGGAACAGCTAAGATACTGCGCAGGACCCTCAAGCTCCCAGGCCTCTGGTAGAGGACCCGAGCTTGAAGGATAAACCGCCCGCAGGGGCGTGCTGGGTGTTTTTTATATATATATATATATATATATATATATATATTCAAGCTATATATATATATATATATATATATATAGCTTGAATATATATATTCAAGCTCGGGTCCTGGTAGAGGATAAACCGCCCGCAGGGGCATGCTGGGTGTTTTTTTATGTATATATATATTTGCACATGCCTCGTTTTTTTGGGATTAACTTCAGTGTTATCCAGAATCCTTAAATAGTAGTTACTGTTTCAGGGCTCTGATGAGGATTTCTTACTATGCTGTGCTGACCTGTTTTCCACCTTCATGGTACAGTAAGCAGAATCTGAGCCTTTGAATGCATGCTAAACTTTTTGTTATATGCCAACACTGAATCAGTGCTTTCAGTGATATCCTGCGATTAATGGAGTCAATACCATGACATAAGTGTATGGGTAAGAGTACTTATTGGTCTATGCACAGAGTATGTGATAGAAATAACAGCATGGTTACAGGGGAAACAGCAATTGTTCAGACTCACATATAATAATAATGGATTGCATTTATATAGCACTTTTCGAGACCCTCAAAGCGCTGTACAATTCCACTTTTCATTCACTCTCACATTCACACACTGGTGGAGGCAGCTGACTGACAGAAGCGAGGCTGCCATATCGCGCCATCGGCCCCTCTGGTCATCACCAGTAGGCGGTAGGTGAAGTGTCTTGCCCAAGGACACAACAACCATGACAGACAGAGCTGGTGATCAAACCAGCAAAGTTCCGGTTACAAGATGAGCTTCCAAACCCCCTGAACCACGGTCGCCCCAGATGTCAGTGTTAGACAAATGAGAAAATCCTGCATATTCATATAAACAAATATAACGAAACACTGCACTACTTTGAGATTAATATAGTTTAATATAATTAAATCTATAGTTTTATAGATTAAGATAGTTTTTAATTAATTTTTAAAACTATCACAGTAGGGATAGTTTAACCAAATTTTATGGATCTTTTCTCCCAGTTTCTTAAATTCTTAAGGACAGTGAATTGCACAAAAACAACAGACATTTGTCACCAGCTGTCTTCATGAGACGTTCACAGGAAGAAGAACTTTGTGTGTGATATGTATGTGGTCAGCTTTAGAGGGTTAAACCTCCACAGCTCTGCATATCCTCACCAAACTACTTCCCTTTCACAAAT
The DNA here is from genome assembly GCF_057382185.1 of Mchenga conophoros. Taxonomy (NCBI): domain Eukaryota; kingdom Metazoa; phylum Chordata; class Actinopteri; order Cichliformes; family Cichlidae; genus Mchenga; species Mchenga conophoros. Next base: position 22,094,923 of record NC_140540.1, read on the forward strand.
AATTACTTTTAAAAAAAAAAAAAGGGGGGGGGGGGGGGGGGAGAAAGGAAAGAAAAGGTGGAGTGAGACCACCAATAATTGTTAATATGTTTTTTGTTTTTTTCCCAATTGCTAGCACCGGTGACCTGTGCTGCCCATTCCCTATTTTTTCTTTTATGATGGATAATATGTGCTCTATCAGTTACTGAGCAGGGGGAAGACATCAGTGACAGTAACTAATGTTATACTACATATTATGTTTTTTTTATTGCACGTTTTGCTCTGTCTCCTGACACCTAAGACTAAAGTAGCAGCTAGCATTTATTTTTTTTGTCCAGCTTAACTTCCGGTTCTTTCATCTTCAATTTCAAAGATTTAATTAATGGATTAATGGGTTGATCAGTTCTATTCTTACTGTACCCTTAACACCTTTTTCTAAATAACGCATGAATGGCTCTGCTTACATTTCAGCTGTTATAGGATTTCAAATTATACTCAGACAGCATAAAAAAACAAGATAAAATGATCTACTATAGGTTGAGAATGGTGTGAAACCTCAACACAGTTCAGTCTCACACACCTGGATGTGTTAACCATTTATCTGTCAGAAGTTCATCTGGTCATCATGAAACCTTCAGAGCTCTGTTGCTGTTGTACCCACATTCTCACCAAAGCACTTCCCCTTCACTTCTCAGAAAACAAAAAGAGGTGCAATGAGAACCAACAGGTCTCAAACCACTAACACATCTCATTTAGTTTTCTTTTGTAGCTGCTAATAGTGTTTACTGCTGCAGTATCATCATGTTTTATCGTAAAAACTTGGATCAAATTCAGGTGAGTAGAGGTTGAATCTTAACCTCTTATCATGTGTTCAGGAAAACATAGTTATGAACCTGTTTTCTAATAATAAACTATGAGAGAACATTATATACAGTGAGTGAATATATACAAAGAGGACATTGTGTGCAGTAAGCAAGTGAATTATATACATTATATAAAAAAATAAAATAAAACAATGTGGAAATTTACAGTTCAAAATATGAGAATGTACATTGTGTGTGTGGGGTGTTAAAGTGTCTTGTGCCGTAGTAAAGCCAGAAGAATCAGGCGTGATCTAAGTATGTGTTAGCAATGAGTCCTGTCTCAGTCACTTACTTGTTTGATAATTTACTTCTTTGATATTGAGCTTCGAGCGCACTTGTTGTCAAATGCATTAGTGGTCAGTGGTCACATCTTTTTATCTGGTCCCAAAAATCTTGGAAGAAAATTGAGCTTGGTTCCAAAAATTGAATGCTGCAAACTGAAATTATTATGAAACTACAACTGCATTGAGAATAGGTGAGCACGGATTAAGACTCACACTTTTTTTTCTTCATTTTTCTTAAAGATGCAGTTTCAGATTTTCACTATTACAATTAAATGCAACAGACAGATCAAAATCACTGGTTGTTTTAATTGTGTCATCTGTGTATTTGAATTTTTATCTCTCCTCTTTTGTACTTCTTGAGGTTTGAGCTCAGTTCAAAAGATAATTACAGACAGTAATATGGAGCATGTTATGCTCCTTATTACAATTACAATATTTTATGTAACTACTTCTCTCTGTGTTCCTTGTACTGTATGTTAATAAATATGTTGCCAGTCTATTGCAGGGTGTTCCTACCATATGATTTCAAATTTTATTAAAATGAAAAAATAATACAAAATTATCTGCAATAGTGTGAAGAGTTTTGATCTCTTTCACATGTGGACAAGAACCACCATAAACACAATTTTAAACAATAAACCGTCAACAAAAGCTGCAAAAATAGACACATCTCAACTAATTATTTTCACACATTTAACTTCTTCTATTCTATTATTGATCATTTTCCATTGTTGCACCGTCCATTAAAGGCACTATAAGTGAGTTTGCAAAATGCATTAAAATACGAATATTTAAATATTTAAAAGGTTTTTACTTCTTTCATATTGAGAGAGAGGTGAGGATGCTTAAAATCTATGAACTGAAATAATTCAGCAAGAGGAGAGAAAAGGAGTGATGTCACTATGAGGAAGTGAGCAGGAAGTTGATGCTGTGTTCATCTCTGAGAGCAAGAACAGAGACTGAGAGAGACAGAGAAGCACGATGGCTGCATTCACGTGGATTCAAATGTCTTCATTACTGATTCTGATGCTTCAGTTTAAAGGTAAGTGTACATAGAAACACATTCAATTAACAAACTGCATTATTATCACAAGTGTTATTTATTCTTCCTTTAACTGAGAAAGCCATGGTTAACTTTTAACTTTTTGACTTTAGCTGACTTAAAGTAAAACTAAGAAACTGAAACTTTTATTTTATTTTAAAATAAACTTTATATCATAACACTCATATTCATAACATATTTGATGTTTCACATCTCTCTCTCTCTCTTTTTCTCAACAGGAACAACTGAGCAACATCAAACTGTTCAAACTGTCACAGCTGGACATGGACATGATGTTACTCTGCCTTGTAAAAATGTGATACAAGGTCAGCATAACTGTATCAGTACTACCTGGATCTTCAGTGATTCAAGCACCACAGTAGAACTCTTTGAGTTTGGGCAGAATAAAGAAGTCAAACCTGAATCAGACAGACTGAGTCTTTCTGCAAACTGTTCTCTGGTTATAAAGAAGGTCACAGATCAGGATGTTGGTCGTTACACCTGCAGACAGTTCAAAACAGCAACAGGATCACAAGAAGGTTCAGACTTTATGATTGATCTGTCTGTTATTAACAGTGAGTATTTACATCTTAATGTTTTCAGCTCAAACTGTCCTGTTAGAACAACAAACTGAAACACCACAATAATTATGATCACAGTGATGAAGTTCATTTTTCTATTGTTGCTTTTCTCTTACAATATCTCCATCTTCACCAGTGTGTGTACATGAGAACAATGATAAAGCATCTTGAACAGCTCTGTGTTGACATATGAACACTGTAGACTCACAGTTGAGTGTCTGTATGAAGATAAAGAGAACATATCCTCAGACATGAGACATCATCAAAAATGAGACTTGTTAGACTGTTAAACATCTCACCACTGTTTCCTCTCTGCTGTTGTTCACTTACTTTCAAGTCTTTTCTTACTGTCAGTGTGTTTAATGATGTTATTGTATTTCTTTAGGTGAAGATGTGAAAACGACAAAATCAACAACAGTGGAGTTCACCACAAAAACATCACCGACAACAAAATCCACAACATCAACAATTAAACCAACCGTGAAAATAAACACATGGACAACAAGAGAGGAATTAAAGAAATCAGAAGGGACACTGACAACAGCATCAAATATTCCATCTGGAGGTAGAAACGGAATCCCTCTTTTTTTGAAGTCTGGATGTCAGACTGAGACTTGACTATGTGTGGAGAAATTCATGTTAATGTTTATCATCTTTTAATAATCTCTCCAGTTCATTCAGCGTTTATCATCATTCCTGTGGGTTTAGTAACACTGTTAATCATTGTTGTGGTGATCATCAGATGGAAGAAAATTAAAGGTGAAAACATTCACAGATTAAAGTTTATGATAAGTTGACTCATAAGTAAACTCATCTTTTTTTCTCTTTTCAGAAAACAAAACACAATGTGGCAACAACACGGTGAGTTCAAATTCAGCCATGTAATTTATATCATCATCTATTAACTCTATAGTTTCATACCAGACTGAGCCTATAATTGGAGAGTAAATGTTGGTATTTCAGGAGTGGGACCATGCCTCCCAACATGTTCCTTCTGGTTCTCATGTATATATATGGGTTCCCCCAGTTCTACAGGCTGCTCGTTCTCATTTACGTGCCCCACCGTCCCTCCCCTTTTCAATTCTTTAACTTCTTTACTTCTGTTTTGTACATTGGGATCTGCCAGGCCTGGCAGCCACCGCCAGTCCCCTTCAAGGCCTTCCCCAAACCACTAAAACACTGTCAAACCTAAAATGAGGGCGTGGGCCCAGCTAGTGAAATGATTTTTATGGATTAAGTTCAGTGACATAAAGTATCAAAGGTTCAAAGGAAGAAACACGGACTGGGAAATACATTGAATTAATTGATTAAATATTCTTTAGATTAAATTTGTTGTTTACACTGAGCCGATTTTAAAAATAAAACTGTATTTTTTCAGGGACTGAGCTTAAACCCTGCAGATACTCAGTCTGGTCCAGGATCCAGTCAGGACATGGTGAGATCACACACTACTCCCAGAATAAAGTTAGTTTCAACAGAGAAGAGCAGAAACTATGATGTGATGAGGACCTGATGCTGAACTTAAACAGATGTGAAACAGACTCATTATAAATCCACATATTACTGAGCAGTCATTGTGTTGTATTCACTGTGCAGGCTGATGCTGATGATGGTGTTTCCTACGTCTCCATCAGTTTCACCAAGAAGTCCAAGAATAAATCTAGGGTAAGAATTTGATATTCATACAGATGGTGTTAGTAATAACTTCACCATTTTCAAAGCTCCTGTCAGGTTATGTCTTTAAGACGTTTTTGTATTATTTTCTTAAAGTCCCGTGGTGATCATGATGATGGTGACACTGTGACCTACAGCACTGTGAAAGCTTCCTCTTCACCTGCTGGAATTTCCCCTGATCCCAACAACCTCTACTCCACCATCAATTACCCAAAGAAATAGGATGTTACTCATGCTAAGTTTTTTAACTAGATAGATAGATAGATAGATAGATAGATAGATAGATAGATAGATAGATAGATAGATAGATAGATAGATAGATAGATAGATAGATAGATAGATAGATAGATAGATAGATTTTTAAAAACATTTTAAGTAGAATATAAAAACAAGTAAACAAAAACTAAACCAACACAAAACACAAAGTTACAAATAGTGTACTAGTGAAAATAACATGTCTGATTGCACATGCCTACTTTGTGTTAACCAGAATCCTTAAATAGTAGTTAGTATTTCAGGGCTCTGGTGATGTGTCTTACTATGCCGTGCTGACCTGCTTTCCACCTTCATGGTACAGTAAGAAGAATCGGAGCTTTTTAATGCATGCTAAACTTTTTGCTATAAATACACCAACACTGCAGCAGTGCTTTCAATGATATCCTGTGATTATTGGAGTCAATATAGTGAAATAAATGTATGGGTAAAAGTACACTTTGGTCTATGCACAGACAAAGTATGTGATGGAACAGCATGGTTAGCAGGTGACAGCAAATATTCAGACTCACATATGACAGTGTTAGATGAATGAAAATATTCTGCATGTTCATATAAATACATTAATGAAACACTGCACTAAGATTAACATTAAAAACTATCACAGTAGTGATCTCCCTACAACTGTTTAATTCTGGAGCAATTTGCACTAAAAACAGAACTGTGTAAATGTTAGACTTTTCATTAGGCTGACATTTAGTAGTAAGCAGTAAGTGTGAAGTATAAGTAAACTGTTTTCTTTTCCAGTTTCATTAGGAAATTTATGATTACTCACTGATTGTACACCAAACTTTATGGTTCTTTTCCCCCAGTTTCTTAAATTCTCAAGGACAGTGAATACAAGAAAAAACAAACAAACAGCAAACAGACATTTGTCACCAGCTGTCTTCATGAGAAGTTCACAGAAAGAAGAAGTGCATGATATGCATGTGGTCAGCATTAGAGGGTTAAACCTGCACAGCTCTGCATATCCTCACCAAACCACTTCTCCTTCACAAAAAAATACATACAAAAAAAGAGACAGGAAAGAAAAGGTTCAATGGGACGACCCATACATTTAATGGGTTTTGTTGGTTGTTTTTGTGCAATACTCTTTCCTGGCATCGTTTTATTATACTCAATTGTATACAGCATTTGTATTCTATTTTATTCTATTGTATGTAGTATTTTATTTTATTGTATTCTACTATGTACAGTTCTGCACAGTATCTTATTGATATCACATCCCAGTGGGGTTTTTTTCTTCTAATTTTTCTACAGCATTAAAAAACAAGATAAAATGATCTAATATATGTCGAAATGTGTGAAACCTCAACATTCCACCAGTTTGTGAATGCGAGAGTGAATGAATAGTGGCATTGTAAAGCGCTTTGGGTGCCTTGAAGAGCGCTATATAAATCCAATCCATTATTATTATTATTATTATTATTATTATTACTACAGTATATTCTCACGCTCATCAGTGTCTTAATCATCTGGTCATCATGAAACCTCCAGAGCTCTGCTGCTGCTGTACCCACATTCTCACCAAAGCACTTCCGCTTCACTTCTCAGAAAACAACATCAACAAAAAATAAAAGACTTTAGAGGTCAACGAGGAACCAACAGGTCTCAAGCTACTAATACATCTCATTTAGTGCTCTTATCAGCAGTCACTGCTGCAGTATTACTGTTTCATTGTGAACACTTAAATCAAATTCTGAGATTGAATCATGACCTCTTTTTATGTGCGCAGGAAAACATCATCATGAACCTGTTTTCTAAAAATAAACCAAAAAAACAGGAGACTTGGATTTATGCAACGACTTATCTCACTAACAGTCTTCACACGTTTAACTTCCTCTATTCTATTGTTGGGGGATTCCAGCTTCATCTCCACAACATTACTGGCCTTGCTGGTCAGTTTATTGAGTCTGTTGGCATCTGTGACCCGTCACCTGATGCCCCAGCGTGCAACAGCATAGAGGATGGCACTGAGCATTGTCCGACAGATGTTGTAGGACCTCAGCTGCCTCAGAAAATAGAGACGACTCTGGCCCTTCCTGTAAAGTGCAATGGTGTTTTAAACCTAGTCCAGTTTATTGTCTATGTGTACTCCAAGGTATTTATAGTCCTCCACAATTTCCACATCGACCCCCTGGATTGAAACAGGGGTCAAGGGTTACCTAGTCTTCCTAAAATCCACAATCAATTATTTGGTCTTTGCCACGTTGAGCTGCAGATGATTCTGCTCGGACCACGTGACAAAGGAGTCGACTACAGCCCGATACTCTGTCTCATCATCCTTGCTGATGCATCCAACCACCGCAGAGTCATCAGAAAACTTCTGAAGATGGCAGGTCTCTGTGCAGTGGCTGAAGTCTGTGGTGTAGAGGGTGAAGAGGAAGGGGGAGAGGACAGTCCCTTGTGGTGCCCCTGTGTTGCTGATGACCTTGTCAGACACACAATGTGGAAGACGCACATATTGTGGTCTTCCTGTCAGGTAATCAACAATCCAGAGGCATCTATCTGCATCACTGTTAGCTTATCGCCCAGGAGGGTCAGCCTGATGGTGTTGAATCCACTGGAAAAGTCAAAAAACGTGACCCTCACAGTGCTCGCTGGCTGGTCCAGATGGGTGTAGGCACAATTGACCAAGTAGTTGATGGCGTCCTCAGATCCAAGGCGGGGCTGATAAGCAAACTGAAGGGGATCCTGATGTGGCCTGACTATGTGTCGGAGCTGGTCCAGGATGAGTCTTTCCAGAGTCTTTCATCTCTGAGACTGTGTCGTTTTTATTTATTATTTATTTTTTATTTTTTTTTATTATTTTTTTTTTTTTGCCTGTCCCGTTTGGCTCTTTTGCCATCAGAATTATTGTCTAAAGGCAAAGAAAGATGCCCAACGGATTTACTTTACCAAATTGACCATCCCAGCCTTGCCGTAATGGTCCATTTGATTCACCTTTTATTGTTTATTTTATTTTCACTTACTGAATACGGGACAGACTTGACTGGGGGAAAGAAGGGGAGAAAGAAAGAGGGAAAGAGAAACAGCTGAGAAGAGGGACGGGGGAGAAGGGCAAAAGACAAAAACCAACAGAACGGCCAGAGAAAAAAAAATGCATATATCGATCACCTGGATCACCTGCTGAGAAAGAAAAAAGAAAACAAGCAGAAGAGAACAAGAGTAATAGAATAAACAACATCACAATGATATATGGGAATATGACAGTAAATACTAAATATTAAACATTATTGTGCAGCACATAAGATCAACAGAACACAGTGTGCTTTGAGGTAGGAGCCAAAAAGGGTGTAGTTTGTGGGTGTGATCACCCGTGTGTACACCTGTGAGCATGGACGCACTTGTTTTTTTGTTTTTTTTAAAAGGTTCCTTCATGTAATAATCTCCGCCGGCAGCCAGCTGTGCCTGAGTGACCGAGCCCCAGGCCGAGAGGCCGGGGGCACCCCACCTCCGAAGTGGCCCGAGCGAGCCCCAGGCTCCAGGCCCCGATAAGCGGCCGCCAAGGAGTGAGCCGGTGTGTACCTGGACGCCCATCCCCGGACACAAAGAACCACCAACGCACCGATGTCTGAGGGAGTCCGCCACTGGCAGGGGAAGTGGTGGTGGGGGGAGATAGGCCTCCAAACTTTGGAGGGCCTGAGATGTCCCCAGAGAGGTGGTGTCTGATACCCAACCTGGCATATAGACACAGACATACAGGCACACACAGACACAAACATCCATTCCCACCCTCATGCCCTCATGAGACTGTGTCATTTGTGAACGTGAGAGTAAGAACAGAGACAGAGACAGGCAGTCAGGATGTGCTTTTAACTTTTTGACTTTAGGTGATTCTTGGAAACTAAAGTTGAAATTTAAACGTGTTGTATTCAAAATAAACTTCACATTATAAACATAACACTCATATTCATAACATTTGATGTTTCACATTTCTCTTTTTTTCTCAACTGAGGAACATCCAACTGTTCTTGAATCTTCAGTGATCCAGTCAGCTCAGTAGAACTCTTTGAACGTGGGCAGATTAAAGAAGTTAAACCTGAATCAGACAGACTGAGTCTTTCTGCAGACTGTTCTCTGGTTATAATTCCCATTCCCAGCGAGCTGAGGAGGAAAAGACGGGGGTGTCGTGCTGGGAAGGAGCGCCGTCGCCCGAGAAGGAGACGTTATCGACCATCTCTTCCTTCTGTAATCATTGGAAACGTAAGATCTTTGCCCAATAAGATGGATGAGCTCACGTCGCTAACCTGGTCACAGAGGGAGTACCGGCAATGTAGCATCATGATGCTAACGGAGTCATGGCTAACACCGCTAACTCCGGACACAAGCGTGACACTACCGGGATTCCAGCTGCTGCGAGCGGACAGGACGAGAGAGAGCGGTAAGAGGAAAGGAGGGGGACTGGCAGTTTTTGTGAACGACAGATGGTGTAACCCTGGGCACATCACTGTGAAAGAACAACTCTGCAGCAGAGACATTGAGCTGTTAGCCGTTAGCATGCGTCCGTACTATCTGCCCCGGGAATTCTCGCATGTTATCGCAATAACAGCGTATGTCTCCCCCTCGGCCAACGCGGATGCAGCCTGTGACACTCTCCACTCAGTGGTCAGCAGACTGCAAACACAATCTCCGAGAGCCCTTCTCATAATATCAGGGGACTTGAATCATGCCTCTTTGGACTCCACACTGCCCACCTTCACCCAGTATGTGACCTGCTCAACCAGAGACAATAAAACACTGGACTTACTGTATGCCAATGCTGAAGAGGCATACAGTTCATCACCTCTCCCTCCACTGGGCAAATCTGACCACAACCTGGTGCACCTTGTCCCTGTGTATGAGCCCTTAGTGCGCAGGGAGCCACCAGCCACCCGCACAGTGCAGAGATGGTCAGAGGAGAGCGAGGAGGCTCTTAAGGACTGTTTTGAGTCGACTGTGTGGGAGGTGATCTGTGACGACCATGGAGAGGACATCGACAGCCTTACTACATGCATTACTGACTATATTAATTTCTGTGTGGATAACACCGTACCTACCAGGACTGTACGGTGTTTCTCCAACAACAAACCTTGGATTACCCCAGCAATTAAAGCTGTCCTCAAGCAGAAGAGAAGGGCCTTCAAATCCAAAGACAAAGAGGAATTGAAAAGGGTGCAGAGAGAGTTGAGGGGACTGATAAGGAATGGGAAGGACAGCTACAGGCAGAAGATGGAGAACCAGCTTCAGCAAAACAACGTTGGTGAAGTCTGGAGAGGCCTCAGAACCATCTCAGGCCACAAACAGCAGAACTCTCTGCCTGGGAGGGATGTGAGGTGGGCAAATGAACTGAATCATTTCTTCAACAGATTTGATTCAACCATGAGGCAGTCTGCAACATCGGCTGCAGACTCACCCACCCCCACTGCTGCTGTTCCACCTCTGACACCTCACACCTCCTCTATTCACCCTGCTCACTCCCCCCCACCCCCAACAACAGCATCCAATACACACTCAACACAAGGCTCCAGCCTGTCTCTCTCAACCACCCAGGTTAGGAGGGAACTGAGGAGGATTAATGGCAAGAAGGCAGCGGGCCCAGATGGCATCAGCTCGAGGGTCGTCAGGTCCTGCGCGGACCAACTGTGTGGGGTGATGGAGCACCTCTTCAACCTGAGCCTGAGGTTGGGAAGAGTCCCACAGCTCTGGAAAACCTCCTGTGTTGTACCAGTGCCAAAGACTTCACGCCCCAAGGACCTCAACAGCTACAGGCCGGTGGCTCTGACATCCCACCTGATGAAGACCCTGGAGCGGTTGGTCCTGGCTCAGCTTCGGCGCCTAACAAGCTCATCACTGGACCCACTTCAGTTTGCCTACCAGCCTGGCATTGGAGCGGATGATGCCGTCATTCACCTCCTACATCGTTCCCTCGCTCACCTGGAGACCGCTGGAAGCACTGTGAGAATCATGTTCTTTGATTTCTCCAGTGCCTTCAACACCATTCTTCCCTCGGTTCTAAAGGACAAGCTGGTGAACTCTGGAGTGGACCATCACCTCACTACCTGGATCCTGGACTACCTCACCGACCGACCACAGTATGTGAGGACTCAGGGCTGTGTGTCGGACAGGGTCGTCTGCAGTACGGGGGCCCCACAGGGAACGGTTCTGGCTCCGTTCCTCTTCACCATCTACACTGCAGACTTCTCCCACAATTCCACCCAGTGCTTCCTGCAGAAGTTCTCTGATGACTCTGCAATAGTCGGCCTCATCACTGATGGGGACGACAAGGAGTACAGAGGACTGACTCAAGACTTTGTGGACTGGTGCCAGCTGAACTACCTCCAGATCAACGCCAGTAAAACCAAGGAGCTGGTGGTAGACTTCCGCAGGCACAAGCATTCTCCACTGCAACCACTGAACATCCAGGGTATGGACATTGAGGCTGTGGACAGCTACAGGTACCTTGGTGTTCATCTGAACAACAGATTGGACTGGACTCATAACTCAGACGCCCTCTACAGGAAAGGGCAGAGCAGGTTGTACCTGCTGCGGAGACTCAGGTCGTTTGGGGTGGAGGGCCCACTCCTGAAGACCTTCTATGACTCTGTGGTGGCTTCTGCTATCTTTTATGGTGTGGTCTGCTGGGGCGGCAGCATCTCTGCTGGGGACAGGAAGAGACTGAACAGGGTGATCCGAAGGGCCAGCTCTGTTCTAGGATGCCCTCTGGACCCAGTGGAGGTGGTGAGTGACAGGAGAATGGCGGCTAAGCTGTCATCCCTGTTGGACAACGTCTCCCACCCCATGCAGCAGACTGTGACAGCACTGAGCAGCTCCTTCAGTGGGAGACTGCGGCACCCACGGTGTGAGACGGAGAGATTTCGCAGGTCTTTCCTCCCCACTGCTGTCAGACTCCACAACAAAGACTTTAACTGAACAAACACACACATCCACACATGTGCAATAACACTAAGTGCTATAATCTTTTCTGGCATCGTTGTATTTTTACTCAGTTGTATATAGCATTCGTATTCTATTTTTATCTTATTGTATATTTTTATTCTATTTTATTCTACTGTATATAGTATTTTATTTTATTCTATTCTGTACAGCTGTGTACTGTATTTATTCTTATTGTATTCTAATTTTTGCGTCATAACTTTTGCACTGTCCACTTCCTGCTGTGACAAAACAAATTTCCCACGTGTGGGACTAATAAAGGTTATCTTATCTTATCTTATCTTATCTTATCTTATCTTATAAAGAAGGTCACAGATCAGGATGTTGGTTGTATTCACAGATTAAAGTGGATCATAAATAGAAATAAGGAACTTTAAATGTTAATTGATATGAATATATGGTTGAATACAGCTTTTTTTTTTTTAACATTTCTGTAGATTATGATTATGATGCTGTCCCAGCATGGTATCCACCCATGGGCAGGGCCTACAGCCTCCCTCACCTGGAGTTGATTCAGGCAACTAGGTTGGAGATGTAAGCTGCTCGCTGACACTCCTTCCTCGCCAGTTTGTCAACTACCCTATGTTGGTAACCAGGGCCCTGTTTCAGGAAGCCGGTTTAGAAAACTCAGAGTGAAAAACGATACGCAGGGTTGAGTAACCCCGAACTGTCCAACTCGGAATATTCGGTTTCAGAAAGGCTGATAACAATTAGTTCAGTCAACGCGGAGTTGCTTTAACCCCAAGTGAAGCGCGCGGACGAGGATACATAAAGCCCTGATAAGCGGAGCACAGATTAAGCGAGTCACCATGGAGACGGAGGGAAAGAAGGCGTGGTCAATGTATTTTACAGCGCTTGAGGCCGAAATTCTGATGGCAGCATATGCCGATAACACGCAAATTCCGCGGAAAAAAGTAACACAGCCACAGCTGCGAAAGAAAGGGAGCATGCATGGCAAAACATAGCCGACAGAGTCAATGCGTGAGTGTTAATATAAACATTGATCTAGGGATTTCCACCCATTTAACACGTTATTTTATCATATGTTATTTTATTTGTTATTTTATACATTTTATTTTGTGATGTGATGTGAGCGCAGGTGCAACCCAACAGGCCCCAAACGTTCCTGGCAGCAAGTAAAAATGAAATATAAAAATATAGTCCAAACAGGTAAGGTGTAATTGTATTATGAGCCATAGTGCTTGGTCTGTTTGTCCCATGTAAATCAATTGCAGTTAGAGGCTACATTAATTTTCTTTCTGTAAGCACTTATTGAAATTATCTGAGCACATTACAAGTACATATTTGCTTACTCTGTATGCTCAAATGTGGCCCGTTATAGCCAACAGAAAAAAAGCGGAGGCCTGAAAAACAGGTGGGGGTCCTCCACCACCACCACTCACAGAGGCTGAGCAGTTGGCCCTCAGCCAAAACAGTGGGCGCCCTGTGGCCGAAGGCATCTCTGCGGGGACATCCTCTGAGTCAATAACCCCGCAAGACACAAGTGCCTACATAGGGGGTAAATCCAAAATAATACATGATGTGCATACATCCTTTCTTCACAGTCACCTTTGCAGTGCTGCTCATTCATTTGATAAACTCTTTACCATAATGGATTATTTTGTAGTGAAGTTATTTTCCTACTGATTTTGCCTTCCCTCAGGCTTGGTTGTCTTTGAGAGCATAATGACAATGAAGTGTAAGGTGATTGGTATGTTTGTTAATTGCCATTTGGTCCCTTGTAAGTTATAAGTGACCTGTATAAACCTCATATTCTATCAGTTGATGGTGGTGGTGTACTGCATCTGGTGCAGCCTCCTGTTGAGCCAGACCAACATGCAGTTGTGAGTAATACTCCACAGATTATATGAGTGTACAGTAGAACAGCAATGTTGTTTATTTCTTTACTACAGGAAAATAATGAAGAAACATTGACAGCTGTTACAGAGGAGGAAGCAACAGAGACACTTTATGAGGTGTACATCTTTTAATACTTTGTGTACAGGAAATACAGGCGACCAATAAAGCCAGTTGAACAAAAAATCTGTTTATTCTTCTTTCAACATGTTGAGGTGATGGGTCAAAAGAAATGATTGTGACATATGGTGTCTCTGACTGCACTTCCATCTTGTATGTCCGTGGGAGGGTCAGGATGTTCATGGTTTGGATCACTGCTGATGTTTGGTTCAGAAGGACAGTGTTCTCCTCTAATTGTGGCAATGTTGTGAAGAATCACACATGCCACAATAATGTCACATGCCCTTTCTGGGGTGACCCTGAGTCTTTGCAGGCACTGGAACCGGGCCTTAAGCATTCCGATAGTCATTTCAATTCTGGCTCTTGTCCTGCAATTAGCCAGATTATATCGCTGCTGTGGGCCCGGTTCAGGGTCAGGGTAAGGGGTAAGCAAATAGGGTAAACATGGATACCCCCTATCACCAAGCAAGTAGCCAGTGAACTCTCCTAAGACAGAAGGATACACTTCAGTTCAAATGTCCCTGAAGCAATTGGTCTTTATATATTTTAAAGTATTCTCAACTCACCATGTCCAAATTTTGTGCTCAGTGTACATTCACGGAATATTTGTGAGTCATGGACAGAGCCTGGCCACTTGGCTTCCACATTTGTGATAATGTTGGCAGCATCACATATGATCTTCACAGTGCAGAGAACACAAATTAGCATCCATTACTATGATAAAATAATTTGTTAGTTTGAAATGCTACAGGGAACTATGTACCTGTACATTAATGCTGTGGAAAGACTTCCTGTTCACATAGTCTCCTTCATTTACTAAAGGAGCAATGACTGGAATGTGAGTGCCATCTATACAGCCAATCACGCCTGGGAACCCTGAAAATAAATGTAAAATTTAAGTAGTAGTCCAAGTATCACCACACCATAAATTAAGTTTTGGTCATCATGATACCTGCAATTTTGTGGCATCCCTCTTTGATAAATCTTGTGGGTCTGTGACCGGGGAACACCACAGACGAGTACAGGAGACGTTTCAGTGTAACTGTAACATTCCTGACTGCCCGACAGACGGTAGCCTTGGAAACGTGCTCAGCGTCACCAATATTATACAGAAAGCTCCCGTTTGCAAGAAACCGAAGTGCAATACAAATAATATGCAATGAACTGAGAGAATGTCCGCGATGTGTCACATGCGTAATATATGGCCTGAGGATGTTATCCAAATAAATTATAGATTGTGCTGAGAAACGGTAACGTTCGCACAGAAAATCATCAGGAAATGATAAAATGTCCAAACGCGCTCTGATCACTCTCTCCCGGCGGAGAGCTCTGCGGAGAATTTGGGCTTCACGATCTACTGGCTCTTCAAGGAAGTGGCACGCCATGTCCAACACTTCCTACTGTCAGGTTTCCGACAAAGGGGCGGAGACAGTCAGGGTTAGTTGTAGTAAACCTGCTAGGGGGCAGGTTAGCTTCACGGAGTGTGTCGTCATAGTGACTCACTCAGGCTGCAGCTGAACTCGCTTTGTGAAACCGAAAACCCAGAGTTTTCGTTAACTCAGGGTAAACTTACTCAGTTTGTCCACTAAACCGGCTTCCTGAAACAGGGCCCAGGCCTCACACTTCATGCCAGTAAGTCTCAAGTGCTTTGCTTACTTGTGATCTTGTGTTCTAGTTGCTCCCGGGTATTCCACAACGCTGAACAACTCATCCTGGAAATCTGGTTCACCTGCCTGCCCTCCTGCCCTTACACTACCACGGAACCTTCCCCGCTCAGGACAGCTGACACACACCACCAAACCCACCCGGACCGCACCCCCTCTCCTTCAACACTTACATCAGCCACCTGCACAGTAAGACGAAGATTTTCATAGTTTCCACCCTCTCCAGAACTCCTCATTGGCTACGATTTTAACACTGTTCTCCTCTCTTCCATACCGTACCTAATCACCAGCCCAGCTCCCGTTGCTTTCTTGGACCTGCCACCTTGCTTTATTTCTCTCTCCTAGCCAAGACCCCCACACACCATTTGTCAAGCCTTAAGCCATTGTAAATATCATCCTTGTGCTAGTTAATAAAATTGTTAAAACCTTTCCTCAGCCTCCGCTTTGAGTTCTCTGCACATGGGTTTGGTTTTGGTACTCGACCTCCGGGCCTTTTTGTGACAATATACCTGTATGTGCACTGTAAATATGATCTTGAATGACATAGTTTACAGTAGTTTATTATGTGTCTTGTTTGATGCCCGTATTCATTATTATGAACAAAATGTTGAGTATTTTGGACTAGTAGTTGTTATAGTTTAGTCTCAGTTTTAGTGTTTAATTTGTTCCCTTAGAGTTTCCTGTCATAGCTTCTTGTGCCAATTTTCTTATGTGAAGTTGATTCATGTGTCTGTTCCCACCTTTAGTTATGGTTCTCACTTCACTGTTTTATTGTCTTTGTGTTTAGTTTTACTAATCAAATTGTCTTTGATTATTTTCACCTACATCTCATCATCCAACTGCATCCACTTCCTGTAATCATGGTACCCTCATTTATAAGCATTGTCTTTCCTTCAGTCTTTGCCTCAGTGTTTCTTATCCTGCCTGGGATTACTCAGTTGGTTTTGAACTCTGTTTATTCGTTTCGTGAACTTTGTATTTTGGACATTTTATCAGTGGAAATAGGCTTTTTAATGAGCCAGTCAGTCTTTTGTGTTCATTTTAGTCTGGAAACATGAACATAATTACTTTCTCTTCAGGTAAATGCAAATTCAGTGACTGCTAAAAGTACTAAAGGGTGTGTGTGTGTGTGTGTGTGTGTGTGGGGGGGGGGGGGGGGGGGATATTTTGAGTACACCTGAAACAGCCACAGTTGGGCTGAAACCTATTGGAGAGAAGCTGCTTCTAGTTTAGTTCAGTAAGTGTCATCTACAGATTTCTGTCCACTGATATGAGGTTTAGTAGATGTGTACTCATTTAATCTATTTAAAAGGTTTTTAAAACCTTAAAATAGACGCCTGTTCCTGCTCAAACACAGTGGTGTTTCTGAGTAGCTTATTTGCTTAGCGATTTAATTAACAACTTTTAAATACATTCTTCTTTCATAGTATAATCTTCACGTGCTTCATCCGAAGCACACTTTCTGTGTACTCACTACCTAATTTATAGCCAAAGTATTCACTCACTGTCTCTGTACTGTCTCGCTAGCCTAGCTTAGCTCGTAGCCGACTCATTAGCACCATGGCTACTTCACCTGTCCCTCCTGCACTTTCTTGCTCATTGTGTCAGATGTTTAGTTACTCCTCGGCCTCCTTTAGCAGTAATGATATCTGTAACAAATGTAGCATATTTGCAGCGCTGGAGGCCAGGATTACTGAATTGGAGACTCGGCTTCGCACCCTTCATTCACCCGTAGCTAGCCAGGCCCCTGTAGCTGGTGCAGCCGAAAATAGCGTAGGCCCCGCTAGCTGTTCCCCGGCAGGTCCCAAGCAGCTGGGGAATCAGGGAGGCTGGGTCACGGTGAGGAGGAAGCATAGTCCTAAACAGAAGCCCCAGGTACACCACCAACCCGTTCATGTGTCTAACCGTTTTTCCCCACTCGGCGACACACCCGCCGGGGGTCAAACTCTGGTAATTGGCGATTCTGTTCTCAGACATGTGAAGCTAGAGACACCGGCAACCATAGTCAATTGTCTTCCAGGGGCCAGAGCAGGCGACATTGAAGGAAATTTAAAACTGCTGGCTAAGGGTAAACGTAAATTCAGTAAAATCATAATTCACGTCGGCAGTAATGACACCCGGTTACGCCAATCGGAGGTCACTAAAATCAATATTGAATCGGTGTGCAACTTTGCCAAAACAATGTCGGACTCTGTAGTTTTCTCTGGTCCCCTCCCCAATCAGACCAGGAGTGACATGTTTAGCCGCATGTTCTCCTTAAATTGCTGGCTGTCTGAGTGGTGTCCCAGAAACGATGTGGGCTTCATAGATAATTGGCAAACCTTCTGGAGGAAACCTGGTCTTGTTAGGAGAGACGGCATCCATCCCACTTTGGATGGAGCAGCTCTCATTTCTAGAAATATGGACAAATTTATTAAATCCCCCAAAATATGACTATCCAGAGTTGGGACCAGGAAGCAGAGTTGCAGTCTTACACGCCTCTCTGCAGCTTCTCTCCTCCTGCTACCCCCCCAAAAACCCATCTCCATAGAGACTGTGTCAGCTTCCAAAAAGACAAAAAACAAACTAAAAACCAGCAACAAACAACTTAAACATAAACAATTACAAAGAAAGAACAATACAGTATCCACATCTGAACCAAAGAGTAAAACAGTGAAATGTGGATTATTAAATATTAGGTCTCTCTCCTCCAAGTCTCTGTTAGTACATGACTTAATAATTGATCAACAAATTGATTTACTCTGCCTTACAGAAACCTGGTTGCAGCAGGATGATTATGTTAGTTTAAATGAATCAACACCCCCGAGCCATTCTAACTACCAGAAATCTCGAAGCACAGGCCGAGGGGGCGGTGTGGCAGCAATTTTTCACACCAGCCTATTAATTAATGAAAGACCAAGACAGACTTTTAATTCATTTGAAAGCCTGATGCTTAACATTGTCCACCCCAGCTGTAAAACTCAGAAACCAGTCTTACTTGTTATCATCTATCGTCCACCTGGGCCTTACACAGAGTTTCTGTCTGATTTCTCAGACTTTATATCTAATTTAGTTCTGAGCTCAGATAAAATAATTATTGTGGGTGATTTTAACATCCATGTAAATGCTAAAAATGACAGCCTCAACATGGCATTTAATCTGCTATTAGACTCAATTGGTTTCTCTCAAAATGTAAAAGAACCCACCCACCACTTTAATCACACTCTAGATCTTGTTTTAACATATGGCATCGAACCTGAACATTTAACAGTGTTTCCTGAAAACCCTCTCCTGTCTGATCATTTCCTGATAACATTTACTTTTACAATAATTGACTACACAGCGGTGAAGAGTAGACTTTATCAAAGTAGATGTCTTTCTGAAAGCACTGTAACTAAGTTTAAGAATATAATCCACCCACTGTTATCATCTCCAATGCCCTGTACCAACACAGAGCAAAGCAGCTATCTGAACGCTACCCCAACAGAGGTCGATTATCTTGTTAATAATTTCACCTCCTCACTACGTACGACTCTGGATACTGTAGCTCCTGTGAAAACTAAGGCCTCAAATCAGAAGTATCTGACTCCGTGGTATAATTCTGAAACACGTACCCTAAAGCAGATGACTCGTAATCTGGAGAGGAAATGGCGTGTCACAAATCTAGAGGATCATCATTTAGCCTGGAGAAATAGTTTGCTGCTTTATAAGAAAGCCCTCCGCAAAGCCAGAACATCTTACTATTCATCACTGATTGAAGAAAATAAGAACAACCCTAGGTTTCTCTTCAGCACTGTAGCCAGGCTGACAAAAAGTCAGAGCTCTTTTGAGCCAACCATCCCTTTAACGTTAACTAGTAATGACTTCATGAACTTCTTCACAAATAAAATTTTTATCATTAGAGAAAAAATTACCAATAATCATCCCACAGATGTAATATTATCTACAGTTACTCTTAGTACCATTGATATTAAGTTAGACTCTTTTTCTCCAATTGATCTTTCTGAGTTAACTTCAATAATTACTTCCTCCAAACCATCAACGTGTCTTTTAGACCCCATTCCTACAAAACTGCTCAAAGAAGTCCTGCCATTAATTAATTCTTCGATCTTAAATATGATCAACCTATCTCTAATAATCGGCTATGTACCACAGGCCTTCAAGCTGGCTGTAGTTAAACCTTTACTCAAAAAGCCATCTCTAGACCCAGCAGTCTTAGCTAATTATAGGCCAATCTCCAACCTTCCTTTCATATCAAAAATCCTTGAAAGAGTAGTTGTCAAACAGCTAACAGATCATCTGCAGAGGAATGGTTTATTTGAAGAGTTTCAATCAGGTTTCAGAGCTCATCACAGCACAGAAACAGCTTTAGTGAAGGTTACAAATGATCTTCTTATGGCCTCTGACAGTGGACTCATCTCTGTGCTTGTCCTGCTAGACCTCAGTGCAGCGTTCGATACTGTTGATCATAATATCCTATTAGAGCGATTAGAACATGCTGTAGGTATTACAAGTACTGCGCTGCAGTGGTTTGTATCATATCTATCCAATAGACTCCAATTCGTGCATGTAAATGGAGAGTCCTCTTCACACACTGAGGTTAATTATGGAGTTCCACAGGGTTCAGTGCTAGGACCAATTCTGTTTACATTATACATGCTTCCCTTAGGCAGTATCATTAGAAGACATAGCATACATTTTCACTGCTATGCAGATGACACCCAGCTCTATCTGTCCATGAAGCCAGATAACACACACCAATTAGTTAAACTGCAGGAATGTCTTAAAGACATAAAGACCTGGATGGCCGCTAACTTTCTGCTTCTTAATTCAGATAAAACTGAGGTTATTGTACTCGGCCCTGAAAATCTTAGAAATATGGTATCTAATCAGATTCTTACTCTGGATGGCATTACCTTGGCCTCCAGTAACGCGGTGAGGAACCTTGGAGTCATTTTTGACCAGGACATGTCCTTCAACGCACATATTAAACAAATATGTAAGACTGCTTTCTTCCATTTGCGCAACATCTCTAAAATTAGAAATATCCTGTCTCAGAGTGACGCTGAAAAACTAGTTCATGCATTTATTACTTCCAGGCTGGACTACTGTAATTCATTATTATCAGGATGTCCAAAAAACTCACTGAAAAGCCTTCAGCTAATCCAAAATGCTGCAGCAAGAGTCCTGACAGGGACTAGAAAGAGAGAGCATATTTCTCCTGTTTTGGCTTCCCTTCATTGGCTTCCTGTTAAATCCAGAATTGAATTCAAAATCCTGCTCCTCACATACAAGGTCTTAAATAATCAGGCCCCATCTTATCTTAATGACCTTGTAGTACCATATCACCCTATTAGAGCACTCCGCTCTCGCTCTGCAGGCCTACTTGTTGTTCCTAGAGTATTTAAAAGTAGAATGGGAGGGAGAGCCTTCAGTTTTCAGGCCCCTCTTCTGTGGAACCAGCTTCCAGTTTGGATTCGGGAGACAGACACTATCTCTACTTTTAAGATTAGGCTTAAAACTTTCCTTTTTTCTAAAGCATATAGTTAGGGCTGGACCAGGTGACCCTGAATCCTCCCTTTGTTATGCTGCAATAGATGTAGGCTGCCGGGGGATTCCCATGATGCATTGAGTTTTTCCTTTCCAGTCACCTTTCTCACTCACTATGTATTAATAGACCTCTCTGCATTGAATCATATCTGTTATTAACCTCTGTCTCTCTTCCACAGCATGTCTTTATCCTGTCTTCCTTCTCTCACCCCAACCGGTCGCAGCAGATGGCCGCCCCTCCCTGAGCCTGGTTCTGCCGGAGGTTTCTTCCTGTTAAAAGGGAGTTTTTCCTTCCCACTGTCGCCAAAGTGCTTGCTCATAGGGGGTCATATGATTGTTGGGTTTTTCTCTGTATCTATGAAGCGCCTTGAGGCGACTTTTGTTGTGATTTGGCGCTATATAAATAAATTGAATTGAATTGATTGTAGATGAGCAGTGGTTATCCAGCCGGACATGTTGGGGGCGGTTGGTCAGGAAGTCCAGTAACCATTTGCAGATGAGGTAACTGATGCCCAGGTCTGTCAGTTTCCTGATGAGTTGTGAGGGGTGGATTGTATTGAACGCTGAACTGAAGTCTATAAACAACATTCTGGCGTATGTGTTGTTGTTGTCCAGGTGTGAGAAGACAGAGTGCAGTGCGATGGAGACTGCATCCTCTGTGCTCCTGTTCTGGCGGTATGCGAATTGGTGGGGGTCCAGGGTGGGGAGGAGACAGGATTTGAAGTGTGCTAGGACCAGCTGCTCTAAGCACTTAGTGATGATGGGGGTGAGTGCTACTGGGCGGTAGTCATTGAGGCAAGATGGGTTGGAGTTTTTGGGTATCGGGACGATGGAGGTGGATTTGAAGCAGGCCGGTACCACAGCGTGGGCCAAGGACAGGTTGAATATGTCTGTCAGCACTCCTGCAATGATGATTAATGAGCAATGATGAGTTTTTGCCATTTCAATAAGGAGAGATAACTTGAAATAACTGAACATGATTTATTTAGATAGAGAAATTAATGTATTTGGCAATTAGACTCCGATGACCCATCATGGCAGAACTGAATCCCAGTGTTGATAGGATTTAGGACAGCAGCTGCTGGAGTCTAGTTACTGATGGTGGTGAAGATGAAGACTGAGGCTTGGATGAAGCTCTGACTCAGACATCTGTGAGGTGTGGATGGGGAAGAGGTGGGTTCCATGAATGAGAGTCTGAAAGGCAGAATGACCGAGAGCACAGATTTAAACAGAGTGGAGGCTGACTGGCTTGAAGAAGGTTGGCAGGACGATGATCGGACTAAAATAATTACATCAGTATTGAGAATGGCAGAATGGAAAAGTGGTCATGATGTGAATTACAGACAAGCAGCTAAACACCCAGGAAAGCAGGCAGATGAATGATTACAGATGTTCCTTATTGAACCTATGTATAAGCTTCATCTGGTATTTGTAAACAGACAAGTGTGTTGTGCTGTTTTCCACAGGTTCATAATGATAAAGATGACGGTAAAGTGAAATATGAAAACAGTGGAGACTCTTCTGCTTCTGTCAGACTTCACTGATCAACAACTTCAACATCAACTGATCACAGAAATGAATCCACTGATGTTTATGTCATATGCTGTGGGAGTGTCTGATCGGGTGTGGTCCAGGTTCCTGTTTTCCGTCCCCTGGGGTGGAGTTGGCCAGCTCATCACCTGCTTCCAATTTCCGGGGCTCCATCTAGAGGGTTTTTAAACCAGCACTGCCTGCCACTCCTCGCCAGTTCGTCCTGCTACCACCCGTGATTCATCACCCGTCGTACTCATCAGCAGCGCTGGTTCTGTTTCCATCCCATTCTCCAGTCTGCCTAGTACCACACACTCATCTTCTCCTCGGCCTGCCCTCCAGCCCGTACTTCAACTTCCCTGGACACCTTGGAACCTGGACCAGCTTCCCCACACTCTCAACCATCCCTGGGACGCTCCCACGGCAACCCCTTCCCCGCCTAATAGCCGGTGTTTTCAAGTAAGCACAAAAACTCTTCACTAGTACCACTCACCTCTGCCCTTTAATTGTTTCCCATTCAGTAAAACCCTTCTCCTGTGTTTGCAGAAGTTCCCGTCCATGTTCTCCTTGTGTTCTACGTCCGTTTCTCCGCCCTCGGGCCTCCCTCAGTTCCTGCGAATGATTTCTGTTAGACCCAGTCTTGTTTAAGTTCCTTTTCCTTTCAATAAATTGTACATAGTTCGAGCAATTGAGTCTGCTCTTGAGTCCACCGCATCCTTGTTTGACAGTTTAAAACATTTAAGTGTCACGGCGGAGCAGGGAGGACTCGGCGCAGACTGAAATCTCAGAAAAACAGGTTTATTTACACACTCCAGGTGCACTATATACAGGTGAAGGAGAAGGGGGCCAGGGTTCCCAGGGGTGCAGAGAGGAGTCGGGAAAAGCGTCCAGAGTCCCCAAACCAAGCACGAGAGATCTGCATACAGAGAACAAGAGTTAGCACGGAACTTTCACGGACAGAGCTCAAAACTGGCTGAGGCTAAAGTAGCACTGACGAGCGTTACTCAACAGTCCAGCGGCGAGGTGCTCTCAGTCACTGCCTTAAGTAGCGGGAGCAAACAAGGTGAGGAGCCACAGGTGATTGCCTACAGGTGGTGGAGGCCGGGAGCTCACAATGAGCTCCGCCCAGGCAGCGAGCAGAGAGAGAGGAGAGAGAGAATAGACAAAAACATAACATGTAGCCACACAGGGCCAACCGAGCAGGCACGGGGACCATGACATTAAGTTTTGATTTATTGTCGTATTTGGAAGCTGAAACTTGTTTTCATGTACAGTTAGCTCTAAAAAAACATTGTTTTCAGATAATAAATTATCCCATATTTATTTATGATAAATGGCATGCTACCAATGTCACAAGCTCTACACATGGTTATTTTATCATTTAGCTCTGAGAGTAGGATTCACAAGATGTTTGGTTTTCTACTTTCCTTGCTGGTTATTAAGCTAAGGCTGATGATGTTTAGTGTACAATAAAATGGTAAATGGCCTGTATTTATATAGCGCTTTTCTAGTCCCTAAGGACCCCAACGCGCTTTACATATCCAGTCATCCACCCATTCACACACACACTGGTGATGGCAAGCTACATTGTAGCCACAGCCACCATGGGGCGCACTGACAGAGGCGAGGCTGCCGGACACTGGCGCCACCGGGCCCTCTGACCACCACCAGTAGGCAACGGGTGAAGTGTCTTGCCCAAGGACACAACAACCAAGACTGTCCAAGCCGGGGCTCGAACCGGCAACCTTCCGATTAGGTGACCTCCCAACTCTTGAGCCACAATCGCCCAATAAAAGGTAAAACACTGAGAGAGAAAAACATGTTCATCACTGCTGTTTACATTTCTTCTTTTGTAGTTGATTGCTAGTCTTTATTTCTCATTTTTATCTCTGGTCTTTCTTGTTGAGCTGCAGTAACTAATGTTATGGTCTATATTATAACTTTAATGTTATCTGTAACTATTTTTCTGTTTTTGGGGGTATGACAATAAAACTAAATCAAAAATAGTTAAAAGTATTTCTGATAGATTTTACTGTATCTTTTTTGGCTCTTTCTTTCTCTCTGGTATCTCACACATGTGATCCATGAACCTCAGACCACAGTACAAAACACTATTATTGTCTTCAGCTTAATTTCATGTTCTTTAATCTTCAGTATTAAATCTTTACCCTGCTAATTTAAACAGCTCCTTTTGAACTGAATTCTAAACAGTCTTTTCTAAAAAACACATAAATATATCTCCTGTGATACTAGGTACTATACAATTTCAAATTACACCCATATGGCATAAAAAAATCGGATTAAAGGATGAGCTATGTGGTGAAGAAGGTGTGAATCTTAAAGACAGTTGAGTCGCACACTTGTAGATGTGTCAGAAGATCATCAGGTCATCATGAAACTTTTCGAGCACTGTTGCTGTTGAACCCACATTCTCACTGAAACACTTCCTCTTAACTACTGAGAAAAATTAGAAATAACAGGTATCTGACCACTAACACCTCTCATCTGTGTCCTTGTGACTGGTGCAGTCACCACTGTTAGAGCTGCTAACAGTGGTGACTGCACCAGTATCTTCATGTTTAACTGTAAACATTAAAGGTAAAATCATGGTGTGTAAAGAAGTTGAACCTTCACCTGATTCATGTATGCAGACACACATCACCATGGAAACTGTTTTCTAATAATAAACCAAATGTACAGAAGAGCTGCATTAATGTCAACACTTACCTCATCTAACAGTCTTCACACCTTTAACTTCCTCTATTCTGTTATTGATTATTTTCTACTGATGCAGAGCCCCCGGAAAAGGTGACACGGGAGTCTGCAAATTACACTGAATATTAAAGTCAAAAAAATGTAGATATGAAATTAGTGAAAAACTTTAAGAGAAAGGGGGTAGGTAAGGAAACACAAAAGCTAAAAACTGAAATAATTTAGACATGGGAAAACAAAAGGAGTGATGTCACTATGAGGAAGGGAGCAGGAAGTTGATGCTGTGTTCGTCTCTGAGAGCAAGAACAGAGACTGAGAGAGACAGAGAAGCACGATGGCTGCATTCACATGGATTCAAATGTCTTCATTACTGATACTGATGCTTCAGTTTAAAGGTAAGTGTGCATAGAAACACATTCAATTAATAAACTGCATTATTATCACAGGTGTTATTTATTCTTCCTTTAACTGAGACAGTCATGATTAACTTTTTGACTTTATCTGACTCTTGGAAACGAAAGTTGAATCTTAAACTTGTGTTGTATTTAAAATAAACTTCACGTTATAAACATAACACTCATATTCATAACATATTTGATGTTTCACATTTCTCTCTCTTTCTCACAACAGGAACAACTGAGCAACATCAAACTGTCACAGCTGGACGTGGACATGATGTTACTCTGCCTTGTAAAAATCTGATACAAGGTCAGCATAACTGTAACAGTACTTTCTGGCTCTTCAGTGATTCAAGCAGTGCAGTATCACTCTTTGGATTTGGGCAGATTAAGGAAGCCAAACCTAAATCAGACAGACTGAGTCTTTCTGCAAACTGTTCTCTGGTTATAAAGAAGGTCACAGATCAGGATGTTGGTCGTTACATCTGCAGACAGTACAAAACAGCAACAGCACAGCAAGAAGGTCCAGACTCTGAGATTCATCTGTCTGTTATTAACAGTGAGTATTTACATCTTAATGTTTTCAGCTCAAACTGTCCTGTTAGAACAACAAACTGAAACACCACAATAATTATGATCACAGTGATGAAGTTCATTTTTCTATTGTTGCTTTTCTCTTACAATATCTCCATCTTCACCAGTGTGTGTACATGAGAACAATGGTAAAACATCTTGAACAGCTCTGTGTTGACATATGAACACTGTAGACTCACAGTTGAGTGTCTGTATGAAGATAAAGAGAACATATCCTCAGACATGAGGCATCATCAAAAATGAGACTTGTTAGACTGTTAAACATCTCACCACCAGTGTTGGTCAAGTTACTTTGAAAAAGTAATTAGTTATAGTTACTAGTTACTTCTTCAAAAAAGTAACTGAGTTACAAGATTCTAAAAGTAATCAATTACTTGAAAAGTAACTATTGCATTACTTTAAAAAAAAAAAGTTAACCCTCTGAGGTCCAGCTTATAATTGGCCATTTTTAACTACTTTTGATTTTCCCTCTACATTTCACCTTTAAAAACTGTTTAGTTTGCTTTGTTTTGTATCATTCTTTTCAGCACAACCTCATGTGTCTGAATTTACAGTTGTGTTTTAATTTTGACATACTGTATTAACACAATTGATCTAAAATCAGAAAATAAAAAAAATCAGAGTAGAGTAGAAGTTATATTTTTACTGTAACAACCACAAACATGTTTAATGAATCATATTTCATAAATTTAATTAAAATATAAATTGTCAATTTTAAAATCCTATGCACAAGTTTTGCAAACAACAAGTTATTTGCAGCCATTTAGCTTTTACCCCTTTTTTAAATAACCATTTAAAACTATTTACAGAACAATCAGCTGTTCTGCAGTCAATAAGATGTCACACAAATGATTTGTGCCACTCCAAAAATTTCTGTCCATTATAAAGGAGAACATCACAGCCTGATACCTGCAGGTCTGACGGCAGCAGGTGTATCAATCCTGTTCTCTACCTGGAGACAGCAGTGGCCTCATTGTTCTGACACACAACACAAAACTATCCACAACACTACAGACTAACTACACAAGACGACACAACACACTACAAACACACTAAACGTCACAAATCTCTCACTCAAAACTCTCTCTCTCTCTTTTTCTGCTGTCTGTCTTTCCCTCTCTCTCTCCCTCTCTCTTGCCGTCACTTCTAAAACGTTTGTTTTTTGTTTTGTTTTGTTTTGGGGTTTTTTTGGTCATAACCAGAGAGTGCTTTCTAGCGCTGTCCTTAAACAGTAAACGTGACCAAACTATTGAGGAAAAAACGCCTTGTATATATTGTTAATCATGACTCTGGTTTTACGTGGCCTATCAGCACAATTTAAAAACTGGTATATATCACCTTGTTGCTTTGTCATCTTGAAGTAGTCATGTGATTGGCTTACCACGACTACTTTATTCTTCCTCAGTGAAACAGCAGCACTCATGCGATTGTTTTGCCCGTTAGCAACAGGTGTTGTGCCAGAAAGTAGTGAATGCGCGAATCATGAACGAATCGTTCAATACTCGAGAATCACTTTACTGATTCATGAATCATGATTCACAAGCCCAACTGACTCACTGACTCATCCCTGTTGCTGTTAGCAAACTAATTTCATTAGTAGAAATATATCTAACTTATAATTAAAATTGTGGAGAAAAACACAACATCCAGTATCTTAACAAAAAAAATTCTGCTCTGGACTAGAAGAAAAAACCCTGAGTAGAAGCTCACATGAAGACAATAGGTCCTCGGTTCACAGTAGCATCGCTCTGCTAACATGCTAACAGCACATTTGAGCTAATCACCCCTTCCCTCCTGTGCCGAATCGTAGCATAAGCGAATCACTCAGGACTCACTAACCCCCTCCCTTCCTGTGCTGAATCATAGTGCGAACGAATCATAGCGCGAACGAATCGCTAGCTGTGTCCCAAAACGTCGGCTGCATCCTTCGGAGGACCTGGCCTTCGCGGTCTACGTGGGCCTTTGAAGACCGAGAAGGCCGGAAGTGCGAGGCTGTGAAATGGGACGGTCTAGCCTTCAGACTTGCGTCACCGCTGTGTCGGTGGAGTTTAATAAACTCGGCCGTCTGCTCCTTGCTATCTAAAATATAACAGGACACTGGTGTAAACTCTCGACCGTCTCACACTTCTGTTAAATCAGTTTTCTGTTTAACGTTTATTCAGCTGTGTGAAAATCCCAGAGGAACCCACCCGGAGGAACCCACCCGATGGATTAATAAAGTTGTATTTAATCTAATAATCTAATAACTTTGATCTCAGCCAAACCAATTTACTCCGGAACATATAAAACACCGAAAAAAGGCAAACAATTACATTTTTAAGTTATCTGAGTGACTTATTTATCATGTTTAACCTGAGTAGCAAAAAAGCGGGGGTCTGAAAACAATGAAGCCAGGAGTCCGCTGCTCTCGCCGGCTGGAGTGACCACTGAACCCCCCGGCTTGCTATCGAGCAGGTGGGTAACAGACGTCTCCGAAAACGTTGGCACACTTTTGCAAATATACGATGTCTTGGTAAACCAAGCAGATATTTGTAATTTACACAGCTACTTTCTCGCCTGAAAATATTTTAAAAGTTTATTTTGTGACCCAGAAAGATTAATAAGACTAATTTTAAAACTTAATAGCAGCCGCCATTGTTGGCAGCTGAAATTTGGCTGGGCCGCGCTATGAATTCTGGGATATGGTGGGCCAAGCAACTTCAAGCAACTTAAAGAAATCCAGACGCTTTTCTTTGCAAGCTCCTTTGACTACGATGACCTGGATGACTGAGAACCTTCACAGACATACGGCCACGAAGGACACTCCCGACCCATCCTTCAAATTCGGGGAAATGAAGGACGCATTTGTCGGCCGCAATTGAAGGAGTCGACGAATTGGGACAGCTTTCGTCGCCTGGCTGTGACGTAATCGGCCTTCAAATGCGGCCTCCGGAGGATGTCCTGCCCAAAACCGGAAGTGACGTCATCTTAGCAGTAGAATATACATGAAAAGAGAAACAAATTAAGTTTGAGTGAAAATATAAATTTTTTGCACTCTCTGGTCAACTGACTCAGTGACTCAAATGACTCAAAAAAACCCGATTCACTTTGATGAGTGACTCATTAAAACTTGATTCAGTAAAAAGAATCAAATTTACCATCACCACCAGAAAGTGATCGTCGGGCAGAAAGCGATTGCCGTCCGCGGGAGCGTGCGCAGCTGCTTAAAGCTGTAGTGCCCAGATTACTTACAGCTACTTCAGTGCAACTGATATAAGATGCGGTAAACTGAAGACAGCTTCATCCGTCTGTTTGTTGAAAAATAGTAACGCAACCGCACCGCATTTTCTTGTTAGTAACGGTTATTGCGTTGTAACGATAGAAATAGTAATTAGTTAGATTACTCGTTACTGAAAAAAGTAATGCTGTTAGTAACGCCGTTAGTTGTAACGCTGTTAGTTGTAACGCCGTTAGTTGTAACGCCGTTAGTTGTAACGCCATTAGTTGTAACGCCGTTAGTTGTAACGCCATTAGTTGTAACGCCGTTATTCCCATCACTGCTCACCACTGTTCCCTCTCTGTTGTTGTTAACTTACTTTCAAGTCTTTTCTTACTGTCAGTGTCTTTAATGTTGTTATTGTATTTCTTTAGATGAAGATGTGAAAATGACAAAATCAACAACAGTGAAGTTCACCACAAGAACATTACCGACAACAAAATCCATAACATCAACAGTAACATTAAAAATCGCAAACATATGGACAACAAGAGAAGAAATAAAGAGATCAGAGGAGACACTAGCAACAATCAATCAAGGTAAGGCCTTCACTGTGTGTGTGCAGAAATTCAGTGTGATGTTTTACATGATTTAATAATCCTTCCAGTTCATCTGTGGTTTACTGGAATCTAAAGTTAGAATATTAACTGTTGTCTCTGTGTGGAAATTTTCTATTATTCAGATATAGACACTCACCAAACCAAACAGCAACCCGCTCCAGGTAACTGAAAATCTATAAATGAATCCTCTGTCACACCAGGAAAATGTAAAAAAACAAATTTCCAACTGTTACCAGGCTGCTGAAATTGTAAAATTGTAACCTGTTTTTTATTATTATTATTCAACTGACAGAAATTTGCTCTGTTTTGCAAATATCTAAAACAATTCTTTTTATTGTGTTTTTTATTGCCATCTGTTAATATGCACCTTTGCAACAAAAGTGTTCCACCCACAATTTTATTTACTTCTATAAGCCTGTGCCATGACAATAAATCTAAATGTCAAGCTGAAGGTCGTCAGTGTTTCAAAGCCAGACTGACATGCTCTTCTTCTAATAGTGTTTTGCATAGACCACGATGCCTCTGCAGCTTTTGTGACTAAACTGTCCCTCATAAAGGGCTGCAGACAATATAACTCGTGGGATCACTATGTCTCACAAAACCCAGGAGGGAGGAGGAGAATGATGGTCACAAAACCCAGAATTTATTTGTAAATCTTTATACTTTAGTTTGAAGACAAACTCAACAAAAGTCAAAATATTATTTTATACTAAGTCATTTGATAACAAACAGAACCTGAATGTCGAAAACAAAAAAAAAACATGTAAGGTTGAAAACTCAAGACCATGACAGAAACTAAAACCGTCACCATCACTGCGTCTTTCAAGACTGAATGTATTTATCTAATTTGAAAACATTTGAATTTTGCAAAGAATGAAAAGTTAAAACCAAAATTGTTTCTGTCTTTTCAGATTTTCTGTATTTGTTGAGATGCATCATCGTGTCTGTGGGTTTAGCAGCTCTCTTAATATCTGCTGTTACAGTCAACATGTGGATAAAATGTAACGGTGAGAAAATTCACAGATGAAACTTTTACACATAAAAAGCTTTGAGTTTAACTGTTTACTGTACTCTTTTTTTTATTTTTTTCTTATCAGGAAGCAAAACACAGATGGAGAAAACCACTGTGAGTTTGAACACTCAATAGTCCTCTCTAACTCTATACAGCAAAATCTCTTTGTGGTGTCTGTTCCTGTTTGACACGGTTGTTAAACAAAGAGGTTTTAGTTAGTTTTTCACAGTCTCTGATCGCCTTTTGTTTTGGTGTTTTTTGCAGCCCACAATAAAGGCTCGCTTTTTGTTAAACATTCTCCTGCATCTCTGTGTCTGCATTTGGGTCCACGTTCTCTCCTCTTCAGGCCGTCTGCCTCATCAGACGTGACAATATCAGAGAGAATCTAAAGTGTGTTGTGTTGTTTTCCACAGGAGCATAATGATGAGGGTGAAGATGGAGTGAACTATGAAAATATTGGAGACTCTTCTGCTTCTGTCAGACTCCACTGATCAACAACTCAAACATCATCTCATCACATAAATTAGCCCATTGCTGTTGAAAACACTGTGTGTCTGTGTGTGTGACTGGGTCTTTGTCTGAGACTTGCTGAGCCTTGACCACTGTGGGACATGGTTATAGAAGGTGAGGGTTGCTCCTCCCTTCCACTCCCTTCTGGTCATTGCCCATGAGAACAGTCCTGAGCTCATGCTTGGATGGTTCTGGCTCTTAAACGTTCACCATGGGAGCTCTTTCTGGGCCTCCCTTGTCATTCGTTTCTCCTTCTACTTGTGTCAGCACACGGTTGTCATCTGGACGTGTGGGCTTGGGTCTGCAGTAGTCTTGGGGTGGAGGGCCCAACTAAACTATGTGTTTCTCTTTCATATAAACACAGACATGCAAGATTGTGCATTTTTCTGAGGTGCTGTTTGTTTTTTGTATGTTTTTCTTACAGGTGCAACAGGTGGTGATCTGCTGAGTTGAGCTATGTGTGCTGTGTCCTTTTGGTTTTGTGTTCTCTCAATTTTTCTCTGTTTTTCTTTTTTCCCTTTCTCCTCTCTACCCATTCTTACCTCTCCCTACCTGTCAGCTCTGGTATTGATCAATTACACATAAGTTAATGTGAATAACAATGAAAATGAATAAATCAAGTAGAATAAAAAGAAAGACTAAGATAAGAAACCTATACAAAATTCATATAGCTCCTGGCAAGCAAATGTGTTGGTACAACAGAGCATTCAGATCATGTTTCTGATTGTGAATGCTGTTGGACAAGACAGGTTTAAATAAAGGAAACAAAAATTACATTTTGATTTTATCTCATATTTAGCTAAAAACTTTTTCATGTACATTTAGATTGATCTAACAAGTAAAATACCGTACAACAATTATTTATCCTTTATTTAATTATGATAAACTGAATCTTTTGTTTGTTTAAATTTGCTGTTGATGATTTTTATTAAAGGTTACCCACTGAGTTAAAAATGACAGCTTATTCATTGCTGTTTAAATTTTGTGTTATTTGATTGTTAGTCTTCATACTTTATTTTTATTCCTGAGGTTAATTTTAATGGGATTTAATAACAGTAACAGATCTAATGATCCAAATTAAAACTTTTTGCTTTTTTGCTGCACGATAATAAGAATAAATGTAAATATGTTTGTGGACAACTTTGTGTGTTTTTAAACTCTCTCCATCTCACACCTCACACACACCTGATCCCTCCACCACAGACCACAGTACAATCTACCGTCTGTTATTGTCTCCAGTTTGACTTCCTCTTCTTTCATATTCAGTATTAAACTTTTACTCTGCTGGTTCGAACAGCTCTGTTTGTACTGAACTTGTATTATAACATTTCCAAACATGTGCAAACATCTGCTTTCATTGTTAATATTATTCTTCTGAATTATACTTACACAGCATTAAAAAAAATAATAATATGGACCTGCTGTGTGTAGAAACTGCTGTGAATCCTAAAGACAGTTTAGTGTCACGTTCATCGATGTGTTAACCATTTATCTGTCAGAGGTTCATCTGGTCATCATGAAACCTCCAGAGCTCTGCTGCTGTTGTACCCACATTCTCACCAAACACTTCCCCTTCACTTCTCAGAATGAATGACTTCAGAGGTTCAAAGAGGAACAAACAGGTCTCAGACCACTAACACATCTGATCTGTGTTCTTATCAAGCTGCTAACAGCGCTCACTGTGGCAGTGTTAGCATGTTTCATTGCAATCATTAAGACTCAGATTCTAGTGTGTAAATAATTTGAGTCTTCACCCTATTTCATGTGTGCAGACAAACATCATCATAAACCTATTTTCTAATAAGAAACACAATGTACAGAAGAGCTGCGTTAATGTAAACACTCACCTCATCTAACAGTCTTCACACATTTAACTTCCTGTGTTCTTTTAATGATCAAGACAGTTTAAACTGTTGAACAGTCCTTTAAAGGAAAAACAGGGGAGTTTGCAAAAGAGATTAAAAACAAAAGTTATTAAATGTTAAAAAGGATTTAGCAAATGTTATATCTACATTAAGACAGAGGGGCAGATACAGATGAGTTCAGATCTGTATCATAAAGATTCAGTAAGAGGAGAGAAAAGGAGTGATGTCACTATGAGGAAGTGAGCAGGAAGTTGATGCTGTGTTCATCTCTGAGAGCAAGAACAGAGACTGAGAGAGACAGAGAAGCACGATGGCTGCATTCACATGGATTCAAATGTCTTCATTACTGATGCTGATGCTTCAGTTTAAAGGTAAGTGTACATAGAAACACATTCAATTAACAAACTGCATTATTATCACAAGTGTTATTTATTCTTCCTTTAACAGTCATGATTAACTTTTTGACTTGAGCTGACTCTTGGAAGCTAAAGTTGAAACTTGTGTTGTATTTAAAATAAACGTCACATTATAAACATAACACTCATATTCATAACATATTTGATGTTTCACATTTCTCTCTCTCTCTCTTTTTCTCAACAGGAACACCTGGACAAAATCAAACTGTCACAGCTGGACGTGGACATGTTGTTACTCTGCCTTGTAAAAATGTGATACAAGGTCAGCATAACTGTAACAGTACTACCTGGATCTTCAGTGATTCAACTAAAACACCAGCAGTAACAGTCTTTGAGTTTGGGCAGATTAAGGAAGCCAAACCTGAATCAGACAGACTGAGTGTTTCTGCAAACTGTTCTCTGGTTATAAAGAAGGTCACAGATCAGGATGTTGGTCGTTTTACCTGCAGACAGTTCAAAACAGCAACAGGATCACAAGAAGGTCCAGACTTTATGATTCATCTGTCTGTTATTAACAGTGAGTATTTACATCTTAATGTTTTCAGCTCAAACTGTCCTGTTAGAACAACAAACTGAAACACCACAATAATTATGATCACAGTGATGAAGTTCATTTTTCTATTGTTGCTTTTCTCTTACAATATCTCCATCTTCACCAGTGTGTGTACATGAGAACAATGATAAAGCATCTTGAACAGCTCTGTGTTGACATATGAACACTGTAGACTCACAGTTGAGTGTCTGTATGAAGATAAAGAGAACATATCCTCAGACATGAGACATCATCAAAAATGAGACTTGTTAGACTGTTAAACATCTCACCACTGTTCCCTCTCTGTTGTTGTTCACTTACTTTCAAGTCTTTTCTTACTGTCAGTGTCTTTAATGATGTTATTGTTTTTCTTTAGGTGAAGATGTGAAAACGACAAAATCAACAACAGTGAAGTTTACCACAAAAACATCATCGACAACAAAATCCACAACATCGACAATTAAAGTAGCCATGAAAATAACAAACATATGGACAACAAGAGAGGAAGTAAAGACATCAGGAGGTAGAAACTGAATCCCTCTTTTTGGTTGTCAGGTTCTTAGACAACAAGTTTACTATGTGTGGAAAAATTCAATGTTTAACATGTTTAATAATCTCTCCAGTTTGGTCAGAGTTTATCATCATTCCTGTGGGTTTAGTAACACTGTTAATCATTGTTGTGGTGATCATCAGATGGAAGAAAATTAAAGGTGAAAACATTCACAGATTAAAGTTTATGATAAGTTGACTCATAAGTAAACTCATCTTTTTTTCTCTTTTCAGAAACTAAAACACAATGTGGCAACAACACGGTGAGTTCAAATTCAGCCATGTCATCTATATCATCATCTATTAACTCTATAGTTTCATACCAGACTGAGCCTATAATTGGAGATTAAATATTGGTATTTCAGGAGTGGGACCATGCCTCCCAACATGCTCCTTCTGGTTCTCATGTATACAGTGGGGCAAAAAAGTATTTAGTCAGCCACCGATTGTGCAAGTTCCCCCACTTAAAATGATGACAGAGGTCAATAATTTGCACCAGAGGTACACGTCAACTGTGAGAG
The DNA here is from genome assembly GCF_057382185.1 of Mchenga conophoros. Lineage (NCBI taxonomy): Eukaryota > Metazoa > Chordata > Actinopteri > Cichliformes > Cichlidae > Mchenga > Mchenga conophoros. The sequence goes on from NC_140540.1 coordinate 22,130,180, forward strand.
ACAGAATGTGAAAAGAAAATCCATGAATTCACATGGTAGGATTTGTAAAGAATTTATTCGTAAATCAGGGTGGAAAATAAGTATTTGGTCACCTCAAACATGGAAAATCTCTGGCTCTCACAGACCTGTAACTTCTTCTGTAAGAAGCTTTTCTGTCCCCCACTCGTTACCTGTATGAATGGCACGTGTTTGAACTCATCATCTGTATAAAAGACACCTGTCCACAGCCTCAAACAGTCAGACTCCAAACTCCGCCATGGCCAAGACCAAAGAGCTTTCGAAGGACACCAGGAAAAGTATTGTAGACCTGCACCAGACTGGGAAGAGTGAATCTACAATAGGCAAGCAGCTTGGTGTGAAAAAATCAACTGTGGGAGCAATCATCAGAAAATGGAAGACATACAATACCACTGATAATCTCCCTCGATCTGGGGCTCCACGCAAGATCTCATCCCGTGGGGTCAAAATGATCATGAGAACGGTGAGCAAAGATCCCAGAACCACACGGGGGGACCTGGTGAATGACCTGCAGAGAGCTGGGACCAAAGTAAGAAAGGTCACCATCAGTAACACACTACAACGGCAGGGAATCAAATCCCGCAGTGCCAGACGTGTTCCGCTGCTGAAGCCAGTGCATGTCCAGGCCCGTCTGAAGTTTGCCAGAGAGCACATGGATGATACAGCAGAGGATTGGGAGAATGTCATGTGGTCAGATGAAACCAAAGTAGAACTTTTTGGTATAAACTCAACTCATCGTGTTTGGAGGAAGAAGAATACTGAGTTGCATCCCAAGAACACCATACCTACTGTGAAGCATGGGGGTGGAAACATCATGCTATGGGGCTGTTTTTCTGCCAAGGGGACAGGACGACTGATCCGTGTTAAGGACAGAATGAATGGGGCCATGTATCGTGAGATTTTGAGCCAAAACCTCCTTCCATCAGTGAGAACTTTGAAGATGAAACGAGGCTGGGTCTTCCAACATGACAATGATCCAAAACACACCGCCCGGGCAACAAAGGAGTGGCTCCGTAAGAAGCATTTGAAAGTCCTGGAGTGGCCTAGCCAGTCTCCAGACCTCAACCCCATAGAAAATCTGTGGCGGGAGTTGAAAGTCCATGTTGCTCGGCGACAGCCCCAAAACATCACTGCTCTCGAGAAGATCTGCATGGAGGAATGGGCCAAAATACCAGCTACTGTGTGTGCAAACCTGGTAAAGACCTATAGTAAACGTTTGACCTCTGTTATTGCCAACAAAGGTTATGTTACAAAGTATTGAGTTGTATTTTTGTTATTGACCAAATACTTATTTTCCACCCTGATTTACGAATAAATTCTTTACAAATCCTACCATGTGGATTCATGGATTTTTTTTTCACATTCTGTCTCTCACAGTTGAAGTGTACCTCTGGTGCAAATTACTGACCTCTGTCATCATTTTAGGTGGGGGAACTTGCACAATCGGTGGCTGACTAAATACTTTTTTGCCCCACTGTATATATGGGTTCCCCCAGTTCTACAGGCTGCTCGTTCTCATTTATGTGCCCCACCGTCCCTCCCCTTTTCAATTCTTTAACTTCTTTACTTCTGTTTTGTACATTGGGATCTGCCAGCCCTGGCAGCCACCGCCAGTCCCCTTTGAGGCCTTCCCCAAACCACTAAAACGCTGTCAAACCTAAAATGAGGGCGTGGGCCCAGCTAGTGAAATGATTTTCAACGATAAGTTCAGTGACATAAAGGTTCAAAGGTTCAAAGGAAGAAACAAGGACTGAGAAATACATTGAATTCATTGATTAAATATTCTTTAGATTAAATTTGTTGTTTACACTGAGCCGATTTTAAAAATAAAACTGTATTTTTTCAGGGACTGAGCTTAAACCCTGCAGATACTCAGTCTGGTCCAGGATCCAGTCAGGACACGGTGAGATCACACACTACTCCCAGTACAAAGTTAGTTTCAACAGAGAAGAGCAGAAACTGTGATGTGATGAGGACCTGACGCTGAACTTACCTAAACAGATGTGAAACAGACTCATTATAAATCCACATATTACTGAGCAGTCATTGTGTTGTATTCACTGTGCAGGCTGATGCTGATGATGGTGTTTCCTACGTCTCCATCAGTTTCACCAAGAAGTCCAAGAATAAATCCAGGGTAAGAATTTGATATTCATACAGATGGTGTTAGTAATAACTTCACCATTTTCAAAGCTCCTGTCAGGTTATGTCTTTAAGACATTTTTGTATTATTTTCTTAAAGTCCCGTGGTGATCATGATGATGATGATGGTGACACTGTGACCTACAGCACTGTGAAAGCTTCCTCTTCACCTGCTGGAATTTCCCCTGATCCCAACAACCTCTACTCCACCATCAATTACCCAAAGAAATAGGATGTTACTCACGCTAAGTTTTTTAACTAGATAGATAGATAGATAGATAGATAGATAGATTAGTCAAACATCAAGTTATGTGATTATGTTTACTTGAGAATACAAAGACTGCAGGATTACTTTTTCATACCACTGCATGTGCTCATAGATTCAGTGGATTACTTTGAACAAGGTGAACATTATTACGATGAATATTATTACATTAAAATTCACCTTAAGGTTTCTTAAATCGATTTAGGTCATTTACAAAACCGTTTTTAAGTAGAATATAAAAACAAGTAAACAAAAAACTAAACCAACACAAAACACAAAGTTACAAATAGTGTACTAGTGAAAATAACATGTCTGATTGCACATGCCTACTTTGTGTTAACCAGAATCCTTAAATAGTAGTTAGTATTTCAGGGCTCTGGTGATGTGTCTTACTATGCCGTGCTGACCTGCTTTCCACCTTCATGGTACAGTAAGAAGAATCTGAGCTTTTTAATGCATGCTAAACTTTTTGCTATAAATACACCAACACTGCAGCAGTGCTTTCAATGATATCCTGTGATTATTGGAGTCAATATAGTGAAATAAATGTATGGGTTAAAGTACACTTTGGTCTATGCACAGACAAAGTATGTGATGGAACAGCATGGTTAGCAGGTGACAGCAAATATTCAGACTCACATATGACAGTGTTAGATAAATGAAAATATTCTGCATGTTCATATAAATACATTAATGAAACACTGCACTAAGATTAACATTAAAAACTAGATCACAGTAGCGATCTCCCTACAACTGTTTAATTCTGGAGCAATTTGCACTAAAAACAGAACTGTGTAAATGTTAGACTTTTCATTAGGCTGACATTTAGTAGTAAGCAGTAAGTGTGAAGTATAAGTAAACTGTTTTCTTTTCTGATTTTTAATTTATGATTAATCGCTGATTGTACACCAAACTTTATGGTTCTTTTCTTAAATTCTTAAGGACAGTAAATTCAAGAAAAAATAACAGCAAACAGACATTTGTCACCAGCTGTCTTCATGAGAAGTTCACAGAAAGAAGAAGTGCATGATGTGTATGTGGTCAGCATTAGAGGGTTAAACCTGCACAGCTCTGCATATCCTCACCAAACCACTTCCCCTTCACAAAAAATACATACAAAAAAAGAGACAGGAAAGAAAAGGTTCAATGGGACCACCCATACATTTAATGGGTTTTGTTGGTTGTTTTTGTGCAGTACTCTTTCCTGGCATCGTTGTATTATACTCAATTGTATTTAGCATTTGTATTCTATTTTATTCTATTGTATGTAGTATTTTATTTTATTTTATTCTACTATGTACAGTTCTGCACAGTATCTTATTGATATCTTATTCCAGTGGGTTCTTTTTCTTCTAATTTTTCTATGTAACTTTGCACTGTCCACTGCTGTAACAAAACAAATTTCCCACGCGTGGGACTAATAAAGGTTATCTTATCTTATCTTTTTCCTAAATGCTAGCACTGGTGACATGTGCTGCACATTCCCTATTTTATCTTTTATGATGGAAAATATCTGCTCTATCTTAGTTATTGAGCTGGGAGAGGACATCAGTGACAGTAACTGATGTTTTATTACATAGTATGTTTTTTTTATTTTATTTTTTGCGGCCTGTCTGAGACCTCAGAGCTCAGTATCAGCAAGCATTTAATGTTCTCTCCAGTTATCCTTCCTGTTCTTTCATCTTCAATTTTAAATATTTAATTAATGGTTTGAACAGTTTTGTTTGTACTGACCCTTTTCTAAATAATGCATGAATGGCTCTCCTTACATTTCAGCTGTTATATGATTGGAAATTATACTCAGACAGCATTAAAAACAAGATAAAATGATCTAATATATGTCGAAATGTGTGAAACCTCAACATAGTATATTCTCACGCTCATCAGTGTCTTAACCATCTGTCAGAGGTTCATCTGGTCATCATGAAACCTCCAGAGCTCTGCTGCTGCTGTACCCACATTCTCACCAAAGCACTTCTGCTTCACTTCTTAGAAAACAACATCAACAAAAAATAAAAGACTTTAGAGGTCAACGAGGAACCAACAGGTCTCAAGCTACTAACACATCTCATTTAGTGCTCTTATCAGCAGTCACTGCTGCAGTATTACTGTTTCATTGTGAACAGTTAAATCAAATTCTGAGATTGAATCTTGATCTCTTTTTATGTGTGCAGGAAAACATCATCATGAACCTGTTTTCTAATAATAAACCAAACATACAGGAGACTTGGATTTATGCAACGACTTATCTCAACTAACAGTCTTCACACGTTTAACTTCCTCTATTCTATTGTTGGGGGATTCCAGCTTCATCTCCACAACATTACTGGCCTTGCTGGTCAGTTTATTGAGTCTGTTGGCATCTGTGACCCGTCACCTGATGCCCCAGCGTGCAACAGCATAGAGGATGGCACTGAGCATTGTCCGACAAATGTTGTAGGACCTCAGCTGCCTCAGAAAATAGAGACGACTCTGGCCCTTCCTGTAAAGTGCAATGGTGTTTTAAACCTAGTCCAGTTTATTGTCTATGTGTACTCCAAGGTATTTATAGTCCTCCACAATGTCCACATCGACCCCCTGGATTGAAACAGGGGTCAAGGGTTACCTAGTCTTCCTAAAATCCATGATCAGTTCCTTGGTCTTTGCCACGTTAAGCTGCAGATGATTCTGCTCACACCACGTGACAAAGGAATCGACCACAGCCCGGTACTCTGTCTCATCATCCCTGCTGATGCATCCAACAACCACAGAGTCATCAGAAAACTTCTGAAGATGGCAGGTCTCTGTGCAGTGGCTGAAGTCTGTGGTGTAGAGGGTGAAGAGGAAGGGGTAGAGTACAGTCCCTTGTGGTGCCCCTGTGTTGCTGATGACCTTGTCAGACACACAATGTGGAAGACGCACATATTGTGGTCTTCCTGTCAGGTAATCAACAATCCAGAGGCATCTATCTGCATCGCTGTTAGCTTATCACCCAGGAGGGTTGGCCTGATGGTGTTGAATCCACTGGAAAAGTCAAAAAACGTGACCCTCACAGTGCTCGCCGGCTGGTCCAGATGGGTGTAGACACAATTGAGCAAGTAGTTGATGGCGTCCTCAGATCCAAGGCGGGGCTGATAAGCAAACTGAAGGGGATCCTGATGTGGCCTGACTATGGGTCGGAGCTGGTCCAGGATGAGTCTTTCCAGAGTCTTTCGTCTCTGAGACTGTGTCATTTGTGAACGTGAGAGCAAGAACAGAGACAGAGACAGAGACAGGCAGTGAGGATGTGCTTTTAACTTTTTGACTTTAGGTGATTCTTGGAAACTAAAGTTGAAATTTAAATGTGTTGTATTCAAAATAAACTTCACATTATAAACATAACACTCATATTCATAACATTTGATGCTTCACATTTCTCTTTTTTTCTCAACTGAGGAACATCCAACTGTTCTTGAATCTTCAGTGATACAGTCAGCTCAGTAGCACTCTTTGAACGTGGGCAGATTAAAGAAGTTAAACCTGAATCTAACAGACTGAGTCTTTCTGCAGACTGTTCTCTGGTTATAAAGAAGGTCACAGATCAGGACGTTGGTTGTATTCACAGATTAAAGTGGATCATAAATAGAAATAGAAATTATGATGCTGTCCCAGCATGGTATCCACCCATGGGCAGGGCCTACAGCCTCCCTCACCTGGAGCTGATTCAGGCAACTAGGTTGGAGATGTAAGCTGCTCGCTGACACTCCTTCCTCGCCAGTTTGTCAACTACCCTATGTTGGTAACCAGGCCTCACACTTCATGCCAGTAAGTCTCAAGTGCTTTGCTTACTTGTGATCTTGTGTTCTAGTTGCTCCCGGGTATTCCACAACGCTGAACAACTCATCCTGGAAATCTGGTTCACCTGCCTGCCCTCCTGCCCTTACACTACCACGGAACCTTCCCCGCTCAGGACAGCCGACACACACCACCAAACCCACCCGGACCGCACCCCCTCTCCTTCAACACTTACATCAGCCACCTGCACATTAAGACGAAGATTTTCATAGTTCCCACCCTCTCCAGAACTCCTCATTGGCTAAGATTTTAACACTGCTCTCCTCTCTTCCCTTCCATATCGTACCTAATCACCAGCCCAGCTCCCGTTGCTTTCTTGGACCTGCCACCTTGCTTTATTCCTCTCTCCTAGCCAAGACCCCACACCCCATTTGTCAAGCCTTAAGCCATTGTAAATATCATCCTTGTGCTAGTTAATAAAATTTTTAAAACCTTTCCTCAGCCTCCACTTTGAGTTCTCTGCACATGGGTTTGGTTTTGGTACTCGGCCTCCGGGCCTTTTTGTGACAATATACCTGTATGTGCACTGTAGATATGATCTTGAATGATAGTTTACAGTAATTTATTATGTGTCTTGTTTGATGCCCGTATTCATTATTATGAACAAAATGTTGAATATTTTGGACTTTAGTAGTTGTTATAGTTTAGTCTCAGTTTTACTGTTGAATTTGTTCCCTTAGAGTTTCCTGTCATAGCTTTTTGTGCCAATTTTCTTATGCGAAGTTCATTCATGTGTCTGTTCCCACCTTTAGTTATGGTTCTCACTTCACTGTTTTATTGTCTTTGTGTTTAGTTTTACTAATCAAATTGTTTTTGATTATTTTCACCTACATCTCATCATCCAACTGCATCCACTTCCTGTAATCATGGTACCCTCATTTATAAGCATATAAGTCTTTATAAGTCTTTCCTTCAGTCTTTGTCTCAGTGTCTCTTATCCTGCCTGGGATTACTCAGTTGGTTTTGAACTCTGTTTATTCGTTTCCTGAACTTTGTATTTTGGACATTTTATCAGTGGAAATAAAGGCTTTTTAATGAGTCAGTCAGTCTTTTGTGTTCATTTTAGTCTGGAAACATGAACATAATTACTTTCTCTTCAGGTAAATGCAAATTCAGTGACTGCTAAAAGTACTAAAGGGTGTGTGTGTGTGTGTGTGTGGGGGGGGGGGGGGGATATTTTGAGTACACCTGAAACAGCCACAGTTGGACTGAAACTTATTGGAGAGAAGCTGCTTCTAGTTTAGTTCAGTAAGTGTCATCTACAGATTTCTGTCCACTGATATGAGGTTTAGTAGATGTGTACTCATTTAATCTATTTAAAAGGTTTTTAAATCATTAATTTAAAAGAAACAGGAAATGACAGCATTGTTGTCAGGTGACATATTAAATGCACAAACCAACACATGACACTCCAATAAAATAGCACTTCACTACCTTAGGATTAATAGAAACTCATTCAAAACCATGACAGTAGTGATCTCCCCACAATGATGGTTTAATTGTGGAGATATTACTACTAAATATCAGAAACATGTATTTTGTTAGATCTTCGACTAGGCTGACCCCAGTACTGAACACCTTGTGTAGTAAAGTGTAGTATAACTAAACTGTTTTCTTTTCCGGGCGCATTAGGAGACTGAGCTATAACAAACTGTTATTGTTCTTTTTTCCTAGTTTTTGCTGGGATGGACAACAAGGGCAAATAAACATTTGTTACCATCTGCCTTCATGAGAATTACACACAAGGGTTCATTACTCAAAGCTTTTCAACACAGTGCTCTTTGGCGCCATGTTGTGGACAAAAGCATGAAAAGCAGCTTGAATCTACAACTTGATATGAACTGCTTGATAGAGACTGCAGAGCTGAGTTTACAGCTTGTGTTTAATATCATGTGACAGTTCTGTGTGATATTGGGCTACCACTGTGGTGCTTTGAACGTGTATTTTTTGTGGGGGGAGGAGGGGATAACAATGTTATGTCTGTTTGATTAATAAATTTTTGATGAACAAACTTTCTTTGTTTGAACACGAGCCATCGTGTGTTCTCCCTTTGTTTGACATCTTGACATTTGAAAACATAACTGACAAAACAATCTTTATAATAATAAAAAAACACTCTTATAGTAGTTTGGGAGTATGCTTGTGCTGTGAGGTCCATGTGACTGCGTGGGTATGTAGCCTCTCCTTAGCTCTGGATTTAACCACCTTCTCTCTGTCTCAGTTGACTCTTGCTAAGTTCTCCATGTCACCTGTCTCATTTCACTGTGTTCAATAAAGTTTTGTTAAAGTCATCATCTTTCTGTCCATTTAGTCTGCTTTTGGGTCTACTACTGAATGAAAAATGACCTCATAGTGCCGTATCACCCCATTAGATCTCTTTGCTGTCAGACTGCGGGCTGACGTGGTTCCAAGAGTATCTAGAATGGGAGGTCAGAATGGGAGAATGGGAGTGGTCATTGCTGCAATATTATCTTGTTTCCTTGCGAACATTAAGACTGAAATTCTGGTGTGTGAAGAATTTGTATCTTGACCTCTTTTCATGTGTCCTGAAAAAACCCAGCATGAACACTGTTTTCTAATAATAAGTCAACATGTAAACAATAGCTTCATTAATGCCACACTTACCTCATCTAACAGTCTTCACACATTTAACTTCCCCGTTTCTAGTGTTCATCACAAATTTTTCCATTGTTGTACAGTCCGTTTAAAGGGACGACAGGGGAGTCTGCAAAAAAGATTAAATATAAACGATAAAATTTAAAGATAATATTCATTTTGTATGTACACTGGGAGAGAGATGGAGCTAAGGATGGTTAAAAGCTATGAAGTGAAATAATTCATTCAGCAACACGAGACAAAAGGAGTGATGTCACTATGAGGAAGTGGGAAGGAAGTTGATGCTGTGTTCATCTCTGAGAGCAAGAACAGAGACTGGGAGAGACAGAGAAGCACGATGGCTGCATTCACATGGATTCAGATGTCTTCATTACTGATACTGATGCTTCAGTTTAAACGTCACACATTCAGTTGATAAAGTTCATTATTATCACAAGTGTTGCTTCCTTATTCTTCCTTTAACTCAGACAGTCTAGATGTACCTCCTGACTTTAGCTGACTCTTGGAAACTGAAGTTAAGCCTAAATAAGTTTTGTATTTAAAGAGCAAAGAGAGTTTTGGGCATTTCAATAAGGAGAGATAACTTGAAATAACTGAACATGATTTATTTAGATAGATAAATTAATGTATTTGGCGATTAGACTCTGATAACCCATGGCAGAAGCTCTACACATGGTTATTTTATCATTTAGCTCTGAGAGTAGAATTCGTAAGATTTTTGGTTTTCTTTTTTTTTTTTGCTTGTCCCATTTGGCTCTTTTGCCATCAGAATTATTGTCTAAAGGCAAAGAAAGATGCCCAACGGATTTACTTTACTAAATGGACCTACCCAGCCTTGCCATAATGGTGTATTTGATTTTATTTTCACTTGTTAAATATGGGACAGACTTGACTGGGGAAAAGAAATGGGAGAAAGAAAGGGAAATACACTGTTTGCTGCTACAACTACACATGTTTCTTTTCCAACTATTTATTTATGAGTGACTTATGTATGTATGTATGTATATATATATATATATGTATGTATGTATGTATGTATGTATGTATGTATGTATATATATGTATATATTGTACTATTCTTAGTTAGTGTATTGTCTGTCTTGTCTTAATGTTGGTTTAAAATGGAGCACTGTAACAAAAAATAATTTCCCCCAGGGATCAATAAAGTATTCTAATTCTGATTCTGATTCTGAAATAAAAACAGTGGAGAGGAGGGACGGGGATAAAGGGCAAAAAACAAAAAACAACAAAATAAGCAGTGTTAAGATTCAAAGTTGAGGAAGGAGAGTACACACCACCCATGGTCCAGAAGGTCTTTGGTCAAACAATGATTTTAATGAACACACGTGTGGGAAGACAACTCTGTACGCAGACAGGAAGTAGTCTTCGACTTAATCAAAGCATGAACAGATATTTTATAGCATCAGGGTTTATTTACTGACGCCCCTTCATGCGTCACCGGTACATTTTATACATAGATCAGATCAACATCATCATGACTTTTCACCCAGAAAATCATCTTCTATTTTCATGGCTTGGTACTTTCCGTTCTTATCTTAAAATGAATTGTTCCTCTTTCTTGCCGAGACAACAAGGACGGTTCCTCTAAATAAATTTAACTCTATGTGTGTGTGTCACGACCTCACATGCTCTTTGTGTCACCTCTTCACCTACTGTCTGTGTCTCGTCCTCAAATGCTCTTTCTCAATTCACCTGTTGCACTTCTGACCTTTTACCAGACCAGAAGCTCACTGAGACTATGTGTATGTCTTCTACTAAATAAATGTTTTAACCAAGAACCTCTACTAAAACCTTAATATAAAATGATCTGATATATAAGTGTTTTGTAAGCATGTATTGCAATTCCTTCTATGGCTCCAAGTCACTTGCACAATAGATTGTCCGAACATCGCGCCGAACAAAGCTTCCGACCCCCAATTAATTGACCGAGCTCCAACTCTTTAATAAGCACAGATATGCATTGTGTATAAAATAGTCATAACTGCTTAAGGCCTTCTTAAAGCTATCTGTTACATTGTTAAAGCCTCGTCTTAGCCTGCGGCTCAAAATAACTATCTGCTTTCACTTCTGCATACAACTTCCTGTCAGCCTGCAACTCAGTCTTTCTGAAAGAGACACTGTTTAACCCCTGAATGCAATATAAACTCCAGATTTTTATTATTAATGCAATGGTAATGATGACAATTATTTAACAATAGCAGTAAAATAATTTCCCTGCTCCACACTCCCTCTCACGACCTCTGGAACACCAGAGGTCGCAATACATTGTGGTTCAGCAGGCCTCGAGATCTCCAGGATCCTCGCCCCTCCTGTGGTCGCCGAGATCTTCTGCAAAGGAAACAAAACACCTTTTCTTGCATCTCCCTAACTTATCCTTTTTGGGACTCTTTAATCAAAAGCATGATCCTAATTATGCTCTTAACTTATTGACTTGTATTTATGTATATTCTTCAACGTTCCTCATCACTTTAAACTCTTTAAGCCCTGCTTTCACGTCCAGTTGCTCGCTCTACTTTCCCTTATCTGATCATCAACATCCTGTGCACAAATTGTCGCTGCTGCAAGTTCCTCTACTCCAAAAGAAAACAACCACTTTAATCAATTAAGTTTAAGCATATAAGCAATTACTCCTGTATACATTTCATCATAGCTAAATGCTGCCTTGAAACAACTCCTATGTGTTAACACTAACTTCATTTTAAAACCTCACATTTCCTATGTTATCACCTGTTTTTGGTATAGCCTTTTTTATTTCATTTGCTCCCTTTAATGTAACAATACCTTCTAATTCTAATTTATCAGACTTAACCAAAATATATGCTTTCCTTACTCTTTAGTCCTTCTTTAAGTTCAGTCAAAAAGCTAAATGAATTTAGGGCCTTTTGCCTGGAATCAATACTGTCATGTGTGTTTCTTAACTCTGTGTCTGTAAGCGTGCAATCCTTCAATAACTTCAATAACTCATATCAAAAAATGCAATATGTATAAAAATCATTTCTATTTATAAGCTCCCCCTTTATCCTAAAAATACCTCCTATGTAATATCTGTATGTATAAGCCTACATTATAACCACTACTTCTAGAAATCAAAAAGAAATCAAAGCTGTTCTACTCCTTCAACCCTCACTAATTTTCCCTCTAAGACTCATTCACAGCTTTGAAAAACCGGCATTGTATCTTCTAAACAGGATTCAGTTCTGTCTTGGTCCTGGGCCATGTTGGCCCAGTATTCTTGGTTCCTTGTATTTTCGCTCCTTATTTAGGCCAGGTTTTCTGAGGTGTCCTGTTGTGGTGTTCCCTAAGTGTTTTTTCCCTTTGTGACTCTTACCCCCTTGTGCCCCTCTGTGTATTTATGAGCTCTCGTCTCTCTTTGTGTTTATTCCATGTTTTCCCCAGCCTGTTATGTCTGTGTTCTCCCCGTGCTCTCTCTCCTCCTGTCTGAACCTCTGTGTACTTCCTGTTTTACTTTGACAGTCTCTCGTCAGTATGCGTAATATTGTGTTCACTCCTGCCCTGTCTCGTTATGTTTATCAGTGTCACCTGTGTTCCCCACCTGTGTGTAATCTCCCTGTGTTCTCTGGGTGTATTTAAGTTGTGTCTTCTGTTATGGTAGTTGCTGGTTTGTCTGTGTTGTTTCCCCTCGGTCTCCCTGCGTCTCTTGTGTATTTCAAAAAATACATATATTACATTATTGTGCAGCACGTAATATCGACAGCACACAGTGTGCTTTGAGGTAGGAGCCAAAAAGGGTGTAGTTTGTGTGTGTGAGCACCCGTGTGTACACCTGTGAGCATGGACGCGCTTGTATTTAAAAGGTTCCTTCCTGTAATGATCTGCTGGAGGGTGTGAGCCACAGCCCCGTCCTCCAGGGCATGAAGCAGGTATAGAGGAGATCAAAACTCCAGACATCCAGAGTGCCAGAGTGACCGGCGGTGGGGGAGATAGGCCTCCATACCTTGGAGGGCCTGAGATGTCCCCAGAGAGGTGGCGTCTGATACCCAACCTGACATATAGACACAGACATACAGGCACACACAGATACAGACATCCATTCCCACCCTCATGCTCTCATATGCACTTTACTCAACACTCACCCAACGTGGAGACAAACATAGAGAGACACTGTATTTTTGAGATTTTTGGTTTTCTACTTTCCTTGCTGGTTATTAAGCTAAGGCTGATGATGTTTAGTGTACAACAAAAGGTAGAAGACCAAGATCAGAAAAACATGTTCATCACTGCTCTTTACATTTCTTCTTTTGTAGTTGATTGCTAGTCTTTATTCCTCATTTTTATCTCTGGTCTTTCTTGTTGAGCTGCAGTAACTGATGTTATGGTTGTTAGCACCCCCTCTGCTAGGGGACAGGAGGGGAGTAACATACACGAACCCTCACACGAAAACTGAGTAAAATAAAAGGTTTTATTGCAAACTTCAAACAAATGACAGACAGAGCTGTTCAAAAGACCACTGGGCGACCAATTAACATGTAAAGCATTAACACAGGAAAAAAAAGTAAAAGTTAAGGGTTAACTAAGGCAAGCTAGCATCACAAAACTCACATCAAACTAAGTTCAACCATATACAGGGTTTAACAAACAAAGTTCAAAAAGAGAGGCGGGTGAGGAGGACACGGCACAGCAGCAGCCCTGTAGCGTGAAGGCTCTTCAGCCTTTTATAACTGCAGATGGACACAATCAGCCACTTATTGGCTCTTGGAGTATCATGGCATCCCCAGGTAGCCAATCACCTGCATGGACTGTCACACTTCAGTCTGCATAGAAGAGGGCCGGCACAGGTCTCCAAGTAACCAATCATCCACGAGTCCTAGCATGTTTGGATTTGCTTGAATAAAAAAAGGCAGTCTCGCTCCCTTCGAGGCTCAGGGCCATAACATGGCCTATATTATAACTTTAATGTTATCTGTAACTATTTTTCTTTGATTTGGGGGTATGAAAATAAATCAAAAAAGTCAAAAGTATTTGAGATTTTATTGTATCTTTTGCGGCGCTTTCTCTCTTTGGCATCTCACACACATCTGATCCATGAACCTCAGACCACAGTACAAAAAACTATTATTGTCTCCAGTCTGACTTCCTGTTCATCTTCAGTATTAAATCTTTACCCTGCTAGTTTAAACAGCTCTGTTTGAACTGAACTCTAAACAGTCTTTTCTAAATAACATATAAATATATCTCCTGTGATATGTTTATATATAATTGCAAATTATACCCATATTGCATTAAAAAATTGGATTAAAGGATGAGCGATGTGGGGAAAAAGTGTGAAACTTAAAGACAGTTCAGTCACACACTTGTAGATGTGTCAGAAGTTCATCCGGTCATCATGAAACTTTTCGAGCACTGTTGCTGTTGAACCCACATTCTCACTAAAACACTTCCTCTTAACTACTGAGAAAAATTAGAAATAACAGGTATCTGACCACTAACACCTCTCATCTGTGTCCTTGTGACTGGTGCAGTCACCACTGTTAGAGCTGCTAACAGTGGTGACTGCACCAGTATCAGAACCTTCACATGATTCATGTATGCAGACAGACATCACCATGGAAACTGTTTTCTAATAATAAACCAAATGTACAGAAGAGCTGCATTAATGTCAACACTTACCTCATCTAACGGTCTTCACACCTTAAGTTCCTCTATCCTGTTATTGATTATTTTCTACTGATGTAGAGTCCTTGGTGATACGAGAGTCTGCAAATTACATTGAATATAAAAGTTAAAATAAAGTTCTTCACTTATTTAATATTTACATTTGGAGAGAGGGGGTAGGTAAGGAAACACCAAAGTTAAAAACTGAAATAATTCAGACACAGAGGAAAAGAAAAGGAGTGATGCCACTGTGAGGAAGTGAGCAGGAAGTTGATGCTGTATTCGTCTCTGAGACTGTCTCATTTGTGAAGGTGAGAGCAAGAACAGAGACTGAGAGAGACAGAGAAGCACGATGGCTGCATTCACATGGATTCAAATGTCTTCATTACTGGTACTGATGCTTCAGTTTAAAGGTAAGTGTACATAGAAACACATTCAATTAATAAACTGCATTATTATCACAAGTGTTGCTTCTTTTTCTTCCTTTAACTGAAACAGTCATGATTAACTTTTTAACTTTAGCTGACTCTTTAATACAAAAGTTAAATCTTAAACTTGTGTTGTATTTAAAATAAACTTCACATTTTAAACATAACACTCATATTCATAACATATTTGATGTTTCACATTTCTCTCTCTTTTTCTCAACAGGAACAACTGAGCAACATCAAACTGTTCAAACTGTCACGGTTGAACGTGGACATGATGTTACTCTGCCTTGTAACACCTCGTTACAAGGTCAGCATAACTGTAACAGTACTACCTGGATCTTCAGTGATTCAAGCACCACAGTATCACTCTTTGAGTTTGGGCAGAATAAAGAAGCCAAACCTGAATCAGACAGACTGAGTCTTTCTGCAGACTGTTCTCTGGTTATAAAGAAGGTCACAGATCAGGATGTTGGTCCTTACACCTGCAGACAGTTCAAAACAGCAACAGGATCACAAGAAGGTCCAGACTTTGTGATTGATCTGTCTGTTATTAACAGTGAGTATTTACATCTTAATGTTTTCAGCTCAAACTGTCCTGTTAGAACAACAAACTGAAACACCACAATAATTATGATCACAGTGATGAAGTTCATTTTTCTATTGTTGCTTTTCTCTTACAATATCTCCATCTTCACCAGTGTGTGTACATGAGAACAATGATAAAGCATCTTGAACAGCTCTGTGTTGACATATGAACACTGTAGACTCACAGTTGAGTGTCTGTATGAAGATAAAGAGAACATATCCTCAGACATGAGACATCATCATGAGACTTGTTAGACTGTTAAACATCTCACCACTGTTTCCTCTCTGTTGTTGTTCACTTACTTTCAAGTCTTTTCTTACTGTCAGTGTCTTTAATGATGTTATTGTTTTTCTTTAGGTGAAGAGTCGGCAACAACAAAATCAACAACATCACTGACAACAGCATCAAATAATCAATCAGCAGGTCGAGACTGAATCTCTTTTTTATTAAAGTCAAATATTTATATATTTATAATTATTTATGTATTGTATTTCAGACTGGCTCTTAACTGTGTGTGGAGAGATTCAGTGTTTTGTTTTACATGTTTTAAATCTTTCCAGTTCAGTTGTGGTTTACTGACATCTAAAGTCAAATCATTAACCGTACGCTCTGTGTTTCTTTTAGATTCAGGTAAAGACTCGGAAATAGCAACATCAACAACAGTGAAGTTCACCACAAGAAAATCAGCAACAGAACCAACAAACATATGGACAACAAAAGAAGAAGTAAAGACATCAGAGGGGACACTGACACCAAATAATCAACCACATGGTAGAGACTGAATCTGTCTTCTTTGGAAATTTTAATGTCAGACTGAGTCTTGTCTGTGTGTGGACAGACCGTTCTCACTCCCGAGGCATAATATACTTACGATTTGTCATGTCTCAACCCTAACCATAACCTTATCCCTAACCTTAACCACTTTAATGACGTTAGATAGTGTTTTCCAAAGTGATTTAAGTAAAATGAACGTACATGTGTAGATTCATTTCAAACGGTTCTCAAGTTTCCTCATTTTTCCGATCTCGTAATATAGGGACATGTTGGGTACCCGGAAGTGTGATATACTGACGATTTGTCACCTAGCGTAAAATGTTAGGCTTTGGGGGCGAGAACATGTTGGTGTGCAAGAAATTCATTGTTTAACACATTTTAATAATCTCTCCAGTTCAGTCAAGGTTTATCGTCATTCCTGTGGGTTTAGCAGCACTCTTAATAATTGTTGTTGTGATCATCAGATGGAAGAAAACTAAAGGTGAAAACACTGACAGATGAACATTTAACATCATAAGCAGAATGAAGGAAATAAAATGTTGAATTCTTTGATTTCTAATGTGGAAGTTCAACTATTTTTTTTCTCTTGTCAGTAAACAAAACACAACAGAGCGACAACATGGTGAGTTTAAATCTCCAGATAACAAGTTCTCTTTCACCAATGTTCTTTTCATCATCGTCTTTAGACTCTATAGTTCCACACCAGACAGAGACTCTAAATAACTTAAAGTCAGCTGGAAAATACTTTGAATCAGTTCCTCCTTGAAACAGTTTTGTTAATTCAGTATTATTTTGGTCACAAACTGTATTTTTGCAGCGACTGAGCTTAAACCCTGCAGACACTGAGTCTGGTCCAGGAACCAATCAGGAGACCAGTGAGATCTCTCAGTACTCCCAGTACAAAGTTACACTCAGTGTTATGTTTAGTTCAACAGAGAAGCTGAAAATGAATTTACTTCAATAGATGTGAAACAGTCCCATCATGAATTCACATACTGAGCAGTTTTTATATTGTGTTCACTGTGCAGGCTGATGCTGATGATGGTGTTTCCTATGCTTCCATCAGCTTCACCAAGAAGACCAAGAATAAAGCCCGGGTAAGATTTTGGTATTTACATTGATGATGTTAGCAGTAAGTTTGTGATTTTTAAAGCTCCTGTCAGTTTATTTATTAAATAACATCTTATAATATTTTTTCATATAGGCTTGTGGGGATGATGATGACACTGTGACTTACAGCACTATGAAAGTTCCCTCCTCACCTGCTGGACTTTCCACTGATCCCAGCGATCTCTATTCCACCATCAACAAACCAAAGAAATAGGGTGTTACTCATGAAATGTTTCTAGTTGTTTTTTCTGGATGCTGCATGAATGCTTTGATCATAGAGTAACTTCCTGTTTGTTCTTTTTATAGTAACATATATGGTATAATACTGGGTGTATTTGTGCTGGGGTAACAATGGTTATGCTACAGAATTGCTCATTTTAAGATCTCCATTGTTAATGTAGTCTAGTGATAGTTACCTTTATATCAAATTAGATATCCACACAGAATATTGTTATTAAACTTTTATTCATTTGCTGTGTGCCATTTTTAACAATACAAAAAGGGCCATAAAACTAGGCTTGAGAGGTGTATCTCACTGTATCCATGACGATATTAAACTTCCTGTTTGTGACATCTTAAAAACATGACAGCAAAAACACTTAATAGTCAACTTAATTTCACTTTTCAGACCCTTTCAAAACAAAAGAAAAAAGAATAGTGTTGATAACATGTCTGATTGTGCACACCTAGTTTTAAAGATTAGTGTGAACCAAAATCCTAAAGTCGTGCATACTGCTTGTCGGCTTTGATGCTAACAGGCTAACTTTCTTACTGCGCTGTGCAGACTTGCTTTCCAGTTTCTTGGTAAGTAGAGTTTGAACTTTTCTAATTTGTGCTAAACTTTCTGTTATGAATATAATTCCATGTCCATTGCAAATATGATCTGTGTTGTTGGATGATATAGGTTAAAGTAGCTTAAAATCCATCTTTTAAGCTGCTTTCAGTGATTATTCTAAAAATAAATAATGAGTATTTTGGAGTCATTGTTATAATTTAGTCTTAGTTTTAGAGTTTCATTTGCTCCATCAGTGTTTCCTGTATTTTCCTCTTGTATCAGCTCCCCATGTTAAGTTCATTCATGTGTTTACATTTCCCCATTTAGTTTTGATTGTCTCCTGTTTTTTTTTTTTTTAGATATATATTTTCTTGTCTGGTTATCCAGCTGTATCAATGTCCAATAATTACCCTCATCTACATTTAGCATTGTCTTTCCTTCAGACTTTGTCTTAGTGCTCGTTATTCTCCCTGTCAGTTCCCAGTTGATTTTAGACTCCTTTTTTATTCTCTCATGGGACTTTTCATCAGTTGAAGTAAAGGATTGCTTTTCATTAAATCAACCTTTGTTTGTTTTCCTTAGAAGTATGCAGAAAGATGAAGCAGTGCATTATATGTGTGTGGTCAACATTAGAGGGTTAAACCTCAAGAGCTGCTGTATTTTTACCGAAACACTTCTTCTTAACTTCTCAGAAAGAATGACTTCAGAGGTGGAATTGGAAACCAAAAGGTCTCAGACCACTAACACATTTCATCTGTGTTCTCACCTCACAGCTAACAGTGGTCACTGCTGCAGTGTCATCATGTTTCATTGCAAACTTCAAGACTAAAATTCCGACGTGTAATAAGTTTAAATCTTGACCTCTTTTCATGTGTGCAGACAAACATCACCATGAACATTGTTAATCCAAACACTTAACTCATCTAACAGTCTTCACACACTTAACTTTCTCTAATCTGTTGGTAGTCAAGACAACATCAAGACAATCATGTCAATAGATGACAAAGGGAGCCTGCAAAATGCATTGGATATAAAAGTTAAAATATTAGAAGTTTTTCACTTAGCTAACATCTACAATAGACAAAAGAAGGCTCAGATGCTTAAAAGCCATGACATATAAGCTTTGGATATAAGATCAGAAGTAAAGACATCAGAAATGACACTGACAACAGCAACAAACAATCTACCAGGAGGCAGCGACGCTCACTCTTCTTTTGACGACAAAAAGGTGAATATCACACTGACACTTGATCGTGTTTGTGTGGAGAAATTCAGTATGTTTAAAAAATTCCACTTCAGCTGTGGTTTACTGGAGTCTGAGTCAGAAGAAGGTCAGAAGAGCTCTTAGATTCACATCTAGACACTCACTACAATAAGAACTCCTCTCCTCTTTTTTCAGTATTATTACCTCCTTTTAAATCCCATTTATCAGTGTTTAATTAGAAAGGTCACTCTGGGGCAAACACGACGTCCAGCTGCTCTGCACTGAGTAAAGAAGGTGCACTTCTTTGTTTCATGCAGATTATTGCAATGATGTTATGATATATTGAGCAGGCAGCTGCCCAAGTTAACTGTGACTATCACCAGTTAATGTGGGCGTGTTTCCTAAATCAGCGGCAGGGGTTAGTGAACAGGATGTGAATAGGATGTATGTAGGCAAACTCAAGAATCCAGCGAGCTGAATGGTAGTTTGTGAGAAACACAGAGTTACGAACTGAAGTGGAAGACAATTTATTTTTTATATTACAATTATTTTATTGTAGTAAAAAAACGTAGTAATTAATTTTAGTTGACACATATCGATTTGTTTCTCCTAAATTGTTAAGTGTTGATATTGTTACAATATGTTAAATTATATTGTGTACAAAACCATTTTGATACAGTAGTTAAAACACACAGACTGCCTGCAGCCGTTATGGGCTATAGAGGGATAAATGCATTTCTTTACCCAGTGTGATTCCAAATTATAATAGGACAGCAAGTACCTGCTATGTGGTAACTAATGGTGGGAAACCTAAAGACAGTTCAGTCACACACTCAAGGATGTGGTAACCATTTATTTATCAGTGGCTCATCTGGTCATCATGAAACCTCCAGCGCTCTGTAGCTCTTGTACCCACATCACCAAAGCATTTCCCTTTCACTTCTGAGAGAAAAAATGACTTCATAGGTGCAATAAGACACCAACAGGTCTCAGATCATTAACACATTTCATCTGTGCTTTATTAAGCTGCTAACAGTGGTCACTATGAGGAAGTGAGCAGGAAGTTGATGCTGTGTTCATCTCTGAGAGCAAGAACAGAGACTGAGAGAGACAGAGAAGCACGATGGCTGCATTCACGTGGATTCAAATGTCTTCATTACTGATGCTGATGCTTCAGTTTAAAGGTAAGTGTGCATAGAAACACATTCAGTTAATAAACTGCATTATTATCACAAGTGTTACTTCTTTATTCTTCCTTTAACTGAGACAGTCATGATAAACCTTTTGACTTTAGCTGACTATTAGAAACTAAAGTTGAATCTTAAACTTGTGTTATATTTAAAATAAACTTCACACTATAAACATCACACTCATATTCATAACATATTTGATGTTTCACATTTCTCTCTCTTTTTCTCAACAGGAACAACTGAGCAACATCAAACTGTCACAGCTGGACGTGGACATGATGTTACTCTGCCTTGTAATAATGTGATACAAGGTCAGCATAACTGTATCAGTACTACCTGGATCTTCAGTGATTCAAGCACCACAGTATCACTCTTTGAGTTTGGGCAGATTAAAGAAGTCAAACCTAAATCAGACAGACTGAGTCTTTCTGCAAACTGTTCTCTGGTTATAAAGAAGGTCACAGATCAGGATGTTGGTCGTTACACCTGCAGACAGTTCAAAACAAAAGGAGGATTACAAGAAGGTCCAGACTTTAACATTCATCTGTCTGTTATTAACAGTGAGTATTTACATCTTAATGTTTTCAGCTCAAACTGTCCTGTTAGAACAACAAACTGAAACACCACAATAATTATGATCACAGTGATGAAGTTCATTTTTCTATTGCTGCTTTTCTCTTACAATATCTCCATCTTCACCAGTGTGTGTACATGAGAACAATGATAAAGCATCTTGAACAGCTCTGTGTTGACATATGAACACTGTAGACTCACAGTTGAGTGTCTGTATGAAGATAAAGAGAACATATCCTCAGACATGAGGCATCATCAAAAATGAGACTTGTTAGACTGTTAAACATCTCACCACTGTTTCCTCTCTGTTGCTGTTCACTTACTTTCAAGTCTTTTCTTACTGTCAGTGTGTTTAATGATGTTATTGTTTTTCTTTAGGTGAAGAGTCGGCAACAACAAAATCAACAACATCACTGACAACAGCATCAAATAATCAATCAGCAGGTCGAGACTGAATCTCTTTTTTATTAAAGTCAAATATTTATATATTTATAATTATTTATGTATTATATTTCAGACTGACTCTTAACTGTGTGTGGAGAGATTCCGTGTTTTGTGTTACATGTTTTAAATCTTTCCAGTTCAGTTGTGGTTTACTGACATCTAAAGTCAAATCATTAACCGTACGCTCTGTGTTTCTTTTAGATTCAGGTAAAGACTTGGAAATAGCAACATCAACAACAGTGAAGTTCACCACAAGAAAATCAACAACAGAACCAACAAACATATGGACAACAAAAGAAGAAGTAAAGACATCAGAGGGGACACTGACAACAGCATCAAATAATCATGAACATGACGGTAGTAGCTGAATCTCTCTCTTTGTGTGCAATCTTGACAGACATCTGTTTTGTTTCCATGACAGACAAAAAATAAATAATATTAATAATATATTTTTAAACACATTTACTTGACTTTTATCCTTTCCATTGTTGGTGTTTATTTATAATTTAGAATAAATACTGTAGCTAAAAACTCCACAGTGCAAAAGAACACTCAAACCTCATCACTACATGTTAGAAAATTGATTGTTTTTAAAACATTTGAAATATTTTGAGTTTTGCACTGAACAAAAAGTTGAAGCCAAAATATTTTTGCTCATTTTCAGATTGTCTGTATTTGCTGAGATGCATCTTTGTGTCTGTGGGTTTAGCAGCACTCTTAATATCTGTTGTTACAGTCAACACGTGGACAAAATCTAAAAGTGAGAAAGTTCACAGATGAAACTTTATACATAAAAAGCTTTGAGTTTTACTGTTTGCTCTATAATTTTTTTGTTTTGTCTTTTCAGGACACAAAACACAGATTGAAGAAAACACTGTGAGTCTGAACACTCAATAGTATGAGGTGCCGTAAGGGACATTATTACTGAAACGCACGCACACACTCCACTGAAAACCAAGGCATTTCAGTTGAACAGGAAGTTGTTTCCTGACAAGGAAACTGAAGGGAAAAGTGGTAGATTTCAAACAAACCACTACACAGATGTCTACTCAGCAACCTGTTAGTAGCTTAAGTGAAGCAGCTGCATTACTTAACAATATATTAGCTTTAGCATAAGTCAAAATTTAGAATAGCAGGAGACGGGCAATATCCTGGTTAATTATTTGCTGTTTGTCTTTTTTGGCAAAGAAAAAAATATCTTAAAATCATTAATAAAACCACGGAGAGAAGGCTCAGCGTTCCTCCATTTAGCACAATGGATATAATATGTACTCAAAAGTATGGTGATGTTAATAATGTCTGAGACACCCAACGCTAGATGATCTATATAAAAAAAAAGTACATGATGTAATTCAAATGGTTGCACATCATTAATTTTGAGGGAAAACCTATTTTTAAAGTCGCACCAAAAGCACTGTGTGATAGGACATAGAAAAAAAAGATGATCTATGGTTTCATTTTCATCAGTACAAAAAGAACACTGACCCACCTCAAAGCCAAATCTCTTTTTTTTAGAAATTCTGCCACTGGATTAATTTTGTTTATGACTTTAAAGTGTGTTTCTTTAACTTTAGGTAGAATAGGCTATTTCATAAATTTCAAGAATGCTTAATCCAGTGTATCTGAAATAACTAAATTAGATCCATGCCATGTAACCATTCTGTCATAACTATGAAATATTTTGTCTTTGAAGAAACAACTAATACATTTATTATTGCATTTTTATCAAACAACTGACATTGTCCTAGCAATAAATTAGAAAGCACTGATGAAAAATTATTGTACATCATAAAGTTTTTGATCAAATGAAGCAGAGGCAGTGGGATCAGTTTACAAATTAGATACAACTAATTTTATCTTTCAAAAAAAATAGATGTATCATCTGCAAATTGACTTATTTTGAAGTCTTTATTAAAAATTGATATTCCTTGTATGTCGTTAGAATTCTTGATTAATAGTTTTAACAGTTGAGTTGCCAATATAAAAAGCTTAGGGGAAATAGGACATCCTTGCCGAATTCCGCGTTGCACCTTGAATTCATTCCTGGATTCAAGGAAGCTAATATATTGTTAAGTAATGCAGCTTCTTCACTTAG
Source organism: Mchenga conophoros (assembly GCF_057382185.1). NCBI lineage: Eukaryota > Metazoa > Chordata > Actinopteri > Cichliformes > Cichlidae > Mchenga > Mchenga conophoros. The sequence continues at coordinate 22,153,850 of NC_140540.1, forward strand.
GCTACTAGCACAGCGGTCCCCAACCCCGGTCCCTGAACCGGTACCGGTCTGTGAGTCGCCACCGGGCCACAAGAGTTGAGGCTTGAGTTTGACATTCGTGGTTTTCAAGGTTTTTATCATTTTTTAATCGTTATTTTTATATCGCTTATATTGTTAACTGTTTCCCTGGGTCTTTTCCCATGTGTAATGAATAAACCTTCTTTCTTTTTTTTGGTACTGGTTTTATTTTATTGTATTCATCCACGGCACCTTAACGGCCGGTCCGTGAAAATATTGTCGGCCATAAATGAATGGTCCGTGGTGCAAAAAAAGGTTGGTGTATTTAATTAATTCATTATGGCAGTCCTGGCGTTCCATATACTAGCAGGTTGCTGAGTAGACATCCTTGTAGTGGTTTGAAATGTACCACTTTTCTATCAGTTTCCTTGTCAGGAAACAACTTCCTGTTCAGCTGAAATGCCTCGGGTTTCAGTGGAGTGCGTGAGAGCGTTTCAGTAATAATGTCCCTTACGGCACCTCATATTGCTGAACCTGTATTCACATGTATGTCTGAGCTGTGTATGGGCTTGAACAGCTCCATCTACTGACATAATGAGGTATAACCTCAGTACGCAACATATAATAATGTATACTTTATTGATCCCCGTGGGGAAATTTGTCTCTCTGCATTTAACCCATTCACCCAGTGAAGCAGTGGGCAGCCACCAATCAGGCGCCCGGGGAGCAGTGTGTAGGGTCAGACTCTACAGATCAACACCTTCAACATCGACCCAGCACAGAAATGACTCCACTGATGTTTAAAACATTTAACTTTTGATTTTTCTCATATTTACAAACCAAAACCTTATTTTCTGTGCGGTTATCTTTATCTAACAAGACAATTCACTTCAAATATTTTATATGGTATACACCTTTGTTTTTCCTCATTCAGCTCTGAGAGTAAAATTCACAAGTTGTTTTTATTTTATTATATTCTGTGCACAGTTAGAGGTAACACACTGAGATACTGTCATGGCCTCTGCCAAGCAATAAATTAACCGAATTTCCGTTCAATACTGCCATGTACTGGTGAAGGGTCAAAATCAGAATGGGCAGATGAGAGGGAGAGAGCACAGCAGGCTGTCCATGATGGATATTTGTTTTTCCTGTATGCGTTATGGTCGCTGACCTCTAGGGGCTCTCCCTGTGTGAGAGAGCTCTTTCTCCTCCTCCTGTGTTCCAGGTCTGCCTCATAAGCACAACTGAGATGTGTTGCAGCTCGTCAGCCACTGCATAAAGACTGCCATCTCAAAATGCCATGCCCTTTTTTCTTTTTTTTCTTTCAAGATTCTCTGGGCTTTGAGATGCAGTGATTTGGGCAGGGGACAGTCGCTATGCACTTGTGAGTAAAGGTGTGCCTTTACAATGATGACTGTAGTGATCCACAGTGGAAGCAGATAGGGGCTCTCTGCCATTTTTGTTTCAGCGGTTTTTCCCGTTTTGTGGTCAGACGGGGAGCTCAGCCATTGTAGTTGTAGTCTTTGTTTTTGTACAGACAGTGTGGCCTCAGTTGTTTTTTTTTGTTTTTGTTGTTTTGGCCTTGGAGACAATGACGTCTAGAGGTCCACTGTGTTTTATTCTGGTCCTAATTGGTTAATGACATTAACTTTGTTGTTTGTTAATTTATTTCAAACATGTAAACAACAGGTACATTTAGTAAAGAAAATGGACCTGTATATCTGTTGATGCTGGACACTGGTGCCGGTGGCGCCAGTGTCCAGCAGCCTGGGACTGGGACTCCTCAAACCTGCCTGATGCACAGCCACAGTTCAAATAAGATGTCAAGGAAGAGCAAACCCCAAATTTGTCGGGTTAAAGTTTCAACTATGGAGCAATAATCTGAGATGATTTGAGATGTGAATACCACTGCTGCAGTCAAGAAAGAAGAGCCATGATTTAAAAGATATGAATTAAGACAGGCATTTCTACTGGGGAATGCAGTGGGGTTAATCCTTCACCTATCACTCTTTATGCCAGCCTCCACTCAGTATTATTAAGACACAGAATGAGCATGAATACATCTTTATTATGTTGTTATAACACTGCCAGTACTATGCAACAGCAGCACATAACTTCTAATAAAAAAAACAATGTGGTGTTAATGGTTGAATAAATGTTGTCACTTGAATAAAAATCATGTCTCATAAAATTAAAAAAAATCAGTCACTTGGTCTGTTTACAGATGTTACATGGCTACTAACGGACTGAACCTTTATTTAAATCTGGCCTGGACAATACAGGATATCGAACTGTTGTTTTTTTTGAAGAGGGTTAAAAGTTGAGTCACAAGATATCAGTTTTCATCATTATCATTTGTCAGTTCATTAAAAACACTTCAACAACAATAAACTACTTCTGCTCCCAGCATTACTTCTAGTATGACCATTGAACTGAAACCTCTTAGAAATCAATCACTTAACAGGAGGTTGAGATCAAATCATGTTTACATTACTAATATCAAATGGAAATCTTGAGCGCCTCTCACTACTTCTTTCCAGTTGAATGGAACAGAAAAAATTAGAATAAAAACTCACACTAGATGTCAGAGTTGTGCTCCAGCATTAACAGATGCTGGTCTACAATATAAGGACAGGAAGACAGCAGGAAAAAGCAAAGTTTGAACCACACTGACCTTAATAGTTTTGTTATGGTGAAAACATATTTCGGTGTTATCCCATAAAATGCAGAGCTTCAGTTATTAAATAGGTCAAATGTTTAGTCAAATAGAAAAGGCTGATGCAAGTCTGCTTTCATTTGTGCTGTGACACATGCCAAAGTGCATCCAGGGTGAGAACAAAGTTTATTATAAATATGACTGCCATAAAAAAGGGGGGAGAAATAATAAAACATAAATTGTCTAATTTTTTACACAGTCCTTCTAATCTTCGCTTAATATTTTATAAGCCACACTTTTAGGTCTCTGAAGAAACCACAGCATCAACACCTCACCTTAACTGATAAGGTAACTTTGTGCAATCTTTAGCAAGTCAAAACAACAGCTCTGTAAACCCTGATGAATGTACCAGTTCAATGACGTTACTGCCCTGTATTAACCTGTAACACATACATTGACGTATACAGTTTGCTGTTTGATATGATTTTATATCAGAACTTTATTTTTATTGAACATAAAGCAGATAAAGGTGTTCAGAGTCATTTAGAGTTTAGTAAGTTTAGGAGTTGTTTCCTCTCCACTATCAGCACTGTTTGCAGCACCTGTAGCAGAGTAGCATTACAGTACAGTAGGTCATGGTGACTCAGAAGTGTCTTAGGGGTAATAAGGTTTTGTAAGGCGTTACTGGAAAGTTTTGAATGGAATCCCCCCAAATGACCCTTTTCAGCATCATAAACGAGCTGTACGTATACACTTTTTGCTACATTTAGGAAGTCACTTTTATTTTATTTTGAGTTACTGAATGTGATCTATTTAACTGAATTCTTCTCAGCTTTCTACTGTATTGTTGTTCTTTTATTGTATTTAGGGGATTGACAGAACTAGAAATGAGTACATCAAAGGTTAAGAGGTTTGGAGACAAAGTTAGAAAGGTAATGCTGAGAGGGTTTGGACGTGTAGAGCAGGGACCGTGGAGAAAGGATGATGATGATGGAGCTGAAAGGTAAGTGGAAAAAGAAAAACCCAGAGAAGTTTTATGGATGGACAGGGAGATTGTTGGTGTGACCCTAAAGCAGGGGTAGGGAACTCCAGGCCTCAAGAGCTGGTGTCCTGCAGGTTTTAAATGTGTCCTTGATCCAACACTGCTGATTAAATGGCTAAATGAGCTCCTCAACATGTCTTGAAGTTCTCCAGAGGCCTGGTAATGAACTAATCATTTTCAGATTCAGGTGTGGTGACCCAGGGTGAGATCTAAAACCTGCAGGACACCGGCTCTCTCCCTACCCCTGACCTAGAGGCTAAGAATGTGGAGGATGATGTGCTGTGGTAACCCCCGAAAGTGAACACCCAAAAGAAGGAGAAATATTAATAATTTTACCCGTTGAGCTTAATTGAGCTCATTTGTTTTCTCTTTAATTGGGCTATTTTGTTGAGCTATTTTAATTCATTCAAGCTATTTTGTCACAGGAGTTTTACTGTTTTGGCTCCAGCAGCTATCGGTATCAGTTATCTTGTAAATTATTTCGGCTCTAAAAAATCTACTTTTATGTGTAGATTATGTTGAAGAATATCAGAAATGTGCTATTGTGTTTATTATAGAGCTCATCATGATAAAAATGTTCTCGTCCATCATATTACAATACAAAATAATTCATATATTAAGCAAACCCTCAATATTTTAGACAGAAAGTAGGCTTTACATTCGGAGAGTTGAACTGAATCGAATTAAGATTGGACAGGTGTACCTAATAAAGTGACCACAAAGAAAACGCAATCTCTCATGAAGGTAGATGCTGGCTTCACTTCATGAGATCACAACCCACAAAGATTAGAAACTAAGTCTTATAATTATTTCCCTCATACGTACAAACACCATCAAAAGAAATCTGCAGTGGTTAGTGACAAAGTCAGATATAAAACTATATAAAACTAAAGTAAAATTAATGTTTTAAAGACTTTTCAGTCTTAACAGTCTAAAAATGAAAAAAAAAAGAAACTTGCAAGTAAGTATGCAGAGGTCCTGACACAACTCAGAACCAAATGTTCACCAACACTTAAAATTAACAGAGAATAACAATAATAAAAATAAAAAATTATGCGTTTTCTAATTTGAGACTAAAACAACACCAACTATTCATCCTAAAGGCATCTGATGGAGGGTAAAGAGAGTTAAAGCACTTTAAAGAAAATCAAACACAGTAAATACAGTCATGGGTGTTTTTCATTTTACATAATTTCACTGATTAAGAGACAATTTGTGTTAAATGGTTCATTTATCCAGCTCTATGGGAGTGCAGAAGAAATGAGAGAAACAAGACCTAAACACATTTATACATTCAAAATAAATTTGTAAAGAAATATGCACATTTATAGGAAAACATCACAGAACTGATTGACATGACAATTTCCCACTGTAGGAGATACAAAACACAGAGTACATAAACATTAGGCTACATGCTGTCGGTTAAATAAGAGTGAATATCCTTCATGTTACATGACAGTTAGCTTCCATTCATCACACCCCAGTCAGCTGCATTTATGTCAGTGGAGGAGAGCTGGGAGGATGCATGCACTCTGACTGAAGGTCTGCACAACATAATCAAATGTGACATAAAAATGTGAAATAAAGAAGAGACAAAATAGTTGTTTTTAACATTTACTGATGTTTTTCTTTTTTTTTGGTATAGGTCACCATACACTGTGTTGCTGGGAGCGGCCAGCCCAGGTTTGAATCTGACCTCTTTCTCTCCCTCCACTTTCCTGTCACTCTTCACTGCACTTATCTAATAAAGCCAATAAAGCAACACGCGCATAACTTGAGTTAAGATTATTTTTAACTGCTGACGTTGAACCAGGTTTTGGCAAATAAAGGATTCTTACATTTCAACAAAAATAAAAGAACAAAAAATCACGCCATGTCACTCACGGGTTAATTTCTACGCAAACAAATTAAACTATGTTTGTTTCTGTTTCTTGGTACATAACAAATTTTCTAAGGTTTCCGACTTCACAGGTTACATCAAATAATCCTACACGAACAGAGCTTTAATTAACCGGGGGTACATCCTGTAGCTACCTCCACTAAGGAGGCTGTGTGCTTGGTTAATTTGTCAGTTTGTTCACAGGATTAAGGAAAATGTTACTGATTTTATGCGCATGAAATCTTTACCAGAGGTTTAGAAGTGATTATAGCGAAAAACTGGACATTTTGTGCCATATATTCACTAATATCAAAAGCAAAATAAGAAAATAAATGTGTAATATGGCCTTCAAGTTCTCAAGAAATTATCAGAACATTATCAGGAACAAGAGATTCAGTTTAGGAGGGAATTTCCAGATGTGTTGGTGATACGTGGTTTCAGACTGCTCATTATATTCTGTAACTGATGGATATGAGTTGCAGTCATACAATGGACACAATTACTTGCTTAAGCTGTTTTGCACTTAATAAGAACAGTACTGATGTTTCCAGTACACTTTAGGAAATAAAGTGTTGGTTGATACAATGTTATTTTCATTTCTTTCCTTTTACATTAGATTTGCTTCAATGCTACTTATATGTCACATGTACATGCCAAAAAGTCTGTAAACTGGCAGCAGGTTTCACTTAAGAATGGCAACTAAATACAAAATTATATAAAAAAAATCTGAAATGAAAACAACATCAGACAGACAGAAGAATCCAAGCCAGTGAACAGTGATCCTGTCATTTCCAACATTACTTCACCAAGGATGGTGATCAGTCATAATTAAAAGTGATGAGTAGTATGAAGTTATACTAATCATACTCGAGAGGCACAGAATGTCTTCAGAGAGCGTGACTAGACAATTACAAGTAAACACTCCACCTGGCAGTCTCTGTTCAGGTTAACCTCTGTCAGTGCGCCCCAGGGCAGCTGTGGCTACAATGTAGCCATCACCAGTGTGTGAATGTGTGTGTGAATGGGTGGATGACTGAATGTAGTGTAAAGCGCTTTGGGGTCCATAGGGACTGAGTAAAGCGCTATACAAATACAGGCCATTTACCATTTAAATCAAAACATGAAAGACAAGAAGAGTTTTATGAAACCTTTTAAAACAATAAGACAATTAAAGTTGGTGAAAACAATCTGTTACAGATAAACACGATAAACTACATTTCTCAAGGTTATACAACGACAACCATTTCAAGACAGAAACAGCCTCTGGAAACGAGCAGTCTGAGCTTTCCACGCTCACAGCTTGAGAACATGTCTTCAAGGCATCCACCGTCACTTCCGAAAGGTGGATGCAACACATCTCCATCAGTTACAGAATTGTCTCAGCTGCCGTCTCACAGGTTTGTCTTGTGGAAAACTTATGCAGACGTTTTTCTCGCTTCACCGTTTTTCTACTTCCATTCAAATCAGCTGCAGACATTTGAAATGTGAAGGAAAGTGTGTTTTTTTAGGTCTTTTTAAATGTTTCTCTGTCGCTTTCCAGCCTCAGCGAGAGGCCCATGATGCCCGGTCGTTTCAGGCTCCACTGGTCAATCTGTCTCTGCCGCTCCTGCTGCTCGACCTCCGATTCGCTCGATGAGCTGCCGGTATTGCTGCTGCTACTGCTACTGCTGCGCCCACAACCTCCGCCTCTGCTGCTACCGCCGAAAGTGAAGCAATCCTTCTGCTTCCTATCAGCCTTCCCCCTCTCCCCTACATCTACTCCTTTTTCCTCCTTCCCTCTCCTTGTATCCTTCACCATCCCACCACTGTCCTCCTCAGGTTTGTCAGCCATTTCCATTTCGATCGGGGCCTGCTCCGGCCCCAGCACGGCTCCTCTGTGGTCCATATCGACCCACACTGGCCCCGGAGGAGGCTCCAAACTGGTGTACTGGAGCATCGGCTGTTGGGGCTGGGGGTCCACTTGTGGAGGAAGGTTCTGCCTCTCTGGATGGAGGTACTGAGTTTGGTGTTGGAGGTGATGCAGCGGCTGAAGTGGGTGCTGCAGAGGCTGGTGCTGGAGCTGGTGGTGCTGCTGCTGCTGATGATGGTGGTGATGTGAGTGTTGTTGATGGTGCTGCTGCTGATGATGATGAGGATGATGCTGCAGGTGATGATGGTGGTACTGATCAACAGTCTGCTTATCCACATTACGGACGACCTCTTTGGGCTGGTTTTTAAGGAACTTCTCAAACTTCTTGGAGGCTTTTTTGTTCGTCACAAACCAATCCTGTTGAGATACATGCAGCACGAAGGGGTGCTATTATATAACATACACTAAACTTGCATTATTTATTATTTATTGCATTATAGGCCAGAAGGGGGCAGCTCGTCTGTTTGCAAAAAGAAATCTGATTCTGCTGTTGTAAGTCTGAGACATCACTTTATTCATGACTTTAGTAAAAACTTTCCTGATGAGTTTAAACAACTACACTATGGAGCTGCTCATATCCAACCCCTGATATAGAGTATATGCATTCATGGCAATGTCATCTACATATAGTTACAAAAAAAAGGCTCAAGCCAGAAACTTGTGAACTTTTCATTACCTGTGAATGGACAGAGTTGATGTGGTATTTCACTCCACTTTCAGAGTTAAACTCTTTATTGCAGATCAGACATCTGTATTTACCGGCCTCAAAGTCGCCCTGAAATCAGATCAGGAAAAAGCAGCCTTGAAAAGATTATAAGAATTTAATGCATATAAAGTATTAACTGCGCATAGTGCACTGCCTTTTATATTTCACTTAATGGTCTGAGTAACTGACTGAATAATTTTACAAATACACACATTTTCAAAATTCTGTTCAAAGCAGCTTTTACAAATTTAACACTTCATTCTTTAATTTACAGGAATCATCCCAAAAAATTGAGGAGCTGACTAAAAGCACATGTAAATGCCGGTCCAGATGAAGCATTAGAAGGGTTTCATGCTAATACATTGATGAGTTTCAACTTAACTATACCTGGTGTCATTTAATGTATTGCTAATCCTAGAAAGTTTGTAGGTTTGTTATTTCCTAAACAAAGAAAAAAAGAGACAAACCCTCGTGCAGAGTCCCAGATGAGCTTTGAGTCCAGACACACTCGTGTAGGTGCAACCGCAACCCTGAGGACGACACACATTCTGTTATATTATGGGCTTAGAATACTGTGTTAACCATGTTATGGACATCTGCTCCCCTTGACATCATACACATCCACAGGGATTACTTGTACATACACTGACCTCTCTATTTGAAACTTCGGCCATGTTTACTATGAATGTTCACCAATGCAACAGTGTATATATGACATAAAATAAAATATAAAATATCTCCATATATCTCTTTAAAAACATACATTTACAAAGAGAAACATTTCAGGTTATTGAAAAAATAATAATAATAATGGATTGCATTTATATAGCACTTTTCTAGGCATCCAAAGCGCTTTACAATTCCACTATTCATTCACACTCATATTCACACACTGGAGGAGGCAGCTACAGTTGTAGCCACAGCTGCCCTGGGGCAGACTGACAGAAGCGAGACTGCCATATCGCTCCATCGGCCAACAAACACCAGTAGGCAGTAGGGTGAAGTGTCTTGCCCAAGGACACAATGACCAGGCCAGACAGAGCTGGGGATCGAACCGGCAAAGTTATGCTAATTATACTTGTTCTTGACATCTTGATCCAATTACTCAGATAAGAAAATAAATAAGTCTGCTGATTTCAATTAAACAGGTAAAAATAAGACTTGTTGTTTTCTACCTGGTTGGGGCACTGGACTTTCCTCTGCAGCTTCACCTCATTCTTCCACTTCCTCAGCACCTCCTGGCTGAAGGCAGGGAGGCCGGGTCGGGCATATTTCAACTGAAAAGAGCGTCAGGAGAAAGAAGAAATGCATTTATGTTTAGTACAAACTCAATTTTAGTGAATCTTCTCTTACCTTCTTGTCATCTGGTACCAGGTCGGACTGAAACTTCCTCTTGGGCCAGTCTTTGGGCAGTTCATTGTTGGCAATCTCAGCCAGGTGGAAGTTGGCCACCTGGGCCGAGGCTCTCTGCACCCTGCCGCTGGGCGTCCTCTCTGGATTAGCCTCCCTCTGAGCCTTCAGTGCCTCATCTTCCTCAGTCTTCTGTGGTGTCTGGATGAACCAAGAGAATAAACTTAATGGAGATGAGGCACAAAGAGTTTCACAGACACTCGAATTAAAAGGACAGGTGATAAAACAAGGCTGGCATCTTGTCTAATTGTCTATTAATTTAAATTTGAATGAAGAGTATTAACGAATTACAATTTTTATAGTATTTAGTGGCTTCGATGACATATATGACTCACAGGAGCATGCTCTGATTTCAGGTGATACTCTAGACCAGCCTTGGATTTATACGTCTTCCCACAGTGAGAGCAGTTCAGCAGCATTTTCTCCAGCTCAGACTCCTCCTTTCCACACTTCTTCATGTGATACACGTAGCCCATGATGCTGGTAAATGCAGCATTACAACCCTATAAAGAAAAAACCCCCACATTTTTTCACACCACCAGTTTAATCTTTTATCTTACTTTCATCAAATCTCCTTTCTTAAAACAGCACAATCCGTGCAAATTTTACCTCTTTGGAACATTTTAATTTGCCCAATCTCTTCAGGATTTTACGTAGCTTGTCTTTTATAGCACGATCATCCAGGTCCTTGGCATCATCAGCTGAAGGCTACAAAAGCAGGAAAAGGTAGCAACAAACTCAGTAAAACCATAATAAACTAAACTAAACTAAACTAAGACTGAAAATGTTTATTTCTGAGTAGTCTTACCAAGTGGCTGTGGTCAGCCATGATGTGATACTTCATCCCTGTTGAAGACTTGAGCTGTTTCCCACAGTGTTGGCAGGTAAAAGGTTGCTACAGATAACAGAGTGACACAGTGACTTTTTCATTTGGTAAACATTTACACCAGCAAAGAACACAAGCAGATTTTATGTTATGGAAATATTAGTCAGACTAGGTTTTCCCAGTGCAAATGTAAAGCACAAACCACACTACAGACCCATTCATTTTTTAAAAACTTGATGCTTAATATGAAGAGTGTGTGAACTGGTTTCAGTGCAGAATGTGTTTCATAGAAAATTGACATCCTGGAAAAAATTATAAAAAAAAACATACAAAGCATAATTTATTTACTCCAATTATTCCAAATAATGTCATTACTAGTAATAACTAATTATTAGAGTCTTCCAGGAGAAACAGTAAAGCAGAAGGCTCCTGCTAGATGGTCCAAAACTCTAATGTCACTATTATGCATGAAGGGCTCACCAGTCGGCAGTTCTCCATGTGTTTCTTCAGCCCCTCCACAGTCTTCCTGCTCACACTTTTACACTTTGGACAGGTGACTCTTCCTTTGGCAACAATCTGGAGCTGCCAACGTTCCTCTTGGCTTCCTAGTTGATGTCAACAAATAGGCAACTTTTCCTTTTTTTTAACTTTACACGACGCACAGAGCTTCACAAAAAGAAGCAGCTTACTCCTTACCTATTTTAATAATAATAATAATATTTTGATTAAATCACAGATTATCTTCAGCACCCACTTTTAATCATTCAAATTTAATAAAAGTTTTAGCAACATCTTTTTCAATTTCTTACAATCAGTTTAAATCAAGATAAAATACCACCCCCCACCCCCCACCCCCCCGAATCCCCTTTAAAACTCATACTTGTGTGAAGCAAGAAAAATGCAGTCAGATAAAGCCTATTGACAGTTTCAATCAAAGAAGTGCACATAAAACATAGTGTAATAAGATTACTTTCTATTAAATCACATAAATCTGTGGTAAACAGCTGCTGCTCTGACCTGGAGGATAAGTAGGAGGTTCCTTCTTAGCCGGCAGGATTGAAGGCTTCTGGTCTTCGTTCGGCTGAGCTGTTGAGGCCTGACCAGCACTGGCAGCATCTGAACCTGCAAGATTCACACTGAATGACTGGATGCAATCAAGCTTATTTTTCTTTTTATACTATTTTATCATAATTATTATTTAATAAGGTCAAATTTCCTTATTGATTAGATGCAGAGACTGCTGCCAAAGTTTGTCATCTCTCCATTAGCAGCATGTAGAATTTTATATTGAATTACTTTAGAAATAAAAGATAAAAGATACACAGATATATACAAGTATATACAATGTTTTCTTTTCAATGCATGAATGCTTGTTGGTTGTTGAATTATGATTACAGCATTCCTGCTACAGAAAGCCTGGCTCTTAGAGAAACCTCACGATAAGTTACAATGAGGGGAAAATGCTTCTCTGTAATGATTCTCTGATCAAACAGTGAAACAGTCATTGGCTATGGTGTGCCAGACGCTCTGCCAAAACAAATTAGTGGCTGATAGTACTGCTGCCAAGACTGAAAGGAAGGTGGTGCACTTGAGAAAACGGCCTCATATTGTTTTCCCATAATGGTTAGGGACAAACTGTGAAACAACTTTTCAAATTCCTGATTTATGTCTAACTATAGTTCTGATTTATAAAGTTACTTCAGTCCTAAGTATTATTAATAAGGAAATAATATTCAGTTTAAGACAAAAAAAGCAGCATGAAACAGATATGTGAGATAGAAATGTAACATATAGAGTTTTCAGTTATGCATTAAATGCAGACTCCTTGAAAACTTACAGGATTCTCTGCCCTCTGGTGGCTGTGTGAAGTTATTGGGTGCGGGGCTTGGCTCCATCTCTGGCCTCTGGACCTTTTTCATGTTCAAGTCTTAAAAATTAGACAAAATCAAAAATCATAACCTAAATGATGACATCTACTCTGCACATATATCGCCTGCACTTCTCTTATAAGCTGTCACTCGCACATGTGTTATAGGTTCTGGTTTTCGCTTGTAGCTTGCAGATATCATGAAAGAAGCTCATATTATTTTACGACATTTCACAGTGTTCAAAACAAAATCAGTCCATATGGTCATTTTTACCAGGTCTCCACACGTTCCCTCTATCCCTGTTTGTGTTGTTCCAGGCTTGATCTGGGCCTCGGCCAGTACCCCACCCTTGCTCCGGTCCTGACGAGTCCGGGTCCCTTCCTGGATCTCTGCCTCCATTCCAGGCCTGATCCTGTCCTTGATCTCTGCTAGCTGCCCAGCCCTGATCAGGACCCCGCTCCCGGCCTGTCATCCAGGACTGATCCGGCCCACACTGAGTTCTGTCCCTGCCTGGAATCCATATCTGGTCCTGACTGGAGTGTCCCCCTCTGTCTCTGCCAGAGTTCCACACCTGGTCCAGGGGTCGGTCTCTGCCTGGAGCCCAGGCGTCAGGTCCTCGCTCCCTGCTGGAGTTCCAGCTCTGATCATGAGGCTGGGACTGCTCCCCGCTAGCTTCTGGGCCTTGAGGCCAAACATCCTTCGCGACCAGTCTTGGAGGGAGCCTTGCAGTGGGCGGACCGATGGACCCTGGGTCTGACCCATTGGCCAGGCCATCTGATGACATCACAGAACAGCTGGTTGTCGAGTAATCTACTGTTCCCAGGGAAACACTCTGGAGGTCCTCATACCTAATAAAAGAAAAAAAAAACTTAAATTAAAAGTTTCTAAATGCTGATGGAGACAGGAACCTCATTTGGTCCTGAACAGATTATTTAACTGTAGTGTGGGTCAGAGGGTGTAAATAAAAGATATATAACAATATAGTGGATTTTCTGTAACCACTACATCAAAAGTACTAATGGTCATTAGAAACTACCCTGTCTGTAAACATCGAGTGTCCAGTCTCATAAAGTGCACCGTTAAACTCATACAGACATGCATGGTTCAATTCGTCCACATATCTGTTGTTGCAGTGTTGTATGCTACGTTCTGGATTTCCTGCAATACTTTGGACTCATGATAAATGAGGCAAATACACTTGTTTTCGGCTGAGAGTTGCGTACCTGGAGTCAAGTGTTTTGACCAACACATGAAACCATAACTTTACTATATATTAATAGATATTGTGAGTCTTTATTATATAGCGTGCCATGTGGAAAAACCTGTTGTAACATTTGAGAGTGAGGTCTATTTTGAGCACCTGACAGCTTGTTTTTTTCTTCTCATTTGTAAAATCTTTCGACCAGTTTGCTTCATAACCGGCACATTACAGTTTTCTACACCGTGTCAGGCTTTTCATAACCGAATCATGTCCATGACACAGAGGTAGCCCCTTTTGTAAGAAAACAAATAAGAATAACTTAGATATCATTCATGTGTCTGACACAGCTCATTTGCAATGATTTTCTTGTTACGATGAAATAAGTTCTTCGATTAGTTTTGGCTGGTCCTTCTGTGGTGCCTCAGTGACTACTACAAACTGTCATCTGAAGCAATGAAAAATTGCAGTAAACAGTGTGTTTTTGTAGGGAAATCGTAAGTACAGTGAATTGTCATTGGCGATATGACCCAAAAAAATCATATCTCGATATTTTTTAGCTGGATGGCGATATACGATATATATCTCGATATTTCTTTTTAAAGCCATAAAGTAAGAACAAAAAGAGAGTTCTTAGTCAAAGCTGTGTCCCAGATGTCACACAGGCACTTTTATTAACATACAGCGTAGATGTACATGAAGAAATTACTCAAAAATAAATTATCAGCATTTATTAAATAATAATGCTCCATAAATTAAAGAAAACAATGTTGTTTTTGTGCATAACAAAAAGCTCACAATTGTGCAGTCAAAATGTAAACTAAAAGACAATGAGCATAATAACAAAGACAGACAGATTTCACAGCTGCTCTGTTCCCAACTTCTACTGTGTGACTGACAGCCTGGAGTTTGAAATCCTCTTTGTAACCATGTCTCTTAACAGGTGCCATTTATGGCCCTTATACACACACAGTACGGTAATATTATGTTGAAGCACAGTACGTATCACTCCGCGAGGCTCCTCGGTAGCCGTAATGCTCCGACAATCCATCAAGCGCTGCAGCTTCGTAGCTTACCAAAGTTGTACTAAAACATTTTTTGACAGATTGCTGAGTGCCGTGTAGCACATAAAATCGGTTCGCGGTCAATAAGCACAACCAGAATTCATACATAAGGCGCACTGTCGATTTTTGAGAAAATGAAAGGATTTTAGGTCATGCAGCCCACGGTAGCGCGGTTAGCTCGTTAGCGCAGTTAGCTTGTTAGCGCGGTTAGCTCGCTAACACATTGACGCCGTCCAGCCCCACGCACGGGGCGATCTGCGGTAAATCGTTAACGGAGATTTGCCGTGTTCACCTTGTCATTGCCTGCAGGTGAAGCGATGGGGGAGGAGGGGGAGTTGTGTTCAGTGAAAGAGAGGCGAGGCCGAGTAATGTTGCGTAGAGACAAAAGTGGACGAAAGAGAGGCAAACTTGCGGCTCCACAAGTATAATTATAACGTAACATAGACTATATCGATATAAACAATATTGTCACATCTTATATCTCGTATGAAAATATATCGATATTTTTAAAAAACTCTATATATCGCCCAGCCCTATGTTTTTGCAACAACACAAAATAAATGAAGAGTACAACATGAAACAATATACGTGTTAATGTCACGATTTTGTCATATCGCACAGCCCTAGTGGCTACATCCAATCTGATCCCCCTTCAGGCCATTATAAAGAATACAGGTGCAAGCAACTTCACCTTTTGCGTCAATATTTAGGTTCATCTTTTATATACAGTTGCTATACTGCACAATATGAACAGAATGCAGGTAAATAAATGAACTATTTGTTTATTAATATAATACAAACATATATGCTTTTGAGCAGCACTTAAAAAAGCACTTTGCACATAAATTCTGTAGCAAATTGAATTTAATTAATTAATTAAACAAAGTTTAAACAGCCAAAACCAAGAAGGAGCACAACAGTGGAGCCGGGTTTTATGATTCTTTTAGATCTAATCTTATTTCATTTTCATTAATCACTCATTAATGATGGGTGTTCCCATTTGTTTAGTTTTTCAGTGCAAAGAAAAATTAAAGACCCAGGTCATTTTTTGTCTTTCTTTTTTCTCTCTTTTATCATTTCCCATTTTATACTCACATATCCTCTCACACCCTTCGCTTCCTGAGCTTGTGTATTTCCTCCTGCCAGAGTGATTACTTGCTCTTTAATCTGCCACCTTTATCTTGCGTCCTTCCTTCACTGTGTCTGCCACTCTCTATGTACCAGACTCTGTCCTTTCACTTCTTGCTGTAAGATGTTTTTCACTCTGTTTATTCTGTGTAACAAATTTTTTTTGCAAAGCAAAGACTTCCTTTTTTGTTCTTGAACTTCCTTGCCCTGTGCTTTGCTTTTGAAGCCTTAAATTAACACCATATTCAAAACTGAATGATCCATAGCTCATTCTACCTGAACCTATACCAGCCATTTGGTTAATATCTGCATGTGGATAAGCAGCAAGTGCAAACGCTGAATTTCCTCATCTCATTAGGAAATCTAAACAAAAGAATTCTGTATGCAGATTTTTAAAAGGCATTGCACTTATCAACAATGATGTATTTTACTGAAACCTGTGTACTTGTTTAGATATGATATCTGTTTACTGTGAATGACTTATATAAGAGTACAATGTATAATCACCAGGTTAACCAGCCTCTTACCTTTTCCTACTGTAAGTTCTCTTCATCTTTACTCCGTCTTCAGTTTGGGACTCATCCCCCTAAAACAGTCGATGAAAAAACTTTGAAGCAGAGATCCAGCTGTGCGCATGAAGCTAACTGATTTTTTATTACCACACTTGAAAATGGAAACACAGTCACAGCGTTCATGCTAGCAGGACTGCCTGCTCCTTACATACACTATCTCAGAAACAATAAAAAACGTAGGTTTTTACATTATAGATGTGTATTCTTACCTCTGAGTACCCAACTGTATTTACTTCACAGGCTCTTTCTGGCATTCGCTGGACAGCAGCTTTAAAAGTGAAATTGTATTAAAAAAGACACAATTAAAAAGATGAAATTACCAAGTTTTACCAGTGTAAATGGCCACAGTGATGGATGCACGCTGCTGTGTGATGTGTTTTTTTTTTTACCTGGACATTGCACTCCACTTTTTGAAAGTGAGTGAACAGGCTTCCTCTTTCTTGGCATATACAAAGGTGACATATCCCCTCCGATGTGGCCGGGGTCCATACTAGGAGGGCCAACCCTGCTCAGAAATCACCACTGACAGCATAGAAAAAAACAGAACATCTAATAAAACAGAAAACAGATACCTCTACCAAAATAGCACACGTTATTGAAATACCTTAATTTGGATATATTGTATTTGTTATTTGTTTATTACCAAGCTGTGATAAATGACACTGCTCAAAGAATTAAGGGAACGCTGGATCATCACAGTTTAATACAAACACATTTTAACTTCAGGGATATTAATGTGTCCAGTTAAGAAGCATAAATCATTTCACCTGGTTTGGTGCAAATGAAAGTGTCAGCAGGTGCAGTGGAGAGGCAACGAGACAATTCCCCAAAAAGGCAAGACCAATGCTCTCTTTTTATCCCTGCTGACTGATTTTTCTCTAGTTCTGCTTTTGTTAGAGTGTAAAAGGATTCACACTGGTCTAACTGGACACACTGATATCCTGAAGCTTCAGTGACTCTATTATATTGTTATGATCGAGTATTTCCTTAACTATCCTCAGCAGCGTAATCTAGAATTTAACAAAAATGAAAACAAACGGGCACGGGGTTAGAATCATTTAATTTTTCTTTCCATCCAGCTTCTGCTATTTAACCAATTCAAGGTAGCGGAGGCAGGAGCTTATCACTTATTCAGCTGCAAGAGGCGGGATACACACTGGATAGGTTGCCAGTGTTTCATGGCTAACACAAAAAAACAGACAATCACTCACACCTGAGGCCAGTTCAGAATCACCAGTTAACCTAACATGCATTATAAGTGTGATAGAAAGGCAGAGCACCCAGAGAGGCAAACTCCACACAGAAATACCCGACAGTGGATTCAAACCTTTCTGTGAGGCAACAGAACTAACCACTGAACCACTGTGCTGCCTTATTTTTATTTAATTTTCTCGTCTAAGTAAGTTTTCTTTAGTTTCCAAAGAGGGTTTGCTTAGATTAGTGTTAAAAATGTTTCGTTTTAATTTAATTTGTTACTTTCAGTGCTTCATTTAATGTTTTTGCAATTCGGTTTTTAGGAAGTGAAGATCAAATATCACAACAAAAGTACCTTCTGCATGTAGCTCACTCAGATCCAGCATGTCCTGCACATTTTTTACTTTACTTTAGCTTTATGTTCTTTTTTCCTCCCAAATTCTAATTTGAATCTTTTTTTTAGATTAACTAAAACATTTGTGCGCCTAGTTTATAATAATCTTTTAAACAAATACCTGCATTTGTTTAAAATGCAGGTTGACTTGAGACGAGTGTTGTTGTGATTTGGCCCAATATAAATAAAATTGAATTAAACTAAAAAAGCTGATTACAGTTATTATAATTAACTGAATCAAAGAGATCATACGTTATGTTTAAGACATTCATTCAAAACTAAGTCTCCTTTTTCTTAAAAATTTGTCTAGTAAACAAAACAAATATTTGCTGACATGAACTTAATAAGTCTTGCATAAGCAGCCATGCATATCAGCCTATTTACTCCCTTTAGGGTTCGTTTAGCCAAATATTTACTCTCCTAGCCCCTTTCAATCATGCACTCTTTATATTTTTAACACTAAAATTCACACTTAGTATTGAATTATTATTTTAAATGCACACTGAAGTTATTACATTAATCATAATTATGCAAAGGAGACTTTTTTTAAAGAACCTGATGAATTTGGCTTCAGCACCCGTTGTGTTTACAGTGCATGTGTTCATCCTGAATGTTATTTGTATAGTGCTTAAATATTTATGTGTCACGTTTGAGGACACTGGATGCCAGAAACTGTGATATGAAATAAAGCCAGAAAACTGTTAAAACGTCAAGTGTGTGATGTTTTTCTCGGTCCAGTAAACCTCTGAGACCAGCCATTCCCGGACTGAGCCAAAAAGACTTGCAGCCACCACCATCATTGTCTGTGTGGATAAGGAAAAAACTCAAAAATTGGCTTTTTCACGACGACGGGCAGAAAAAAACATCCGAAAGCTGAAACTGAAGGAGAACTGGTGGTAGAAAGGTTTCAAGCTCCCCTCCCTCTAAGCAGAGGTACTATAACCTGTCCTGTCTGCCTTTCATTGTTTCTTAGCGGAGGAAGAAATGCAAGAGAGAGAGAGAGAGAGAGCGCGCCTACCGTCCTACAGCTCACTCCCTCTGCAAGGACGGCTAGCCTCCATGTCTTCGGGCCTGGCCTCCTCTGTCGCCTTTCCCCCGGCAGTGTTACCACCAGGAAGGCTAACATCAAGGAAGGCCCGGGGTTCAAAAACACAGACCCTGGGATAACAGCTAAGCTGTGGCAGCATCTAAATATGAATCAGTGCGCACGTACGCCGGCATAATTCACCACAGTGTGTTCGTATGTTCTTCAGCGGAACGCCCTCCTGGTGGAGAGAACAAATAAGACCCGCATCTGCCGCTGCCTTCAGGGGCCGTGGGAAACACCGCAATTTCAGCGCTTCAGCTGTGGAGTCTGAATCAATAGTACGCCTCGGAATAATACAAAGCCGTTACCACATAGTCTCTGATTATGAACCTGTTATCAAGTGGAAAAGCACTTAGTAAATGGTTTTTAAAATGTTGCATGAAGAATTGGGAGTAATGTTCCAAACTGAAAAATGGAGAGAAGGAGACCACTGATACTTTTTTCTCTTCCTAATTCGTAGAACTCCCCTCCTCCGCATTATTACTTTTTACTTGTATAATATGGCACTTTTGAAGGATTGATTGAATGTTCAAATTGATTCTACTAAATTGAACACTTTGAAATTCTGTGACATGTTCCTCTTATTTAAGTTTATTAAATTGAATATTTTTGATTAATTTTAACTAAGCACCTAACATTAGGTAAGCAACTCTTGAAAGTGTAACTCCATTAGCTTTTTGTGACTCACAAGATGATTCGATTTCAATTAAAATAACAATAATAATAATAGGTTTAAATCAGGTAGCTTACTTAAAAACTTTACATTTTTACTTGTTATTTTCTGGCAACGTAATAGCCATTTCGTTCATATCCAAGGTTTTGATTATTGTTTCGAAAAATTGTTGGACTAGGAAACTGTAATTGAAATTAAATTGTCACTATTTGCTTAGCCCTACTAGTAACTTCAGTCAAGTTTTTTTTCTGTCATTGTTACATAGTTTTTTTTTGTTTGTTTTTTTCATTTTTCCTCTTCAGACCCTGTGTCTTCATGTAGGCACATTACATTTTAGCTTTTCTTCAACTTATACTTCATTCTGCTCATTGGTATTTTATACTTAATTTATTGTTTTGTTGCAAAATAAACCAATAATTCCTATATGAGGAATTAAAAAGTAATGACTCTCCTAAAATGAAGCTTATATATTGCACACATTGCCAGACTGAGAAAATCTCTGTTTAGCTTATTTTTTCCACACTTGCACACACTTACAAATAAAGTTATTTACCACTGAACCATTAATAAATAAATAAATTTATTAATCAGCTTATAATCCAGTTAAGAAATGTAAGGTAAGTATGAGGAGAACCAACATTTTATCACTGCCACATTAGAGTTAGACTGTGGACAGCATTATAATATGAAATAAATGTGTCACTGTTAAACATGCAGACTTTAGTAGTCGGGGGGTTAATAATAGCCACATTAATTGATATAGACTGAAGCAAGGGACACGTTTTAATTGATGATGATCTAAAGCTATATGAAATAAACCAAATGACATGTTATCATTCTGATCTATTGCATACACAATCAGAAGAACTTTCAGTAAGTACACAACAATCATTCAACAGAGGCCCATTTCTACAGTAACTGAAATCACCTCATTGCCAATACAGCCTTACTCTTAAACCACAATTTGATCCAGTTTTAAAGAGTAAACCCCATCATCTGTTATTGATGCAGAATTTCAGTGTCACGCTACAGACTAAATATTCTCATTTTGGCATTACAACTCAGCATTAATAAAATAGCTATTCATTCAAACTGCTTCAGTACCTACTTAAAGGTAGCAATTTGAAGGAATTTGTAACACCTAATCCACTCAGAGATGAGATCTGGTTTTTAATATTTTACTGTCACGGTTTAGCTCCAATTAAATCCTTCCAAGATGACAATGCCTGGACATAGGAGTTAAAAATTATATTAATTTTGGACTGATGTAATGGAAAGTGCTCTCCACTGCCATCAAAGCACCAAATAAAGGATAATCTTCTAAATGAGTGGGGCTGGAATCCTCCATTACAATTTAGAAGACTTGGGGAATCATGACAATGTTCACCAGATGGGACCCAGACACATTACTGAGACACTTTATTGTTTTTATTATTATTTTGTCACTAGTACAATTCTTTTTGTTTGTTTTTTGTTTGTTTTATTTATTTATTTTATGATGGCTGAAGAATTTACCTTCAGTTTCAAAAATTGGATCCTTAAAGTTAAAACTACTTTCAAGTCTTATTTTTATTTGATAAAATTACAGTGGCTTGCAAAAGTATTCGTCCCCCTTGAACTTTCCCACATTTTGTCACATTACAGCCACAATGACTCAATTTTATTTGAGTTTCACGTGAAAGACCAACACAAAGTGGTGTACACCTGAGAAGTGGAACGAATATCATACATGATTCCAAACATTTTTCACAAATAAATAACTGCAAAGTGGGGTGTGTGTAATTATTCAGCCCCCTTTGGTCCGAGTGCAGTCAGTTGCCCATAGACATTGCCTGATGAGTGCTAATGACTAAATAGAGTGCACATGTGTGTAATCTAATGTCAGTACAAATACAGCTGCTCTGTGACGGCCTCACAGGTTGTCTAAGAGAATATTGGGAGCAACAAGACCACAAAGTCCAAAGAACACACCAGACAGGTCAGGGATAAAGTTATTGAGAAATTTAAAGCAGGCTTAGGCTGCAAAAAGATTTCCCAAGCCTTGAACTGTTCAAGCGATCATTCAGAAATGGAAGGAGTATGGCACAACTGTAAACCTACAGTACCAAGACAAGGCCGTCCACCCAAACTCACAGGCCGAACATGAAGAGTGCTGATCAGAAATGCAGCCAAGAGGCCCATGGTGACTCTGGACGAGCTGCAGAGATCTACAGCTCAGGTGGGGGAATCTGTCCATAGGACAACTATTAGTCGTGCACTACACAAAGTTGGCCTTTATGGAAGAGTGGCAAGAAGAAAGCCATTGTTAACAGAAAACCACAAGAAGTCCTGTTTGCAGTTTGCCACAAGCCATGTGGGGGACACAGCAAACATGTGGAAGAAGGTGCTCTGGTCAGATGAGACCAAAATGTAACTTTGCAATGCAACATCATGCTCTGGGGGTGCGTCTCTTCAGCAGGGACAGGGAAGCTGGTCAGAGTTGATGGGAAGATGGATGGAGCCAAATACAGGGCAATCTTGGAAGAAAACCTCTTGGAGTCTGCAAAAGACTTGAGACTGGGGCGGAGGTTCACCTTCCAGCAGGACAACGACCCTAAACATAAAGCCAGGGCAACAATGGAATGGTTTAAAACAAAACATATCCATGTGTTAGAATGGCCCAGTCAAAGTCCAGATCTAAATCCAATCGAGAATCTGTGGCAAGATCTGAAAACTGCTGTTCACAAATGCTGTCCATCTAATCTGACTGAGCTGGAGCTGTTTTACAAAGAAGAATGGGCAAGAATTTCAGTCTCTAGATGTGCAAAGCTGGTAGAGACATACCCTAAAAGACTGGCAGCTGTAATTGCAGCAAAAAGTGGTTCTACGAAGTATTGACTCAGGGGGTTGAATAATTACGCACACCCCACTTTGCAGTTATTTATTTGTAAAAAATGTTTGGAATCATGTATGATTTTCGTTCCACTTCTCACATGTACACCACTTTGTATTGGTCTTTCACGTGGAATTCCAATAAAATTGATTCATGTTTGTGGCTGTAATGTGACAAAATGTGGAGAAGTTCAAGGGGGCCGAATACTTTTGCAAGCCACTGTATTCAGTCTAGATAAGCAGAGAAGAATTTAGCTCATACAAACACACCATGTAAAAATATAGTAATTACAGAATCCTAAGCATCAGTTTTCTCTGTCAGTGTTTCTCAGTTGTAAATCATGATGAACAATATTTAATTCCAACCGAGCACAGCATGAGCTCACTGAACAATAACGCTTAACTACAGACGAGGGAAAAGAGAAAAATAGAAATCAGCTGGTGGGGTGTTTGTTTGGAGCGGCAAGTCAGCTACTGATCATTTCTGAAACCTACACCACTGATGCCTTGTGGAGCTTCTATGAAGTTGTCTTTAAGGACACAGAAAGTGGAACTTGTGACACAGATCTGTCCATTTTCTTAAGAACACATCCAGCAGTGGGTTACAGGTAAATCACAAGTGCAACATTTCATTGCTTATTTATTTTATTTTATTTTTTTATCAGAGAAGCTACATTCGTACAGATTCATTATTCTTTGTGAATGTATCATTCGCATATGTTTCAGTGTTTACAAATGACAAAGTTTTCAAGCAGACCATGAAGGCATCAGCAGTGAAAAAGCCTGGGACTTGGGGGCGGGTCCCTCTCACAGCACTCTTATTTGTAAGGAGATGTTGAGTAGGAGATGTCTATAGGAAGCTTTTATATACTCACTGACCAATTTATAGGGTACAGCTATGTCTACTCCCATTTTCCTCTGCTTCAAAGTCTTTTTTTAATAAAAAATTTTTTTCTTGTTATTGTTGGCAAGAAATGTTTGTAAAATAAAATTTTATGAAATGTACAAATCATTGCATTATTTATTTACATTTTACACAGTGTATCAAATGTTTTGGAAATGGGGTTGTAGATGCACATATGCAATTAAAGTTAACTGCAGGTGCAGCAACAAAGTGGTTTACATGTTAATGAATCTATAATTGTGATCCGGGAACACAATGATATGATTCTGCATAATAGTTTTACTTAAGCTGCGTTAACTATATTTTGAAGGATGAAGATGCATGGAGCAGAGGTAGTATTAGTTTAAATATCCAGGGTTAACCACTCAAAGCACAAGAGAGGTGAAGAAGAAAATGGAGGCCGGGTGGAGGTGAGTGGCAGGAATGGACAACAAGGAATAGCAATTTCAAAAAAAAAAATGTTAATAACATGATATATGGTTTGGACAGTATCACTGACAAAAAGGCAGGAAGCCAATCTGGAGCTGGCAGAAATAAGATTTTCCGTGAGTGTGGCCAGTTTGGACAGGATTGGAAATGAGTATATCTGAGGGACAGCTGAGGTTTAGCAGTTGGAGACAAAGAAGCAGATTATGTACTAGGCTGACACCTGAAGGGGCAGATGAAAGAAGACAGGAAGGAAGGAGAAGGGAGCAACTAGTTGCAAAAAGATCTAGAAGGGCAAGGAAGAAAAATAAAACAAAGCATTTTCCCGATGTATATGTAACACACACTTAAAGATTCTAGGTCTGACCAACCGTCTCAGCCGTGGGCAAAAAGTTGACAGTCCATAAAAGGTAATTTATTAACACAATAATCAAAAAGGTAAAAGATTAAACAGTCCAGTGTCCCATTTGCGGATCAAGTAAAAACACACAGTCCAATGCCAGAGCCAGTTATGCCCCAAAGCCAGTTGCACTCCACACATTGACTTCAACAGGGTTATCGGTTGTCCTCTGAGACCCACCGCCCTGTAAGTAGATAGCCAGTGGTCACTCCAGCCTCTGCAACTCAGCTGCCTTTAGGCTGAGGTATACAATACAACAGTTACACCTGCCTCTAATTAGTCCAACCCCATTACAGCCAATGGCTCAGCAGAAACGTGACACACATACAACCACTCCAAACCCAGTGCAACGTCACACAATAATATGGAGATGAATTAATACAGGCACATTAGTCTACGATGTTACAACACTGCCTAAGGGAAGCATGTGTAATGTAAACAGAATTGGTCCTATAGCACTGAACCCTGTTGAACTGTGTGAAGAGGACTCTGCTTTTACATGAGCAAATTTGAGTCTATTAGATAAATGTGATATAAACCACTGCAAGGCAGTACCTGTAATGCTTTAATTGTTTTAATAGAATATTATGGTCAACAGTATCAACGCTGCACTGAGGTCTAGCAGGACAAGCACAGAGATGAGTTCACTGTCAGAGGCCATAAGAAGGTCGTTTGTAACCTTCACTAAAGCTGTTTCTGTGCTGTGATGAGCTCTGAAACCTGACTGAAACTCTTCAAATAAGCCATTCCTCTGCAGATGATCTGTTAGCTGTTTGTCAACTACTCTTTCAAGAATTTTTTATATATAAGGAAGGTTAGAGATTGGCCTATAATTAGCTAAGACCGTTGGGTCTACAGATGGCTTTTTAAGCAATGGTTTAACTACTGCCAGCTTGAAGGCCTGTGGTACATAGCCGATTATTAGAGATAGTTTGATCATATTTAAGATTGAAGCAATAATTAATGGCAGGACTTCTTTGAGTAGTCTTGTATGAATGGGGTCTAAAAGACACGTTGATGGTTTGGAGGAAGTAATTACTGAAGTTAACTCAGAAAGATCGATTGGAGAAGAAGACTAAATGAATATCAATGGTACTCAAAGTAGCTGTAGATAATGTTACATCTGTGGTCACCGGGATCAGTGGAAACTTCAGAGGTAGAGGAGGAAGCTTTCACGGTGATGTAAGTCACAGTGTCGCCACCATCATCATCACCAAATGACTATAAGAAAACATTATTTGTCATTAAAACCTTCCTTTCGTGTTCGGGTGAAATCTGACGATTTACAACTTAAAACACTCATAAATATTGTGTTTTACATCTGATTGCCTCAAGGCCTTATGACATCCTCCGCACTATGCACTTGAACATATAAAAGTGATGATCACCTCTTTCATTGAATTATGAGAGTTTTAATCATCCGTGTTACATCTGTGGTGTTCCCGGTCAACCATAGGAAATGAATGGGAATCCACTCATTCACATTCAGCTTTATTGATGGATTTGCAATAGTTAAAATAGGTGAAATACATTTGTTTTGCAAAAATCCAAATTAGCTGATCACAATAAAAGAAACACAATTTATATATGTGCAAAACACCAAAATGAACACGTCTGTCGATATGATGATAAATAATCAGGTCACAGTTTAATCATCAGCCTAATAGCAGTTGGAAAATGGCTCTGTCCTCCTCATGTGACAGAGGCTTTAACATCCAGCAGGCTGACAACGATACCCCATCAGCATTTTGCTATTGAGGGGTAAAAAATTGTTCTTTCACCACGCATCATAAGCATCCTGCTGCACTCTCTCCTTTCTCATCTGTCCAACGTTTCTGTAGCCTCTGCACCAGTAGGTGGCAGTGTTGCGCTGAAAAACAAAGGTTCATGAATGTATTTGTTAGAACATGACAGAGAGGCCATGACAGTAGCTCAGTGTGTTACCTGTAGTTGTACATTTAAAAAATTAATTTCTATGAAATTTCCATCTGCTCACCTTTAGTTTTTGTCTATGCATAAAGAAAGGTGACACCTGATTTTGTACTGAAAAAAACAAAAACCAAAACTGGCGTAAGGAACCAGTGACTGAATAAAAGTCTTTTTTATTGGTTTCTGTTAAAATCAGTTTACAATTGCATTTTTTCTCTCTCTGCTTTTCACCTTCAATCAGCTTTTATTTGCTTTTTCTTGTTATCACTCTCACTGACTGGTTTAAAGAAGTTCACTCTTAACCAAATTATTAGCTGTTCAAGCTCATTCTGCAGGATGCAGATTACATGAAAATTACAACCAGGAATCAGCCATGGAGCTCCACCTCCCAGCACACACCAGAACAGTGACTATGGGTTGAAACTGAAAAGCAGAGCTCACGTAACATCTGCTTCTATTTTTTGAAATTCAACAAAAAGAGAGCAAAGAGATCAGTTCTAACAGAGCTGCTAAAACTAGTTTAAGGTTTAAGATGAAAGAACAGGAAGTCAAACTGGAGAGAATAATAGAGACTAGTTTGCAGTCTATTATGGTTCAGGTGTGTGAGGAGTCAGAGAGAAACAGAGCAAAAAAACAAACAATAAAATCAATCTTTAAAGAAAAAAAGTCTTATACAGCCAAAATAAAGACAAATAGGTACAGATAACACAAGTTATAAAATTGAAAACAACATTGGTTACTGTGTCACAAACAAACAAAGAGTAAAACAATCAAATACATTAAAATAAATTTAAAGGCCAAAGAAGAAGCTGTTATTCTGATTATGCTGGCCTCCCCCTTCATATCTGAAGCAGTTTACTTTGGCATAACTCAACGTCTCAGTCAACCTCCTGAATGCAACATTCACAGTCTCAGAGTCTTTTCTTTATGTAACTGGACAAACTGTTTCACAGAGTTTAAGTTATTTTTAATTATCTAACTAACTGCACATGAAAAAGATTTTGGATTCTTAATATGTGATAAAACCAAAATATTTTAAATATTTTAAAATATTTTAAATATCAGTGGATTCATTTCTGTGGTCAGTTGATGTTGAAGATCAGTGGAGTCTGACAGAAGCAGAAGAGTCTCCAATGTTTTCATAGTTCACTTTGTCTCCATCGTTACACACCTGTGGAAAACAACAACATAATTAAGATCATCTCTGATGTTCGTACATTGTGATGCTCTGATGTTTTCCATTTATTATTAATATATTTGTTACATTTTGAGATCTCTAAAGATCATGTAGTAGGTTAAAAAAATTGGTACATGTTTACATTTGGGAAAAGAGAGATTACCCTATTTTATTTTTATTATTTAAATTATTATTATTATTGTGGCCTGTTCTACATGTCATTATGTCAGTAGATGGTACTCTTCAAGTGTATCATTGTGATGCCTCAAAGGCATTTATTTCATTTATCTTTAATGTTTGCTTAAAGTAATTCTTTTGTATGTATTTAAGTTAGAAAGAACAGTAAAAAGAGTTAAAAATGTTAAGAAGCTTTAATTTTGAAGGTGAACTTGCTAATAACCTCACTTCCTGGTGGGTTACCTGTATTGCTTCATTTCCTGTTTAATTCCTCTTCCTGGTTCTCTAAGAGGTCTTGCTCTGAGGCTTATCCACAGCCATCCACTTGGGAACATTGTTCAGGCAACGCTGTAAGTGTATATATTTCACGATGAAGGTGTTAAAAAGGCATAAATAGTGGTATTTGTGAAAAATTATATTTTATTTGTGATTCATGGAGGTTGATTTGTACATGTTAAAAAAGGCAGTTTTGATGATCATTACTGTTGCTAAAGCTAACACGAAGGTGTAAGGTCACATTTTGAGTTATTTCGTGATGCAATATTTATGTAAACTATCATTTTTTCTATTCTGTATTTCTTTTCAACTACAGTTTTCACCGCTTGTCAAATGAAGATTCTGAGTAAAAGGTCAACTCTACTCGGACTTGTGTATTCATTGACAGAGGTTTAGCTTGGTGTTTGATCGGAGTTGCTACACTCTGCAACAGAACACTACAATCATCTAAATTAAATTATCTGAATTCATTTACATTTATTTTGGCTTTGAAAGAATGATTTATGTAACTTTTTTTTAACGAAATGTATTTTATTTGCAGAGTAATTGGGATTCATTTGATTTGTACTGTGTACATGAGAGAATGAGTGAACTGTAGCTCAGAAATAAATGAGCTCTGGCCTGAGCAAGATGCTAGCCTTGGTGTCCTCTCTAGTAATCCACACTCAAAGCTCAAAACTCAAAGCTTTTATGTGTAAAAGTTTCATCTGTAAATGTTCTCACTGTTACATTTTATCCACGTGTTGACTGTAACAGCAGATATTAAGAGTGCTCCTAAACCCACAGACACAATGATGCATCTCAGCAAATACAGAAAATGTAAAAATAATAAAAATAATTTGGCTTCAATTTTTTATTCAGTGCAAAAAATCAAACGATTTTAAATGTGATAAAAACCGTCAGTTTTCTAACATGCAGTAATGAGGTTTGAGTGGTTTTTTTTTACTGTGGAGTTTCTAGCTACAGTATTTATTCTTTGTTCTAAATAAAAATATTCCAACACCAATAATGAAAAGTATAAAAATCAAGTAAATGTGCTTAAGAATATATTATTCATAACAATTCCTTTTTCTCTTTCACGCAAACAATAAAACTAAATATGAATCTCAATTCAGGGTTATGTAACCATCACTAATCTTTGTTATTTGTTATTATCAATATAAGCTTCAAATGTTGTACAATGTTATTGTTAAAGGTTTGTAATACTTAAAAACCGTGAACATTTCAAATCATTAAACATTTTAAGTTGTTTAATGAAAGTGAACAAAAGAAACTCTCCAGTGTCCCAGAATCAGTCTTCAGACATCAGACTTCAGTGAACGATTCGTCTCTACCTCCTGACTGATTATTTGATGGTGCTGTCAGTGTCCCCTCTGATGTCTTTAGTGCCTCTGTCATTGTTATTTTTAATGTTGGTTTAATTGTTGATTTTGTTGATTTGATTGTTGTTACATTTCCACCTAAAGAAAAACAATAACAACATTAAAGACTCTAACAGTAAGAAAAGACTTGAAAGTAAGTGAACAACAACAGAGAGGAAACAGTGGTGAGATGTTTAACAGTCTAACAAGTCTCATTTTTGATGATGCCTCATGTCTGAGGATATGTTCTCTTTATCTTCATACAGACACTCAACTGTGAGTCTACAGTGTTCATATGTCAACACAGAGCTGTTCAAGATGCTTTATCGTTGTTCTCATGTACACACACTGGTGAAGATGGAGATATTGTAAGAGAAAAGCAACAATAGAAAAATGAACTTCATCGCTGTGATCATAATTATTGTGGTGTTTCAGTTTGTTGTTCTAACAGGACAGTTTGAGCTGAAAACATTAAGATGTAAATACTCACTGTTAATAACAGACAGATCAATCATAAAGTCTGGACCTTCTTGTGATCCTGTTGCTGTTTTGAACTGTCTGCAGGTGTAATGACCAACATCCTGATCTGTGACCTTCTTTATAACCAGAGAACAGTCTGCAGAAAGACTCAGTCTGTCTGATTTAGGTTTGGCTTCTTTATTCTGCCCAAACTCAAAGAGTGATACTGAACTGCTTGAATCACTGAAGATCCAGGTAGTACTGATACAGTTATGCTGACCTTGTAACGAGGTGTTACAAGGCAGAGTAACATCATGTCCACGTTCAGATGTGACAGTTTGACCAGTTTGATGTTGCTCAGTTGTTGCTGATGAGAAAAAGAGAGAGAAATGTGAAACATCAAATATGTTATGAATATGAGTGTTATGTTTATAATGTGAAGTTTATTTTAAATACAACACAAGTTTAAGTTTCCAAGTTTCCAAGAGTCAGCTAAAGTCAAAAAGTTAAAAGTAGATCATGACATCCTCAGTTAAAGAGAAAATAAATAACACTATTCAAAAAAGCTGTCAGATCACCTCTCTGCTAACAACTCCAGAAAGGTATAGGAAGGCTTCGAGAAAACTGCAGTTACCCTACCCAATGCCCTGCCCACAGCCTCCTCTGAGCATAGCCCCCACACATTTAGCCTCCAACAACATCAGGTCTGCAATATGTTCAGAGCAGTAAATCAGAGGAAAGCTGCTGGCCCTGATGGAAAACCTGGTAGAGTGCTCAAAGCCTGTGCCAACCAGCTAGCTCCTGTGTTCACCAGACTATTCAACCTCTCCCCGACACATGCCACTGTCCCTCACTCCCTGAAATCTGCAACAATAGTCCCAGTCCCCAAGTCCACCACCATCAGTAGCCTCAGCAACTACAGACCCATCCTACTGACTCCAGTGGTTGCAAAGTGCTTCGAGAAGCTGTCCTAAAGCACATAAAGGACTGCCTCCCACCCAGCCTCGACCCCCAACAATTTGCCTGTAAGGAAAACAGGTCCAAAGAGGATACATTTTCCACCGCCCTCCACTCCGTTCTGCATCACCTGGAGAATCCTGGGCCATCAGTCAAGTCAAGTCAAGTTTATTTATAAAGCACATTTAAAAACAACCGAGGCTGACCAAAGTGCTGTACAATAAAATACAAATATAAAATACAATAAAACACAAGTACATAAAACTCCTCACTGATAAAGCAATAAATTAAAACAATAAGTTAAACCTTGCTAAAAGCCAATGAGAAGAGGTGAGTTTTAAGAGCAGTTTTAAAAGTTCCTAGGCTTGTGGAGAATCTGATGTGAGGAGGTCAACTGTTCCACAGTCTGGGTGCAGCCAAAGCAAAAGCCCTCTCTCCCCTAGTCTTTAGTCTGTACCTGGGAACATCTAAAAGCATCAGGTCTGCTGACCTCAAAGATCTCCTGGGGCGTTAAATGCTAAGAAGCTCTGCCAGGTAAGGAGGTGCAATACCGTTAAGAACCTTAAAAACCAGCAGTAAAATTTTAAAATCAATCCTAAAAGCAACTGGGAGCCAGTGGAGAGAGCAGAGGACCGGAGTGATGTGGTCTCTCTTTTTGGAACCGGTCAGCGTTCTGCACCAGTTGGAGGCGATGCAGACAGGAACGATCTAAACCAGCATAAAGGGAGTTACAGTAGTCCAGCCGTGAAGTAATAAAAGCATGGACCACCCTTTCTAGATCGTTCCTGCACAGGTAGGACTTGTCTTTAGCTAAAATCCGTAGATGATAAAAAGATCCCTTGACTACGGAGCTGATTTGTTTATCAAATTTAAAAACACTGTCAAAAGTAACACCGAGGCTCTTAATGGAGGAAGTACATTCAGAAGTACTTCCTCCATTAAGGATGCTCTTCATTGATTTCATCTCGGCCTTCAATACTATCATCCCAGACATTCTTATAGACAAGACGGTAAACTTGGACTCCCCCCCCGCCACATGTACATGAATCAAAAACTTTCTCACAGACCGTTCACAATCAGTCAAGGTTGGTAACCAGAGATCATCCACCCTGTCACTAAGCACTGGCTCACCACAGGGATGGTTGCTGAGTCCATTCCTATACCCCATCTACACCAGTGACTGCACCCCTACACACCCCTGCAACATCATCATCAAATGTGCAGATGACACCACTCTGATGGGGCTCATCACCAACGATGATGACACCGGGACGAGGTCCAGCAACTATCAGAATGGTGTAACTACAATAACCTCACGCTAAACACCAAGAAAACAAAGCAAGTGGTCATGGACTTCTGCAAAACAAGAACTGACCCTCCTCCCCTCTCCATAAAAGGTGACTATGTGGAGAGGGTGTCCTCCTTTAAGTTCCTCGGCACCCACATATCCGAGGACCTATCCTGGTCCACAAACACATCAGCCCTAGTGAAGAAAGCCCAACAGCGCCTCCATTTCTCCATGGAACAGGCTGCAGACTGACCTCCTAGTGTCCTTCTACCGTGCCACTATCGAGAATGTGCTGGTGCACGCCATCCCTGTGTGGTACGCTGGTTGCACAACAGCTGACAAGAAGAGACTACAGAGGGTCATCAGAACTGCAGAGAAGGTGATCGGCTGTCCACTCCCCTCCCTGGACTTAATTGCCAGCTCAAGATGTCTCTCCAGAGCCAGGGCAATTATAAAGGACCACCTCCATCCTAACCACCACCTCTTCAACATCCTGCCCTCTGGAAAAAGGTTCAGATCCATCAGGTGCAAAACCAACAGACTAAAGAACAACTTCTTCCCGTGGGCTGTCAGAACTCTTAATGCAACAGACTTCTCCAACACATCTCCCGTGACACTATTGATCATCTATGTGCAATATCTCAGTCTTTCCATGTTCTGTGCAATATCTTTGGTATGTGCAATATTTTGTTCTCAGTAGAATTACCATCCCCACCCTAAATGACCATACCCCCTCCACCCTTATTTATTTATTAATTATATTATATAACTTGTATACAGCCCCACAATGTTTCTGTTTCAATGTTTCTTACACATACACCATGTATATAGTAAACTCAAATATATGTATACAGTGGGGCAAAAAAGTATTTAGTCAGCCACCGATTGTGCAAGTTCCCCCACTTAAAATGATGACAGAGGTCAGTAATTTGCACCAGAGGTACACTTCAACTGTGAGAGACAGAATGTGAAAAAAAAATCCATGAATCCACATGGTAGGATTTGTAAAGAATTTATTCGTAAATTAGGGTGGAAAATAAGTATTTGGTCATCTCAAACAAGGAAAATCTCTGGCTCTCACAGACCTGTAACGTCTTCTGTAAGAAGCTTTTCTGTCCCCCACTCGTTACCTGTATGAATGGCACCTGTTTGAACTCATCATCTGTATAAAAGACACCTGTCCACAGCCTCAAACAGTCAGACTCCAAACTCCGCCATGGCCAAGACCAAAGAGCTTTCGAAGGACACCAGGAAAAGTATTGTAGACCTGCACCAGACTGGGAAGAGTGAATCTACAATAGGCAAGCAGCTTGGTGTGAAAAAATCAACTGTGGGAGCAATCATCAGAAAATGGAAGACATACAAGACCACTGATAATCTCCCTCGATCTGGGGCTCCACGCAAGATCTCATCCCGTGGGGTCAAAATGATCATGAGAACGGTGAGAAAAGATCCCAGAACCACACGGGGGGACCTGGTGAATGACCTGCAGAGAGCTGGGACCAAAGTAACAAAGGTCACCATCAGTAACACACTACAACGGCAGGGAATCAAATCCCGCAGTGCCAGACGTGTTCCGCTGCTGAAGCCAGTGCATGTCCAGGCCCGTCTGAAGTTTGCCAGAGAGCACATGGATGATACAGCAGAGGATTGGGAGAATGTCATGTGGTCAGATGAAACCAAAGTAGAACTTTTTGGTATAAACTCAACTCGTCGTGTTTGGAGGAAGAAGAATACTGAGTTGCATCCCAAGAACACCATACCTACTGTGAAGCATGGGGGTGGAAACATCATGCTATGGGGCTGTTTTTCTGCCAAGGGGACAGGACGACTGATCCGTGTTAAGGACAGAATGAATGGGGCCATGTATCGTGAGATTTTGAGCCAAAACCTCCTTCCATCAGTGAGAACTTTGAAGATGAAACGAGGCTGGGTCTTCCAACATGACAATGATCCAAAACACACCGCCTGGGCAACAAAGGAGTGGCTCCGTAAGAAGCATTTGAAAGTCCTGGAGTGGCCTAGCCAGTCTCCAGACCTCAACCCCATAGAAAATCTGTGGCGGGAGTTGAAAGTCCGTGTTGCTCGGCGACAGCCCCAAAACATCACTGCTCTCGAGAAGATCTGCATGGAGGAATGGGCCAAAATACCAGCTACTGTGTGTGCAAACCTGGTAAAGACCTATAGTAAACGTTTGACCTCTGTTATTGCCAACAAAGGTTATGTTACAAAGTATTGAGTTGTATTTTTGTTATTGACCAAATACTTATTTTCCACCCTGATTTACGAATAAATTCTTTACAAATCCTACCATGTGGATTCATGGATTTTTTTTTCACATTCTGTCTCTCACAGTTGAAGTGTACCTCTGGTGCAAATTACTGACCTCTGTCATCATTTTAGGTGGGGGAACTTGCACAATCGGTGGCTGACTAAATACTTTTTTGCCCCACTGTACATATATGTTGCTCCTCCACCCCCTTTGTATATTGTTTTCTCTTGTTTACTTTTGCACTTTTGTGGTCCAACTACCCAACTTCGCTCTGCAAGAAACTGCACAATGACAATAAAAAGCTCCAAGTCTCTGATAATAATGCAGTTTATTAATTGAATGTGTTTCTATGTACACTTACCTTTAAACTGAAGCATCAGTATCAGTAATGAAGACATTTGAATCCATGTGAATGCAGCCATCGTGCTTCTCTGTCTCTCTCAGGCTCTGTTCTTGCTCTCACGTTCACAAATGAGACAGTCTCAGAGATGAATACAGCATCAACTTCCTGCTCACTTCCTCATGGTGACATCACTCCTTTTCCCTCCTCTTGCTGAATTAATCCAGTTCATAGTTGTCACACAGTGGAAATTTGTATTTATCTTGTATATTGTTTTTATTCTGATTTTTAGTGTTTATTTATGAGTGTTGTTTCTATTGCATGGTTTTTAGTGTTTTATGTGACATGGTTTTTATCCACTGTGGACTGGCTGCACATGGGACAAATTAGCTGATAGGGACCACCTGCTGAGGCAGGGGTGTGTCCAGAGGTGGCCTATCAGCTGTGTAAAGACCTTTTAAAAACAGGCTAGCTGAGCACTGAAGAGAGAGGCCCCAGACTGGAAGGTTAATGCGAGATGGCCAGTGTGATGCGGCGACCAAGTCCTGACCTCATGGAACGGCAACAGTAAGAGACAACGCATGTGATTGGCAGCAGGGCAGAGGTTTACCTCTGCCTGCATTTGTGAGTAGGGTCTCTACTGTTGTTTACTGGGTGCAGCTGGATTGGGAGAGGGTCACCATGGCCATGAGCCAGGGCCGCTTCTGGGACCATTGTTCTGGCCCCTATTTGTTATGTTACAGGACACCGACGCAAGGGGAGCTGTGGCGGTGGTCGCATCATGGATTCGGGTGCAGAATGCAAGCCGGGCTGGGAAGTGATGGGCCAGCGGAAGGACCAGAAGATGGGTGGCTCTTTCTTGTCTGCCGAAGACGGGGCTGGCGTGGACTCTGCTCTAAAGGAGGAATTCCTGGCCTGCTGATGGACCCATAATGAACATGTGGCCTAATTATAGCAGGGGGGGGGGGTTAGTGAATGTAAAAAATGGTAGTTTTACGGGTTTTAGAATTGTTTTTAGTAGAGAGCAAACATTTTATTACGTACATTTTAAGGGTGTTTTTATTTGTGCTCCCTGGCCTAGTAATAAACTGTTTCTGATCAGACCTGCTTACTCTCTGTGCCCGTGGTATCCGACTCGCTTGCTCCCCCTTGTATTTTAAAGAATCTTTCTTTTTAGCGTGACATTCTGGCGCGACCGCTTTAGTGTCCGCCGTGCGTTACATAGTGTTTAAGCATCTGTATCTGTATCTCCCCTTCTCTTAACCCTTTAAGACCTACCATAGAACCAAGTCCGCCAGAGCTTACTTTATATTTTTACATGCTGTAGTGCCATTTCTGGGAGCATTTCAAGTTGCTATACATCAATACAACTGTTATAGCCCATATTCTAATAATATGCATGTATTAAGTCCATAGTAACTACATTAATTGCAAAACAGTGCAATAAACTACAAAAAAATAAAAATCGCTTTTGTTTTTTTTTGCATATATTTCTACTTGGAGAAATTTAAGAGGTTTATCCCTCAAAACTTAAAATACAAAAAAGTTGCAAAAAATAGTTTACAACAGGAAATTTATTTTAAGTGTCTTCATAGTTTTATTTTTGAGATACACCAATTTTTACTGCAGGAAAAACAAAAAACAATCCTATGATGCAAATTTCCAAAGAAAACAGCATGTGCATCAAAATAAACTATTTCCAGCAGTGCAATTTGAGTTCTAAGCATCCCAGAAACTATTCAGAAAAGCATAAAGTCAAACATGACTTAAAAAAACACCAGTATAGGCTTTTAAGGCCTACAAATAAAAAACTACTTTTGTGAAAATTACGTTACATCCGGTTTCGGGCAGGAAATGGCGGACATGCAATCGTTCGCGCTGACGTCTGTTTCAATGTGAGAAGTGTTACGAACAGCTGATCGGATCGGCAAAGGGTGTTTCTGGAATATTATGTTTTTGTTTGGTGGAGGGGGTTATGGTGTGGGGTTGTTTGATAGAATCTTTGGGCAATTTTATGCTCTGAAATTTGTGGAAACAGTTTAGTGATGGCTTCAATCTCTTCCAACATAACTCTGCACCAGTGCACATGACAGGGACCATAAAGGCATGGATGAGCAAATTTGGTGTGGAAGAAATTGACTGACCTACACAGTCTTGACCTCAACCTAATAGAACAACTGTAGAGTGCAGACTGGGAGTCAGGCCTTCTCATCAAACAGCAGTGTTTGACCTCACAAATGTACTTCTGGATTAAAGGTCAACAATTCCCATAAACACACTCCTAAACCTTGTACAATGTCCATTTAAATCTATTGAAGCTATGAAGCAATTATATTTGCAAAGGTTGGGTCAATATCATATTGAATCCTATGGATTAAGAATGGAATGGGACTCAAGCTCATATGTGGGTCTTTGGCCAGTGTTTTGAATTTATGAGGTTACGGTTCCTTGTGTTTTGAGGACCTCTGGTTTTTAGGTCTGGCTTCTTTGTAATTTTAGCTGGTTGCTATTTTGCTTTGTTATCTATTGCATTCTCTGTTCATTTGTTTCTGTTTATATTCTACTTCATATTCCTAGATCAGGGGTGTCGAACTCCAGTGTCCTGCAGGTTTTAGATATCACCCTGGGTCACACCTTAATCAAATGATTTCAATTGATGATCAAATGAAGTTCTCCAGGTTTCTGGAGAACTTCAAGACATGTTGAGGAGGTAATATAACCATTTAAATCAGCTGTGCTGGATCAAAGACACATCTAAAAGCTGCAGGATATCGGCCCTCAAGGCCTGGAGTTCGACATATGATCAAGTTTAATCTATGTGCTTTGATAATGCAATATTTATCATGTTTTATGGTCCCTTTCTGTCTCCACAGTCCTGTCTGGTCTGTTCAGTTGTGTTCCATGATGTCTGTTCCAACTCGTGAAACAACAGGACAAAAACCTAGAAGGTAGTCACAATCTTCAGGAGAGTCCACCTCAGTGTGGCCGATGTCTTTGAGTTTTTGAACAATTTGAGAATGAGCTCCATTTGTTCTTCCCGCCTTCCAGACATAGAATTTTTTCCACAAAACTAAAGATGAAAGAAAAAGAAATTTAAGTACATTATTCACCTGTAACATCATTTTGTACTACTTGAGCCAGATGGAGGTGAAAGAAATAACAAAATGATATCATCTATCAGTGGCTTTTTACATGGACTATTAAGGGTGCTGATTAGGATCTCCCCAAATGTGCTGAAACTACTGGAGTAATCAAGCTCCACAATTTACATAAGTTATCTGTTACGGCCAGGTGGCCGGTACAAAGTTTGGACCCAAATGCAAAACACAATGTGGAGCAAAAATACGTTTTCAGTGGTTTATTTCAGGAACACAGAATTTCAATGGTGAAACGTGAGTGAACACAGGGATTGGCCGTGAAAAGGGGGAGTACGAGTCTCAGGAGGGGAAGGTACTGAAACTGAGGGAGAAGTCAGTTAATGGTCTGAGTGGGCTAGGAAAGGAAAGGAATAATACTTTAGTGCTGTAGCTTACTTGTGAGTGGAGGCAAGAAGCTCAAGAGGAGCAGGTTCTCCTGCAACCTGAGTTCCAGTGTTGTGGATGAGCCGGCAGGCAGGAGGACAGGCAGGCGACCACGGTGAGTGTTAGTGAGTCCAGAGAAAATGTGATCCCAAAATCTGAGGAGATCTTCATAAGGTGACCAGCATGTGAAAGAGGTAAGTAGCAGAAGGTAGCATGGAATCATATTGTGGCTGTGTGGAATGAGAAGATAACAAGGTAAGTACAAATAATGAACACAAGAAACAAGGAATTTCTAAGAGGCCTGATACCACCATAGTGTAGCTGATGAACTGGGAAATAATTGGGGGAGACGCTGATCTGAAATATCCCTCCTGCTGATTGCCAGCGATAAACAGGTGAGGGAGGCAGGTGTGGACCGAGCTCGACTCTGAAGGGGCGGACACCGTGGAGTCAAAACAGCGTGGAAAAAACACCACACACTCAGTTCGAAACATTATCATATCATTTAATGACTAGAGATAATAAAAATGTACCAAAATAGAACTGCATGAGAAAATTGTATCCATATTATATGTTGTGTCCATACAAGTTAGTAAAATGCATAGAGGGTCTGAAAGATTAGTTAAACCTTCACTTTTCCTAATGACCAGCTGAGAGGGGACAGCCTCTGGCTGCAAAAGGTCTTTGAAATATGAAGCTAAAAAGCTGCTGTTAAGTGTGGATTAAAACTTAGTTTTAATTGAAAATCAGCTTTTTTAAACTATATATGAGCATTTAGAATTTACACACTTGTAGTTTCCATCATCTATTTCTAATGGTCTTTACTTATTATGATCTCCCGCTTACAGCACTGTGTGGGAATTTCTGGTTCAGCACTTTTGTGGTTAAAGTCCTATCTCTTAAATAGGACCTTTTGTGTTAAGTTGGGGTCGGCTTCATCCTCTGTGGCCCCTCTGCTTTGGGGCGTGCCACAGGGATCTATTCTTGGGCCATTATTGTTTTCCTTGTACCTTTTTCCTCTTGGTGCGATTTTCCGGAAACATAAAGTGCCATTCCATCTATATGCAGATGATTGCCAGCTCTACTTACCTTTTAGTCATTCTGATAGTCTCCCAACTGGACCTCTGCTTGACGGCCTTACTGATGTCAAAGCATGGATGGCAAAAAAACTTTTTAAATTTTAATGATCGGAAGACAGAAGCAATTTTATTTGGCCCAAATCGTTCTTCTCATACTCCGGATGTTGATCTTGCAGCTTTGACTTCCCAACTAAAGAGTTCGATCACAAATCTCGGAGTTAAAATTGATTCTGCACTCACCTTTGATGACCATGTAAACGGGGTGGTAAAATCAGCATTTTATCACCTCAGACGTTTATCAAAGGTTAAGCCCTTTCTTTCCAAGCGTGACCTGGAAAGTGTTATTCATGCCTTTATTACCTCATGTTTAGATTATTGCAATTCTCTTTTAATAGGGGTTGGGCAGGGCACTTTGTCACGCTTAGAGGAGACTGAGCGTTCTCTGTTGCAGCGCCGATGCTTTGGAATAACCTTCCTCTCCATATTAGACAGGCTACATCAGTGACAGTTTTTAAGTCTTTATTAAAAACCTATTTTTATTCCCTGGCTTTTAACTCTGTGGGTAACTGATTTTTTTAATTTTTTTATTTTTATTGCTATGTCTGGTTTTATTACTATGTGCATATTAGTATTGTACAGCACTTTGGTCTACCAGGTGCTATATAAATAAATAAATGATGATGATGATGATTCTCTTTCCCATCATTTTCTCCTCCTTTTCTTCATCTACTCCACCACTGATGCTCTCTTTCCCCTTTTTCTTCTCACCTCGAACTTAATCTCCTGAACTGAAGTTAGGGCTCGAACACACCAAAGCATGCTCCAAGATGCTTATTTATTCCCGTTATTGTCACAATTAAAAGTCTCCAGAGAGCTGACAAGGGTGATTTGTGCGACTAAACAACAGGTGGTGATAAACTAATAATATGCCAGCTAATCTTAGGTTCAAGTGTCCTAAAAATCACACTTTCCCTCTGATAAACAGTTTGACTGAATTCTAAAGTGCCTGAGTCATTAATAACGTTATCCTCAACAAGTCCCTTCAATATGGCTGTCGTCGTACAGAAATGAGCTTCATTGACTTGTTTTGGACTCCTTCCCCACAGCCAGAGTACATAGACATGGATGCTCCACACCTTCATCATGAGGTAAACAGTAAATGACACATAGCGTGTGAGGTGACTCAATTTAAAACATTGCAAAAATATTTATTTGTTGAGTTGTATATTTTTGATTTACTAATCAGTGTTGATGTTATTAAAATATTTTAAAATGCCTGTGTGTACAAAAACATTTGCATACACAATCACAAAGTGGAAGAGCATATTTGGGTTAGTCCGATGGTGAGGATCTCTGTGAACAGCCTGTTAAATTTTTGTGACTCTCAGTGGAGACCCAAAACTTTTATGTTGGCCTAACAAACTTTAGGCCGACTTTAAATGAGTAAAAGAGCACTTGTTTATGGTGTCAGCTGAGCTTAATCATTGCCTTAGAGACACAAAGCAAAGCATGCTTTACGACTGGCCTATTGTATGATTAACAACTCGATATCATATGAGCATGTGTTTCTCATTCAGAGCCAGCTCTTGTCCATCAACTCTCACTTCCAAACAGTGAGACACGATGGACGTTGTTTGATGGTGGTTGTTTGATACTGCACACATTTAGACTTTAACATAACACATCGTTAACCAGTCAGTTACATCATGGCAGCTCATCTTTAACTGAGCAGCTAATTTTGGAAATACATTTTATGTCACTAGCCTCTCTTCAGTATAAATATAGTTGAGTTGTTGGGTGGGGAATCTTGCATTTTTTCCCACTTCAACGCTTAGTGTCATGTGAAGCCTGTGCTTTGGACTGACTTCATTTTTTTAAACAACACTGCCTCCCAGTGGTCATAATCTGTATTGCAGAGTCTAATGAGAACAACAAACAACTGTTTGTTTGTTTTTTTGTTTTGTTTTTCCATCAAGGTTCATGTACAAATGTGAGTCTAAGTGAGGAGACATGAGCGTGAATATGTCACGGTTTGCCAGGGCAAGCCGTGGGGATGTGGGGGGAAATAAAACGCACTGCAAACGGTGCGTTTATTTACAGTGCGATAAATGATAATAAATCTCCGTGCTTTCCCTTTACTTCCGTGTCGTGTCTTCCCCGAAAAGTCTTTGTCTTTGTGCTCTCCGCTCCGGTGTCTCAGCACTCCCCGTGCTGGCTGCTGTCTGGTGTTCTACACGTCTCCTGGGGAAACAGAAGCAGCCGTTAAGACACAATACAGCTGCATGCATACACATACTAACTTTACTGAGCTTTAAGACTAACGTAGCATCTCACACAATTATCCCGCGCTGAGGAGCGCTCAGCCACACTCTCAAGTAGCTCCCCTGACAAGGCTTCATTAGCTGCAGGTGTGTGTACTCGTCCGCTTCAGGTGTGGCCAGCTTCCAGACGGGACACACCTACCAGGCCTGCCTGATCCCCAGTGCTCATCCACACCCATACACACACCCACTTGCCTATATATACACAAGCATGGAGAAGACAAAAACAGCAGCAGAGTGCAGCAAACATGCATAATATAAAACGAGTCCACAACCGCTCATGGACACTGACAGAATAGGACTCGTGAAATTTTAAACAGAAACAAAATTCCATGTAAATAATACTGCTTTGTGCTGATTGTGTTACATATGATTGTGATTACGTATATTGTGAAAAATAAATATAAATCCTTCAGATTTGTGTATCCGATCTGTATTTATTTCTAACAATTGTTCTAATCGTATAAGTAAACTTTAACTTACAGACCAGAGTCACAGATACATTTATGATATTCACTCTATAAAGGTTTTTGTATCTTACGTTGGTTAGATAGATGACACCCAGTATGGGTTTTTCCATTATGGTCAGATCAATACAGTCTCTCTATATGGTTTTAGTGTTTTAATAACCAAATCAGATACTTTTATCACTCTATTATTTGAGAATAAAATGACAAATAGAATTTCAGTCTGTTATTTATTTTAAATGTTGGTTAAAGCTTGGTACCTTATAGAGTAAATAATGAATCATTCATAAGTTTGTATAACTGGAGCTTGTGTCTCATCAGTAATGCTGATGATGTAGAAATATGAGAGACACTGTAATATTTCCCATCTGAAAGACATTACAGGCCACCAGCTGGACCCTCTGCAGTTTGCTTACCGGGCAAACAGGTCGGTGGATAATGCAGTGAACATGGGGCTGCATTACATCCTGCAACACCTTGACCGCCCGGGAACTTATGCCAGGGTCCTGTTTGTGGACTTTAGTTCGGCTTTTAACACCATTGTGCCTGAACTTCTTTCCTCCAAACTCTCCTAGCTCAGCGTGTCACCAGCTACCTGTCAGTGGATCACCAGCTTCCTGACAGACAGAAAGCAACAAGTGAGGCTGGGGGAGATCACCTCTGAAACCCGGTCCCTCAGTATTGGTGCCCCCCAAGGATGTGTCCTCTCACCACTACTGTTCTCCCTCTACACTAACGACTGCACCTCCAAGAACTTGGCTGTCAAACTCCTAAAGTTTGCAGATGACACCACCGTCATTGGCCT
This sequence comes from Mchenga conophoros, assembly GCF_057382185.1. NCBI lineage: Eukaryota > Metazoa > Chordata > Actinopteri > Cichliformes > Cichlidae > Mchenga > Mchenga conophoros. Next base: position 22,196,483 of record NC_140540.1, read on the forward strand.
CATTTAAGATGGTGATGAGTCTGCATACCGGCAGGAAGTTGAGCGGCTGGTACTCTGGTGCAGTCAGCACAATCTGGAGCTGAACACTCTTAAGACTGTAGAGATGACAGTGGACTTCAGGAGACATCCCTCAACTCTGCTCCCCCTCACCATATCAGACAGCCCTGTGTCAACTGTGAAGACCTTCAAGTTCCTGGGTACAACCATCTCCCAGGACCTGAAGTGGGAGACCAACATCAACGCCATACTCAAAAAGACCCAGCAGAGGATGTACCTCCTGAGACAACTGGGGAAGTACAGTCTTCCACAGGAGCTGCTGATCCAGTTCTACACTGCGGTCATTGAGTCTGTCCTGTGCTCCTCCATCACAGTCTGGTATGGAGCAGCCACTAAACAGGACAGGAGCAGACAGCAGCAGACTGTACGGGCAGCAGAAAGGATCATCGGCACCCCCCTGCCCTCCATCCAGGATCTGTACCTCTCAAGAACCAGGAAACGGGCAGGGAAAATCATCACAGACCCCTCACACCCTGCACACAGACTTTTTGATCTGCTGCCCTCTGGCAGACGGTACAGAAGCCTGCAGACCAGGACCACCCGACACAGGAACAGTTTCTTTCCCCTCGCCATCTCCCTTCTTAACAGTTGACCTGTCACACTGCTCCCACTGCCAGACTGCAGCTGCACCTTATGTACATTTTGCAGTATTCATTCCACCTCATTCATTTCTGTATTTTATGTATATAAGTTTAGATTTGTTATTTATAGTTGGTTTACACAGCTTTGTGTATGTATGTGTAATGTGTATATATAGACACGTGTGTGTGTGTGTGTGTGTGTGTGTGTGTGTGTGTGTGTGTGTGTGTGTGTGTGTGTTCCATCTACCGGAACCAAATTCCCTGTATGTGTCTGCACATATACTTGGCCAATAAACACGATTCTGATTCTGATATTCTACTGTTAAAAGTGGGGATTAAAATATATGCAGAGAAAGAAGGGGAAAAGACACTCTGTTTTGCCTCAATTTCATTTTCTTTAATAAGTGAAACTTAACATATAAAGTGAAAGTACTTCGATAGAGTCAGTCTGTTAGGTCTGCACTCGCTGGCCTCGGTGACTCAGAGACTTATCCCCGTGAACAAAGCAAGACACTCAGAGCTCAGTCCATTTTAACTTGCAAGAGAAGCCGGTCTGGTCAGGATCTTGGAGCTACAAACTCCCCACCTGATCTCAGCCAACTTAAAAAAATACAGTGTCCCCTCGCAGCCTTTTATTCAGAGATATCAGTTACAGAAACACCCCATTGTAAAAGAGTTAAGGGAGACATTTCCCAAAGTGTGGGGCCCGCCCCCTAGGGGGGGGGGGGGGGGGGGGGGGGGCGGGCAGAGCCATTGCAGGGGGGGCGCGGCATGAAAAGGGAAAAAACAAAACAACGCTTGGACACTGAATGCATGGGGCGCCCACACAAGCAAAGCAGGAGATGAAGCATAGCTGAATATGTTTCCAAACCAACTTCATTCTAAGCCAAAGACTAGAAAATATGGTGAAGCAAATCTTCCCTTTGGCTTCACCTGCACAAGTGCCGAGGTAGGTCTCCCCTGCAGAATTGGTTTTCCCTGCGTCGAGAGCAGCGCTGGGCTCTTCAAAAAACGGACAAACAGTATCCCACATTCTTGATTTTTAGTTCACAAACACTTGTTGTAATAAATAGCTACTCCTGACATTTTAGAGATGTTAGCTCTTTATACAGTAAAGTTACAGTGGGATACAAATAATATCAGGCTGATCCTGCCACGATTTGCTCCCTCGGTTCAAATCACGGACAAACAGCATCCCACAGTTGTTTATGTTTTTAAACCCATTTTGCACAGAGAGGCATTTTTTGAAAAATGTATTGATAACAATGTTATTACACAGGAAAAAAAACTACATGTAAAATAATCACACCGTGACGCCTCTGCCTTTCTAAATGGAGGGACAGTAACTGCTTGTTTATATGTAAGCGTGTAAAACCTGAAGATAGAGACAAAATACTGTTAATCTGACTATCTGCCATTCTGCAATTCATCTCCTGTAAACAATAACGTGGCGCACAGCGTGACGTGGAAAAAGGCACATACCTTTAAGGTTGCGTGATGAACTCATACGTGTGGACGAAACAGCTGCGGACGTAGCGTAAAAGAGTTAGTAGTTTATTTTCTTACTACCTGCGAATTACTTGTATTTGCTAAATTGTTTACTAAATGTTTGAGGTGTGAAATAAACCGCAATGGAGCAAAATATGGGTGTGTGTGGTTGGAGGATGTGTTAGCGCGTGTGCGAGAGAGAGGGGGGGGGGGGGGGGCAATATTTTTCTTGTAGAACAAAGGGGGGCCCAGCAAAAAAAGTTTGGGAACCACTAAGTTAAGGCACTGTGTGTGTGACTGTATGCACGTATGAGCATGTGAGTGCATGTGTGTGTACGTGACTCTGTATACATGACTTCCTGCTAGTCATATGTGGTTACAGCCGTTTAACAACATCTATAGTCATAAAAGGGTCACCTTCCCTCACCCCCCATATATCGCTTAACCCCTTTAATGGTCCACCATATACAAGCACAGGTGAGCCCATAAATGGCAGGAAGTAAACATTCCTTCTAAATAAAGAAACCAGAACCTTTACATGCAATGTGCCTGCAGTTAAACACTATAGCTATTACCATCCCCCACCATCCTAGATGTCGGGGAGGGACAGAAAAATAGCTGAACATGCAGATTAGGACAAGGTTTACAGTTTTAAGCACAACAATGACAACTTTTGTCAAAATCACTCCATCACAGTCCTTCGTCATTATTTCTGTGATTTTAGCTAATTTTGGGTCCTAGTATCCAAGGCACTTTGTAGCTCACTTAAAAAAGGCACTAATATCAAATGAAATCATCTGACTCAAGTACTGTGATATGATGCAATATTATGCTCCAATTGACCCTTTTTAAATGAAGCCTTTTCATCTTTAGTGTTCTGAAAATATTTCTGTTTGGGAGATTTCCCAGTGCTCAGCATCTAAAAGCAGGAAAAAAACAGATAAGTGGATGGATGAGTGGGTGGCTGTCTGCACATGTGAAAGTGAAAGTTTTGCAGTGACCATGACTTTCATTTACACTGCATTTCATTCTACTGCAGCCTGAGGAAAGATATGCCAGAGATTGAAAGAAATTATCAAGCTCTTTTGTAAGTAACCTTTTACTTTCTTTTTTCACCCCATGATGCTGTGAACTACTTATTCTCTGCCATGCAATGTAATAATGCAGATTACCGATAAATTACAATCAAAGTACTTTATTGAGGAAATTATGCAGTCACAGTTGATTTAGTGTTAAATATTAAATTACATCTATATGGTTGACATTGAGGTGCTCCTGTTATCATACTGGACTTTGTTGTTTTTTCTGTGTCTGCTGTGCAGATAGTAAGGCTGTGGAACTTTTGCAGTGCGCACTTGTGCTTTAGAAGGAGGAGTTGGGTTTCCTGCATCATTCAGTGGCACATTTAGGTTTTCTCATCTTCTCACTGAACTGAACTGAATAATAATACAGATTAGTATCTCTTGGTTTTTTTTTTCAGACATCTATACCAGTGATAGCTTTTGTAGGGCAGCTGCCACTAAAGAGAGCTTGTGATGTACATTCACCTTGTCTGTGGATAATTATGCTGAAAAATGCTCCTTTCTGTTTCTTGATCCTTCTTAGAGACATGGAACAGGAACAAGGTGAGAAAACAAGTAGATTTTTCAAGACTGTATTTGTTAAATTCATTAAACTGCATTTGGTGATTATAAAACATCATTTATTGATACTTCTACCATGATAATTATGAAGAGCTTTAATAACCAAACAAAAATCAAAATAAATAAAGAAGAAGAAGACACACCTTGTTTTAATTCACTTTCATTTTCTGTTATAACTAAACCACCTGTGGCTGGGTGTGGCCTGCGGTGCCGTGCAGGGAAGGTGGACGCACCTGCACGGCATCCGCAATCATACCCCACCGACTTAAGCATAGCACTGGGTCCTGTGGTGGTGTTGTTGTTGGTTATGTTGAGCTGGCAGCGGGAGAGCTGCAGCTCTGTGTGTCAATAAAGGTAACAGAGCATGTTAATGTCACCGGGTCTGCCGTGGTCATTTACACTACCCTATTAAAATGAAAGCACTGCAGCTGAGTGCTTTGTGATTACTCCAGTAGTTTCAGCACATTTGGGGAGATCCTAATCAGCACCCTTAATAGTCCATGTAAAAAGCCACTGATAGATGATATCATTTTGTTATTTCTTTCACCTTCATCTGGCTCAAGTAGTACAAAATGATGTTACAGGTGAATAATGTACTTAAATTTCTTTTTCTTTCATCTTTAGTTTTGTGGAAAAAATTCTATGTCTGGAAGGCGGGAAGAACAAATGGAGCTCATTCTCAAATTGTTCAAAAACTCAAAGACATCGGCCACACTGAGGTGGACTCTCCTGAAGATTGTGACTACCTTCTAGGTTTTTGTCCTATTGCTTCACGAGTTGGAACAGACATCACAGAGGCTCTCAACAACAAACCTCGTACGAAATGTTAAATCACACTAGTTTTCTTTTGTCATCACAAGTAAAGGGAAGTAATTTAAATCCATGAATGTTAAATTGGTATCACGAGAAATGTCATGGTAAGAAGTTGTAATTTACCTGTATGTGACCTACTTACATTAGTTGTCTTTTTCTCTTGTGTGTCAGATGGGAAGCTCCTGTGTGATATTCAGTTGAACAAGTAGATGGAAAATAATGGATGGATGAAATAATGTAAAGGGTTATGAAGAAAAGTTTTAATGTCTTACAGCCTCAGCTCAATATCTAGTAACTTAACTAACTTAAATGTTTTTTCACTTTTCTTGAACCATCTGATCCCACTGTCTCTGTCCTTATAGTGGGTAAACCAGTGATTCTGGTGGTGATGCACCACACTCATGATACTCGTCGTGTTGTAGCCAAAAGCAGCAGACAGGTCTACGACCCAGATGTCTGCCTCACTGTGGATTGTCTCTTTTATGATGGCACCCTCCTTAACTGCAGTCTCAATGACAACATGTGGGCTGAAATCAAGAATCATTTTGGAGTTCTCAGTTTGGAGACTCAGGTACTGACTAAAAAAAACTTATCTAATATTGATGTTTTGAATAAAGTAGTGGGTAGGTAGGTATGATTCAAACATTGCAGTTTGTTACAAATGCTCCAGTTAATTTGTTATTTGTATTCTAATTTTTCTTCTTCCTTTTTAGGGCTCTGACTTGCTGACCAGGATAGTCAATTGTAAGTGTGACTACAACCATGAATTTCCAATTACAGCTTTTTTTTGCCCCAGTTTTACATTCAGATTAAAATGACAATGTATGTAGTTATCCCACCTGTGAAATTAGCTGAAAAGTACCTCAAAAGTTACACAGAACAGATGCAAACTGAGGGTTTAGATACACAGGAGGACATTAGGGCAGAATGGACACACGTTTGGAACACAACTGAACAGACCAGACATGACTGTGGAGACAGAAAGGGATCATAAAACATGATAGCTATTGCATTACCAAAGCACACAGATTAAACTTGATCATAACCTAGGAACATGAAGTAGTATATTAAAGAATAAAAAGAACAGAGAATACTATAGATTACCAAGGAAAATAGCAACCAGCTAAAGTTACAAAGAAGCCAGACTTAAAAACCAGAGGTTCTCAAAACACGAGGAACCGTAACCTCATAAATTCAAAACACTGGGCCAAAGACCCACATATGAACTTGATTCCCATCCCATTCTTAATCCATTAAATATGATATTGACCCAACCTTTTCAAATACAATTGCTTCATAGCTTCAATAGCTTTAACTAGACATTGTACAAGGTTTAGAAGTGTGTTTATGGGATTTTTTGACCATTAATCCAGAAGCACATTTGTGAAGTCAGACACTGATGTTGACAGCAATCTCTGACTTTACGTGGCCTTTATCTTTGCTGCTAAATTGCTGTCGTTCCCAATCACTTCCACTTTGTTAATTCATTAATAATGAGAAAATTTCACAACTGAATTTGTTGCACCAGTGGCATCCTATCATGGTACCACACTGAAATTTACTGAGCTCCTGAGAGCGACCTGGTCTTTCGGTCTTTCATAAATGTTTGTAGAAGCAGTCTGCATGGCTGGGTGCTTGACTCGATAAATCAGAGGTTAAGAACGTGATTGGAGCACCTGAGTTCAATGATTTAGATGGGCCCATGAAAATAGAAACTTTGATATTATTATTATTATTATTATTATTATTATTATTATTTTAATTGCAGTTTCTGCCATTTGCATTATGTTTTGTATTTTATATATAATATTAAAAAATACCACCTTTAATAATCTTTGTTTTTCTTCATTTTAGGGATAAAGAACCATCTACTGATTGTAGCACTCATCATTGCATTCATTTTTGTCATCATTCTAGTGACACTTACACAAGTAGACAAGGTCGAGCATGCTCATGCTGAAGGCACTAACAAGTCGTCAAGTACAAATAAAACATATGTGTGAAATAATTCTGCTGAATGTATTATCATAATTATGCTCATAAAGAATAAATACAAATCTTTCCTGTCTTGTTGCTTTTCTGTACTTTATCTTATTAACCTTTTACTTTTTACTAAAAATGTAATTTACTAATAAATAACAATAAATATGGTGATGTGAAAAAGTGATTTGCCTCATTCCTGATTTCCTATTTTTTGTCACACTGAAATGAGATCATCAATCAAGTTTAAATATTACACAAAGATAACACAAGTAAGAAAAATGTTTTAAATGTAGGTGTTTATTATTAAAGAGGGAAAAATCTAATCCTACATGGCCTTGTGCGAAAAAGGGAGCCTAAGCCTACTAACTGGCTGGGCCACCCTTAGCAGCAACAACTGCAATCAAGCATTTGAGAGTCTTTTCGAGCACCGTGGGGGAACTTTGTCCGACTCATCTTTGCAGAATTGATGTAATTCAGCCACATTGGAGGGTTTTCAAGCATGAAGCGCCTGTTTAAAGTCATACCGTAGCATCTCACTCGGATCATTGTGCTTCAGAGTACATAGTTGTGGATGCACCGCACCTTCGTCACGAGGTAAACAGTAAATGACACACATAGCGTGTAAGGTGACTCAGATTTAAAATATTGATTGATTTACTAATCAGTGTTGATGTTATTAAAATATTTTAAAATGCCTGTGTGCACAAAAACATTTGTAATTTTGGAAATACATTTTATGCCACTCGTCTCTCTTCAGCATAAATGTAGTTAGTTGAGTTGTTGGGTGGGGGATACTGATATTTTCTACTTCAACTTTCAGTGTCAGGTGAAGCTTGTGCTTTGGACTGACTTCATTTTTCTACAACACTGCTTCCCAGTGGTCGTGATCAGTATTGCAGATTCTAATGAGATGAACAAACAACAGTTTTTTCTTTTTAATTTTTTATCAAGGTTCATCTTTATATTGTATCACACACATTTACAATGATTTTCAATAACTCACACCTCCTACCTTTCTTGTCTTTTCTCTCTCAAAACACATTCTCATCTCTGTTTTGTCTTTGTTTCTCAAATCAAAAGTGAAAGTGCTGCACTGAGAGGCGGTCGGGGAGGGGCTTTTAGCGTCTTCAGTGTGCCCGTGACACGAGTCACGTATCAAGCTCTTCCGTAAGTCGACTTTTAAAATGATTAACTAACCATATAAGGCTTTGAAGTGCTCCCTCATCTCTAACGTGCATGCACACACTCTTCTAAGGTGGTCTTTCTTTTTTCGTTTTTGACTTTGTCTGGATCCAGTAAAAGCTCGTGCAGAGCTTTCAGTGTTACCAACACTGACACATATTTACCTGCTGGCTGAATTGTTCAACTTTTTAAATTCCCACTAAATGCTAATTTCTTCTTCCACTTGTTTCCCAACGCAAAGAAAAGAAAGAAGAAAATGGTGAGAAAATACATTTACTTTATTACGTTTGTTAAACACTTGATGGCGCCATACAGCTGACAGTTCGTGAATGCAGCATTTTGCAGCATAATAGGGAACTGTTAAAGACATAAAGAGAAGTAAAGGAGGAGTGAATCTTTGACTTATGGCGGTGGTTTCACTAGATTTGGGGAGCACTTGATCTAGTGTCCAATCCAGTCACCTGGATTAGCTGACATGTGCATTTCCATTCATTAAGAAAAGCTCACATGGAAAAAGCTACATTCACACTGACAGTAATTCACCCACTTCCTTTAGTTTTTGCTTATTTAGATCATGATTCATATAACTGGCACACACACAACATAAACTGCATAAAAATTATAAGCATATGCCTAAAATATTCTTTTTCATCCATCTTTAGCTTCGGGGAAAAAAATTATTTATCTTTGAAGCTGGAAATACAAATGGGGCTCATCGTCACATTGTTGAAAGGTTGAAAGATGTTGGCCAAGCAGAGGTGAACGCTCTAAATGAATGCGACTATCTTCTGGTTTTCTGTCCTGCTGTTTCACGAGTTGGAACGGACATCGGAGAGGCTCTGGACAACATGCCCCGTGAGGAAAATTGAATTAGTTTTTCTATTGTCTTCACTAATATTGTGAAGGAGTTGGTGCTTCTAAGTAACCGGGGAGATTTACTGACAAATCCAGTGTCAATATTGTTTCTTAGATAAGGGCTATTCTCATATCTTTTTTGGACTAATGAAAAAATAGAAAATAAAAACAAGGATTAAGAAATCGGAGGTGAAGGATCTTGTTTACTGTAGAAGAATGTTCAGCTTATATGTCCTGCAGTATAATCTAAAGATGGAGTAATCCAAATTTTTGTTTATGTTATGGTTCTGAATCATTTCATCCTGTTGTCTCTGTGGTTACAGGTGGTAAACCAGTAATACTGGTGGTGATGCATCCCACCTTCAATCCCGATTATGTTGTAGCTGAAAGCCGGAGACAAGTGACCAACCCAAATGTCCGCCTCACTGTGGACTGTCTGTTTCATGATGGCAAGCTCCTCAAGTCTAAACGTAACAATAAGATGTGGAATGAAATAGAGATATTTTTGGAAGTTTCCACTCTCCAGGTAATGACAAAATGTATTGATCTGTTATCAGGTTTACACATAATTATTTTGGCATATACTTAAATACTTTATTTCTTTGTTTCATTTTATTATTCAGGTTTTGTGGTTTGGAACGATCAAATGTAAGTATGATTGTTCCAGTTTCATACTATAACATTAAGGAGTGTTTCCCTAAGGGACACGTTTTAAAGTAATTATCCCTCTTTGTTTTGTCTTGATAAGTCAGCATGTTAGAATAAAGCCTACTTGCTCATGGATTGAGACTAATTCTCCAAGCCATTGCTGTATACAACAAAGAGGAATATATAGTTTAAACATATTAAAGTATACTATAAATAGTCTTTTGGTGTTCAAAACTTTGAATCATAGAATTTAATATTCTAATAATGACTTTGGATTGTTTGGCCTATAAGAATGATCTGAGGTAACTCATTGCTCTTTTATTCTTCATTTTAGATTTGAAGAATCGTCGAGTACTTCGGATTGCAGCTCTAACTGCTGTAGCGATCTTTGTGTATTTCAACAGTCCTGAAATAAAAAAGAAAATAGGGCTGTGAGAGCAGTCCCTGGATAGCAAAACCAAAAGGAATCTATTTTTTAAGGTCAAGGAGTCATATGGCTAAGTTCAAGGCTAAGTTGGAAATAAGTACATAATCACATATTTTAGGTAATCGATTCAGCAACAACAACAACAACAACAACAATAATAACAATAATAAGGAGAAAGATTATTAGATGAGCACTAGGACATTTTTCTAGCCATGTCATTAATGCAGACAGCAAACTAGATGCACATTTCTATGAAAACAAATTGTCCTGTAAAACAACACTGTGCACTGCTGTACTGATATACAGTGTTGGTTTACTAAAATCACTTCACACATCCAGGGTATCTTGTTGGTTATATTGCAACTTGGTGAAGCTATAAATAAAAGCAAATCATCTCTATGACGTAATTCTGCTGATTTGTCCAAATAATCTTATCAAAACGAAATCATTTGTGAATAATAAATTCAAATGTTTCATATTTCTGTTGCTTGTCTACGCTTATTAATTTATCTTGGATCTAAGTGTGAGTAAACCCTTACGTAACATTACATCCTTTAACCACCAATACCTTCACTGCATTTTGCCTGTAATTTATACAGACCTGTTACATTTTGTTTATATCTTCTGCTGTTATTGAATTGTATTTTTTGTTGTATTACTTTCACATCAGTAAATAATGGCGTGCAGCTCCTACATCCTGGAAATATTTGTTTATTTACAGCTGAGTTGAATTGCACAAGCCACTGTAAATAAATGTAAATAAAACTGCAAAAGAGTTTAAATGTTTTAGCATTAACTGTCCTAAACATAAAAAATGAAATGATGGTCTGCTGAGCAGCTGAGTGGAAGCCCTTCCTTTGAGTCAAAAACAACAGTAGTGCAGGGTGTGATACGGGGCGGGACAACCAATGACAAGTTGATACCATATGAACATGCACTGTGTTGCAGTGTGGATACATGAATCTCCTTTATGTAGTATTTTTTTCTTAGGTAATGTAAATATAAACATATTTGGATCTGACATTTGTCAGATCTGGACTCAAAACGTGAATCTGATACCAGTGAAAACAAGATGATATGGCCAATCTATTCTTATTACTATCAAATTTGTTTACTAGGCCATGCAGAAGCAGCATCAGTAACCAAGAGAGCTAAGACAACACAGAGGAAAATGAAGGCTAAGTGAAATTAGCTTGGAGGCATTTCACTCTGGCTAACCAACAGTATTTACTTGCATGTTGGCAAATGTTTTTAACTTAAGAGCAGCTATGGTCAAGTGAGCTGACACTACTATTTCTCTCTCTCTCGCTCACTCTCACTGTCAGTGCATGTAGTGTAACAACAAATGCTTTTACTGCACTTAACATGTTGTCCCCAAGTCTATGAGTTTTATTAAATGTCAGCAGTTGCATGTGTTTGTGTGCATGTGTGTGATGGTTGAACAGTAAAAGGACTCAAACTGAGAAAAGGAAAGAAGAAACTAGTGTGACTGTAAATAATAAAGCAAATAGCTTTTGTTCATTTTTAATTTAAATATTTTTGTCCTGTTGTCACTAATAAATAATTATTAGTTATTTATTTGAATTATTTACATTCAAAACATATTATTGAAGTAATATTTGTGTTGAGACTGACGTTGCCTGAAACATTAAAAAACACAAAGCTTAATTAACAGCTCAGTTAACCTCGGTACTGCATACTCGTTATCGGTAGATACCTGACACCATTATGCTGGTATGAGAACCGAGTAAAAGGAATACATTTTGACATCACTTGTCTCTTAGTTAGAATAAATGTAATAAATTAGTTTTCAGTGACACATGAAGTTGGTGTTTTGGACTTCAGTCCAATCAGAGCCACTTTCAGATTGTCTTTTTACAACACTGCCACCCAGTGGATATATTTGTCATATTTCTTGAGAAGAACAAACAGTAGAAGTTGTTGTGAAAGCTTGGGTAAATATTAATTGTGTACACCTACGCTATGTGGTGCAATTAACCCCAATTTTTGAACATGTAGTTTGAAGACCCCAACATTGTAACTGCTAGTGTCTTTGTATTGCACACTATAGTAACTACATTTCCTCCGCTGCTGCTGTGCTCTTATCTTATTTCCTTCAGCACACAGTTATGTCTGCAGTTCCTGTTCCGTGACTGACACGCTGCCTTCAACAAACAGTGGAAGGAAGACTGGACGTGGGGGAAGGGTGTTCACTGGTCTTGAGCGTGTGATAAAATATGGCAGAGACACCAACATCTTATCAAAGTACTCCGTAAGTAAGCTTCTTAAATATTGGTTTTAGATCCTTTTTCTCAGACTGTTAAAAGCTAAATCCCAGATTATACACTGCTAAGATTTGGGGTTTTTTCATTTGTTTTTTTATGCTGTGTTCTATTATAAGTTTGCGAAGAACAGCTGTTACCAGGATGTACGCATATTTACCTGAAGTTATTCAGCTTTGTTAAAGTCTGACTAAGGCACCTTTCTCTCTTTCCACGTCTCTACTTAGAAGCACAAATGAAGAAAATGGTGAGCAATTACATTTGTTTTTTCTAACTTAATCTCAAACACTTTACACTTCCTGACAGCACCATGCAGCAGACTAGTAAAAAGGAACCTCAAGTTTGGCGAATTGCAGAATTTGCAACTAAAATTGGAATTGCTTTTGGTTAAATGAGAGTGCATACTGGACTTGCAGTATATTCACTGCCTAGAAATGTAAATAATTGCTCCTGCTGCTCATAATTACTCTCATTTTTCATGTCTACGTCTAGTTTTAGACGTACCAGCACTGCTCAAACAGTTAATGCATCCTTACACTTCTGTGACTGCGACTGCATTGTCTTTGACCTTTTAAACTCTGGTTAAAAGCACCACGGTGTTGCAGGCCACTAAACATGCTCTGTTTTTTTCTGTATTGTTTTAACTTAGTTTCACTTTCTCTTTTAACTGGAAATTGTATTAGCATGCTAATCCATGCTAATCTAAACTGAAGGGCAGAGCTGCAGGTCTATGATTACTTCTGTGGTTTAAAGTTTAAACAGATTTTGGGAGCAGCTAAAAAAATCTATTTTGCTTAGATGGACTTCCATTAGATCTCTTCAGGTCTAATTAGATCTAAGTGTGCTAAGGGTACTTCCTGTTATTTCAAAGAAGACCTTCAAACACGTACTTAAAACCTTTTTATTCTTACAGTTAATTCTTTGTGTGTATGTGTGTGTGTGTGTTGTCTTGTATTTTATTACTACATAGTTTTTATCTTCCTATCTTTTAATTTAAGCACATTGTGTCTAATGAAATTTTCTACATTAATAAAATGTACATTCATACATTATACATTCTGTAATTAACATTGAGGTGAAAAGTTGACATAATTTTTAGATTATTTTGAAACTTGCAGAATGGACTCAAGGTTTATCTTCTTTTGCTTGAAGCTGTGCAGCTACACAAAGTTAAGAACAATTATCTAATTTTTTTCCCAAATCTTTAGCTTTGGGGGAAAAGTTCTACGTCTTCGTGGAGGGAAAGACAAATGGGACTCATCATTTCATTGTTAGAAAGATGATCACCTTTGGCCAAAGAGAGGTGAAGTCTCCAGAAGAATGTGACTACATTCTGGTTTTCTGTCCTGTTGTTTCACGAGTTGGAACCGACATCACAGAAGCCCTGAGCAACATGCCCCGTAAGAAAAGCTACATTATATTATTTAGCACTGATTGAATCTTATAAATGATTGTGGGAAGGTATTCTAAAAAATGCAACTGTATGTGACTGGTCTTACATTAGGTATCCACCCATGCAGTATTTACATAGAAAACTGGTTCAGCAACATGTGGCTCTTCAGGCAAAGAGCCACATGCAGCTTTTATGTTCTTACAGCATAGGCTACAGATGGAAAACATCTTTTGAATTTCTTGTTTTCAATCATTTCACCCTCTCTTCTTTGTGTTTTCAGGTGATAAACCAGCAATTCTGGTAGTGATGCATCATACCTTCGATACTGATTATGTTGCGGGTGAAAGCCGGAGACAGGTGGATAACCCACATGTCCGCCTCACTGTGGACTGTCTGTTTTATGAAGACAAACTCCTGAATTCCAACCTGAATGAGATCATGTGGCATGAGGTGAAGAAATTTTTGCGGGTTTCTCCTCCTACTCAGGTAAGTGACTGATCTAACACAAGGCTTATTATCAGTAAAGGATTATCACTGTGGCTGATTTCTTTCATTCTTTCTTTCAGATGTTTCCCTGTCAGAACTTCATGGACGGTAAGTATGACTGTAATATTTTGTCTTTTTAATTTAGTGAATTTTTTCTAAAGTGTTTTAGTGTAGAATTCCTCTTTGGTTTAAATTTCATTAACTGTCTAATGTGATGTAATTTAGCTTTTGAACTTGATCACATTTGTTTCCATATACAGCGCTGTCAATCAGATTAATCAGAATATAACAATGGTAATTGTAAATGATACCAGACTTATTGCTCTTTTCTTCTTTCTTTCTTTTTTTTTTTAGGTTGGAAAATACCTTTGATGGTGGCAATATTAATTGCTACAATTTTGGCTCTGCTAGTAATTTTAGGCCTATTTTTAACACGTTAAAAAGCCGCTGAAAGTGAAAGCTGATGTGGGTGTTTGTAGAGATGAGTCTCTTGATCAGTTAGCAAAAGTAGAATAGAAGTGAAATGATGTAAAAACTGATTATACTGATAGATATGTGAACAAATTCACTTTACTTGATGATAATATGAAATTATGTCATTATATTTCAAGTTTGTAGTTTGAGTGTGTGTATGTTTGTGTGTGTGTGTGTGTGTGTGTGTGTGTGTGTGTGCGTGTGTGTGTGTGTGTGTGTGTATGTTTGTGTGTGTGTGTGTGTGTGTGTGTGTGTGTGTGTGTGTGTGTGTGTGTGAGTGAATGTGGAGGTGGGGTTAATAAATAAAAACTCAGTTCTGAAATAAATCATATTTGTTAATAGTAATAATAATATTATTATATTTATTATGTTATAATTATGCAGCTTTATTTGATTATAATGTTGAGATTATATAATTTGTCAAGTACAAATTAAATCATGCGTATATGTGTGTGTTTTCTGTATTCATTTATTTATCTCTTTGTTTTAATAGTTTATTTATTAATTTTAGAAAAAATAAAGAGAGAAAACTCATATGCAGTATACATCTTTAGCAGTGATACCTTTGCTACATTTTCCCCAAAATATTTTGTTATACCTTTTGTTCACGTCGTCTGCTTTGGTTTTGTTTTTTCTAGAATTACTTTCCAAAAAATGAAACGTAAAAAATTAGATGAAACTTTTCTTTTTGCTGGAAATACTTGGTTATTTACAGTGTTTTGATCAGTATAAAACACTGGAAATTAACCAGAAAAATATATAATTTTTAGCATTTATCGTTTTTTTATTCTACGTTTATGTTCTCATGTTCCACACACCTGTTGTATCTTTCAAAGTTCTGATATTTTAAGAAGAAAACAATGCACTGCTGGACTGTGAAAACTCTTTTTTTGTTTGTAATTATACTTTCTCCTTGCAGGCTTTCACAAATATTAAAAAGTTGTGGGTTTTCCTCTATAACTATTTTTACAGAAGATGAGTAGTTATTCAATCAGCTAACAATTATAATCACATCTTGGCAGAACTTTTTTTCTTCTCACATCAAAGCTTTACATGATCATTAAGGTCTCTTTCATGAATGGTTTATAGTTGCAATAGCAATATCAAATTCTGAGGTGATTAGAGATAATAAAAAAATGAATACTACAAACCACTTGAACAACATTAGATTATGAAAATGACCAATAAAAGACCAGAGTTATAGCACCCAGACACAATTTAGGCATTGCTGAATTAGTTTTGGAGATGACCACATCAGTTGCATTGGATGGGAAAACTGTCTTCACTGTGTTTCTGTGTCACTTCGTCTTTGATGTCAAAGTTGTGCTGCTGCTTAAATGTGCTCAACATAAGGGCATAGAAAGCAATGAGAAGTGTTAGAAGATGTACATAAACTCCCAGGTGTACCGTCCCTGCCTTAGGATGATAAAGCAGAGTATGCTTTATGATGGCCTGTGCTATGATTGACAAGTCAACGCCATTTGAGAATACAATGTGTTTTACAGTCAGATTCAGCCCTTGCTTCTCATGTGACTTTTCAAAGCACCAGGTTGGAACTGGGTGTGGCATCAGTGTGGCTACATGCAACTTTCAGCTCTTTATTTTCCATTAAACACAGTAATCTTTAGAAAGTACAGAGGCACCAATCCCATTTTGTGAACATACTGTATATTTCAAATGCACAATTGACATTGTTTTATCTTGCATCAAACACTTTTGTGGTTTGTTCCTCTCATGAAATAGTGCGTCCACTAGGTGGAGATGCTGTAAAAAGATGCCATGTGAAAGGGGAACAGGAATAACGCCTGTCTTCAGATAGCAGCATCATGTGACACTGAAAGGACCTGTTTACTGACTAACCCTTTGCAAATCAAAAGTGAAAGTACTGGAATAGACAAGCATTCATTGTTTTTTCAGTGTGGTGAAGAAAATGTCAGACACAAGAGATTACCAAAGGATATTGTAAGTAAACATCTGAATTTTAAAAAACAAAAACATCTCTCTTAGGCTGTGAAATGCTGCCTCTCTGCCATGCATTAGAGTAATAGATTTCTATCCATCTAAGGTTGTTTTCTATTTTTAGTCTTCCGGTTCTAGTAAGGGTTTACACTGAGCACCTTTTACTAACCTTGTTACATATTAACCAACTAGCTGTATTTATTGGATTGTTAAATTCAGACTAAAAGCTGCTTTCTCTTTCATAATCCCGATACAGAGACCAGGAAGAAGTAGAGCAAGGTGGGAAAAAATACAACCTATTTTCTTATTTTATGAAACACTTAATGTTGCCTCCATAACACAACACTAACTTTGTAGTTGCTGATGAATAGAGCAAGTTGCAGCTGTAGCATTAAAGGATTTAAACACCAAAAGGGAAATAAAGATGAATGAGAGAAGTGGCCAGAACATAAATGCTGAGTTTGCATGCGTGCATGTAGGTGTGTGTGTGGAAATCTAAGAACACCAGTAATTCAGTAGCTTCTAGAACCATCTTTAGCAGCAATAAGTATGACTCTGTAAAAGGGTGTATTTTATTTTTATTATGACTACAGTTATAATTGCACAGCATTGTGTGGATATGTAACAGTTTTAAAGAGTTACTTTGGAAAACTACCCACATCTTCTGTTCCTTCATCTTTAGTTTCATGGAAAACATTCCATGTCTGGTTGGCGGGAAGAACAAATGAGGCTCACTATCCCATTATTGAAATGCTCAAAAGAATTGGTCAAACTCAGGTGAATTCTCCAGAAGAATGTGACTATCTTCTGGTTTTCTGTCCTGTTGTTTCACGAGTTGGAACAGACATCACAGATGCCCTGAGCAACCTGCCCTGTAAGAAATACTATATGAGATTACTTAATCTGAGAAATGTAACTGTATGTGAATGGTGTAATAGCAGGATAATTAATTAAATAATTGTAGAAATGTATTTTGAGACCACAGCCTAAAAATTAAAGTTTATCTGCATCTGCCTGGTCTTATATAAGGTATCCACGTCTGTATATTTAACATATTTATTTCTCATAACAAATTTGTAAGTAATAAGAAATAAATATGGATAACTAATGGATTAAAAATAGAAATAACTAAAACATATTTGTGACAAAAGGGTCATGCTTAACAGCCTTCATGGTCTGCAGTATGAGCTACAAAAGTAGAAACTTAATTTATGTGCTTCACTTTGTTTCCGACTCAGTTGATCTGGTTGCGTCTGTGCTTACAGGTAGTAAACCAGTGATTCTGGTGGTGATGCATCATACCATCAATCCTCATTATGTTGTATCTAAAAGTCAGAGACAGGTGAACAACCAAAACGTTCATCTCACCGTGGACTGTCTATTTTATGAGGACAAACTCCTGAACTGCAAACTCAATGATAACTTAGAAGATACACTCTTCAAGCTTTTTAAACTTTCAGTTTGTCAGGTAATGATTTCTCATACTGATTTAGTATTACACTTATATGCAATGACAGAGTTGTGTGCTGTGATATTTTTAAAATCAGTGATAATGATTTCTTTCTGTCTTTCTTTTTATTCTTCAGATGATTTTGTGGCGTAAGTATGACAGTCTTGATGTTATGTTACGCCATTTTCTAAACTGATGAAAACTTTGTGGTACAAGTTTCACCAACCATATAATGTTATTTCAGTGGACATTTTGAACTCTTTTCTTCTAAACAATAATATATTTCTCTATGATCTATTTGATCTTAGGTTTTTTTTTTCTGATTTTCAGAGTCAAAAAAATTGCATCTAGTGTTGTAATGTCCATCAAAAATAAAACCATTTATAAACATGGTTAAAATTTTGAATTAAACAATTAAATATCCTCATAAGTATAGATTGTTTTATATTTAGCTGACTTATTGTCCGTTTCCTGCCTTTATTTTAGATCTGAGGAGTCTTTGGACATGGTGTTGTATTACAACAAAATGATTCATCAGGAAGTCACTGTGCAACTAAATTAAACGTAACCTTTCTGGATTGTGCTGTTATTACCTTTAATACTTTATAGTTATGAAGTTTTGGGGTAGAATTTACTGATCTATACTGTTTGTTATATATCTATCACTGTTTTATATCTGGATCACAATAGAGGTGTAATGTTGCAAACATACCAGATCTGCAGATAATCTTTGCACACTGCGTGAAGATAAATATATATATATATATATGTATAAGAAAAAACATGAATAAAAAAAGAGTTAAGAAGTGAGTTCTTAATTATTTACTCCTTATTACGCCGTAATACTGCAGACATGCTAAAAGGCTCCAAAGTTCATTAAAAAGATGTTTTGGTTGCTAACTATACCTAGCTATAGTGATGGCAAAGGAAATGTTGTGTTTTATAAACATGTATCTTCACCGGGCTGCATGGCACTAACGCATTAACGAGCTAAACTAACGCGTTGCGGCCACGCAGCCCCACGCACGGGGCAATCTGCACGTGCGTGCAGATGTGTTTGCAGTGTTTATAGTCATCGATAAGAGGTAAGGGATGTGCATTTGGTACAGTGACAGAGTTCACCTTTCGGAAGTCAGTACAGAATCTTGGGCTTCCATCTGACTTCGTGTCTCGGAGACATGGTGAACTCCAAGAGCTGGAGCTTGGAACTGCAAATCCATTCTGATGAAGATACTCAACTTCCTGTTTTATGATTTCCCGCTTTGCTGGACTAACCCGATAAGCGCGCTGTTTGATTGGTGTAGGGTTAGTCAGCACCACATCATGTTTTATGACAGTGGTTTGAGACGGGATGAATTGTCAGGGCTCTGTGTGCGGGCAGGCGGAGGTGAGGATCCAAATGCAGGACTCGTGGAGACAGGATTTCAACTCAAAAAAGCTTCTCATCTCAGCTTTATTGCTGGTAAGGAACAAAACATAAACAGAACAATGAACGCTGAAAACGGAAACACACAGGCAGGATCCGAGGGTACAACATGACACTGAGCAAAGGCAAACACAGGGTTTATATACACAGGGGAGTAATCAGGGAATTGAAAACAGGAGGGAGACACAGCTGGGAGAGATTAGGGCTAACGAGACAGGGGGAGCGAAGTTAGACATACTGACATAAGTCGTAACCCTTCAAAATAAAACAGGAAACAATACACAAATATGCAGACTAAGAAAACACGGACTTTACACTGGTAGAACTAAACCTAAACCAGAATAAGCTGGAACATACTTATTAATAATCATCATCATCACCATAGCCTGACAAGAAATCAAGAAAATAACCAAAAATACAAAAGCCACGAGAAACTCCAAATGCTGGGTCGAAACGACCCAGGACAGTGGCATGACTGGGGAGAACAAGTTCCAGGCAATTGATACGTGGTTGCCAGATACAATGCTGAGACAAGAGGAGGAGATAGAAGATACTAACATCAAGACAAGAAACCTCCTTATCGTTCATGAAGGGTGTCACATCAAGCCCAGCACCAGCCAAGGTAAGTACCAGAACCAGTATCCGGGATGAAACAAGATCCATTAGCACCATATGTTATCTCACTAGGAGCATGCCCTGATGTTGCCTGGCATGCATACAAACTGGTGAGGATCATACAAACTGCTGATTACCATTTTGAGGTGCTGGAATGCAAAATGTTAAATTGTCTAACTAGCCACGTAATTTTCTTTTTCTTTGATCTTTGGGATGTTTTTGAAATCAGCTGTGTGATCATTTTTATTCCCATTAAATAATGTGGGATCTTTTCATTCCTCACACATTACACAGTCCATAAAATTATAGATGTCAAGCTTGATTTTATTTTATTGATATTTAATATGTTTTCAACGGTTCCTTTTCCTTTACTAAGCAGAAACAGTTTGTATCTTCTGACTATGGAATAAAGACACTTTTTATGTCTGACTGACTGATACTTGCAATTCCATTCATCAAGAAAACAAGCTCACGTCCCAAAAGACACTCATTCTCTCTGAGATGGATTCATTCTGATCAGATTGGTTTTGCCAAGCCACATTTTAATGCATATAATTAACACACAGTATGAAAAACAAACAATTTCTCTGCATAAAATAAATAAATAAATGTAAGTAAATTAACTTACATTTATTTTTGAGGTGATGAAGTTAACAATAACTTTTAATAAGCACGTTCTATCTTGCACAGTGTAATGTTTGTCAAGGATTTCTTTGTGAGTTTCCATGTACAGTCATGTAAATTAAGTAAGCTAACTATTTTCCTCATATTGTTTCTGATCGATTTTATCCAGTTATCTCCACACTCACAGGTGATAAACCAGTAATTCTAGTGGTGATACATCATGCCTTCAATCTCATTATGTAAGAGATGAAAGCTGGAGACACTAAGAATCCAAAGTCTCTATGAGCTACCAATATCATTTAATAAGCAAGGCAAGTTTATTTGTATAGCACAATTCAACAACAAGGTGATTCAAAGTGCTTTACAGAGACATTAGAAACAAAAACAAATAAAAAGCATGATTTAAAATTGATTAAAACAAGCAAACTAACTAATAAACAAACAAAGAAACAAAACAGTATATAAAGTCAAAACAGATAAAATCAGAACAGTAGATAAAATCAGTAGTTAAATGTAAGTTTTGAAATTTAAGCTTAAAAGTGTGGATTTGGTGTTTTATTCAAATGCAGCTGAGAATAGGTGAGTCTTCAACCTGGATTTAAATAAACTGAGTGTTTCAGCTGATCTGAGGCTTTCTGGGAGTTTGTTCCAGATATATGGAGCATAAAAGCTGAATGCAGCTTCTCCGTGTCTGGTTCTGACTCTGGGAACTGATAAAAGACTGGATTCAGATGACCTGAGGGATCTGGAAGGTTCATACTGGGTCAGGAGGTCACTCCTGACCTATTTTGGTCCTAAACCATTCAGAGCTTTATAGACCAGCATCAGGACTTTAAAGTCTATCCTCTGACGGACAGGCAGCCAGTGTAAAGACCTCAGAGCTGGACTGATGTGGTCCACTTTTTTGGTCTTAGTGAGGACTCGAGCAGCAGAGTTCTGAATGAGCTGTAGTTGTCTGACTGATTTTTTAGGTAGACCTGTAAAGATGCTGTTACAGTAATCAAGCCTACTAAAGATGAATGCATGGACTAGTTTTTCCAGGTCCTGTTGAGACATCAGATCTTTTATCCTTGAAATATTCTTGAGGTGATAGTAAGCTGATTTTGTTATTGTCTTAATGTGTTTTTCTAAGTTTAGGTCTGCATCCATAATATGAGGTTTATGAGATTTGTAGTTCTTTGTTGCATCTTGATTTTCATGAGTAAAACAAAATAATATCCATGTTTCAAAGGGCAATTTCCTGGTTCAAATTTGATCAAACTTATAATGTAACAGGGTGGGCCCAAATTACTCAATGGGTGTTCTGGGCAGAGACCCAGAGGCCCATGCACAGGAAAATGAAAAACAAATGAAAGAAGAAGTAGAAGACAAAAAAAATAAATAAATCTAGAATTATTGTCTAAATTAAAGCAATATAAAAACATTACTTTTCTCCCCTCATTATAACAAAATGTAACATGTAGCTGGAGCATAATACAGAGTAATTCCTATTTACTTGCCATATTTTCTCCTAGACTGCTGAGGCTAAAAGTCTCTCCCAAACTCAGCTTGGTAGTGAGATTATCCTAGTTCCAAAATGGAAAACATGGAATTTAGGATATGGAATAAAGAGTTGCCGCTTTTAAGAAAATTTCCAACTCCCTTTATTTTTAACTATGTCAGGATAAAACCACTGCAGTTTATGATAATATGCAAGTTAATCTTGAGGTTAGTTACAACATGGGTCACAAGCCGATTGGTTTAATGACCTCAAATGTGTGTGCTTTCATCGGTCATGATTGACACTTATATGGGAGGTACTGTCAAGAAGTGAGACATGTGACCAAAGTGGTGTAGGCAAGAGATGCTGAAAGGAGGAAGAGGAGATTGTTGGGCACACGGAGGAAGAGAGACAAGAGATAGCAGGTATGTTTAAGGGTGTTTGTGTATGTGTGTGTGTGTGTGTGTGTGTGTGTGTGTGTAGGGGGACAATTAATATGTGAGTGCACAGATTCATTCTCAACTGGACATAAATGATGATCAAAGGTTGTATATATGATAAATTCATCAAAACCCAGCCTCTAACACAGTGCGCTGAATCTTAGCTTCGAATGTCCAGTATATTCTAATCAGTGTCAATCAATTTAAGCATTCACTTAACCTACAGTATCTAAACCTGTGTGGGAAATGTGTGGTAAAGACACAGATAATGAAATTTAATTATTAATACAATATACATCATGAAAAACGAAAGCTGAAATTGATTCAGTTTAGTACTTTTTTCTGTATGCTCTGTGATTTTAAAGGCCTTAAATTCAGTGATATATACTGTAAATGTTTTTCTCAGAGATCTTAAAGTAGTTAAATCACTGCTGATAGTCTGGCTGTTTATATTTTCACATTTTTGTGTCTGTAGGGCTGTTTGATGATGATTTGGACTCCTCTGGGAGATGAGGACACACCCACATCTGTTCCATACTGCAGCCATTGATGGTGTGACAGATGCACACACTGGAAAATCAGCACCTGGACTTCATGCAGGAGAGACGGCCTCAGAGATGGACCAATCAGAGAGCTCCTTACATCCCACAGTGTGGCAAATTTCGAATAGCTGCAGTATTTTTTAAAATGAAGTTGTTAATCCAACAGCTAATCCAAAGGTTAATCCCTGAGCGAACAGGAATCAAAAATGGATTTTGAAATCCAATTTATTAAATTGGAATTCAAAAATGAATTTACAAATGGAGAATTTATTCTACAATTCAATATTTAAGCACAGAATTCTTTATTTCGATGTGCGCGTGGCTCTTGTGGTCCTCCATAGTTTTTAGCTTAGCTTCATCAGCTCCAAAAAGATATTATGTCATGGTTTGCTAAGAGGACTCGTGTACAGGACACACTGAAAGCAGGTTAACAATGTTTAACTAACAAAGTCAATATCAATTGAAAACAGCTGAAATAAACCAAAAAATTTTCTTTGAAGCAAAACTCAGAGAACTGTTAGTCAAAAGCAGGTAAGTAGCTGAGGTTTCTTTGATAATTTCACTTTAAGCTATATAAAGTTTCTATGAACTTGGCTTTAATATCATCGATTTCCTCGGATACAGTACTGTACGAATGCTTTGAGCCAACCTGACTTTCTTTGTATTTTTTCTCCAATAGGCACACCTCATTGTAGGCTTTGTTGAGGTCCTTGTACTTGGCTTCTTTCATCAAAATTAGTTTTTGTTTACTAAGCCCTGTAACACCAGCATGAATTATTCAAACATAAAAAAGGCACTCAATTCCATACTTACCCTTATTCACAACAACTTGGCATAGAACTGACTGAAATTGTGTCTCTAGGGACTTTGTCTGTCTGTCTGTCTTTGCCCATCAGAGACCCATCATTTGTCATTTCTTTTCTTGTCATTTCTGCAGGGAAGGGGTGGTGCAGCAGGTTTGAGGGGCAATGCCAGTAAGGCTGGGAAACGAGCTGCAGCCTCATCCAACCTCTTTTTTTTCCCAGGTGCCCAGCCACCCTTCAGTTTCATCATATCATCCCAAACAATAGCTGTAGCTGTCATGAACTCCTGCCTGCAGAGCCTCCTCAACAATGAGGAGTTCATTAGAGACGTCAGCCGTCAGGAGACTTTGTGGAGAGCAGTCTCAGAAGCTCGGCTCTTAAGGTGCGCTACATCAACCTTCTACTTTCTTCAAAAACCTGAAGAACAAAGATATCTAACACCAGAAATGTCTGTTTACCCTTTCCTTGTTACAGAAGGCTCATGGACATCAGGAACTGTCATGAATCAAGAGATTATGACCTTAAAAAACGCCGCCTAATATCTTTTAAGAAGGCATTCAGCAAACAGGTTCCTGAATACAAAGGCAGTGCGCAGAAAGTTATTTGGACATTTTGTTTTTTGCTTTACCTTCTAATGTTTATGTTTATGTTCTAAATCTCCTCTGTGTTTTTCTTTCAGGACGCTCATGAATTCCTAACCTTGTTCCTCAATGAGGTGAAAAGCCTCTCACCTCACCTGAAGAGGGAAGCAGCTCTCCTGGGCCAAAGTTATACCTGCCCAGTAGAAGACCATCATGTTTTCAAAATGGAAAACATGAGGACATGCAAGAGGTAAGCCAGTCTTTCAGAAACACAGGGCTGATTGCAACATTTTCATATACCTCTTTTCCACCTACCTGATCGTTACTTTAACTACGTTACTCCTTAAATGTGTAGCTGCGGTCACCAGTCATCACGCCAGGAGGAATTCACAAGCTTGTCTCTTGACCTGGTTCCAGAGGGGTCTGTTGAGGACATGTTAGGGACATACTTGAAGGTAAGATCACAAATTCGAGATGTAGTATCACTGATCTTAACACACCTTTTTTGTTTGTGTTTGTGTACATATGTTGTGATTTTTTTTCTACCATAAAGCCTGTTTTCTCTGTGCTGTTGTTTAGGAACAAAAAATCGAATTTACCTGTGACTGTGGAGGGACGACCTCGGAAGTGAAGCCGTCTTTTGATACACTGCCAACGTGAGTAAGGTCACATCAGAATTGATCGACTGACCTGATTTCCAAACTGTGGCGAACTAAACATCAGAGTTTTTAAGACAACACTTGAGCAGTCATTTTGCCCCATCTTCGGTTTGTGTTTGACACTCATTCTTCTTATTTTGTACCTTGGGTTTTTTTTCTTTTCTGCCAGAGTCCTCATCTTTCACCTGAAGAGGTTTGGCTTTACAAAAACCCACAAGCTTCAGAAGGTGAATGACCCCGTCAGGCTGCAGAGGGACTTGGTGGTGTCATCCAAACAGGTAAAAACAGACTGCAGAACATCTCAGAGAATCAGCTTAATTATCGCACTGATGTGAGACTTTATGAAACTGATCTTTGGATTTGTTCCTTCTCAGGGTGATGGCCGTTATGGACTCATAAGCATCATTAGTCACTATGGAGGCACAGAATCAGGTAAAACAACTGACTTGTTACAAACAGAAAATGATTGAACAGAACTTGCTACTTTTGAGTGAAGGACTCACACACAAAAGCTTTTGATGTTTTAAGAAGCACTAAGTCCAAACCACTGTTTGCTTGAATCAGTTGACTTTTAGAAGTTGGATTCATTTGTCTTAATGTGATTTCAGGACACTACATCTGTAATTCTGTGCATCCTGAGGAGAGTCCACAGTCTACATCAGATCCTTGGCTCACCTATAATGATGCACAGGTGCTCCACACAACTGGATCGGCAGTTTTTGAGGAACAGCAGCAGTCTGCCTACATCCTGTTTTACAAGAGAAACGTAAGAAGACACAGCAGCTGAGAGAATTTTGAAATGTCCTATTACCTTGTTAATCATTTTTCTCTTCATTCTAAAACAGGATGTGGAATGAAGTTAGAGCCATCATCATGCTGAGAAGGAACAACCGTCATCTCAGACCGCTGGTAAGTATTGCCCTTAGGAGGAAGGGTCCTCCCAGAGAGCCTGGTTCCTCCCAAGATTTCTTCCTCCAGGAGGGAGTTTTTTCTTGCCACCGTCGCCCCACATTCACCGGTCTCATCAGCAGAGACATTGTTCACCTTCTAAGACCTGGACTTTTTAATGGCATGCATTTTTAATTTCTCTGTGCCATTTTGGGTTGATTGGGACCTGATGAATGTAAAAAACAAAGAATTACCTGATTTTTTTTTCACCTGATTTTTATTTCGGTGAAAAATGAGATCCACATATGAGGACATATGGCAGCATGATGTCCTCATACATGAATATCAGGCCTTTGTATAGCAACATTTTATATTTTGGTCTAGACAACCCAAAATGTAATGTCCACATATATGGACTCCAGGTCCTAGGAGGTTAAAACAAAGTCTACTAGTGGTGCACCACTACTAGAGATAGTCAGGATCGGTGTTTGGCTTGCTCTCTGGGAACAACAAAAAAATAAACAAATAAATTAATAATAAAATAAAATAAAGATATTATTTATTTATTTATAATTAAAATTAACATAACAACAAAAACAAAAATAACTAATAAAAACTAAGTAACTAAGTATTCAACTGTGTTTTGTGAAATTTGTAATGAGTCTCAGTTAAGTTGATGTCACAGAAGTTTCTGAATCAACCATTTAGATTGTTCAACAAACAGATTTACTCAGGTAAAGATGGTAAGCTGGAGCACTGGTACCCTTCTAGTTCAGTTTAAGTTTTTAGACAAATATTCCCTCATTCAGTTGCAGTTTCTGCTTACATTATACATTATTTAGCTGCAAATGTTTAGCTGCAAGTAGCAAAGTCCAAAAGTGACAACATTTCCACTGCACTCTCTCCAGAAATGGCATATAGAACTTTTGACCAAATTAGACATTTATCCTTGAAAAATCCATGAAAATCTTTAATTGTACCTTTTATCACATTTTAACAAGTTACTGTCTCCTGCTGCATGTTTCCTGTTTTGGCTGAACTTCATCAGCTCAAAAAACACACCGTGCTGTGGTATACTGAAAGAACTCATGTACAGGACACACTGAAAGCAGGTTTACAACGTTTAATTAACAAAGTCAAGATCAGTTAACAACAACTGAACGAAAGATTTACTTTTTCTCATCGGTAAAATGGTCAGATGAGGTCCATGCCAATGTGCTCAAGTGGTACCTCCATTAAGGGCAGTAAGGGCATAAAGGCACTTTTGGAATGGCCAGCTGGTTCACCAGCTGACACCACTGGACGCACACCATCAGCTCACATCCAAACAGATTCCTGGCCAGTAAAATCGGTCAATTTTTGGGTCCAGAGTCTTATCTTATTCCAGGTGACCAGCCATCGAGTTGTAACGAGTCACCTAAAAAAATCATTTCTCAGTGGCTCTTCTGCGACCATTGTGTTCTTCCATTGTACAAGTGTCACGACACGCTCAACATGGTCTGTCGTTACAAAATGTGGAAATGTCAGGGCGCACTATTTGACTATCAGCTCTCATCATTTGATCAAAGGGCGAATTGCATAGTGCCATTATCTTCTGTGTAGCGAATTGCTGGAACCGGCAAGCTGAACGCGGCCCAAACGCCACATGTCCCTATTGGCTGTGTGTGCAGCCCTGCATACTGCCCTATTGAGCTACTAAACTCCAACCAATCAGTTTTGAGATTTAAGGGGTATGCTAGCCGTCAGCTAACCGCAGCCGTTACTCTATGCATTTCCCCCCAATCTTTCATTTCCACCAGTACTATGGGGTATTTGTGAATATCCATGACTGACATGGTCGCCAGCTGGTCTTTGGCCAGGGTGATGGCAGTTTCGAGGTTCACCGGCTAGTGATAGCAGACTCACTTCACTGTCCTGGCCGGTAGCCCCCCCCCCCACAAATTTCTCTAGCACTACCATTTTCAGCAATCCAGCCTTTCAAAGTGTGGGGCCAGGCTGCAGCCACCTGGTTTAGGCAGAGGACTGGTCTTCCAGCCCCATTTGCCCCATGAAAGTTGCTGTGATGGTCTTCTGGAGACACTGATGGCAGCCACTTGCAACAACCGGAGGGCACGTTCCTTCCCTGGCCACCAACACACCTTCGCCAAGCGTTGGAAAACTTCCAGGAAAAGCTTGCTGTTGATTTAAGTCAAAATATATTTGCTGATGTTGAGTGTGTGGATATTCAGAAGGACACCCATTCCATAATACATCATTTCCATAAGTGTAAAATCACCAATTATGTTGTCATTAATGTCCAAAAACAACTTGGAGTTTATCACAGATGCGCTTACTTAGAGAAACAATGTGAAGTCTGCTGGACACTGCTCAGAAACCTGATTGTTACAAAATGTTCCCTGGAATGGGAAGCTTTAAATATTACCCTCCTTCTTTGCCTAAAACAAAAGGCCCAGATGATGAAAATGTGTGATTTCTGCTACTTTTGTCAAATGTTGAAACTGAAAAGTAATGTGCTTTGAGATGATGCCATTGATGAAAATGAGATTTGGTTTAAATGAACTGAAATCAGTAGTGTGATCTCCAGTCTTGATATAAGGAATGAGAGAACTGACAGCTGTTATTTTAATCTGCCTGTTTAAGTTGTTTTAACTCATTTAAATCATAAAGTAATGTGGTAACATCTGGACTGACGAGTTTACTGTCAGCATTTTAATCGCTAGTTTAAAGGCTGTAGGCTGCAGCCATTGCTCTAACACTGTATAAATGTAACAGGCCTCAGTGCTGGTTCTAATAGTCTGAGCTGCTTCCAGCTTTATTTGTGAAGAGCACAGCAGCTTACAAAATCACGTAGCTAGCTCGTACAGCTGCCACGTAAAAAAATTCATAAGCTAACATGTTAGCACGTTACCTTCAACAGGTGGTCAGACTGCATAAACAGGCACTCAGTCAGAGGCACTCAGTCAGAGGTTGACCTTCTCATGACACAAGTCATGAGAAGGTCAACTTGATGCCTTCAACCTTGCATGAAATCCCTGCAATTTCCCTGCAAAGTCTTTGATGAGAATCGTTACTGTTTGCTCTGATTTTTTTCTGGCCTGGTTCACTGGTCAGGTCACACAGTAAGAGCCAGTTTTATCATTTCTATTTATGGTAATGCCTCCAACTAGCACAGCTATAGTCTTTAAATGAAACATGTTATTCTATTAGTGTTGCTGTATCCATGTGATTTATGTGAATAAGTTCAAAACTTTACATATACTGAAATTGATTAACTCATTTCATGATCTGTGACTGAGTTGTAAAATATGGCAGATGATTTAGTCCTCTATTGTCTTTATTTAGACTTATCTATCTTTGACGTGTGAAAAATATTCCAAGCTTGTAAGGATGACTGCACAATCTTTATCTTACAATGTTACCAAATATTTTCCAAAATCAGTTTTAAAGACAAAGTGCGGTAGCATAAGACATGGGTGGTCTTTGCTAATATTTAATGAACTATTTAGTGTAAAAAAAATAGCAGAATTTATTTGCCTCTCTGTATAACATGCTTCAACGCTTTTACTTGTTTAGATCTATTGGATGATATATTGATTTTACTGCTTTCCAGAGTTACCACTGAAAAGTTGTCGGGTTTATGGAGATTGATCTGAAAAGAACAAAAACATGTTGAGTGGCAGCTGACTGTGGTTAATTGTTGATGTCAGAAGACTTACAGTAATCAGATTCTATCATTTCAAATAAAATTCCTAATATGGATAACACTGGAGGGTAATAATGCTGTTTCTATCACTCAACAATTCATTATGTACCATTCTAAATACCAGCCTATTATCTAGTGTCCATTCTCTCCTTACTGTAGTAGTTGTTGGAGAGACAGTCCAATATGTTGGCTGGTGGTTTTTGCATTTGATAGTGTCAACTTAAGTACACCATTACTGTTTCCATAGGAATTAACACTTTGAAGCCTAAATCATGAAATAATTGCCAGAAAAACCTTTAAAAAAAAAAGTCTTTATTTAACCTTCTTTTCTTTATTGTTTTTGTAATTATTTAGAAAATAAATTACATTCCAATTTCCATATATGACATTTAATTTGTGTCATATCTGCCTATTTGCTTGTTTTTTAAAATTTGTTTATTTAGGTTTATTTAGGTTTTTCAGGGGGGGAAATTCACATTGATGATGTTGAAGTCCCAAAAACTGGCAAAAAACTGTATGTATCAAATGTTGTACACTAGGCGTTAAAGGGTTAAAAGGGCACAGGACTTACTGGAGTACTTCTGCTGCTCATTCCTGTGCAATATCCCATCTGACCTCCCGTCATATTTCTTTTCAAGATTTTCTTATTTAATCACTAGTGTACATATATTAATATTTATAGATACATATATATTTAGTCATCTTTTCTCTTTTACCATGTCTCTCTAATATTTTGCTCCTTACTATTTTTCTATTTTCTTTATTATTTTATTTTATTTTATTATATTTTCTCCTACTGTACCATGCTGCTGAGTGACTGCTGCTCGTCAAACACATTTCATTGCAATGTTGACCCTGTGCTAACTTGCATATGACAAATAAAATCTGAAAGCTGAAACTGAAAACTGAAAACTGGAGTACTATGAAAACGTCCTTTTTCAAATGACTGCATAGTTAAATAATGCTGCTGTTTCAGTTAGGTTGCTAAAGGCTGTGAAGTAGACATCAGAATGTTGTTAGCCGTGTTTTAAAATACGCTCTTTTCTAAGCTAACTTCATGTTCAGCTGAAATCTTCTTGGTTTCCAACAGTGTTTGGGCGTTTCAGCAGTGTGTGTGTGTGGGAATTTCAGTAGTGTGTATTAGAAAGTTTCAGTAATGTTTGTTTGAGTTTCAGTGGTGTGTTTGTGAAAGTTTCAGCAATATTTGTCAGATAGTTTCACAAGTGCAAGCACTTCCGTAATAATGTCCCTAGCACCGCCTCACACTCTAGCGGTATTTCCTCTTTATTCTTCTAAAGCGGAACTCTGAACAAGTGCAACAGCTACTGGGAGAGAAGTGGTGCAGCAAAGAGGCGCTGAGAGGAGGAAAAGGAAAGCATCAGGCACAAACAGACAGTGAGGGAGAGAAAGCGAGGAAGGAAAGGTCTGTGTGTGTTTGTGTGTGCTGGTGTGCGTGTGTGTGTGTTTGTGTGTGCTGGTGTACGTGTGTGTGTGTGTGTGTGTGTGTGTGAGGACACTTACATTTAACATAGTTTCATGCTTATAGGAAGTGAAATTCTCTGTAAACCACAGAGATGACTGTGTAAAGAAAACCCGGACCAGCCTATTGGGCACCAACAACCATGCCACATTCAAAGTCGCCTTTCTCCACCATCCTGATTAGCTTAGGTCATCTTCACCATGTCGACCTGACTAAATGCACTGACTTGTTGTAATGTGATTGGTTGTTAATAATAGTATATTTAATAGTGCTTCTTTTGTGGCAATCATATCAAGAAATAACGTTTCCAAATCTCAGTAACTGTCTGCTGATTTGCTTTGCTACATCAGACTAATGCAGGTAATACATCTCTAAGATATTTTTTAGTATTCTTGGCCAGGAAAAGCTTATACAAAGCAACTGTGGCTATGAGGAATCTGCGATGCATATCAGCACACATTGCGTTTTGTTATTGTATTAAATTTTGTTATATTATTCTGATTAAAGGTTCCTTTTGGTTTATCCTTTCTCAGGGACATGGAAAAGCAAAAAGGTAAGAAAAAAGGTTAATATTATTAAGGAGAACAAGCTGCACTTGGCAATTACGATAGAGAACATTTCTAACTGCTTTTTTAAAAATCTTATGATTAACTGAGTGTGCAGATAATTGTGATTGGAGCTTCCCCCTTATTTCAATAACTTTGAGCTACACAGGTCACACTGATGATGTAGAACTTTTAAAAACTCACATTTATAATATGGTACACTTGGTGTCACAGGATAAAAAGGAAGTAACTATAGAGGCCAAACCCTGGCTTCTGGTGAACTGGATATGTGATCACTTGTAGTATAGAGATTGCTGACAGTCTCTGTGAAATCCATTGCTCAAGCTCCATTCAGGGTGCTCTAGTGACCAGTCAGTGACCCCACTGGCAACTAGAAGGTACTGGGGTGTGCGTGTCACTGACTGGTCTCTAGGCCAAAAGTCTAATGTAATTAACACATCTAATAAGCTAAACACAAAATATATAATGTATAATATCGCTCATTGTGTGTAAGATGTGTGGCTTCACACTTGTCTTCTTCTCCTTTTTAATTTATCTTTAGTGTTGTGGAAAAGATTCTTTGTCATCTCGGCTAGAAAAACAAGTGAAGCTCATCATTCTTTTATTAAAAGGCTTAAAAGTATCGATCAAATGGAAGTGACCTCCGCAGAAAAATCTGACTACCTTCTGATTTTCTGTCCTGTTAATTCACAAGTTGGAGCAGACATTGCAGAGGCCCTGGACAAGATTCCCCGTAAGAAGTCCTTATTCACTAGTTTTTCAACTGCCATCAGAATTCTAGAGAACCTATTCAAAATAATTATATGAAGGTTTTGAAAAATATCATAGCAAAAAATAGAGCATTCTATCTGCATGTGACAGGTATAACATTAGGTGCCCACTTCCTTTGTATTCACATTTGTCAAAAGACATGCACTGTTTTTTTGTAATTAGAAAGCGAATGAATGGACAGTCTTCATGTATTAAATCAAACTTGCTCACTTTTCCATAAAATCTTAAGATCATGATCAGAGTAACTATAAAAAACAACAACATAGGAAAACTATTCCTGCAGTATGTATCAGTTAATGTGAGCAGACTAATGTCACTAATGTACTGTGGTTCATTCAGTCAATGCTGCTGGTATATGTGAAAAAACCTGTGATGAACATTCATGTAGTTCTTCTTTCTTCTTCATTTAACGTGCAGGCCAAGACCAAAAAATCTTGTTTCTGAATCATTTGATCCTGTTGTCTCTCTGCCTACAGGTGGTAAACCTGTAATTCTGGTGGTGATGCATCACACCTCCAATCTTGAGCATGTTGTAGCTGAAAGCTGGAGACAGGTGAAGAACGAGAATGTCCACCTCACTGTGGATTGTCTGGTTTATAAGGGAAAACTGCTTGATTGCAGCTTCAATGATATCATGTGGTGTAACATTGGGAAGTTTTTCAGAGTTTCCATTCACCAGGTAATTTCTATACATACAGTCATGCTTGGTACTATTAATAACAAGCAAACAAACAACCCCACCCTCAATGTAAACCCAAACATGATTATAACTCTTTGTTTTATTCTTTAGCTCATTCAGACTTCTAAGTGGCGAAAATGCAGTTGTAAGTATAACTGTAATGCTTTTGTATATTTCATCAAAGATTGCTTTTGTCGCTTTCCACATAATAAAGTTGTACGGACATTGGCATTAATATTCAGTAACTAATTTCAAACTTATAAATGTTTAACTTATAAATAACAAGCTCTTTTCTCCCCGTAGGTTACACTGACCCTCTGATACTGGGTGTAGGTTTTATAATGTGTATTATGATAGTGGCAACTGTGACTATGGAAGTAGTGCGAAGGATGATTTAGATGTTACTGAGCTGAATGTTTTTTTTTTATTATCTGGATCATAAAAAAAGGAAAATGATATAATGATAAGAGATCTGCAACCTTATGCACAGGGCTACATGTTCATTGAAAAAATGTGTTGTGAGTTTGACAGTGAGATCTGAGATGCTAAAATGTTCTAAAAGAATAACTTGCTGCTCTTGTCCAATACTTGTGTGAAAGAAATCCTCTCTGAAGAGATGGTCGTGTAAAGTTTGTATCCAATGTTTCAGCCAAAGGTGCTATGAGATTAAAGTTTTTTAAAGTTCAACATGTGGCTATATTTCCGGTTCACAGTCTCTTTTTGCTTCTTCTTAAGCAAAGCATTTCCCCTGTGTATGGCTGTATGATATAATGTTCTGGTTAAGATTTAGGTTTTAGTTGAACAGATTAGTAAGTTTTAAATAACAGCTCAGAAAGTAAGGATGCTGTTTTGTGCAATTTTATTAATTATATTTAAATTATCTGTGATGAATACAAATCAATTGTATATAGTATTTTATTTTATTGTGTACAGTATCTTATTCTTATTCTTATCATCTTATCTTATTCCAGTGTTTTGTTTTGTTTTCAAATTTTTGCTATGTAACTTTACACTGTCCACTTTCTGCTGTAACAAATCAAATTGCCCACGTGTTGGACTAATAAAGGTTATCTTATCTATATTATCATATCTTATGATGCATAGTCATCAGATTTAAACACAACTGGACCAGCATGTTTTACAGTTTTCCCTGCCACAACAATCAAAACACCAAAGGAGGGGATCTATTTTTGATAGCATATTTTTGAAGCATGAATTTCCTCTTTCCAAACACTTGGAAAATAATGGCAAGGGACAATAAAACAGTTTATATTGCTTTTCCTTTAAATTCTCACCTGACCCATTTCTTTATTCCACAGTTTTACACTCTGTTAACCCACTTCCCCTACTGCTGTGTTCTGATCTTATTTTTTTCAAACACTGAAAGAGTTAATGTTCCTGTTTGGGCAGTTACTTTAAAATCGAAAATGAAAGTGCTTCACAAACAGGGAAGGACGTCACTCCCTTTTCAGTGTTCGAAGGATATACCAGAGACTGTATACTCAAGCTATTGTGTAAGTGAATTTCTCAAAATCTTTCCATGTGAAGCTGTGAACTTCACAGCTCTAGCAGGCCCAGACATATACATATTCTCTAGGCCAATGTTAGCCTAGCTTTTTAAAAAGTGAACAGAAAGTGAAACTGCTGACCATGATTATTCATTGTTGTTTTGACTAAAAGCTCCTTTCTCTTCTCCCTCCTCAGAGACATGGTACAAAGACATGGTGAGAAAATATGGTGCTTTTGAATTTTTAAGTTTTATCTGTTCCTGAAGGCTCTGGACGTTGTAGGGCTGTCCTGGTTGACACACCTCTGCAATGTTGCGTGGAGATCAGGGGCAGTACCTGTGGACTGGCAGACCGGGGTGGTGGTCCCCATCTTTAAGAAGGGGGACCGGAGGGTGTGTTCCAACTACAGGGGGATCACACTCCTCAGCCTCCCTGGGAAAGTCTATGCCAGGGTGCTGGAAAGGAGAGTTCGTCCGCTAGTCGAACCTCGGATACAGGAGGAACAATGCGGTTTTCATCCTGGTCGCGGAACACTGGACCAGCTCTTTATCCTCTCGAGGATACTTGAGGGTGCATGGGAGTTTGCCCAACCAGTCTACATGTGTTTTGTGGACTTGGAGAAGGCATTCGACCGTGTCCCTCGGGGTGTCCTGTGGGAGGTGTTGCGGGAGTATGGGGTGTCTGGCCCATTGCTACGGGCCATTCGATCCCTATACAACCGTTGCAAGAGCTTGGTTCGCATTGCCGGCAATAAGTCGGACTCGTTCCCGGTGGGTGATGGGCTCCGCCAGGGCTGCCCTTTATCTCCGGTTCTGTTCATAATTTTTATGGACAGGATTTCTAGGCGCAGCCAAGTGGCGGAGGGCTTTCGCTTTGGTGGCCTCAGAATCTCATCTCTGATTTTTGCAGATGATGTGGTTCTGTTGGCTTCATCGGGTGAGGGCCTCCAGCTCGCACTGGAACGGTTCGCAGCCGAGTGTGAAGCAGCGGGAATGAGGATCAGCACCTCCAAATCTGAGGCCATGGTTCTCAGCCGGAAAAGGGTGGAGTGCCCACTCCGGGTCGGGGATGAGTTCCTGCCCCAAGTGGAGGAGTTCAAGTATCTCGGGGTCTTGTTCGCGAGTGATGGGAGAAGGGAGCCGGAGATCGACAGACGGATTGGGGCTGCAGCTGCAGTAATGCGGACGCTGCACCGGTCCGTCGTGGTGAAGAGGGAGCTGAGTGTAAAAGTGAAGCTCTCAATTTACCAGTCGATCTACGTTCCTACCCTCACCTATGGCCACGAGCTGTGGGTAGTGACCGAAAGAACGAAATCGCGGATACAAGCGGCAGAAATGAGCTTCCTCCGAAGGGTGGCTGGCCTCTCCCTTAGAGATAGGGTGAGAAGTTCGGCCATCCGGGAGGGGCTCAGAGTAGAGCAGCTGCTGCTCCACATCGAAAGGAGCCAGCTGAGGTGGTTCGGGCATCTGACAAGGATGCCCCCTGGGCGCCTCCTGGGTGAGGTGTTCCAGGCATGTCCCACCGGGAGGAGGCCCCGGGGCAGACCCAGGACACGCTGGAGAGATTATATCTCTCGGCTGGCCTGGGAACGCCTTGGTATTCCCCCGGATAAGCTGGAGGAGGTGGCTGGGGAGAGGGAGGTCTGGGCCTCTTTGCTTAGGCTGCTGCCCCCGCGACCCGGCCTCGGATAAAGCGGATGAAGATGGATGGATGGATGGAAGTTTTATCTCCAAAAGTTGATTCTGTTCATCTGGACGTAGCGTTTTCAGTGGGAGAAACGTTTCCCCTCACTGAAAACGCTACGTCCAGATGAACAGAAATAACTTTTGGAGATTTACTTACCTGGATGATTGAGCATACATCAAGACTTTTTAAGTTTTACTTTTCAAAATTAAAGTTGTCAGATATTTCACTATTAAAGACAATAAGCTTTATTTAATAATTACACTTGAAAGGATATACAATTGCAAGCATTATTTTAGCCACAGCAGGTGGTCTTGGGGAGGCTTCAGTTTGCAGCTAAACAAGGAATTAATGGAAACCAACGATACTCACAGTAAATTCTAATGGTGGTATAAAAAAACTAGAATTATCCCACTTTAATTTTAAATTTTGATTTTCACTATGGCCAGCACTGTGGCACACTCTGGAACTGTTGCCTCACAGCAAGAAGGTCCTGAGTTTGATTCCTGGCTGGGGTCTTTCTCCCCGTGTTTGCGTGGGTTCTCTCTCAGTACTCCACCTTCCTCCCACAGTCCAAAGGCATGCAGTTAGTCGGGATACGTTAATCGGTAACTCTAAGTTGCCTATAGGTGTGAGTGCAGATGGTTGCCTGTCTCTACATGTTAGCCCTGCGACACACTGGGGATCTGTCCAGGGTGTACCCTGCCCTTTGCCCTGCTCTTTGACAGGGAAGACAGGAATATAGATGCATGAATTCAATCTGGTTCTTCTTTAAAATATCTGGATTTAGATTAGCACTGTTAAGCACTGTTTATATGGTTGATAGACATTAACTCATTAAAAATTATGTCACATCTGAACAAGGATCCAATTTTTCTTTTTGTTTCACTTTAGAGTCATGGAAAAAATTCTTTGTGTGGGAAGCAGGAAAAACAAATGGGGCCCATTTTCCAGTTGTTCAAATACTCAAAAGTATTGGACAAACAGACGTGACCTCTGCAACGGAATGTGACTATCTTCTAGTCTTCTGTCCTGTCGTTTCCCGAGTTGGAACAGACATCGGCGAGGCCCTGCACAACATAACTCGTAAGAAATGTTAAATAACTAAATGCTAAATAATACATGCATGCATGACACATTGAGTTTTGATTGAAGTTATTGCTGTAGGGTGAAGATGAAAGTGGAATTTGTATACACTCATTGTAGATGTGAATATCATGGTAATTTACAGGATGCAAGTTTAATAACTTAAAAAACAACAATAGCAATTTGCCATGTGTTGTTTGTTTAGCACATTAATTTGTGCTAATTTTTGAACTACTAATTTGTCCTACTTTTGATATGTTGTTTTGGATATCATTACTCCTTTTAGTGATTTTAGTGATTATGGCCTCATGCTACGTTCACTTAGAATATTTGGCCTGTAAAGTGGGAAATAAATATAAAATACAAAATTGGAAGTAAACAGAAAGGCTACATTTAACATGCAGGCAAAAAGCCCAAACTCTTGTTTCTGAATCATTTGATCCTGTTGTCTCTTCACTTACAGCTGGCAAACCAGTAATACTGGTGGTGATGCATCACACCTTTGATCCTCACCATGTTGTAGCTGAAAGCCGGAGGCAGGTGAACAACCCAAATGTCCACCTAACTGTGGACTGTCTGTTTTTTGAAGGCCACCTCCTCAGTTGTAACCTCAATGATACCATGTCGGGTGACATCAAAAAATTTTTTGGTTCTGAATTCCCAGTTCCAGTCTTAATTCACAACCTGATCTCTTTGTGGCAACACATCCCACGTTTCTGTAAGTATGATATAATACCTTCATCTATCTGATTTATCTGAATATTCATCTTTGTGTTTTATTGATGACCACCAAATTTAAAGTTCCTTATTTCTCATGGTATGGTCACATTTATTTAAAAAAAAACAACCCTCCAATATTTTCTGGCACACAGTGTTGGGAAGGTTACTTTTAAAATGTATTCCACTACAGATTACCGAGTACATGCCCCAAAACGTATTTTGTAACGTATTCTGTTACTTTGCTCAACGAGAGTAATGTATTCTGATTACTATTTATTGCTATTACTGAAGGTTACTCGCCATGCCAATACCAACTAGACTGTTAAATCTTAATGTAAAATGAGTAACAGTAGGGTGGACATTAGGTAAGGCTGCACTTTTTGCAGCGATCTCGTATAGAAAACAGATTAACAGGAAAACAGGTCCGCGGCTCCAAACTGTAGTAAAGGTGTCTCTGGCTAATACGTTGGGTTCCGTGTCGGGTTCGTAACCGAAAACTAGCTTTACTTTGTTGTCTGGATCAACTTTGCTAGCGAGAGACAGAGAGATGCATTGAAAGGCTGCTCCAACGGAACTTATTGTTTCGGAGGAAAACCAACACAGTCGAGTCTTAATAGCTTACTTACAACTAACTTAGTCCTTGCTCTTCCACGTCAGTACTGAGACCTTGAAAACAACCATAGTGATGGAAGAGACACACCCGTGGGAGAGATTCATACATTTTTATTTTGAGATTGACCTAAACTATGAACACATTAAATCAGTGCTTTGCAGTAAACACAGTTTTTATATAAGTGAGAGACATCTGAAGAGGTGACACACTCACCGCAAGGCATACTCTGACGTGGAGAAAAACGTTTTGTCGCCATCTCCCAATAGTATATCTTTTTTTCCATTTTTTTTCAATGTCTCTTGCAGTGCTCTGTGCAAAATAAACACCAAACTGAAAAACATTCACCAAGCTGAATCCAAGTCAGAAAAGAAAAACATGTAGGGTATTTAGTGGCCTGAAATGTATTAATCCATAAAGCCTAACTAGTCAAAACTCCTTTGTGTGTCTTCGTATTGAAAGATGATTCTGGTCATTTCCAATGGTTTGTATCATAAATGAGCTACGTTAATGAAAATCTAAGTAATGTCTAGCCATGGCGTAATTAAAAGTACCTATGCATAAGGCATATCAGTTGTGTTTGAGTAGTAAAAGATACTGTACAAATTAATGCTCTCTTTTTCCCCTATTTGAGGTTTAGGTAGCTTCATCTGAAAAATATTTGGACTTTGCAAGTATGACTGTACTAGTTTTTGCTTATTTTTTAGTTGTTTCCTAAAACATCATTTGTTGGTGTTTTAGGTTAATATATTGTAAAGGTACAGCTTTTAGATATATCCCAATGTGTTCTAACTCACAACCTAACCAGAAAGCCCTTTTAAGCCCATGCTTCCATCCCATTCAAGTTGTTGCCGACTGCATCGAGCTGACGTGCAGTAACATTTCTTGGAATATGCACATCAGGTTATGTGGAAGGTGACGGCACAGGGTTAAAAGGCCATTCTGGTAACATCGCTAGTTACAATGTAAATTTCCTGCAGAAGTCTAGATCATACATAAGTTAGCATGGTAGTATAAGGTCTAGATGTTGTTCTGCTTTTCCACGAGTTTTTGGTTGTGATCACTTTGGTTTCTCCCTCTAAATAACGTGTTTATTCAATGATGAAAAAAAGTAAAAGAAAAGCGTATATGACTATGATCAAAGATTTATTTAATGAGCACAATTTTGTTTAATTCAGTTTTAGGTTTCTTCATCTGGAAAATATTTGGACTTTGTAAGTATGACTGTATTTTTTTTATCTTATTTTCATTTTTAGCATATTTCATACTAAAACATTAAAAATATAAATAAGTAATTTTATGTTCTAATATACAGTGTTAAGAGCAAATATCTCTTGTTGTGTTCTATAAGATTGTAATATAGATAATGCTCAATATTTCTGTTGCATCCACTGGGTTGAAATAAAATAAAAACAAAACAAATGAGCAAAAAGAAAACCCCCCCCCAAAAAATGACAATGGTATAATTATCTTACAAGATGTGTTTCAGTAGCAAAATATACCAGACAACTTATTGCTCTGTTTTTATTTGTTTAGGTAGCCCTGCCTGAAACATATTTGAACTTTGTAAGTATTAACTGTGTTAGCATTACCTTAACATCATTTTATTGTGTTTTAGGTTGCTCCAGTATCTGGAATATATTCGTGTGTAAGTATAATTATTGATAATTTTTATCCTTATTCATGTCTTCATCTTTTATCTCCATAAAGCTACAGTTTTTAGAACAAATATCCCAATGTGTCCTAAGTCACAGCATAACCGGAAAGCCTGTATGCTGCAACTT
Organism: Mchenga conophoros; assembly: GCF_057382185.1. Lineage (NCBI taxonomy): Eukaryota > Metazoa > Chordata > Actinopteri > Cichliformes > Cichlidae > Mchenga > Mchenga conophoros. Next base: position 22,236,852 of record NC_140540.1, read on the forward strand.
TCCACACCATTTAAGTCACTGCCAACTGCATCAACCTGAAGTGTAGTAACATTTTTGCGGATGTGCACATCAGGTTGTGTGGAAGGTGACGGCACTGAATTAAAATGACTTTCCAGTTGCAATGTAAATTCCTGTACAAGTCTAATTCACACATAAGCTAGCATGGTAGAATAGAATTTCTTGATGTATGCTCAACCATCCTGGTAAGTAAATCCCAAAAGGTTGATTCCCCAACCTTATAAACAGCACATTTGCAGTCATTGTTTGAATGTACTGTTTATAAAGTTGGGGAAACCAGCAGTGAGCTGAGACTGAAGAAGTCACTTGGATGGGTGATGAAATGTTTTTCCCACTGAAAATGATATGTCTAGATGAACAGAATCAACCTTCTGGGGTAGAATAACATCTAGATCTTGGTATTTCACCAAAATAAAAAGAATTTTTTTTTTGATTACTTTGGTTTCTCCCTCTAAATAATGAGGTTATTTAATATTGTACTAGTGTTTATATCTATTTTGTTCATGAATTGATAAAAAAGAGATAAAGGAAAGCATACATGACTATGCCTAAAGCTTTATTTACCTCCTACATTCTGTCACTTGTGTGTGAGTGGTAAAAATAACAGACGAGTTACTCTTCTGTTTTCATTTTACTTTTAGGTTTAGGTAGCCCCATCTGGAAAAAAATCAGACCTTGTAAGTATCACTGTATAAGTTTTAGCTTTGTTGGTGGTGTATCCTAAAACATATAATAACATGTTCTGTAGAAATCACTCAGCCTGTTTACAATGTAATCAGAATGTAGTGATGAGCAAGCACAAATGTCACTCTACTCAGAACTAGTCTTACAGGTCACTTGAGTCAGTTACACACTTGTAAAAGTACTTAGTACTTTCAGTTTTCAGAAACCAGCTACTGCAGACATATGGCTGATTTATGTGTCTCAGAAACTCTCTCTACCATAACTATGGTCCGCTGTGGCTTATTGCTCTTTTTGTCTTTATTTTTCTTAATTTTAGGCTTGAATCCTCTGGTACAGATTGCTGGATTGATTGTTCCTTTGCTGATGGCAGTTGTGACATCATTCAGCTCCAAAATATGGAAGAGAAATAAAAGTGGGAAATGAGGACTGCAAAACAAAATCCAAAAGCAATAATTTAACAATATCACAGTACGTTTTCTTGATACTGTATATAAAACAAAATATATGTAATATATCATGCCTTTGTAATCATTAAAGACGTGTTAGTTATGTATTATAGTTATGAAAGCTGGTATAGATGTTTTAGGGATGAATCTTTTGATCATTGGTACTGTAGCATGCTAAAGATGAAATGTTGCTTTACTCACATGTCCAGATGTCAAGTCAAGACTGAAAAGTGAGCTTTAAGAAAACAAAACCATTTCTTTCCCAGTTATTGCAGACATGCTTATGTATTTTAAAATAACGAATTTATTGAGTGGATATCTTGGTGTCATTTGTGGCTTTTGTTCATACTGAATTAAAAGACATTCTTTATTAAGTGACATTAAAAACTGTTTCTGATTTAACAAATTTCAACAAGTAGATATAGTTCAAGTTTACAGGTTTTTGTGCTTCTTTTCAGTTCATTAGTTCTTTCTCTAGAATTCTATTTTTGCTTAAACTCTTGAATTAATATTTACACACTCATTGTGTGGAACACAATAAAACCAGAGACTGTCATTTAAGGAGTTGCCCCGCCCCCGACCGTTTTTTTTTTTTAATAAATATTGAGACGTGAACTTAAAGGAGCATATTAGTGTGTGGTTCAACTTTATGCAATTTAACTTTCTGAAAAGAAAGAAAACAAGAGCCATATTAAGAGCTCTTTTAATGTCCACGTCGGTTCTCAGTCATACAGGCCATGGTAATCTAAGGAGCTTGGAAAGAAAAGAGACTTCTTTAAGTTTCTTGATGATGTTTCACCTCTCATTCGAGAAGCTTCTTCAGGTCTAAAACCAAAGACGTTCCTCGAAATCCCTGCTGATAATGACCCACATGATAATTTGGAGTAAAGGTTAACACCTCATTCTTTATCATTGTTCAGTGACATTGAGGAGTCAAAAGGTAAGAAAAGCGGTTACAATAATAATTTGTAATCACTATTCATACCTGACAGATTCATACAGTAGACAGACAGAGGTAGCAACTAGCATTTGATTAAGTTAATATTTCACAGTTATATGACGAGTCTGTGGAGACTCAGGATAAATCTAAAAGACATGTGAATAATAATGTCAGCTTAAAGTAGACAGGAAAGGTAATAGATAATTCACTAATAGACAGAGAACATAATAACTGCCGACCGTACCTGCTACATTCATTTCAGCGTGTTAAATGTTCAAAAATAGCCTCATAGTCATTCATAGCTGCCTTATATAAAAATGGTTTATATAGTTGTTTCACAGGTTAAAGAGTAAATAATTAATCAAAACTAACGATAACTGGTAATTCTAATGGTTGTAGTTATTTTTATAATAATAATAAATTATACCTATACAGTAAGGCAAAAAGGCACACCTTGATTTGACTCAACAACAAATTTCCAGTCATGGACCAGTGCACAGACTAGTGGGGCCCCTCCAGCTGCCAAATGTTATCTATAGCACAATCACTGGTTCACAGTTTTCACAGGCTGTAGTAAACTTTTAACAAACAATCCAAAAGTCCTCCAACATTTATAGCATAATGTTCATATTCATTTACACAGAGATGATCTTTCAAATACCAGATATTACTCATTACTTTTTTGACAAGATTTTATTTTATTTATTTAATCCATTTATATTAACAATGGCTTGGGAAGAGTTAGGGAAATCGTTTCACACAAGTGGTTCTGAAATGTTTCACAATGAGCACCACCTCAGAAAATATTTGGCCCTTGAAATTCCACCATTGTGACCATTAAACTAATGTAGCATAGGCCTACATAGGAAGGCAAATGAAATAAAGCTTTAACCAGTCTGTTCTCTCTCTAACTTCTTCTGTCAGCTTCTCGCCATCATGTGTAGAAATGACCTGATTAGCTGAGTAGTGTCACATGGGATAAGTTAAACTGAACGTGTTTGGTCTGTGAGACTGTTCTACTTCATTTTGGGGTTCATTGTTCAGTTCTTCAACAGCTTAAAGGGATTGGCCACATTGAGGCCGTCTCATCACCACCTGTAGCTGCATATCCTTTTAGTCCATTGAGTCACACTGACGTTAACATTCTTTTACCTGCCTGTCCAGTTTTGTTTTCGACTGGTGAACAAGTTAATTCTCAAAGAACAACCGGCAGCACTTCATTGCATGGGGAGACACTAGAGTTCTTTTTTTTCCATTGGGAAGGAATTTCTGTTTCAAAACAAGTCAAGAAATTGTAATCTCTATGTAAGTAACTTTAGTCTGCAAAATGTAAATGTCTTGCATCAGAGTAATACAAGTTACACCCGTAATCTATTTTTAAAGTTTGTCTTCTAAGCCAGTAAAAGCACAGCTTTTAGTAAAGAAAATGTATAATGCATTCAGTTAATGGATCTGCAACTCCTGTTATTTGACTATATTTGATTTAGTTAATTTCAACTAAAGTTTGCTTTCTAATTCTTTATCCTTCCTCAGAGACATGGACCAGGGAAATGGTGAGAGAATAATTTTGCTTTATTTTTTAATATTTCCATTAAATATGTCAATATTAAGGTGAATAAGCTGCATTTACTTATTGAATGAGTAATAATTTCAAGTCACCCATATCAGTCATCCTAAAATATATCTTGTCAGATAAGTATCACTGACTTCTTTCTTACTTGTTAAAGCAAGACTAGTATAAGATCAATACAAAATTTGCCGGGGATAGCTGGTTTACAATCAGCTTATAGAGTAAAAGACTAATTATAATCAAATAAAACTTCCATTAGTGATGAAGAAAATGTTGCAATAGGTCAGATATTTATTTAATACATAGGGTGAGACAAGAAAGAAAACCCAGACTTTTAAACTTTGTTTTGCTTTCTGTTGTAATGCTAACTTTCCTATTGATAGTTCAGATTCTTGTGCACTTACCCAACAGGTTAGAAATGAAACATCTAGGTCAAATGTTCAGTCTTTTCTCTTCAGAGATAGTAAGTTGTGATTATTTCCTTGGCTTCCATTGGCTGTAGTCATTTCTACACAGAAAGCTACTTGATAATTTTGAATGGCTCACAAGGCGTCCGTAATTTCTATCTATTAGTTTAGCCTCAAATGAAAATAACACTGATTCACTCAGTGTCATGATCAAGCTGCATCTGCTGTATATATGAAATCAGTTGCATATTAATTAAGTATGGTGACAAAAAAGAAAAGCTTTGGTGTTTTGTCTTCAGTTTCAGAAAACTGTTATATATTGTTAAATCTATCTTTAGGGTCGTGGAAAGTTTTCCGTGTCATTTTGGCCGGAAGAACAAATGGCGCTCATCGTTCAATTGTTCAGAAGCTTAAAGACATTGGCCAAACTGAGGAAACATCTACACAAGAAAGTGACTACTGTGTGATTTTCTGTCCTGTGGTTTCACGAGTTGGGACAGACATTGCTGAGGCCCTCAACAAAATACCATGTAAGGAAAAATAAAAGTGACTTTTTATAAATAATTTAAGTGATTTATATACAGGGACACATGTAGGATACAGGCCAAGAACCACATGTGGTGTTTATGTCCTACAGCATGAATTCAAGATCTAGTAACCCAGCCCATTTATTTAATCTCTTTTCTGAATCATCTGATCATGTTGTGTCTTTGTTTATAGTGGGTAAACGTGCAATTCTGGTGGTGATGCATCACACCTACAATCCACAACATGTTGTAGCTAAAAGCCGGAGTCAGGTGAACAACTCAAATGTGCATTTGACTGTGGATTGTCTGTTTTATGAGGACCAACTGCTTGACTGTGACCTCAATAATACCATGTGGAATGACATCCGGAGAACTCTTAGATCTCCAAATCACCAGGTAAGGATTTCACTTACTGATTTATTAATGGGCATACATGCAATAACTGATGTAAGTGGTTTGGTATTTTCAATAAAGGTATTGCTCCTTATTTGTTTTTTTTCTTTCTTTCTTCCAGACCTCATCATTGCAAGGCTTCCAAAATTGTACGTGAGACTCTTACATTCATTCAGCTTCCCTAATAAGTCCGTATTTTCAAAAGAAAAGTTTGATTAGTTTGTTTTAGAGCTAAAGTGCATCTTTTTGCTATCTGAAAACAAAAATCACATAATTTTTCATGTAATTTAGTACTGTGGAACCCCGACTTACGAAATTAATTTGTTCCCGAGGGTCTTTCATAAGTCGAAAATTTTCGTAAGTCGAAGCACCCTTTTTGAGTGAGGCGATGCTGAACAATAGGCTATAGGCTAAATGCTAACTAGAACAACAATACGTCGTTCAAGTGGAACAGCGAAGCGCAAGTACGGAAGCCAAGGGGTTGTCACATGATTCGGAAGGCATTGTGGACATTGTAGGCTCAGCCAATCAGAGCCAGCAGATTTCGTTACTTGGGCATTTTGCCGTAACACGGGCAAAAATATTGCCGTTCAGTGCCTTCGTAACTTGAATTTTTCGTGAAATGGGGTATTCGTAAGTCGGGGTTCCACTGTATTGTGAAAATTATTTATTCCTGTGAAAAAAAAATTACTTTGATGCCACTTTACTAAACGGCAACACAGTGGCCCAGTGGTTAGCATTGTTGCCTCACAGCAACAGGCTCCTGGATTTGAATCCACTGGTCACTGGGGCATTTCTGTGTGGCGTTTGATGCTCTCCCCATGTGTGCATTCATAGCCTCCAGCCCCCCAGCTGGAAACATATGCACTAATATGTGACAACACGCTTTGAATTGCAAATGATCAAAGATAACTTCTTACCCTCGTTTTTCTTTTTTGTTTTTTAGATTGGAGGAAACCTACCATAATATGGCTCATTATTGGTTTTTCTATAGCAGTGGTGATCATTGTGGTTATCGTGGCAGTCAGTGTGGAAATGCAAAAGAAGAAAGGACCTTGAGGTGTGCCATTAATGTGCCCCAACAAAACCAAAAAAACCCAACAAAAAAAATCTAATATCAGTATCAATTTACCAATATATTTTTTTTCTTGGAAGGATAAGAGATATGAGCTATGTAATCAGCAAAGGGTGTTGTTTTTTAAAGAATTGTTTGGAAAGACCAACTGTCTTTGATATTTTCCAATTGTAAATAACTTTCTTACCATAGGAACGATTTGTTTCTGTTTTGAATTTTGGCTTACTTTGTTAAATAAATAATGACACTATGTAATATATTGTATAGTGTCATTTAAGGTTGGATTTATCTTATTTTAAAATCTTCTAATAGCCAGATTACCTTTTAAAATGATGTCAACATTCTGTGTATTGCATATTGTGTCTAGGTTTTAAGAAGATGTCTTTGTGGAAAATATTGAAAGAAAATAATTTTCACATTTTTCTGTAGTCTCAAGAGCAGATTCACATTATTTGGAACAAGGTAAACCAAAGTTCACAACAAAAGTTCTAACTATTAACTTACTATTACCATGTGTATTTTAACATGCATTTTCATTGTTTTTTTTTAGTAAGTACTAATAAACTTTCTTCTCATTACTATTAATTTTATTTAATTCTAGCTTTTAAAAGTTTCTGAGTAGCTATACAATCCAACAATAAAAACCATCGAGGTTTTTCAAAGGTAGCACAATTATTCATGTAGACACAAGGAAAAGGCATACAATTCTTGGAGAGAGTGAGTAGTGTGACTTTGATCACCAACTTCTACTACTTTATTGAGGAATCTTAAGCTGACTTGTACTCGAGTCCTCTGACAACTGGCAACTTGCATGTAACCTGGTGTAAAATATTGCCAGCAATTCAGCTCTTCTGATCTTTGTTTTCTTTCTTTCCACTTCATGACAGCTCTGCTCCGAGCAGTGGAGGTCTGAATGAGCAGGATTTGGTATCATGAGGGCGGGGGCTGGAAGGAAGGAAAGGGGATGGGGTGTTAAGGTCACGCCTCTGGCCTAAAAAGGCAAAGCAGAATACCAGTTGACGTGAGCCGATCTAAGAATAACTCAGGGCCTTGGGCTTAGAAATTGAAAACACACTATGAACGTAATAGGAAAAATTTGAATTCAGACTTTGAAAGTTTGCAACTGAATACTTTGAAAATACAAATACGCAGATTTGAGAGTTTATGATACAATTACATATTGTTTTAACACATGTGAAAGCACTATCCATACTGTGACCATGTGACTCCAACGGCAACATAGGCTGGTGGGATAAAGTTACATTGAAGCTCTCGCTCCTAGTCTCTTTTCTCTCTTTCCCTTCCATCATCCGTCAGTCCCTGTGCTCGGTCTAATTCTGTCTGAGCCAGTGGAGGTGTGGGTGGGGGGACAAGCTGCTCTATCTACAATCCCAGCCCTAAGCAGGCAAAGGGCAAAGACACGGGCCACGTTAACTTGGTCTCTGTCTGTCTCCCCAGCCTGATCCACTGGGACAGAAGTCAGCTTTCAAGACTTTCTAAACCAAGACTCATTAAAACTTTCTGATGCCTGGAAATATAGTGCAGGATTAAATCCTGAGAATGGACAAAGGGGTGTAGGGTTTCTGGTGGTGGCCTCTGGTTTAATTTTTTCATATTCCCATTTATCACAAACCTTTTGGATGACGTTGCTGGATTGGAATTAAACACTGGGATTAAATTGTGCAGACGATCCAAGGATTTACCACAAGTATTTGTTTTCATGGCAACAAAATCTCCATAAAGGATTTAAGTTTTGTAACAGAATATTTATTTTGAAACCATGACCGAAGCAGCTGAAGGTAAAGTATCACCTTGGTTACTCTTTGACTTTGACCATTTCAACAACTTCTTGCCTAAAATATGCCTCTTATCATTTTATATGAAATTCTGCGGAGCACTGTACGTCTGTTTTGCACACAGACCTTCTGATGTTGTGCTAAGTGGTGTGTAGGAGAATTTCATGATTAGAAGTATCTAAAAATATTCTGCTATCATGTATCTGCTATTTGTAATGCAGCTTCAGATCCCCATGACACCGACTGTGCAGTATAGGATCAGTCAGCATCAACACTGTTCCTGCTGTTGCATATCAGCTGATGTTGTGACACCATTTTACATGTTTTTGCCTGGCATAAAGAAAATGAGACAAGAGGATCTTTGAACAGACATTTGGCATTTGTGCACCGTCAAGTTCATAAGATGCCCACCAGTTTTAATTACTTCAAAACCATTCCTTGTCACTGTAGCATGACAGCTGGGTCTAAATACTACAGTACCAATGAGCCTCAGCAACACTGTGATAGAAAAGAAGACAGTCATGGGCTCTAATCTGGTGCAGTTTGTTTGGGCAATTTAAAATGCTTCATTGTTTTAGTTGACAAAAGATGGTACCACAGCTACTCAATTCAACACAGACACAGAATTGAAAATGAAGTAAAACCATATTATTTAGCTCTAGTCCATCATTAGCAGCTAAATAGCAGCTATTAGCAGCAGTTCATTTCCCCACTGAAGATTTTAAGTAAATAAAGTCATTTGAGTCATCAAAGATAAATTGATGTTAAATGTTTCAACTTAATAGTAAATCAGGACAACAGTAAATGAAATGACTATCCAAATCCATACTTTGAAGTCCATTCAGTATTCTATGTTGACTGAACTCACATTGTGAAATTCTTGGGGAAAAAATAACACACTGTCCCAGTGAAAACTGTGGGCACAGTAAGCCAATCACTGCTACAGACATTTGTCTGTATGCAAGAAAGTGATTTGTATGAGTAAGTGGACTCCCAGTCTTGATAGGATGTTATCTTTGAGTTGACATGTGGATGTGTAAAATAAAAAAATATGATTTTCTGACATACCCTATGTAAGGAAGCACATTTACAAATATAGCATCCGATGTTGCTGAGTGCTCTGGGATCGTGATGTTGTGGGAAAAAAACAAAAACAAAAAAAATGTCATTGTATGGTAGATGATTCCTCTGATTGTTCAGCAATTACAAAAGACCACCCACAGATAGGAAGACAAAAAACGTCAAATGTTAGACAAATAATATGCAATTTTTGGCAGGGCTAACCTTTGCAGCTCTATGAAAGGCCTTTTTCAAAGAGGAGATTTTGACAGACTACAGTAGGACAAACATACATATGTATGTTTGCTCTCAGCCTTTTTTTTTTTTGCTCTCAGCCTTAAACCACAAAGAAAAGCAGCTAATCAGCTAAAAGCTGCTGTGTGGGTGTACACACACATACTTATGCTAATGAGATGATTATTGTTATTGAAATGACAGCTGAAATGACAGTATAAAGAGCTGATTATCTTCACGTTAAGAATTATGTTGGAAAAAACAAAACTATAATTTTATGGTCCACTTATGCTTTTCTCAAATAGTCAGTCACATTTTATGATGTTAATTAGTGGATGTAGATGAACATGACAAGTGCCAATGAAAGCCTTTTACATATGCTAAAAGCTTCAGGAAACTTTAGTATTTATTTGTCAAACTAATACTTCCAATAATCATGAACGAACATTCATGCTTTAAAATTCAGTTTCTTAGTGTCCACACTTTTTTTTTAATGTTCTCATTCCTAATTATAAGAATTTACATGTTGCCCCTGCGGGTTCCCTCTGTGTACTCTGGCTTTCTCTCACCGTCCAAAGACAGAGTACACAGAGGGAACCCACTTTAAGTTAATAGGTGATTCTTAACTGGCCATGTGAGCATGAATGGGTCTGTGTCGATGTGTTATCCAAGTGAAAGAGTGTCACGCTGTCAAGGGTGTACCTTGCCTCTTTAATGCCTAGATTATTCCTAATATCTAAGCTATTAGGGTGTAATTATTACCAATGATATTAGGAATAATAAGATTATTTCCTAATTTAAATGCTTCTGTCAAGACAGCCAGTTATCTTATAATTCTTTTTCTTTTTCAGAAGAAAATAAATTATGGAAAAAGGCTTAGTTACATTCCCCTTTGGAATCCTTTGGAATGGTGCTTCTTACAAGACTAAGAAGACCTGTATGTGTGAAAGACTGGAACAGCTAAGCATTTAGAAATGAAAAAAGAAAAGATTTGTATTGAAATATAACATACTCAGGTGCAACAATGCTTCTTTCAATTTCAGTCAGAAGAGTTTACGAAGAACTTGCTGTGGAGATGCTTCATAGTTGGGGAATTAATGTCATGGCTGTGAGGCAAAGCGGAGAAGTAGTCTCTCTGTCACTTTCAGTAAAATTAGAAACCACTGGGTGGAAAGAATTCCAGTTGTTTAGTATACTTGTATACTAGTATACTGTTATTTTCCACATAAATATTACAAATAATAGAGTCTGTAAACCAAGCAAACAACCTGTTTGCTTTCTCTGTTGTAATATTGAGAATTTGACACCTGAATGTTGTTGTAGGTTATGTTGGAATCAAATTTCTAACCTGATTTATAACACTTATCAGGCTCAACCATCCGGATGTTAAAAGGTCTCTGCTGTGTTTAGTTCAGTTCTGTGCACTCATTACTGAAATGTTATGACAACACTTCCCTGCATTCTGGCTCCACTAGCTCCTAATGACTGCTCTGAGCTCAGCTGTCATGGATACCCTGTGAGAGCAATGGCAGAAATGTCATCCACAGCATGGAGGCAGGTCAGCCATAAAAGGAGGAATCATACATGGATGGATGGTCACACCATTTAGAGTTGAGTTTTGAAAACAGTGGTCAAGGAAAATATCAAGTCCAAAGGGGAAGGACATATTCACATGCTATTAATGTTTTTATTTCCAGTACTAAATTCCAAAAATGGTCTTTATTGTCTTGCACGTGTTACAATGTCTGCATTGAGGGTTTTGTTAAAATAGGAGCTCACAGACTGGTAAAATGAATACATGAAACTGTTTAAAAAGATAGATAGAAAATAAAAGATAGACAAAATAGAAGTACAAGTACACAGGGATCTCTTGTCAAATTCATGATTAATTGTTTATAAGTTGGATTTGGACCACAGTGCTGAACTACACATCATCAGTGAACTGCAGTGCATGGTCAAATCTATCCATAAAAGCCTGGAAAAAAGAAGGAAGGCTCTCAAAGAATTACTATTGTCAATACACCTACAGTATAGCCAGTCAGAAGCCTGTGTATCAGTTGAAGACTTTGGGCAGCTACAACTGCAGATTTACACCAAAAATTCTAACTTTGTAAAGATTTCTGAAATTATCAAGGCCTAATGTAGGCCATATTCAGTTAGTTGTTTCCATTGCTACAGAGAAAAGTATAAAGCAGGTTAAAGTTCTGTAACAGAGTAATTTGTATTATTAGTCTGTGAACTTTGGAATATTGCTACAAGACACTACATCAACCTCTAAACTACATAATTTGTGATCAAATATATCTAGCACTATTAAGATATCTATCCCATTTCTGAGTGCCCAGTTTGATTGTAGTGTGGTCACTAATTGTCCATATACTTTCAACTAGGCGTGTGGATGGACTGACAAACCCAGGACAAATATTATTTGAAAACAAAGATGTAGACATTCATAGCACAGGCAGTATTGCTGAAGGTTCTGTATCAGTGGTTATTAATATTACAGGTGGCAGGGGTTTTCCTGGCTTTGAACAGGCACTTGTGTGTGTGTGTGTTCCTGTCTAGCTATCTTGTGAGAACCAACAGTCACTTGTGAGGACACACAACCTGGTCCTCACAAATTTGAAGGCATTTAAAGGCATTTTTAGGCTCAAAATGTGATTTTAGTGTCAGGGTTAAAATTAGGTTATGGTTAGGTATAGGGTAAGGGTTAGGGTTAGGCATTCATTTTTAGGGTTAGGGTAAGGGGCTAGGGAAAGCATTATGTCAATGAAGGTCCTCACTAAGATAGCTGAACGGGGTTGTGTGAGTGTGTGTGTGTGTGTGCGTGCGTGCGTGTAAGCTATTTTGCGATTTCTTGATAAAGAAAAATGTTGGTTAAACCATATAAATGGCCAATTATGGAATAGGTTAAAAATAGAACTCTATTATAATGTTTATGGCTGCTCTTTAGTGCTGACTGAAAACTTTGTGAGCAGAGAGAGAGTTGAAAAATCCTGGGTAGAGAAATGACTGCTATAAAATACGTCCATTGACATTTTAGAGAACATTTACTCGCAGTTTAAACTACAACAACTCAATGGTGTCATTACAGTCATCTCACAACAGGCTCCACAACTTGTTATTCATGTTTTGAAAAGACCAGTAAAAATCAAACACACACACACACACACACACCTCCCTCTAACCTAATTGCTCTATGTGTGTTTAGAGTCCTGCTAAGCTGTTTGAGTCAGCAGTAAGAGAGTATCCCACAGTAGCTGCCAACACTGAGCTGAAGAGAGTCAACAGGTGGTCTAAGCTTAATACACCCACAGACATATGAACAACTGGATGGTGACTGGTGTTATGAGACAAAGCAAACTCTTTATGCTGCACTGTTGTATGAAGCAGAGCCCAAGCAAAGCAATACATTAGAAAAAACATAAATGAAAACACACAAAAATCCAGATTAAGAAATCTACACTAACAATACTTGGTTAGTGAGTCTAAATAAACCATATGGGCATGGATGGTAACTGCTCACTTACAGGATAAACTAAAAGTATCCATCAATCATTCATCCACTTTCTTTCCACTTTCCACTTGAGGATGACATGGGAGCTGGAGCCTATCTCAGCTGTCATAGGATGAAAGACCAATCTGAATTTAAACATTAACACTAACTGTGGCTGAATAATGAAAAACTAAGGCTAGTTAGTTTATTTTATACAGTGCTCAAAACATTTAAATGAACACTCTCAGAGTATAGAACCAAGTCAGTCCAATTTCTTGGCATATTGAGGTGGTCAGTTGGTCAGTTTAAGCTGATTAGGTGTCAATAAAAATGCCTACAGGTGTGCATAAGTGGCAACAATGACACAACCCCAAAACAGGAATAATTTTTTACTAGTTTTGCTAAGGTCAGTGTCACCACTGGTCACATGAGCTGATACCTAGACCCTACAGAGGTTGCATAGCTCCTCCAGGATGACATGTCAATACATGCCATTGCCAGAAAGTTTGGTTTGTCTTCCAGCTCTGTCTCAAGTACATGGAGGAGATTCCAAGAGACAGACAGTTACTCTAGGAGAGCTAAACAGGGTCGTAGAAGGTCCTTAACCCAGCAGCAGGACTGGTATCTGCTCTTTTGTACAAAGAGAAATAGGATGAGCACTGCCAGAGCTACAAAATGACACCCAGCAGATCACTGGTGTGAAACAGACTTTATGAGGGTGGCCTGAAGGCCCAATGTCCTCTAGTGAGTTATCGTCGGGATATCAAGGGACAAACAGACCTTCACAGGCAACAGCACCCTGATTGCCATTAGGTATCACCAATGTTAGATTCAATGCTCATGCAATGGGTTCTCCTGATGCACAGTAACGCCCGGCCTAATGTGGCAAGACTGCAGAAAGTGCCTAGCATAGGCACTGGCCCCCATGCTTGCCTGACCTAAATCCAAGAGAACACCTGTGGGACATTATGTTTTAGTCCATCTGATGCCACCATGTTGCACTTCAGCCTGTCTAGGAGCTCAGTAATACCCTGGTTCAGATCTGAGAGATCCCCCAGGACAACATACATCATCTCATTAGGTGCATGCTCTGACATTGTCAGAAACATATAGAAGCATGTGTTAGGCATAAGTCTACTCAGTACTGATTTGTGTTGCTTCACCGAAATTTCGTCTAAATGGACTAGCCTGCCATATCAAAAACTCTTCACTAGCAGCTAGGGCGACCGTGGCTCAAGAGTTGGGAGTTCGCCTTGTAATCGGAAGGTTGCCGGGTTCGAGCCCTGGCTCGGACAGTCTCGGTCCTTGTGTCCTTAGGCAAGACACTTCACCTACTGGTGTTGGGCCGATGGCGCGATATGGCAGCCTCGCTTCTGTCAGTCTACCCCAGGGCAGCTGTGGCTACGACTGTAGCTTGCCTCCACCAGTGTGTGAATGGGTGAATGGGTGGATGACTGGGTGTGTAAAGCGCTTTGGGGTCCCTAGGCGGGACTAGTAAAAGCGCTATACAAATACAGGCCATTTATATCATTTTTTAAAATTTTGGTTTTTCAGGATGTTTTTTAAAGTCAGCATTCTGTAGTTTGACAATTTAGATCAAACAAGATGGCATTCTTTTATTTCTAACACATTACCCACTCCACATCAGTATCAACATCCAGGATGACTTTTGTCCCACTCATATCTGAATCGTACAGGACCGGAGCAAATCAAACCTTCCTAGGGGACAGCCAAGGTAAACCATGAACACTTTGCTCTATGCTGGCCAACACACAGAGGCAACCATTCAATCTCACATTCAGACCTTTGGCCAAATTAGAATTGCTTGTTATACTTGCAAACAAAAAGCTTGGGACTGTGGGAGGAAGCTGGAGAAACCAGGCTCCCAGCCATTACTCTCTTTGTGCTGAAGTTTCACGACCAAAACTTTAAGACATCTGCACCAAAAATGCCATTTCAGCCAGTCAGACTGTTTTGTGCATCATTGTTTCCTTTATATAGGCTTACATTGCTTTGATCTTTGAAGATGTACATGCTAAGAAAAATAAATTTCCCTCAAATAGTTTAAACCTGAAGTACAGTAACAAAGTATTTGTACTTTTTTTATTTCTCACCTCTGCTATAAGTGGCAAACCAGGCTGTAACTGCACCAACAGTAGCTCCTAGTGAAGAGTTTTTGTAATGTGTATTAAATGTGTGCCGGGTGGCGGCCAGGAGCGGAGTCCCTGGCGGACTGACCCCCGGCTGCCAAGACTGGCAATAGGGACATGGAATGTCACCTCTCTGGTGGGGAAGGAGCCTGAGTTAGTGCGTGAGGTTGAGAGGTACCGGCTAGATATAGTCGGGCTCACCTCTACACATGGCTTGGGCTCTGGAACCAGTCTCCTGGAGAGGGGCTGGACTCTGTCTCAGTCTGGAGTTGCCCTTGGTGAGAGGCGGCGGGCTGGGGTGGGTATCCTAATATCCCCTCGGCTTGCTGCCGGTACGTTGGGGTTTTTCCCGGTGGACGAGAGGGTTTGTTCCCTGCGCCTTAGGGTCGGGGAACGGGTCCTGACTGTCATCTGCGCTTATGCGCCGAGTGGCAGTTCAGAGTACCCAGCCTTCTTAGAGTCCCTGGGGGGGGTGCTGGAGGGTGCTCCACCTGGAGACTCTGTTGTCCTGCTGGGAGACTTCAATGCTCACGTGGGTAACGACAGCGAGACCTGGAGGGGCGTGATTGGGAGGAACGGCCTCCCTGATCTGAACCCGAGCGGTGCTCTGTTATTGGACTTCTGTGCTAACCACAGTTTGGCCATAACGAACACCCTGTTCGAACATAAGAGTGTCCATAAGTGCACGTGGCACCAGGACGCTCTAGGCCGTAGGTCGATGATCGATTTTGTAATCGTATCAGCAGACCTGCGACCATATGTTCTGGACACTCGGGTAAAGAGAGGGGCTGAGCTGTCAACTGATCACCACCTGGTGGTGAGTTGGATCAGGTGGCGGGGGAGGACGCTGGACAGACCTGGTGCACCTAAACGCGTAGTGAGGGTGTGCTGGGAACGTCTAGCAGAGGCCCCAGTCCGCGAGATCTTCAACGCACACCTCCGGCAGAGCTTCGACAGCATTCCGAGGGAGACTGGGGACATTGAGTCCGAATGGACCATGTTCAGAGTCTCCATTGCCGAAGCTGCTGCATTGAGCTGCGGCCGCAAGGTGGTGGGTGCCTGCCGTGGTGGTAATCCCCGAACCAAATGGTGGACACCAGAGGTGAAGGGAGCCACCAGGCTGAAGAAGGAGTCCTATCGGGCTTGGTTAGCCTGTGGGACTCCGGAGGCAGCCGACAGGTATCGACAGGCCAAGCGGAATGCGGCTCGGGCAGTGGCTGAAGCAAAAACTCGGGTGTGGGAGGAGTTCGGAGAGGCCATGGAAAAAGACTTTCGGACTGCCTCGAAGAGATTCTGGCAAACCGTCAGACGTCTCAGGAGGGGAAAGCGGTGCTCTACCTGCACTGTGTATAGTGCTGGCGGAGCGCTGCTGACGTCGACTGAGAAAATTGTCAGGCGGTGGAAGGAATACTTCGAGGACCTCCTTAATCCCACTGACACGTCTTCCGAGGAGGAAGCAGAGTCTGGGGATGAGGGGAATGACCCGCCAATTTCCGGGGGCGAGGTCACTGAGGCAGTTAAACAACTCCTTGGTGGCAGAGCCCCTGGTGTTGATGAGGTCCGCCCCGAGTTCCTGAAGGCTCTGGACATTGTAGGGCTGTCCTGGTTGACACGCCTCTGCAATGTTGCGTGGAGATCAGGGGCAGTACCTGTGGACTGGCAGACCGGGGTGGTGGTCCCCATCTTTAAGAAAGGGGACCGGAGGGTGTGTTCCAACTACAGGGGGATCACACTCCTCAGCCTCCCTGGGAAAGTCTATGCCAGGGTGCTGGAAAGGAGAGTTCGTCCGTTAGTCGAACCTCGGATACAGGAGGAACAATGCGGTTTTCGTCCTGGTCGCGGAACACTGGACCAGCTCTTTATC
The DNA here is from genome assembly GCF_057382185.1 of Mchenga conophoros. Classification (NCBI taxonomy): domain Eukaryota; kingdom Metazoa; phylum Chordata; class Actinopteri; order Cichliformes; family Cichlidae; genus Mchenga; species Mchenga conophoros. Next base: position 22,253,511 of record NC_140540.1, read on the forward strand.
CTCTCCAGGATACTTGAGGGTGCATGGGAGTTTGCCCAACCAGTCTACATGTGTTTTGTGGACTTGGAGAAGGCATTCGACCGTGTCCCTCGGGGTGTCCTGTGGGAGGTGTTGCGGGAATATGGGGTGTCTGGCCCATTGCTACGGGCCATTCGATCCCTATACAACCGTTGCAAGAGCTTGGTTCGCATTGCCGGCAATAAGTCGGACTCGTTCCCGGTGGGTGATGGGCTTCGCCAGGGCTGCCCTTTGTCTCCGGTTCTGTTCATAATTTTTATGGACAGGATTTCTAGGCGCAGCCAAGTGGCGGAGGGCTTTCGCTTTGGTGACCTCAGAATCTCATCTCTGATTTTTGCAGATGATGTGGTTCTGTTGGCTTCATCGGGTGAAGGCCTCCAGCTCGCACTGGAACGGTTCGCAGCCGAGTGTGAAGCAGCGGGAATGAGGATCAGCACCTCCAAATCTGAGGCCATGGTTCTCAGCCGGAAAAGGGTGGAGTGCCCACTCCGGGTCGGGGATGAGTTCCTGCCACAAGTGGAGGAGTTCAAGTATCTCGGGGTCTTGTTCGCGAGTGATGGGAGAAGGGAGCCGGAGATCGACAGACGGATTGGGGCTGCAGCTGCAGTAATGCGGACGCTGCACCGGTCCGTCGTGGTGAAGAGGGAGCTGAGTGTAAAAGCGAAGCTCTCAATTTACCGGTCGATCTACGTCCCTACCCTCACCTATGGCCACGAGCTGTGGGTAGTGACCGAAAGAACGAGATCGCGGATACAAGCGGCAGAAATGAGCTTCCTCCGAAGGGTGGCTGGCCTCTCCCTTAGAGATAGGGTGAGAAGTTCGGCCATCCAGGAGGGGCTCAGAGTAGAGCAGCTGCTGCTCCACATCGAAAGGAGCCAGCTGAGGTGGTTCGGGCATCTGACAAGGATGCCCCCTGGGCGCCTCCTGGGTGAGGTGTTCCAGGCATGTCCCACCGGGAGGAGGCCCCGGGGCAGACCCAGGACACGCTGGAGAGATTATATCTCTCGGCTGGCCTGGGAACGCCTTGGTATTCCCCCGGATAAGCTGGAGGAGGTGGCTGGGGAGAGGGAGGTCTGGGCCTCTTTGCTTAGGCTGCTGCCCCCGCGACCCGGCCCCGGACAAAGCGGATGAAGATGGATGGATGGATGGATGGGTATTTAAATAAAGCAATGGGTTTTGTTTTCATAGCTTCTGATTTTACAAATTTTCTTAGAATATTAGGGATAAAAAAAATTAAAAAGGTGCTGTGCATATTTTACTAACCAAAGTTTCTGATATTTTGTTCATTAGCACGAACATCGACCACTACAACCATGGTCCTCGATCACAAGAACGGAGACGCTGGGGCACCACCTCTGCGGGTGTTGAAGAAATCTTTTACAGATGACTTTTACTCTACTTTCAGCTCCCCGCTGGCCTGGATCTTGGTTCTGGCTCTTATCATTACTTGGTCTTGTGTGTTCGTCATTATGTTTGATCTAATGGACTACAAGACCATTTCAGGTACAGTATCAGCAGCCTTTCAGTTTCCTGTGGAGTTGAAAATGATATTTTGAGGGTAAACTTGCTAATGCAGGAAGTCAATCAATGAACAACCAAATGGGACTGGTTTGACCAAAGCAGCTGCAATAACTGTATTCACTTTGGAGTGATAAAGAGGGAAATTTCTAAGCAGTATATGAGCAAATTAGAGAAATTATGTCTCATTACATAGGTTCACCTATAGTATGCTGTGCCAAATAACTAATAACAAATAATTAAGCATGACCCTGAGAACCAGTATACTGTGAAGAATTTACTTTTTAACTTTAATGCAAATATACCTCATTATTTTGTATTCCACAATTACCTCATTTTTTTCATACATTTATGTTTCATCTGTTATTATACATTATGTTTTGCTGCCAATATAGAGTTGAGTGTTGAAAGATGATGGCACACCCACACAACACAAGCTTGGTCTAGAAAAGTACTGGAGGTCATAAATTCTGGTGTCTGTTTGTGCAGGTAGGGCAGCGTTGTAGTTCTTCTCATTACAGGGAGCTCTCCAATCCAGGAGATGTAAGATGAGCCAAGAGCCAGACCAAGTCCCAAATAAGGGAAAAGCCAAGTCTAAACTACAGCTACTCCCTAACTTTTTAACCGATCGTGTTAATGTTCTGTTCATGTGTCTCATAATAAAAGTGTTTACTGTTTTGGTGTGATGCCCTTTGTCTGGTTGGCACGTGGTTTTAACCTCAACCTTCAACTGCTCTGTAAATTTTGAAAACTTATACTTTGAGTTTATTCGTCTTGCCTCATTTAAAAAAAAAAAAAAAAAAAAAAAAAAAAAAAAAGGGAACCCAACAGTACCTGGGTGTCACAGTACGGCTGTGTGCAGGCAAAAGTAGGACCCAAACGCAAACTCACAGAGACAAAAGGTAAACTCAAAAAACACAGCTTTATTGCTGGCGTGGAGTGGGACACGAAAAACAATACAAAATAAACTAAACTGGGAAAACTAAAGCACAAGGAGCCACAGGGAAAAATCACACAGCTATGATGGAGACTACGACACTGACAAAGAGAAACACAGGGCTTAAATACACAGAGGGATAACGAGGGAATGAGACACAGAAGGAGGGCACAGCTGGGAGAAATCAGGACTGGACGAGACAGAGACGCAAAACTAGAAACACTCACATGAGGCATGGACCTTCAAAGTAAAACAGGAAGTATCACACAGAGACGCGAACTAGACACAGTGGAGACAGCAACTAAGAAACAGAGACAAACCATAAGGCAGAGGTCTAAGAACCAAAATACACAGAGGGAAATACTCAGCTTTGAACACAAGAGACTAGACTAGAGGGAGTAACAAAAGACCAACCATGAGAACATAATGCACAATGCAGGGTGACAGAAAACAAGAAACTCAAACATGCAAAGACACACCATAAACAGAACAGAGGGGGCACAGAGAGACATGAAGGGCAGGGGAGACTTAACATGGGTTGAAACACAAGGGGGAACTAATAAGCAAATCAACATAGGAGGCCTAATGAGCTAAACATACTATAAACATCAAAATGAACTAAAACTCAAAACACTGGGTCCTAAGACCCAGGATCGTGACACTGGGTGCCTTATCTGCACTAGGTCAAAGTTTTTATTGCAATCTATATTTGCATTTATTGTTTATTGTTCAACTTTTTTGTTCAACAGGCCATAAGGTTTATCGTGAGATGAAGCTCATTTCATATTTACACAAACGATCTTTGGCATCTTAAACCAAAGATAAGGCTAGTTTAATAATAGCAACAACATGTACCTCAAGGTGTGTGAATATGTTGTTAATCTGGTTGGACGTGCCTTCAGTGTTTATCATTTGTAAAATCTCATGAACCTTCATACCGCTATGAGTGAATGAGCTTCCATGGGAAGGACAAAAGATTATGCTGATAAAGTCGTTTCACAGTTTTCCGATACTTCTGTTGTTTGAAGTATTTTTTTTAAACTCTGATTTTATTTGAATGCATTTACTTACCACACACTGTTAGATGTCTGCAATTATGAACAACTGGTATAAAGCTTGCTAGTTTAATTTCTTCATATGTTCATATGTAACAGTAACACCACCAAATAACAAGCATTGGGTCATTTTGTCATCACTATATTAAAAAGCAATGCTTGTAAATCTATTAATTTAAGCTGTGTTCTAACCCAACGCTCATACGCAAAAGAATCTGGGATAGTAGCAGCAGTAGTACCCAACCAATTTCCCCAATTCACAGTATTGTTAATCAATTATGTTTTTAACCCTCAATTCAACTTAAAATTGTGGCACTGACAATTTTACAGTGAAAAAAAAAATTATGTCTAGTTTTTTTAAATTAATTTTTATTTCTACTCCAATGCCTTTACTTTAATTTTAGTTAATTTGTTCCGTTTTCAGTTTTTTGTTTTAGTTTAGTTTAAAATAACCTTAATGTCAACACAAATACTTCACCTTACACGACCCTTCCTTTCCTTTCACTTTCTTTGTTTTCCTTTGCTTCATCACTATACTTAAATTCTTTACTTATTGCCACTGTGTTTTTCATCCAACCAGGTCACCCACCCAGGAGGGTTTTTAAGGATTCAGGGCGTAGAGGCAAGGCACCATATCTGCTACCAAATCGTCAGAACAGACACTTCTTCTAAGGGCACTAATAAAAACAGCTACTAACTCCCTAACATTGACTGGTAATGTTGGCTGTCAATGTTAGAAAGTCCTTTACAGCCTTGTTGGACCTGTAGAGGGATGATAAATTAGGCTAAAGACTGCTTTTTGTCTATTACTGCATTCATGCTTGATTCTGTCTGTTTTCTAGGTGTTCAGTCATGTTAAGAGTAGTTTGTAGTCAGAAGAGGTTCTATAAGTGAAGTGGACTAATTCCTGCTCGGTTTCTTAGGTGGTATTTGTTTTGTTATTATTCAAAAAAATTAGAATATTTGTAAAAGTAACACATTTTCTGTTTCCAAAAATTATTTTGAATATTTGAAATTCAGGTATGCTTGATTTATTTACTGCAAGTATCAGTGTTCTCTGTCTACAGAGTAAGAAACTCAAGCTCTCCTGAAATCTTCAGATTTTAAACCAAACTGTGTTCCACTGCATTTCTGTTTTTCCTTTTTCCCAGTGCGTATTTTAGCTTTACTTGGTATAAATTCTGTTTTATTTCAAGTTAAACAAAATCTGATAAGGCTCATCTAGGTAATTCCAAAATGAACAATGTTTTGGTGGTATTTCCACTTGGAATGCAGGTCCCTCTTTCATCAAATTGGCTTGCAAACAAGTCAGAAAATTCAAGTCTTTTGAGTTTAATTGAATTTAGTTTGAAGGAATTTATTGCACAAGTTCTAATGTGCAGATTCAATGTCAGATTCACATACAGATGTTCAAACAAAGATAAACAAAAATATTTAAATATGAACAAAAGAAAAATAACCTGTTAGCCTGACTTTTAAAACTATGAACACCAACTTGATGAAAGACAGTCAATATGATTTTTAAATGCTCTTTGCACAGCAATATGCTCTATATTTGCAGCCCTTTGTGATGGTTCAACTGGAATGTCGGTTACTGTTCTTTGTAATTGAAGATTGAAAAACTCCTGAAATGCAGATTTCTGCCTTTCAAGTTAAGCTCCTGTTGCCCCATCCCAGTTTGAACATCATGCTTTCTCATTTCCTCACTCTAGAGGAATGAGAAAGCATGATGTTCAACTCTGTATATTTTATATATTTTATTATTATTATTATTATTTTATTTTATTTTTTTACTATTTAATTTGTAAAAATGTGTATACACACACACACACACACACACACACACACACACACACACACACACACGTAGGAAAATATTTAGTATACACATCCAGAAATGCATACACTATTATATATTGTACATATATTTATTAGTTTCAGGTTGGCCATTCTTGTATTTTGCTCGTTTGTGTTGTTGTGTTTGCACATCTCTGTTGCTTGTGGGGCTCGCACACAAGAATTTCACTCGCATGTGCTGTGCCAGTGTGCCTGCACATGTGATGTGACAATAAAAAGTGATTTGATTTGATTTGATAGCTTTGTCTGTATTGAGGAAATGTGACAATAAGAGTTGAGGAACTCTTAATTGTTGGGCTTGGTACAAAAGCAAGCAGGTGAACAACTCCAGTCAAACTTCACGAGTAACTAAAACATCTTTTTGTTTGTGTGCCTGTATTCATGTTCATGCTCCATCAGGAGGCCTCAGCAAGATCAGCTCAGACCCCATGAAGGCGGTAAACGATGCCGTGGATGAATCATCAAACATAATCACAGGAATAGTGAAATTTGCTGCCAACTTAATTGCTCCAGACGACGATGAAGGTTCATGACTTTATGAACATATTCAAATTCTGTGACTGCAATTTATCTGATGATATGCTAGTTTTCACTTTTCTCTCTTCTTTTCCAGGAACTCTATATGCAGTCAGAAAAAAAGGTTTGTACTAATTCTGCTTTTGAGTGCATATCCCATTTAAATCATCCAGCTGTAGAATTTGAACTGAAAAGCCTTGCTTGCTGCTTTTTGCACTTCTTTTTCACTGTGCTGCTTTACATGTGTTGTTCTCTGCATTATATATTCTCTGGGGGGTTTAAGTGGACTTCTACCAACATAAACCCCCTCCAGGAAAAGTAATTTCAGCTGTCATTACGTATGAAAAATCAAAACTCTGAAATGGCAGTTTCTGGGGGCATGCTACTGCTTTGACTAATGTGTTTCTTTACAATGAACAACACACGTACTGCAAGTTTTTTTTAATGTGTCTCTGAAAAAAATATTTTTTTTTTTTCTAGAAGTTTTGATTTGTTGTATTAATAGAAGATACAACAGACGTCATTGCATAAGCTTCATATTTTACAGACATAGTTTACTGAAATATTTAAGTTTAAAGAAAGTTTGTTGGAAGGTATTCGTAGACATGCCTGAATAAAGATGCCAGCAGGGACAGAATCATGTTTGCTGAAATGGTGTTATATCCAAGTTGACTATATCTATGAACCATCTCAAAGATTCAAGTTGGTTGGATGATGTGGATGATGAAGTGGAGGTGAAAAGTAAGAAAACAGAAGGTATTCAATATTAATACATTTCTGAGAATGTTCTTATGAAACTTAATGAAATAATGATAAGTTCAGTTCTCACACCTAATAACAGACTAATGATGGAAACAAAAGAAAATCATAATAGTCAACTAAAAGCAGAATCTTACTTCTCTCCTTTTTTTAGTTGCACTGATTCAAGCAGCTCTTCTGATTGTAGGATTGTTTGCATCTAACTTGCAACCAACTGATGCTAATTGCCACAACTGAGCTTCTTAATTTCCACTAAATGTGTCCGTGAATTGGTATACTAATTGTACTAAGAGTGAAACATTTGGTTTTTTAATTCTTTAATTACATATATCATTTTTTTTTCTGTGCTGCAGGAGAATTTCTACCATCACGAACTAAAGGTCTGTAACTCTCATTTTTACTTTGTTGCCAATTTTACTGCTAAATACTTCATTTAGATTAATGGAATACTTATCACGCCCATCACCGATATTGGGTTCTCCTTAATCCCCGTTTTCAGTGTAATTTTACTCCATGCCTTTACCTTTTTTAAAAAAAAAAAGAACTGTGCCAAACCATGCATATGAGGCAGTGAACCATCTATCTGCACTACATTTACGGTTACGGACGTTTTCTTACAGACTTATTCTTCTCTTTCAGCAACAACTGCAGCCTTAGCTTACTTAAACTCTATGACTGAGTAAGGTCACTGCCTGTTAGGAATTCACTTTTCTGTTGCTGAAATAAATTCTCTCACACGTGGATTAAGTTACTAACCACAACAAACTGGCTAAATTAGTCTGATTCATTCATGTAACAGCAGTTTGGCCGGTGTTACCTTGTTAAGTGAGGCAGTGGAGATGGGTACACAGCTGGGGGCTTACTGATTTGTAGCCTGCCTTTAGTGCTGCTCTTCCAGCTTTTTTTGGCCTTTGAGCATTTGAGCTAACACAATGTAGCCACTTCGTTGAGGTGCGCTCATGGGTGCACTAATTTACCCTACCCTGTGCCTTGACTTACAGGCTGGCCTGATTGAGTCACTGACGTTTATGCTTAACTAAATCCAGACTGAAAACTAAAACTAAGTGTGAAAATATAGTTAAATATACTGAATTTTTTAAAATGCCTTCGAAAAAAACCCCCACAAGTCAAATGTACTGTGAAAGAAATAGAGAGAAAGTGTTGTAATAGCTATTCTGAATTTCAATTTTGCACCTGACCAAGAACTACCATTTTGTAATGATCATAAACAAGCAGATTGTAAATAAACGAATAAAAACTCAGCTAAACCTAAACAATTTCAAATAATAACACTGAAACAAGCAAACTCTAACAAAAAGAAATGAAAAAATAAAAACTAATGAAAATATACAAAAAAATAACAATAGTTCCTTAAGCTTTAAGATAGTTTGTGTACAAAATTAATATATCACTGACTTTTACAAAATTATTATTATTATTATTGACTCATTTTAATTATTTCTACTTTTATTATTGCTATTTTAATAGACTAATTTTAACCATCATCACTTTTTGTCAGTATAGCAACGTCATAGTTATCATGAATCCATAGTAATGTGTAGTGAAAATCTAGCATCCCAATGGGTCACACTGATAAGTGTGACACTTGAATTTTACCATTTTTGTGTTAATACAATATTATTCAAAGAGAAATTGCGGGATTTTTACTTTTTACTGCTCTCTTAATTTGATTAACCCATTTAATTTTTTATAGTCATAGGAATGCAAGCACAAAAGCAACCACCAATGACTGAAGTTCTGGAGGATGAAAAGGGGGAGGGAGAGGCAGAGGGAGAAGAAGGAGATGAAGGAGAGGAGGCTGGGGAGGACGAAGAGGAGGAGGAAGAAGGGGAATATGAGGAAGAGGAGGAGGAGTATGGAGATGAATATGAGGAAGAGGAGGAGTATGATGAGGAGTATGGAGATGAATATGATGAAGAGGAGGAATATGAGGAGGAAGAAGAAGTAGATGAGGAGGAGGAGGAATTGGAGGAGGAGGAGGAGGGGGAGGAGGAAGAGGCCAAAGGAGATGAAGAGCAGGAAGGCGAAGAACTGGAGGATGAGGAAGAGGAGGAAGGCGAAGAACTGGAGGATGAGGAAGAAGAGGAGGGGGAGGAGGAAGAGGCCAAAGGAGATGAAGAGCAGGAAGGCGAAGAACTGGAGGATGAGGAAGAGGAGGAAGGCGAAGAACTGGAGGATGAGGAAGAGGAGGAGGATGATGAAGTTTCTCCTGAACCCATTTCCACTTCTGAGGATGAAGAGTCGGCTGTATCTCCTGATTCTGAGTCCGATGTTCCTGTTGGGGTGACAGACAGTGACGAAGAGGTAACTTTACCCGAAGAAGATGATGAAAAAGACAAAGAAGAACAGGATGAAGATGAAACCAGTGACGATCAACTTCTTTCCAGTGAAGAGGAAGAGGGAGAGGACGAGCTGGAGGATGATGAAGAAGATGATGAAGATGATAGACTAGCTGAGGGTGTTACTGATAGTGATGATGTCATTGCAGAAGACACTAGCGATGACCTGGATCTTCCTCCTATTGTAGCTGGTAGTGAGGATGAGGAAGATATTGATCACAAACTGGCAGAGGAAGAAGATGAAGATGAAGAAGATCTTTCTCCACTTCCTGCTGAAGATGAAGACTTGGAAGAAGACATAAAAACTGTAGAAGACACAGTCGAGGAGGAAGATGATGAGGAGCTGGACCAATCAGACGAGGACATCTCTGTTGCATCCTCCGAACACTTTGCAGATGATGAAGATGATGAAGATGATGAAGAAGACCTTAAAGATGATGACCTTGACCTGGACTTTGACAAAGACATCCTTGAAGACCTTAAACACAAAGATGCTCAAGACAAACCTGATGTCACTGAAGAGGGCATCCCTGATGATGACAAAGAGGAAGAGGAGGAGGAAGCTGGCATTCCTCCCTTTACGAGCACAGACAGCGGCGTCTTAGGTGATGAAGATGATGAGGATGACATTTCCTTTGAAACGGATGAGGACTCCACTGGAGAAACAATTCTGAGTGACTCTTATGACACAACTGATGATAAGGATGTTGATACAAGCTCTTTAGATGAGGAGGATGAAGAAGATGAGGATGAAGATGAAGAAGATGATGGTGTTAGTGAAATCTTGATGGCAGGTATTGTACAACTTTATTTTTTACATTTAGTTCTTATAAACACAAGAAGGATGGACAAAAATGAGCTAGAAGCAGCACAGGAAAGGTGATTTTTCATATTTCATGCTTTAAATACACAGTTGTCATAGTATATTGTGTTCTGTGTTTTTATAGCTGCTGCTGCAGGAACATTAACTGTCCAGGAGGAGGCAGCAAAGACTGATGAAGACCATGAAGAAGGGGATGAGCTCGAAGAGGCTGAAGATGAAGGAAAGACTGAAGACGCAGAAACAAAAGAAACAGGTTTGTATCAAACAGCTGTTGTGGTGCAAAGGATTCATAAATGTGTTCAATATTGTTTCTAAAACCTGTTAATGTGCAATGAAACCGGAATATATGTATTCCTGATAGTAGGAATAGAAGGCAACACTAATAATAATAATTTAAAAAGGTAGCATCTTATTAAAGGAGATGCAAATAAGACAAATAATAAGCAACAACAACATATTTATTAAAGAGTGGGCAGTATGTCAGGTGTGACTGTGAAATCTGTGACTTCGCACTGCCACCTACAGGTCAGTCAAACTTAGAGAAACAGATAAATTGGATTCAAAAGCATCAAAGCTATGTGTGTCAAATTAAGGTTACATGGCCAGTAAATTTATAAGAAGTTTTGTTCATTAATTTTTCAAATTCTTTTGCAATTACCTCTACAAATATTGTTAATAGTATACCTTTTGTAGGCAGTAAAAAGCATCTATTTTATTTAAATGTTTTACCATTATACATTTATTTCTGCCCTAAGCAGGCAACACTATCAGTGCTTGTCCACCTTAAAAAATATGCAAGAGTGGACAGATTGAGAGGCCAATTTACAGCTTATAAAAAACACTGAAATGTCATTGGAATCTCTGTAGAAGGTGGTAAGTTTAAATTGACTGTAGCTTATTTTATTTCATCACACATATTGTTCTTGAAAGTCAAGAGTCTATCCTGCTCAAATTTCTTTAATTGCTTTGTTGCCCTTAACAGAGTAGAAAACCTCAAATCCTTTCGTTTTTTCCTTGTTGTGTGACATGATTCTATGATAGAGCCACTTTCTGCTTTTACAGGCACCACCCGGCCTGCAGCTCCAGAGGAGAAGGATGAGGGCAAAGATGAAGAGCCAATTTCTAAACCTGAGAAATCTGTAGATGAACAAGAAGACAAGAAAGAGGAGTATGATGAAGACGAAGATGAGGATGAGAAGGCATCGGTGGATGTGATCAAACCTGTTCCTGGACCAGAGGAGACAGCGCCAAAGACAGAGCCCACAGGTCAGAACCTGAGGAGAATTATAAATGCTTTGTCATATTTGTTTGTCAGGGTAACATTAATTTTATGCTTTGTGATTCCAGTGTGTCCCTGTATGCACTCTGCAAAGACCAAAGAGTCTCCCACTAAGACTGCTAAGGCAAAAGGTCTGTGATGGTTTCATAATGTCTGCTGTACATTTTTCTTATAACACAGTGTCAGTGAAAGACTGTGTGGTTGAATTTAAAGTACTGTTTTTTTAAAGTACCTAAGGTTTTCAAATGAAATAAATGATGAAGTGTATTTCATATAAAATAAGTTATTTTAATGAGGTGGAAACTGTATTATCTAATAACAGTATATGGCAATAGATTAAAAAAAAACCCTTGTGAGAAAACATTTAGCACATGTTTTATCTTATGCGATTACATTGTATCTAGACTTCTTTTATTTTCCTACAGCAGCAATTGTATTGATCATTTGTGCAAGTTTTAATTCATTCAGTAATTTGACAAAAAAACAAATTGAGTTTTCTAACTTTCTAACTGTTTCAGATGCATACAGAATCAAAACTATTTTTTTTTTTTAGTATTTTTTAGTCTTAAAAGCAGAAAAAATCCCATATATCATTTCAATGTTCATATTCAACACACGTGAAACGCTTGTTTTTTTTCTGTTGAGGATTTATAGATCATATTGCATCATAATGCACCATCACTGTTCTCCACAAGATAAAAACTAAATATGTTCTTTGTGCAAGCTGTAGTTAAATTTTAATGTAAAGATGGTGCAACAGAGAGAATGTAGAATATGTGATGGTGCTCATAAGAAACTGGGTGTAACTTGGAACCCAAACATGTTTAACATTTAGATCATGTATTTAAGTCTCTGTGTATCAACCAAGTGGATTGTTTGTTTGTTTTTAAAGCCTTGTGTGACACAGAAAATAAAAATGCAACTCAATGTAAAACTTAAAAGTGATCCCATATGAGATTTGAGCTGGAGTCTCTTTGTTTTTCTTACCTCACAGTCAGGTGCATAAAAACAACTCTACTGTATAAATAATACATTATTTAGAAGGAGGGTGTGATGATAATATCACATCTTATTGCATTGTGTCATATAAACAATACAAAAAAAGCATTTTAATAAAGGGTAGACATTATACTCATTTTTGTTTGATTCTTCCACTTTAATCAACATTTTTAAACTGTAGTTTATAAATGTTGATTATGCTGGAACATAAACCTGTATTCTGCAGATATGCATCATGTTGTGTGCTGCATGCAGTGTCATAAGTACGTAACTCTTCACAAGCCTCTGTGTTCCTCCTCCAGTTTGTAGCTTTAGCTTTGTTTATATTTTCAGATGCTCCCAAGAGAGTTTCTGCTGTGAGAAGGAGAAAAGGTAATGGTAAAAAAAACAAATAAAAAGTTCCTATTTAAGATATACTCACTGACGTTACCTGCAAAACTCCCAAGAGACAAAGTTTAAGTCATTATTATGTTTCACAGTAACCTCCCATAAGCTCTACAGGGGAATAATTCAGGGAACAATATTATCTCACCCTGTAAAATTATAATAATTTGCATCACTTGGATATGAAGTTGCAACTTTAATTAAGCTTTTTGATTCAGAGATAATTTATCAATTTTCTTTTTTTTATCCCTTATGTTCATTTTCAGATCGGGAAACTGTGAGGACTGTAAAGACTCTAAAGACAGCTGAAAAGCCCAAAAAGACAGGTAGCACTGATTCTTATGTTTATATGAATTTAATCTTTAAAATGATGCTCTTATTATTGTTTGCCTTTATTGTGATATTGTAATAAACACAGTCATGTCGTAATCAGCTCTTCCTAGAATCAGCCTGCCTCCGAAAATCACAAAGATCCGAAGATTTCCTCCTTTTCTGAAAGGTACTAAGATTTAATACACACATAAACTGGTCTCAATGTTAATCAGGAGAGAATTACTTTTTCACATATACGTTATGAATTTAAATATTTGTACCTTGTTCAATTCTAAAAAGCCAAGAAAGTAGATAAACCCAAGGCTTCCAAAACAAGTAAGCAATTACTTCCCCACAAATATATCACATTCATGATCACTGTATTACAAAAGCAGAGCAAATTATGTTAGTGTATTTATAAAACTGCTGTTTTTTTTAATGTGACCTTGTTTATTCACAGAGACAAAGACCAAAAAGCAAGAACAGGTCACAGACTCTGGACAAGAAGGTATAAAACATTCATATTTTTCTCCTGATTTAAAAGAACATTTATACCAAAATATAAAAATAAGAATATGACTTTGTTTGTGTATTATTCCAGTAAACTGTTGCTTTGGATTATATGAATAATGCAAATGTGCACTGATGTTTTGCAGTTGGGCCTTGTAGACCTGCACCAGTTTATTGCCCGTCCCCACCTGGATGGTATGGTAAGCACAAGGATCTCCACAGTGCATTGAAATGTTGTCATATAGGCTGAATTAAAGACTTTACTGTGCACCAGCTTAAAGTTGGCTTTTTATCTTGCAGTTCATCACATAGTCACAGACAATCCTTACCCTCCTCCTACCATGTCAGGTATTCACTTTTTGGTACTGTTTGCAGTCACAGTTAAATCTCCGTTGCTCAATGACTTCTGCTGTAAGGTTAAAGGCGTATTTGTTTTTGTTTTCAGCTCCCTCTGCTCCTGTACTGACCGCCCACCCTGTCCAGCCCGGAGCCCCACAGGGCATTTATCAGCAACAGCCTCCGCCAGCACCAATGCATCCACTGTACGCACAGTATCAACCATATCAGCCACCACTTCAGCCTGTGATGCCGCCTCCACCAGATCCAGTTCAGCCACTCCAGCCTGTACAGCCAGAAGCTGCAGAAGAAGAAGAAAAAGCTCCTGCCCAACCTGAGGTCCCGTCTCCAGCTGTTGAAGCTGAGCCTGCTGATGCTCCGGTTCAAGGTGAGAAGGATATGTCTATTTATTTTCTTTCTTCTTTTGAAATGGTTGTTTCTTGTTCTTGTTTTCTTGTTCTTTCTTGTTTTCAAGGTATTCATTTAAAAATATTTAAATATACAGATTTTTTTCTACTCACCTTCCACAGGTTTTGGGAGGAAAATCACAAAAATCTGATCAAATAAATCAATGAGGCTTAAAAATATAGTGCAACTAATTAAACAGAGTTGTTGATAAGTAAATATTTGAATAAGGTGTGATAAATAAATGAATACATAAAAGCATAAATACATTTCACTTGAAAAAAAAAACCCACACTATCCTGAAAATCTTAAAATTTTCTGTGAAACTTTAATATAATTCAAATTATGCTACAAAGTAAATAAACCTACAACTGTTTCCCCTTTAAGAACCAGAGGCTGCTGAGGAGGACGTGATTGCTGTCTCCACAAAGAAAGGTACAAACTAAGAAGTTAAACTCTTGTGGAAAGTTGTGTTTATCACAATTACATCAGTGATAGTAATTAATGTCTTGTCATTTTCAGCAAAAAAAACAACAACAAAGGCTGCTGATTCAGACAAAGGTACTGTAGCGCTCTCCACATCCACTAAATACTTAATTTGCCAGCTAACTAGAATATCCACTATAACAAACGACAGCTGCAGCACATAACAGTGATGTACAATAGCACTGTGTGCTATATGAATGCATTAATTAAAGAAAATTAACTTGGCATGGGCATTTCACTGCAATTATCCCCTCAGAGCCAGGAGCAGCCAAAGGGAAAACAAAGAAAGGTAATTCATGTATACAGCTGGATAATTTGGTGTTTCCTCTGGTACACACTTCACATTGTTAGAAGTGATACACACAGTAATTATAGCTGTGCTTTGTTATAAATATTCATATATATTTAAACCTTTTTCCAAGATACAGATACCATAAATTCATGTATTTTTTCAATACTAGATGCTGCCGTTTTGAAAGACAAAACCAAAGCAGACACTGCAAAGAAAGGTGATCTGGTATCTATGGATCTATACTTTCTAATGCATTTTGATTGCCTTTAAAAGTGTAATGTTCTTCTTATGTGTTTGTTACTTCAGTGGCAGCTGCTAAAAAAGAGAAAATCAGAATTCATGCAGGGGCAAAAACAGGTAAAATATCCTTTATTGTTGTTATTGGGACATATAAATGATGAAAATTAAACATTATATATTTAATTCTGTTGTATTTTGTTCCAATTTGTTTGCATAGATCCATCTGCAAAACATAAAACTAAAAGTGCTGCAGCTCCTAAGAAAGGTAAACATGATTAGACGTTAGGATCTCGTCAAATTTGTAATATTTAAAAAAAATCAAATGCAGTCCAACACATTTCTCTTTCATGTGAAGTAGAAGTTAATAGTTGACTGAGAAAACAAATTATTCAGGCTGCTAATCACGAGTTTTTCCTCATTACGTTAGAGCCTGCGGCTGAAAGACAGAAGAGGAAATCAGCCTCTGAAAAGACAGGTGACGGCACTCACTGACATTCATTAATTTGCATAAAGCCAATCATAATTCATGAAAGATGATTGGGAACTAATTGTTTCTGCTCCCCTCAAAAGCGGCACCTATCATGAGCAAAGTGAAGGCATCGACAGCAAAGACAGGTAAAACTCAGACCGTGCATGAGTTCACGAAAATTAGATTTTCTTCTCGGTTGAAGATCTTTTTTTTAATCATCAACTTTAGCCCAGTTACCCCTGCATTATAATTTCTGTTTATTAAGATGATTTGGTTCGGTTCAAATTCATATCAAACAGATCCAGAACCACGTCCACAGCCACTCAGACTGAGACCGAGACTTGACATTGGCAGGAGGGCAAATGTAACCTCTGAAGCCCACGAGGAGAAACCTGCCAGATCTGAACCAGGTCTGTGTTTCTTTCATGAGGGCCCCAAAATATCTAGCTTTCCTAAAACTTGTAGTTCTTTACTTTTGTTTTTGTTTTTGTAGCCAAGCCAAGATCAAAATTATTGGCAGCAAAGAAAAGTAAGTTTATATTTTAATGTGGCAATAATTTTCCCTAAAGCTTAGCTTATTTACAGCATGCTAGCAGCACTTTGAGACTGCACAATAGTCCTTTTAACCCATTAGTATGCTAACATGCCAGTAGTGACCAAGTGTCCCATTTCTATCCCTTCTCCCTCTCTCCCAAATTTAAATTAATTTTCTATACTCAACATTACAGGTCAGATTTACTACACCGCCAACTCTGATCTCCAGATGTAAACTTCACAACTGTCTAAAATATGATTGTTATTTCTTGGAGTACGATATTAGCACTGCACTGTGCCAGTGTCCTAATGCTAGTGCATAATCTGCCAGAATGACAGAACACATTGTGTATATTCAGCTAAGACTAGATTATTTATCATTATTAGAGTTACAGTCATTAAGCCACAGAATAAATAACTGGGCAAACTTGTTTTTCTGATTAAAAAAACCCAGACAAAACAAAACATTTTTTAGTTTATGTTTATGAATAAATAAATACTGTAATTGTCTTGAGATGATTGTTGCTTGTATTTGGACAGCTCTCAGAAACAAATATGTCTACCTTGTGCTTTCCCTGAAGGATTTCCAAAATTAGTGGGAAAGTTAGGGCTTTGACCTTTTGGTTTCACAAAACTGTTGGTTTCACATAAACAGGGGATTTGAAAAGCCAGCAGCATTCATCTTTTAGTCTCTGGAGACCACTGAGATACATACAAATGTATGTATCAGGCTTGAAACAGCCCTCAGCTGTTTCAAGCCATCTTTGTTACCTTGTTAAAAACAGGAAAATCTAACAAGCTGTCTTTCTTGCCTTTACTTTCAGCTCTGTAAAAGTTGTATTCTTTAAATTTGAACCACAAAGTCTTATAACCAGTCTGAATGTACACCCTTTTGATAAATTGGAAGGCAAATTAACTATGGTGGAATTCATGCCGAGAGTAAAACACCTCTGAAAAATGTCTTTTAATTAGAGGATGGAAATGAAGAATTTCTAAACTGCAGTCATGCCTCATTCTGAAAGAGTCTAATGTTCACAGTCACTGTTAGTATTCATGTCCATCCATGTTTCTCAGAAGCTAAACTGATCAAGTGAAACACAGGAAGAGAAGGTGCAAGCGTATATGTTTGTACCCTTGTAAAAACCATCTACAGCAAATTAGATGTGTTTGAAACATACTCATGTTCTCTGCTGGCATTTTTCAGGGAAAATCGCCCCTTTCTGAGATGCAGATTATGTGAATAAAATGGGCTGTTTTATGCATGATAAAGTTCTAATTAGAGACATGCCAAGCTGTATTACTCCGAGAAGGGAATAATATTGCAAGAATATTGAATTTACACCACAATTACAGAGAGTTATTTGGCAGGCTGTAATAGGGCTGTCTCTCCTCTCACAGGCCAAGCAGAGGAGGCTGAAAAGAAATCTGTCAAAGAGACTCAAGGTATGGCTTTAGAGTAGAATTAGAAGTGAATCTAATGAGTGCTATGTATATTTCAGAAGGCTCAGCTGCTCCTTTCTCCCCTTGCAAATTTTAGAAAAAGAGAAACAAGCATCAAAAACTGGTAAGTACTCGAGCATGAAAGTTTTCTATATGCACAGTAAATAATCTCCAGTCACCATAGAGAGTATTGACACTTATTAGAATTATTTGTGTTTCCAGAAGTTTAATTTCAGTGGAGTGTGCTTCATTCAAGAGGCTTTATCAGTGCTGCTGATTAGAGACTTAAACATTCCTGGTTCTCTTTTGGTTACTGATATGACCTCTGAGCTAGTAAGGTATCTGTCATCAGTAACAGTTCTTGGTAGTCAGTATTGGGATACATTTAAAGTTAACTTGTTAGAATCCAGTTTTATTTCAAGTAAAAAAAGTCATCTGTTATGTTACAACATTAGTGGGAATTAAGACTTTTGAGTTCTTTAGAGTTCGTTTTTGGTTTTAGTTTATCATATTGTTCCGAGGGGCCGAGCCTACCTACTGAGTTGATATGGACAACTCAATAGTCCATATCAACAATGTATTAAGCAACACGCTTGTTAATTTCCCTCACACTGACAGTTTTTGGTAAAATCTAGACATTGTGGTTTTGGAGCTGTAGCATCGACACCATTGTCCTCCTCATCAGCCGTACTTACCTTGCTGTGCTTGTTCTGAATGTGAAGCTGCGCTCTTTCAAAGCTGGCAGATAGTTATCATCATCTAGGCACAAAATAATATGAATACTTCTGCAATGTAAACACCCTCCTCTCTGTCATCTTGCTTGTCAATCTGACTGAATGCATCAGAGATTTTGCTTTGTCTCTTCTCGCAAGGAAGAGGCAGACATGGCTACATGTCAGGGGTTGGTGACAATAAAATAATGCAGACAAACATAAAAGACTAGAAAAATGCTTTCTACTATCAACGCATTTTGTTCTTCAGTATACTTTTGAAATTCTGGGTAAAAGGAGCAGGAGTGTATTTCAATCTCAATTCCTTGTTTTACTATATGCATATTTTTTCCCTCATACAATGATACCTAAAACATGTTGCCATATCTGGCAGAATGAGTTTAGATTGCTAATTTTATTGTTGGCAGCAAAGATTGTTGGGAGCTATGCAGCCATGATAATGTTCAGGAGGGTGATAGAAATTAGAATAAGCTGTCCTTTCACAAAAAGAGTCTGTACATCAGCACATGCACTCACACAATCCTGATCAACAGCTAAATCGACAAATGTATAAATTAACTCTCAGAATTGTTTTCCTCATAATGCCTTTAAATGTAAGTTCCCAGCATCAGTGTAAGCTACAGTATACAAGTTAGCTGAACTGATAAAGCTTCTTGAATTACTGGATAAACATTTTGAAGTATTACAAAGAAACACAGTGGTGCTATGAATCGTTTTGTTTTCTGTCATTCATGTTGTGTATCATATGCTTGTTGTCAATAGAAAATGAGAAAACAGCTTCCTGTAAGGCCTGAGGTATTCTGTAAATTTTCACCATCTTTCCAATGGATAATTCAGTATGAAAGAACGATGGCTTTAATGACATTAGGATCACAAGTGATTAGAATTTAATGAGATGAGCTGATTGGTACAAGATTACAAGCCTTTTGAGCCGCCTTGAATTATTGAAAGAGATTATGGCCTTTGATGAATATGGCAACAATTTTATACTTAGCTGGATTGATTAAATCCATGAACCAAAACCCATTAAATTGGGTTATTAGTGTTCTGTTCCTATTGAATCATCCAGTGGATTACAAACACTCCCCCACTGCCCTGTTTAACTTCACACTTTGCTACCATCTGACACAGCAGTGCCTGTTTCTTCAGGTGTGATGAAAAGTAGTTTGGTTTCTTTGGTTCAGACTGAAGTTCAGAGGTTTACTTTGATTTTGGTTTCTTTACTTCACTTAAAAGAAGCAAACCAGAATCGTTTTATATAGACAATACTAGCCAGTATTTGTGTTGTATGGTTTGTTTTATGCATGACTGAATTCCAAAAGAAATCAACCTCTTTTGGAGGATTTCATTTCATTTGATTTAAGTTACTTATATTTTATTTAGCAGGGAAATGCACGCACACATTGTTACGTTTAAGTTAAATATAACTATACAACTTAACAAAGTCATGATACTCTAATGCAAACATCAACTAACAGTAAAGCAAGAAGAAAAACAACCTTATAAATAGCAATTAGAGCAACAACATGAGTAAACAAATTAATGTGAGTTAAATATCCTTCCTGGTGTTCATAGACTTGCCTTTGCCAAATGTTTTTATTTCTGTGCACTGTGTCTCTGAGTGGTGACTTTCACGTCACATTTCACCAACAAGGATTTCTAAGAGATTTCAGTCTGCAAGTTCTGTGGTTCACTATGAACTAGATACAATGTTGATAGACGTGTGTACTGTGTAGCTTGCTGCAATTCATTCTTATTATAGGGTGTTAAATGCTGTTAATGGTCCCCTTTTAGAGAGCTGCAACTCTGATGTGCGTCAGCCAATAAACTTTGGTTTCCATCACATTTGTTTTTTAGTTGATGATTTACTTACTCTTCAGTCACTTTTTTATTTTGCTTTGTTTGAGTCACTAAACTCCTTTTGGTTAGGTTTATGAAAAGCCTCATCACAAAATTAAACCTGCACATGCTGCATATCTAGTTACATGTAACATCAAAGGGTGCTTTACAATTGCCCATCGATGGCTATTCAGGTGACAGACTAGTCTCTCCATAGATTATGGAGAGGTCAGTGGTTTGTTGTGGACAGCAGTGTTTGGTATCCTGGGAATGAGAAGGTGCTTTCCCTTTACAACACTCAGCAGCAACAAGGCTACTCTTTGTTGAGCACCACTCTTGAGGCGTGTTATTTCAACACCTGCTGAGTGGCTTTTATTAGGTTTGAACAATTATGCAGGGTGATGTGGTTGTTGCAGAAAAATTACATTTAAATGTATTTTTATTTGCAAATGACAAGTGGCAACAAGTGGTCGCTTTTCCAAATAAAGTTTAATTTTAGTTTGACTTTAACAAGAGACTGAAGCAGCAGAAACAAGCAAAAGAACATCACTGTGTTTAAAGAGTGAAACCCAGCCTGTCTTTTATCCTTTCTCTTTTTTCATGCATGTAGAAACTTATCCTCTGTTTTCTTTCTCTCTCAGTGTGAAGCACAATCTCATATTCTCATTAAGTTTTATTTTTATTGCATGCAGAAGATCCCAAGAAAGAAGAAAATATTACAGACAAGAAGAAACCTGGTAAGACTTGGTGAAATTTATTCAGGTTCTTATTTCATTGACTGTGGCCGATATTAATATTTGTATATGGAGAAGGATATAGGTGGGTGTGGGTGTTTCTAATCAAGGTGGCTAAGGCTGTGTTCAAACCCATTGTGAAGTGAACTTGTGCATCACATCAGTGGGTTTTTTGGACCATTTTGTAACCCAGAAATGTTAACGCCTTAGCGCTAACGCCAGAACTGCTTCCTCTTAAACAAAAACAGATTTTGGGAGTTTACCAGTTAGTCTTTTTTTGGTTCTGTCCCTATATAAGAGTGAACTTAAATCATATAGTGCCCACGAACAGTGATGCCAGCTTGGCCTCTATTTCTGGTCTGGAAACTTTGCTTTATGTGTGGTTTGAACACACCATGTAATCGTATAATTGCACAGTACAAATCTATCCACAGATCTTATTGTAAGCAACCTCTTTCCATCTCATCTTGTCTTCACAGGGCAGAGATTCTTTCAGTGCGTTTATGTCCCTGGCAAAAATGCCCAGTACCCTTTACGACCTTTCACTCCAGCCATGTCCCCCACCATGATGTCTCCTGCACTCAGAGCCATGTTGGAGCAGCAGAGAGCAGCCAAGGCGTCTGGGCAGTAGGACCACCTGAAGCCTTTCTTTATATCTGACAGCACTGCATCTTTCCATCCAGCAGGGGGAGGTGTTTGAATCTGTGCTAGCTTTACATTAAGAGGATGATCACAGAGAGAGAAAAAAAGTGGACTGACTTACTTTGTCTTTAATTTATTGAAATATTCTTTTAGTGGTTGAGCTCCTGGGGTTGCTGTTAATATTGCCCATTTTACCCTCTGCGTATGCTGCTCTACTATGTCTATGTTCAGTTAGAAAAATGCCATCTTGTGAATATTCTTTTAATTATAAATAGTATTTATAATGTACATAATGCATGTTTTTAATTTAGAATGGGATAAATGGGTCACAACTTAGGATGTAATATAAAAAGCTGACTTTTGTGTTGCTTTCTCTATGATGCCCGTTATCAGATTTAACAGTAATTTAAATTTAAGGCAGTTTAGTTTATATCCAAGCAAACACTTATACTCTATTAAGACAAGCTTTTATTGTCTTAAACAGCTTTGAATGGTTTATTTTCAAAGTCTAAGATTATTTGCAACAGGAAAATATATTACATTGAATTATATACATAATATATGTTAATGGTATCAAACCCATGCAAATACATTTCACAAAATATGATTTATTTGAATAGTATTTTTTCCAGTTTTCTATATAAATAACTGCATTTTCAGTTCCTGTAACCATGCCCCGTGTTTGTTTCTGCTGCTTTGCTGCATCTGCAATAGAACAGAATCCAAATGTTGGAGGGTCAAATCCCAGGAGCTCCCACACTGATCTGAGCAGCATCCCTGTCACTGAACATCCATCAGCCTCATCAATTGTAGGCGCATGCTGTGATTGATGCACACATATTTCTTGACATATTAAGAACACATCTAGCATGAAACTGTTGGCCATTTACCTTTCACTGCTAATGTTTTATTTTGTTTGTTTGTTTTTGTAGAGGTTCATTTCAATATGTTACATGCCACATTTTAATTTTAACTGACTCCAATCAAAGTGGTGTATTGGAGATACTAGGGTAACCAGAAATGG
Organism: Mchenga conophoros; assembly: GCF_057382185.1. Taxonomy (NCBI): domain Eukaryota; kingdom Metazoa; phylum Chordata; class Actinopteri; order Cichliformes; family Cichlidae; genus Mchenga; species Mchenga conophoros. The sequence continues at coordinate 22,276,010 of NC_140540.1, forward strand.
CAGAGTAGATGAATAAAATATAGAACAATCTGAAAAAATAAATATTTTCTAACATTCAAGAGGCACTGAAAAGATTTGTATATCTCTATGAATACAAACTCAATAATGCAATGCAGTCTCATTGCACATATCGAAGCTCCAAAATTAAATTTGGATCCAATTAAGAAACATATTTAAATGAAACATATAGCTAAGTAAGAAAAAGGGGATATAATTAAAAAAAACAAAACATTTTCTTGTGTATATACAATAATTATTAAATAGTCTAGGTTCTCTGTGTAACTTGAAGCAGCTTATATGTGGGACTATGGGCTTTTCGGTGGTGGTTTATCGGCCATAAAGGATATGAGTATGCAGCAAAATGTTTTTGTTGCACCTCATTAGGTTTAATAAATTCAGAAAACCTCTTTTTGATTTGTTTTTCTTTTAAAGCCAAATATTGCAATACTGTGCTTTTATCTTAAAAATGAAGTGCAATTCCTGGATAGTAAATGTCTTGTAATTGTGTGTTTTATCACAGATGACCTCTAATTACTTACAAGTATCAGCTCCTTTAACTCATCGTGTTCAGAGGCAGGGACAACTTTGATGTGACCAACTCATGAGACACTGTGATGTCTGCTACACTGAATGAATGTCATTTGTGTTAACCATCAGCTTATTTATTAAGTCTGATCTTGTCATATTTCTTTTTACCTCAGTCATTCATAGCTCTGGTTTTGTGCCTTATAGCAACATGGCTGCCTTGTTGACGCTGCCAAACTGTTGCCGAGCATCACCAGTGATTGCTGTTGCCGTCTTACTGAATGAAAACTTGATGCAAAGAACCAAAAAAGGTGTTTTTACGCTGGGCTTAATCCTGGGATATGACCCACCCTTGCCCATATTGTGCTGTCACATTCACCTTTTAACAGAGTGAGTTCCTAAAGACAGACGAAACTACTAGTTTTTAATAGCTAGTCCATGTTTTAAAAATGCTTTTGACATATTGTTGCATTTTTACCATATTATGACCCTGTGGATTGAGCTACATCAATTATTAAAAAGTTTTTTTTTTGAGGTATGGCAGTGAAGGGGGGCTCAACCAGAGTTTCTTGAACTTATGAGGGCCAGGGACCTCTTAGAGGGGTGAAAGTTTTCCAACGTTCCCCTCATAATCCACATTTAAAGCAGTTAAGATGCTTTGATCTTCGTGTTACTTGTTGTCGTGGACTGATTCAGATATTTCCCTGTGCTAGCTTGCTAGCTAGTCATCTAGCTAATATGCCAAACTATGCAGCAGAACATTTCTGCTGTCCTTGAGTGTAGTTACAGAGTTTCTACCAAAATGACTCAATGCACCATATTGATATCAGACTCTCTATTAACCCAAAGAAAACCTTGGGGATAGAAAAGGACTCAATATATATTCATACTTTTTTAAACTGTGAAATTGTTACCTTTCATTAAAATGCACTTTTAATGATGCAGCACAGATTATACAATTTAATGCAAATTATTTACAGACCTCTTGGCTATGAGATATCAACTGCAGCGCCGACTCACCATTGTACCTACTATTCCCAACTGTATTGTAACTTTTTCTTTTTTTTAAAAGCCTTAAACTGTATTTGGTGACATTGAATTTAGAGGTGAGTTTAGAGAAAGTTACTTGAAAACTTCTGTTTAAATTTTGCAGACTAAAAAGAGTCATACTTCAGTTTTATAACATAATTAGAATATTTTTTTGTTCTTTTTTAAGAGTTAGTTCTAAATAAAGTGATGTTTACTGATATGGACTGAAAACTTTCATCACTTGTTTTGCCAATAATTTGTTGCCAAAGATTGCACAGTGGCCATTTTGACTAAAACTAGTGTGTTGCAACATTAAAGAAGGACCTGACCCTTTTAGGTGAAAGTCCATAATTTTGGTTTCTGGACTTCTTTTTTGTTTTTATTTAGTTTATTTCATTTCATTTTTCTTTATTCCTGAGTTTAACAGAACATTGAATGTAAAGTTTTTTGTAAACTCTAATTTTATAAACAAGTCTGAAGTGAAGTGTATCCCTGAGGTTTCAGTATTACCCTCCAGGGGTGAGGTCAGCAGTCCTGAAGTGGTAAGGAAGCCTAATGAGATCTGACATCATGTACTGCTGCAACTGACTGTAGGTGTTGTAAGTGTTAGTTGGAGTAAGTTATTACCTTAAAATGTGGTTTTTACTGGTGTTTTGATTAATCATATTCCAGAAGGGCATTTCAGCAGTAGTCTGCTTGTGCCTCAGTGTTCTGAAGGTCGTCAAAACATATAAAATGAACAGTAATTACAGCATAAACTGTGGCTATGTGCTGTAATTATGTTTTAAAGTGTTATTAACTGTAATTTAACGTGAGCTAAATCGTGATCTCATACAAGAAAACAAACCAGAAGGAACACACAAAAACATCAGAGCTCTATCTAATGTAACTCCAGGTTCTTCATACATATTCATGTGAGCCTACAGGTGTAAGGCTGAGTTCAACTTGACTACTCTACATCCCTGATTATGTTTTAAGTACATGCGTTTGGATGGTGTTGTTAAAAGCAAGTGATCTGCTTGATCTTATGCATGTTTTTTTTTCTGAAAAGCTGTAGTGCAACACTTACACTTTTGCTTCACTGTATTTCACTATGATGTGTTGCTGTCATATTTGTCTTTCATTCTTTTATTGGTTTGTAGTTATCAGAAACCACAGACAATCTAATCGATCTGCGATCTCCAAGCAGAATAAAAAATAGTTGGCTTTCTTGTAGATGCTTCATCTGGGATTGGAGTGCAGTTTAACACTCTTTAAAAAAGTTTAATTCCACAACATACAGTTTGAGGTTGTTTTGTTTTGGAAGGATATATTTTGTTAACAAATTGTAATATTTTCTGCATGATAATGTCATTTATTTAAATTCAAGGCTGCTTTTTTGTAACACACAAGTAAGACTGCAGTGTCACAAAAAGCAGTCACTCTGGTGCTGTACAAATACTGTAGATAATAGTTAATTTCTTATTATCATGAGACTTGTCACTCCATTAGTTCTCAAAGATAATAATAAATTAGTTAACACGTTTGGTCAAAAAACAGTTTTAAATGAAAGATGTTTTTTTGTGCTTTATCAAAGATGTATGAAAATGATGTTTCATTAAGAGAAAGTATGAACTACCTGCTGCATGTACTATAAAGCAGATGTGTTTAATTCACTCGGTCACTTTCCAGAAGCCAGTTAAGTGTCATAACTGACATTTCAAGCTATAATATCATTGGAGGGACAACACTGAGTCTGCTGTGCTTATGTAGGAAACTTTTACCACTATGCAGTTTTTGTGTCAAAACGTGAATAAACTTTTGAAGATATCCATGAGGGGGCATTTCTCTCTCTGTCTTTGCTATATATGGAATAATTCGTATAGAAAGAAACACTGTTATACTGATGGGCTGTGATGTATTTAGTTGTTGTAGGGTGTATCCCACCTACAAGAACTCATACTCTCCATCCTATCAATAAATAAATAACAAGCACTAAACCACCTCTGCTTACATATTAATTAATCCAGCTAAGAAGCACAGTGTTAATGTGTTCTGTGAGTTCTAAGTACATGCTGAATCTTTTATTTTCTGACTTTAAAGTTAGTTTAAAGTCTGGAAAAGAAAGGGTTATTTATACACACTGACTGGGAATTAGAAATGAAAGTGGAACAAGGCTCAGTGAAAAGTGATCTAAAAAATTAGTAGACAGGAAAATCTAAAACAAGACACTACAAAAAAAGAAAAGGAAAGAAATCTAACAAAGTAAAATGTGACAAAACTAAAAACAACAACAAACAAACAACCAAAAAAACTGGACACACAAAAATGGTCACACCAAATGTGAAGAGAGAGACACACTGGTGGATAAAAGCATACAAGCAGAAATACGAGACTGTAAACGTTAACACTGAGGAGCTGAACACACAAGAAATAAACTGATAAATAGAAGCAGAGGAAAACCCAATTCAAACCCAGGACTGGATGAGTCAAAAACTCCATAATTATTAAACCGTAACCAGAATTAAAATACAAGAAATAGTAATTAAAATACTGGAATGATACCAAAATGGCAGCGCGGTGGCATAGTGGTTAGCACTGTTGCTGCACAGCAAGAAGGTCCTGAGTTCAATTTCATTATCAGGCCGGGGTCTTTCTGTGTGGAGTTTGCATGTTCTCCCCGTGTTTGCATGGGTTCTCTCCGGGTACTCCGGCTTCCTCCCACCATCCAAAGACATGCAACTTGTGGTGATAGGTTAATTGGATAATCCAAATTGTCACTAGGTGTGAATGTGCGAATGAATGTGAGTGTGAATGGTTGTCTGTCCCTGTGTGTTGGCCCTGCGACAGACTGGCGACCTGTCCAGGGTGTACCCCGCCTCTCGCCCTATGACAGCTGGGATAGGCTCCAGCGCCCCCCGCGACCCTGAAAAGGATAAGCAGAAGCGAATTGATGGATGATACCAAAATCAAAACAGGAATTTAAAAAAAAAATACATTGTAAGAATTAAAAAAACAACAGTTGAGTCAAACTGTTTGTGTTTCCAACAGTGGAATCAAACTACTAAGTGTCCTATGAACTAAGCAGGAAGGCACAAAGTCAAACATGACTTCCAATACCACTAATGCACCTTTGATTGGCCTTTGAGGGGAAAAAACTGCATTTCCCATGAAAAATGACTTCACTCCCTATTTCTACAGGTAATGGCAGATAGTTCCTGCTGACAGCATGATGAACTTTATTCCAACGTGAGAAGTCCTATGAACAGATCAGATCAGATTGGCAAAGTGTATTTCTGGATCATGTTTTTGTTGTTGGATGTGCTTTTTACATAATTTTTGTAAAAGCCATTAGTGGAAGGACACTGCTACCTGAGACAAGTTGAATGCACGATATGCAAGTAATGCAAAAAATGATTGCTCTAGCTTATTCTGTTCTATCAGGATTTAAAGTTACACAAATGGAAACCTGCGGGCTTACAAGAGTTAAATTTAGGCTATATATAAAATAAATGTGACAATCAACATAAGAAAGAACATCTTTTCATTTACAAATAAATTATCTAACACACATTAGTGGGTCACATAATAAACTTAGAGAACAGAAAAAAGTATACACCCCATCACGCTAGAATTGATCCAATACCAATACCAGGATAGGTATCGATACTATCGATATCTGGATTGATCTACCTACTTCTTATTTTAGGATGTCAGTGTCGTTTGAGCTCTTGTTGGCAGAATTGGGACAACACCTGGGGAGGCAGTTAATTTCAGAGTCTATAAAATAGTATTATTTCCATATCATTGTAATTCAGTACTGGTGCACATTTTGAGCTAGTCACAATCTGACTGGTCAGATCTGTTTATTCACATGCGAAAAATCAGCTGTCGCAATACATGTCGCAAATTTGTCTTCAAAAACGTATATGGTCTGTGTGAACAGCTGCAATAATAATAGGTTACTTGTCCAGTGTGAAAAGTCCTTTAGCCTTTACATTTACTACAAAGATCATGAGAACGAATGTTTTGAAAAATACAGCATAAAATTTCATGGGCAAACTGAAATAGATACAGTAAGTCATGGCTGTAAATACACGATTTTCCAATTATCACTGCTTTCCTTGGTGTGGATAAACAAACCATTACAACTGGTTTTGGGGCCTTATGGCATTAAAAGGGGATCTCATAACAGCCAAAGAGCGGGCGGGGATGCAGTATGAATCTGCCACGGATATGTTTGAGGCCAGTAACAGACCAGCTGGCAATACATGGTACCAGAGCAGAAGAATGGGTAAGCTGTACTGTACTGTGCTCATATCGACTTGAAGGAGCACAGGAGTCAAACGAAAGTCTTTTGAAGTACTGTTTTACTTTAGTGAGGACACTTCTTTTGAAAGTGTGGCCTCTTTGTCCTCAGACTCACTCAGAGGAAATTGATCTTGATTACTGAATTTCTGTAGCTTCAACAAGCATGGCGACATCTGCTCAAATGCTGTGATATTCTTAGAGGTCAAACTTAAACAGACAGAAACAACAGAAAAGTAACCAGGGAAAAGATCTGCGTGTGTCCATGTTTATTTTGATCATTTTACATTTCAGCAAATTGTCTTTGAGGACATTAATACATTTAACACCTGCTAACTGAACAGCGTTTTGCTCCTATAATATACTGGCTTTCCATAATAACTTCACAATTCATTTGTAGTTTGGTCTCCCTACAGCTCCTACTGTAACTATACAATCAAATAACATTGGTAGGAAAATCAAATAAATTGAAAGGTATGCATTCATTTTCAATTATCAGTCATTTAAAAAAATGACATTTAATGTTGAATTCTTCAATGCACAAATACTTAAATATAAGAAACAATACATTGGATTTCTAATGGAAGAAGTGGCTTTGGCAGAGAGAACTCAAACATTAGTCAAAGTCAGTGGGGAATAAACATTGCTGGTCCATAAATCATTACAAAGTCCACAGCACACTGACGAAGCTTGTGATGGAGAGTTTCATTTCAAAAGAACAGAAATAGCATCTTGAAACTTGATTATTACATCTGTTAAAGATTTGTTTAACTTTTTCCACACTAGACGTTATGATGCTATATGCAGAGATAATGTGATTTTTATCTCTTCACTTTGGAACAAAACTCTTCATGTGGATATTTAATTAACCCAATCTATACAGTACACGTGCTGCGACTTCTGCCAGTTTTACACATCCGTTATCTTGGAAAACAAAGTTATGCTAATCAACGTGGCTTACGATGCCTGTCAAACAGAGAGGCACACAAAGCAGAGAACATTTAATGTACATTACTGAAACTAGACACATTTTTCAAGCCATTTAGACTCAATTGTCTGAACCAAATGAAGGCCAACAGTACCCCAAAACCATTTCTATGAGTGATGGCAATGTCCTGTCTTCTACTACCTGCCAAACAGGCATGATTTGCATTTTCATTGTTTTACATACTTTGTCCTAAATTTGAAAAATGCCACTCAAAGTATGGAAGCTTTGTATTTTCATATCAAATATGCTTCTAATCACACAGGGAGCCATCGTGGAAGTCAACATTGGATGATTACTGTATTCATAGGAAAGTGATAGCTGCATGCAGTACGGTCACAACGTGTGGTCCTGCTTTCAAAAGGAACATTTTCAAATTTGTATTTTCATCTGTTAAAGAATGTTAAAGAGCACGCACATCAACATGTGAAATGTTGATCTGTTGGCTTTCTGGCTGCTTTTCCCCAATGCAAATCTGGTTTTTATTTGAGGAAGATCAGAAAGTGCATTTCTATTCTATTGCTTTGTTAAAATAAAATTACACTGCAATATAAACAACCCTGTTAAATAAATGATAAAGTACATGAAGCAGGTGGAAAATTACCAAAGACAAAAACCTGTCAGATCTGCGTGCAGGGGTAGATAATCACAAATGTCCCATTTCAAGCTTATTGTCCCCTTTTGCTTTTGTTGTTGTGCATGAATGGAGAATTTCTCAATTTCTCACTAGTTTTGCAGGTGCCTGTTTTCTGTGTGGCTTTTTGGCTGAAAAAAGCTGTTAACTTTACACCGAGCAAAATCGTATTGCTGGGATTTATCAGCACATTAACCCTTAAGATGCATTTCCCTTTAATGGTCCCTGGATGGTGATTTCAGTCACTCTGACTGAAGTGAAAATTTTAGCTTTTTTATTTACTTTGGTGAAAGGACAAATATAAATGTGACACTTTGGAGCTACTATAAACAAAAGCAGCTTTTTGTTTGGTGTGAATTTTTTTCAAACTGATGCTGGCTATAGATTATCATTGTGTTTGTTCAGTAAAGAAAGCAATCATATTTTTTTTTTAAAAAAAAGAAAAGTTCAGGTGTCAAAGAGCTGATAAAGTGCTGCAATCTGAGCTGTGATTCACCCTGCTTCAAACTGCAAAGTCACTTGAAAACTGCAGATACATCTGCAACTCCTGCAGAGCTCGTTCCATGCTCAGTGGTGCGCAAATACGGCATTAATTATGATTAGTTAAGCTACTCAAAATTAAATGAAGAACAAATTAACTCATGTTGCAGATTTGGGCTTCTCTGTAGTTAAAAAAAGACTGGAAATGAATTCACAGATGTCCCATTCATGTCTCTCTTTTTTGCGTGTCATGAAATGATATGTTGCATGGGAGAAAAGCAGCATTTGGCTCTTGCTTTGTTTTGTTTTTTTACGATTGCTGACTTCAGATTTATTAAAATGACAGATAAAATTACAAACATTTGAGGACCTCCATGAATGCTTCCGGGATGATTATTTTTTTAAAAGCCCAAAGCCTGATATACTGTTACATCTCTTATAGCTGGTGTCTGAATGTGCCCAGCAATACTTTGATCCAAGAATCAGAAGGAATGACATAACAATAACACAGAAATAACATTCGAAATGCTGAATTTCTTAAATAAGAACAGATCTTAAACTCATATTTCTGTATACACTTCATACAACAATCTGTGTAATAAACAAGATAGATAGCAATTTTAATAAAATACTGACAAGAGAAAAGAAAAAGTCTTGCATGTGTGGTAAAGCACAAAGCATCACCCGATAAAGTATATCTGTAATAAAACACTGTGTCTCATTTCATTCTATTTAGATTTACAACTGAACAAAACAACCTCTGATACCAACATTAACCTTAAAAATAATCAGTGAACCTGCAGGACGCTCTGAGTGAGATACAGTTTAGCTATATTCAAGCAGTATACAGATGTTTAGTTCATGTAAACTTTTTATCCTAACAACTGGAAGCATCTACAGTGGCTGTGTGAGTGACCATGTGTGTGTGTGTGTGTGTGTGTGTGTGTGTGTGTGTGTCCATTTATGGTAGTAATCTTTACATTTTCTCCTGAATCTCTTATTCAGACTGTATTGGCTCTGTTCTACTGCATGAGTTTTGTGAAAAATATATCCACAACATCTAGCGAACAAAACCAGCAACCAAAACACATGATGACAACAGCTTTCTATTGTAGTGTGAACAAAAGGTGATTAGACTTTGTTGTTTGGAGTGTGACTGATAATTTTAAACTTGCAAAGTGCTCTTGGAAAAATCCTCATGACTGCCAGAAGTTGGTCTACTCAAGTAACTACTGTGACCATTTATACTCTAAGTTCGAATGGTCTGAAAATACTGTTCAGGTTTGTTTTTTGACATCTGCACTGATACTGATAACAAATCTAGACTTTTACCTCATTAGTAGTGAACTAATTCCAGCACTGACAACAAACATCAGAAAAGGACACATTTGTGAAATGCTGCTGTGATGAAATGTGCTGAAACTGAAGAATGAACCCAGGCAGGGAAGTAAACCAGGTTAAAGCTGTAAATTTGTGAGAAAGACTAAAATAAACCAGTAGATGAATTAATAATGGCGCACCATCCATAGTTTTGTGATTTGTTTCTTGCAGGATAACCATTTTAGTCTCGGAGACTTGGCGTTATTTAGTTGAATATTAACCCCATCGTCTGACTTACTGTTTAGTTTGTTTAGCTACACTGGCACTTACAAACCATTACATTCCTGTTAAAGATGAAAAACAGCAGGAGTTGATGTAATTACATTGCGAGTAATTAACTGTGTGAAAGTGGGTGTTTGAACAAATCAACATGCAACAGCAAAGTACAGTGAGGCCTTCCGCTGTCAGAATTATTATCATCTGCATACATGGTACATGGACCATGCCTTATGTATTAATCCTAATTATTAACCAACGTCTGAACGACTCATCAGATGTCACTGATGAATGAAGTTGCTGTCTTAAAATGTGAATTAAAAGGATGATTAAACAGCCAAGCAGGTATGTGGTAACCCTCCCCTGTGACTTGTGGTCTGTAACACAAAGCATGATATTTAAGTGGATCACATTTTCCTCCAATCTTTGATGCTTTGATGTTTTCAAAGATTGCTGCAAAACATTTAGGCTTAACCTGGGTTGACTGCAAATAAATCTCACATGAATGAAATGTACTTTTAAATTTGTATTTGCAATTATTCTGCAGGTGAATTTGGATAAAGTAATCACAGAAGCATGGCTGTCAGTCAGAAGTTGTGGTATGCAGCGCTTACCTAATCCTTTTCATCTCACATGTCTGATTCTGCGCTGCCTCTTTACTGCTTCAGCGCCATTTTGTGATTAAGGCTGATAGCATATCTGGAGTTTTCTGTAGGAAATACGACGGTGTGCAGGTTCAGATAATGATGCCAGTGCAATCTTCTATAATTTTCTTCCCTATTACCCTTTTTGTCACAGTCATAAGCGCCGAGAAGTCACAGAGACCTTTGGCACTAAAATCCTGTAAAGAAAGAGTGCTGCCTTCACAAAAGGAGTTCAAATAACACATATTATGTTTCTTCCCTTAAAATGACTTTTAATGATGCAATCATTGCAGTGTATCAAAAGCAGTTTCCTTTTAATAGAGTTCAATGTTGAAGAGATGATTATGATCATTTTAAAAAATGTTTTTTAGCTGTTGTTAATAAAAATGTCTAGATTGAACTTGACTTGTATTGACTCTCAGAAACAAAAACCCAGCAAGCAGCAGTTGCAGAAAAACTTAGTTGTAGCTGACTAAACTGGGTTTTACAGAGAACTGATCTTCTCATTAATCCATCCCCTGAACAGTGATTGGTCAGTTATAGCTTAAAAAGACAAATTAGCAGGTATGTCAACCTTCAAATTTTGCAGTACATGAGAAATAAATGATGATGACCTTTGTCTTTTGCTGTATTTATTCCATAATCATATTTAAAATGGGAGAAATATATTGACAACAATGTTTGTTTCTCAGGAAAGAGAACACAGGGGCATTTGAACTAAGAACTGTGGCTGCAAAAGCACTACTGCTGTCAGCGACATCAGAATCAATCTGGGAATCTATCGATTTTGGGGACACTGGTCAATATCTGACTGTTCCCTGTGCTTCTTTTAAAACACAGTTAAATATGAATTTTTAAAAAGCAAGTAACAACCTGAATTAATCTCAAATAATTGCCTATGGTTTAGAGCTTGTAGTTAAAAGTATGTGTTTGTTCTCCACTGTCCAGCACAAGCCTTTAACATGCTTCAACATGATTGGTCAGTAGAACTACAAGCGGATTATTAAAGGAAATCAAAGATCTTGTTTTCTGTCTACAAATATCAGCATTATAATTAAACCAAATACTGATGCTAAAACAATTACATCGGCCAGTTTTCTAGAAGCCTTGTACTGTTTGTGGTTTTCTAAGTAGTTTTACTTGGTGACAAACTAAGACAATTACATCACACAACAAAATATACTCATTTAAGTTGTCTCCATCTACAAAAGAGGAAATACTGATGTTGGTTTTATGGGATGTCAGGAGAGATACTCCTTTCTACTTCCTTGGGCATCAAATATTGCCATTTTGAGAAAGCAGCTGAAGTCTCACAGTTATGCACACGGTGTTCGTTGCCACCTGTGCCATAATACAACAGCTACTGAGACAGGTCTGTCACACCCAAGTGGTTATGTATGGGTGCTTCTAAAATGCGTCTTTTCATCAGATTTATATGGATTACCTACATGTCCAGGCTTACTGTTGCAAATGGCATATTTAAAAACAAATCAAGATATCGTCTTAGCCAACTGGACTAAAAAAGGAGTTTGAGATGCCTAAACCTAACCAGCCTATTAACGTAAAAAGTGAGTGCAAACGAAGCAAAATAAAACGTGGACACTCCACCACTGTCTGTCTGCTGCTCTGCAAAAACAGGACCACTGTCTGTTCATGTCTCATTCTGCCACAGCCGATGTGTCAAGCTACCAACGTCAGAGGGCAGCTTTTAGGTATTTGTGCAACAGCACAGACAAAAAGACAACGTTTGACGTACTAGGATGACTATGTATTGGCAGCAGTATGAGTGGATTATTATTTACAGATCCAAGGTCAGTTATATAATGAAATAATGAACGCATTTAGCATATGATGACTAATCGGGTTGGTTCCAAATAAGCTCCACAGCATTTTAGTTGCATGAAAAAAATATTGAACCAATTGTATATTTTATGGATTTTGTCATAATGAGTAATTGTACAAATGGCAAAATTCTTGCACAGATATATCATACACCTGTACACCTTGTGGAAATCTAGGTTTGGTCTGAACTCTATATTATGTGCCTCTTTCTGAAAATAAATAATTTACTCCTTGAACACAAAGTTCGAGCAGTAGATGCAGCAAAGGTTGAATTTATAATAAAAATTGAATCAGACCCTACAATGGACTTAATCATACAATAATATGTGTCATGACAGCCTATTCAAACTGTTTCTGTAGCTACTGTCTGCTCTTAGAGGATCAGGCTGATCACATATTCAGTAAAAACACAGTATCGTCATCACACTGCCAGATTATTATCTCTCTGTGTTTGATGTTAAACCTCAGCGGAAGCACACGGATCACACTGAGCCGAAGGAGAAACCATTAAGAACAAGTCTGACTCGACTTTGCACAGGATACAGCCTGTAGAGCCTCTGAGCTGCGGTAAGCGGGGCTGACATGTCGTGTGCGCTGGTGTGATAGTTTAACATTTCAGCTGTCTGCTCTCGTTGCAGCGGGCCACCTCACGCTCCCCTGCCTGCCGGCCTTTATTCTGTGATCTGCTCGGCTGTCTGTTTGCCAGCCTCACTCTGCTGCTCTGCCCATCAGAGGCGCGTATTTCCTTCCCGCTGTGCTCTTCACCTTCTTAACATTTGGTTGTCACACCTTTGCACTTCGTGTGCCCAAGGTGAATAGTTGATGTGGAAGAACCTAAACTAAAGTATGTCAAACTGCTTCAGGGCTACATGCATGGAGAAATTCCACATAACTTAACAAACTGTGTCAGTTTAAATACTATTTTCTAAAGGACAGTTTGGACTGCTAAAGTTTCTGACTGCTAAAGTAATTAATCTTATAATTTAGTATAAAATGTTGCACTTGAAAGTTACACTTTTCTCTGAACTCGAGTAAACGCTGACTGTGCCATACATATAATAATGACATCATCAGCGTTTAAACTGATTCTTTTTAGGAGGATCACTTCAAAAATCATAATTTTGAGTGCACTATGTTATCGTTATTTCCTCGTATCTATAGTTAGCCTTCTCCATCTAAAAAACACAAAGGGTGGAATAAACAAAGTGAAAGAGGCAAAAGTAAAACAAGCGGAACATCACATGGGGGAATTTGGGTTTTTTTTGCTGGACAGAGCTTCAGGATGTTAAAGGGTTCAAATGCAGCAGACAGCTGGTATTACTTTGACTACAGTTGGTGAACCTATGAGCTGGACTGCTGAACTGAATCTTTGAAATAAGACATCTAATAATAGAGACATTATCATCAGACTACAGTTGATTGCTTGACTGACTTTTTACCTGGCTGCATACAAACTCAAATGTGATTATCCGTTGGAAACAAGGGATGGTTTCATGCATATTATTATACAGATATCTGTTTATAGGGATGGTTTTGACTTTAGTCATTAACAATTTGTTTGCCTTAATATCCTTTTAAAATGTCAAGTGCAGTCTCTGTTACCACTTCAGTGACAGATAGCCTGAAATAGGACTTAATACAAGCCTTTTAACTGCCCTGTACAGAAAATAACTGCAGCCATTCTAACAATACAATTAACTCTAATCCAGGATTTAATAAATTATTAATCACTGTGTGTCATTATCAGCTGAATTGTTAAATTATTGAAGTTAACCAATTACCTCATTGAAAATGTCTCGGTGCATTCAGGTGCTGTCAGGATGTTGTAACAGCACTCTCATGCTTCAGAGGGTATCCTTAAAGATGCTGCAAACCAAACACTTAACACAAAAAGGATAAAATTTGCACTTCCTGACAGTGGTAATGGAATAATTTTCTCATCAAACAGTGATGTGGGCATTTTAATTCTTCAGATTAATCTGGTAATTATAGGGTGTCAAACGACAAATAGCTGGTTTTTAAATGCCTTATAAAATACTAATAATAAGTTCAAATGGATTTAAAAACTGTGAATGGCAGCCTGGGATCATTTAAAAAAGGAAAAAGTCTGCTTTTGTTGTATACAGGAGGAAATAATCGGTCAACAACATACCAATGTGATGCTTTAATCTCTAAATATCTAATACGCATACCGTGTTAAAATGATGGGAATATGTTTTCAGAAGCTCGTTAATGTCATTACATCCAACAAATGTGTCACAACGTCACAGGAGAAGATAATACACTTGGCCTTTCCCTGCTTCTACAAAGTTTTGCCTCATTTATTTGTCCATCGAAATTCAGAAAATACATCTTTGGTCTCCCAAACAAATATGTAATTATGTGCGTCTATGTTAAAAATAAGAGACAGCAGCTTTGTGTTATCCCTAATGGCAGAAGACAGCGCTGTGCTCTGTGACATATGGGTCAGAAACAAGCGAGAGAATGACTAAAAAGAAAAACAACAAAAAAAAACAAATGATACATAGAGCCAACTCTTACCGTAAAGGGGGGTTTGCTTTTCCAAGAGATAACTGGAGTGAGAACCAAGAGTTCGGCCATTGTTTTCAAAGGAAAGATGCCAAACCCCCAGTAAACACCCAATAAGCTCCCAGTAAACCCACTGCCTGTATGCCAGTTTGGGTCCAGGAGGTTAAACAAGCTGATCGCCATCACTGCTGCAGATCCTGAGCCGTGCTTCTTGCCCATATGGGGCATTTTTCCTCAAATTACTGTACAAAAAAAGGAAAAACTGTAGCTCAAGAGCTCTGGCCCCAAGCCCTCTTTGAAGTTTCATGATCAGTTTTCCACATTCTTTATCATCTGTATCCTGTACAAGTGCAGTAAACACTCTATACTTTCACAACTCACTCTCTTGAGTGTCTCTTCCCTGCTCCATACTGGATTGTTTAAAGACGTTAATTTACAGTTTCTGGAATTGGCACTTGACAAATAACTAAATAAATAAATATATAGAACACCATCAGTAGCTCTTAGGATGCCCTTAAGTCTGAGGAAACGTCCTTCTCATCTCTTGCTGCTTGCTTTTCCATGATTTGGAGAAAAAGGTGAATCCAACAGTAGCAGCAGCAGCATTTCCTGGAGGAAGGTGTTTTTCAGGGCGCGTGTTGCTTGTGCACAGTAAGTCAGTGTATTTGTGTGTGTAAATATTGATTTGAGTATGCTTTTGAGCTGTGACTGCACGGTTTAGTCCAGCGAAAGCAGCGGCTGCATGTTGTCTTCTTCGCTCTTGACTTTGTCTGGTCGCTTCAGGACTCCCGGTTCCACCACCGACTGAGACCTACAAGAACAAAGGACAGGAGGTGATTAGCATAACTGTGTCGCCAACTGTGCTGAAAGCTTTAGAGTGTCAACCGTGAAGTGCAGTGAAATATTAACTGTAACGGTTTATGTTGATGTTAAAATATTCCGACCTACTTGTGTAAAGTCTGATGCAACAGTCTATCCGTTATTTTGTCTCATGCTATGAGGCAAATTGTGAGTATGAATAAAATCTGCAAAAAAAACTTCAGGTCAATCATCACCTCAGGTTTGATTTCCAGGAATCCTCTAATTTCTATGTTTATTATTTTGTTCACACAAAGTTAAAAATACTTTATAAGACATTGGATACATGCAGAAAACACCTGTTTCTGTGTCTGTAACATAACCAGTGTGTTTTTGTAAACAACTCAAAATGCTAAAATGAAAAAATAAAATGTTACTTGCAAGTTTCATTATGTTTCATTATGTTCTATATGCAATCATTTATCAGTATTATTTTTTTACTAGTTAACCTGTGTTATAATTTTTGTTTTAATACTTCATAAAAAGAAAACAGCATCCGCACATTAAATAAAAATGCATTCGTGCATACAGATTTTATAGTATAACACGCATAACACTAACAGTGCTTTATAGGCTAAAAAAGTGTCATAAAAAGTTTTTATTTCCTGCTGTATGGGAATTAACCAAAGAGTGAGTTCATTTTTAAATGCACCCTGTTACTGTCAGACCATTTATAACTCACTAATAATTAATTTATGATTGGCAGGGTTGAGCCTTCCTGCAGTGACAGCCTGCTGCCTTAACTCGCTGCTGTTTGTCTTCCATAGTATAAATGTCTTTGAGTGAGTTGACGTTCCACAGTGGTGAGATGATTTACTGTCACAGTGAATTACACCGCACAGTGGCCTATAGGGGGGAAACTCTACAGCAGGAAATGTCAAACATGCTCTCAGCAGAATTCTCTTTGTCAAGAATAAGCACATAAATTTTAGCATATGAATGAACATAAATATATATGTAACCCCCAAAGTCAGCTAGTCTGGATAATACTAGATTGTGTATTGATTGCTTATTTACTTGTCTTTTTTGTAAGGGTTCAACTTCATAAACTATTTATTGACCCCATCATATCATTATGCATCTTTATTGCTTCTTTTTTCAAACCACAGCTTGTATATAAAAGGTCGACTAAGCTATTTTGGAGACCTAAATTCAGCTTTTTGAGGCATATCATTTTGTTTTTGGGGCTTGTTGAGCACAAGACAAGCGCACCATAAAACACACCGTGACTATCTAATGTCTGTTTTACTTTAAATAGAACCAGAACAAACAAAACTTTAAAACTAGTAATCGGGAATCTACACTCACCAGAAAAACGTCACATAAATCAAATGTAAACCACAGGATTCCACATCTGCTGGACATTAATGCAGGATTGAGCCACTGGACTATGTCCATCTTTTATAAATAAATCTGATCCACAAGAATCACAAAGAGGTCCAGCCAAATAACACTAGTTGCTTAAATAAAAATCTAATGAATATAAAATCAGATGGAACCATTTAGAGCATATTCATCCCCGCCAGCTGAGACAATGATTACAAGAAGACCACAGTGAGATAAAATCTGTATAGTTCTGTTATTATGCCTTTTGTTTACTATAATTATGCAAAGATAACCAAATTAGTTCCACAGTATATCCTATTGTGAAACAAGCATTTTATTCATTTTTTGTGCATTGTTTAAATTTTAAACCTGCATTATTCTCTGAGAAAATGTATTAGCTGGTAGTTCCTAAGCCTGAAGCAGCTGTGAAATACTTGGGTGGGACTCCTTAGCCTCAGGAAAAAACAGTAGCTCTGGTTGTCATTAAGAGGGTCCTAAAGCATTTAATAATATATTCTTAAACCTAATAATAATCAAAAACAGTACTACATTAAATAAAAACCACTGTGGAGGTTTTAAGATGGTACGCTAACCTCTTCATGGTCTTTGGGGAAAGGTTTTTCTCCAGGTCTCTCTCCAGGTCTTGTACTGATAGGGTGTAGGACTCTGGACAGTAGTCAGTCTCCTCGTCATATGCGTGGTCCAGCAGTGTTCGAGCCCATGTCCCCATATCGTAGGGTGGCATCATCCCACCAAGCTCCGATGGCAAGATCTCTGGGTGGATGAGCTGATGGAGGCTGTTTAGGTTGTTACCATGCATGAAAATCTGCAAAGGGAAAAGATGCACAGGGAAACAATTTAGACCAGAGGTCTCCAACTCCAGTCCTCCAGAGCTACTGTCCTGCAGCTTTGCATCCCTACTGTAACGCAGCTGAATCAAATGGTTGAATTACCTCTTCAGCATGACATCAAGTTTGGCAAAGGTCTAGTAACAAGCCATTCATTTGATTTATCTGTGTTGGAATGAGGATGTTGAAACTCTTGGAATTTTTCTCTCCACATTCAATTTCTTTTCTCTTCTTGAAACCATGAAAAAGATCACAAACACCAAAAAAGCTTGACTATTAGGCCAGTAACCAGACCCAAAATGTCATCGTTCCTATTAAATTTGAGTAGCACAACTTGTTATAACCTAATTCTATATTCTGTTTTAGCATGTATGTTTTTTTTAAGTTTATAGGTTGCTGAATAGGTCATTACCATTTCAAATTTAGAAAGAAAAAGACAAAACAATCAGAACCAAATTACTTTATTAAAAGGAGACCATATGAATTCCAGCTTGCTAATAGTTTTCACCTATCATCCACATTAAAGTGGCTCTCTGTGTGGTTATTTTTACTGTTAGACTGTCTGTGGTCCCAATTTGGAGGGTGCTTTTTTACCTGATTTTGCACCAGCTGAAAGACAGATTATAGACAAATCTCTTGGCTTACCCTCTTCCTTGTCTTGTCTTTAAGAAAGGGTCGGATGACGGTGTAGAGAGCGTGAATGTACCAGGGCTGGTTCACAAAGTGGATCCCTCCAAATCTGGCAGGAAAACTGTCCTGTAGGAAACACAAGAAAAAACAACACAGATGAATATGACATCTGGAGGTCAGCAAAATATGGTGTAAATATATATGTGTGTGTGTGTGTGTGTGTGTGTGTGTGTGTGTGTGTGTGTGTGTGTGTGTGTGTTACAAAGTTGTATGTCAGTACTGAGCTATGCCCTTATATAATATTCCTGCCAGTTTCCAAGTTCTAATAACCTCTTAATGTTCACCTAAGATTATGTTACTTTTTTGTCTTTGTGATATTATTTGTTTTGACGAACAAGAACAGACAACTCTATATGTCAAGCAGAAAGACTGAAAATAGCAGAAAAATATCACCAGTGAAAGATGTTTAACCAGAAACGTAAAACTGTAAACTACATATTGCCATGGAAACTTCTGCTGCAAATTCATTAATCACCATTATATTGTGCAACATACCTGAGTGTGTTTCCTGTCTCTTTTCATTAGATTAGTTTTGTAAATGGCCTCTAACCTCATAGTCAATAGGAAATGGTCTGCAGTGGCTGCAGGACAAGCCCAGAGGGAAATGAGGCCTTGTTCATACAGGTTAGTGTGTGTACTCTGAGCCTAACTCAGTGATTCCTAGAATGTGGACACCATTATAATAATTATGCTCCAGTCCATGTGTATGAATCATCGTTTGGCCGTAATCCAGCAGTATGGTGAAGACTGTACAGCAATCTGACATAACAGAGCTGGCTGATAAAAATGGCTTGGGGAAAATGTTTATATAAAACATGTTGGCAATGTGTGGGAGAGACAGTGACAGTGTCTGAGGTCAGTGCAGCTTTGTAAATCAGGATTTGACTGATATGAATCATCATGGCCCAAAGTCACTTCAAGTGATTTTGCTCTGATAGCAGTAATGTCAGCTCATACACTGTACAAAGCTTTGATCTAGAGCCATATAAAATTTAAAGACATATAAGACTATATTTACAACAAACCTAACAGAACTGGAAGGTTAGTTCAGGATCAGAGAATGATTTATATTAATTGAGGCAACCTTCAGAATTTTCCTTTAGAGTAACAATCACGCCAAAATTAACCTCTAAACAGCAAAGTAATGGGCCAGTTACTGTCATTTACTGTAAATCTTCATTCAAAGAGCAGCACCACCAACACACCCAATATTCCAAGACAAGAAATGTTTCAATGACTACATAAGATGTGCCATTTGCCAAAAATAAATTCCATATATTTATTACATTGTATATTTATATATGTCCAACCGCCCTGTGACAAACTAGCAGCCAGTCCATGGTATAGTCTGCATCTCAATCAGTGACAGCTGGGATAGCCCATAATTAGATACGAAGAAGAAGATGGATGGAAGGTAAGTTTCATAATAAGATGCAGTATTCGGCATTTTGACAAACATACTCCCCTAGTGATTTTTTCATAATATAAACATAAAATGGTTGAAAATCTTTTCAAACACATTTTTTCTACCATTCATCCTTTCTCTAGAACAACTTGACCTACTTCCAAGGTGGATGGAAGAGACAAAAATGTCCAAGAAAGTCAAAACCTAATGCAGCACTTCTGTCATGTTTGTTTGTTAGCATCACAGTGGCTCAGTAACTAGCACTATGGCCTCACAGCAAGAGGGTCACGAGCTCGCTTCTGTGTGGAGTTTGCATGTTCTCGCTGTGTTTGCATGACTTTCCTCTAGTAGCTCTGGTTTCCCCTGCCTTTGAAAAACAAGCATTTTCAATCTTGCTGATATCAGTACAGGATACTCTTCCAGAAAATATCCTCAATCTTAAGAGTTGCTAAATAAATAAATAAATACTTTATTTACATATCATGAAGTTAATCAAAGTTACTCTTCTTCCATCATTTCCTGCAATTTAAATTTTCTTTTAACTTCGTTGTTGTTGAAAAATGTGGACAACACTAAAAATGGTAGTCCTCTGTGTTTAATCCACTCATTCATACATTTTTAAAAAGCTGTCATGGTCTGTAGATTTTGCTGTTTCCAGTCTTCAGTACAGACTTTTGATTAGGTCTTTGTGTTGCTGGAGCGTACTGTAACGCTTGGTTTTATGACTGTTTTCAGTTTCAAGAGGTTTGGTTGAGTTTGATTTCTTACTTTACTATAATGAGCTTTTTAATATTTTAGAATTCCAATTATATTACCACTCCAGCCTATCTATATTTGATCCTGTGTGTACCGGTTTATTATCCTAGCCTCTTCAGTATCCTCCTGTATCTTGTTAAATCCTCATCTCCGTGTTTAGTGATCCCCAGTTGAGTTTCTTCCTGTTTTATTTTGATAGTTCCCCATCACTTGTGTTTTGCTGTTAGTTTTACTTTTTTATTTTTCCAGTCTGATTGTTCTTGTTACCCAGCTAACATCCTCCTGTGTTTTGCATTCACCTCTGGAAAATATGACAAAAGCTGCACATTTAAGATGATTTCATTTGTCTGTTTCTGTGTAGCCTACACATATTCAAACATGTAAACAAGGATTAACTTAACATTGCACAAGAAATGCTGGTTAATGTTTCAGATGTTGTGTATTTGTTGCAAAAATATTCAACCTCATGTTCAGATGATAAGAAATAACAAAGAAATGTATTTTGGTCCGATGGAGGTCGGACAGCTCGTCTCTCAGCTGTCCGACCCCTCAGTGCTTCTTTTTGATTCTAAATCTCTGCCCTGCCCTCTGCTCTGACAGACATTTTTTCACTTTGATAAAGGGACCTACTGCATTATACATGAAATAGTAAAAATGGAATATGAGATGTAGGCCCTCTGCTGCGCTGGAGGGACAGAAGGAGGAGAAAAAGAAACAGGCGCTAAAGGATTGATCTACCTTCGCACAAGTGATGTCTAAAGGAAAAGAAAGAGGGAGGAGGTATTCAAATACAGGTTGGGGACACTACAGTGAGAATAAAAGGAGATCCAAAAGGGAAAGATGTAAGAAGATCTCGAGGACTGAGGATGGAGAACGAATTAAAGGCTTAAATTAATGGGAAAGTGGTTATTTTTGGGGTGTTCAGCTTTTGTTTTCCTTTGATGAAATATAGGTGAAAAGAATCACCAAGGAGATAACAGGAGGTAATATGAATGGATGAAGAATAGCTGAAAAAATTGATTTTCAACACTTTTAGACAGATTTTATATAATATTATTCATTGGACAAGTCTAACACAAGAGCTTGCAGATGATTTGAGTCAGTATTCGTCCAATCTAACTTCAATCCAGATGCTGAGGTTGATTTTTACATTTTTTTTCCACTCAGCTGAGCAGACAAATCTCTTTACAAGCCATAAAGGGAAGGCTGGTGTATGTCATTATGCAGATTCTGACTATGACTTGTCTTTCCTGAAGCATCACCTGGTTGTGTCCCCTTTTATAAATCTCAAAATAGAACAAAATCTGTATTTACCAGGGAATAGAAATCCACTGGAAAGTTCACAACTATTAAAAATCTTGCATGTGACTTATGAAATGGTATGGTAAAAACATTTTTCAACGAATATTACAGATTCCCACAAGGCCAAACATCATAATATAATAAAAAATAATACAAAAACAATTCATGTCAAGTTGCTACATAGATTTGTTTGCCTACACGTGTTCATATGTGGGCATGTGGGTTTAGGTCGGTCATCATCTCAAAATAAGAGAAAACAGAAGCATGATTTTCTGTCTTAGTTAAATGTGACTGTGGGTTTGCAGGGAGACAACTGTTATTTTCTTTTTGACCCGGTGTATGTGTTTGTCAGTAAAATACTGCTGTGTGTGGGAAGGGAACGTTGAAGAGTGGAGGATTAACATTTAAAAACAGAATAAATTAGTTCAACTATAAGCCTAAAGAAAAAAAGAGAAATGCAGTTGACTTATGACTTATCATACCTGGCCACTTATGTTCACTAATTATAGTAGGATAAATCCTCTCCTAAAGTGGAAAATAAACTCCCTGGTGCGCGCGTGTGTGTGTGTAACCTACAGTTAAAATGCTGTTTTAATTTTTGTGTTTGGGCCACACAGCATGCATTTTAAAAGTGGATAGTGCTCTCCTAATGAGAGAATGTTAATACCCTTCTGCTCCACAGCAACTGTATCTGTTCTTGGGGAGATGGCAGGATGATCAGGCACTGGGAAATTGCGGTCTTTGCCTGGAGACTTTTAAAAAATAGCAAAATTTGGTCTGTAAATTCAAAAGTGATCCACTGTCTTTTGAACTACTGCTAAAATTATTAGGTTAAGCTATTTTTTCTATTCGTCATTTTCATTTGTATGATTCTGGCAGTACATCGAAGATCTTGTTACGTTAATGAAGTGTTTCACCAAAGGCAGGTGAGTCACCGTGGGCTCTGCCTTTTTAATATGTGTTTATATAAACTTTGCAGATGATTGGCTAATACTTCAGAAACAACCACCAAACGAGAAAAACAGTAGTAATAGAACTCAGAAACTCATGCCAGGAGGTAGATTTGGTAAAGTCTGAAAACAGTTTGATTCCCTCTCAGAGCACTTGAATTGCAGTTTACTAAATGGTTATTTTCTTGAATTGTTTGGCCTATCCCGCGTTTAAGTGGAACCTTTTTTCCACCTTGAGTTTTTGCCATGACCTGGTCTTACTTAAAAAAAAAAAAACATATTCAAACTAAGTGCCAAAAACACAGGCTGTGCAGCCAGTAAATCCAAGCTGCCAAATTCCAGAAACCAGACAGTCAAAACCACTTCTGCATTTACTTTGATGTTTGGCTCCTGAGAGGCAAAATTCGATTCTAAGCAAATGAGCGAGTGAGGGGATTTATTTTTGGACTCCTGCTCCAGGTCACTGTGTTCAGTTACTGCAAAAGGTTGACACGAATTAGAGGTGACAGCAGATGGAGACAGGTCCAAGCGAACATGTGGAAATTAGGAGAATTTTTATTTATTTATTTCAATTTATTAAGGCTGAATTTGTACATTTAGACGTTGCTTCATCTCTCCCCCCCTCTCCAGAGAGCCTGTGGCTTCACCGACGAGGATAAACACATTAGAAATGATTTTCTCTTCAAAGCTTGGTTCGCCATAGAAAGCAGCACCAACCTCCTGCTTAGTGACATGAGGCAATCCAACAGATTTCCGTCTAAATCTAACCTGGGGCCACAACCTGCAAAATGCAGCACAAAAGCTGCCAATCTTGTTGGTGATGGTCGCTTTTTTTGTCTACAGTAATTACAGTAATGACTGTGAATTAGTCTTCATTTTTCTTAAAATGAGACTATACTAAAAGGAAAAAACACTTAATTTTTCCCTCCCGCTGTGACTTTGAGCTGAAAGAGCCGGGCATGTTTGGTATGTGTTAAAACCCAGCACATTTTGCCACGGTGATGCTTACCTGCTCCACTCAGGGAAATAAAACACTGTGTATCAATCGCAAGATTTTATTTGGAGCTCATATTTAGCGAATACTCGGAATACTTATGCAGACAATTAGTAGTGGATTTGCCTTGGCGAATAGCTGAGCATTTTATTACATTTTCATAACAGAGATATTATGAGTTATAACTTTTAAATATTCCTTTTAAATCAGCATTTAAGCAATAGTTTTAAATGGCAGTATTAGATTTTCCTGAAAGCTGTGATGACACTAAATAAGCACTGACCTTTTATAAGGTCAAAATTAATGCTAGACTGTTTGGATGATTTAACAATAACAAAATATTAAAGGAAATTAGTTTAACAAGCCAAGAAATGTGTTAGATAGTTATTAAGAATATTATTTATGACAAACCTTAACTTCCTGTAAACTGATGGGAATGAGTGAGGAAAACAAACCAACGTTTGGATGCACAGAAAAAAAAAATCTGTCAAGTGGGACGAAAAGTAATCAGGCTTTTCACGTTGTAACCATGACAGCCTCTTTTGTCCCACATGACTTAAATGCAACATCAGCATAGGTTCTCCAGTGTTTCTGGGCTTCTGGTATCATAAATCATGAACTGATAGGCTGACACGAACACTGTGGGTCACACACCGTGTCTGTTCAGAGGCGCACAGACACACAGCAGTAATGACATGTGATTTACCCGTAATGGTTGGAGCAAAGAACAGATGAAGTCAGCCAATCATCAGCAGCCACAGCTGCTTCTCCTGTGAAACGTCTGTTCAGATAGATTATAAGCTGCACTGTGGCGACTGAAGTAGTGAGTCTTCCTTAAGGACACCAAATGTGTCTTTTAATAGACAGAAAACCAGAAAATATTCAGGGTTTTCAATTTATAGCATTTGGATGTCATTACTGGAGTAAATAAGGACAAATATTTAAAAATCAATATGGGCTGCAAAGCTAATCTTTCAGTACACATTCTATTACATTCATTTAATCTGCAGTTTCACTTTCCTCAAGTTTCTTAACCCATTATTATTCTATGAGCGTCAACACATGTTAATTAACATGCTGTAAGGATGCTGCTAATGTGAGAGATTCAGCCAAAAGGCTAATTTACATCTGTTGTACCTGCACATAAATGTTATAAATTAAAAGATGCTAACAGGACACACAAAAGCAGACACAGCAACATATGGTGTCCTCGTTAACCTTATGAGATAAATTTCCTTTGACATCGTGTAAATATTCTGTTGCCTGCTGACATTTAATTTCAGGCATAGCCCATACATTTTGTAAAGAAAGATAAAAAAAAATATCCATATCACATCATGTAATATAAAGAAAACACATTTAGTTTTATTTGATCTATATACACATTTTCCAAGTCTTTTAAAGATGAGATGGATATCCTTAAATGCCCCCAAACACTTGCTAAACAAATCTTTTGTCTGACAGAGGCAGTAGACACCTAAAGGGGAGGAGCTAAAACGTCAGTATATCAGATCATGGATGACCTGAGGGGCTGGATGAAAGACCAGGAGATAATATTTTTATCCATGAAGTATGCAAAGCTACTCAAGTACAGGTCAAAAATGAAAATATATAGATGAAATTTGGATCATAGATCCCCTTTACTTCCCATTTTGGCATTTGTCACAATCGCTGCTCTTTTCTCATTTTTTGGTAACTTTAATTTTTTTTTGCTATAGGTGTTCTTGTTTGTTTTTCCATGTTTTTTATTTATTATTTAGGTGGGATTTCCATTTATTCAATAGCATTACGTGACTTCAGTTCTTGTAATATTTGAATTTCAGTTACTGTTTGATTTTATATCCATCTATCCACTTTCTCCCACTTATCCAATTCAGAGGTCTGAGCCTATCCCAAGCATATTTCTAGAGTTATTAATTCCCTCAGGGTTTCCCTCTGTCTCATCCTCCTGTTATCCCGCTTGTAAAGTTAACTTATATCTCTCTATTTTCCTGTTTCACTTATTGTCACTCACTTCCTGTTTTATTTGTCTCTTGTCTCCTGCATTTACATTTACTTTGTCTGTTTGTCTAGATTAAGTTCAGCTGTGTCTTGTTTCCCTCCTGTTTCCACTTTCTTGCTAACCCTCATGTGCATAAACAGTTCAGTGCTTCTCCTTACTCTGTCTGTTACTCACCCCTGTCTTCTCATTGTTTGTTCCTCAAGGTTTTCGTGTTTCTGTTTGTTTTTGAACTATTGAAATCCTGACCTTTAGCCTCAATAAACTTCTTGTTGTGTGTTAATTTAGTCTGCTTCAATTATCAGCATTTGGGTCTCTCCGTCACTCTTGAATACATGACCGTAGCATGTCATGAAATGACACCCAAATAGTAGAAATCAGAGCATTGGTTAGGGCTAAATGCTTCAGTGAATGAATGTACATTTACTATTAATATGACAGCAGATTGAGTTAAAATAAACTGCAGTGTGTTTAATGTGATTACGGGACATGCCAGTGTGCCACAGAGTGTAACATTGTAGCTCACTGATCTGCTTAATGGTTTCTGGATATAACTGAGGTTCTGTGACACTACTATGTAAGATATATTGCATAATAAATGTTACAAGGATCAGTGGATTAGATAATATGATTGCTCTTGGTCTTTTCAATGAATTTGTAGACACTATAATCAAGAATGTTAATATATAACAACCTATAACAACAAAAAGCCAAAAAAACCTTGCAAAACTACTCCTAAACCACATTCTGAATGTGAGTGTTCGTCACATGCTCTAACTAGTATTTCACTCATCGGCCACTGAATTTGAAATTTAATGACAGCAAAGGCAATTTACTAAACCAAACAAAACACGCAGGAAAAACAAAAGCAGCAGGGCTCTGATATTCAAAGGAGACCAAAGAAAGATGAAACAGTAAGAGTTAGTACACAGTATTTTCCACATATTTTCTACCCTTGCTGCTTTAAATTCTTTTCAAGTTATTGTCATTTGGTGTGTTTGACTTTAAGTCTTTCTCAAAGCAAAAGGAAAACACTACCTGCTGTTTAAAACAGCGTTTACAGAGAAACGCTTCAGAGTGCTACCCAGCATGACTGAAAGGAGTTTGTCGGTAAAGATATTATGTAACTGTCAGGGCAGGTGAATATTTAATGACTATAGTACTGATGTACCTTTCAAAAATAGTTGGATCAAGAGACAAACTGGAGTGTGAAAAGCAGCAGTGCTCTGAGATTTATTCAAATTTACTTTATTAGGTGATCTAAAGAAAACACTGCATGTTTAGACAAAATGCCCTTTTCCCTTAGATATATTAGTCCACTTATTAATCATACAGCTTTTTCTTCTGAACCTTTCACCAGATATATTAATCGAGATATAAAAAGTAAAAGAGTAAAATGTTCTTGACACAGATACTCTGAAAGTTACCGGTGATACAGGCTGCAAAGAGAACCTTTTAAAATGTTAACCACTGGTTCATTGTCATAAAGTACTATAATTGTTTCAGGATTGCTTAGAGCTCCACAGCGGACAGGCAGCTCTGATTGGATATAATTATAGTTGGACTGTAGCCCAGCAGGTTGGCAAAGTGTTGAATGTGGAAAAGCTAAAACATAAAGTGGTGAGAAAGTCTTTTGAGTGGAAATGTTGTGGGTATAAAACACAATGTGGACCAAATGTCCAAGAAAAGGGAGTCATAGCTAAGGAGTGGCTTTTTTTAGTTTCATGTTGGCAGAACAATCCTAACAATATCTTTGTTTTGTTTTTTTTTATTAACAAAACTGAATAAAACTGATCAAGCTCTATTTTCTGATAACATAAGTAACAATTTGATTCAGTTTCAGGTAAGACTACAGCAGCAGGCAAGAAGAAGTAGAAGAAGAGTTTCTCTCAGAACAGCTTTCACACAGCAACAGAAAACAAGACAGACAGATCTTTGGTGGGTGAACCATGTATTTTATGTCTGAACCTGCTGAACCTGTAAGATCAGGTCACACAGAGCTACTGTAAGTCACAGCCTGCTCATTTATTATTTAGTTTATCAAACGGGAGCTGTGACAGCAGCTCGAGACATGATGGAGCCAGACAATGGGAAGCAGGTCCACAACATCCCCGAGTTTGCTTTTATCATTAACCCATGCTGACCTGAATCTTCTCTGGACAAGCAAGTGAAAGTAGTAAACTTATTGCAGAAATTCAGCTTGTAAAAAATCATGAAAAGCATCTCTGACACATTGAGTTGAAGCAGACTGGATTTAATTTTCCTTTTGTAGGTGCTCTTCAGTCACTTGAATTCAGGGGACAAGCAATCCTTACTAAGTTGTTAAAAGTTCTTACCTCAGAATGTATATTTACTCCCCTTACCTCAGTCTCAAAGTGTATATATATTTATTCTTCTTATTCTTAGTCTTCCTATATTTATTGTTGTTCTTTTGCACTGGATGGAACTGGAGCCACGTCGTTTCGTCTCTCTATATACTGAACTGTATAAAGCAGAGATGACAATGAAGTTTACTTTGACCTGATAAAATTGGACTCCAAGGCTGGATACGGTAATATTAGTCCATTATTCATAGGCAGAGGTGATAGTTTTGACTTATGAGGGATGAATATAGTCCACCTCAGGCCTTCCAGTTAATCCTGAAGGAGAAGTGCCAAAAGACGGAGAAGCAAAGGATTAAACAATTGTGAAGCCTGAGGTCTTTGTCATTTGTGTTTTGCTTGTTGCCTGTGGTTTTTCTATGTTTTTCTGTTTTATTTTCCCTCTTAAACCCTAACTGTTCATTGAAGATCTCTGTAAAAAATCACCAAGTGCTGCTTGTACGTGATCAATGGATTTGTGAGGTTCAGTTTCTAATTTTGTAGTTTTAATCTTATAATCCATATCACCTTGAGGTGAAAAAACTAAACTGGTGCTATACAAATACCGTAAATATGTCTCATGTATGTACTGTTCACAACACTATTTTATCTTCTTGTTTTGGCTGCTCCCTTTAAGTATTGCTACAGCAGATCATCTGTCTCAATCCCACCCTCATCCAAGCATCTGCTTTTGTCACACCGGCCCTCTGCACGCCCTACTTCACTACATCCATGAATCTTTTCTTGCTGCCGGGCAGCTCCATCGTGAACACCCCTTGTCCAGTATATCCACTATTCATTCAGCTCTGTCTCTCTCTGTGTCTCTGCTGCTCAATGTGAGCTGTCCCTCTGATATACTCATTCCTAATCCTGTGCCTTCTGGTTGTCATGCCTCTTTGTCAGTGCAACTGTCTCCAAACAATACATCATGGCAGGTCGCACTACCATCTTGTAAGCCCATACTTTCACACTTGCTGCTATCCTTCAGTCACAAATCACTGCTGACACACTCTCCTCCCTGCCTCCACTCTCTACTTACCTGTCTTGTGTTTTGTAGGGTTGACCCTAGGTATTTAAACTCACCCACCTTCATTATTCTACTCCTTGCACATTCACTTTTACACGTCTCTCTCACATTCACACACACGTATTCTGTCTTGTTTCTACTGACTTGTCATTCACATTATCTACAGAGGATACCTCCACCTCTCCAGGCTCTCTTCCACCTCTTCCTATTCTAACAGCAGATCACAATGTCATCTGTGAACATCACAGTCCACAGAGACTCCTGCCTGGCCTCATCTGTCAGCCTGTCCATCACAACTGTAAAGAAGAAGGGGCTCAGAGGTGATCCCTGAAGTAATCCCACCCAAACTTTGAACGCATCTGTTACTCCTACAGCACAACTCACTACTGTCATGCTATCCCCTGCACCAGTTGATAACATGTCCTTTAGCAGCCTCACAAACTTCTCTATAACCCATAACGTCCTCATAAAATACCATGGTTTATCTCTTGACATTTATCTTTTCATTTATAATAAAAACACCGAAAACTCATGCCGCTATAAATACATTTTGTTTCCTAATCTTTGTAGTCATTAAGGGTGTTGTTGTTGACTTCTACATAATGTCATTGCAAACAATCCTTTCTTAGAATATATTCCTCTCGGCGTACTTGCGTCCCAGTATTTCCAGCAACACATCTGTAATATCCAAGAGTTTTGCCGGTGAGTTCGAGTCTATCAGCACTCCACGAGCAAGCAGCAGACGTAACCAAATCTGACGTGTGTCGTCCAGCACTCTGTGATTCTGAGTTGTGGTCATAGTTTCGCTCTGTCTCGCTCCGTCATGCTTTTTCAGTCTTTCTACAACAGATCAGGTTGATGAGCACTCTCTATTCTCTGCTCTGCTTCTGTCACTTCCCATCTGAACTGGGATGAGTAAACGTGTCCTCCAGTAAAAGTGAGTTTCTGAGAGAAAAAAGACAACATCCATTTGAGTGGTTTTTTTCTTGTCTTTCTCAGGGTTTAAAGTGTAGCCTGGAGTTACAACATTGTTTGCTTTTGGTCTGTTCTTTATCAAAGTCGTCTGAGTGAAGTTAATGCTGAACCTAAAAAAAGGAGGGGGAAACGAAGGGTGGATCTTCCTGTAAGTGACAGAAAATGCTCTGTTTCCTGTCACCGTTCTGGGACAGGAGTGTACAGCAGTGCCACTTCGCTGATCCCTGAAGGCTGAATTTTTTTTACCCATGCTGAAAAACAAACCAGCTCCTCCAATAAAATAACCTTTGTACTCCACTTTTCTAAAGAATAAACGCAGCATTGGTTCAACCTTGGGCTCCACTTCCATCTTTTATTTTCCCTGGAGCCTTTTATCCAATCAAGGACTCCAGAGTCATCCTCCTCCTGCTGTTGCTCTATATCCACTCAGTACATTTTCAACTGTCTTTTTTCCAAAACCTTTTAAACAATAAGACCCATTTGCTCTGTAATGATGCTCAAATTGTTTATTCTATTTGTTCCTTTCTGGGATCATATTGTTTATATTAAACCCCTCTCTAGTTTTGATATCTACCTTAAAAACAGATATTGCCCATAATGTTAGATATATGAGTTTTTTTCACCAGTTTGTAGTGCTATCCATCTACATTTCTTTGGTATAAGTTTTCAAAGAGGACAGATATTGCCAAATTTGAGAAACTCACCAGAACAGTCCTGATGGATAAACAGCACTTAAAACAGCCAGGATTTAGTTCAAGCATCCCCTATGATTGTTTTTGTCATGCATGATGTGCTCCTTTTTTTAAGCCTTCTTAGCTACTTTGATTTTTAGCACATTCATGCTATCATGGTTAAAACGTATGATAGAAAATACTCTCTGGCATAACACAGTATGATTGCAATAAAAAAGTTAGTTTTTTCATTGCAATTTTCATTTTCATTTCATTTTCATGCAACAGTTCAATGGTCCAGGTGTTATTTGCTTACCAATTGGCCTGGAAAATCTAACATTGACACACTGAAAAAAAGCACTAGCATAAATACAAACGCTGTTGTCTATTGTATATTAAATAACTTTGCAGAGAAATTGCATTGTGCTGTGTTGCTGAAGTCTTGTGAAGCTTTAAGGTGCAGTAGGCTGAGCGCTTTTAAGAGATTGCTGAGAAAAATGCAATTCCTGCTGAGAACAGATTCTCAATAACCAATCTTATTAATTTCCTTACATTTCTGGGTAGGCTTCTATCACAGACTTTATGTCATAATTGTTGGGTCAGATTTTCAGTTACTTAGTAAAAATGTCACGGAGATTAGAAGCATGATCCAATAGATAACATGCAAACAACATGTAATACTACCACCAGATGTATGCACTGCACCTTATACTAAAATACTATTTTTTTCTTTTCTGCAAATAAAACATAGCTTACAGTTCAAATCAAGTGATTTACACAAATACATAGAACTATAAATAGCCATATGTATATGTCAGATGACTTTTTCATTATAAGCACTCCATCACAAGCAAAGTATCCTTAACATTCCACTTATAAAATAATTACAAATCTTTTATCTAAGTTGATTATACCTACTTAGCTTTTATAATCGGATTACATAATACTAACTACATGTAGTCCATTACTTGCAAATCCTGGATTTCACCTACAGCATTATAAATGTAAAGCATGTGAGGAAGTGGGATGAGATTCATGGTAAAATTTCCACCTGCAGCTAAACTGGCTCACATGTAGAGTAAGAAATCATCGTTTGAAGTTCATATCTTTTTCCTCTCAGCCTGCGCAGGTGCAACACGCACCCGTGTTTTATTTGAAGCCTCCCTCAGCATGACGATTCAGTGTTCATCAGTATAACCTTGGTGTGCACTTAAATACAATGAATCAAATCAATGCACACAGAGCAAATTGCAAGTAAAAGGCTGTTAATGCACATCTTCGAGAAGAGCAGCAATTTATGCCAAAATATAGCATTTACATATATATAAATCATTCCTAATTATAAAGATTCTTCAGTTTATGTAAAAAGACCAGAGGCTTGAAAAATATAATGAGGCAATGAACACTGACAAAGTGTCCCAGGTATCTAAAGTAACCTTATAGCTTATTTCCTGCACAAAATTGAGACTGAGAGGAAAGGTTACACCAATTAAACTCTCAGCAGGATATACTGCCAACTCCACTCAGGAGCTCTGAGAGAGAAATTAAATTTTTCCCCAACAGAGAGATCAGAAATGTATTTAAATCTCTCTATATATTTTAATTCCGCCTCCTGTGAATTTTCTCTGTCATATCTAGAGATGGCACGATACCACTTTTTTATGTCCGATACCGATACCGATATCATAAATTTGGATATCTGCCGATACCGATATGAATCCGATATAGTGTTTTTTAATCAACAAAACTGTTTTTTAAAATATCTTGCTGCATTTTGCAAGTCTGCAAGTTCATACTCAAGTTTAAAACAACAACTACACTAAAGCTATTCTGTTATACCTGTATACAAAAAAAATATTTCATAGTTCAGCAATACTGATCAATCTAATAAACTTAGACCTACACCATCCTCCCTATTCTGGTATTTTAAAGAGTACTTAGCGTAAATATTAAGCAACCTAACTAATAGGGTTCCAACTCCCAGCAACAACAAAAATAAATAAATAAAAAATAGGGAACCACCCCTCACGCTCCACCTCATGATGCTTAATCAACGTAATCAACCTTAATTTGATGCAGTGTGAAAAAAAATGCACAGAAATCAATTATTTTTCAAGAAATATTAAATAGATTCAACATCTTTCTTCAACAAAATTGCAGACTGCACAGATGGTACCTTCCCAAAGGAAAATGTACTATAGCTTACTAGGGTATATATATTAGACTTAATAGTCACTATATACAGTAATTGACTTCTATTCATTTTACATCAAATTAAAACTTTGGGTGTCAGATAATTATTTATTAAAAGCTAGACATTTTAAATGAGAATAAGAAAGAAAAGTATGTCTTTGTGCCCCCTTTTCCCAGTTAATGCCCTATCGGCCCCCCTGGCTAAACTTTGCTAGATCCGCCCCTGCACAGTTACAGCCGTCAGCTACGTAGAAAAAGATCCTCGAGTAGAAAGTAATATTAAATAAATTCTAACAACAGCTTATCAAGCTTAAACGTGCTGCTGTTGTTCAGCCGCTGGTTTCCTCTTTCTGGTGCAAAGTGGACCAAAAACAAACAAGAGACAGACTCGCGACAGAAAAGCCGATCAGCTGATTATTAGCAGTTTCACGATTGAAGTAGCAGCCGGAGAGCGAGAGGCAGTCGCTCGTTAAGCTTAACGTGGGAATGCTTTACAAACATTCAGAGATGGACTTACACACTTGCTTTACTTCTCTCGGGGATAACTTTGTCGGAGATGAAATGCCGGGTTGCTAGCGAAGCTCCAAATGCTATCCAGACCACCGACAGGTCCCGCATGCCACAGCTGCTCTATCACGTGATGCATACTGCTCCGACGTTCTGAGGTGAGTTACGGCGCGTTGCAAGTTTTGTGAGGTGCTTTCGTGATATTTAATGGATCGGATTACATTTTTTATTTTTCTCCGATATCCGATCCAGTAATTTAGGTCAGTATCGGACCGATACCGATACGTAATATCGGATCGGTCCATCTCTAGTCATATCAGGTCTTTGCTAAATTGACAGGTTAATGACCCTGAACATTCAAATCCATCCTTCACAGTGGTGCTTTAGTCTATGTTATGTGATAATAAAGGAGGTTTGTTTCTGAATTGGCTGGAGTTCACAAAGGAACAAGCAAATGGTAAGCTCTTTTTTAAAAATCTGCTAGAGGACTTCTTAGCACTGCCAGGTTTCTGCCCCTGGTCTCTCTCTCTCACTCGCTGTTTGTGTGTGTGTTCGGTGGAGTTGACCTGAGTGTCCAAATTGTGGGCTGAAGCTCAACAGATCTCGTCTTCCTGCCAAACAGACGAAGGGCAGAGGAGAGTGAGACGTAGCAGCAGAGGGCTGATTTTGCCTATCCTTCCTGGTTCACCACTGCATCATGCAAACTGCTAATCTTCATTGAGTCCCTGGATATTAGGGGTGCAACCCAAAGCTGCTGTCTGCATTTGCATTTATATAAAAACATTAAAAAAATCAATAAAACACAGTTCAAATCCATAGTCAGAAGCTTACCAGAAGTGAAACTGGAAGAAAAACTGCATTCTTGTTGTTGTATTTGTTTTTGTGAATGCCGATACTGTACATGTTTTCTTTGAGTTTCAGTTGACATTAAACAGTATCTTGAATCATATGTATAGAAATAAAAAAAAAAGGGTAATGGTTGCCCAATATCAAATTCCCTGAGCAAAGTGACTGATTTCTGTGTCTGAAGGCAATAGGCTGTGCTTGTTTCCAGGATGTGCCAATTTTCCATTCTGCCATTCTTCAGTTCTCTGAACACAGCAGGCATGGAGCTACAAAGTCAGCATGACCCACACACCCACAATAGCCACAATGGCTCCAGTTTTCAATGTGAGTCATTTCAGATAACAAACTGTAATCCAGATCTCCAGATTTGATCTGACCCTCGGTTCCTCGTCTGTCCAAAACTAGCTGCCTTGGCTGTACCAAAGCCTGGTATTAGATTAGATTATTGTAACTGTGAATCATGAAAAACTGCCTGAGAACAGGCCAGGAATACAAATACGAATGTAAATTAGCAGTTAAAGAAAATCAAACTTCTAAGAAATTTAGCCTTGGTGTTAGTGCTATCATTAGTTTAAGTTAGTCATTTTAGAAACATGTGGTCTTAATGTTAATATTCTGTGACTTGCATGAAAACAAACACAAAAGTATAAATGGCAAATTCGACCTGTCATCATCCTGATCCAAATAATATATCACGAATATGTGGCTAAAAGAAACCACATTGCCTTTCTTGCCTGGAGTCTGTAAAACAAATATTATGCTTCTGTACTGAAAATCAAATTAACATTTCTTCATGTGCGAAGATGAAACAAGTTCTGGTTTTCTATGTTTCGCCCCAGAAGCTCTTAATGTTGTTTTCGACTCCTTAACTGCCATTTTGGTGTGACATGAGATTAAGTCGGTTTTGCTAAAAGACGAAGAGGCGTTGTGACTTTTCTATCATTTCAATGTCTGTCTTTCATACATAAAAATTAAATATACTGTATAGAGGTTCCATAGAAAAAAAAAATCTAATTCTAAAGTGTATGTGTGACTTCAAAAGATTTGAAATTTACCAGTTAACACAGGGCAGCTAAATACTATAACATCTTGGCTGTGCAGACTAACATGCTTCTGAAATGTATCCAACTATTACTTTAACTAGTCACATGTTCGACGCTGACATGCGAAGCATTCAGTGCTTTGGAGATTTCACAGTCAAATAGGAACTTAAATCATTCTTTTCAAGTGTATGAACAAAGGGACCAATGCTGCTGCACATTCAATTTCAAAGACTGAATGTGATCTAGAATATTGGCAGAGAATACCAGCTATTGGCAGATTTTCTTCAAATTATCAAAAGCTTATAGCAGCCAAACTCAGTGTAGCTTATTTTATTGAAGTGGGAGAGCATTTGGTCAGATAGCTGCTGTCTTCATCCATCTGCATTTCAGAGATAACGGGCAGAAAGGACAATCTCAATCAATACAGCGTTACTTACAAAGAAAAACCTGGTCAGAAGCTTCTTTGTTCGCTAAAAACTGTCTCAATTTCCTTCTTGCAGACTGAAACGACAGGATAGTGACATTTACAAGGCATGGTGATTGTTGGCAAACTGCCTATCAAGTATCTGATTCCTAATATAATGCAAGACAAAAAATTCTTTGATTCCATTTAAAGTTAACCAGTTTTTCCACCTTATAAATGGAAAATGAATTTAAACTGGATGTCCCGATTACACTGCTTTAGATAAAAAAAGATAAATTACAGGCTGTCTCGTAACCTTTTTATTACACTTCATGGCGATGGAGAAAAGCAGGAGGATTATAAATCAGTAGAGTGGAATTAATGTCCTGAGATAGACTTCTTCCCAATCATAATAAAGTGATATTTTACAGACGATTACTTCTAATGAAGAAACAAAGTGTTTTCATACATTTTAAGCCGCTTCACAAAATATACAGTAGGTCAACATTAATCTCGGGAATTTTCTGCAGCCAGTGTTGGCACAATTTTCAGGAGACCCAGTTATTCTGCAGAGCTCTATATGTTACATAACAATGCTAATGCGCTATATCCACAGAGACCTTGCTTACTGGAACGATACTCTACTGTATATGTTAATGTGGTCTAAATATCTGCAGATATGCAGGCTTGGGGGATAAAA
The DNA here is from genome assembly GCF_057382185.1 of Mchenga conophoros. Classification (NCBI taxonomy): domain Eukaryota; kingdom Metazoa; phylum Chordata; class Actinopteri; order Cichliformes; family Cichlidae; genus Mchenga; species Mchenga conophoros. The sequence continues at coordinate 22,312,414 of NC_140540.1, forward strand.
GTGTGTCACTATTGCATATTTTGTCAAAAAATAAACATGGTTAAAGATATACACATACTTTTACAAGCTGAAATAATTTACTGAAAACGTTTTTGTTTGCTCTTATTTTACTAAGTCTGTTCTCCATTTACCAGAACCAGTCAAGCCAGATTTACTGATTCTGGTTCGGTCAAAGGTTTCTTTGTCGTTCAAAGGGAGTGTTTGCTGCCTAGTGTCACCGTGTGTTTAGCCCACAGAGGTGACTGATGTGTTTGTCTCTGATGCAACAGTCAAACTAGGAAAGTTAGTGTTTGGACACAGAGTCATATGTGTATATGTGACTGTGTAAAATGCACTTGAGGTCGTGTTGCCTTTGAAATGGTTGCTTTGGAGATGGGGATCGTATCTGTAACCAGTCAAAGTCATGATTGGCTGACATTACTGTGAACTATTATTAAACTATTTTAATTTAGAATTCAGCCACAATCTTGTAACTTGAAACAAAAATTGAAATTCCTCCACAAATAGAGACATAGTTTCTGTAGGAGGAGAATTTAACTGCAAAATGATGCTTATGTATGAATATAACAAGAATACGATGCATTTGCAACGAGTTGAGTTTTGTCCCCTGTTGCAGATATCACCAACTTCCTGGACTGATTGCAACATTGATTGCTGGCAGTCTGTCGACATTACACATCAATCTGTCTGAGATTTATTTGAGGTCAGTCCAAGTCATATCACGATCTCCCATCAGAGAGGTATATTATGAAGGAAGTTCAACACAGTTAGGCTTTCGTTAAAACTCCAGTGGGAGATAATGGGCATTACAATGTCCACTTTCTTTTGAACTGGGTTGCCTCCTCAGGCTCTGTGTGCTGACATAAAAAGTGGGAATTTCCCAGGTCACATGACTTTTCTTACACAGAAAATGAGACCCTCTGAGTGTGTCATCCAATCAGAGACACATTCAGATGTCATTAATCTTGGGATTAATCTTGATTTTTATTCAAGTTAATTATTTTAATGCAGAGTGTGCTCTCAGTGCTGCTGGTTATTTCAAAGATGAAGGCGCGACATTAGAGCTCTGAAACTTTAAACTGCTCAAACAGTAAATTTTTACTGTCCCATAGTCTAATAAAAGATATATGAAAATATCGTTAGTTTGTTGGCAGAGCAAAGTGAAATCAATTTTATTGAATGAACAGGAATTCTTGGTGTGTGTTCCAGTAGCTACAATTCCAGCAGCGTAAAAGAGATTTAGCAGCAGAATCAAGGTTGACAACATTTATACATTTACTGCAAATGAATAAATAAACGTAACAACTCCAGTGACAATAGGCTGCTGTGACATCTGGGCTTCATTTGTAATGTTAGTAAGGTACGGCTTAACAAGTTGCACATATAAAACACATCATGTAATTTACATGCTGTAAATGAAAAAATCTGTGAAAATGTGTCATTTGCCCTCAATTTCAAACTGAAGATAACCGGCTACCAACCAGGTGATGTGTTCAGCATAAATTACCATAGTGATTTAGCCAGGAAATAAAGAGAGCCACATTCATGACACAGAAAACTCTGAATTTTGGTTCAAGCCATTTACACATAAAGTCATTGTACACCTTTCTAGTGACCTATGCAAACACCAGCTACTTACTGTAGATAGGCAAATTAAAAAAAAAAAAAAAAATAGTGCAATCCCAAGACAACCACCAATTTTTCCAACTGCCAAGAAGGTTGCTGCCCTATCTTTTCTCTAGTGTGACTGAGCCATAACATTGTCAGGTCTTGATCCGAAGTACCCTGAAAAGACTCGGCACTACTGAAATTCCACATTCCCACATTCACATGTTGTAGCTGTCTGATGTTTCTTGTGGGAAAATGTTGAAAATATGCAGAACAGATGGTAATGTGGGCTGCTTTTGTTTGTTTTTGTATAGTCCTTGCCATTAACAAGACAGACATCATAACAGACAAAGGAGTGAAACAGAAAAAGAAGTCCAATGAAGGCACGGCCTGTTTTCTCATTCTTTCTTTTTTTTTCTAAATGCCTTTTTAACACTTCTTCCTCTCTGAGTTGAAGCCCAGTTACACCTCTTTTCCTGTTCAAGCCCGCTTTTAAACCAGCCTATGCCTTTATCACAACTGAGTGGTCTGTCTTTTGGAGGACTCCCACAAGTGCGCCTCTGTAGCCTCAACTTTGTCTGAATTCCAGCAGTTGTTCTCTCTGTTTAGCCAAAATAGGCTCAAATGGACATATGGACACCAACATGGTCTCACGAAATACACCTTAGGCTGGAGTAGAAGTGATCATGATTGTTTTGGAAGTTAATCCTGATGGGATTGTTTGGAAAATAACAAATTCCTTTAATGTCTGTTAAAACGTTTCATTGAAAAAAGAAAAATATCAGCATGAACACCCACGAGATTCAGCTCAAATAGATAAAACAAAGGGAGTACGTCTTTATGCTGTTTTTGAAACAGTATGCATTTGTAGCTAGTGAATATTTAGTGTATTCTGGAACATTTAATAATACATTAAACATGGTGTCTTCATATAGCACATAATTCGTTTACAGCATTTTGTGGCGCACTCACTGACACTCAAGTGCCTGTGAGCATCCGCGGAAGAAAGAAAACGAAGATGGAGAAATGTGTTTCTGTCTCAGCACACACACGAACACTCAGACGCACAACAAAAGGGAGCCCATCTGGAGGAGAGGGCAGAGCAGATAGCGAGGCAGTCCGACATGTTGCCGTGGCAACGCAGCAAGGGTGGGATGTAGCAGGGAGGGAGCCGCGGAGGGCGGAGGAAGAACGGAGGAAGAGGGGGGTAAGGTGAAACACTGTAGCATTCAACTGGCTGCTGACAAAGAGGATGATGATGATGACGATGCTTCTTTGAGGTTGAGAGGAGGGTGAGGCATTTTAAAGCGGAGAGCAATGAATTGTTCGGACTTCATTTTGTTTCTATAGAAAACACTGATTAATGACGAACTGTTGTGATTTAGTGTAATGGCTGAGGTCATTTTTAAACAAAACGAGCGATTACCTCAGTGTGGCTTGAATGCTCTGTCGGCTGTGACAACATTAAAACTGCTCTGCCACTATTGTCCCCGCTGCACAATGTTGGAGTGGCTGAATTGAGTGAAAAGGGACAAAGATAAGGGGGAGGATGATGATGTTGCTGAAGATTTAGGGGGGAGGGCAAAGAAAACAAAAGTAAAAGGGTTTGAGGAGGTGGAGACGGGCAGCAGAACTACTGATGGTTTAATGATGCGAATCAAATATAAAATATTTACAGCTTTTGCAATCTTACAAACAGTGAAATGAAAAGCTGTGATTAATCCTCTGGGGACTATGAGTGTCTCTACAAAGTATCATGTAAATAATCTATTACCATTACATATTAGTGTTAGGATAGAATCAGCAAATACACAATCCACTATTTTATGTTCCTCATTCTCAAAATGTATAAGTACCGATCTGATCTGGCAAATTAAGACTTAATAGGAAAATATGATCATTTAATGTTGGTTATTTAACAGTGTTCTTAGAGAAAGTGCTACCTTCTGTTGCCAATAGCATCTGACTGGCCTTTGGATTTGGCTTTTGTTTTGTTAAAAGTTTTGACTAGAAAAACATTGAAATATATGGATAAAAATCAAATAATTTAATGTATATATAGTATTTTTATTTTTTTCCAATTCATTTTATTTATCCATTTTATTTTTGTATGTAAGCAATGGTTACTTAAGATAAAGAGAAAGAAAATTATCCATCTATCAATTTTCATTCACTTACCTAATTAATTATTAAAGGCATTAAGATGTGAAATGATTACCTTACAGTAAGAAATATTGAAACTCGTATGTAGTGTTGCACTGATTTTGCATTCAGAAAAAAAATAAATAAATAAAAAAATAAGGACCAGGAATGAATTGGCAGCTCATTCATCCCTGAAAAAAAATGTGCTGGTATTGCAGATTTTCAAGATGATATATTTTAGACATCCTGACTGATATAATACTGCACATTTGGAAACTCATATCCATTGTATATTATTTAATTTTTACAGAGAAAAAGGCTGAGTCAGTCAGGAGCTTATTGATTATGGGTGAGCTTGCACATCCTGAGATCCATAAATAAAAACCTGAATAGGACAGAAGAACAGCAAGAAGTGATACAAAATAGATTATTGGGTCTGGCAAACAACCTAACCCCAGTGGATAAAAATACAGGTAGCGTTTATGATGCCCAACCAATAAGCAGAATTTAATGTATTTTTGATTGGCTGAGATATTTGGCATAATGTCTCTTTTCTCATTGCATATGTTACACGATCCAAAAGAAGAAACCGGAACATCGGTGACACAGGCTATTGTAATGCATGAAGCAGCTCGTGTAGAAAGTTAAGAAAGTTTTAAGAAATGTTTGATCTTTCTTGTCATTGGTTGGATCTCAAACTAATGAAAATTAAAATCCATGGAGAAGAGATGAGATCCCAAACATTCATATTCAGGACAAATTCATCTGGTTTCACTAGAATCTGAACAATAGTCAGTTTCTGTGAAAAAGAAAAATTACCCACAAACTGATCGATATGACACTGAGTTTAACCTCATGTGCAGTTTGGGTGAAGACTCATTTGGTGATCGTTGTATGGAAGTTTTACTAAAATCTAACTAATATATTTAGGAGAAATGCACGAATGGACACCTGGCACCTGACCTTGTACTGTAAATCTATCCATTTATACTCACAAACCTTAATAATATTTATTTTACAAGGCTACATCCAAACCAGTGTCAGCGTTCAGCTTTCAGCTTGGAGGGAGGTCGTGTGAAGCAGTTTGTAAACTGAAAAATGGCTAGAAATTCTATCATATAGTAACACAGCTCTTTGGTGTACTCAATCGATTTTCAGAAATTGGATCATATATAGTGACATAGTAATGTAGACAGAACTGATGGCACACATATAAAAGCATTACAGAAATATATAGAATATATAGATATATATATTTAAGAATAGCAGGATGTTGGCGCGCGGCTTTGCTGTGATGCACTTTGTTTGTGGAGAGAAAGCTGCTACTCCATTTGGCTTTAATTATTTAATGGAAGCAGAATCTCATTACGCTTTCTGCTAAAAACACAAAATGAGAGCAACCATTGGATTTCCTAACACCCCCCCCCCCCCCCCATAAAAAACAAAACATAAACTGTGCGATGGACAAAATCTAAATAACGCAGTCCTTCCAGCTGATCTGTAAATCTGAGCCAAGTTCCGCACACAGACAGAATATCACTGCTTTTCACATGATTTTTAGGACATTAAAGTTAAACGCTGCATCCTTGAATGCAGCTTAAACACATGAAGCTGCAAGATTGAGTCCACTGACTGTCAGCGACTGCACAGTCGGTTACCCATCAGATTCAGGACAGCTCATTCATTACAGTGAGTGGCAGGTAGTTGATCTGAGGTCAGATGGCGTCAGACTGTGACAGATCACGTTAACGAGGTGATTCACAAATCTAAACCTCAGGAACAAGACAGCATGAGAAGCTGCTGCAGTCCACTGTATGATACAACATGTTACACTCATGACACAGAAATAATGTCAGTGTAGACAATAAAATCTGTCAACAAGATGAAGAGCTAAGAAAATATAATTTCTTACTTTAGTGGTAGTGTGTCCACAACTAAATGTTTAATGCTTTTCTTGTTTTAAGATTTTTCAATGTTCCTCTGTTTTTTAACCTGCCTTAAAAATCTCTAAAGTCATTTGTATGACTTTTCTTGAACTGTTTTTTCATGTAAAACCTGTTCATATATTACTTTAAATCATACTTTTGAGAAGAACACCCTTAAAGAACCACACAGTACCACACAGCTCTAATCCCTCTGTAACACTGTAATCCTGGAGGATTATGTCAGGATGGGTTTGAATCCCATTTTGCGCACACTTTATTACCTCCTGTGTTTCTTATGACACTTGAATGTAATCTAATTTACACACAAAGAAATGTAAGTGGAAGGTAGTGCTTCACACAGTCGAGTAAATCAGTCATGAACTGTGTTGCATGTTCTTATAGGCATAGGAACACAAATCCCAAAGAGCACCATCTGTCTGCAGCAAACAATGAAGCAGCACATTAAACAAAGACTGCAGAGAAGTTCAGCTTAAGGACACAAACGCTGTTGCATCAGATACTAACTCAGAACTCTTGCCCCGTTGACTGTGTTCTGACATAAATCGGTAAGCAGGGCAAAAAAATAAAAACATTAAAAAAAAACACAACTGGAAGGATTGTTTTTCTAGGTGTGTAAGAAAAAAGATGGTAGAAGACACACAACATAAGATCTACAATCACTGAAGAAGATATTTCACACATGTATTCCAAACCTTTAGACTTCAAAATCTGCAAACCACAATGACAAGAAATCTCAGAGACTTACGGCCATGCTTCTTTAAAAGTGTCCATTATATCAACTTTCTGCTGTTTTTGTTTCCTTTATTGTGTCACGCTTTTTGTGCACATAAAACATTTTGCAAAGTTTGTATAAAAGGAGATACTCACTGTCTAACTGCTGCTGAACTGCCTGAGACACACTGTTTTAGGATCCAGGCTTTTTTCTATAACATACCTAAACTGGTGTTTAACACTCTGGTTTGATTCTCGACCAGGAGCTAGTTTGGTGCGCCTTCAAAATGAGCCACTGCCTTACTCATATTTTCATCATGTTAGAGTTTCTAACTGATGGCTCTTAAAGGGCCGTTCATTGATTTAAGATCATGCCAGTGCCAAATCTAGAATGAATCCCATTCATTTCCACCTGAAGGTACCAAAAAGCTGGTCTAAACACAACATCACCAAAAAAAGGCCAAAAGTTGGGACCAACTGTGGGTGGAAAAGAGGTATTACGTGTTACATAAACTAATGTCTGACAGGTCAGCTGACCAAACGTTTTAGAAGGGAAAGACAGGAGCAGATGAAAAGGATGTGCTGCATCAGAGTACCACATGAGTACACTGATGCAATGCCACTTTCTTGGGTTTAAACATACTGCAGCAGCATCGTGTCTTATGTCAACACGGTGAGCCTATAAACCAAAGTGAAGTTGTTTAGCGATGCTGTGCCACATTTGGCAAAAACCGAACACAACATATCAACGCAAACACCTCGTACCAGCTGCCAAGCACAGCACAGCCAACTATGACCTCCTCTGTATCCTAAAGTATTCTAGAGTGAAATATGAGGTCATCTGTCAGGCAGCTTGGCCCAAACTGAGAATGAAGGTGTTGCAAAGGTTCAGTCAAAATCTAGACCTCAACCCAAATTAAACGCCCAGATGAAAGCTGTGTAAACAAATGCTCATAAACAATGATGTTTATGAGCATCATTGTTTATGAACAGTCATACAGAGCACAGTTACTTCAAATTATTCCTGCTCAAAGTGGATCTACATGTAACTGAAATTGGGTATACTTCATTTCTTACAGCCATTCATAGAATACCATAAAGGCTTATAATGTTGTTAGCATTCATCAATGAACGAGATAGGCTGTCTTAATCATTGGACAGAAGTGGACACATAATAGCTAAAGACAGTATACACATTGGTTTAGGTTTTTTTTGTTGTTAATGTTGAAAAAAAAAAAAAACAGGAGCGGGATTAATTAGCTAACTTAACGGTTATAGCTTTAGGCTAAGAAAATATAAATCTCCAGTCAAAGACCCAGCAGGGGGTCAACTTAAGCCTGGAACGTGGTTTGTAAAGAACTGGCAGAAACGTTGAATTTGCTGATCATATTTGTGCAGTCATGCTGATAAACCCTTAATGGCTAGCATGATCCTCCACACAATCACAACAAAGCAGAGAGTATGTTGTTTATTCTCTTTAACAGTCAGTGATAATGGGTCATGGAGTAAGACAGAATAAATGACCCCATCACTATCGCTGTCCCCCCATATTTCCTGTGTGCGTCTTGGATTTGCACTTACAGAGAAAAATAATAAAAAAATAAATAAAAGCCCAAAAGATAATCCTCAGAAAAACACAATCAGTCGTGTATTTGCAGATATAAAAATGAACACAGAGCCCTCGAAGGGGCCCCAGCAGGGATCCAGACTTGCTTCTTCTGTGATCTGTTCACAATACTGAGCTACAAATTTGGATCCCACTGCATGTGGCCTACATGCTATTTCCTTAAAACTAACACTATCAGGGTTGCCATGACAAACTTTAAAGCACAGACGAAGCAGTTTGAGCACCAATTCAAGAATGTCAAACTAGCTTATTTTGGGATGGTTAAGATTATTTATCCACCGAAAGGCAAACTCAACTGTCAAGCTCAATTAGAATTAATTTCAAGGTAAGTGGAATTGATTTGCCGTAGTTACATATTCAGCCTGTTTTTCAGCTGATAGGAAGGAAGTGTGGAACATGCAGTGAATTGTGGTCACAGCACTACTGAAAACCATGCAAGAAAAACAAGAGATTAACCAAAACCTAAAATAAACAAACGTTCACCCCTTTTGGTTTTGAGATTGATAACAGTTCCTCTAAAACACTAATGATACTGCATGCTTGTAGCTGCTTTTACAAAAGTTTAACTCAGGGATGCATTTGGTGTAAATTTGGGGCGATCGTGGCTCAAGAGTTGGGAGTTCGCCTTGTAATCGGAAGGTTGCCGGTTCGAGCCCCGGCTTGGACAGTCTCGGTCGTTGTGTCCTTGGGCAAGACACTTCACCCGTTGCCTACTGGTGGTGGTCAGAGGGCCCGGTGGCGCCAGTGTCCGGCAGCCTCGCCTCTGTCAGTGCGCCCCAGGGTGGCTGTGGCTACAATGTAGCTTGCCATCACCAGTGTGTGAATGTGTGTGTGAATGGGTGGATGACAGGTTGTATAAAGCGCTTTGGGGTCCTTAGGGACTAGAAAAGCGCTATACAAATACAGGCCATTTACCATAAATCAGCCTGAAACTACTTCAAATTCTCACACCCAAAAAAGCTCCGTACATTAGTGTGAGTCAGCTGCTTTCAGTGCACTTAATGGTTTAAAGATTCACAACCAAACCTGCTCAGACTGAAGTGACTCACTGACTGTTTAACAGTATTCAGATCTCTCTCTGAGTGTGTGGGAATGATTCAGGCTTAATTCTGCTGTACAGAGGCTGAAATGCAATATTTAATGCATTTCCTAGGTGTTTATTTGGATTAAAAATTATTATTTGGGGAAAATTGTGCCACAAATGCAATTTATATGCACCTAACTTGCAGCACGATCCTTTATTAGCTTTTGAATTTGGGTTCATTTAAAAGGCCCTCTGCTCCGAGTATACTGGAGTCTTCTGACTTTTAAACAAGAAAAGTATGTAGTTCAGGTTTTAAGTAGTGGTATGTGTATTCTCCTTATTATCATTTAGCAAAATTTACAAAAACAGAGAAAACTACGTGTGTAGGGTCCTATGTATTTTTAGCTGTGAACTAATACGTATTTGTGGCTCCAATTAATATTCAACACACCAGGACAGCGTTTGTTTGTGTGACTGAGTCAAAACAAACAAGTGTAAGAGTGTACTCGTGTTATTCAGGAACATATTAATTAAGGTGGCACAATGATGGATTTTTTAATATTGTTTAGGCTTTAATGTAGCTCAGTGGGACAAAGAAATAAAGCATATGAGGCACGGGACACATGCACAAACACAATAACTGTTCGCAGGATACATTGGTACTTTATGGCATTTGCGGTAATTAAAAAAAAATGCTGACAATAGGAAAGTAAAGGCCATAGGCCATCAGAAATTATATTCTTCTTTTCATATCCTGAGAAAAATAAGACTGAATTGATCACCACAGCCATTTCGATTTCAGTGTCTAGTTTTTCTTTTTGCATTTTATTTCTCAAAGTAAAACCAATTAAACCACCTTATCGCACCTATTTTCGTTGTTTTCTGCACCAAGCGATGAACATCCATTCGGCCAAGCAGTCGCACAGTTAGGAATGACTCAGGGCTCAGCTAATAGCTCCCATCAATAATTCAGGCTCTAATCTGTGTCTGGAGAGCCGTCAGAAATGTGTTATGTATGGACTCATCACAGTGATACACTGGCTTGAGTCTACAGTTATTTCCTCCCCTTGAAAAAAGGGAGGATTTTTCCCTCACCAACATACCACATCAACTGTGTGCTGACAGCAGAAAACTAATGTTTACAGAAAGTGGAGGAGGTGGAAAGGAGCATCAAAGTATCCGGCTAAAGAAGAAATGCACTTTGCTAACGTCTTTGTCTTTGTGGGGATTAGTAGAAATGTGACTTTAGGGAGCATAGTTCAGTCTCTTCTAAGAAGAATTGCTGATTAGTTTGCAAAATAGCAGGATTTTGCCAACTAGTGACAATAAGACTAGTCACCTATATTTAGACCAATGAGAATTTGGCCAGATGGAAGTATGTTGACCAAACAACTGACCAGTGAACCCTGAGACTATCTCCAACACATAATTCATAAGAAAAAGCAAAGGGTAAATGATAATTAATTAATTAATTCTATCATTATAATGTGTATAATGATACAAAAAAGTGTACAATTCTGTATAATTTGGTACAAAGCCATGATATTAACATTACCAGACCACTGCAACCCTAACCACCCTAATATACACGTAAATACACACAACAGTTACAAAATGCTTTTAGGCATGTAAACAGTTCAGACTGTTCAGACTGTTATAAGCTGATAAGAGGGCAACAGTAACTCAAATAACCACTCATCACAACCAGAAGAGCATCTTTTAACATACAACACATCAAACCTCTAAGAAGATGAGCTACAGCAGTAAAGTCCACACCATCACACGTATCAGTTATGAACAGGAAACTCAAGCTGCAACACTGGGTCACCAACACTGGATGAGAGAAGCTTGGAAAAACATTGTCAGGTCTGAGAAGTTTTGATTTCTGCTGACATTTGGATGGTAGTCAGACTGTGGTCTAAACAACATGAAAGCATGGACCCATCCTGCCCAGTTCTGATGTTGGATCTTGGCACATTTTGGGCCCTTTGCACCACCTGAGCATTGTTTAAATGTCACAGCCTACCTCAGTATTTTTGCTGACTGTTTCCATCCCTTCTGACCACACTGTACCCATCTTATGACAGCTGCTTTCAGCAGGATAACACAACATGTCATAAAGGTCAGATCATCTCAAACTGGTTGTGCCTGACAATGAGTTTGCTGTACTCAAACTCACTGTCACTAGATCTCAATCCAACAGAGCACATTTAGGGTGTGGTGAAATGGGAGATTCACATTGTGGATGTGCAGCCAGCGTTTATGTGGCTCAACACTTTTTTGAATCTATGCCATGAAGAATTGAAGCAGATCTGGGAAGGTGAACTTAACAAACTGTCCGCTGAGTGTAAATTATACAGTGAGAATTTCATGTTACTGATCAATGTTTCCTGTCATTATTTGAAAGAAAATCTTCTGTTTTCGGCTTGGTTTCCAGAATATCAGAAGCACCGGTTCAATCATTCAAAATGTAGCTGCGAAAAGTCACCAGTCATTACAGCACTGGATGATTTCTACATTTTATTTCTCTCTGAAGTGAAACATATATATTGTCATCATGCTCAAACCCCTAAAATCACAGGTAACACGACCAACAAGTCTCCTATGGACCAAACAACAACAGCTGTTGCTATGGAGGCCTTTTACACAGTACCAACTACAAAGGTAAGGTAATTTGATAACCGTCATTACTCTCAGCCTTCTTTATATTCAAAAGAGGGTTTGATGCAGGTCCTGTTTATCAGCAGCAACATTAGATTTTTGGAAGGTAAACACTCTATTCTCACAGAGGTATACGGAAAGCTTCTGTCGTGCTTGTTTTACCCTCAGGGAATTTGCAAGAAAAAAACCACAGGATCCAAATTAAGTGTAAAACTCAAACGATGCAGTTGTGACACTTTGGTATCCATCACAGACATATCAGGTAATTTCTCAGACCACGCTGCGTCTCACTCAACACTTCCCTCAAGAAACACTTCCCCTTAGATTTCACTTGACTAATGGGGCTCAACACAAATTGGCAGATGATTCACAGAGATGTCGAGAAAGCAATAACAACCTCCCTTATCTATGTACACACACACACACACACACACACAAATTTTTCCAAGATTTCAGAGAACATTACATTGACTTTCATTTAGTTCATTCAGAAGTAACTCTTACTTACCAACCCTTTGTCCTAACCTTATCTTAAACTTTGATGTATGTTATGGGCACTTTGTCCCCATAAAGAAGACAAATCCCCTAATGTGACTACAGACAGATTTATGTCACCACAACACGAGTAATTGTCACCCAAACACAGCAATAAGCAAGACCTTTCCTCTCGGGTTTGGCTAGTGACACGAGGACAGCGCTATATGCTTCCTGTGAGTCTTTTCTCCCGTAACCTATTTCAGTAATAACGTTAAAGGTGTTTGTGACGGCTAAGAAGACTAATGCGTTTTCATGCCATGAAAAAAATCGTAACTATACTAATATAAATGTCATATCTCACTTCATTTCTCTGTTTACACGATAAAAGCTGGAATACCACCTCTTATTAGCAAACTGACAACCAGTAAAAATCACTTTTTTTTACATCATCTACCTGCCAAATGAGGCTTGAAAAGAAGAAGAAGAAGAAGAAATACCCAGCAGTGCGTAATCAAAATGGAAATGTCATTATTTTTTTCCTCATGTGATTTAAAGAAGCTCACAGCTTTAACATGGTGCTTGACTTGTTCCTAAGTGGAACATTTCGACTGCAGAGAGGATGATGGAAAGAGGGCTGGAGGTTTGTTCCGGTGCTGTAGCAAAATCAAAAATAGTACTTTAGAGAAAAGTAAAGCTTACGATTTTACAGAAGAGGGAAAATAAAGTTGGTCAGGGACAAGACTATAATTGTAGAAGCTTAGAATATAGGATATTTATCCTATTTACTATGTTAATCTATGTATAAGTTGCTAACTTTTTGCTCTAGTGTCAAATATATTCAGGAAATAAGAATAATTTGCCACTAACATATTAGGACATTCGATATGATTGTAAAGTGTGAAACAAAATGAAACTAAAGCTTTTCGTACAGGATTTAAGAACAATTCTGGTTCAGGATCAAATAAATCATTTTCATGTTTCGGGATGCAAACTGCAGCTCTGGAGTCAGAGTCAGATCCAACCCAGCTCCTTACCTGTAGTCCCTCAATCGCCAGTCGCAGCATGCTGGGAGTCAGTTTGGATGCCTGCTTGAAGGTGAAGTTACTCCAGTCAATGATGAGGATGAAGCCGTTGACCTGCAGCTCGGGATCTTCTATCATAGATTCCAGTGACAGCAAGATAGCCCTCAGTATGTCCACAAACGTGTATCTGAGACGAATGTAAGATAGCTTTTAATTTAACAAAATAGCAGAACAGATTTTACAGTCATGAAGAGAAATGAAAAAAAGTATATATATTGACGGTTTGACGAGCTAAGGAGATGAAGGACATTTGTAAAGTTAAAAGTTGAAAATATCAAACATCTCCCAGCTACACTTTCTCAAATTCGAGGATTTATTGCAGCATTTGATTGCAAGATAAAAAAAAATCTCTGGTTTGAGTTCTGATTAGACGGGTCAACACCGCGGACATCAAACTCGCTCATGACAAACTTTGATAAAGCCTTTGACATTTGCTAACATTGACTAAAGAATTTATTAAATAAAAAATGTTACTTGAATCAGTTAAAAGACAAGAGTGCTGAACTGCCCTCATTCATAAATCTCATGAAAGAGCTGTAGACGGTATCTCTGAATCAGCCTGACACAACTTTGTCAGTAAAATTTATTGATAACCTTCACTCAATTTAATTTGGTCATGAATTAATTATAGGTCTTTAGTTCCTTTGTGCCACAAAATGGTTGTGAAAAAGCTCAAATGTATCTGCTGGGTGTTTTCAGGGACATTTTAATTGCTGTCATTGGTGACTGTGTGGTCCCTGGTGCTACTTTCGTCCATCCCTGTGGGTTTTCATCCAGCTGATACCTCAGATGCTTCACGTACCTATTTAACACTTGTGCTTTTTTTCCTGTTTTTTGTTGCCCTTCATTATCTTATCTCGCTCTTCATCTTTCTCTGCTTCCTTATCAAGAAACCTATTGCCTTAGTCTACAGATAATGTACTTTTTAATTAGCTTATCAGGCAGCAAAACAGATGTCCTTTTCATAATTGCGGGCACAAGTTGAGGCGTCTACTAGTTGAGACTACTAATAATATATCCAGAATATCCAACATAGCTTTTAAGTCTTTCTAAACTGCACTGGACAGAAACAAAAGCATAACATGAAACACCCAGACAGATTTCACAAACTGATTCATGTTCAGAGAGGAGCGATCAATCATTTATTTTATTTTAATCTTATGAATGCAATTAAAACTTGCAAACTTTTTCTACTTGACACCACACTAAAACATAAAGGTTTTATCACACTATGTGTAGTTTATGTGATCAAAGTCATGCGAAAGCGAGCGAGATCTGTCGGGTTATTGTTATTTCCTTGTTTTTTATTAGATACACGGTAAATTATTTGTTGTGTAATCAGATATATGGAACAGATGGTGGACGTCTCTACAGATTCTGGTTATATCCAAAACAATAAACAAGCCCGATTCTATATTGAAGCCAAATAAACTGCAACTTATGGTAAATGGCCTGCATTTGTATAGCGCTTTTCTAGTCCATAGGACCCCAAAGCGCTTTACACTACATTCAGTCATTCACCCACACATTCACACACTGGCGATGGTAAGCTACATTGTAGCCACAGCTGCCCTGGGGCGCACTGACAGAGGCGAGGCTGCCGGACACAGGCGCCACCGGGCCCTCTGACCACCACCAGTAGGCAAACATGGGGTTAGTATCTTGCCCAAGGATATTTGACATGCAGCCCGTAGGCAGCCTGGGATCGAACCACCGACCTTCTGATTAGTGGCTGACCTGCTCTGCCACCTGAGCTACAGCCACCCTGAGCAGACAGCTCAGACAACTTAGAGCTTTAATATGAGTCAAGTTTCTAGCCTTGAACCAGTCTGGCTCAGTCTGTGCTGTTATTTATGAGACAGTAAAGCACTAGACTCTGTGAATGAATAGTGACAGTAATACAGACTAATGAAAAAATATAACAAAAAAATACACAAATGCTGTCTGCAGATTCATCCCTAAAATGTTGAGGAAATGTAATTTCAGCACTTAATTTTACATTAATTTGTTATTTTATTGACTACAATTGTAAGGATATAAACACAGAGTAATGAGGGGTATCTAACAGCCCCTATGTTACTGAATTAAGTACTCTGACACCACTTTATCTAAAGCGTAAACATTCATATCTAAAGCCTAAAGTGCTTTGAGTGCTCCGGTAGAGTAGAAAAGCGCGATATAAGAACCAGTCCATTTACCATGTTCTATTTAAACCTGTTACTATCTGATAGTTGTAATTACAAAGATTTTCCCCTGAAATAAGCCACAGTGGGTGAATAAGCCAGGCCCTGAAAGGTCTTGAGATGATTTACAGTATAGGGCACATGAGGCATAAGATGAATACAGGATGTGACAAACACGTGCAAGAAACCAACACTTCATTTCAAGGCGTCATAAGATAACAAGACAAGGCCCCAGAACACGAGACGTGGGTGTTGTTTTCTGGGTTTAATCTGGTCAACCAGCCATTTAAACGTATTTATACATTGAAACTAAACTTATTTGGAAAGTGAAAGGTGAAAAAAATATATATTTTATGGCCATTGCAAAGAACTAAATTCAACCTAACATCAGCTTTTCATCAACTCATGGTTACCCACTCTGTAATTCTCTGTTGATTATACCGAAGGTCTGAAACTAAAATTGGGTTAAATTTGGTTTAGACCATTATTTAGACATACAGATCACACCTAGCCTTTTTTATTTCTTCAAATAAGCAAACTTAAAAAAGTATTACTGGCCCCGAGAAACAGTTTAAATCTGCTGAGGAGATTGCAGAGAACGATGTACCATTTTAACCAAATTTAGATGTAAACATTTTTGTAGCCATGTCAACAAAGTGAGAAAATGCCTGTAAAAACTAATTTTAGTATTTTTCAGACATCTATAAAAGTCTTTTTGGTGTCTGTTAAACTGCTTTTTACTGGATGGGAAGGTTCTGTTTTACAGTCATGCAAACATGCTGAATATATTCACTGTTTAGTTTGAACATATTAGTAGTATGCTAACTTTGTTACTTAGCAATAAATGCAACAGAGCCTGTATAAATCTTATATCAGTCAAAGACATTCAAAAATAAAACTGATCAGTGTAACTTTAGTTTACTGCCTGACATTATTTGGTGATAAACCAAAGTAAACTGCAAGGAACACAAAATTCTGCCTGTGTTGTATCTACAAAATAAAGATTTGATCACCAAAATCGAAATCAAATTGAAAACAGTTCATCCTGAGGGAGACATACAGTCACAGCTTCAATGGCCTGCTAAGCTATTACAGCTCAGTTTTTGTTTTGTTTTTTTATAGTTGTTTGGATATTTAAGTCTGGGGCAAAACTGTAGACCAGGTGACCAGAGCCATTTCCCCAGCTTGGGTAAAAAGACTAAAAACCATGCAGCCAGACTTGAGAATATTTGACATTGTGTGTTTATGCTGAAATAAATTATAAATAAGTACAAACTGTACTGTACACCCTCCCCCCTGTCCACAGACCTCTGGTGTGAGGCTGTGATTTGTGATTTGGGATAGGCTACCTCTCAGTCCTCATTAAAAAAAAAAGGTATTACGCTTCATCATCACGCTGCAGACAGTGTGCTGTGACTGGACACAGCCCAGACAGCACCTTTGGGATGAACTGGAATGCTGACCCTGAGCCAATTAGTCCAACATCAGTGGGCCACCTCACTAAATGTCCTCCCATCTTAAAATCCTTGCCAGGAAATGAGCTCAGCATTTACACAGTGTACGGGTGATATATATGGATATTTAGCTACATGTGTTTTTATTATTTTGGATTTCATACTTTTATTTTAATATTTCCATAAAGATTATTTAGTTGGTTAAAGAGTTCTTGTAGTTTCCTAGTAAACAACAGCTGTGTGGTGCTGAATAGACAGTTCCATAAACCAGTCTCCACTTTATAAAGATTAAAACACTGATTTCTACTCTCCAAAAGCCCTTTTTTCTTCTCATTAATAACAACCCCTCTTTGTTACCTGCTCTGGTCCCAGTTGGCAGCGAACAGGACCAATATTTTCCTGCCATATCTGTCCAGATTGGAGAGCACGCCAGGGAAACCATCCTTCAGGGCCTGCTTAATGCCCGGGTCAGTTGCTTTCAAGTTCTTGAACATGTCTAGGTTTTGCTGTCTGTACTCAAAATACTGTGCCAGCAGCCGGAACGCCTCAAAGTGATTGAATTTCCTGGCTCGGAGGAATCTGAGGATAAACGCATCGTCTGTCCTGAGGAACCCGATGTCCGGTCTGGTGATGATCATGTCCCTGACCTCCTGGATGTCCTGGTGTAAAGTCTCAGGGTTTTCTTTCAGCTCTACCTTGGCCTTCTCCAGGGTCTCTGGAGACAAACCAGCCTGTAAGTGAGTCATCTTTTGCAACAGCTGTCCCTCCACAGGGGATCACACCACACCAGCTTCCAATGAAACACCAGTACAAATGGTTACCCCCGGAGCAGCAACAGGGTAAGAAAGTATACTGAAGTGTTTTCTTCACGCTTTCCTGATCAGTAGCTGACTTCAGATGGAGGCCTGCTGCTCTGTAGACGTAATCCACCCTGAACTGGCACACACGCAGCTGCTATGATGCTCCTGTGATGCATAATCAACATATGGGCCATTCACTTTTTGCGCACAGAAAAAAATCAGTTCCACCACAAAGAATTCAACTTTATCACAATTTCCCACCATGTATATCATGAATCAGGTCCTCCAGCCTTCAGGCGGTACATCCAACCTGCTGATCCGGGCGGCCTGAGCTCGGAGTCGACAGACATCCGCTTCCCTCCATGTCAGAGCCTCTCCTCTCTTTCTCTCTCTTTCTGTGGCACAATGACGATGACAGCATCACCGACTCCCCGGCGTCGCTCGCGGCGGCCAGGCAATGCGGCACGACCCTGCAGCAACCTGCTATATCATCATCATCATCATCCCTCCGCCTTCACAACGCATCTCCATCCGCCGACCGACCAATACTGGTGCTGGTGCTACTGGTGGTGCCGCCGACGGCTTCGCCACAGTCCAATCGAAGCAGATTTGGCCGCTTTTTTCTGCGTCTACATCCCAGTTTTACTGATCTCCGCTGCTCGTCCACATAACCCAAAAACTGGGTGTGAATTTAGGTTTCTAATAATGTTCATGAAAGCCCCAAAAGAGGGAATCCAGCAGCACAGGTGTCCCGCAAGGTTTTGTTCCCCTCCTGCCTCCGTTTTTTGTTTTTTTTGTTTTTTGAAAGGGGTGGGGTAGATGTGTGCGTGTGGGGGGATTGCCGTCTCCGCTCCGCCTGCTGCTGCTGCTGCTGCCGTCTGTTCGCCGGGAAAGTGACTGACAACAAGAGTCTGTGATCCGGTCGGTGTACGGTCACCACCGGCGGGGAGGAAGGGGGAAAGGGGTGGGGGTAGAGTGTAAGATGGAAAGACAACAGATGCAACGAGGAACGAAGGGAGGGGAGAGAGGGCCAGGTGGCAAAGAGATGGAGAATAGCTGTAAAAAAGGATGCTCAGCGGAGGAGAGAGCAGGCAACTCAAATGAACGGGTGTAGGGCAATAAGATGAAGGTAAATGCTGAAGACAGGGAGGGGTTCTGGGCTTTGGAGGCCCGACGGAAAGTTGGGAACCTCTATGTCACCTTCTTCTTTCTCTGTTTCACCTTAAAGAACCGTTTGTGTGTAGGTTTTATATCTGAAATTATGCACAGGTTAACTTTAATTTGCATTTAACTTTAAATTTAATGTAATTTTTGATGAAGGAAATGATAGAAAATGTGCTGTAGCTTTGTATTTTTCCTCGCCTTGCTGGGATTTCATAAGAAATATGAACTAAGAATCATAATGAAGACTTCACTGAATTAAAATCTGTCCTGTCACAAAGCCATCCTGTCCTGGGTTTTTGTTTGTCTGTGTTTTCTGTACATTTTTATCTCCATACTGTATATCACATATGTTCTAAAGCTTTCTAAACACTTTTTATAAAAAAAAAATACTTAAAGTGTTTGATATTTCATTTACATTTCATGTGAAATCAGTGCAAGTTTTAAGGTAATTTATTAAATGTCTTAAATAAAATATGCATTCGCTCATTAAATGCTATTTGGAAGAATGTAACCTCGTCCATGGGTTATTTAAATTCCCCCAAAACATCAAAGAATTGACCTACAAACCATCCCATCTGCTCAGTTTGAATTTGTAGAGTGAACCTGTTTTTTTGCATTTTAGAGTTATGTGTTATCTACGGCAGAAAATAAGAATGACAGTGCATCAAATATAAAATCTGTTAGTGTCATGAGGATAAGGGAAGAGATCACTGCTAAAACTGGCGACATGAATGCAAACAGCAGACTTTTCCACCGAAACAACCTCAGCTTCTAAGCATGAGTTCAGTAATTCATTTCCCCTTTTGTTCAGATCATTCCTGGCTTTTTTCTGCCATCGTACATGAAATGCATTAAATTCTTCCTGCAGAAGAATTTATGGCACCATCAACTGCCTCATTAACTCAAAATATCACTCACATAACAGCTTGTTTTAGTCGGTTTTTAACATATTCTTTTGTAGGTTCATGTCTGCCTGGGGGAGGTCTCACACTAGAATAAAGCAACAAGGAGCTGGACGAAGGGAAAGAGGAAGGTGTTAGTTAGAAAGATGCAAGAATGGACAAATTATGAATTATTATGTTACTTATTTATTACTTGTGTAGTAAAACAGGTCGTATAGTACATGGCTGTTTGTTGTTTTATGACTGAAATGCTGTTGATAGTTATAATAGCAAGCTAGAGGGTTGTATGGGGGAAGGGGAGTGCAAATGAATAGATGAATGTGGAGAGTGAAGTTGGGTGGGGGATGACAGGGGTGACACCTGCTCAGTGCTGACCAGACAGCTGCACTTTAACAAGCTGAATTAATTTCTATTGTATCTGCCTGCTTGTCTCTCTGCCGGTTTAGTGTGTCACTGCACACGGTCGAGTGCGCAGCCCAGTCACCTCTGCTGCTGCCTGCAAAAGCAGCACAGTCATGACAAAAATGCAACACATGAAACAAGTAGAGAGTAGAGGGGGGGGGGGGGGATGCACTTAGAGTCTTTCTTCTACTTAATTTTTACTTGATTTTTAAAAATCAATAGTGACATTTTTTTGTTTCCTTGTTGAAGAACTACACCTGCAAAAGCAGAGCCTGTGTGGTTTTGGCAAGAGTAAACATAACTCTCTCCCACACACACAAACACATGCACATACACAAAATCCCCTAAGTTCTTGTCAGATGACTTTTGCATATGTTGAATCTGAAGTCGGCAAATCAGCAAAGCATCACATCCATATGCACCACTTTCATGCTTTGATGTAATTTTACAAGTTTAGACCATCCGTGCTTGTGTTTTTATAAGGTTGTGCATTTTAATTATGGGTTTTCAAAAGTTGTGATGACTGTAGAAAGCCAGAATATGACTTGATATGGCTTGTCAATGTCGCTGGCCTCCCTCCCCACAGGCTGCGCTTGGAGAGACCTGGATTTAAATGGTTGAAACCAAAAGAGCCACTTCATGGCTCTAGATGGAACTCAGTTTTGCTGCTTATAATAAATTCAAGAGAATTTAGCAGATGGCGTAAATGCACACATCTGTCAGAAGTGAACTGTGTAAACTTACATTGTTAAAGTTGTGGTTCTATTTTCTCACACCCTCGTTTTATCTTTGAACACTTCAGTTCAGATGCTGCCACTATGAGAGGAAATGCATGTAGAAAAAAAAACATTTAGAAATGCAAATAGGTCTTTTAAGCCTTTAAGTGAAAAATTCATCTTTCAGAGAGCACATTTCCTCCTGAATTAGCACAAATGAAATGGCCACCCACTCACAACAAAACAGGTCCAAGTATGTTATGATGCTCTGCAGGAGAGTTCTCAGCCGTGCCACCTCTTGGCTTACTTTTTCTTTTTTACACTTTTTATGCTACAATATTGCCACATCACTCATGCACCTGCTGTCTAAAGTGTGCATTGGAAGGTACATACAAAGCAATGATTGGAAGGTACCATGTTACTGGGGATGGTTACAGGGGCAAATCCTTTATGGATGGTTGGGGGAGTACTGAGCAAGTAACAGGCTCCCAGGGGAAGCGATGGGGTTGCAGTGATTGCCCTCAGCTCTAATGGGTTGGTATAAGAGCAAATTGAATGTATTGAGGACAGGCATTAGACATTACCTCTGGTTTCCAAAGGCCCAGCTGCTATTTTCAGACTTGATTTGCCTTTTAGTCTCCAAGGACCAAATAGCTAATTAACAAAATGGAAAAACAAATGTTTTCACGTTTCAGCTGACCAAGGATTCTATTGCTCTACTGACCCTGCAGGTGAATGTCCTGCCTTTTCTTTTTAAATGTCGGACAAAGACAGACAGAAGACAAATGTAAAGACATCAATTTATGTTGTACAGCATTTGTTTGCTTTGGCATCTCAATGATTCTTGGAACTGCTCTATGTCATTTTAGATTTATTTATATCTGCACATAGATGTTAAATTGGGGGATGCACCAGAGGATTGCAAAGGGTTTTGCAAAAGGGAAAGTGCTAAACGTTGTGATATGGCATTTGAAGCTTGAGATATTTCATTTCTGGAACACAAACAAACCAAACACTATCCATGTGACTGAAACCAGTACCAGATAATTACAGATGGGTACGTATCCTCTGACATTTACCTGGAAAACACTCTTGCTTTGAAGATATTTACTTACTTACTTTGTGTTTTCCTGAAATCACAGAAAACCGTCTACTGAACATGTAGTCTTTTATGGCGCTTTGGCGCCCTCTGGTGGTCAATAGGACCTAATTCAATTCTGTAAAATCCTTACTGGAACTAAAGAAAAAAGATTTAGCAAATTCTAGACATAAACAACATTTAGAGTTCTGTGAACTCTTTTCTAGTGTGGACCAGTTTCAATGACGGGGTTTATTGATAGACTATATATTTGCAGTTTACGAAAATGTATTACCAATAATAACACTAAACACCATATGAACTAGGATTTTTTTTAATTTCATAGCGAAAATGTCAGGCAGTTATCAAAGATTCTTTAGTTCTAGAAGCATAATCAAAATGTTGATTTTCTGATGCATTAAAGAAAAAGAAAAAAGAAAAGAAAAAGACTGACTGGAGCAACAGCAGATGGCAGCAAGCGTACATTTAATGAACTTGCTGGTACAACGTGAGTGCCACAAGTGTTGTGATTTTAAACACCTGAGTAATTTCTTTTTCACATATTTTCAATCAAAAACAATCTTTTACACATTTAAATTTAAATAAGAATGTATAAATACATTTTAAAATATTTTAGTGGTACAGATGGATGCTGTGCAAAAGTCCAGAAGTCATTTGCTTTGACAGCATGCAGACAAATGAGAAACATTGAAATGTAATTAGGACAAGGAAGAAAATTAGTGATTGATGCTCGTTTTGAGTTTGACTTTTGCTGCATTTTGTTAAGATTTTGTTAATGCTGTTTATTCAAGGTAATTCAAGGATAACACGTTTCATAATGAGTCATTTAGTACTATTCAAGCACTGTTTTATCCCATATATCAAATCTTAAAATGACAATGGATTACAGCTAAGGTGTTATTATTTGTATTAATATTAATAAAAGTTCCAGAATGACCCCAGGAAAACAAAGTCTGGACAGTTAAGATGGGAAAAGGGAAAATCTGGTGGTTTCCTTTGCCCCTCCCCTGAGCCCCAGATTCAGTTGCTCCTCTGCTGGGTGTGGGACCACAAGGTCAAGACAGTGTTGATCAGGTGGAATAAACTGGATTGTAACCCCCACGGTGATCAAAGACACTTGTCAACATGCCACACCCCTTTATCCCTCT
The DNA here is from genome assembly GCF_057382185.1 of Mchenga conophoros. Lineage (NCBI taxonomy): Eukaryota > Metazoa > Chordata > Actinopteri > Cichliformes > Cichlidae > Mchenga > Mchenga conophoros. The sequence continues at coordinate 22,335,560 of NC_140540.1, forward strand.
CCTCCTGTCCAAACCTCTCTGTAGGCAAACCCACTGACCCTGCAAACAGAGCAGACAGAGCTGGATGAGGGCGGGAAGATCCTCGGGGAGTCCTGGAAAGAGGGAAGAATAGATGGAATGAGATGGGATGGACTGGATTGTGGAAGGAGATGAGATTAGGCATTTACTAGTCAGTTTAACCTCTCCCCCTTAGCAAATTATAGGTGCAATACAGCAGGTCTGGTTAAAAAGCAGCAGACATGCTCAACTTGCAGCAATAGGTTCCCACTAAAATATTACAAGGCCTTAATGTGCGGTTTAATAACGTATTACTGAGCTAAATAAAAGGGTAGAATGAGAGGATAACAAAAAGGATTGCTGCAATAACCCAAGTGTGCAAGTGCTGAAATATTTGAATGAAATATTTAATCACAAAAGGTGACCAAAGAGAAAAAAAAGGTTTCCAATAACTGCTTTCTCCACTTCAGTAAGAAACAGCTAGAAAAGCCAGACACACTCGTGTGCTCAATGTTAGATTGCAGATATTAGAATAGACTGAACTACGCAATCAGATCTGTTCTTATATCTGCAGCAGTTCAGCAAAGGAAAAATGACACTTCCTCTGAAGACAGCTGTGGATTCCTGAGCTCAACTGTCTAACACATTACTCATGCGATGAGCAGATGATATCAGCTGCATTCAATCACCTGCTGTGGAGAAGGGAAAGGGTGATAGGTGCAGTTTATAGGAAAGAAACCAGCACACACACACACACACACACACACACACACACACACACACACACACACACACACACACACACACACACACACACACACACACACACACATCTGCTGCAGATAACACTTTTGTAGAAATACAGCACCAAACATCACATCTGTTCCCTGTTCGGAGGGACACATATGACAACTTACTTTTTCATTCTCAGGTTTTTAAGCTAGATAAACACTGACAGTGTGGAGAACAGAAACTACACACTTCACTTTAGTGCATATTAACCATGTAAGTTCAATCATAAAGCAGCAGCCTATATATCATGTTTATATTGTATCTGTAACAACCCACTTTATTTGCTTGGCAATATCATTTTTCTAAAGGATTTTATTAAAATTGTTTACCTTGCTTAGTTTCTAATGCATTTTAAATGTACCTGCATTTCTATTTGAATAAAAGTCTTTGTTTAAAAGAGAGAGCGAGAAAGAAGACATGGAAGTTGTTTGCTTCAGCATTATTTGTATTTTAATAATGTGGTCATGATTACACCAGCAGTGTTAAATAGCTGGCTTGATACTTGAAGCCTGACTGTCTAGTAGTTTGCAGGTGCAGGTGAGACAACATTTGGGTTAAAATAGGGGTTAAATGGGAAGTAAACCTTCTAGTTTGTTAGATCTAATTTTCCACAGAAACTGAGGTCTGAATTGTTAAAAGACTTAGATGTCTTTTTATGTTCACTTCAGAGGGTTAATCGTTTATTCATAATCTTTTACATTTATGGTTACCTTTCATTAACTTGATATATTTTGATTTTATATGTTCATAGATAGTTTTATAGGCATAAGCTACAACCATCAATTTAGATAATGTGTTTGGTTTTTACACATATACAAAAAGTTGGAACGGGTCAGTAGAACTATAAAAAATGGAAAATATGAACATTAAAGAGGCAAATGTTATTACTTGACCATGTTATACATCGGTCCACTTTCATTCAGTATGGCAGGTTAAATCACCCGCTGTCTGTTAACAAGTTTAATCCTGGTTTAATGCTATACTCTGGTATAGTCAGAGTTACTTCCTCCCTAGTTCGGGAACACATGAGCATATCTGTTGACTTAGCTTCTGTTCAGAAGCCCTCCATTTTGCACTGGAGGGCTTCTGTGTGAACTTCCCTTTCTATCCACTGGTTATTGTTTATGATTAGAGGCATATTAAACAAAAGCTAAAAAAATCAGGTATCATCAGGTAATAAGAGGTGGTTATCAGACCTGAAGATTGGGTTATATGACTTAAAGCTCCAGAGTATGATAGAGTGCAGATAAAGAATAAAAGAATAGAAGAAAAATAAAATTGTATAGTCAATGTAAGTTGAGGCAGAATTAAGTGTCACCATTGCTTCTTGATTTGTCTAAAAAAAAGTGGGAAATAAATATTAAAGTGTTTTTTTTTTCCTGCTGCTTCATTCTGACAGACGTTTATTGGTCACTTTTAAACGTCTACAACTTCTTACAGCCTGTAACACATGCAGTGACAAATTTCATAACACTGTTATAATGACACTCTTTTATTTCCAGTGGCCACGATCCTTTGTTGCCATTCATAAATTCATCACCAGCACAATAGTGAGACCTTTGTTTTCTTGTACAATAGCTCTACTCTAGTGGGAAATGTACAACTCTGGTTACTAGGTGAAATTTTAATTGGAAGTGTAGTCTCAGCCATGCAGTTGTCAATAGCTGGCCTCCTTCCAGCTCATTCATACTGAAAATGCGCACACTGTGTACACGCACATCCACACACACAGCCAGGTTTTACCCTTACAATACAGCGGCGCCAAAGTTTGAGAAAGGCTTCTTTGTTAACTGGCGTAGCTCCTGTTATACAGTGAAAGTCTTATAGTCTCTGCTTCTTTTTAGTAATAAAGTAAAACTTTTTGTTTTACATCAAACTATCTCACATGAATACACTGACATTTAGGGGAAAATCTAATTTGCCATCGCCCAAATCAACACAGGGATATCATCAGAGTTGAATTGTTACTGAATCTCAGTAGGGACACAGTGGTCAAACATTTAATAAAGGTTTGCAACACATAAAGCAACCCAATGGAAAATGTTATTCATGTTGCTGAATATATGTAGAAAAAGGATATATGGAAATCTGAGATAAATGGATGAGCCTTTTCCAGTTGCCATTAAAGGATTATCATTAAACTAATTTTGCATGTTTCTTTGATGTATCACTAAACTAATGCGTTTGTTTGTAACGCTGTTTACTTCCTAGACTCTGCCTGCTTTATACTCACAGAGTGTGCATTGAAATGCTAAATAAAAAATACTGGGTCTAGAGGCCTTTCTGCATTTGGATTCATTTGATATTTTTGGTGATGCAAAATATCCTTTTATTTTATTTTTTTATTTGTTTAAAGTTGTCTCAAACTGGGAGAGAAACAATCAAAAATTTGCTGAAACCAGATACAGATTACCTACAAATGATAATCCTTTATAAACTGGACAAAACCACAACTTGAATTTTCGTGCAAATCTGTTAAGAATGTTTTGATTTAATCAGGTAACAAACACACAGACAACCAAACCAAACCAATAACTCAACAGCTTAAGCGGACGGGCACTACCTATGTATCACAGGCAAGTACAGGGAGTGCAGAATTATTAGGCAAATGAGTATTTTGTCCACATCATCCTCTTCATGCATGTTGTCTTACTCCAAGCTGTATAGGCTCGAAAGCCTACTACCAATTAAGCATATTAGGTGATGTGCAACTCTGTAATGAGAAGGGGTGTGGTCTAATGACATCAACACCCTATATCAGGTGTGCATAATTATTAGGCAACTTCCTTTCCTTTGGCAAAATGGGTCAAAAGAAGGACTTGACAGGCTCAGAAAAGTCAAAAACAGTGAGATATCTTGCAGAGGGATGCAGCAGTCTCAAAATTGCAAAGCTTCTGAAGCGTGATCATCGAACAATCAAGCGTTTCATTCAAAATAGTCAACAGGGTCGCAAGAAGCGTGTGGAAAAACCAAGGCGCAAAATAACTGCCCATGAACTGAGAAAAGTCAAGCGTGCAGCTGCCAAGATGCCACTTGCCACCAGTTTGGCCATATTTCAGAGCTGCAACATCACTGGAGTGCCCAAGAGCACAAGGTGTGCAATACTCAGAGACATGGCCAAGGTAAGAAAGGCTGAAAGACGACCACCACTGAACAAGACACACAAGCTGAAACGTCAAGACTGGGCCAAGAAATATCTCAAGACTGATTTTTCTAAGGTTTTATGGACTGATGAAATGAGAGGGAGTCTTGATGGGCCAGATGGATGGGCCCGTGGCTGGATTGGTAAAGGGCAGAGAGCTCCAGTCCGACTCAGACGCCAGCAAGGTGGAGGTGGAGTACTGGTTTGGGCTGGTATCATCAAAGATGAGCTTGTGGGGCTTTTTCGGGTTGAGGATGGAGTCAAGCTCAACTCCCAGTCCTACTGCCAGTTTCTGGAAGACACCTTCTTCAAGCAGTGGTACAGGAAGAAGTCTGCATCCTTCAAGAAAAACATGATTTTCATGCAGGACAATGCTCCATCACACGCGTCCAAGTACTCCACAGCGTGGCTGGCAAGAAAGGGTATAAAAGAAGAAAAACTAATGACATGGCCTCCTTGTTCACCTGATCTGAACCCCATTGAGAACCTGTGGTCCATCATCAAATGTGAGATTTACAAGGAGGGAAAACAGTACACCTCTCTGAACAGTGTCTGGGAGGCTGTGGTTGCTGCTGCACGCAATGTTGATGGTGAACAGATCAAAACACTGACAGAATCCATGGATGGCAGGCTTTTGAGTGTCCTTGCAAAGAAAGGTGGCTATATTGGTCGCTGATTTGTTTTTGTTTTGTTTTTGAATGTCAGAAATGTATATTTGTGAATGTGGAGATGTTATATTGGTTTCACTGGTAAAAATAAATACTTGAAATGGGTATATATTTGTTTTTTGTTAAGTTGCCTAATAATTATGCACAGTAATCATCACCTGCACACACAGATATCCCCCTAAAATAGCTAAAACTAAAAACTACTTCCAAAAACATTCAGCTTTGATATTAATGAGTTTTTTGGGTTCATTGAGAACATGGTTGTTGTTCAATAATAAAATTATTCCTCAAAAATACAACTTGCCTAATAATTCTGCACTCCCTGTATAATCAAAGTCAGAAAGAAATGTATTCATTAAAAAAATTCAGTGTTCAGAAGTCATATTTGTATTTCCAGTTTAGTCCTTTTCTTCTCCGGGTCTTTTTTCATGCTCTCTCTAAATTAGCCTTTATTTGGGTGGATGCTGGCCCAACTTGGCTCGGCTGCCATCAGAGTGAAGTAATGTGTTCTGTGGAGCCCGATTGGCTGCTGGGGGAACACCCTATGGTGGTCCCATACAAAGGATCTGACTACAAGAAGTGTAGCACAAACTCCAATCTGAGACTGGACCCCCACTAGCGTACACGCATGTGCACCACACATGCACGTATATACATACACTACCCTTGGATTGCTTGTTGCTCTCCCCATCACTGATGAAGGAGCCCATTCATGCCCGCTGACAAATTACTACTGAAGCATGAGACTAAGACCCCCCATTTCTTTGTCTCTGTCTCTCTCTGGCCATTATCGACTGTGTGAGATTTGAGTGTGAGAGAATATCACACTGGGGACCAGAACTATGAAAGAAGCATTGTGTTTAGCACACTTTCAACTGTGGCTTTTTTGGTGGAAAATGTATACTTAAAGTAGCATTTAATCTGAAGTTTTACAGTAAATATAAAACTTTTTTATGCAGTTGAGCACACATAAAATGATGTCTTCCTATTTTACCTTTTGATGTTTCAAAAGAACAAAAAAAGTTTTCATAGTTCACAGAATCAAATAAGGAGAGAGGTTTCATTACTTATCCAAACCTTTAAAGAGAACAGATTGAGACTTTTCTTAGTCTTACTGTTAATAAGATCAGTGCTACATCAGCATCAATCAATCAAAATACACTCACAATCATGAGGCCAATGTAGGCAGAGTATTTAGTTTTAAGTACAAGAATAGAGCATTTATAATAATAAAGTAATGCAAAAATTATTGTTTCAGCAGCTTCACTTGATATAGAAGAAGAATTGATGGAGTGACTGATAATACGGCATAACAGTTGTTGACAGACTTACTAAGTAGAACTGCATCTCAACAGGACTAATCACTTTTAGTCCAGACAGCTGGTTTACCAAAAAGGATTAAAGACCAGAAAGGAGGAGGTAGCCTGAGGTCTCCGTCCACCCCTGACCTTGGACTTGAGCTAAAAGGATGCTCAAATCTCAAAGCACTAAGGCAGCAAGGTCAAAACCAGGGCTCCATAGACAACTAAGAGACCAAGTGGTTTGCCCGATAAATATTGGACATTGTTATTTCATTAGGCTGCATAGTATGTAAGTATCATAATTACCATATTTAGGGTAAAACTAAAAGAAAAATATTGCTGGAAAAAATCATGTTAAATTACACAACACTATAAAAAATATTAATTTCTTCTATCTTGAGTGCACACTGTTAGGCTTGAAGTCCACTGAAGGCATGTAAAAAAGGGCTAATAGGTATCTTAATTATGTTTTCTTTACTATCCAATACCCCAAAATGATAGGTTTGGCACAGGCAGGTTACACATATTCATACATCTGTCCTTAGATCACTAGAGTTTGTGTTGTTCTTAACATTACTAGAAGACACTAAGAACAAACAATGTGGCTTCAACTGATTAGCAAAACTTCAATTAAATAGCTAACTAGAAAATGTTGCTTAGATCTATTGTGCTGATTTACTCTCCTCCAGCAAAATCACCAACCACCAGAGTAATCTGCAGCAAGTATAATGCAACAGAACTAAATCTGCAACCATTAAAATCAAATGGGGGATCTCTGGTTGTAAAGAGAAAGACAGCATTTAAAACCCAAACATGTTAAAAGGGATTAAGTGATTTGGAAACCTGAAGGGTAATGGTGATCTGAACCATACACACATAAACCCAGAGAGATTCCAGCTCCCCAGGAGAGGGCAGTTGGATGGCTGTACTGTCCTGACAGTAATCCTCAGATTAACTGATTGTGGGCCTCCACCAGCCAGCCAACTGGAACTAAAGCAGAAATGTATGCAAACCTGAACATGTGGGTCAGTCAGCCAAAGGGACAGCTAGCCAAACAGACAGTCATTTAAGAAGACAGACAGTCCACCAACCAGCCAACCAGCTTAGTTGCACCACTGTGTGTTTTCAGCTATTGAATCCCTCTTTCACTCTGTAGCCTCATTAGTTTTGCTTTCACAATCTCTATTTGGAAGATGCATGCTTATAAAGACAAATTGGTTTTTTTTGTTTGATAATTGTGATTTTGCCACACAAAACCTTCATCTTACATATATGTTTGTGTTATTTCATAGCCAGATAGTAAAACACATGCAATGCTTAGTGTGTAACTTTGAAAAATAATATCTTTAAATATATACCTATGTATTTGATTTTATTTAAAGTGAAATGAATCAAATCAGTATTTTGTTTATAATCAGAAATTAGAAATAACCTACAAAGGAGAACAAAGGTTTTCAGCAGCCCTCATTCCTTTGCTCCAGTGGCTAATGCAAGTTAGTGTGGCAACAACAATTCTACTAATTAAAGCATTAATATGGCTACATGATTATCTTAAACAGCTGATCTTTACTTACAGATGCAGAGCAAAATGTGAAATCAGGCCTGATTTTAGACATCTAACAAAACAAAAAAAAAAACCCAGTGAAAAAAAGTTTACTTCGACATCATTCAGCCTACTGTGAAATACCAACTCATTTTTTTGGTTTTAATGATATTATTGTTATTATTATTTTAGGACTCATTCCTGCTGTGCAGTATTTTTGTTTGGGAAAAATAAAAGCTGTTCCAATGACAGAAGTTGCCATTAAAAAAAGAAAACACAGCTTTCATATTGCAGTGTGTAGTACTCCCTTCACAAACTAGTAATTTGGCTCTTATGGGAACTATAATCAAAACTATGAGACTCAGACTACAGTCTGATGTACTTGGCTCCATGCTTTCTTGGTGTCTCCTATTTCTCTTCTTCCTCTTAGGGATCATTTTGATACCCAGTGGAGGGAATCTTATTTATTTATTGTTTGGCAATTTACACATTATGTAATTTGGTAAGTACAACACATAAATAATGCAATTTAGAAGAATATATTTTGTGACCTCGCACCAATTCATTGAAATTCATTCCACTGACTGAACCCTTCAGAGATCATCTCCTATTTTAACTCGCCTTTAGTAGCCTTAAGTTCAGACAGTGTTGCATACTCCACTGCAGACTTCATCAGCCTGGCAATTCAGTAGTTAAATAACTGCCAACAAAAGTGACTGAAAGAGTGAATTCACAGGACTGGGAGCTGTACTCATGTTGCCGTGGCAATGGAGTCCTCTCCATCGCCATGCTCTCCACCAACTCTGTCTCCACGGTTACGTCCTGTCAGGCACTGAGTGGGGGGAGGCAGGGGTTGGTCAGGAATAATAATGGCAAAGAGGCACATGAGGGGGAAAGGTTTAACAATAACACAGAGTACACATTCACTGCCCAAGAATATTTTCTAAACTCCGGACAGAATATAAGAGAAATTATGAGGAGCTTAAAAAAAGTTACTCAGGAGTTCAAAAATGTTACTGTGAAATAAGGTAACACAGAGTCATTGTTTTTATTGTATACAGACTGATTGTAGTCTACTCTCAAAGGCTCAATCTGAGCCAGGAAAAACCCAGATTGAAAAAAAAAGTGCTGTGAATCTTTAGCAGAGGTGTAATCAACATTGGAGGAGGGAGGAAAAGGGACAAAAGAGTTGGGAGGGTGGTGAGAAGAAGAGAGGGGCAAATGCTTGAAGTGGAGGCTGAGAAACAAGAGGAGTTTCTGGAAAGTTTGAACAAGAGAAGAATAAAATCATGGGCTAATGGTGGGAGGGAGTATGAAGGTCATCCGGGCTTAGCCGTCGTTCCTGCGCCCCTCCTGCAGAGATGAACTAGCCAGCACAAGTTTAAGTGTCACTTCCAAGTTAGCCACTCTTAAAAGTTGCAGCTCAGCTTCTTTTTTATTTCATTAACTGCAACAGCTAGTACTCTATTAACCTGCCTGTGAAAACAAGGACAATAGAGTCAATGGAACTTTTGAATAAAGGGTTTTATTTAATAGAAAAATAATCATTAAAAGGAAATCAAGATTTTCTCTTACATGTAACAAGACAAGTCATCTGGTGCTATTCCATTCTGAAGCAGCAGCTCAACATGCCATCATTCATGCACATTTTACCCAGGGTAGATACATTTCTCTTACAGTACATTTTTACTGTACATGTTTTATAATTCGGTGTTCTTTTAAGGGTATTAAATTTAAAGCATGCATTTCAATAGAAGAATAAACTCCTGGTTTATGCAACATTAAGGAATGGATAATGTGACAGGTTTAGTCTTGTATAGTCAGAATTTGTCAGACAATCAAAAAGTTTAACAAAATCAATTTAAAAAACCCCAAAAAAACCCATAATTTTCAAACTTTTAAATCTTATGTTAATCTTGTGATTTTATTAATGAAAGTTGTGACTAAACTGAATGTCTTTAATGTTCCTGTATGGAGCAATTTGTATAGTTTATGCAATTAAAGTTTTTTTTGGTGACCTGGTACACTAACATATACATCAAAACCAGATTTGACTAATCAGTTGTAGCTAATAGAAGAATATAAACGTAAGCCAACAAAAGCTGGATTTACATCTCCATAAGACTACAGCTGAATCTTTTTCCTCATTTACAGCAGAGCTGTCCTTCTTTAGATCTAAAGGATTTCATTTAAATTTTCCTCTGAAATATTTCAAGTATGCATGATTAATCAACACAATAAACTCAAGTGATGGGTGACATTTGGCAGCATTTAATCCAAAGTTTGGCTGTAATCGATTAGTGCAAGGACTACATGGAATAAACTTGCATGATGGAGCTAGGAGCTACAATTAACGTCCTCCACCCTCTCAGAATAAACACACAGACGAGTTTGAGGGGTTTTTTTGTTCTTAGAGACTACAGACATGAGACACCAGCAATTCAGTATCATCATTATGTATGAATGACTGTATTTTCTGTATTGTCAGTCATTTATCTACTATCACCTTTTGGTCCTGACCCCATCTGCATATGTTTGCAGATTTATACAATTAAATAGGTGAAAAAAATATCCCTAAAAAAAAGTTTTCCCTGCATTTCTTTAGGGAAATATATAAATATATGTTAAGCAGCATAGGCATTATATGGTGCTTCCCTTTTTCTGACTTCATTCATCTAGTTTGCAAAATGTAATACTTCAGAATATTATTATCAAAATTCAATATTGATAAATCATTTAAAATATGCTATACTATGACTTTAATCAGTGCACTGAATTTCCCCCTTTTTTTTTTTTTTTAAATATAATATGTCTGAAATCATAAAAACACTGAAGTCTTATTGGCTCCTGAGAAAAATCACTCAAAGACCCTTCATGTGGATGTCCGTTCATCTCCCGTTACACATCTGGAGTAGGACAGCTGGTCCAGAAAGAGCACAGAACACACCTGGCTGACCTTACATATTCCATCACAGATGATGCTGTCGTTGTAGCTGACCATGAAGTGGTTAAAATACTTATCAAAGCTTTTTGTCTGCGGCAGCATAAAACTCAGGCCCAGCTGGAGTAAACTTTGCGGCTGCAGGTCAGTCAGTCCAAAAGCCTCAGTCATGATATATTCAAGCGTCCAGTCTGATCTTTGTTTCTCATTGGCTTCCGTCAGATTCAAATAGTACTGCCAGATATCCTTCAGAGAGAAAGAGAAAGGAACCAAAAAAGGGAGCGAAAGAGAAGAAAGAAAAAAGTCTTTGAGTCTTTTTGAATGCCACAAACAGTTTTTTGTGTGCTGATTGACACCGTGATAAATCATTAAGAAGGACTTCGGCTTCTGTTTTTGAGCAATGAGATAAAAGTTAGAGTAGGTGTTGGAGCGCGGGACTTTTGTAGTTTGACCTAAATTTGTCATCTGCTTTCCAGCTTGAACAGTTTTCAGCTTTCTTTTGCATTCCTACACTCTTTCCTTTTAAGTTTTTATGCTTTAATTGTGAAACTCCCCGGGATTTCACTGGTCCCCAAAATAGCAAGTCCTTTTCCCAACTGTACCACTGATCTGTCCAACCTGTCACAGCCAATCTGTTAGTTTAAGAGATGTATTGCTCATGTAACAAATGATTTTACGATTGTTACCGCTGCCTTTAGGTGTTCAGTTGATGGTTTCCAGAATATCAGATGGACATTTTTGTTTTTTGCCTTTAATGGTTTACACCAGGGGTGTCGAACTCCAGGCCTCGAGGGCCGGTGTCCCGCAGGTTTTAGATATCACCATGTTTCAACACACCTGAATCAAATTATTAGTTCATTAACAGGCTTCTGGAGAACTTCAAGACATGTTGAGGTGATAATTTAGCCATTTAAATCAGCTGTGTTGGATCAAGGACACATCTAAAACATGCAGGACACCGGCCCTCGAGGCCTGGAGTTCGACACCTGTGGTTTACACTATGACTTTTTTTAATTATATGATATTGCTACAATATGCAGTGACAGAATACTTTGTTTTTTCTGACTGCTGACGGCCTTTTCCTGTTCTTTGTTTTAAAACCTCCAAACGTCTTTGCACATTTATTTAATGACTAGAACGCCAATAAAAAAAATCTAAGGTCCAAGATGAACCTTGGTTGGTCTGCAAATAATGTATATTTATTGAATATATATCAGCAGCATTTCTGGCAGTTAAACTGATGGTGGCCCAACCCTTCTATAAGTTTTACCACATCCATCATTACTAAACATCACTAAACCACACTTTCATGGGTGACTAACTGCCATGATTTTGTAATAATGTGCACAACAATCTTTTATCACATAAAGATGTTTGCATACGTCTTTGCTCGTTTTATATTTAAACCATTTTAAAAACCAAGGCATTTGCTTAATCTGAACAATAATAAGATATTGAGTTATGAGCAGATAGTAGGACCAGAGCTCCTTACCAGCATAGTGTAATCCTTGTTGTTGTACAAGTACATGCGGAAAGATGGGTTATTGGAGTAGAGCTCCGCAAGATTTTTGATCGGTGTAACAGCCGGTGACACAAATAGAGAATTCACAGGTTGACCTACAGAAAAAGAGAAAAGAGAAAAACAAAATAAGAAAATTTCGGTGATTCCTTTCCTTAATTAAGGAAGTTAGCAGATTGTCTGTCTTTTCACGTTTTATCTAGAGAGGAAGTTTGCTTGCTCACAACTGGTTTGCGATACATTTTTAAAAATGACAAGTGCTTAAAAACAAAAAGGTGATACCGCACTTGGAAGAAACATATTAAACTCCATTATTAAAGAAACTGATTGATATTTTCTCACACCTTGTTTGTCCAGCAGCACCATGATGCTGTCTCTGTGAGTGTGTCCATAGAAATGTCCTGCAATCACATGACTGTACTTCCTAAAGATGGTGACCAGCCTCTCGTTATAGTTCTCTCTTATAGCTGTGATGTTTCTGGCAAAGGGCAGGAACCCGACTGGCACATGGCCTATGATGTACACCTACAGAGAAAAGTAAGGCATATTTAACCACAGATATATTTAACCATCCGGCATCTTTCATATAGATCAATATGATGATCACTATGGTGATTAATATGACAAAAAAATGTTTGCAGTAGAAACTTGTAAACCTTTTCGCGATTCTCAGCAGCTTTCTCCAAAGTTTTTTCCAGCCACTCAAACTGCCCCGCAGGGTCTGTCATGTTCTGTGTGACATTATTGGGACTATAGTAAAGGATCGTATTGAGACTAACAACCCGCAAACCAGGCTTAGCAAGCTGTGAATAGAAACCACCTGCAAAAACAGAACAAGGAACAAAATGAAGGCTACACCTAACGTCATGCCACACACTGAGCTTTTGAAAAACATGCTTTATGCATGGCTTTATTCCAGTTTTACAGAATCAACTGCACATGCTCACTGCACAGATTGTTTCACAAATCAAACAAAGGTTTGCTTGAGAGAAGTCCACTACATTCACATTTTCTGAGCAATTACCCAAAAAAGCTTGACTGATTCATCATCAAACCTTTACATACACCGTGTTGCACTTTACATTAACTTCCTGAATTGCAACACTTGCTGGATCAAAGGGTATTCATCAGCACATGCCAAAGGTCAGTGGTTTTCTAACTTCCTCATTTCTTCATGTGGGAACTTTACAGTTCTCAGAAGTTTGGGCTGATATATACCCTGTACCTACCCATTTAGAAGTCAGGCTACATTAAATGTACAGCAGTAAGAGTTGAAGCTTTAAAATGCAGAGAAAAGTTTTGAATTTGTTGGTCTGACATGTGGTGACTGATGTACCTTGTGAGAGTGTTAGCAGAGCGTCATCATGCAGCCAGAGTTTCCAGAACTGGGCAGCAGCTTTGTAGATGGCATTAGTGGAGGTTGGCATCTGGTCCTAAGAACAATGATGAGCAATGATACATTGTTATTCCAAAAGTAGGTTATTAAAAATGTGAAATGCAACCTGACATCTCACATATAAGTCAGCTGGTATCACCCACTGTTATTACTGGGGCTATATGCATGTAATTCTTGTACCACAGTGTTTCTGTTAAATTAAATGGAGCCTTATTGTAAAATAAACCCTTGAAAACTGAAAATACTGATGGATGTTACCCAACCACATAAATGAGTTAAAGCATGCTCATAGTCTGTATAAGAAAACGTCCCTCATTTACTTCTGCAAAAAAAATGGGAGCATAAACTAAAATGCTTCATACAGCAACTCATTTTTAAGTTACACTTTCATTTTATCCCCAGAACCTGATGCATCAGACGAACATTAGTGGAGCAAAAATCATCACTGCTCTCCGTGTAAAGCTTGAGATACTGCTTGCTGTCTACTTGTATAAAGTCACCTGAGGCCAGTAGTCATGATTTCCAACTGCAGGGTAGACTGTCAGGTTGGGGAAGTGCTGTCTGATGGTCTGGGTCATGTTACTGATGACCTGGATGACTATGTCTGTAGAGAGCTCATCTGGAGGGACGTGAGGTGGGCTGTCACTGAAAGGGGAAAATAAAATCCAGTTATTTCACTTTATTTGCAGTGAAATGCAGACAAAGTAAAATAAGACATCTAGACACATGGTGATCCCAACATTTGGTTGCTTAAATTATCTGAATGAATGGTGATCAACCTTCGCTTTTTAACTTTTTTTAAAATGCTACTTAAAAAAAATACAGAGCAACTGAATGATCAGTCATGATAGCAGAATATTTAAAATGAGATCAGGTCATTGATTTCCTACTGATTTAGTCTTAATCTACTGTCTACTGACGTTATCTATTTCTAATCGTACAGTTTTCCTGACAGCAGTGACAAAACTATGATATTAGAACTCCTCAAAAAGGAAAAATTAAGGTGGAGAAAACAATTCAGTATTTGTCTGTTATTAAAAAACAACATGGCTTGTGTTGTTTTGGCTTATTACAATAAAATGCTTCAGTAATGAAGATTAAAATGTGAGAACAGTAACTGCAGTGAGTTAAAGTCACTGGGAGCAGCTCAGTCATCATTTCTTCAGCAGAAATCTGGAAAACCCACCAACTTCCTAACAGGACTAAATTCCCTCTACATAACATTGGAATATGTTCCAAGCATGCTTGGCTTGTCCAATATTGCAAACATGTTGTAAATTCCTCTGTACAATGGATTCCCCATTAAGTGAAATGGCAAACTTGTGCTGCAAAGCCCAATAACAACAGCATAAAGCACAAATCTGCTTGCACAGTAACTTAATCCTCCACCCCAGGGAGTCTTTTTAAGTTTTAAGTGCCAAGCCGTTCTCTTAAGCACGTTTAATAAGCCTATGAATTCCTGGCTTAGCTGATTAGCTGCAGATTATTAAAAAGGTGCATGAGTGCAATTCTGCTACGCTTACTTATCCTGTGTCACTATCGCAGTGTAGTGAACATTGGTTCACTCTAATTATTTTAACCTCTTATAAAGCATGCAGAGCTCCCTTTAATGCTACTTTTCACAGTGAGTAGATAACTTCTGCTCATCTCTCAGACCTGGAGCTTCAGTGCTTGACTGGGATTGCATGATTTTATTCAGTACTATTTCAGTAGGCACTCTGAAATAATTGCACTTATTTATTTATTCATGAGAAAATAAAATTGTAAGATTCAGCATTTTAGCTCAAGTGACAATCAAACTTCATTAAACATCTATTAAAAAGTAATTGCCATGTTTCTGTTTTCACACCCGGAAACGCTGCAATATACCTTTTTTTTTTTTTTTTTTTTTTTTGCTCCAATATACCTGAATTAAAACAATTCTGCAAAGCGGGGAGGGCCAAAATTCCTCCTCTGTGATGTGAAAGGCTTATTGCCACTTATGACAAACATCTGACTGCAGTTCTTGCAGTAAAGGCATAACCAGTTATTAGGTCATCTTTGTTTCCCTTAATTAATGAAATCATCATTTAAAAAACTGCATTTTGTGTTTACTCAGGTTATTTGTGTCTAATGTGACAAATGCGCCAAAAATAAAATCAGGAAGAGGGCAAACACTTTTCACAGCACTCTATTCTGATCACGTGATGGATGAGGCCCATGTGGTGCTCACAAAAAAACCCACAAAAGGAAAACAAATTGTGGGTTTTTCTAATGAGATGTGAGCCAGATAACATCTCAGGAAGTGATACTTTTCCTGTTGAGTCGCATGAAGGCATCTATGGTTGGTGTATTTCTTACAGAAAAACTTTTGACAATGGAAATTCTGAACTAATCACAAACATAATAATGTCACCTCTTTAACTCTCCAAACCACTACTAGGTACTGGTGACAAGTCAAAGAAGATTAAAAAAATAAACTTAAACATTAAAATCTCTATTAATTCTGATGGTGTACAACTTAGCATGATGTGACTTTAGAGAAAAAAAAGGACAAACAGATCTCGGCAGAATGTTTATCAAACTTAGCCTCGAACACCTGTAGCAAGGTAGTTCTTGCTACAGGTTCATGTAACTGATATGAACAACCGATATGATTTTAATGATATCAATACTATTATCAATCCTATTTAATAGTTCTGATTCGTTTTAACTAATTTCTATATATATTTGGGACAGGAAAATCCCTGAGCATGGCTGAGTTGTGCAAAAGGGTTTACTGTCACAAATTTGTCACTGTTTTGCAATGTGTCATAAAAACATCTCAGGTTTGAGGAACAGGACTGATAATCGACTGTGTTGACTGGAACTAGTGGTTAAACTGGAAATGGTTCCTGTAGCCTCGAGCTCCTAACTATATAAGAGGTGAAGACTAACTTACTGTTAAGAACATGTAGTTCTAACATGACACCACCACCACTTTTTGTTGGGGTTTCCAAAGCTGTGGCTTTAAAAGAGATTGTTCACAAGCGGAGTGTTTTAAATGTATAATTACATGAAACTCAGTATCTGCGAGCACGCTGCAAACTGAATATATCAAGGTTGATACACTGGGTGATTTTGATGAATAAACAGACTGCAGTAACGCTCTAAAATTCACATTTTACAATTATAGAAAGATTTCTATATAAATATGATCAAATATATTTTTCCCTGAGTCTGAGTTTCCATAAAGAGAGTACTGTTGTCTTCATACTCTTAGATACTCTGAACTAAACTTACGGTAATGTTAAGTAGTAAAATGTTATAATCAGTCTTAATTTTATGTGTCAAGAACAGCTGAAGCTAAAAATGTCTTTAGTTTTGCAACTATTTGAAAATGAATCAAGATATGGGATGAACTGAAATCTTGAATTGGTAATGGCACTATATACACGAGCTGTTACAACATCTGAGAAAGAAAATATGGGCCATATAAAATTGTGATCTACCTCGAACGTCTCTGTTTTTACTATTACTAATATAACAGTAAAAAAATTCTTCTAACAAACATCCTCAATCTTTTAGCCCAAAAAGTACAGATCACATACTTTCACACAGAAGTACATGACTGTTGCTGCACTGTAGGATGGGGATGTGAAACCAATCCAAAAACACTTCTATGGTTTCTATAATCTGTAAATCACAAGTCTGAAAAAAAAGAATCTGTGTTAACCCACAATTTGCATGAAGGCAACACAGCAAAGCCTTTTAAAGCTAAAATAAAGACTCTCTCTCCCTCATCAGAGTACCAACCCAGTCCAAATGATGAAGTCCTCTGGCTGTGTGAGCGATGCCATGTTAGTGAAGGCGGACTCAATGAGGCGGAAAGGTGAGTCGCACAGGAAGTCTCCATACAGGCCGGGATTGGTGGCAGGAACTCCTTTGGAGGAATAACAAACCTTCTTGGGGTCTGGGGTCAGGTGGTAGGAGGGGTCCAGGTGGAGGTCTGTGATGTGCCAAAACCTCCCTGGACAGATGAAGTGATTGTGAATGACAAAAACAGAAATTAGAATGGAACCAAATTAAAAATCTGTTTGATTTTTAAAGTTATTTTATTTTATTTTTTTATGAAAATGTAAATGCAAAAAATAATTTAAACCACTTGATTTAATTGAGAAGAATAATAAGCCCATCCAATACTAGAATTACAGACTAGCATTTCTTTCCCTGTCAGCGTCAGTGACTATTTTATTTTGATTTGTGAGCTCAATGTATCTGAGGTCATAGTTACAAGGCTTATATATACTGTATATTAACTTAATAGCAGTCTTCAATTGTAAAGTTTTCACCAAATATATATAATATATAACTTTAACTGCAAATATTCACCCTAAATTCAAACCCACCATGTCTTGTGTCTAAATGAAAGATAAGAAAATTCCCACCTTTATATTTCATGTTTTCTATTTTGTTGCATGAATTCTATCAGAGAGAAAAAAGCTGTGCGTTGCACAGTTCAGAGGACTATACGTTTTTGAGTCCCTGGAGAGTAACACAAGATATAAATAGTGCAAAGTCGCTAACGGTGGAGGTTTTCGGGGCTCTCGCTCACCTGTGCTCGCCAGGTAACGTCTTCCAGTCGGTGCCGCAGTAAGCGGAGCCGCGCTGTAACACAGCAGCAGAAAACACAAACGCAACATCTTCAGAGCGTTAAAACCGACGGCACCGGGAAACACATAGCTTATATACACAAGCTAGCTGTCAGATGTTACTGCCCCTATCCCGAAGTAAACAGGAAGCAAAGCGACTGAATGGTCACGTGACTTCCGTGTTTTAAGACGCAGGGGAAGGAACTTGTGAAAATGAAAGTCAAGTTCCTGGAGGATTTGTGCTTGTATAGTTATGTAAGTACATTTACTCAGGGGCGAATCTAGAGAAATTTTCTTAGGGTGGCATGAGGGTGGCAAAGACATCAAATGGGGTGGCAAAATCAAAGCCTTTTTTTTTTTCAAATACCTATGCAGGTGGTTACATGTGGTTAAAATAATTCAAATGCAGTAAGTATACACGTTTTTCATATAAATATAGTCTATAACTTAATTATTGTCTGTAGCTCACATAATTATACACTTTAGTTACACAAAACATGTGAGTTTTGATCTTATGTACTGTATAGCCTGTATATTAAATATGTAGCCCAATAAATATAAAATCCAGAAAGCTACACAACATGGGACGGTTCATTTACAAACACAAGTCTAAATTAAGTTTCCCACTGCTTTTTGTTAGAAAAAAATCATTGTTACATGCTTAAATTACACAAAATGTCATTCAAACAATTCACTGAATCAGTGTAATTGAATAAACATTAACCTCACATAATTAATATAAATAAATAAAATCTAGTTATACTTGTATGATTTACTCCCAGCATTGTGAGTTACAGGATATGGCTTTTTTGGATTTAAAGGTCAGTTATTCCAAAGTAACCACACAGCACTTCTTCACATTTCCCCTAAGTGATATCTGTTTTGCATACTTTTTTTTGTCTCTATCAAGTCCCATCAGGGATGTATCTATGAATAATCTCTAACTGTGGCTGCGTTTCCTGCTGAAGGTACAGTTTGCTTTCAGACGTTATTTCCTGATGCACCAGGTGGGGTTTAATCACAGTCGTAAACCGATCTAATACATTATGATAGAAATACTGATTTCTTTCATAGAAATGCTTTTACCACTAGAATTAGCTCTCTCTCTCTCTCTCTCTTTGCTCTGCATAGAGATGTTCCTGTGAACAGATTAAACAGAGACTATTTCTTTATTTTAAAGTATTTCAGTGAACACTGATTACCTTGATTTGCTGATTCATAGCAGGAGGAGAAGAACAATTGCTGGAAAGACTGACTGCTCTTCAATACCTAAAAGTACTTGGTAATTAAAACCACGAGAGCTAAGTGAATCAAATATGTGATCACATCTAAAGCATGGAGCAAAGTTGTCTGAGAGATTAAGGTTATCATGGTCCTGGGTCTTCGATCCAGTGTTTTGAGTTTTTGCTGTGGACTAATGATTCATGGTTTTTAATTTAAGGAATAAGTTTGTTCAAGCTTCATATTATTTGTCTAGAGTTTTGTATTTCTAGTGCCTCTGAGGTTTGGTTATCTATATTTCTAGTTCTTTGTTTCTTGTTTGAGCATGTTAGTTCCCTTTCTGCCTCTCCAGTCGTGTCTGGTCTCGGGGGATGTTTGGTCTCCCTGTTTGTTTTGTCGAGTTTGTATGTCTTAGTCGTGGTTTCTTTGTTAGTCACTTCCTGTTTTAATTTGATAGTCAATTATCTTGTGTACGTTATGCTTTCCCTTCGCCTGTCTCTTAGATTCTGTTCAGCTGTTCAGTTTAACACCATATCACTACATCAAGCAAGAGGCAAATAATAAATTCTTTTTTTTCCCTTTTTTATTTTGTATTTCCGCACAGGGTTGCAAAGATGATCCATCCATCATGACAGAAATGTATTCATATAAAAAAACTTACAAAATTTGTGCAGCTTGCAGCTTGCTTTTACATATGGAGGAGGATGAAGTGCAAAGAGAAGCATACAGTCAACAATATTTATAAACCCATCACTTCTTGGACAGTTTTGGGAGGCTGTCACTCAGAGCACTCATGCCTTCTCATAGGTGCGCACTGCGTGGATGTCTTCGAAGGTCAGATTCTGCACAGGAGAGAGGACAGAAAGTATGATTCTCAAGTTTACTTAATTAAATATATATAAAAGAATCCTCATTTGCTAAATCAGCAAATCATCATATAATTGTTATAGGAAAATTCCAGACCAATTGTAAATCAGTCTTGGTTGGACTGATCTACTGGACCTCATCTACTGCATAAAATCATCAAAATCAATTTTATGTTGTTACAAAGCTTATTAGGCTCAGAAAGCAACTGACAATCATTTAATTCAAGGAATTGCATTATAAAAAAAACCATGTTGTTTGTCTGTCTCCAAAAGTGCTCCCAAAATGTATAGAAAGTCTATATACAGCAAATGTTCATATATATATATAGATTAAGGTTGTCTTACCATGACCATCTTGTCGTCCTTGATTTCTCTGACAAACTTGGTCTCTTTGCCGTCCCACTTCTGGACGTGGACCAGCTTGTCTCCCTCCAGAGTCACTGTGGACTGAAAAGACGAAAAGAAGGGAATGCATTTTGCATGAGAAGTGGAGAAATAATGCAATTTATAAATGATTTGAAGAAATATTTAATTTAAAGTCCAGGTAAAAGTTGAACCCAACCACTGACACGAGTGTAAAATGATTGAATTTGCATTTAATCACCACAGTGAACATACAATTTGGATTTTGCTTTCTTGTACTTTGAAATACATTTTATTTTTTTTAATGATAATCAGACCACAATCAAAAAGCTGTAAATCTTTCTTTTATTCATTCATTGTCAACTCACTTTGCAGTTCCTGTCATCAGCAGTGGTTTCATCAAACTCCTCTCCCAGCTTGAAGGAGATCTCTGTGTTCTTGAAGGTGCTCTGGGTGCGGATCACCACCTTGTCTCCCTCCTGGCTGATGATTACAGTCGGCTTGGTCACATTACCAACCTGCCTGGTGGCAAAGCCAACACCTAAGTAAAGGACAGGGGTGATAATATACCTGGGTTACAAGTCTCCTTCATCTATTTTTAATCACAACGTTTTTGTGCAAAAGAATATTGCATTTGTGTATTTAAAAAGAAAGAAAAAAGAAAGTTTGTTACTTACCAAGTCCTTTCATATACTCATCGAAATTCTCACTTTCAATCAGTTTCCAAGTGGCACAGAAGGCGTCGACCATGGTGAAGGTTTGCAGAGAGGCAAAGTTATCTCCAAAGCACACTGAGCAAGCTGCAGCTTATGCAGGTTCACCCCCCTTATGTTATTTTATAGCTTCTTATTATTATGCATGCAGGTGGGTGTCACCAGGCATCCTATTGGCTCAGGAGATTTTCACTGGGTTGTGATTGGATACTTGAATTGGGTCATATTCTTGACAAGGGTAAGAAAAAAAGAAAGCTAAATGTGTCCATTTATATGCTTGATGATGTAATTACTCTCATTCAGGGATGCCAGTGGGTTTGGGGATAGGAATCATTGCCATATGTCAAGCTAGGGAATTTAACATTTAAAAGTAATGGAGTAAAGAATAATTTTGCAATTATATTTCATCAAAAATAAGGCAAAGTTAATGACTATAGCTTGCAATCTGTGTTTTTAAAAATAAGATTGTGTTCAGAGGTTTTAGAGAACGAGCTACTTGTCTATGAGGTTCATGAGTTAACCCATACTCAGGGGCGTTCCGAGCCTGTTTGGTGTCCTAGGCGAACACTCCCCCCACCCCCCGGACACACACTCACACACATCAAACATATTAAGGATTACATTAACATATTTTATTGTGAAAACTGTTGTCAGAACCATACTGAATTGAATTTAACCATATAAATATATAGTGAAAGACAGAGAGAGAGAGAGAGAGAGAGAGAGAGAGAGAGAGAGAGTATGCAAGTGGTTAACAAACTGTCATTATAATTCGTCACACACTGAGAATAGCAGACAAATCAACAATACAGCTCTTCCAATTAATGGCTAATTAATATTGTGCTGAAAACAGTCCAAAAGATTCAATAAGCCACATCAGTGTGTACTGTCTGTCTACTGTTTACTATCATAGCCAAGTAGCTAACAAAGGTAAACAGAAGTTTTCCGAATCCCTATAAATGTTATCTTGTTTCAGAATACATAACCTGCCATTATCCAAAGACACATCTGCTTACGTGTATCTTTTGCTCATTTCTCCTCTTCTTCTTTTCTCTTTTTTTTCTAAACTGAGGACCTGATGGCAAATTTGACCTTTTCTTCTCCATCTTCCATTAGTAATTTTGCACTCCACTATCAACACCCAACCCCACAGCATAAATAGACCTACACCTTAATGCACAGATTCGGGTTGTATAGAGTTTTTTTTTTCTGGGATTTCACACAACCCAGGAAAATAATTAATACATAATGGACTTGGATTTACAATATTATGAATCGTTATTTGGAAGCAGCACGCCCCCTCCCCTTTTGACAGGCGATGTGTGAGCAGCAGCAGCAAGCAGACGCTCCGATGGCCCTCGCGCTCACTTTTAGGTTATATGTGTGTGATAAAATTTAGAAAACACATCGGTGCAAATTATAAATCTATATCACAATGTTTTCAGTTTTTGTGTTTGTTGTAGGGCTTTCAACGTTAATGCCTTAACGGCATCATTACGATTAACCTGATTCAAATTTTTAATGCAATCAACCCATCTGGAGCTCAGAATGGACAAACTTTGGACAAACTGCCCAAAATGCGTTGACATTTCAGGAATTTTGAGTCATTCTGTGCTCCAGATGGATTAATTGCATTAAAAAAATTTAATTGTGTTAATCATGATGACGGAGTTAACATTGACAGCCCTGTTTGTTTGTTTTTATTTATTTATTTTTATTTGGTTATTAGGCACTACTCCAAACAGCCAGAGAACCCCCGCCACCCCGCCCCTCTCCTCCCTGTGCAGCAAGCAGCAGGCGCACCTCGTTAATGAAGGGCGCCCTTACTCCCCACAAATGGGCAAAAGAAAACCGTTCGGTGCCTGTACAATTCCTAAAATGCACTGGCATGATGTCGGGGCAGCGTAGGTGAGAGGAACTTTTTTTTGCAATGCCATGATGCCGCCCTGGGCAAATGCCCATGTCGCCCATATCAAAAACCGCCACTGCCCACTACTTATATTTCTTTTACTTCGTTTTATCTTCTGTTAGTCTTTTGGTACAGACAGAACTTTTCATGTCTGGAATGTTTCCTGTAGGGACGCGTCAGTGAAGCAGAATCACTTTATTTGACAGCCTTTTGTCCTTAACTGCATTAATGACCCCCACAGCTACAATGTCTTCATGCTCAACACACACACTAATTACTGTGACCGAATCCCTGTGCGTGTGTGTGTAACTTTCTCAAACTGTAAAAATGATGGCGTCACATCTGATTCAAGCACCAAGTTTTCAGTTACATAAAGCAAAGCAAACTTCTTGTTATGGTTAACAATAAACCCATTCATGAAGGATTTATAAAGACAAATACTCTCTTCTGATATTGTCCAGTTCACAAGATAAGATATCTATACAGTACGTTGCGTTTTACATATCAGATATGAAACATGCTAATTTTATCACTTTGTTTAGTTGTTTCAGTTTCATCATCTGAATTGTAAGCTTAAAAATCCACAAACTGCAAATCTTGTTATCCAAGAAAACAAACACAGTACAGTCAGTACTTTTATCATTGCAGTAAAATGAGAAGGACACATGCATAATGCTGGAGTTATCCTGCTCATTTACTGGAAAGCATATTATCCATAAAATACAGCTGAAGAAACTTTATTTTATTTTGATTTCTTTCCACGATCTCTGAAGACTCTCTGCCGCCACTCTGTGGTGAGATATAGAGTAGCAGTACAGAAATGTATTTTGTTTAAGCTCAGCTTTGCATATGTAGTTTTTCTTAAGAATAAATGTAATACTTTTGTGCTGCATCACAATGACATGTCCTCCAGAGTTTTAAAACTAAACTAAAATAGCTGCGTTTGGAAAGTTGCAGGAACCTTTGAATAGTTACTCCTATAAAAAAATGTTATGCGTTACTACTTGTTGCCCCTGATCTCTGCAGTGGACGTAAAAAGTTACCATTACACATTAAGCAAAAACAGTCACATTGACTAAAAGTATTTGACATTAAAGTAAACCAGAACTCTCCACCAAAGTACAGATATTTGTTTAATTATTCAGAATATCAGAGTTTCTGTTTCTATATCAATACATAACAGGGAATTCAATCTCAAAAAGAAAAACAGATTTTATTTAGATTTTTTTATGTGGTAAATTCCAACTTTCCCAAACTAAAATAGTAATGTGTTTAACAGTAGATGGACTTCCCTCCGGTCCAGTTGTGGTTGGTGACACATGTGAACCGGTGCATGATGTGGTGGAAGGTGCAGCCCTTGTAGCTGAATCCCTACTCACATATGCAGATGGCACTGTAGTTTTCAGCAGTCTTGGGCACCATGTTGGTACATTGCTTGATCAAAATCCAACTCAAGTGGGCGCCATCAACTTTGATGATGAAGTAAACTCTGGGCTCTGCTATTTCAGCAGGGTGAGCTGGATAATACAGATATCAGTGTCTTGACCCGTGGACACTCAGAGATTTTGGTCAATATTGACATGACTGCATCACACAGTTGCTGCAGATTTGTCAGCTGCACTTCTATGATGTAAATCTCCCCTTTACCACATCCTAAAGATGCTCTATTGGATTAAGATCTGGAGACAATTTGAGCACGGTGACCTGTGGCTCAGGTGGCAGAGCGGCTATGTTCACTTAAATTTCCTTTCTTGCCCGTTCTGATGTTCGGTTTGACTGTGCTGCCACTTGATTGACTGACTAGACATTTACACCACCTAATCAAGTGGGTGACGAGTATTCGGTTCCTCCTACAGTCAGGAACAGAAACTGCCACAATGACACACACGTTGTGTTGTCTTATTTCACTATACTGCTCTCTCTGCCAGTATCAAGTACACATTTTCTTGTCTATAAAATGAAGCAGGCTGATCTCTCTTACTGATGTTTAGTGTTTCTGTCACTAAACCAGGAAGTGTTTTTGTGGTTAAAAAAACAAAACAAAAGCACGCAGTAATAGAGAAACAACTCCACAGTTACCCAGCGCAGCTGACTTCACTGACTTTTTAGGTTGTTTAATTATTAAGATTTCTTATATTTGAAAAGTTTAGTACTCAATATAGTATTAATAAAAAAGCTGACCCACTGCCTTATGAAATAATGACATGTGATAAGTGTGGGTGTTACTGAGGGAGGTGTCATTTCTTGGTAGCAGCTCAAACTGTGTGTATGTGGAAATAGCAGCAGATGTCTGGTAGTTTCCTCTTTTTTAAAAATTAAACTTCAACATACACAACTTTGGCAGAAAAAGTCAAAAGACAAACGTGCTACTGAGGTCTGGTAATGTTCATGAAAATGCTATAAAAAGCTCAGTTTACACAGTCTTTTAACTATCACTGGCTTTTTTTACACAAGTTTCTGCTTTTGTTTCTCTATTAATTACAAGAAAGTAAATTAGCAGCACTGCAATAGTTCTAAATTCCAGTAAAGCACAGGAAAGAGCACACGTGTAATCCAATGTATTTAATTATTCATTAATTTATTTATTTTCCAAAACCATAAACAACAAATAAACAAAATAGACAGTAAAATAAACTAGATTTATTTTATAAACCCTTCAGTATACCCATGTAATGTTGAAGTAGACGATATAACTCTAAATATAAGATCCAAATAACAGTATTAAAACATGTAATCTTTAAATACAGTATCTTATTTGGTGATGGTGGAATACAGGTTGCTGGGATCAGTGGAGACTTCAAGAGAAGCTGAGGGAGCTTTCACTGTGCTGTATGTCACAGTGGTACCTTCATCATCGTGGACCTAAAAGGAAAAATGACACAACAAATTTTACCCAACACAAAACCTCATCATGCTGTGAATAATGTCACTCTCATAAACACTTACCTGAGCACTGGCCTTACTGTTGGCCTTCTTAGTGTAGTTGATGGAAGCATAGTTAACACCATCCTCAAGATCATCCTACACAGTGGACACAACAGAATGACACCTTTAAATAATTATATTAAATCGTTATCATCATATATCGAACAAAGATCATAGTTACTCTGAGAGTAACTATAACTCCTGATACTGTTTGATCTCACCATCTCCTGACTGTTTCCTGGATCAGACTGAATCTCAGCT
The DNA here is from genome assembly GCF_057382185.1 of Mchenga conophoros. NCBI lineage: Eukaryota > Metazoa > Chordata > Actinopteri > Cichliformes > Cichlidae > Mchenga > Mchenga conophoros. Next base: position 22,361,727 of record NC_140540.1, read on the forward strand.
GGGTTTAAACCTAATCCCTGCACAAACACAGGTAAGTAACATATGAATTACATATTTTATTCCATTACATACGTACATAAATATCAGTCCTGGGTTTACTACTACACCCAGGACTGGTAAAACATTAGAATTAGCTGTATTACGGAGGATTTAACATACTGATAGGCAGCTGTTTGTGATGTTTTACTTTGTTTATTTTACTTTGTTTGTTTATTTACTTTGTTTTTATGTTCATAATTGTATGTTCACATTATCTATTATGCCTATGTTTTTTACAGTAAAGCCATTGCCATCTTTACTTACTTCAGTGTTTAAACCAACAGCATTGTCTTCCCTTTGTGTTTTTTTCCCTGAAAAGAAATTTAATTTTCACACTGAAGTCTAAACTTTATTAAACAGTTGTTGGTGATATGTTTAATCTGGAAATGTTCGCACCTTTCATTTTCTTCCATATGACGAATGCTACAATAATTAAGAGTGCTACTAAACATGCAAGAACAATAATATACAGCAATGATGAACCTGTAAAACCAAATGATAATGTTAATGTGGTCACTGGTGCAGTTATGATGAGCTGAAAGCAACAAATTGTAGCAAGAGACTGAAACACACTGAGAGTTACTGAGCAAGGTAAAAAATGAATGATAAGACAAAGAGATGGACAGAAAGAAATATTTTGCCATTACCTCCATCTGATGATTCATCCCCATCTGAACAAATACACAAATTTAAAAAGAAGAGTGTGTTCACTTAGGACAAACTTTGTTATCTTTACAACAGTCATGACAAAAACAGGTGTGATATTTCTATTTTGTGTTATTGTGTTATTAAAGTTAATATTCTCACCTGTTGTCCCACCTGAGGACTGACGGCTGAAAGGAAACAGCTGCACTTTCCCATTGTTCATATTCATCACATTACACTTTAATGACTCAAAAAACTTCTGATTAAGGTGAGATGTTGTAAATGTCACAGTGGCAGTGCAGCCTGGTGGTGATATCTGCATGTCTGAGGATTTCTCTTCACCCTCATAGATCCACTGTACTGTGTGTGTACATGGATCATACTCCAACACAGAGCAGGACAAGATGACTGTACCATTGTTCTCATCTTCAGTCACTTCAGTCGTACAGATGGAGACATGTTGAGAGAGAAAAACAAACAATAAAAATAATTAACTTCATCACTGTGGTCATACTTACTGTAACATTTTAGTTTGTTTCTCTAACAGGACATTTCGATCTGAAAGGATGATGTAAATACTCACTGTTGATGACGGACAGAGAAGAACAGGATTTTCCACAGTGTTGTTGGTCTTGTGATGTGTAGTGTCTGCAGGTGTAGTGACCAGCATCATGAACTGTGATGTTCTTTATGACCAGAGAGCAGTTTGCTGTAACACTCAGTCTGTCTGATGTATTTTTGTGCTTTGCTTCAATCAAACCAAGATGAATCAGCCTGACTGTGTCAGCAACATTCAAACGTCTGAAGATCCAGTCAGTTCTGTTACACTCAGGCTGACCAACTGTCACATTTTGACAAGGCAAAGTGACCTCATCACCAAGTCTGATCAGGAATGTGGGGCCATGTTGTCCAGTCACTGCTGCTGTGGAAAAGAGAAATACATTTGGAAAATAAACTGTAACATGGATATGACTGTGATGTTCATAGTTAGTGTGAGAATTAGCTCACCTCTGGTTTCAAAGGTTCAACAGAAAGTTGCAAACAAAACATGGCTGCCTCAGTTAGAGGATGAATGATGTAACATCAGGTTATTCATTTATAATGTGCTCTGTGTTCTTACCTTTAAACTGAAGCGTCAGTATCAGGAACAGAAACATTTGAATCCATCTGAACTCAGCCATCGTGCTTCTCCGTCTCTCTCAGTCTCTACTCTTGCTCTCACGTTCACAAGTGAGGCAGTAACAAAGATGAATACAGCACTGACTTCCTGCTCACTTCCTCATAGTGACATCAACAACACACTTGCTGGATGAATTTGGGTCTCAGTACGGAAGATCTCTAACTTGCCGGTGACGTTTAAACATCAAATATATGAAAAAGCTTTTCCACATTCTACGTTTATTCGATGCAATTTGCAAGTTTTTTGTTATTTCAGTACGTCACAGGGAGGACTCCAGTAGAGGAGAATAGAGGAAGTTAAACGTGTGAAAACTAAGAGCTGAAATAAATGTTTGCATGAACGCATCTCTTCTGTAAATGTAGTTTATTCTGCAAAAGCAGAAAGTGTGTTTGATCATGTTTCTCGCAGCACAAATTAGTTTGTGATGGAATTCAAGTCTTTACGTCCACAATGAAGCATAGTGATACTGCAGCAGTCACCACTTGGAGCAGCTAGATAAAAACACAGATAAGATGTATTAGTGGTCTGAGACCTTTTGGCACCTCATTGCACCAATGAAGTCATTTATTTCTGAGAAATGAAGGGGAAGTGTTTTGTTGAGACGGTTGGTACAACAGCAGCAGAGCTCTGGAGGGTTGAGCCTGTAATGATGACCAGATAAACACCAGAACCACAAATGGTTAACACACTGACGAGTTTCTCACTGGACTGTCTTTAGACTTCCCACCATCTTAAACACAACACGCCTGTTAATGTTGTTTCGAGATGTTTTACTGCAAGTGGTTTTTGATTTTTGTGAAACTATAGTAACTTAATTTCAAACTATGAGTAATGTTCACATGAAGCTCTGTTCCTGAATTACGCCTCGGTATGATTTGTTAAAACACAACAGTTACATTAATTACGGGTGCATTTATATGTTTTAGATAAATATCAGAGCTCATCACAAACAAATGTAGCCTCATCAGCATTAAAATAAAATAAATACACAAACAAATGATAACTCTGTCATTATTTTTTTTTATTTATCAATATATTCAACTAGTGTCCTGTTTAATGTATTATTTTATTGCTCCTGTGCTTGAATCATGAAATAATTTAGCTAGTGAACAGACCGTAACATCTGATTGGTTACATGCGCTTTAGGGCGTGGACCTTCCCTCACAGTAAACCTTTGTATTATTGCTGTTTCTGTGTCACTAAATACACTGTGAAGAGTTGTTAGGCGCAGAGTGAAGAGGTGTGATCTTTAAATATCCGGTTGATTTGCCAACATAGAGCCTGTCTGAAAAAAATCTCCAGTGTTCTCGGAGATGTCAGGTCCCGTTAGTGTAACAGCTGCCTGGCTCTGCTCTGCTGCGGTCAGCTGACCTCATGATGTCCGCGGAGAGCAGCCCGCTCCTGGTGTTCCAGATGAACCGGTGAGGGTGAGACAGATGTGCTGTGGACTCAACTTTTCAGGAGCTGCTACTAAAGTAAATACTGAGAATACTTTGTGCACAAACAAACAAACAAACAAAAAAAATTTCTTAGGATGCTTTAAAGACAAAAATCCTCACAACTAAACTATGGCGCCATCTATGGCAACGTGCCATTCACTACAGCTAGATGAACCTGTGACACATCTGGAGCTGGTTTCATTCTAAGCTGAAAACTTCCTGTTTCATGTTCAATACATCAGACGTGATCTTTGTATTCTGCATTCTGCTTTTATTTACTGCTGCATTATAAATGGTCTATAAAATCAATCAACACAAACATCTAAACATTCTATTCAGATTTTTGCAAAATCAAATATATTTGTTTAATAGTTTACAGCACGCTGCTCATTTTTCTTTTTGGATTTAGACACAAAATCAGCTCAGTTTCAAGTACAGGTAGAATGCATTCATTACAATGATTAATGGAAGTTGAAATAAAATTTTTCAACCATGTGTTAATTATTATTATTGTTATTATTATTATTATTTGACTATAATGTGAAGGTGACAAGGTTCAGTTAACTTTGCAGCTTTTTACTACTAAAATTACCCTAATTCCAGTAGATAAAACCAAAAACATACATGATGACATAAAAACAGCTGCATAGGTCGTGTCTGGTGAACTGAACATGAAACAGGAAATTCTTTTTGCTAAAATCTGGTCATAACTAATCGAGGTGTGGATGTTTCACAGGTTAAAGTGATTGGACTGTCACTGCCACTGACCTTTTAAAACTATTTCACAGTAATGTGCCTTTTATAGCTGAGCATCCTACCAGTGTGCTCATAAAAATGTAAATGTATTTAAACAGAACAGGCAGTTAAGTATTTCATGTGATACTTTTATAGTAAAACATAATAATGAGGGCAAAATGGCAATAAAGCACACAGTGAAGTTAAACTCTTGTCATCAGTTACATTGCTGTCACAACCCATATGGAAAAGAAATAGTAAAAACTTATAAAAGACTTGCATAAGATGTGGCCTACTTCATATAATGGATCATATAAAGCTTATATGATTTACTCATGAAAGTGGCCACTTTCTCATTACTTTCATATATTGTTTTAGTAAGTATCCAAAACATACACGTTTCATTTATATGATTTTTCAAGCAATCTTATATCTGTTTTCACTCTTGTATGCTTTTCATACAAGTTTCACACAAGACAGATACAAACTTTATAAGATTTATATATATATATATCTTTTCCATATGGGAATGTGAGCTGTCCACACACAAATGTACACACATGATAGAAAATGCTTCATAAATACTTTCCGTTATATTTTCACGAGTTATAACAAAAACAAGTTGTTACAGATCACATAACGCAGAGTGACGGATGATTTAAGAACTATCAGTCATTCGGACTCTGACAGGTAAATGATGCATCTACATGTTCATGTTGGATGAAGGTGAGATCAAACTGTTTCATTCAGATTTATATGCAGGTTAGAAATTACATTTGCTTTTTGATTATTATTATTGTTAAACAGAAGAAGTGGACTTTAAAGCAGGCTGTAACACTGGAATCAGGTTGAGAGTTTTATGACAAAGACTTTGAAAATGCAGGTGAGGGTGAATGGTTCCAGCTGCTGGGTTTGGTGAGTGGTGGAGGAAGAGCAGGCAGTTATTCCAGAACTGAGTATTTGATCAGGAGGAGGAAATTTAAAGAAATTTAAGATTAGTCAGAGGAGAAAACAGGAAATGCAAAGAAGTCAAGGTTCTTCTATGGAGACTGAGTGATGCTACAGACACACCTAACACAACAATCTAGAAATGACTGAGTGGATGAAAGTGTGTTTAAATGGCTGTGATTAGGTATTTGAGACAGATGTAGCTGATCAGACTCTCTCTCACAAACACAACATATGGAGAGACAAAAAGAGTAAAAGCAGAGGGAGAGAGACGGTATGTAGCTCGACACGGGAGGTTTATGTGAACATGGCAGGAAACACTGTATGATAAAATCCTCATCTTACTGGATGAAAAGTGGAGTGTAAGGACATTGAAAATATTAAAATGATCTTGTGAGTCTGTGTTCTTCACATATAAAATGTGATGAGATGATCTTCAGCAGAAGTCACCTTGTTTCTTTGCTGAGTTGATGTTAATGATCAGTGGAGTCTGACAGAAGCAGAAGGGTCTCGAGAGTTTTCAATGGTCACTGTACCGTCATCTTCATCATTCTGCACCTGTGGAAAACAACACAACACACTTTAGATTCTCTCATATAACTGATATTCATATGTTTGGACTGTTTGGAGTTTTCAGGTTTGTGTCTGCATCATCTCCGTACACAGATTATTTTTTCTTTAGAAAACCGTCACCCCCCCAAAAAAAATTATTTCCTGAGATAACATGTAATTTCACTCTAACAGTGAGCACAGTGTATTCTTCTCTTTAGTCTTCTCCTGTGTGTATGTTCACAGTTCATAGGAACAAATAACTGCATTTATCAGCTGTAGGGACCCAAAAGCAGACTCTACAAAACAAGCAGGCAGGATTTAACATGACATATTTACACGTGGTTGACAGCAGTCCAAGAGTACAAAGCTCCAGTGAAGACAAACAAAAAACAGAATCCCACTTACTGAGAACACACGGTAGAAAACAACAGAATACCTGAGAAGGAACAAAGAGGAGATAAATACACACAGGGAAAACTTGTGGAAGTGGAGATGCGGTACGGATAAACAGACACAATCACAGACAGGAAGTTTAACTGAAGCATGAGATTAACAAAATAAAACATGAAGTATATAAACAAGTAAATACTTAATGCAGAGATGAAGACTTGACTAGATACAAGAGAACACAGAAAACTAGGGCTGGGTATCGTCTCTGATTTCTTCTATTTAAGTCGATTTGAATCAGGGAAATTTTACCTCAGTCAAAATTGTTACAATTCTGACCACTTATCCATATTTTTACATCTATAAACAGAAACCTGACACTTGTGAGACTTTATCAGAAGTGTAAGCATCACAGCAAATGCCTTTGTGTCCAAGTAACTGAGGATAAAACACAGAAAAACATGAAGGAGATTTTCCTGGCCTGGCTAAAAATATTCTGCAATAGAACACAAACTGAAGAAAACCATGAATCCGCATATGAACATTACCAAATGCTGCTGAAGTGAAGCAGAGCAAAGTTACAGAGGTATTAATAGGGACACAGCTAAGCATTTCGCAATTTGGCAGAATTTTAAAAAGTTTAAATTTCTTCTGTATCGAACACCAGAAATGTGGCTTTCTTGTTGGAGGTCATTTTTGAAAAGAAAACCAACAACAACAACAACAACCAAAACAGCGGCCGTCAGCACTGTACACAATGGTAGGCTGGTGCGTAATAAGCAAACGAATAAAGCAGAAAACAGAGATTTGAGATGGGAAACACTGAGAGAGAGCGAGAGAGAGAGAGAGAGAGAGCTGTGTAGGAAGTGTGATTTTATCGTGGTGGGAATTAATAACAATATTTATCAAATGTGAAGCGTAGTTTGTATCTTCTTTCAGTGAATTTTGGTCAGAAAGTAATGAAACCTGTAGCATTAGAATCTGTGAGCCGGCGACGTGTGAGAAAGCTGACAGCTCGCTGATTCTGATGTTTCAGGTCCGCACTTTGTGTGGAATCCATTATCTGCTCTCATTTACTGTTTTTGCTGTGTGGTGGTTGTTGAAATTAAAGTTTTAACCTGAGCTTCTGGTGTTTCTGGCAAAATACATTTAAATTTAAAAAGTTATTTAGGATTTTAATGAATCGATATCACGTTATTCAAGCTAAAATCGATTTTAATTGGAAAATTGATTACTGAAACCCACCCCGACACAAAACACAAAACACTTGGAAACAAAAAACTCCAAATAGATTTAAATGTTGTTTAAATGTAAATTTGTGGAAATTCTTTAAAATTATCTTTATGTTGCATCCAATAAATTACAATTAAAGAAGATTTCAGAATCCAAAAACATAAAAACCATAATCATGATCAATTATCTGAATATTCAGTGTTTATACTCACAGTTCTTTTTTCCTTTTGCGGTTTGTTTACTAAAAGAAAAAGAGAGAGTAAATTTCAACTTCATCAACGCGTCTCTGGTATAAAAGTTTACTCTGTGAATGTTTTCACCTTTAGTTTTTGCCCACATGTTGACTGTAACAGCAGATATTAAGAGCGCTGCTAAACCCACAGACATAATGATGCATCTCAACAATGATGGAAAATCTGAATCTTCAGGTTTTGTTTCAGATTTTTGTTTTATGGAGAAAAAACAAAGATTTCACATATTATAAATACAGACAGTGTTATAGGTTGTAGTGAGTATATGTTTTGGGTGTTTACCTTTCTATTTGCAATATTTAAATATCATTACAAAGTGTGGAATTGTTCTCACAAAAATAAACACTTAATATAAACATTTAGTACACCTTCAGCTGTACAGCTCCAGCAGAACAAATACAGATTTTTTAAAAAGGTGTTCTTTTAGAAAAAGCTTAATAGGTTAATATGCTCACTATGTGTCACACCTCACACATTACACAGTGATAACTCAAAAAAGCAGATGAAGGTGAGATGTTGTAAAGGTCACGGTGGCAGCGCTGCCTGAAGGTAATATCTGCATATCTGTGGATTTCTTTTCATTTGTTAAACTCCTTTAGTTTTCTTCCATGTGATGAATGATGAACAATTAAGAGTTTGCTAAACATAGAGGAACAATAACAGACAGATTTAATGAATCTGCTCAATGTGGTTATGATGAGCTGAAAACAACAACTTGTAACAAGAGACTGAAACACACTGAGAGTGACTGAGCAAGGTAAAAAATGAATGATAACACAAAGAGATGGACAGAAAGAAATATTTTGCCATTACCTCCATCTGATGATTTATCCCCATCTGAACAAATACACAAATTTAAAAAGAAGAGTTTGTTCATGTAGGACAAACTTTGTTACCTTTACAACAGTCATGACAAACGCAGGTGTGATATTTCTATTTTGTGTTATTGTGTTATTAAAGTTAATATTCTCACCTGTTGTCCCACCTGAGGACTGACGGCTGAAAGGAAACAGCTGCACTTTCCCATTGTTCATATTCATCACATTACACTTTAATGACTCAAAAAACTTCTGATTAAGGTGAGATGTTGTAAATGTCACAGTGGCAGTGCAGCCTGGTGGTGATATCTGCATGTCTGAGGATTTCTCTTCACCCTCATAGATCCACTGTACTGTGTGTGTACATGGATCATACTCCAACACAGAGCAGGACAAGATGACTGTACCATTGTTCTCATGTTCAGTCACTTCAGTCGTACAGATGGAGACATGTTGAGAGAGAAAAACAAACAATAAAGATAATTAACTTCATCACTGTGGTCATACTTATTGTAAGAGTTTAGTTTGTTTCTCTAACAGGACATTTCGATCTGAAAGGATGATGTAAATACTCACTGTTGATGACGGACAGAGAAGAACAGGATTTTCCACAGTGTTGTTGGTCTTGTGATGTGTAGTGTCTGCAGGTGTAGTGACCAGCATCATGAACTGTGATGTTCTTCATGACCAGAGAACAGTTTGCTGTAACACTCAGTCTGTCTGATGTATTTTTGTGCTTTTCTTCAATCAAACCAAGATGAATCAGCCTGACTGTGTCAGCAACATTCAAACGTCTGAAGATCCAGTCAGTTCTCTTACACTCAGGCTGACCAACTGTCACATTTTGACAAGGCAAAGTGACCTCATCACCAACTCTGACCAGGAATGTGGGGCCGCGTTGTCCAGTTACTGCTGCTGTGGAAAAGAGAAATACATTTGGAAAATAAACTGTAACATGGATATGACTGTGATGTTCATAGTTAGTGTGAGAATTAGCTCACCCCTGGTTTCAAAGGTTCAACAGAAAGTTGCAAACAAAACATGGCTGCCTCAGTTAGAGGATGAATGATGTAACATCAGGTTATTCATTTATAACGTGTTGTGTGTTCTTACCTTTAAACTGAAGCGTCAGTATCAGGAACAGAAACATTTGAATCCATCTGAACTCAGCCATCGTGCTTCTCCGTCTCTCTCAGTCTCTACTCTTGCTCTCACGTTCACAAGTGAGGCAGTAACAAAGATGAATACAGCACTGACTTCCTGCTCACTTCCTCATAGTGACATCAACAACACACTTGCTGGATGAATTTGGTTCTCAGTACGGAAGATCTCTAACTTGCCTGTGACGTTTAAACATCAAATATATGAAAAAGCTTTTCCACATTCTACGTTTATTCGATGCAATTTGCAAGTTTTTTGTTATTTCAGTACGTCACAGGGAGGACTCCAGTAGAGGAGAATAGAGGAAGTTAAACGTGTGAAAACTAAGAGCTGAAATAAATGTTTGCATGAATGCATCTCTTCTGTAAATGTAGTTTATTCTGCAAAAGCAGAAAGTGTGTTTGATCATGTTTCTCGCAGCACAAATTAGTTTGTGATGGAATTCAAGTCTTTACGTCCACAATGAAGCATAGTGATACTGCAGCAGTCACCACTTTGAGCAGTTAGATAAAAACACAGATAAGATGTATTAGTGGTCTGAGACCTTTTGGCACCTCATTGCACCAATGAAGTCATTTATTTCTGAGAAATGAAGGGGAAGTGTTTTGTTGAGACGGTTGGTACAACAGCAGCAGAGCTCTGGAGGGTTGAGCCTGTAATGATGACCAGATAAACACCAGAACCACAAATGGTTAACGCACTGACGAGTTTGTCACTGGACTGTCTTTAGACTTCCCACCATCTTCAACACAGCACGCCTGTTAATGTTGTTTCGAGATGTTTTTCTACATAGTACATACACAACCCCACACTACTAGACTCTTACATCTGATTGGTTACAGGCGGTGCAAGGTGTGGACCTGGGTCAGACAGTTTTCCCAGAGTGCATTTCGTAGGAAATCAGAAGCAGCAACGGTGGAGGAAATTGTCCCAGCACAGAGTAAATAATGTTTTGCAATGCCGCTGTTTCTGTGTCACCAGATACACGTTTAAGAGTTTTCAGGCCAGAATATAGCCTTATAATCTTTAAATATCTACTTGATTTGATCAAATTAGTGATGGTGTGATGAAGCTCTGTGAATGTGTCCAAATTTTCAGCAGCTTTTTCAGACTATAAGCCGCACATAAAATCCTTTAGTTTTCTCAAAAAGTTGACAGTACGCCTTATAATTGGGTGCAACTTATGTATGAATTCTGGCCGTGCTTACTGACCTTGAACCGATTTTATGTCGTACACGGTGCTCAAAAATCTGTCAAAAAATGTTTTAATAAAACTTTGGTAAGCTACGAATCCTTGATGGATTGTCTTAACATTACGGCTACAGAAGTCAGGAGTCTAGCGGAGTAATACGTATTATGCTTAAACATAATATTACTATATTGTGTGTGTATAAGTGTTAGAGTTTGTATTGTTGATTGTCATTTATGCTTAGAAATATTTAACCATAGATGCTTAGAGGTGTATAATCAATTGTGTAGTGATAAGTTGTGTGATCTTTAACAGGCTACAGAGGCTTGGTGTGCATTCCACACTAGAATGCACACCTACATCCTGGGAGCACGGGAAGAGGTCGCATCTTGTTTTATTGTTTTATGGTAGGATTAACGTAGCTACGTCTGTTCTAGTCTAAGTGCTTTTCTGTTTAGATGAACTGCTGGACTCCCTTACCGGGGGGGTCTAGTCTACCCTCTTCCTGACCAAGGATGATTGCCTTCGTGCTTTCATGTTGTTATATGACCTTTGACACACACACACACACACACACACACACACACACACACACACACACACACACACACACACACACACACACAGTATTCTTTGTTCACATGTATACCTATGTAAGATGTTATATGTTAATGACCCTATGCATATTCATGTAACCTCAATAAAAGGACAGTGTATGGGAGAACGGACGAGACCAACTGGAGTCAAGCGGTTGTCCGGTTCTCTCCCGTGCACGAGTAACATGAAGAACTTTGCCTATTTGTGTCTTGCTTAGCAGTGTAATTATATTGTCTTAACGTTCCAGCGAATAGGTTTATGCTACAAACCTAACATTAATTGGTCCTTCGATGCCGGAGCCCTGGAATCGCATTCACCGAGGGGGGGGGAGAGGCACGCTGAAAGCCTGACGTCAGCCAGGAAGTTCCTGTGGATTCGCGGTCTGTCTTTTCTCCTCGATGAATGACGGTCGGCGGGATTCGGGCTGATATTACACTCTAAGCAACGCCAAGTAAGTTTAAAGAGGCCGACTCTATAACCGTGTCGTTGTGCAGTCTCCGCCACTGTGTGAGGCGTTGAGAAGAGGCCGACTCTATAACCGTGTCGTTGTGCAGTCTCCGCCACTGTGTGAGGCGTTGAGAAGAGGCCGACTCTATAACCGTGTCGTTGTGCAGTCTCCGCCACTGTGTGAGGCGTTGAGAAGTTCGCTACTTTGTGTAGCGATACCCGGGTTCCTTGCTACTTTGTGGAGCAAGAGGTTCCTCGCTACTTTGTGTGGCTAGAGGTGAGTTCTCCGCCGCTTTGTGGGGCGTTGAGAAGTTCCGCGGGGTCCAGATTGTGCTGGACGATAGGCCTATTTTGTGTTGTTTTTGTTGTCGTCGTCGTCGTCGTTGTTGTTGTTGTTGTTGTTGTGTGAGTGTGTGCGGAGCAGAACATGTGGTCTGTGACACCGACTGTTGTTGTTATCATGGGTTTCTAAGCAACCAAGAGTGAGTCGGAGGGAGACAGACGTTTGTGCTGGACTTTGCTCCTGGCAGCACAAAGTATTTATGTAAAAAAGAGAGAGAGCGACGGCTCCACAGCTGCGCGGGTTCACGCGAGCGTGGTCACGCGGGTTTCACGCGGACCTGAGCCGTGCGGTTAATCGCAGGCTTATAAATGGAAGAGATTCAAATGTTAGAAGTTTTCAGAAAACACACCAGCCTTGAAGAGCGTGTGGAGAAGGCCAGCCCACATCAGCAGCTATGCTCTGGTGGGTGGCTGTCCCCCCACCCCTTGCTGACACAAAACGTTAACTCTTCAGCCTGTGTGCCAGACCATAGACGTAATTGAGGTGGATAGTTGTTAAAAGTCATCTACATTACGCTTGTGGTTGCTTAAATTCAGTACGATGACATGTGAGGTGAAGTGATATAGATGAATATTTAAACTACTGAAGTGCATAGAGGCACTTGACCTGTGTGGAAGACTGTCGTCTTATTATGAACCATTGTTGAGATGTAGAACACACCTGTGAAAACAACTAATATGCTGAACCCTGTATGAAACATCTAAAAGTACATGATGGAGAAGCTGAGTTGAATATGAAAGTGTAAGACTTTGCCACTGTGGGCAGAGCAACTACTGTGTGATGTTGCGTTGCAGTTTTTTTTTTTTCTTCTGAGCTGATGAGCAGGCTACACATTATCAGATCGAGAGCTGTCTGAGAACTACTCTGAGAGGGAAACAGCGCTATGATAACTGTGATAACTGGAGTGTGCAACGTTTCCATGAGCAGTTTTCCTGCATCTTGACTTGTGTGTAGAGTGTTCATAACATCAGCATCATGTTTTTGATTATTTGTTTGTTGGGTTGAAAAATAGTTAAATAAACTGGTGATCATATTTACGGATCACCATGGCACATATCATCAGCCATGTGATTTATTTTTGCAGATGACAAAGTGAGTGTGAATGTGTCTGACATCACAGTGTTTTTGTGCACTGTGCAAGAGTAATTGCCTTTGATTGTGAGTGACAGCGGTGATTTTGCAGGTCACCAGCTATTGTAAATAAAAAAAAAAAAAAAAAAAAAGAGTGAATAAGAGGGAGAATTTATATTGTAGGAAAAAATAATCATAGGAAAAAGGTTTTGTGTTGATCAACCAAAAAAACAACAACTATAATTTCATTTTCTGCTTTTAAGAAAGGATTGTTCACAAAAACACAGAGAGAGAGAGAGATATGTGTTGATTAAGCAGTGATGATAATAATGAAAATGTCTTAGTTGTCACTTTCAGGTGAAAAGCAGACCTGAATCAATTTTCCACATGCAGCGGTCGGAAGAAAGTTATAGTTTAACATCATTGGAAACATGCAGGCCAAGTTTCTGGCTGACTTATTTACAGTGCCATGTGTTTCTCAACCTCACAAGCGAGCTCACTCCTCCCTGAAGATAAGGAATGCAGCTCCATGATAAAGAGACAGCAGCAAGTCCTGAGCACAAAAAGTCCCAGCAAAGCAGCAGCAATGTGGATAAACAGCAGCAGCAGAAGAAAGCAAACCCATCTTCCTGTCTGATTGGATGAATTCCACGGAGGGGCGAGCAAGATGGCGGTGGCAGCATGTTGAAATGCTCAAAAAGGACTGAGTGACTCGGGCAAGCCACATGCAGCTAGCATGCTGGCTAGCGACATGAAAGAAATGGACCCTTCATGATGCGTTCAACGTGCCAGCGCTGTGGTGGGAAAGGCTCCATCATAAACACGCCCTGCGCCGAGGTTCAGGCCAAGAAGAAGAAGACGATGACTTCCAAGCCCAAGAAGGTCGGCCTCAGCGTGGGCGAGCTGATTGTGAAAGCCGTGGCCGCTCTCAAGAAGGCTCTGGCTGCCGGAGGCTACGATGTGGACAAGAACAAGGCCCGTGTCAAGACCGCCATCAAGAGTCTGGTGGCGAAGGGCACTCTGGTGCAGACCAAGGGCACCGGGGCCTCCGGATCCTTCAAGATGAACAGGGTTACTGAGACCAAAGCTAAGACGCCCGCCGCGGCCAAAGCCAAGAAACCGGCAGCAGCTGCTAAGAAGTCGCCCAGGAAGGCAGCAGCAGCAGCACTTCAGCCACTAGCACGAAGTCAACCGCATCAGAGGACAATAGTGAGAGTGGCTGTGACTTCACTGTGCATGTGAAGAAAACGTTTGAGGAGAACTGAACAGTTGGAGTTTGACATTTGCCACCTGTGGAGTAAAATGGCAAGAAGAGACAGTGGGACACGGGACAAAGCTGAAGGAGAACTGCCGGCTGTTGGACTGTTGAAGTGGGAGAAGACAACAGAGTGAGAAGACTAGGTGAGAACACATAGGAATTATTTAATGTGGGAAATCAAAATTTGGGTTAGCAAACCTGGGGAAAAGAAAACTGACTGCTTAAGTTGGAAAATTGAGACGGAGTCTGAAACATTGCAAAAATAGAAACATATACAAAATCACACACACACAAGCAGAACATGCATTAACCCTACTAACAATTCCAAACACAAAATGACTCATGAAGACTCATAGCACATTAGTTAAGAAATGATTAAACAATAGTAGAGAAGTGTGTAGGAAAGGCAGCTTTAAGAACATGCTCTGCTGGAGATGCAGCTCCACAGACATGCATTAGACCTGCCTAATAACACAAACACATGTAATGAAAATTAGCTTGTTATCTTTCATCAGTGTTACAATAGTGTCAATTTAGCAGACACTTGTTATCAAATGCTGAATTTATCCTAAAGAAAAAAAATTGACTCTCCAAGTTGCAGGACAACAATTTAACTTTTGTGAGAAAAAAGATCCTGGTTTGACCAACCAGTGATCAGACAATAAATTTAGTTGTTAAAATGGTAAATTGGGAGAAGCTTCCTGCTTGATTGAGGCAGCACATGTAATTTACTGTATGAGGGAAATTGTCTTTTGTGATACTATTTTGAACATGCTTTTCTGTCGTCCTGTCAACTTAGTGGGTTAATAGCTGATATGCAAATTAGTTGATCGGTTTTAGATTAATGAAAGGTGACTGAATTCTAGTACGAGTGAATGAGATGTGTTGGAGTTGTTGTGTGTTGAGTGGAGACTCTAAAACACTGAGTTTCCTGCTTTGATGTGCGAGTGAATCCTGTATTTAGATACACAACTCTGAATACGTCAGAACAGACTGTTTTGTGAAGTGCATGACAGCATGTCACATGTTTTATGATGAAGGGAAAAGGAAAATTGAATAAAATAGATCTGTGGCTTAAATGAGTGAAGAGCACAGACCGGGTGATTAAACTCATAGCTAATAAGACATTAGGATTATGTTGTGTGTTGTGCAGCTGATGGTTGATTTGGAGTGAATCTAGCTGATGATTTTTCTTTTGTTGTGAAGTTGAGCCTGCCGATTAGTATGATGGTATGATAAACCATGCTAATGGTATGATTTACCCTCCTGAGATGAGGAGCTTGTGTCATGACTTAACAAGGCCTTTTTATTTTGATACTTTCACAGTGCACTGAAAGTTTTGTTTGATAATCTCTGTTCTTTAAGCAGATCTGCAAGTCGGGAATTAAAAGCGCTACACGTCGTCGAGAAAATTGTGCCAAGTGAGTTCTCCACATTTAAATGGACTCTGGAGAAAGCCACTTATTTGGGACAATTATTAAATGACAGTCCCAGTCCAAAAGGATTCAGCGATGTAATCCAAACTAAAGTTCTTCTTTTTCTTTTTGAAATGACGTCATTTTGCTGAGAGTGGAAACTAAATGCGACGATAGGTTCCACTATCAGCAAAGAAAGAAAGAATGAATGCATGAATGAGTGAGTGAAAGGAAAACAAACTGACTGACTGGTAAAAGCTGACAAAAGCTGACAAGACTTTACTGATGTAACACGACTGTGTGAAGTTGACCCCCGCCTGGCAGGGGTGCAGATGAGTCTGTGTGTGCTTCCCTTTACAGGAGCAGAAAGATGACAGCAACACTCGAGGTTGCATGATGATTTAACCTTTTAAATGCCATTTTCTGTGTCTGTGCATTTATCAGGTGTGTTATTCATAGGCTTGAGTTGCTCACAGAGATATCTGTGACAAAGTATGCATACGCCTGCGCAAGCGTTAATATTTGCATTTTCTTTTCTTACAGCATGCCAGTTCTTCATGTGAATTGATGATGCGATTTATACCAGGACAACTGGTTGATGTTTTTTCCTACTACAGGATTTCTGGGTTTATGTGTGAGGAAAACTGTGTTTACAGGTTATGAGTGGTGATGCTGTTGCATTGTGTTGATGGGAAAATGTGAAGGTTACTTTGATAATGTGAATAACATGTGTGAAATTTCCTGTGTTGAGAACTGGTGTTACTTCTTTCCACAGCTAGGGTTGACTTTATGGTGTTTTTATGGCACCTCTGGAACCTGTTGACCTGTGTCTGACCTCTGTCTGACTACAGTCAATGTGTATTGCTAATGTTTGTTTTTCTGAGACTGCATTTAGAAGAATCAGCTGAAGCGGACAAGTGACATGAGTAAAACAAATAAGAGATTACGGTATTTATGGAATAGTTTATTATGGGCTCATTTGCTGGCCACTTTTGAACCCATAATAATAATATATGAGTGGAGTGACTTTGCTTAAGAGAAGTCACTGATTACATTAATGTTAACAGAGTACATGGGATAATCCATGTCTGAGGTGAATTAGGGTAATAGTTGTAGTTACTGATTTGAGAGAACCTGCACATGACACTTGTCTTGCTGATGTTGAATGCTTCTTGTCCTTATGATACAATTGTTTACAGGTATGCAGTTTGATTTCACTTCCAGATTTTGCTTTCCAGGCCGTGATGGTGTGTATGCAGGCTCCTGGGAGAGCCAGGTGTTAAGCAAACTTAATATGCAAAGCACACTAACATTTTCATTGCAGGATTATAGGTCCAGGGTGGTGCTGCTCCAGGGGAGGAGATGCCCTGATGTTGCCTGGGATATGATCTAGCTAATCTTTTTCTTTAAGACTGGAATCCAGGTTTGATGAGTTAACTCATGGGTGTGTCCATGCGTCAAGAGGAGGGGTCCAAGGATTAACATTAAACAATGTTTACTATTATTGTTGCAGTGATTTGTGTGATTAGCCGTTTTATTTACAAATATTAAACCTATGCAAGTGGTGCACCCATGTTCAGATGAGGCTTTGATGGCCTATAAGTGAAGTTCACTGAACTAAAGAATGTGGTTTGATGATTGTTGACATGCTCTCCAAATAGTTTGTCTTCCTAGCAAGGAAATACAGGTGCAGCAGTAATCTCCTGAGAAATCTTCAGAGGCCCAGTGAGAAGCGCATAGCTGACAGGACCAGGCAGTGGTTGAGGTCAAAGATCAAGCTGATTGGGGCCCATCATGAAATCAGACCTTGGAGCCACAGCAAGGACCATGAAACTGCCTGCAAAATAGAGGAGAGGATCGTCCACAAGATGGGAGAGAGGCTTCAGGAGGATCAGAGATCATCTTCAGCACAGCAGACATCACACAGAGAGCTGTGCTACTAAGCTTCCAGGAAATCAAGAGGAGACTTCCCACAGCAAGATTTTAAATACAATGAAAGATTCAATATTGACGCTGAGGAAGACGACTAAGGTGTACGACGTGCTCTGCCTTAAACCTTCAGCAGCGTTGGAACATGAAAACTCGTGGGATGAGGGGAGCGTGCCAAGCTCCATCGACAGCGCAGAAGGAGTTCGAGGATGACATCATGATTCTGTGAAAGCACAGGAACCAGAAGCTATGGTGGTGATGACAGCAGTTTCCTATGAACATCACCTAATGCTGTGCCACTATACTGTGCATACGATGACACTCTGAAGGCTGCTGGGATCATAACAGCAGTAAGACAAGAGAACCCTGCACCCTTTCCACAGAGGTGTTTCTCTGCAGAGCGTGGACAATGAAGGAGTCATAAATATCCCCCTCGCAGGATGAAGGCCTGAAGTGAGGTAATGGGAGGCCATAAAACTAGAGTGCTGAGAGGTCTGCAGCTTGGAAATAGCTGAGACCCATGTTGACGAACCACAAAACCAACTAGTATGTTTGAATGTCTATTCTACATACATTTGGACTCTGGTCCTATGGACAGTGATGGAAACAACTGGAAGAGACATTCATGACGCCCTGCAGAGCTTAAACCACTCTGCAGAGAGACATGTGATGTGCACACCCGGAGGAAGCACCACCAAGCTGAGATGTTTTTGAAAATGTTACTTTTTTAGTTTCACTATTAAATTAACAATTTCTTTGGTTGCTCGTAAGATGCAGTTTGCCATGAGATGAGCTCAATGAATGGGGTAACTGCTAATACATTTATTAAACTGTGTACCTTTTCAGTAATTTAGGGTGATTTGACATATGCTGAGTAAAAAAAAAATGTTTACATTGAAACTGTCAGACATGAGGTATGCATAACTGGGAACTTTCTAGCATAAAGGTCAAAAACGGGGGAATGTTAGAGTTTGTATTGTTGATTGTCATTTATGCTTAGAAATATTTAACCATAGATGCTTAGAGGTGTATAATCAATTGTGTAGTGATAAGTTGTGTGATCTTTAACAGGCTACAGAGGCTTGGTGTGCATTCCACACTAGAATGCACACCTACATCCTGGGAGCACGGGAAGAGGTCGCATCTTGTTTTATTGTTTTATGGTAGGATTAACGTAGCTACGTCTGTTCTAGTCTAAGTGCTTTTCTGTTTAGATGAACTGCTGGACTCCCTTACCGGGGGGGTCTAGTCTACCCTCTTCCTGACCAAGGATGATTGCCTTCGTGCTTTCATGTTGTTATATGACCTTTGACACACACACACACACACACACACACACACACACACACACACACACACACACACACACACACACACAGTATTCTTTGTTCACATGTATACCTATGTAAGATGTTATATGTTAATGACCCTATGCATATTCATGTAACCTCAATAAAAGGACAGTGTATGGGAGAACGGACGAGACCAACTGGAGTCAAGCGGTTGTCCGGTTCTCTCCCGTGCACGAGTAACATGAAGAACTTTGCCTATTTGTGTCTTGCTTAGCAGTGTAATTATATTGTCTTAACGTTCCAGCGAATAGGTTTATGCTACAAACCTAACAATAAGGACCCCGAAATGGCACCTGTTAAGAGACAAACATATTTACGAACCGTATTTCAAACTCAAGGCCATCAGTCATGCAGGAGAACATGGAAATAGAGCAGCTGCGAGAGAATTCAACATTAATGAGTCAATAGTAGTTTGAATCATCTGACTGTTTTGTTTTGCTTAAATCAGTCCCAGAGAGGATGGTTAGTTTGCTTTGTGTCTGTGTATTGACATTGTATAGAACCTCTTATAGGCATTCGATATCCGCTGGTATGAAGCCCACATTTATTATCAAACAAGAGCTGCTGTAAATTGAGTGCACTTCCAAATACCGATTTTTTTGGACCATAATGCGCATTAACACTAGCATCCCCAGGCTTCTACCTTTCTACCTATAAAACCCGAGAGCAGCCAAATCACGAATAAATTCTTTACAAATCCTACCATGTGAATTCATGGATTTTTTTTTCACATTCTGTCTCTCACAGTTGAAGTGTACCTCTGGTGCAAATTACTGACCTCTGTCATCATTTTAGGTGGGGGAACTTGCACAATCGGTGGCTGACTAAATACTTTTTTGCTCCACTGTAGTTTTGGACACCTGGGAGGTCTTTAAGGATTTCAGCCATCATTTTCTGAAAAGCTGAGGGGGCAGAGGCCAGTCCATAAGGTACTCTACAGAATCTGAAGAGTCCATCATGTGTAATGAATGCTGTCAAATCTCTGCTATCTTCATGCAGGGGCAGCTGGTAGTATGCATTTGCAAGATCAATTGTAGAAAACACTTTTGCACCCTGTAAGCTGGCAAACAATTCATCCACATGTGGTAAGGGGTAGCAATCAGTGATCACAGCTTTGTTTGGTTCACGGAGGTCTGCACACAGCCTTATTCCACCAGTTTTCCGTCCTGTCACAACAATTGGGGATACCCATGGTGATGCATCAATCCGTTCAATGACACCAGCTTTGAGTAAACGATCCAGTTCTGCTGAAACTGAAGCCCTCACAGCAAACGGGAGACGTCGCAGCTTCTGACGCACAGGTTTGACTGTTGGGTCAACTTTCACTTTATGCACAAAGGCACGCACACAGCCAATGTCTGGGGCAGCAGGGATGCAAGAAGCAGGTGATGGATTTGTAGACATCACAGAAGCAGTAGGATCAGTACATGGAGGTAGAACAGTATTGCCTGCCATGCTGACATTCAGCGCTTCCATCAGATCTCTTCCAAGAAGAGGAGTTCCTTTCCTTACAACAAAAAACACAGCAGAGGCAGATGCATTTCCTCTGCTCACTGTGACTTGCAGGCAGCCTAACACAGGGATTGTTTTCTTCGTGTATGTAACTAGTTGAAGGTCAGGTGGTTTTAGTGGCGTACCACTGAAGTGCTCTTCGTAGATGTGGTTAGGCAGGATAGAAACTGCAGAACCTGTGTCCACAATCAGTTCAATGTCCTTAGCTGATGAGGTAGGTGTTCTCACATTTATGCAGCATTGCAATCCTTTTGATGCATGAGAAGGATCTGTTAAGTAAAGGACTGTGAGTTTTGGTAAATGGACTTCCCGTACATCTCTTGTCTTGGATGAGCAGCAGACACGAGCAAAATGTCCAATTTTATGACACAGTTTACAAGTAGCTTTGGCAGCAGGACACTGACGAAAGTTGGCTAAATGACTGTTTGAACCACATCTAAAACAGTTCTTAGATGTTTTTGTTGCATGAGATGGCTTTGCAGGGTGAGCATTGTACTTATGTTTCCTCTGCATGGAGTGCGAGTGAGACTGCACAGCTTGGACCGGGGTACTACTGTCTGCAGCTATGGATTTAGCTTGTTGAACTGCAGATTCCATTTGTGTTGCCAGTGTAACAGCTTTATCTAGTGTCAAATCAGGTTCCAGCAAGAGTCTTTCTCTTATGCTGGGGCTAGACACATGTTCAACTAGCTGATCACGGATCATTTCTTCTGTCCTGTCATCAAACTCACATTTAGAAGCAAGGTCACGCAAGCTGGCCACATACTGGATAACAGTCTCATGTGAAGCTTGTGTTCGCTGTCTGAAAGCATGTCTTTCCACAACAACATTTACCTTGGGTGAAAAGTATTGTTCTAGGGCAGTAACAGCAGAGGCGAAAGTGTCACCTGTGTTTGGCAGTGAGTAGAAAATCCTTTGTCCCTCAGTTCCTAAGCAGTGAAGTAAAGTAGCTCTTCTTCGTGCTTCAGGCCAAGCATTCCCTGTTGCATTGATCACAAGCAAATAATTGCTGAACATACGCATCCACATGTTGAATGGCAAAGCAGGATCTCCAGGGCAAGGCAAAAACATCGGCGGCGGATGGACGTTTGCAGTCATGATGACTCAGCAAAAAAACTCAAAGCAGAAAAAAAAAACCATGCAGGGGTTACTCGTCGCCAAAATGTAGTAGCGGCCGGTAATAAACCAATCCTCATGAAGAACAGTGCTCTTTAATGAATTCAGCACAGACTAACATCGAAGAGGTAGCAGTGACACACATCAGTTATCAGCTAGCCATCTAACTGTATTCTATCTCTAAACCTTTACTGACTCCGCTTTACTCTTATTTTGCGACACCACCCTCTAGTGGTGCAATATGATATAAACATATTACAGAAAACATCTCTGTGTAGGCCTCCAGGATATTGGACTAGAAGATATTATTTAATCCTTCACGGCTCACATGTTTTATATTTTAGATTCTTCAAAATAGCCACCCTTTGCTTTGATTACTGTTTTACACACTTGTGCCATTCTCTCGATGAGCTTCATAAGGTAGTCTCCTAAAATGGTTTTCCAACAGTCTTGAATTAGTTCCCAGAGATGCTGAACACTTGTTGGCTCTTTTGCCTGCTGTCCATCAGGATATATCCATTAGGTTTAGGTCAGGTGTCTGTGGAGGTCAGGCCATGTGACATAGCACTCCATCACTCTCCTTCTTGGTCAAATAGCCCTTACCCAACCTGGAGGTGTGTTTGGGTCATTGTCTTGTTGAAAAAGCGGACTAAAGAGGACCCTGAAAAAGAGGTCCAAATAAGCACAAACCGGATGGAACAGCATGTCACTGCAGGATGCTGTGGTAGCCATCCTGGTTTAGTTTTAAATAAATCCCCAACAGTGTCACCAGCAAAGTACCCCTACACCATCACACCTCACACCACTGTGAAGCACCTCCATGCTTCACAGTGGGAACCATGCATGTAGAGACAATCCATTCACCTTATGTGCTTGGCACAAAGACATGATGGATGGAAGGAAAGATCTCAAATTTGGACTCATCAGACCAAAGCACAGATTTCCAGTGGTCTGATGTTCATTGCTTGTGTTTCCTTGCCCAAACAAATCTCTACTGCATCTTGCTTTTCCTTAATCATTGTTTCTTAGCAGTGTCGTGAAATCGATCAATGTAGAGCAGTGTCACAAACCACGGAGGCCCCAGAAAAGTGCAATCAAACGGTGAGTTTATTAACAGCTCGGAGAAAACATCAACATATGTCTTCTGACCAAAATACATGTTGTGGATACTTATAAAGCAGTGGGGTACACGCCCCCCATGGCCTCAATTACAGATTAAAATAGGTTCCAGACATTAGTCACAGTTAATGGTACATCTTGTACATCTTTAATGGCTATAAACAGACATAGAACTTCTCTTTTTTTTTTTTTTTTTTTTTTTTTTCTAAATGACATCAGAAACAGCAGTATGCGACATTACGTGATGGCAGAGCTTCAGTTCATCCTTTGTCATCAAAAAAAAAAAAAAGAACTTCTCATTTTGATAACACCTTCCATACAAGGTAATAATCTCAAGCCCTCAGAGTGTCTGAGGGCTGGTTATCGCCTCCAGTCATCTGTTACCAAGTAGAATAAAATATAGTAAGACACCAAATGAGTTAAGGCCTCAGGCCTGACACATTCCTAGATTATATGTATTATATGTACTGCAAGCATGCATTGCAGTTATCCTTCTATGTTCTAGTTTCCCTCAGCATGTATCACCTGGACAGTCACGCCAGTGAAGCTTAATGAACCGAACATCAACTCAAAATAAGCACAGATATGCAATGTGTATAAAATACTTCCAACCGTACTTGTAATAAAAGTTAACATAATGGAAGGATCCTAAAATGGACATCTTCAATCAACAACTTTAATGCAGTATCAATACTGTAAGAAATATTATTAAATGGAATAATGCTGTAAAGAATGTTATTAATGCAGTTATAATGATGCAGATTATATGGCAGCAATAATAGAATTTCTGTATCTCCACAGCAGCTATTTGACAATAAAGGCCTGGTTTACACAGTCTCCTCTGAACAGTTGATGTAGAGATGTGTCTGCTACTGGAACTTTATCTGGGCTCTAATCTGTGGAGATGTTAACTTGCAATTTCTGAGGCTGGTAACTCAATTCATCCTCAGCAGCAGAGGTAACTCTTGGTCTTCCTTTCCTGGTGTGGTCCTCATGTGAATCAGTTTAGTCTTAGGGTTTTATTGTTTTTGCGACTGCACTTGAGGACAGATTCAAAGTTTTATCAATTTTCCTGACTGCATGCTAACTGTCTGGTGCTAATTGTTTTCATTTGTCTTTTTACTGGAGCTTTTTTGGATGTGTTTTCATTAGAAAACATAAAAGACAAGGAGAAACTATTTATAGATTATATGGCAGTTCTGCAGCACTACATACATATATCAAAAATAAATAAGGAGTTTATATTTACACTGTGGCTTTACTGCATATATTAAATATTGCACTGTAATGATGGTAATTTGCATAGTCTGTGTATAGAGGGGAGTAGTCAGCGCATGTTTAAGTTCAGGGTGGTTATGGCTTTTGGAAAGAAACTATTGTTGAGTCTGTTAGTCTTTGTACTTTTGCACCCATACTGCCTCCCTGAGGGCAGCAGGTTGAACAGGTCAAAACCAGGGTGGGAGCTGTCCTTGATGATGTTTGTTGCTCTGCTGAGGCAGTGTGAGGTATAAAGGTCCATCAAGGAGGGAAGGGGGCAGCCAATGATCTTCTGTGCTGCCTTAACTACTCTCTAAAGACCTCTCTGTCTGCCGTTGCCGTACCTTACTGTGATATAGCATCTCAGCAGGTTCTCAATGGACGAGCAGCAGAATGTCAGCAGCACGTTTGAGTCCAGGTTATACTTCCTGAAGACCCTCATGGTAAGTAAAGTGAATTGCCAACATTGTGCTGTCCTAGTAACGAGTTCCTCTTCCGTTATCAAACTCTCTCTTTGACAACATCAACACGAAACTGTGCAAGAGGAAGTTGTAAAAATCTTAAAAATAAAGCACCTAACCATCCATCTATCTATTCTCTTCTGCTTATCGTTATCAGGGTCTCAGGGAGGAGATGGAGCCTGTCCCAGCTGTCATCAGGTGAGAAACGAGGTACACCCTGGTCAGGTCACCAGTCTGTTGCAGGGCTAAAACACTTAACTGTCTTAAATTAAAATTTAAGAAATTTAGTTAAATGCTTTCATTATTGCAGCTCTTTTGTAGAAAGCTTTTGTGAGCACACATGGAAACAGAGCAAAAGTCAGTCTCATTACCCTCAAGAATTTATCTTACTCACTATCAAACATTGCAATACTGCTGCAGTCACCACTGCTAGCAGCTAGATGAGAGCACAAAAAAAGATGTGTTAGTGATCTGTGGGCTGATGCTTCCTCATCGCACTTCTGAAGTTTAATTTTATCTTTTTCTGAGAAGTGAAGGGGGAAGTGTTTTGGTGAGAATGTGAGTACAACAGCAGCAGAGCTCTGGAGGTTTGAGCCTCTCATGATAACCACATAAAAGTCAGAAACACAAATGGTTAACACACCCAGTAGTCTATAAGAAGCATCTTTAGGTCCTCATAATTTTTCTGGAGTTTGCTAAATTGCTAAGACTGAATAAATGTTCACTACAGTTCAAAATTCAGATTAGCAGCAGTTTTTCTTCATACAGCTTTTAGTGAATCAGGCTAAACAATACTTAACCACTGCCTTTAATGTCCTGTTTTCAGTCACATTGGTTAATGTGACTGAAAACTGACTAAAAACATTTTTGTTTCTATTAGTTTTAGTGTTCTTACTATTATAACCAACAATGAAAAAAGGAGACTGGCCATCTGTTGGATTTATGTAAGCATCTTTGTCATATTTAACACCTCATTTTAAGTTGATTGTTTAAGTTGCTGCCAAAGCAAAGCATCTGTGTTTATCCAATGTCCACTATTAAATTAAATAAATCCAACATTATCTTTTTTCAGTGAACACTTCAATATGTGCAGTTATAACAAAATGACACAGGCTCTAAAGTGGTTTCTTCTTAAAATGAAGAAAGTATCTGGATCCTTTATTTAAAGCATTTATTTACAGTGGCAAAAAAAAATTTATTAGTACTTTTTCTTCTTTCTAATTTTTGTCCGCACTGTTCAGGATGCATTTGAAGCTGCGCCTTAGACAGTAATGATGTCATGTACTGTGATAGGATGCTATCAGCTAAACTTTTATGACCAGCAGCAAACAGAAAAGGTTTCTTGGAATAAAACGTCAACACATACCCCTCTGGCAGAAACAGTTTAGGTCAAAACAGAAATATATATGTGTGGTAACATGTCTGTTTTTGAAACATAAATGATTTTCAGTTTGGTGTCTGTAGCTCAGGTGTTAGAGCAGGTCAGCTACTAACCAGAAGGGTGGTGGTTTGATCCCAGTCTGCTCCAGTCTGCATGCCAAATATTCTTGGGCAAGATACTAACCCCATGTTGCTCTCCGATGCTTCCATCGGAGTGTGAATGAGTATTAATGTTAGATAGGGAGCACTTAACTGCTTGGGTGAATGAATTTGTTGTATAAAGCACTTTGAGTGCTCTGAAAGAGTAGCTATATAAAAGTGTTATATAAGTCCATTTACCAAAACAATATTATGTTATTAGTTCAAAACAACCAATACGTAAGACAAAAAAAAAATAACCCATGACTTTTCACATTCACTCTCTCATCTAAAAAGTGAAACAGCATCTACCATATCTCTTTTCATGAGCATCATCCTACTTCTTTACATCATTGATGGTGGAATAGAGGTGGTTGGGATCATCTCCAGCAGAAGAGGAGACAGCTTTCACTGTGCTGTAGGTCACAGTGTCACCTTCATCATGACCACGGGACTATAGGAAAACATTACAGAACAAAAAAAACATTACAGAACAAAAAAAAACATTACAGAGCAAGACAAGACATAAGGATCTTTGAAAATCATGGTCTTACTGCTAACATCATCCCCACAAATATTAAAAATCTCACCCGGGTTTTACTCCTGGTCCTCTTGGGCAAGCTGATGGAGACGTAGGAAACACCATCATCAGCTCCAGCCTACACAGTGAAGACAAAATAACATCTGCTCAGTGATGTCAGTTTGGTTTAATACAGTTCAGTTCTGGTTCCTCCTCATCATCATAACCATGACTTTTCTGTTAAAATGGAACAAATATTTAGTGCAAATTTATACTGAGATTAGTGTGCAACCTCACCCTGGTTTGATTGGTTCCTGGTCCAGACTGAGTCTCTGCAGCGTTTAAGCTCAGTCCCTGCTCACAAACAGAAGAGTAACTGTGTAAAGATCTAAATGTTACTTAAATAGTTAAACATTCTCAGTGAGGAGCTGATTCAGCTCACTTGCAGCTTTGTCAGCTGTTCTGTTTCTGATGGTAAATCCTGTATTTTATTTAGTCATTTAGAGGCATGAAGTCACCTCTAAAAGTTTATTAGCTCAATCTCATATGAAACAATGGAACTATTTGAACTCACAGTGTTGCCGACCAGCTGCCCTTCTTTTCCTGAAAAAGAAAAAAAACAAAAAAAAACCACTGCGATTAGTTTCACATTAAAAATCCATTTTTTGCCTGTTTGCTAATGATCCCAATCTACAAAATAAGAAATCTCTTCAATTCACCATTTTCACATTCTTAACATTAGTTATATTATGTTAAACTATAATCTGGGGATGCTTTTACCTTTATGTTTCTTCCATCTGATGACCACAACAATTATTAAGAGTGCTGATAAACCAACGGGAAGGATAATGAGCCATAATAACAAACCTGAAAAGAGAAAGGTACACCTTGAAGCTGTGAACATACATTTTCCCGTAGTGACCACTTCCTGTCAGCGCTCACAGTCTGTAGGCCTGTGTGAAGGAGCTCTAACTAAATGTCCACCCAAAGCCCAGAGTCCACCTGACATTCAGACTTTAAGTTTTAAAATCACAACTGTCACTGAATGTCTCCACCCAAGTGTCAGTCGGATATTCAGACATTTGCTGTTGATTTTGACTTTGTGACGTTTTCACCTAAAGAAATGTAATTACAAAATCAAATAAAGAATGATTGTAAGAAAAAAATAAACACCAAGCTGTTTTTAAAAGAATAGATAATGTGGAGAGGTGCAATATGTAACAATCAAACCAGTCAAAGCATCACTGTGAGGGGATTTGAACACATTCTTAACAGTTTATTGCTCGACAACTTGAATTTAAAGGGTCTGAACAATAAAGCAAATTTCAGATGTCACTACCTTGTGAGGATTTTTTTGATTCTAGAGAAGATTTTGTTGATCTCATTGTTGTTGTTGTTGTTCTCATTGTTGTTGTTGATCTCATTGTTGTTGTTGTTGTTGTTCTCATTGTTGTTGTTGATCTCATTGTTGTTGTTGTTCTTGTTGTTGAGGTAAATTTTGCAGTCGTTGATTTTGTGTTTTCACCTAAAGAAAGAAATGAAATAACAAAATAAAACAAAAGTATTCAAATAAAAAAACCTGCAAACTACATTTACAAAAACAGATAATGTAGAGCGCTGCTATAATTAATAATCATGTCAGTTAAACACGTCTGCTCATCACTGTGAAGCGATTTGAACATAATCTCACCTGTTTTCTCACCTGAGGACTTGAGTTTGAAGGGAAACAGTTGTTCTTCTTTAGTGTAATCATCTGTCACTTTGCACTTCAATGAATTATAAAACTGTAACTTCTGATCACGGTGAGATCTTTTAAATGTCACAGTCACAGAGCAGGAACCTGGTTTTATCTCCACGTCTGATATTTTCTTTTCACCCTCATGCAGCCACTCCACTGTGTGGCTACAGTGTTCATGTGTCAGCACAGAGCAGTTCACAATGACTTTATTGTTGTTCTCATGTTCAGTCACTGGTGAAGATGGAGATATGGAAAGAGAAAAACAACAGAGCATCATCACTGTAATAAATACTGCTGTAATATTTCAGTTTGTTCCAAGTTTGAACTAAAAACATTATGATGTAAATACTCACTGTTAATAACAGACAGATTAATCATATAGTCTGAACCTTCTTTTTGTCCTCCTCTTGTTTTGTACTGTGTGCAGGTGTAAAGACCAACATCCTCAGCTTTGACCTTCTTTATAAGCAGAGAACAGTTCGCTGTAACACTCAGTCTGGTGTATTCAGCTTTAACATTTTCTTTAATCTGTCCATGAGCAACCAGCTCTACTGTTGCTGTCTGTCTTGAATCAGCGAACATCCAGGTAGTATAGCTGCAGTCATGTTGACCATTTATCACATTTTCACAAGACAAAGTGATGTCATGTCCAGCTCTGGCAGCTCTGAAGGAGGACAAAGTCTGTCCTGTTGTTTCTGCTGAGGATAGGAGAGTGAAATGTGACAAACTATAACATGAACACTGCAGTTAGATTAACAGTTAGTTTAAGGATTATTTTACATCATTTATTTCTCATCTTTTCTTTCCAAGAGTCCAGAAAACTCAAAGTTACAAAGCAAACACGTCTCTCTCAGTTAAAGGAAGAACAGACTATTGTGTGTGTGTTCTGTGTTTCCTTACCTGTAATCTGAAGCATCAGCAGCAGGAATGAAGACATTTGAATCCACATGACTGCAGCCATCGTACTTCTCTGTCTGTCAGTCTCTACTCTCTGCTCTCACATTGACAAATGAGACAGTCTCAGACATGAACACAGCTTCAACTTCCTGCTCACTTCCTCATCAGTGGTTTACTCTTCATCACTTGTTCTGAATTAATTTATTTTACTGCCTTCAAATGTTATTGTCCTCCCTCTCTCTTTATTCATAAAATGAATAATTGAGCTTTTAACAAGAATGTGTGTTGATGCCCACAATGAAATATGTTGATACTGCAGCAAACACCACTGCAGCAGCTGGATAACGACACAGATAAGATGTGTTAGTAGTCTGAGGCCTGCTGTGCATCATTGTATCTATGAAGTCATTTTTTTTCTGAGAAGTGAAGGGGAAGTATTTCTGTGAGAATGTGGGTACAACAGCAGCAACGCTTTGGAGGTGTGAGACTCTAATTTTGACCACATAAATATCAGAAACACAAATGGTTCACACACTGATGGAATAACAGAGCTGCCCTTAAGTCCTCAACATTTTATTTTTGCTGAGCTGTGGATTTGAAAACACACATTAAATGACACACACGAGTAAACCTTTTTTTTAATTTGCAAAATTACTTAGACTGATTAAATGTTCACAAATGACAAATGTTAACACACTGATGAGAGAGTGACTGTCGTTATTGTCGCCGTCATTTTGAACGTGTGGAACGTTGATTTAAGTCAGTTTTTAGAATACAAATTCATTACATTCATTTCAAGGTGTTTTAATATTGTGTGAGTATAAGTTGGAATCATCTGATAGGAACAGTGAGAGGAGATGAATTTGTTTGTTATTTAGACAAATGTCAGCAGTCAGTACAAACAGAGGAGCTTAAACTAGTAGAGTCAATGTTTTATATGGAGATGAAAGAACAGGAAGTTATACTGGGGAGAATAATAGAAGCACACTTGTACTGTGGTCAGCA
This sequence comes from Mchenga conophoros, assembly GCF_057382185.1. NCBI lineage: Eukaryota > Metazoa > Chordata > Actinopteri > Cichliformes > Cichlidae > Mchenga > Mchenga conophoros. Next base: position 22,391,859 of record NC_140540.1, read on the forward strand.
CTGCAATGCTGTGGTGTGTGTGAGGTGTCAGAGAGAGACAGCACTACAAAACACAATGATAGTCATCACATCTAAAGTGTAACACATAATGTTAATGGTTTAATGTGGAGCAACAAAACGTGGCTCCTCATCCCAGCTGAACAAGCGAGTGAGAGAGAGCGAGAGGGAGAGTGAGGAAGGCACCTTTTGATAGGATGAACCTCGTACACTATGTGCACATCTGTGCCACATCAGTAATCACTCAGTCTACATTAAGGTTCAGTCTTCCCTGGGTGACTGTGATGAGGACGTGGTCAGTCTGTCCAGTTCTTGTCACCAGCCTGTCAGAGTGTTATTTTCCTGAGAGAGAACAAAGGACGCGACCCTAAGCGACGGCCTCGAGGGAAACGAGCCGGCATCAGGAACAGGCTATGGGCTCGCGCACACCGCGCACCCATGCCCAGTATCCTGCTAGCCAATGTTCAATCCATCGAGAACAAGCTTGATGACCTCAGAGCCAGAATCAAGTTCCAGAGAGACATTCGGGACTGCAACCTCCTCTGCTTCACCGAGACTTGGCTGAACCCAGCGATTCCAGACCACACCGTGCAGCCGGCGGGGTTCTTTTCGGTTTACCGCATGGACAGGACAATGGAGTCGGGGAAGAAAAGAGGTGGTGGAGTGTGCTTGATGGTGAACAACAGATGGTGCGACAGCACAAACATCTCCCCACTCACACGCTCTTGCTCGCCCAATCTGGAACTTTTGATCATTAAATGTCGCCCTTTCTATCTCCCTCGGGAATTCACTGCGGTCATTGCCTGCACTGTTTACATTCCGCCTCACGCGGACTCGGACACTGCCTTATGTGAGCTACATGAGGCTCTCACACATCAACAAACACTTCACCAAGATGCCGCACTCATTGTTATGGGAGATTTTAACAGAGTGAATCTCAAACGGACATTTCACAACCTTCACCAGCACATCAACTGCCCCACCCGGGGCACTAGGACATTAGACCACTGCTACACCCCGTTCAAGAACTGTTACAAGGCTCAGCCCCTGCCGGCATTTGGAAAATCGGACCATGCCGCCATCTTCCTCATGCCTGCTTACAAACAAAGGCTAAAGCAGCAACCACCAATCAGGAGGGAGGTCGCTCGCTGGACGGACCAATCAGTGGCCGCGCTGCAGGATGCACTGGATGACGCAGACTGGGACATGTTTCGGCGCAGGTCTGATGACATCAACATGTTTACGGAAGCGGTTGTGGGATTTATCGGGAAACTAGCGGACAGCAGAAAGAACTATCATCCGAACGTTTCCCAACCCAAAGCCGAGGGTGGATAAAAACATCCGCGACGCTCTGAGATCACGCACCGCTGCCTACAATGAAGGAAGGGCTCGTCTCCGGTAATATGGTGAATGCCGATGCTTCACTGGCTGATGAGCTGAACACGTTTTATGCTCACTTCGATGCCGCAGCAATTAAAACAACAAACGAGTGAAGAAAATGCATTCATCATCATAGAGCATGCCGTGAGGAACACCTTCAGGAGGGTGAACACCAGGAAGGCAGCAGGACCAGATGCAATCCCTGGCCGGGTACTGAGAGCCTGCGCTGACCAGCTAGCACCGGTGTTCACGGAGATCTTCAACCTCTCCCTGGCCCAAGCTGTGGTTCCCACGTGTTTCAAACAGTCCATTATTGTTCCTGTTCCAAAGAAACAACAGCCCACTTGCCACAATGACTACCGTCCAGTAGTACTGACTTCAATTGTGGTGAAGTGTTTTGAAAGACTGATGAGAGATCACATCACTTCTTCACTTCCTGCCACCATCGATTCACTTCAGTTTGCTTACCGGACTAATCGTTCCACAGACGATGCCATATCTCACCTGCTCCACACATCCCTGAGTCACCTGGACACTGGCAGAGGGAATTATGTTAGGATGCTGTTCGTGGACTACAGTTCAGCATTCAACACAATAATTCCCTCTAAGCTTTTCACCAAGTTGACGGATCTAGGACTCAGCTCATCACTGTGTCAGTGGATCCTCAACTTCCTCACAGACAGACCCCAATCAGTGAGGGTGGGAAAACAAGTCTCCCCCTCCATCTCACTCAGCACTGGAGCCTCAGGGCTGTGTTTTAATCCCCCTGCTGTACTCACTGTACACTTATGACTGTGTAGCCACATCAGACACCACCTCCATTGTCAAGTTTGCTAACGACACTGTTGTTGTGGGCCTGATGTCTGACAACATCGAGACGGCCTACCTGGAGAAGATCTGGGGCCCGTTCTTCGTACGTCGCTTACTACATCCAAGATCAAATGACACATCCAAGATCAAATCATCGCGCTAACCGTGAGCTCGCTAATCCGGTTCCCCGAACACACCTGCTGTTGACGATTACTACAGCTGGACGCAGTAATGTGACATCACTGGGTGTCGTAAAAGGGGCTACGCATCGATAGTAGAAACATTGATCGGCAACCCTCTGATTGGTCGGCGAAAATGTCGACGGAGCGCGCTCGGCTCGGTATTTTTCGGCAGCAGAGCAAGAACTCTTGAGTGAGGGATTTCAGGAGTTTCAGAGTTTAATCAGAACGCAAGGGAACACTGCAAAGGCTGCAAAAGCAAGGAGCGAGGGCTGGCAGGAAGTTGCTGACAAATTAAACTCGTAAGTAATTTAATAATAACAATAATAATGGAGTGGATTGATATAGCGCTTTTCAAGGCACCCAAAGCGCTTTACAATGCCACTATTCAGTCACTCTCACATTCACACACTGGGGGAGGCAGCTACAGTTGTAGCCACAGCTGCCCTGGGGCAGACTGACAGAAGCCAGGCTGCCATATCGCGCCATCGGCCCCTCTGGCCAACACCAGTAGGCGGTAGGGTAGATTTATTATATTACACTATATTATCCAATATTATATTACATTATATTATAATATGTTATATTTTATCCTCTGTCACATTAGAGCCACGACAGGACCCACTAGAACATGGGAACAGGTAAAAGTGAAATATAAGAATATTCTACAGAATGGTAATATTTATCACTTATATTGCTTTTAGTCTCTTGGAAAGAGACCCTGAAATAATCTGTTTGTTTATAACAGCAACCAAGAAAAGGGCAGAGCAACAAAAGACAGGTGGTGGTCCTGCACCCCCTCGTCAACAAGTTGGTTAAGTAAATAATACCCTCACGGGAAAATCGATATCTCTCTATGAGCACACTGTCGCGCTGAGCTAAAGGATCCTGTCTGTCCCGCAATATACGCTGAATTCTGAGGACTCTCCTTATCAATCTTGCACCTTCCGCAATGGGTGGCTCGCGTATACGGACAGGACATGGCTGCGACAGACTTCCCAAATCCACCTTCGCTTTTATAGCCGTGGTCTCCCATCTTGATTACACGAAGTAATTTACAATTGCTACTCTGAAATATGAATTAAATCTGTAATAATCACATACATGTAATAGAATGTTAATAGTACATCTCCCTTTTTTAGGAAATGACCTGTGTGAAATCAATAAATGGATCAGGTGCTGCATTGTCTTTAGTTACATTGATGTTATTTATTTATGGTGAAACAGTGGTGGAATATCGCTGTTGCTTTCGTATGAATGACGCGGACATACCTGCGTGGCCGCGATCTAATCCTGTTTACATAAAGTAAACCTGCTCCCGAGCAGGTTTACGCTTACGGCTCTGTTGCTATGACAGCAAGTCCCGGATGAGCTTCGGGGAACCGACTGATCCAGGATCACGCGAAATCGTCAACAATCTAATCCGGCTAACCTACTTAGCGAGGTACGAAGAACGGGCCCCAGGAACCTGGAGACCTGGTGCCAGGAGAATAACCTCCTCCTAAACATCAGCAAGACTAAGGAGCTGATCATGGACTTCACTACAAAGCAGGCGAGGAATTACAAGCTTTTTTACCCATTTATTAGTAAATTGATTCTACCTCTCTGGTCAAAAACATACATAAAAATACACTACACATACATTATAATATTTTATACATAAATGCGCACTGGTTTATTTCCTTAACACGTGGAGGTAGGACCTTCCCAACCTATTTTAAGATTGTGTTGTACATTAATTTGAAGATTTTTCTTTCTTTATTGTGTTTACAAATATCAAGAAGTAACAAGAAAAGAGAGACCACACCCTTATGATATCACACAAAAGCTGTCAGCTGAGCTCTGTAGAGTGAGCAATCATGATGAAACAGTTGTACATTCAAGCTGCTCTTCAAACTTTTGTCCACCAGATGTCACCAAAGACGACTGTGTGCACTTCAGAAAGCTTCATTTAGACATCACTGCCACCTGTTTTTCTCCTGATCTGTTTGACTTGTCACCTCTTGTGCAGTTTGCTTAAAGGGTTTTATTGGCTGAGTGGATTGTTCTGTGATTCATCTGTGTACATACATCGATTATCATGAAAAGGCAAGGCAAGGCAAGGCAAGTTTATTTGTATAGCACAATTCAACAACAAAGTGCTTTACAGAGACATTAGAAACAAAAACAAATAAAAGCATGATTTAAAATTGATTAAAACAAGCAAACAAACAAACAAACTAATTAACAAACAAACAAACAAAACAGGATATAAAATCAAAACAGATAAAATCAGAACAATAGATAAAGTCAGTAGTTAAAATGTAAGTTTTGAAATTTAAGGAATAAATGATTATTTGAAGTTATTTTTCTTAATAGTTGAAGCTAAGTGCACAAAGAAAAGAATTTTGCTCCTACATATGAGATAAAATCAAAAAGTAAAGGTCAGGAAATATTAATGATATTATGATTCATTTTTGTGATGAGTTGATGTTGAAGTTGTTGATCTGTGGAGTCTGACAGAAGCAGGAGAGTCTGCAGTGTTTTCATAGTTCACTGCGTCACCATCTTCATCTTTATGCACCTGTTTAAAACAATACTACACACTTTAGATTCACTCTTTGAAATGCTACTTTTGATGAGCTCTCTGATGGTTTATCTTATTATTAATTATTTATTATTTAGTCTCAAAATTCTCCACTTTTCTCAATAAACAACAACAGTAACAAAAAAGGTTATAAGTGTTTCTGCAACCTGGTTAAAACTGTGTATTTTGTTTTCTTTCATTTGTACATCCACAGTTAAAAAAGAATACATATCACTAACGTGTTGTTCGCTCTGTAAAGTTATAACAGAGTTAAACTCACAGTGTTTCCTTCCATCTTTGTTTTTATTCCTGAAATGACAAAAATCACAAAAGAGAGCTGAAATAATTAACCTGCAAGTTTATCAAAGCTTTTCTTGTATAAACGTTTCATCTGTGAAGTTCTCACCTTTGGTTTTTGTCCACATGTTGACTGTAACAGCAGATATTAGGAGTGATGCTAAACCCACAGACACGATGATGCATCTGGACAGAAAACCTAAAAACAATGAAACCATTTAGACTTCAGCTTTTTGTTCTGTGAAAAGAATAAATGTTGTGATGAAAACATTCAGTTTTGATATTTTTGTTATTAGATTAAAATATTAAGCCTGCTCTTAGGACCGATAATCAAATACATAAATAAGTTAAATGTCCTTACAAGGCACTGAAAAATATTTTTATTTGCATTTAGTTTCTTTTTTAATTTTTATTTCTTTTTTTTGTTTCATTTATCTCAAATTGTTTGTTATGAAACAAAAATATAAAGATGCTGAAAAAGTGATGTTAATCAAGCTTCAGAGAACTAGAGTGATAATCAGTTTTTATAGGGACAAATCTGCCTCAGTGGTTTCCGACTGTGACTTTGTGAGATCACTTGCAAAGAGAGTGCTGCACCAAAAACCTCCTGGTGATTTCTTTGGTCACTCACAGTTTTCATAAAGACAAACAGAAGCAAGCATTTGCAGACATGTCTGCATCTTCTATGGAAACTATGGCCAACTGTGTTAACCTGCTAGTGACCAAAGCAATCACAATGAGGTTTTTCAGCACAGCACCGCAGACCTCTTTGCAACCAGGTACACATTAAAGCTGTGAACACACATTTTCCTGTAAGGACCACTTCCTGTCAGCGCTCACTGTCTGTAGGCCTGTGTGAAGGAGCTCTAACTAAATGTCCACCCAAAGCCCAGAGTCCACCTGACATTCAGACTTTAAGTTTTAAAATCACAACTGTCACTGAATGTCTCCACCCAAGTGGCAGTCTGACATTCAGATATTTGGTGTTGATTTAGTCTCTGTGACATCTTCACCTAAAGAAATGTAATTACAAAATCAAATAAAGAATGATTGTAAGAAAAAAATAAACACCAAGCTGTTTTTAAAAGAATAGATAATGTGGAGAGGTGCAATATGTAACAATCAAACCAGTCAAAGCATCACTGTGAGGGGATTTGAACACATTCTTAACAGGTTATTGTCCGACAACTAGAATTTAAAGGGTCTGAACTATAAAGCAAATTTCAGATGTCTCTACCTTGTGAGGATTTTTTTGATTCTAGAGAAGATTTTGTTGTTCTCATTGTTGTTGTTGTTGTTCCGATTGTGACTATTGTTGTTGTTGTTTTTGTTCTCATTGTTGTTGTTGATCTCATTGTTGTTGTTGTTGTTCTTGTTGTTGAGGTAAATTTTGCAGTCGTTGATTTTGTGTTTTCACCTAAAGAAAGAAATGAAATAACAAAATAAAACAAAAGTATTCAAATAAAAAAAACCTGCAAACTACATTTACAAAAACAGATAATGTAGAGCGCTGCTATAATTAATAATCATGTGAGTTAAACACGTCTGCTCATCACTGTGAAGCGATTTGAACATAATCTCACCTGTTTTCTCACCTGAGGACTTGAGTTTGAAGGGAAACAGTTGTTCTTCTTTAGTGTGTTTATCTGTCACTTTGCACTTCAATGAATTATAAAACTGTGACTTCTGATCACGGTGAGATCTTTTAAATGTCACAGTCACAGAGCAGGAACCTGGTTTTATCTCCACGTCTGATATTTTCTTTTTACCCTCATGCAGCCACTCCACTGTGTGTATACAGTGTCCATGTGTCAGCACAGAGCAGTTCACAATGACTTTATTGTTGTTCTCATGTTCAGTCACTGGTGAAGATGGAGATATGGAAAGAGAAAAACAACAGAGCATCATCACTGTAATAAATACTGCTGTAATATTTCAGTTTGTTCCAAGTTTGAACTAAAAACATTATGATGTAAATACTCACTGTTAATAACAGACAGATTAATCATATAGTCTGAACCTTCTTTTTGTCCTCCTCTTGTTTTGTACTGTGTGCAGGTGTAACGACCAACATCCTCAGCTTTGACCTTCTTTATAAGCAGAGAACAGTTCGCTGTAACACTCAGTCTGGTGTATTCAGCTTTAACATTTTCTTTAATCTGTCCATGAGCAACCAGCTCTACTGCTGGTGTCTGTCTTGAATCATCGAACATCCAGGTAGTATAGCTGCAGTCATGTTGACCATCTATCACATTTTCACAAGACAAAGTGATGTCATGTCCAGCTCTGGCAGCTCTGAAGGAGGACAAAGTCTGTCCTGTTGTTTCTGCTGAGGACAGGAGAGTGAAATGTGACAAACTATAACATGAACACTGCAGTTAGATTAACAGTTCGTTTAAGGATTATTTTACATCATTTATTTCTCATCTTTTCTTTCCAAGAGTCCAGAAAACTCAAAGTTACAAAGCAAACACGTCTCTCTTAGTTAAAGGAAGAACAGACTATTGTGTGTGTGTGTGTTCTGTGTTTCCTTACCTGTAATCTGAAGCATCAGCAGCAGGAATGAAGACATTTGAATCCACATGACTGCAGCCATCGTACTTCTCTGTCTGTCAGTCTCTACTCTCTGCTCTCACATTGACAAATGAGACAGTCTCAGACATGAACACAGCTTCAACTTCCTGCTCACTTCCTCATCAGTGGTTTACTCTTCATCACTTGTTCTGAATTAATTTATTTTACTGCCTTCAAATGTTATTGTCCTCCCTCTCTCTTTATTCATAAAATGAATAATTGAGCTTTTAACAAGAATGTATGTTGATGCCCACAATGAAATATGTTGATACTGCAGCAAACACCACTGCAGCAGCTGAATAACGACACAGATAAGATGTGTTAGTAGTCTGAGGCCTGCTGTGCATCATTGTATCTATGAAGTCATTTTTTTTCTGAGAAGTGAAGGGGAAGTATTTCTGTGAGAATGTGGGTACAACAGCAGCAATGCTTTGGAGGTGTGAGACTCTAATTTTGACCACATAAACATCAGAAACACAAATGCGCCTGCTTTTGCACTGGTCACACACTGATGGACTAACAGAGCTGCCTTTAAGTCCTCAACATTTTATTTTTGCTGAGCTGTGGATTCAAAAACACACATTATATGACACACACGAGTAAAGCTTTTTTGCTTTGAATTTGCAAAATTACTTAGACTGATTAAATGTTCACAAATGAGAAATGCAGCTTGTGGGGATAGGTTAATCGGTTAATCCAAATTGCCCATAGATGTAAATGTGCAAGTGAGTGTGAATGGTTGTCTGTCTCTGTGTGTTAGCCCAGTCGACAGACTGGCGACCTGTCCAGGGTGTACCCCGCCTCTCGCCCTATGACAGCTGGGATAGGCTCCAGCCACCCCCGCGACCCTGAAAAGGATAAGCGGAAGAGAATGGATGGATGAATAGTTTTATGGCAGCACCCTCTAGTGGTCTTGAAGCAAACTAAGACATGACATCTCTGGTGTCCCTTACTTTTGTCTGCTGGGGGAGCAGGATTGGATCTAGTGATACATACAGACTGAGTAAGCCGATTAGGACAGGCCTGGAGAAAGAAGAGAAAAATACAACCTTGTACAAACCATGCTTTTAATAAAAAAAAAAAAAAAAATGCACAAATAGTAGTTATTAATACAAAAACGTTTTCACATGTTATTTGTTTGTCTGTATTCAGTCTCATTATTAGCCATGATGGAGAGTTAAACATATTGCAGGTAAGACCATGACATTCAGATTTAATGTTGTTAAACTTATTTTGACATACGTTTTGAGATAAGTCTTAAAAGTACATTGTTTACCTTATTTATTATTGATTTACTTTAATCAGATTTGGCTGGTATTGTATTTAAACGTATGACTCTCACAGTATGTTTATTTAACTGCCCAAATAAATGGTGAGGATATGGCCACAGTGGCTGCGAAGCAAGAAGTTGTTTTTTCATTGTGAAGCATAAATAAACATACCACAAAACCCCTAAGGGAGGAGCCATATTTGTTTTTTGTGTTTGCACGTACCATTATTGATGGTAACTGTGATATTTACAAGACGAAGCTTGAGTATTATTACATACATGATAAGGATGTAAGCATGTTAGCCTACAACACACAAACTCAAGTGGTGTTACCAAGATAGTTGCTGACTGGCAAGAAAATTCTGGAAGAAATCTGGTTACATTCCAAAGCACAAATATAGAAAAACAAAAAACAAATATGAAGATGTAATATCTGTATAAAATAGACTTAAAGGGTTTTCCCCTTTGAGAACTAGCAATAAGCTCCGTGTTTGTTAATGCTCCCTTGCAAGAGCTTAAATTAACTAAAATTCAAGTTTCTGTGTGTCTCAGATTTTGTTAAAAAATTTCTAACTGGTTGTTCTTTGAAAATACCAATACTTATGATAAAGATGGCATTTAAAAGAATAAACATTATCATGCTAGCAATGTGTGGTCAGATGCAAACTCTGTTTTCCCAACTTTTTGCATTGATAACACACAATAAACATTAAGATGAATTTAACCAGCATAATTATTTTATTTTTAGGGAGTTACGTGCAGTGTTCAAAAAATTGAACAGGTGTTATATGAATAATTATCTGCAAACAAAAGCATGACTATCAGAGTTACAGGCATTTTAATTCATCTGCTCTCAACTATCATGTTTCTTTGTCCCTGTTTTTGTCTTTTTTTGTTTCACACTCATCAATGACAGTTTGAAATTTTGCTTCTTTTGCAGACTAGAACAGTTAGTACTTCCTGTGAATACTAAGGTGTGACTTCCTCATCAGCACGTTTGTCTTTGAACATTTTATTTTTAGTCACAAAGGGGTGGATAAAGTCAATGCAAAAAAATAATAAATTACATCTGAGAGAAAAATACTTAACATTAAATGCTTGAGATCCAATATAATCTTTTATTTTATCTTTTACTCATACCATTTTAATGTGGCAAAGAAGCATCACTGACCAGCCCGCTCAGAGCAGCAGAGCTCTGATCTCTTCTTCATTGTCACCACTAAGACTTCAGCCACCCCAACTCTGACAGAAAATAGTTGAATCTGATGTGTTTTTGAGGTCACTTGTTTGATTATGAGGAAGAAAACTTCCAGCAAAGTTTGGACTGAATGTTTAGTTGATCTTGCTAAAAAATGGGCAGGCCTTCAGGAAGGTTTGTTTACCTTCACCAGTTTTTGTCTGTGGTCAGATGATCATATGCATTTATTTGTGCATTAATAACTGTCTACCTTGGTTAAAAGGTGTTTAAGCATAAAGTGAACTTAAAGTCTAGTGGGACTGTATATGAGAATGCATAAAAATGTCTAGAGCGATCAAACTTTGCACAGAGAAAGCAATATTTATTTAAGTATCAGAGGCATGGTGCAATGCTCGCATTATGTCAGCGTCCTTCCTTTTTCACCATCTCCACCTGTAGAGGGAGTCTCAGCTTTCTCAGTAGCTTCATGTCTCATAATATCATGTCTGTTAAGGCAGACAGCATGGAGATGAGAGAGTGTTGTGCCCTTAAACAGGGGAAATAGTGAGGAGAGGTGAAAGAACGGCACAGACACGCAGCTCTCACTCTCACTCGTCTGTATTGAGTTTCAGAAGCAATACAACCAAAACAATATTCTTATGGATGCACTCAGTCTCAGGACAACTGTATCCAAACTAAGTCACTATTGTTCGCTGCATTAGCTGATGAGAATACTTTAGATAACATGAACTGTAGCATTAGACAAAAACATATTTTTAACTCGCACATGTTAGCTGACACAGTCACTAACTTTCCACAGCAATCAAATAATACTTTAAGTACTGCATGTCTTTCAGTAGTTAACTTATACAGATAGTAACAGAAAAATCTTCACACAATATGGCGGAGTAATAGCGAAAACTATCATACGCAGCAACAGAGATTAACTGGAACTTCTCAGCAAAATAGTCCGCAATTCACATCTTTCACTACAATGAACAATGATAACAATGTAATAATCAACAGTAACACACATTTATACAGATTTGTGCATGACAGTTACCTTAAACAGGGGAAATAGTGAGGAGAGGTGAAAGAACGGCACAGACACGCAGCTCTCACTCGTCTGTATTGAGTGAAGGAGGAAGCGCGCGAACCCACCTACTGGAGCCCTGAGGCATTAACAATGGATCAACGCACAATCAACCCAGGCAAAACTTTCACTGCTTATCTCCCTCTATATTCCCACTGCATATTCTATTCGAAAACATTCAAAGCAACAAATAAAACATTAATAAGGGCATGACATGAAATGTAAGGAACAGAGATGTACAACTTCAAAACTAATCAAATTTATGATCCACCACAAGAGCGGATCCAAATGCAGACAAAGGGGGGTGGAGGTGGACATTAACAAAAACTGAGCAGTTATTTTGGCTGAACAAGAAAACAAACAAAAGCAAAGAATGACTAAAATGGAGGTAACTGTCACGGCTGCCGAGGTGAGCCGTGTGGAATAAATGAGGATCCAATCGCAGGCAGTCGTGGAGAAGTGAAGGTGATTTATTGAACACAAAAAGAATGTGGACAAACAGCAAACGGGGCTCGAACTAAACTAAACTGGGAAACAACTAAACTACAGAGCACAAACCTGAATGAAAACGAGCAGAGGAGGATGACGATGAACAGCAGGGAGAAGACACGGTGGAAACACAGACTGACACTGAGTAATACAGACAAACCAGCAACAGGCAGGAGAACACACAGGGCTTAAATACACACACCAGTAATCAGGGGATGAGAGACAGGAGGGCAACACAGCTGGGAGGAATCTGGGCTGACGGGACAGGGGAAACGTAAACTGATCACACTCACATACGACACGGACCTTCACAATAAAACAGGAAACTCAGACACATGGAACCAGACAAGACATTGAACTAAACAGACAGATTCACAAACAGATGGGGTGACACCATAGACAGACAGATACAGACGCAGACCGAATATAACACAGAACTTAAACAATCATCATCTAGAAAATGATAACAAACTAAAAGCGCTGGGTCACCGACCCAGGACCATGACAGTAAAAAAACATATACAATAAATGGTACATTTACTGTATGAACCGACAATAGACAGATCAAGACAGAGGACAAATACACAAAAGGGTAACAAAGAAATGAGAACCAGGAAAGAAAAACAGCTGGGACTAATCACACACATACTCATTTTCATATCTTAGTACCATCAAAACTGAATGCCTAATTCTAACCCTCAGCCTAAACCTAACCGCAACCTAATTGTAACCCTGACACTAAAACCACATTTTGAGCCTCAAAAATGCCTTCAAATGCACGCGCGCGCGCGCGCACACACACACATGCACACACAACACTGCGAGAAAGCAAAACCAAACACACTAAACACATGACGAGGAACTATCAAAATAAAACAGGAAACATGAGACACAGACTGAGAGGCAGACTTGACGCTGGATCTGGGGCTTGGCTAGACGCGACACATGGAACAGACGGGAGGCACAGAGACAGAAACCAAGAGACTAGAAATCACAAAATACTAAAGAATAACTAAGGGAGCCAAGAATACAAAAGACTAAAGCATGAAAATCCACTAAATTTTAGAATATTAATAATCAAAACATAACCACTGGGTCACCATGACAGGACAATGACACAGGTGAAAATGTGACAGGTCATCTGCGCCTGCTTTTGTTTATTTGATTAATCAATTTCAAAACTGCACTGGTCTTCATTAATTCAGACTTAATAATTGTCATTTGCTGTTTAGTAAAGTAATTTCTTGATCTGAAATAGCACAGAGGAAGTCAAACATATCTATGAACTCTTTTCTTTTATAGACCATGTGCAAACAGGCTCTTGGTATATGTGACATAATGGTACTTTACCACACTGGGTATGGAACAGATGAGTCTGAAGGACAGTTAAGCAGTACATGACCAAAGTAGGCCCTCTGAAAATAACCAGATATGCATGACTTTAACGTGACATAAATTACATGATTATTTATGAGATCTGTCCCAAACAATAAGCATTTTCTAACATATATTGTCACAGATTAGGTTTCTGAGTCTTTATTGTTCTCTTACAACCAGAAAAGTTGCTGTGTGTCTTGTAAAATTCTAAAATTAAAAATTAGAATCATAATATATCTAAAGTAAAATGATATACAGGTATGCAGTGAAATGTCAGAGCTTAGTACAAACAAGAGAGGTTTAATAATAGTGATGAGATAACAGGAAGGGGAAGTGGCAATGATACACGCAGCTTTTACTGCTGCTGATTTATCACTGCTCTGCTCAATAGAGTCCAGTCTTCACTTCAGAAACCACTCTTCTCTTTCACAAGTCTTTTTCCGCCCAGCTGGTAAGTTATTTGAGTTTATTAAATCAAGGACAGCACATGAGACAATGATACACGATAAAGCAATGCAACTGTTGTTTTGTACAGAGGTTTTCTAGCCAAAAGCTTGTGTCATACCAGTTGCCTTGTTCCCAACATCGCCACTGACTGCTCTCAAACGTGCCACCCATGCTCCAGAGTCAGCTGGTGTTTGCATAGTTTCAGTGTTACAGCCTGCCTCCTACATCAGCCTGCTCCAGTATCAAAGTCACAGCTAACCTTTGCATGTTTAGCTTTTAAGTTCCTGCTTGGATCAACCTCCCAAGCTTCTGATCCAGAGTCGTGACTGGACACAACCTTTCCAGTGACAGCATCTGAACCAGAGCTAGTGCTTCTCATTCTTTTACTCCTAAGATGGATGAGGCCTCAGCCATCTGATTCCCAACCTGTGACTGCCTGCCCATGCTCTTCTTCAGTACCATTGCTCTGAAGGGTTTCGCCTCTTCTGTTGGCTTCCTAGAAGCACTCTGCTTCAACAGTTTCACTAAATAGTTATTTTACTCTCCTCAGCTCAGGTTTTGTTACATTGTGAATCATGTGTTTATTTATTTGTAAGCTAAAACATCAGTATAAATTAAACTAAGTCATAGATGTTATACTTTCTGGTTTTATATGCAGATAGTTAGGTGTTCATTTGTGTTATAGCAGCTTAATGGAATGTGGAAAAGCAGGGATGTTTTGGGGGGGATTTTTTTACATTATATTTTATTTTTTCCACAAAAAACATTGATAGGTTTGTAGCTTGAACCCATCCGCTGGAACGTTGAAGACAATATAATTACACTGCTAAGCAAGACACAAGTAGGCAAAGTTCTTCATGTTACTCGTGCACGGGAGAGAACCGGACAACCGCTTGACTCCAGTTGGTCTCGTCCGTCCTCCCGTAACACTGTCTTTTTATTGAGGTTACATGAATATGCATAGGTTCATTAACATACGACGTCTACATACAAACAAAGAGTACCTTGCCTGTGTGTGTGTGTGTGTGTGTGTGTGTGTGTGTGTGTGTGTGTGTGTGTGTGTGTGTGTGTGTGTGTGTGTTGCTGATCAAAGGGTCAAACATCCTTGGTCAGGAAGAGGGTAGCCTCCCCCTCACCCTAGATGGTTCATCCTAGATAACACGGTGAGGAAGTCCTGCAGTTCATCTAAACAAAGAGCACTTAGACTAGAACAGACGTAGCTACGTTAATCCTACCATAAAACAATAAGACACGGTATGACCTCTCATGCTCCCAAAGTGCTGTCTAATACACACAAAGTTTGCAGACTATCAAGGACCAAAACCTCTACCAATCTACAACTAATTACAAAACTCTAAGCATATATAAGTAAATATTTCTAAGCATAAATGACAATCAACAATACAAATCTAACAAACATCTTAATTAGTAGATGCAAAACTTACAAAACTTACAGTTGGAGTAATAATTAATATTATATCATAGACACAGATCAGGTAATTCAATTGGACTTAAACAAGTAAGTTTTTGTTACATTTCCAAAACAAAGTAACAATATTAAAAAGGCAAAGAGATATAAAATATTGACTTTGCCTACAGTACATGAGCACACAGTATAAAACGTTAACCTCAACCTCTAGAGGGAGTGTCAGTGGTTTCTTTGTTTCACTACCTCGAAAGCTTGGTGCTGTTTGTATTCATGATTGTACATTAAGAGCAAATTTTTTCACAATTGTATACCAAAGAGATCACTATCATTGACATATGATAGATATTAACAACAACTCAACTTAAATAAAAGGTGGGAAACTTTAGCCAGTGTGTCGATCATGTGTGTCATCTTATCAAATGCAGGTCATTTTTTTCTTTCTTTTTTTTTTAGTTAAAGGAAAATGTAAAAATGTTTTTCACATATTTATCATATAATGCAAACAATCAATCATAAAAAAAATGTAACCTTCAGGCTGGAACGTGTTTCTTTTGTTTGTTGATGGTGGAATAGAGGTTGCTGGGATCAGTGGAAACGCCAGCAGAAGAGGAAGGAAATTTCACAGTGCTGTAAGTCACAGTGTCATCTTCATCATTATCATTACAGACCTGGAATGAAATATGATGGAGCACAATTATTTTTTTCTGACCTGTGACAGAAGTTTAAAATTCATGATCTTAATGTTAATATATTCTTTTGAGAACCTTACCTTGGCTTTACACTTGGACCTCCTGATAAAACTGACAGAGACATAGGAGACATCTTCAGCATCAGCCTGAACAGTGAAGACAACATATAGACTGCTCACTAATTCATATGCGGAGTCAGTTTGACAGGTATCAGTCCTTTTGGGGTTTTTCTTGTCCTATTTGTCTTTCATCCATTCTTATAAAGGATAAAAATACATTTCAAAGAATAAATGCAGTAGCTGTGAGAATAATGTCTGTTCACTTTGTTCTGACTGGCTGCTGGACTGGGTCATATCAGGGTTTACACTCAGTCTCTTAAATATGTGCAAGCTGTTCTCATTTTGGGACTTTAAATAAGGGAGTCTTCTAAAAGTAGCTACATACATTTTTTTGGCAGCTGCGTTCACTCGCCACCTTAGTCGCTTCTTCCACCTGTGTTTTGCTTCCTAAAAAAAGATGAAAATACAAGATAAAAGTAAACAAACTTGAGTTTAGAATTTCAAATCCAAGGTTCTCAATTATACTTTCAACTATAGCTGTCATTTTTTTCTAACTCACCGTTAGGTTTATTCCATGTGTTGATGACTATAGCAAGTATTAGTACCAGAATTCCCACAAGAACAATGATAACCCGTTTCCAAATTTCTGGAAAGAAAAATTAAAACCACAATCACTGGTAATGTTGAGCTTTGGATGCTGTGAGCAATAAAAAGCTTTATGATGGAGCCACAGCTCGAGTCTACAGTCTACAGTTCAGACCTTAGGCTTAATAAAGGTGCAAGCGATGCAGTCAGTACCTGATAAAGTATTTCTTTCAGTTGTTCCAGTTGTTGATGTAGGTTGGCTTGATGGTGATACAGTAGTTGCATTTGTTGATTTTGATGTTGTGGGGATTGGTGTTGTTGTGTGGTCACCTTAAATAAAATAAATGTATTAAAAAAAAAAACTTTAGTTCGGCTTTTATTGCCCAAATGTTGACTGTAACAACAGACAGGCACTACCTGATGAAGTCCTTACTGTTCCATTTACTGATGTAGGTTCAATAATACTTGTATTTTTTGATGTGTGTGTTACTGTCTGTGTTGTTGTTACATTGTTGCCTGAAACAATAAAAAAAATGCAGACAATTAAATAAATACATGCAACAAACTGTCTGACATTAAATATTACCGTGGCAGAGGTTTGGTCCCTGGCTCAGCTGCAGAGAAGGAGTGAGGCAGTGAGGTCAAGGGAGCAATGCCAAGAGGCTGGAGGGACAGACTGGAGAGCTAATTTAACTGATGAGGTTTCTCTCTTTATATATAGTGAAGCCAGAGACCTGAGAGAGGAGTGCGCACTGATAACTGACTGGGAAGTTATTGAACTGTTTACAGAAACATCTAGCCATATGTGTGTAGTGCCTTGATAAACACTCCCCAAGTATACAAACATACCAGTGTGTCAGATCTATGATTACAATTACATATTAATGTTACAGCTACAGTAGCCAAAAGGTGATGCATTATTTAACTGGCAAATTATTACTTTATATTTTTAAGATGGGGAAAAAACATTTTCAATAACCAAAAAATCATATTGTAAATCAAATACGTCGAGCAATTATATACATCAAGTTGAGGTAGTTCATCACAATTTCTCTGTTATCTCAGCTCTAACACGTAAACACTGCGTGGCGATAAGTATAAGAACGTTGAAAAAATGGTGCAGAAACCTGCAATCTGTAAGATGGAAAAACCACACAAATGTGGAAGAGTGGATTTGTACAAAATGAAACAGATGGGAGTGGATAGATGCAAGGTTATCAGTGGTTACAGACTCGTTCAATAAAGAGTATTTATGTTGCATCACAAGACAGCTGATCAGTTTGTTTCACTAACTCATCTAAACAAGGCTTTTTGCAGAGAGTATAGCATCCGTGGCAGTTTGTCTTCAAACAACAACCGTAATCTCCACTTTTTGACTTTTTTTTTTTCAAAAAAATCCAAAATCGATTATCGACTTGAATCTTGAAATTCCTTTTTATCAAAATCATCAATATTTTTTCCTTAATGTGGCCATAATACTCCTTCATAGGTAAAGTCATATTACATGTTGATGCAATATTTGTATTTTAATATGTGTCCTTACCTTTACACTGAAGTATTAGTAGAGAGAATAAAAACACTTCAATCCATCTGAATAGGACCATGGTGCTTCTTCTGTACTCATACACACTAATGACACTGCATCTAAAGATTTGACTTGTTAAAGATAAATACTTGTGCTGTGTGGGGTTTGCGAGGTGTCACTTCCTGCTAGTGACTTCATTCTCCTCTGTCACATCTTGGCCAACAATAGATTATAGGAAGTCAAATGTGTGAAGATTGTCAGTTGAGATAAGTATAATGAGAAATGCAGCTCTCTTTTATTTCTCTTTATTTTGTGATTATTAGAAAAAAAAACACAACCAGGTTTCAGTGTGATGTTTGAGAATGCATATTAACTGACATAAAGAGTTCATTTATTCTGCCACCTAAATGTAACTCCTAATATCATTGATGCAAAACAATGATGCCATCAGAACAAGTGTCAGTAGTCTGAAACCTCTTTAGAAGTCTGATGTCATTTTCTCTGCGTACCAAAATAGGTGTTTTGTTGAGAATGTGGCTACAAGAGCATTTATTGAGATAAACATCATGATAAAATTACAATTTTCCCATCATACTATGTCCGTTTATTTTGTTGTGAAAGTAAACTTTTGCAAAAATTATTTCTTCAAGACAAAATAAAAATCAATAAGCAAATAAGGTCAAATGCAAGACAAATGCTAACACCTGCTGCTCTCTGGCAGCAGCACCATGCTCTCCCTTGTTTTAAATGCACTTTAGAACAACACGCAGCAACACTACACATGAGCGGGAGGAGGGAGGTATGGGGTCTTCACACACCCCCGTTCTCTGCTAGCCATCGGGGCGGGGGGGCTGGGAGGAGATGTTGGCTGTCCGATTGGCCTCCCTGCTGCTGCGGAGCCTGGGACGGTCTGCTTGCCTCCACCCCGGGGGGAAGGGTAACATCTCTTGGGTCTGGGTTCTGTTTCCCCCTCTGGGGGCGAGGGTACCTGGACCCGGGGTATAGAGTATGTTTGGGGAGTGTGATTGTGTGTACATGTCCATTTATGTCAATCCTTACGTTGGGTGAGTGCTGAGTGTTTGTATATGTGTGCATGAGGGTGGGAATGCATGTTTGTGTCTGTGTGTGCCTGTTTGTCTGTGTCTATATGTCAGGTCGGGTCTTAGACTCCACCTCTCTGGGAACTCCCAGGCCCTCCAAGGCCTATCTCCCCTCACCACACTCCCTGCCGGTGACTGATGCCCTCAGGGGTCGGTGCATTGGTGGTTCTTGGTGTCCGGGGCTGGGCACTCAGGTATGTACCGGCTCACTCCCGGTGGCTACCTGGCGGGGCCTGGCGCCTGTTGCTCGGTCAGGCCTCTTCCGGGGTGCGGGGGGCCCTCGGGCCTCCGGCCTCTGGGCCTGCGGCTCGGTTCACTCTGGCACAGCTGGGCGGGCATGCTGGTGCAGCCCCCTCTAGCTTCTGCTCGGTGGCTACTGGGTGACGCCTCGTCTGGGGATCCTCAGCCCTTCCCATGAGGGTGGCACGGATGCCCCTCCGGTGGTCCTCCTTGGGCTCTCGCACTCTGGGGCCTCTGGATGTCTGGGGCCTGGATCTCCTCCATGCCTGCTTCACGCCCTGGGGGACGGGGCTATGGCTTGCTACATCCTCTTGCAGACCATTACATGTGGAAACCATTGGAATACAAGCGCGCTGATCCACACAGGTATGCACACGGGTGTTCACTGCTCGTAGACTTAAATTACACCTTTCTTGGCTGCTACTTCAAAGCACATTGTGCGCTGTCTGTCCTGCGTGCTGCACAACAACATTGAATATTTAGTATTTACTGCTGTTTACACTTAGCTAGATTAATGCGATGGTGTTGTGTTTAGTATGTTGCTTTGGTTTTTTTTTTTGCTTGTTTTCTATTCTTCTTCTCTCAACAGGTGATCCAGGAGTTTTTATTTTTTCTCCCCCCCTTTCTCACTGTCCCTCTCCCCTTCTGTTTTTCTTTTCCTTCCTCTTTCTCTCTCCCTTTCCTATCCCTCACTCATGTCTGTCCCGTCTGTAACATCTGAAAATAAAATATAATAAATAATAATAAATGATAAAAACAAAGGTCGATCAAATGGACCAATACGGCAATGCCACGATAATCCATTTGGCAAAGTAAATCCATTGGGTATCCTTGTTGGTCTTCAGACAACAATTCTGATGGCTAAAGAACCAAATGGGACAGGCAAAAAAAAAAAAAAAAAGAAAAAAAAATGCAAGTCAAATACCAGGAGACGGAGCAGGTGACAGATCTGGGGGTTAGGAAGTTCAGGGCATTTGAAGGGTTTTACGTTGCAATATAAAGCACTTTGAGGCAACTGTTGTTGTGATTTGGTGCCATATAAATACAACTCAACTGCACTGAATTGACCTGGAGGGGGGCAGGCAGAGCAGAAGAACACTTCAGGGGGCCAACTTGAATGCGGGGAAAGTTAGGAATTTTGTTCCGAGGATCAAAGCTGGAGCAGGAAAAATGTCTTTACAATAAAGAGGGTTTAATATAATAAAAAGATTCTCTACACACCAGAGGCCTGGGAGCTTTAAGGGGTGTTTACCTCTGACATAAATTAGTCACTATGAGGTGTCACTTCCTGATAGTGACTTTAGTCTCTTCTTTTGGAGCTCTCCCTCCACCTTCACCTTCTTGACTAGAGAATGTTGTGGTGGCAGATTTCTTTTCTCATTTATTAATCACATATTTAATCAAATCACATTAGTTATAGTAATATCACTTTCTCCCTTTACTATAGTAAGAGCACTCCTGTCACTAGTTTGCATGCATGGGGAATGTTAACACAGTGAGGCCATTGTAATGGGAGACGTTAAACAGATAGTGAGACTCCTTCTGTTTATCAGGGATGTAAATCCTTAGGTGACAGCCAAGCAGAAAACAAGGTCATAATTCTCTCTGTGAGGGAGAAGGTATAGCCCCCCCCCCCCCCCCCCCCCCCGTGAGAGGGGCCCCGAGAAACACTAGAAACTTATGATCACTAAACTGAGACAGACCTGTTTGTCTGTTTATGTTGCTGTCAGATGGTTTGTTAAAATAAACATTATGTAGAAATCTAACTTATAGCCATCCATTATCTTCCTTCTCAGGGTCACAGTGCTGCTGGAGGCTATCTCAGCTACCAGAGGGCAAGAGGTGAGATCCAACCTGGACAGGTTGCCAATCTGATTGCCAGCCTTATTTTACATATAACTTAACTTTGTTCCTTTTGTTTGTTTTTTTGTTTTGCATCTTAGCCCGGTTTGTAAGTGTAGGATGCTTTGACATTGAAGCTTCTAAGAGTACAATATCCAGTGATTATACACTTGCTTTTTATTGTGGAATGCAGATTTTACCTTTTCCCACCAGGGGGCAGAATTTGTCTGTTTCCCACTAGTTACAGGGCTGTTATGGCGTTGTTTTTGTGTCACTATTCTGAGCGCACGTAAAAAAAAAATTGAGCGCACGTAAAAAAAAATTTGCAGGTGCAAGTGTTGCATTTTCAGGAGAAATTTATTTTGAGCGAAGAAAAGCTAAATTTGAGTGAACAAAATTCATTGCTGCGTGCAAAAAATGTATTTCAGTGTTTGCTATTATCCACACACACACACAATAGCAGCCCCTCTCGCTCAGTTTTTGCACTTGCGTTCGCTCGCAATGTGTTGCTCGCGCTCTCAACATTTCTGCCCGTGCTCGCTCAACTCTTACTGTACACCATTATATTTGTGCCACAAAACCAGAATCCCTCGCCTCAACAAGGAAGAGATGGCTAAGATGGAGATAGAGACCCAACAAAGCAGTGAAATAAACAGTTACTTTTTGATTGTTTAATAGTGGTTATGTTCAAAGCATGCCAAACAAGAAACATGAAACAAGATGTTTTTTTCTTTTCTGAGACCTATTTAGTTTTTATTGTTGTAGATGTAAATAACACAAAAATATATTGAAAGCCATAATTTTATTTCCTAATGCTGAGGACCCAATATATTCAAATTCAAACAAATTTCCCACGTGTGGGACTAATAAAGGTTATCTTATCTTATCTTATTCACATTCTCTACCTCTAGAGGGAGTCTCTGCTCTGTGGCTTTATGGATGATGGAGGTGATTTGCAACTGCTTTGCTCTATCAACACTAAAGCAGGATGTGTTTTCATTATTCAGTGTAGAAAAAAAACAGAATTATCCTTTAAAAGTTGCATTAAAGAAAGATTACATAATATAACACTGAGATAAGTAAAGACAATTGTCAGGTTGTTAAAAATCATTGTTTTACTACTTAATAATAGCACTAGCCCCTTTAATTTAGATCTAGATCATCGGTAACTGAACAATCAGGCAACATTCAAAGCATTTTTAAATATGTTGAGTGAACATGACTGGATTTATTTCTTTGATTTGTTGACTGTGGAGGAGACGTTGCTAGGATTAAACTCCAGAAGAAGACGAGAAGGCTTTCACAGCTGTAGGTCACACTGTCACCTTTATCATCACCACCTAGAGCTTAGAAGAAGAAATAATTCTATACTTAATAACACTTAAACAATAATAATAATAACAACAACAATAATAACAGAACTGATATTAACATCCTCACTGTAACCCATCACAAAGCTTACTGTGCCTTCTTCTCTGGTGTTCTTGGTGTAGCTGATGGAAGCCAAGGAAATGTCATCTTCAGGTTCAGTCTACATAAGGACGATCACATAATGATTGCTAACACATTAATCCAAACCTTGATTTAAGTATTAAAGTATTTTGCACATAGACACAGTTCAGAGAATGTGAGTCTCTGCCGTGTTTAAACTCGGTCCCTGCACACAGCTTATAAAATTAAGTGTAGGTATTCTGCTGAAACTTGAATATATGCATTTCGTGAATGGTTGGAGAGTGGTTGTTAGGAGTTGCTGGCATCGGATAATATGACGTTTTTCATAAAGTGGTATATAGTACTGCACCAAAAACCTTCTTACAATTGCTTTGGTCACTAGTAGGTTCCTGCTCCCATGAGCAATTTGGATAGAAGACAACAATTAGCTAGCACTTGCAAACTACACTTGCAAGTGGTGGTAAAAATATGAAAAGAGCACACAAACCGGGAGCAGAGAATGTTCTCTGTCGAAGTAAAAGCTGCACCTTTTGAAATGTGTACTTTATAGTTATAAGGCACAACTTTTCATTTGAAGGTGGACACTCTCTGATGGCAGTTTCCATCGCACTTTTAAAGTTTCACTACATGTCAGAGAGTAAATGGTGACTGCTTGTAGACAAGTCAACATCTTCCATGTGAAATATGACTGAAATTAACACACTCCTTTTCAACCAGTCACAAAGTGACACAGACAACTACAGGCCCGGTTTGTTCATTTTTAGATTCTCCACATTAAATCAACTTTTTCTGTAAAGTTTTACTTTCACTATATTAAAAATTTTTATTTTCCTAGGGTCATACAGGTGTAGAGAACTTAACAGACAATCACCAAAACTCAGTTTTTTATTGAAGAATCAGAATGATCAATGGATGAAACTCACATTGTTCTGTCCATCCATTTCCATGTTCCCTGCAAAGAGGAAAAAATTGAGTTGCGCTTCTAGTTCTGAGTCTGTGTTCTTATAGTTATTATAGAAAACGGTGTTGTCTCAACTGATTAACTGGTAAAGACTGGTTGTCTAATTTAATAATCTAAGACTTGTCCACATAACTTGAACTTCATCATGTCATGAGTCAGCAAAACACATTAAATTTAACAGTTAAAACGCTGATTTACATTTGTCCTGTTCTCACCTCTAGTTTTCTTCCTTGTGATCATCACCACAGCAGCAACTAAGACTGCTACTAAAGCAGGAAATATAATATGCTCCCATGACCAACCTGGAAAGAAAATTAATCCATGTTGAACTTACTTTTAAAAAATCTAAGGATTAATATTTATTTTTACTGACACATAGTTATTTTTTTTAAATCATAGTGGTGATGAGTACAATTTTAGCACTTTTTTTGTATTTCCCTTCTGATGTAGCCTATTGCAAAATCTAATTATCATGAGTGATCCTGTTTTCATTACTGTTTTTTAATTATTCTGCCTCCGGTGCTGGATTTGGTGTCACTATTAACTTTTTTGCTGTTGTGGATTTTTTTGTTGTCATTGCATTCTCACCTGAAAACACAAAACAGCAGCCAAATCAAATCTGTACAATGAAAATGTGTCTTATGTTCCTTTTCCCCAATCAATGGCAAACACATGCAGAATATTATGGCTGAAATGGCTGTTTAAACTTAAAAAGATTTACAGATGAAGCTTTTTTTAATGATACTCTTTACTTTGAGGTAATAGCAGCTTGTTTTCTCACCTGACGACTGAGAGCTGAAGGGAAACAGCTTCACTTTGTTACTGGACTCATCTGTCACATTGCACTTCAGAGACTCATAAATCTTTGACTTCTGATTAAGTTGAGATTTAAATGTCACTGCTGAAGAGCAGGAACCTGGTAATATCGTCATGTCTGTATAGATGTTCTCTTCACCCTCGTAGAGCCACTCTACTGTGTATGTACAGGGTTTATATGCCAACAAGGAGCAGCTCAAGATGGCTTTGTTACCGTTGTCATGTTGAGTCGCTGGTGAAGACAAAAGATGAGAGAAAAAATAGTTTAATCACAGTATTGAATATTTTAATGTTTCACGCACAGTTTGAGCTGAAAAAATTATGAATGAAATACTCACTGTTAATAACGGAAAGATAGACATCAAACTCTGAAACTTCATTTCCTGATTTGATTTGTCTGCACGTGTAACGGCCAGCATCCTCAACTGTGACCTTGTTTACAACCAGAGAACAGTCTTCACTAACACTCAGCCTGGCTGACTTAGCTCTAACATCTTTGTGAATCTGCCCATGAGTGGCCAACTCCACTACTGCCGTGTCTGTTGAACCACTGAAGGCCCAGGTAGTAGATTTAGATTTAGATTTAGATAGAACTTTATTAATCCCTCGGGTGGGTTCCTCTGGGAAATTCGATTTCCAAAAAAGCACAGCACCGACAGAAGTTACAGAGTTATACACACACACATATATATAAATACAGAGACAATATAAATAAAATATACGAAGGGGATAAATAGAATAAATAGGAATAAAAATAAAAATACAAGTGAATTGCACATTTCAAGTATTGAGTCTATTGCACCGTTGACTATTTACAAAAGTATTGCACAAAAGGTATTGCACAGTGAGGTGAAGAGGCACTACAGCTTAGTTGTTCCCCCCTCCTTTGTCCTCCTGTTTCCCCTCCCTCTCCCCTCCAGAGAGGAGTTAAACAGTTTGATGGCGTGTGGGACAAAGGAGTTTTTAAGTCTGTTAGTTCTTGTCTTTGGGAGAAGCAACCTGTCACTGAACAGACTCTTCTGATTGTTTATGGCCGTGTGCAGAGGATGCCTGGCATTGTCCATAATGTCCATCAGTTTCTTTAATGTCCTTTTCTCTGCCACTGTCACCAGAGTGTCCAGCTTCATGCCGACCACAGAGCTAGCCCTCCTGATCAGTTTCTCCAGCCTGGATGAGTCCTTCTTTGCTGTGCTGCTCCCCCAGCACACCACAGCATAGAAAAGTACTCCAGCAACCACTGACTGGTAAAACATCCTCAGGAGCTTCCTGCAGATGTTAAAAGACCTCAGCCTCCTGAGGAAGTACAGTCGGCTTTGGGCTTTTTTATACAGGTACTCTGTGTTGCATGACCAGTCCAGTTTATTGTCCACCCACAGTACTGTTACAGTCATCCTGACCATGTGTCACATTTTCACAAGGCAAAGTGAGGTCATCACCAACTATGACAATAGAGACAGATTGAAGTAGATGAATTGTTGGTGCTGAGAAAAAAAAGAGAAATATGACAGATAAAGATCACAAAAGTTTGAGGATTATTTTTGATACGAAACAAGTTGGTCTCAAATGTAGTCTCATTGAGTCAAACAAAGTTGCCAGCAAAACTTGTCCTTACTTGTAAACTGAAGCATCAGAAGCAGAAATACAGTCATTTTAACGCTCCCGAATTCAGCCATCTCTTTCTCGTTCTCGTGCTCACTAATGACACAGTCTCTTGTATTTTCTTAAAGTTACACACAGCTTCTGCTTTATGTGGTTTTTGAGGTGTTGCTCTGTCATAGTGACTTTAGTCTGCCTCTTGCACACCTATCAATTGTTAAAAAATATAAATTTTTAACCAAATTTAGTGTACGTATGAGTAGAGAGACAGTTTTTCATTTAATGTTGTTTTTCTCATATTTTTAATGCATTTTCACAGTAGACAGTGGTGCGTTTTTACCTTAACGGAGAATCTAAAATTAGAATCATAAATGGCATTAAGATAGAGTATACAGGGGAATATGAATATGACAATGTAGTATTATTTTCATATAATTCATCAGCATTAAAAACTGAAATGTTTGCAATGAAAAGTAGGCATCCTGTAGCAGCTACCATGCCACAGTGGTGAAACACAGATAAGATGCTTTTGTGGTCTGCGACCTGCTGGTTCCTCATTGCATGAAGAATTCTTTGACGTGAATGGGAAAGTGTTTTAGTAAAAACAGGGATACAATAGCACCAGAGCTCTGGGCCCTGTTTTAGGGCTTTTATGTGTCTGGGTAGGAAGATACTATTGTGGGTTTGTCAACCCTTGGATGAGGTAAACTCCAAGTTCCAGAGAGAGAGTTTACTTAAACTTTGAACAACTTAGTCCCTCGTTGGCAATTTTTCTTCAACAACCTCTGAGCTCTCCCCTCCTTCTGCATTTGAAAAAAGCTGAGTGATGCTTTATGCCATTTCCTCATTCATAAAGTTTCCACCAACACAGAGTACAAAAAGATAGGTTATACATACTATTTATTGCTTTTATGCTCTGTGTTAACATGAGTAAATGGAAATTGTATCATATCTCCTTGTTTATTTTTAAAACTTTTTAAATGTTAAACATAATGTGTTACCTTGTATCATATAACTAAATAAGCCCTGCGACAGACTGGCGACCTGTCCAGGGTGTACCCCGCCTTTCGCCCTATGACAGCTGGGATAGGCTCCAGCGCCCCCCGCGACCCTGAAAAGGATAAGCGGAAGCGAATGGATGGATGGATGGATGGATATAACTAAATATTACTTTGTGTTTAACAAATTAGGTTACCCACATCTGTTCTTTTTAATGTTTTAGTGTAAATACTCTCCCATGACTGAAAATGATATGTTTGACAACTTTACTGTGAGATGGTTTTTGTGCATAATACACTGCAAGACGGAAGACATATTGCACCCACATTCAAATATATGACACAAACTTACATGTATGAAATGATCCTCTCACTGATGTGCTGACTTTCATATTTATTATTTACATGTCACTGTATTTAATTTAGTCATTTAAAAAAATGTTGTCATAATGTCATTGTATTTAAAGTAAGAGCTGGACGTAATATTTTGTTTGTGGCAATGCCACACATACACTAAAAAATGTGGCAGTACTAACTCACTGATTAGTGGCTCAAGACAAGAACATGACCGACTGAGTGCTTCAGTGGACTGTCCTCTGGTTCTGGTACAATACATTTTTGAATTTTCAAATAGTCATTAAAGTATTAAAAAAATCAAATACAGTATTATCTTTATTTGAAAATACAGAGTATAGTTGCTGCCTTCTTATTTGTGACTGGTAGGATGTGGTGCCCCATGACTGGCAGAAGGTGGTGGCAATGGTGCAAAAAGCCATGTCCCAGCTTTTTTATTTTCCTACATCTGTGATCATGAAGATGTCGTGATGGTGTCTGAAAATGCTGAAGGCTTCTCCCTCTGTCAGACTTCACAGAATGACTGAAAACTTCAACATCAGCTCACCAAACCAGTACAAGCCCAGATTTGGATGTTTCATACTGTCAGTATGACATGTAACAAAGTGTAAGAATAAATGTTTGTGTACTCAACCATTTTTTCCTCTTGTTAAGAAATAACAAGACAGAAATGAGTTTCATCAGTGTAATTATTTTTAAAATATCCATTTTATGTTCTAATAGGACACAATGAGAAGCAATGATGATGTTAATACTCTCAGAAACAGACAGAAGAACAATAAAATCTAATCCTCAATGCCCTCTGATATGACCTTTCTGTAGGTTCAGTGATCGCCATCATAAATCTTGAACCTTGAATCAGACACCCACTTCCAGTCAGCCAGTCAATTCCGCTGCTGTGTTTCCTTGACTGAAGTCCATGATATTATTATGATAGTTATCCTGACCATCAATCTTACTTTTTGTCATGTGACTGGCAGAATGAATGACCCATTCGCAAAGCAGTGAAAAAAGTTCACTCCAGCACTTGCAATGTAATTAGATGATTACAGTTCATTTATAGAACGAAGAAAGTTGTGGAGAGGAGAAGCTGTACAGCAATACAGCTTTTGAGTAGTAGAGTAATGGACAACATTTTTGGTTTTATTGCACAAAAGGATATGAGTGCGATGGTAAAGTGGAAACAGCATCCAGGACAGAAACAGCCACATTATACTGCTAACAGAACTATGTTTCTTTGGTTGTCTGTTAGTGACTGACAAACACTCATACACAAATATCCATTTCACATAAGTATCTCATTTTATTGCATTTTCAATCTGGGAATATTTTCACCCTCTCCACCTCTAGAGGGAGTCTGTGTTATCTCGGTGGCTTCATGTACGATAGTGCACAAGAAAAGAAATCATAATCCAGTCATATATTTCTTTGGTTTGTTGATGATGGAATAGAGATCACTGGAAGAAGAATATCCAGCAGAAGATGAGGAAGCGTTTACAGTGCTGTATGTCACAGTATCATCTGCACCATTACAGGGTACCTTAAAGAAAACATGAATAAGAAATTCCTACCTTAATTAATCATACATGTCAGAAGTTTTGATAGTTATGATTTGGATGCCAACATCTTCATTGTAACCGATTACAGATCTTACCCTGGCTTTATTCTGGGTCTTCTTGGCAAAGCTGATGGTGGCATAAGAAACACCGTCGTCAGGTTCAGCCTATAAATTGAAGACATTATAATGGATACAAAATTATTTTGAATTCAAAACCTTTGTCAAGCACTGGGGTTTTTTTTAAACAGACATGTTAGAATGAACAAATACAGCAGTAGGGATGGGTATCGTTTAGGTTTTATCCGATACCAGTACCAAACCGGTACTTTTGAAGCAGTGCCGGTGCTTAAACGGTGCTCGAACCGGTGCTTAAAGAATCAAGAACCTTTCATGTTTAGCTGTTTTTTGTAAAAAGATAACAATGTTAGCCTTTTCTGCAGCTATAGGGTATATATGGTATCACTCTTGGTTGGAAGCAGTGCTTAAACAATGGGGAAAAAAAACACCAACTTTGTCCAAAAACCTCTCATGTTTAGCTGTTTCCCACTTTTTCTTTGGTCATTTTAGCCTTTTTGGCCAGGGTGAAGGGAGCATCTGCCATCAAACAAGAAGACAGCCACATGTAACTATGACAGTGTTTGCTAGTTCACCTTACATGCATTCATTTAATAACGTGGTTAGCTTACACACGAACAACATTAAGCTACTCACACAGAGAAGAACGGCTGCTGCTGCCATCATCATCCGTCATCATTTCTGCTACACTGGCAGGGCTAGGGGCCAGGACTCTCCTCTTCGGGTGCATGTTGCTAACTCCGGGTCGATAACAGGCACCACACCCGCAGTAGATGTGCACGGTGTGCGGTCTCGCAGCAAGCTATCAAATACGGTGCATTTCTCAGCCTTTAAAAAAACGCTATGCGTCACCAGGTGTTTCATCAGATTCGAGGAGTTACCTCCTTTGCACAGTGTCACCTTAAAGCACTTGTTGCAGGCTGCTGAGTTTGCATCTTTTGCTGTGAAGTACAGCCAGACTTTGACCGCTTCACCTTGGGCAGCTAATCTGTAGCTCTGCTCTAAAAGAACGTACGTACCTGGGCCCGCCTACTACACTTGCAAAGGTAAAATGATTGGCTAGAATCCAAAGTGTGTGACATCTCAGGGAAAAAAAAGCACCGAAATGAAGCACCGAAATGAAGCACCGAAATGTGCCCTGCATTTCGGTCTGGGTACCGTTTATGTCAGAACCGGTGCCAGATACCGGTACCCATCCCTATACAGCAGTAAGTGTAACTTTGAACTGGGTGTAGTGTGTGTGATCTCACAGTGTTGTGACTGGCTTCTGAACCAGACTGAGCCTCTTTGGGGCTTAAGCTTGGTTCCTGCACAGGCACAGAAACATAGGTGACTCAAATTATGCTTTTTCTGCTGTATATGCAGTCCCTATAAATCGGTTTTTGCGACAGTACAAATATTTAGTACTAATAAACATTGTAGTGTTTAAACTCACCTTATTTCCTTCCTTTTGTTCTTTATTTCCTGGAAAAAACAACAGATATGACATAAGTCAGACACAGAAGTGGGTTTCAGACACTTGCACAAATGACTGATCAGGTGATCTGCTGATCTCACGTCTTTGCCTGCTGAAATTCAAACTATGGTCAGTTGCTAAGCTTTCTCAGTTGTATTTATCATCAAGCCATAAACTGTTTTCCTCAATGCAAAGTCAGCAAAACATATCAAACATGAACGCTGAAACATCCAATATTTTTATACAAAGATCTACACAATGATACAGACAAAAGATGAAACATTTAACTTTTTAATTTTAATGTTTAATTTGTGAATGGTCCTACCTTTCATTTTCTTCCATGAGATGATCACTATGATAATTAAGAGTGCTGATAAACCCACAGTCACATAAACATACCACCATGACCAACCTGGAACACATGGACGCATATTTGGTTTAATTATAAGCAACAGTTTGAGGTCAATTATAGTTTTTACGTTTTCTCACCCGAGGACGGAGGGCTGAAGGGAAACAGCTGCACTCTTTTGTCTTCATCTGTCACTTTACACCTTACAAACAGTAATTCAGACAAAATTGACTTCTGATTAAAGTGAGATGTCTCAAATGCCACATTGGAATTACAGGAACGTGATGAAATCTCCATGACTGAGGATATATTCTCTTTACCCTCGTAGACCCACTCCACTGAATGCCTACAGCCTTCATATGAGAACACGTAGCAGTAAAAGATGACTTTATCGTTGCTTTTTTGTTCAGTCACTGGTGATGATGGAGATATCGAGAGATAAAGACAACAACAGAAACATTAGCCTCATCATTTTAATGAATATTTTTGTAATATTTCAGTATGTTGCTCAAAACAAAACACATTAACTTGACAACACTGATATACAAATACTCACTGTGAATAACAGAAAGATGAACAGGTGAGTCTTGTTGGTTTCCTGATATGAACCGTTTGCATTTGTACAGACCAACATCCTGATCTGTGACCTTCTGAATAACTAGAGAACAGTTTGCTGTAACGCTCAGTCTACCTAACTTAGCTCCAGCTTCTTTGTGAAACTGATCATGTTCAAAGAGTGTTACTGTTTTTGCACTTCTTAAATTCATGAACATCCAGGTTGTACTGTCACAGTTACGCTGACCATCTACTGGATTTTTACACGGCAACGCGACTTCATCACCATCTCTTACAATAAACGCTAAATGTTGCCAGGTTGCTGTTGCTGAAATAAGAGAGACAGAGACAAATTTGATCAACAAACTGATTCAATTCAATTCAATTTTATTTATATAGCGCCAAATCACAACAAAAGTCACCTCAAGGCGCTTCATAGATACAGAGAAAAACCCAACAATCATATGACCCCCTATGAGCAAGCACTTTGGCGACAGTGGGAAGGAAAAACTCCCTTTTAACAGGAAGAAACCTCCAGCAGAACCAGGCTCAGGGAGGGGCGGCCATCTGCTGCGACCGGTTGGGGTGAGAGAAGGAAGACAGGATAAAAGACATGCTGTGGAAGAGACAGAGGTTAATAACAGATATGATTCAATGCAGAGAGGTCTATTAATACATAGTGAGTGAGAAAGGTGACTGGAAAGGAAAAACTCAATGCATCATGGGAATCCCCCGGCAGCCTACGTCTATTGCAGCATAACTAAGGGAGGATTCAGGGTCACCTGGTCCAGCCCTAACTATATGCTTTAGCAAAAAGGAAAGTTTTAAGCCTAATCTTAAAAGTAGAGATAGTGTCTGTCTCCCGAATCCAAACTGGAAGCTGGTTCCACAGAAGAGGGGCCTGAAAACTGAAGGCTCTCCTTCCCATTCTACTTTTAAATACTCTAGGAACAACAAGTAGGCCTGCAGAGCGAGAGCGAAGTGCTCTAATAGGGTGATATGGTACTACAAGGTCATTAAGATAAGATGGGGCCTGATTATTTAAGACCTTGTATGTGAGGAGCAGGATTTTGAATTCAATTCTGGATTTAACAGGAAGCCAATGAAGGGAAGCCAAAACAGGAGAAATATGCTCTCTCTTTCTAGTCCCTGTCAGTACTCTTGCTGCAGCATTTTGGATTAGCTGAAGGCTTTTCAGCGAGTTTTTTGGACATCCTGATAATAATGAATTACAGTAGTCCAGCCTGGAAGTAATAAATGCATGAACTAGTTTTTCAGCGTCACTCTGAGACAGGATATTTCTAATTTTAGAGATGTTGCGCAAATGGAAGAAAGCAGTCTTACATATTTGTTTAATATGTGCGTTGAAGGACATGTCCTGGTCAAAAATGACTCCAAGGGTCCTCACAGTGTTACTGGAGGCCAAGGTAATGCCATCCAGAGTAAGAATCTGGTTAGATACCATATTTCTAGGCTTTTCAGGGCCGAGTACAATAACCTCAGTTTTATCTGAATTAAGAAGCAGAAAGTTAGCGGCCATCCAGGTCTTTATGTCTTTAAGACATTCCTGCAGTTTAACTAATTGGTGTGTCTGGCTTCATGGACAGATAGAGCTGGGTGTCATCAGCATAGCAGTGAAAATGTATGCTATGTCTTCTAATGATGCTGCCTAAGGGAAGCATGTATAATGTAAACAGAATTGGTCCTAGCACTGAACCCTGTGGAACTCCATAATTAACCTCAGTGTGTGATAAATTGACAGGTTTTTTTTAAATACAGTACTTAGTGTGAGGATAATTTTAAATCCACTGCATTTTACACATTACTGTCTCAGATTTGGTTTACAGTTTAAAATTATTTATGTCATGCATATCTTTGAAAGCAAAAAAAAGCACATTCAATGTATTAAATATGCTCTTGATGTATTGAAATGTATTTGTAATAGTTGCCATTAGGATCAGAGCCATCAACCTGTTTCAAAACCTGCGATTCTTTCATTTAATGCTCACCATACATGTTTGGGACTGAGCCCTACACTTATTTACGGTCCTACTTGTTTTTGAACTGAACTGAACAAACATGCCCCACTGAAGTAAAAGAGAGTAGGTTTCCAATAGATATCAGTGTCTCGTCTCTGTGAGCTGATGGATTTGAACATTTCTACAGAGATCAGGACACAATGAAAACATGTCTGGTTGTCTTTTCTACACTCAGAGCAAAAAAAAAAAAAGTCTCTAAAATGGGATCCAGGTCCTTTATACAAAGATGGGTTTTAGTAATATGATTACATGTAAACATGACCAGACAGTTTTTGCTTAGTTGCTGCTGTTGAGAAATAGTCTGAAAGTCAAAAGAAATGAAAAACAAACTGATGTCTCACCTTTAGATTTCAAGATTCAAGTAAACAATAACAGCATGGCATTTAAGCATATAGTATTTAATGATGTAACACTAGAATGTTTGCAATTTAATGTGTGTCCTTACCTGCAAACTGAAGCATCATCATCATGAAAAAAGAAATCTTAAACCATCTGCTTGGAAACATCGTGCCTTTTGGTGTCTCCTTGTAACGCTCACTATGCAGTCTCTGAGAGTTCTTCTGAAACACAAATGCAACATGTGCTTCTTGTGGTCTGTGAGGTGTCACATCCTCATAATGACTTAACGTCTGCGTCTTCTCACGTCATTCACTTAGCCAACATGAGATTACAGGAAGTCATTTAATATTAATGCAGAGACGATCAGCTGAGATAAGTTGTTCACAGAAATGCAAATCCTTTTCTGTTAGACTGTGTTATTATTAGAAAAAAGAAGAGTCTTTGAGATGTTTAACATGGAGCGTAAACCCCCCCAGTCCAACATGGTGATATCACAGTAACTTGGAACAAAGACAGACAAGATGCGTCAGTGCTGTGACGCGTCTTGTCTGTCTCTGACATAACTTTCTCCCCTACGTAACCAACACACAAATGATGAAATTAGCCGGCCGCTGCTGGTCTTTCTGGAATCGGAAACCCTACCTTCGCCTTGGGGAGTGAAAATATGAACATTACTTTTATTAATTTTTTTAATGCACAAAAGCAGAAGAGAATTATAGTAAAGTAGAAACTTCATCCAGAACAGAAGCAACAGCATTATGCTGCCAACACAACTTTGGCTCTTTGCAAGCTTCTGCACTGACAACATCCAAATGCAAAGCTAACCAGGAAAGCAGAGTGATGATAAAGCTGATTTTATACTCAGTCCCAGCAGCCAGACCCTGGACTTCAACCAAAGCAGTGATGAGGAGTCAGGCTTGCAGCCTTGTTTACCTCTTCATGTTTCTAAACTAAAATCACTGAATCACTTTATCTTTTCTTTGCATTGTTGCCTTTGTTTTATTCCTAAAATCTAAAACAAAGAGTGTATCTGTGCCCCCATTTGGATGGGTATTTGTGTTGGTGTGTGTAACCTATAAGTTCATGCTGTTAAATTGTGTTAATGTTACAATGCAAAACAAGTGGTGTAACAAATTTCAAAAGTAATGCACTGCAATACTTTTTTCTTTAAAGGAACAAGCAAAATGTGCAATACATGACTTTTCTTGAGTAAGGACCCAAGTAATGGTGATTAGACATTTTAAAAAAAGCTGTGAAGGCTGAAGTAAGGCGCTCTGGCAGCGATTGGGCCCAACAAAAATATCTAGCCCACAACATCAGAGAAAAACAACAGTAAGATGCAAGAGACAGGAAAAAAGAATAAAGATGGCAAGAAAAATATATCTATTTCCTGTGAGTAATGAGGTGTCACTTCCTCACGGTGACTTCAGTCTTTTTCTTCTGAACTCTAACATTTGTTGAATAACCTTTTTAATCTAACATAATGATAATATAATGATAAAACTGAGTGTATGCCAACCCCAGCCCAGCAACCAAATCCCGATCGTCCACAGGTAGCAAATCAATCACTCGTATAACAGTGCAACATCCAGCTCTATCTGTACATGTTTCTACAGTAGAATTACTCTGCGTAGCTGTATTAGGATCGGGATCTGTGTGAGTTTGTGGGACTGTAGCCTTAATAATTGGTAGCTTAGATTATGTTACGGGTTATGTAAAAGTAATGTGATGAGAACTGTAACAAATTACTTTCTCTGGTGTTTAATTACATTACATTAATTTTTAGACAACAGTACTGTGTAATACATGAGTGACAAACCCGGCACTAGTCACTGACCTATGTTGACCAAAAAAAATAAAATTACCAACAAACTACACACCAAACTTTGACTTTTGACCAAAGAAAAATGTTAATGCCACAGCAGAAGCACAGGAAGTAGGTGCTATCTCCATTTGTCAGGGTATTTTTTCTTTACCCTCATACACCCACTCCACAGTGTGTCTACAAGGCTAATGTGTCCTCACAGAGTGGTGACTTTACCATTGTCCTTTTGTTTGGTCAATGATGGTGACGGATATTTTGAAAGAGAAAGACATTAAAAGGAAAATTAGTCTCAACACTGTAATCAATATCAATATAAAATCTCAGTCTGTTGTTCTAAAAACTTTAAGACACTTTAAGACACATTAAGATCTAAATATTCACTGATAGATGAACACGAGAGTCTGATACTTCCTGTCTTCCTGATATGAACTGCCTGCTGTTGTAATGACCAACATCCTGATCTATGACCTTGTTTATAAGACTCAGTAAGACTCAGAATGAATGATTTAGCCCATATTCAAAGAGTGCTACTGCTGTTTATCCCCTTAAAGAATTCAAGATCCAGACAACACCATCAGAATTATGTTGAACATCCTTTACACTTTAACAGGGCAACGTGGCTTCATCACCAACACTTGACAGTCAAAGATAAAAGTTGTCCTGTTGACGCTGTTGAGAACAAGGAAGAGAACTGTTACCAATAATAATATGACTGCTTCATGGATACTTAATATAAGGACCATTTTAAATACAATTTTGTGTCTCAGCTTTGGTTTAAAATGTAAAATTATTTCTGCTGTATATACAGCAAAATCTGCAGACAAATCAGTATAAGGAAATAACACAAATCCATTTGAATGTAAACGTACTTCTTACGCTCTCCAGGTCGCCTCTCTAATGACACATCTCTAAACCTTTTTTGTAAAGACATATAAAAATACATCTGTTTCCTCTGAGTAATGAGGTGTCACTTCCTCACATTGACTTCAGTCTTTCTCTTCCAATCACCAATATTTGTTGAATTAGTTGAGATCACCTGTTTGTTACAATTTAGAGTTAAAAGTAAAAATTTATTTTTTATAGTTTGCCTATTCTAAGCTTGTGTACTTTAGTATTGTGTTATTGTGCTATTACATGTACTCCTGTGTGGTTAGTGACAGAACAGGAAGTTGGAGGTGTGAAGATTCTTAGTGAATTGTCAGGGACCAAGCAATAAGGCATAGAGGACACAGATGTTTAATTCAAAAATAGGCTTTTATTGACCCCAAAACATGAAAGATAATTAACAAAGTCAAATAATTAAACAAGCAGAACAATAAGAGAGACTGATTTCACTTTAATTGTGTTAAGCTTTACACTGATATAAACTTGCATTGTTGTGGTACTAATAATAATAAACAATAAAGACAAGAATGACAAAAACTCATTTAAGTAGCAGATGTGAAAATTATCAAATTATTTTTAACAGAAAAACTAAAATAACAAAGCAGCTAATTCTACAAGACCTTCATTTTTAGGTGATGTTTTTCACACTGTCCACCTCGAGAGGGAGTCTCAGCTCAGTGGCTTCATGCCTGAAGATCTGATATTGTCTGTTCCATCACCCCTAAATCGACTGTGGCTCAGGGGTTTGGGAAGCGCATCTGTAACCGGAAGGTCGCCGGTTCGATCCCTGGGCTCTCTGTCCTGATCGTTGTGTCCTTGGGCAAGACTCTTTACCCTACCGCCTACTGGTGTTGGCCAGAGGGGCCGATGGCGCGATATGGCAGCCTCGCTTCTGTCAGTCTGCCCCAGGGCAGCTGTGGCTACACCGCTTGCCTCCACCAGTGAGTGAGTGAATGAATAGTGGCATTGTAAAGCGCTTTGGATCCCTTGAAAAGCGCTATATAAATCCAATCCATTATTTTTGTATATGAACTACAAAACAATTTTTCAGAAATTATATCAAATAAAGACTGCATAAGCTAGCAATGAGATAAGATGAGCTGCATCATACCTTGTGCCCATGACCACAGACAACAAGTTTCAAGCAGTTACAAAGTTAGATTTCCTATTTTAGAGCATGCTTATAGCCCTGTTTACTCTAACCTGCATCTTAGTTGATGATCAGTCAGTCAAAATATGCAACATTTTAAACAACGTCATACATGCAGTAAGTAATATCTTATTTCTTTGGTTTGTTTACAGTGGAGTAAAGGCTGCTGGGATCACAGAAAACTCCAGAAGTGGAGAAAGCTTTCACAGTGCTATAGGTCACAGTGTCACCGTCACCTAGAACCTAAAAGAAAACATGAAAGCTAAATTCCACATACCTTATAATTTAAAACAACACATACTGGTCATGATTTGGATAGAAATATACTTTACCTGGGCTTTCGTCTTACTCTTCCTGGTGAAGTTGATGGAAGCATAGGAAACACCAGGTTCAGTCTGCAATATTATGACAATCAGCTCATCAACTGTCAGCTTTCAAGTATTTGTCTTCATTCACACAGACACATTTCACACAGCACATACAGCAGTGAGTACTGGGCGTAGTATGTGACCTTTGCAGGGTTGAAGTTCTGCTCTGCACAAATACAGGACAGCGGAGTAAGAATCTCACAGTTTTCTTATTTATTTTTGGGCATCGGCTATTTTATATTATCCCCCATGAATCCTTTGTTGCTGCAACTACTTATTTCTACACTACATGTTATACTCACATTTACATAAAGTATTTTATTATTAGTGTTAAACTCACTGTGTTTTCTTCCCTTTGCCTTTTATTTCCTGAAAAGACAAGACAATCATGTTTAGCTTTCGTACTGAAAATCCACAGTTTCAGTTTTGTCTCATTTCTAAAGCAAACAAACAAAAACAAACATCTAACACATGGCAAAACCACAACAGTCAAAAGGAGACAATTACATATGTTACATTTATCATCATGATTTTGTTTCCGCACGTCTTCAAATAGAAATCTCAATGATCAGTGAAACGTTTGCAGATGTGCAACACCTGTAAACAGCTGTCTGGAAACTGCCTTATACATGAAACTCTCAAAATGAAACATATTTCTACACACATTGAAAATACACAATTAACGTTTTTAATTTACCTTTCAATCTGTGATTGGTCTCACCTTTCATTGTCTTCTGTCTGATTATGATTACAGCAATCCCTGTGAGTGTTGCCAAACCCACAAGAACAACAATGAACCACCATGACCAACCTGGAAACAGAATAAAAATCAGCGCAGTCGCTGCCACTGTGAAATGAGCTGGATGTTGTAAGCCTTGTGAGACACACTGAATCAAATGAATTCTATTTCAGCTCTGACATTCGTATTTGTGGTTTTAGTCACTACCTCGTTTTTCTTTTCTTTTGTTTGGAAATGTTATGTAACTTCCATTTGATGTGGTTCTGTCCTCTAAAGTAGTCTCTCCACTTCTTATAGCTGACGTTGGCATAACTGTAGTTGTTGGTTTTGTTGTTGCTGTTCTTTCATCTCCACCTGTACAATGAGAATATACACCATGTTGCTTAAGTAGTATTCTTTTTAACACTGCTGTTATATTTAAAGTCAGTTACATAAGATGAACATATATTTGTTGTAATTATGAATTTCAATTTTAGTTCTCACCTGTTTTGTCACCCGAGGACTTCAAGGTAAAGGGAAACAGCTGTGCTGATTTAGTGTCTTTATTTGTCACATTACACTTCAATGACTCATAAATTGTCTGCTTAAAGGTAGATGATCTAAATGTGACAGTAGAACTGCATTCACCTGGTGATATCTCCATATCTGAGTTAGATATTTCCTCTTTACCCTGATACAGCCACTCCACTGTGTAACTACAGTTTTGATGTGGGAACACATTGCAGGACAAGATGAGTTTATCATTGTCCTTCTGTTCAGTCACTGGTGATAATGAAGATGAGAGAGAAAGACACCAAGAGAAAAAAAATGAACATTACTAATTATAATTAATGTAATGCTTCAGCAATTTTTTTAAAGACACTTTAAGTTAAAAACATTAAGATGTAAATACTTACTGTGAAGCAAAAATAAAAAAACCAAAGAGTCTGAGTGTTGGCTTCCTGATATGAACTGCCTGCAGGTGTAACAACCAACATCCTGATCTGTGACCTTCTTTATAACCAGAGCACAGCCTGCTGTAACATTCAGTCTGTCTGCTTCTTTCTGTCCATGTTCAAAAAGTGTTACAGTGTTTCTTTCAATGAAGTCATTGAAGAGCCACTCAATGTTGTCACAGTTATCCTGACCATGTTTCACATTTTCACAGGGTAAAGTAGCCTCATCATCAATTCTGACAATCAAAGATGAATGTTGCCCACTTGCTGCTGTTGAGAGAAAGAAAGAGAAATGTGACCAGCAAACTCAGAGTACGGCTGTGTTGTTCATACTTTGTCTAAATATAATCAGTATTTAGTTACAGTAATTAGTTACTGATTACTTTTTTCAAGTAACTTGACCAACACTGCTGAGGACCATTTTAAATAAACACCAGCTTTTGTCTCATCTTTGGTTTAAAATCTATGTCATTTGTATCCTTACCTGCAACCAAACAAATCAGTAAAAGCAGATTATCCATCTGAATCCATCTGACTGTAAACATTGTGCTTCTTCTTATTCTCTTGATCTAATGACACATCTCTGAAGATTCTCCTCAAAGATATCTAAAAATAAATCTGTTTCCTGTGAGTAATGACGTGTCACTTCCTTTTAGTGACTTCAATCATTTCTTCCAGTCAACAGCATTTGCTAAATTAGTTGCGATCATCTGTTTAATCTATCACAGTTTAAGTTAAACATTAACACGTTATTATTATTGGATACATTTGTTTACTCTAATCCTGTGTAATTGAGAATTGTGTTATTATGGGGTTAGAAATGGCAGTTGTGGGGTTATTAATAAAAGAGGGAGTTGGAGGCTTGAACAGCGTAGTATTTTTAGAAAAAAAACATTAACATCGTGATGTTGTGGCACTGTGTGTCATGGTCTGGAGTCTGTGACTGCGTGTTTATGTTTTAGTTTATTTTTATTCTGTGGTTTTGGTTACCTTGGGTGTTTGTACTCTTCTGCTTCATGTTCCTATGTTCTGTGTCCCCCAGTCTGTGTTAGGTTGGTGTGTTATGTCATTACGTGTATGTGTTTCCTGTTTTACTTTGAAGGTCCGTGTCTGATCTCAGTGTGTCAATTTACTTTTCCCCTGTCTCGTCAGGTCGGATTACTCCCAGCTGTGCCCTCCTTTTGTGTCTCATTCCCTCGTTATCCTTCTGTGTATTTAAACCTCATGTCTGCCTTTGTTAGTTGCTGGTTTGTCTGTGTTGTTCCCCTCGGTCTCCCTGCGTCTCGCCGTACTGCCCTGCATCTTCATTCTGGTTTGTTTTATTAGTTTTGCCCAGTTTAGGTTTACCAGTTTCATGTTCACCCACCGCTTCTGTTTGTATCTTAGTGATGGGCAAATGAAGCATTGAAGCTTTTCATCCAATTGGTTCACCCCAGCGCAAAGCTTCTTGAAGCTTCATTTGCTCTAGTAGGACATCTACTGGAAAATGCAAAAATATTAGTTGGCATGAATTTGAAGAGTGTGGCCTTTTGCACACAGCCTGTAAATGTCAACAACAAAAGGAGTGTGTAAAACATGTATATTGTAGTGATGGCAGTATACTTTGTATATTTATACTGGCAGTATGGAAAATGATCATTTGGAAATGCTTAAAATGGAAATGATCATTTACTGTGAGGTGAGGTGTGGTTGGGGTGTGGACAGTGGTTGTGCTTTTGTAACGTTGAGGTATGGACAGCTACACACTGAGGCGTCAGTCCTGCCCATATTTTATTCAGTAAAAACTAAATTTTCACTGCTTTTATAACCTTTAGTGGGGAGAACATAGTTAGGATTTAATGTTTTAACAAATCTTTTGAATCCTTTGTCCTCCACAATGCTAAATGGCTGGGAGTCCTCAATCACCATGCTAACCAGGTCTTCATCTATTTGAGATTGTTCTCCTGAGGAAAGACAATAAAGACAAAGCACAAATATAAATATCACACACGTAACTTATTACAGCTGTATAATATTGTTATATTATTTAGTAACATTACTGCATGCTATATTATCATTGCATTTGATGGCTCACCTGGTCTTGCTCCACATTCGGTGTTCCCCTTATTCTCATGCAAAGCTCTGTAGTGCCTAAGCATGGATGAGGTGTTGTTGTTATATCCCAGCTCCCTGGCACATAGCAAACACTTCACCTTGTACAAAAGTACAGACAGCTTAGCATAAATTGTATTGCACCATCAGTATTATGAAAATACATCTTCTGTAGAAATTTACATACCTTGTTGGGAGGAATAAGATCAAAATGTTCCCACACAGGGGAGGACATCCTCCTCTTCTTAGCTGGCTCCATTCTCTCCTGACTTTCTCTCCTCACGCTCATAAACCTCCAAACTGTCTCCAAACTCTCACTAACTGCAACTCTCCATCAAACACCCACATTTTGAATGAAGTCTGAGGGGTTTGTATCGCTGTCATAGCTCGCGGCAAAGTTCGAACCACTTCATGAACCAGTCACATGGTACAGCCGGGCAGCGAGGCTTCAGACGTCATCATTTTCAGCTCCTCCCATAAATGAAGCAAGCCTCGATACACGCATCGCGGAAACGCCCCCTCCATTACTCGACACAAGCTTCGAAGCCTCGATACAGAACGTCACATCACTATTGTATCTACTCCTGTTCAATAAATACTCACCTGCACCAGAGCTGCCGCATTTATGGAAACAGAATATGGAAACAAGTTTGTTTCTGTCGATATTAAACTATTCATAATGAGGCACTTGAGACAATTGATGTTTGTTTTTCTTTACTTAAAATTTTATTTTTGAGGTTCATGTTGGGATTCTCTTCAACTCTCTGTGAATGGTACTCATGGCTATTGATCAGTGGGTTTTGGTCAGTGGTTGTTGATCAATGGTCATGAGAATTTGCATAATTAAGATTAAGGAACTGACCTCCCAGCCCATTGTTGTCATGGTCCCCGTGTCTGCCCGGCTGACTCAGGTTGGCTACATATGTTTCTTGTTTACATGTACCTCTCTCACGCTTGCCGTGTCTTGCTAGGGCAAAGCTCATTGCGGGCTCCTGCCCCTGGCCCTCGCACCTGAAGTTAATCACACACCTGTGGCTCATCACCTAAACTCATCCACTACTTAAGGCAGTGGCTGGAAACATCTCGTCGCTGGACTATTGAGTAACCTCGGTAGTAAGCTCCGGAGTACTAGTCTCTTGTTGCCTTTTTGTATCGCTGACCCTTTGGATTAATCACTTGTTGTCTGTAAACAGGAATTCCGTTTCCCTGGAACCCTTGGTGTGCGGGCTGCTGGTGTGCTGTGTTTTTTGTGAAGTCCCTCGTGTGTGAAGAGCTCCTTTCCCGGATTTCCCTGTGCCCTGGATTTCCCCCGCCCTCTCACTTGTATATATTTGCACCTGGTGTTGTATAGTAATAAACGGAACTGTATTCTAGCTGCCTTGTCTGCACTTGAGTCCATCCCACTTCGTGACAATTGTTCCTTCAGTGGGCTGGTTTCAGTCACTATGCAAATTTACTGTTTATAAGATTTGGGGAAACCTGCAGTCAGCTGAGACTGAAGAAGTCACTTGGATGAGTGACGAAACGTTTCTCCCACAAAACGCTACGTCCAGATGAGCAGAATCAAGTTTTGGAGATTTACTTTCCTGCATGATTGAGAATGCATCAAGACCTGTTATCAACCATTTCATAACAACAGAAACATGTTTATATGTTCAAAAAGGGGGACCTAGTGCTAGAGCAGCTTTCATCAGAGTGTTAACACTCAATTTCTTGGCAATTTCTGACAAGAAATGCACTCTAGAAATTGACAGCCACATTAGGGCCATCTTATATCTTCACTAGTAACTTAACATCTCCAACTTTGTCTTACGTCATTTACCAGACCACTGCAAATGTTTGTGTTTAACCCTAAATTGTGATACATTAAATGGATTATTTCAACTAATTCAACAAATGTTGGAAACAGAAGCAAAGTGACACCTCCTTACTCATGCAACACAGATATATCTTTAGATGAAATTTCAGACATGCGTCATTAGAGTAGAGACTGAACCCAC
This sequence comes from Mchenga conophoros, assembly GCF_057382185.1. Classification (NCBI taxonomy): domain Eukaryota; kingdom Metazoa; phylum Chordata; class Actinopteri; order Cichliformes; family Cichlidae; genus Mchenga; species Mchenga conophoros. The sequence goes on from NC_140540.1 coordinate 22,435,525, forward strand.
ATAGCAAAATTGGTATGGCCCATTGATGACCCTTTGGTGGCCCAGACCACACATGGGCCAGCACAAGGTCAGTTGCAGACACACTGGTGGTCTTGTGCTGGTCCATGTGTGGGCTCTGGCCCCAGATGTCAGCCTAATGTGTACCTTACTCAAGCCATGAAATAACAACATGTGCCGGAACATAACTGTGCAAAAGCACCATGACAAAACTCTGTTCAGACACTGAATGGACTGATTCTTATATAGGACTTTTCTACTCTCCCGGATTACTCAAAGTACCATATGCCACACTCACCCAATTACACACTTTCTACAAACCGAGTGCTTCCTAACTACATTCATACACATTCACACTCTTCACATGCAGACTGGAGGAGCCAGGGATCGAATCACTTACCTTCCAATCAGTAGGGGACCTGCTCTACTTCCTGAGCTACAACCACCCAGTCTTAACTGTAAGTAAACCCTCACTAGGTTTTGGATAAAGTGTACACTCACAAACCTGTCAAACCTGCGTTTGAAACGCTGGCTGCAATATTTGTTGCAATACTATATGTTCCCATGTTCCTATGTTCCTAAAATAGGAACATAGGAACATAAATAGTGCCATCATTGCCAGACCTGGCCCATATCTGGTTAACATACACCCTACCATCACACCAGTCAGCCAGAAGTGCCAGCTTTATTAGCACTTTTAATTCTTATCCCTACTTTTATTTTTTCATGTCTATTTAAGTGCTATTTATGACACTATTTAAGTGCTATTTATGACACTATGTTTGCACTGAAGCACCGCAGCAATTTCCTAATGTTGTAAACCTGCTCAACATTTGGCAATAAACCCCTTTCTGATTCTGATTCTGATTGATGCCGGATCCAGGGAAGACCTGTTTTCTATGAGCCTGGGCCACATAAACCAAACCATAATCGGGCCAGATATTGCATGCCATCACATAAACAGTGCCATCTACGCCAGGCCTGGCCTATATCTGGATGACGTACCGCTTACCATGCCAGAAGTCAGCCAGCAGTGCCGGCTTGACACCAGATATGGGCCAGACCTGTCTGCTATGTGGGAAAGAGAGAATGCACTATCATCACAGTCCGGTGAATCCAGTGTATTTATTTCTTTATATATTTTTCCATTTAATGATTTTGAAAATTACACGTAATGGTAAATGGCCTGTATTTATATAGCGCTTTACTAGTCCCTAAGGACCCCAAAGCGCTCTACATATCCAGTCATTCACCCATTCACACACTGGTGATGGCAAGCTACAGTGTAGCCACAGCCACCCTGGGGCGCACTGACAGAGGCGAGGCTGCCGGACACTGGCGCCACCGGGCCCTCTGACCACCACCAGTAGGCAACGGGTGAAGTGTCTTGCCCAAGGACACAACAACCGAGACTGTCCAAGCCGGGGCTCGAACCGGCAACCTTCCGATTACAAGGCGAACTCCCAACTCTTGAGCCACGATCGCCCGTAATGAGAGATACAGCACACATTATTTTAAAATTTCAACCAAATATGAGACACAAACTGGTAAAAACGTAATTAATTTGCTGGTAAAATATCTCTTTCATTTTTGACAACAGCAGCATCTGGGAAACAGTCTTTTTTCACTGTTTAGAGATGGTGATGAAGACTCTTTGCAGCGTGATGATTGCTCAGCATAACTGCAACAGTATTATATGGCTCTTCACTGAGTTTAGAAATAGTACCACTCTTTGGACATGGGCAGACTGACAAAGGAGCTGAAACTAAATCAGACAGACAGTGTGTTAAAGCAAACTGTGGTCTGGTTACAAAGAAGGTTACACATCAAGATGTTTGTCAGGACAACTACAGACAGTTCATGTCAGGAAGACAACAAGAAACAGACTCCCATGTACATCTTTCTATTGTTTACATCTTAATGTTGTCACCTCAAAATCAAACATGAAAAGTCTACTTTAAATGTGCAGCTAATAAACTTTAAAATTTGAAAAAGAATAAATAAAATAAAAATTAAGAGCTTAAATATACAATACAATCTGATAACAATACAGCTGCTGCAGAAAAATCAGCAGTGTCACTGTGCATAAGAAGAAAAGTACTGTACAGTAGTTTACTCCTAAAAACACTGTATGGCTAAAACTAGAAAATACCTGTGGCAAGTGTAGCTTATGTGAAGCCAGGAAGGAAATCCATGAAAAATGCAGAGATTTTAAGTCAACAGAATTCTTGGTATTACAGCTCTATCATTAAGACAAGGGGGGATCTGAGGAATTACAATTGTTATTGCATAAACTTAATTTTTAGATGTGCATATGACAGCTGTGGTAGTGTTTAAGAGTGTGAGAGTAAAGAATATTTAAAAAAAATACAATTCAAATGTAGACTTTATGAAAATTTGATGAAAGGTAAGTACAAATGGGTGTATTGTTTTAGAATGATATATTAATTACTTGCTCTGTTTGTGTTTTCTTTTCCAATGCTGCCTGTCGTTTTGTACATGAACACTGAATGTTCTTGAATAAAAATATCTATTTTGGACTTGTTCCCAGTTTTCTGTGCCCTGCGTCTGGGTCCTCACCCCTGTGAAACTGCTAAAAATACTTCAGAAAATGAAATGAGAGAGTCAATGCCTGCTTCAGAACCTTGTTTGGTAAATATTAAAACACAATTACAGTCAATGAGACTTGATTCGATCCTTCAGTTTTACAACACTCCACAGTCACAGACATTTCAAGCATTCAAACTGTCATCTTTATAATCAAAACATCTAAATAAGAGCAGAACAACTCAGAGTTCAACCTCAGGGCAGCTCTAGAGGAACAGATGGACTTCAGTGTCTCGCTCAAGGGAGCAGGGGTGAGAGTTATTTCAGCAGGGTAAAGCATCATTTACCTAAATGTCCAAATGTCTCACTTAAATTAAAATCTATTTTTCTCACTGTTAGACCAATGCAGTTACATCTGTTAAAGCAAGGAAGTCAAATATAATTAAATTATTGAGATATTCTCAAAATTAAGAAAGAATCTGATCACAGTTTTCTATCCATTTCCTGTCCTGTTAGTGTTTGGGATTTTTTTGTTTGTTTGTTTTCTAGTATAATTTATGGTATTCTGGGGTATGTCACACTAGTAAAGCATCCACTTCTTGAGAGAATTGTTCTGTATATGCTTACAAATGCAACATTCAGCACTTGAAATTAAAAATACTTGTGTGTCTCAATTTATGTTTATAGAACGGACAATATACATACACTACAAAAAACCCAAGAAAATCACATCTAATTTTTTTTTTTTTGACAAATAATGTCTACCTGAATCCTTGGAATGATGGGAAATACAAGATTTTAAGGCAGTTTCACCACTGATCTCAAAGTTGTGGCGCGAGCAAATAACAACTTTCTGTGTCAAGCTGATTCGACTTGCATGTCAAAAAGCTCTACTGTAACTGCAATTTGGCCCTACTCTCTTCAAATCACAGTGTGCATACTGTGTCAAAAGCTGTGGATGAAGTCGTGTTTCACATTTTGATCACTGATAAAAAGGTGTCACAGGTTTTCACTGGATGCACCTGTAGATGAAGGAGGAAATTAATAGGAAACTCGAGATTTTGATTTAACAGCTCCATCATCCTTTTTTTTTGTTTGTTTGTTTTACAGATCTCGTCAAAGAAGCAGATCCAATGTGAACTATATCTGTTTCCTCCAGAATATTATCCAGAGTATTTGGATGATCTATCTTTAAAGTCATGTTGCTATTGCAGAATGTGTTTTTCATTGTTTCATAGCAACACTTGCACCAGTGGTTACTGTGTTTTGTGTTTATGTTAACAGAGAGCTGCAAAAGTAAATTCAAATAGTGTCCCATGAGAAATAACACAAATGCTCATCTTAAATTTACTTTCCTCCATAAAAGTAACAAAGTGTCACTGACTGGTGATTTAACCCAGTATTCCTGTATCATAACTTTTAGTTTCTTTTTCTGGACCCCCTTATATAACACAATTGTAGAGTAACACATTCTAAAAATCTCTGTTTCCCCATCTTCTATCACTTAGTTAAACAAATTGTAGTCCTTTTATTTTTAACAACGTAACAGCGATTAGCTACAAGCTAATTCTTTCTTGTTTTTCTTTTCTTTCTGTATTGTGCTGTATTATTCTCTTCTTGGTGTTATTTTTGCTCAATTAAATTACCTGAACTGGACCTTGCTTTTAATATTTAAACATTAAGCAAAATCATCATCCTTTAAAAGCCAAATGAAGCCACGAGGGCTAACAGTGATGCACAGCTGCCTATTTTTTTGTTGGCAAGTAGTTGCAGACTATTAGTGTAGTTATATTAATAAAATACTGTTGTACTTATTTATGTGTTTATTCCTTGCCCATATTGCACTTGGCAAGCTGAACAACTTGAGCAAGGGTCCAAACAGAGTCAGGAGTCCCACACTTTTAAAATAAATTATATCTCCTAAAAACAATCAGGTTGTCCTTGTGTAGCTTTCATACACATGAAATGCAATATGAGAGCCTTTTAGGTTGATCAGAGACAGAAGCCGCTTCAGAGCTGAGCCTCTGCTTCACCAATGACATATAGTTAATGTGGATATCTGTGCCAAAGGTTTCAGACAGACGCCATCCGTAGGTGTTTATTTTAAGATTAGTGCATTCCCAGGCCCCATTTGGCTCAAGACCAAATGTACTAACCACAGACAAAAAAAACCTGCTACTGTTTCCATCTTTGCTAAAGTTTATGTGTGTTTACACTACGTGTCTGCCAAGGAGACTTAATAAAAAAAGTTTTACTGATGCAGTTTTCTGGTTGAATATTCTCTGCTCACTGTCTCCTAATGCTTTATTCATTTTATGTGGGTTTCAGTAAACTGAATTAAAAACTTGGATGGGTGGGTTCAGGTGGTGAATGGCTGGGACTGGTTAGCCACCACCATTTTGTCCGTCTGTATCTGGAAGTCCCACAGGATCTTAGCTCGGTCATTCTCCATCACCCTTCGGGGCATCTCCCATTTTGACCTCGGGACTTCCCGGTTATACTCGGCACAGATGTTCCTGTACACTATGCCGGCCACTTGGTTATGGCGTTCCATGTATGCCTTGCCTGCTAGCATCTTGCACCCTGCTGTTATGTGCTGGATTGTCTCTGGGGCATCTTTACACAGCCTGCACCTGGGGTCTTGCCTGGTGTGATAGACCCCAGCCTCTATGGATCTTGTGCTCAGAGCTTGTTCCTGTGCTGCCATGATTAGTGCCTCTGTGCTGTCTTTCAGTCCAGCTTTGTCCAGCCACTGGTAGGATTTCTGGATATCAGCCACCTCCTCTATCTGTCGGTGGTACATACCGTGCAGGGGCCTGTCCTTCCATGATGCTTCCTCGCCTTCCGCCACTTTCTTGGGTTTCTGCTGCCTGAGGTATTCACTGAGCACTCGGTCAGTTGGGGCCATCTTCCCAATGTATTCTTGGATGTTCCTTGTCTCATCCTGGACTGTGGTGCTGACACTCACCAGTCCCCGGCCCCCTTCCTTCCGCTTAGCGTACAGCCTCAGGGTGCTGGACTTGGGGTGAAACCCTCCATGCATGGTAAGGAGCTTTCTTGTCTTGATGTCAGTGGCTTCTATCTCCTCCTTTGGCCAGCCTATTACCCCAGCAGGGCACCTGATCACGGGCAGGGCATAGGTGTTGATAGCCCGGATCTTGTTCTTACCGTTCAGCTGACTCCTCAGGACTTGCCTGACCCTCTGCAGGTACTTGGTGGTTGCAGCTTTCCTAGCGGCCTCTTCATGGTTCCCATTTGCCTGCAGGATCCCCAGGTACTTGTAACTGTCCTCTATGTCTGCAATGTTGCCTTCTGGTAGTTTTATCCCCTCTTTTCTGGCTACCTTCCCTCTCTTTGTTAACATCCGACTACACTTCAGAATTTTATATATATATATATATATATATATATATATATATATATATATATATATATATATATATATATTCAGCTGGAGCTTTCTTCCTGTTAAAAGATAGTTTTTCTTTCCCAAGTTCTTGCTCATAGAGGGGTGTTATGTGACGACTGTTGTGAATGGCACTACGTAAATTAAAGTGATCTTTTATGCTGCATTTATTTTAAACAGCATTGAAGGATAGCTATTTCACTTTTCCCTCTAACTGAAAATTATTATTAGTTACGTTTGAACTCAAAGATGTAACATCAATGTGCAACACCTGGGTTAGTTGATCTTGAGATAACTTAAATATTGAGACTATTGATGGCACTCTAGTGCAGATGGAAAATATCAAACGCCTGTCAGCAGCTGGTTTGTTTAGTAGAACTAAGAGAAAGATACAACTACACTGTCAATGACTTACCAAGCATTTAAAGAAATATCATCCTATTACATTTTTTCTGTATACACTGTGTTTTTATTACTGTTTCTGTTTTATTTTTGGTTATGTTGCATAGTGTTCCATATCTTCATAATAATATGTTGTGTCATTTTGAGACATTTAATATTCTAAATTTGCCACTTTGTGAGGACAATTTTCATATCCTGGTGATTTCTCTGAATTTTTTGCCCTTTTCTGTCTAAAATAGTCAAATAATTTAGTGTTGACATTTTATTCTTAACCCCACGTAAAAGTCGTTTGTCTGTCAGCTCCCTGGTATCTCTGGGCCAAGAATGCGGAGTAATATACTTGGGAGCTGCGGAGCATCACTTAACATTCCCTGTGCAGAGCTATGCTGTGTAACCTAACAACCACACAGGGGAAACAAACAGAACTAAAAGGCGACACTGATTAATGCAGAAGAGCTAACTTTGCTAGGATATCAGATTAACCAGATTTCCAAACCAGAGGCTGGCACAGCAATGCATATATGTGCATATGGGTTTACAATAATTAATGGAGTAGAACGTGTGCAATAAAAACTTTCTTTAATGCTCTCTTGGTTTTTAAAAGTGTAACTAGAGCCTTGGGCTGATGCTGGTACTATATTGAGAAATTTGAGTGGCAGCAGTGCATTCAGCAGATGTTCTCTGGAAATGATGATAATGTAAAAAGCAATGTGATAATTTGGCCGAGGCTTTTTTTTTTTTTTTTGAAAAAGCTTTTACAGGATATGCAGAGGCATAAATGTACATTTTTGTCTGGTGGGTTGCGAGCTGCATGATGTCACCCCGAGGGCGGAGTTATACAATTGAAAGAGAAGAAGCAGAGGGTGGATGTGAGGCGCAGTCTCATCACAGTCACCGCCGCCGTCAGCATCATCTGAGGTGTGTCTGCGCCGCCGGAGCTGCAGACAGACAGAAAGGACCAACAGAAAAACATCCTGTTCCTCTCTTTACACCGACCATGGCGTCAAAATGTCCAAAATGCGAGAAAACGGTGTATTTCGGTGAGTGAGCAGCCGCTGCAGAGGCCGCCCAGCATCATGATTCTAACAGATGCGATGACCGCTGGGTGGGAGTGTTATAGTCAACCGGGGGGTGGTTATAATATGAAAGACTGACAGTGCAGTATTCTTTAAATCGACTTTTACTTATAATCGATAACGTGTTTTCTCGGATACAACATAATGAGAATTTGCGGATACATCACTGATTTTAGAGCTCTACAGAAGATTTCCACCCATTGATCAAAATGGGCATTGTTTTGTTATAAATAGGCTTATCGAGTCTCCCACACACAGAGAGACATAACTATTTAAGACACTCATTCATCCTGTTGGATGATTTTTATTATGTGTTAGGTGGAAACAATGATTAGAATCGTGAATTTTACACAATAAATAATTCATTTACACATATGAATTATTTATTGGTAGTACATTAAAAATGCATTCACACTAAATCACTCATTATTTCCTTTACCATTTGCACAGAACAAAGAGATTTTTAACTGGAATCCTTTGAGGTTTTGTGTGATGTTATCTTGTGGGCAAACTAACTAATAGAGTCTGTCTTTATATTCATCGATCACATTCTTGCATCCTTTTTATTGGACCACACATTTACCGTGTTGTCTATCTTTGTTGGGGTAATAACAGCTGATCAGTCAAGCCAGTATTAGTCAAACTAATTATATACAAGTGTCACAACATAATCTCCACATCAGTGATATTTATATTTACAGTGTGAAAATGTTACTGTCGTGTCACTGAGTCAAAGTACTTTAAAATATACAGTATGAATATTATTTGTCTTTATACAGTGGCATATAAAGACAAAGTGACAGAGGATGCCTTATACAGTGGCATCCTCTGTCACTGTATGGGGCATAATTTCACCCACGTAAAGGCATGTAAATTTTTTTATTAACTATTTTAACCTGTCAAATTTGATTTAAAGCTTGAAAGTCTTTTACAGAATATATCAAAACTCTGGGTCCTAAAAGCAGTCCAACAGAATGTCAGAGAAATTCACAGCTGAGTACCACGGACACGTTGCCAGATTGGATGTGAAATCAAACTGACAGTTTTTCTCTAAAACTGATCCAAAAATTCCCCAGATGGTGAATCTCAGAGTCCAACAGACAACTGGTGAATATCGACACAACCCATATCAGGCAGTGATGGGTTCACTATCTTTGGATAAGATTACAGGGAGCCATTAACAGACCTGTAGTCATAGCCTCAGCTGTGTTTTCTGACAGCTTGTGAAAAATCCTTTTTATGTTGGCTTTTAGAAGCAGGTAGGATGAGTTTAAGCGTGTTAATCCCTGGTTACTGGATACTATATTCACTTGATAGTAAACAATACTGTCAAATAGGGTGAGGTACTATGATACTAAGGAGTTAATTTAACATCTATTTTTAGCTTCTTCTTTTTTCCATTTTGGTGCAATGCCATATGGCATGGTAAATAATTGATTGATTTGCCAATTCGTTTTATGGATCAATATTCTTTTTGTTCTTTCCCCTTCCCCATTTCTCTGGAAAACAACAGCAAAACCACACCCTGCAGGCTCAGTCAAACTGCTGCTCTCTCTCTCTCTCTTTTGAAACTCTGCAGGAAATTAGAAGCTTTAAAAAAAAAACGAGGTTCTGGCAAAAATGTATTCCTCCTAGAAGTGGATACTGTTGTTTTGCAGGGGATTTTATTACAGTAGAGATAGTTTAGCCTTTAGGATTTCTGGATGCAAAGTTCTCGATAGCCATAAAGAAGATGATGCTCGAGACACGGAGTCTATAATGTGATTTTTAAATAATAAACTGAGCTAATGTGATTTCTTCAGTAAATTCAGTTCCTTGAGTAAGAACCCAGAAGAAAACCAATGTTATGCTGTGCAGACTGGAGCCCTTCACCATCCAGGCATATTTCTGTGTGTCGGTGTGACTTACTGTCAGATATCACACTGACAGGGAGGCCAGGCATTGAGTCTAAACAGGAAGTGTCATGTTGTATCAGTCTCAGGGTATCAGCTGAGATATTTTGGGAGGAGGACAAACAGATAAGCAACTGTCAGTGAATTTCTCGCTCCCTCTGTCCATCCTCCTGTCTTTTAGACAAAAAAGTCTCTGTGACTGAAACTGCGGGTCTTAAAAAGGGGGTTATGATGTTTTTCTTTTGACTGAACAGAGTAATATTTGTTTTCCCTCTTGACTCACACTGTATGTATTTTTCCCTTGCAGTCACATAAATAACTGGGTAGAAAAAAAAACAGTTCAGTCATGACCGCTGTAGTCCACAGAAGACAGCTCTTTCCATCTATGATAATTTGGTGGTACAGTGTGGTACAGCTCTGTCCTACCATAATGTGCAGAAATTAAAAGTTGGTGGTGGAAAGAGCAACAGCAAGACCCCCTGTACAGAGCAGAGCAGGTATCACATGACCATGGATAATACCTTAATAAGGAGCAGCATGAACGGGAAGAGCATGGGTGGAAGTGGGTTGCAAAGTGACTTGGACAACAGAGTAATTTGAACACACTGTACTATGTGTTATGTTTGCAGCAGGTGTCATTAACTTGCACTCTAGTTTCTGTGATTTCCAACTTGTATTTGTGTCCATTATGCTAAAAGGGATTGCATTCATTTCCAATTCAGTATTTTCATTAAAGGGCTCAATCAAAGTGGCTGTGCTGGATTCAAAGTTGAAAATGATTGTTAACTATCTTATTCTTGGCCTCGGTGAAGTCCTTCACTCCATCCTCCATGTGAAACAAGTTGTTTTAGTTCTTCTCTCTTTATGCCAACTGAGTGGTGTTAGACATGTCACACATATATGTGTGAAAGTTACTGCAGTTTTTGCTTTGTGTGTATGAGTTCCACCTTCGTTAAACACAGTTTTAATGTTAAAGGACTAGTTGGTTGTCAGTTTTGTGGGTTTTTGATATGGTATATATTCACTACTCTGTGGTTTTAAGCATTAAGACTGGAAACAGAGGAAAACCTCCAAAAGTCCCTGCTGTGCTAACATTATCCAAAGATCATCCATTATCCAGACAGGAAAGAGATCAGTTGTTTGATCGACCTCGCCAAATTTTAAAAAAGGTATTTTTTAAGACTTCACATTTAGATTTACCTTCAGATTAAGGTAACTTTAGTATGTGAAGGGATGGAAGAACAGACAGTAGCTCTATTAAAAAAAAGGAATAAATAAGAAAAATGGAAATGTCTGAGTCACCACACTGCCCTTTAGAAAGCAGTGGAAAGAATGTGCTTCAGGCTGATATGAACTCATAAGTGCCCATTAAATGTCGTCTGTCACTTCGACCGACACTCGGCTGTTATAATTCAGAATACATTAGTGCTTATGTTGTGTATTCAGGTTGTGTCAGAAAATATAATTGCTACTGTACTTCACATGCTGACACACACCCCCACAAAAACCTTAATAACAGTGCATATAATTTCTTCCAAAGGTTGCTGGACCCATATGTGAAGGTTGATTTCATGGCAAAAATAGCTACTTTTTGTATCAAAATAACCTTTTTTTTTTTAGGACAAAATGTTTCTTTTTCTCATAGAAAAGATGGGTTCTGTTCAAAGCAGCAGCAAAAGGATCCTGCCTGTGGAGGAGTGTTCGCACTGGTGCACAAATAAAGCACAAAAAGAAAGAGAAAAAAAACGTTTTCCCCTTTCTCTGCATTCAGTGGCAGCGCTCTTTTCTAAGCACTAAAGCACTGACCCATAGAGGATGGCTCTTTCTCAACAGTCACTGCATTTATTTTGTAAAAGTATGACTCAGACTTCATTGAGTGCACTTATAATCAGATTTTATTAACATATTCCCTCTGTCAAGAGTGCCATGTGATTGGTACTGTATGATTTGTTAGTTTGTTTATTAGTTTTCAGGATTACTCAAAAGGTTATACACAGATTTGAATTCAAACTTTACCAGAGTTATAAACTGATCCAACTTAAAAGTAAGTAATATTTGTTAGTGTGTTAGTGGGGGCAGAACTGTAGTGCCGCGGTCAGAGCTTCACACCAAGAAGGTCCTGGGTTTGAATCCAGCCTTCTGAGTAGAGATTGCATATTTCTTTTCCTTTGTGGGTCTTCTGGTTGCAGTGGGTTCTTCCCAAAATTCAAATAATCTAAATTGTTTATAGCGTCCCCGCCCACTCACACACACACACACACACACACACACTACCAATGAATTATTGCAAACTAGTCCAGATATCGTTTTGGATCCAAAGACTTATATATGCATGCTGTGACGAACTTGTGACTTCATTAACTTCATTATATTATAAGAAATTCCAGGACTAAGTCCATTTATTTTATGTTTCATAAACCAAAAGCACGATATAACATCAAACGATCTTTGTCTCTTCCTGTCCCACAGCGGAGAAAGTGTCATCTTTAGGGAAAGACTGGCACAAGTTCTGTCTAAAATGTGAGCGCTGCAACAAAACTCTGAATCCGGGAGGCCATGCTGAGGTAACAGGATGTGAAGAGTGTATATGCTTCATTTTCCTTAAGCAGTTATGATTTGTTTTTGTTTTATGAAGTGCAAATATTTCATGTTCAAAGGTTATGTTGGTAGGCTACATTGCATCAACATAATAAACGGTGACTGCGAACAATAATGTCCCATGCACTCTGAGGCTGTAAGCTGTTTGAGATGAGCCTGGTTTGATGGTAAAATACAGACTTTTTGAAATCAACCAAAAAACCTGATCATTTAACATCAGCAGAAAGTAGCTGGATTTTTTGGACAGTTACTGTGCTGTCTTTGAAAACACGTATGTACTGTGCAGGAAAGTCAGTACCTGTGTATCTTCAGTGCGTCACTCTTCCGAGAAACCTGGAAGCGCCTGTACTTTACTAAGGAGTTTAACATTGTCTGACATTGTTGTAGAGAACCATAAACCAGAAGGCGTAAATCTCAGAGACAACAGGGTTTCACACATCTTAGTGCTTTGATGAGATGGCAGTTTCAACTGTTGATTAAAGAAAATAGACTTGAATCGTGGTTATGTGCATGTAGTGCAAGTTATATGAAAATGAGTATGCTTAGCCTAATCATGTTTAAATAAGCTCGAAGATTTGTACTCTGTGTCCCCCTTTAATCATTGTTATAATGCATTTATATTCACATATGACAGCTCATCATCATTCACAATGCATGATGTTCTTCAGTCTGTTCAGAACAAACTCGGTACAAAATTAGCTGTACATAAAATTAACAGCTCAGCAGCCTGTTATTTAAAACTCATCAGACTTATCAGATTAAACTGTTTGTGGCTCTTGCTGTGTTTTAATTAGATTTTAAGAAGGAAGGGATGTACTGAAAATCACAGATGAGCTGACAATGGTATTCATTGTACGCTGCTAAAATGCATTGATTTAGTCAGTGAGAGCAACTTTATTGTCCATTATCTCCGTATTTTCTTCACAGTGCTTCATTTTGGCCTTTATTGTTCAAGTTCAAGTTCAAGGTTCTTTATTTGTCACATGCATAGTTATACAAGTATAACACACAGTGAAATGTAGCCTGACACGCTCCTCGACATGTGCAAAAATGGGGGGGGGAGGGAGTGTAGAGGAAGAACATTATATATATATATATACATGTAGTATGTACACTGGGTGAATGTGCAGTAGTAGTAGTAGTAGTTGTGCACATTTGTCTGCTTTCAGAATGGTTTTATTGTTAGTCTTCAGTTTTTTTGGTCTTGTCATGTGAACCACTTTGACATGCATATTTGCTTGAAAGGTTCAATTGAGTTTAGCTGAAAAACACATCCTGTGTGAATGTACATTCCTGGGATGACTGAAAAAACTCCACAGAGTATTTATATAAACGATGACAGTGTCTAGATGACAAGGAGCATTACTTTTACTGAATCAGTGAGGCTTATTTTATGTCTAAAAACAAAAGTGAGATAAGGGCTTTTATTACCATAAAAATAAATGGTTAGACAAAGTCAAATGCCTTCAAATGCAGTCCAAGTTTGGAGGATTATGTGAATCCACACAGACTGAAAACAACAGTTTATATAACTGCCGTTTTTTTTTTTCTTTTTTCCATCTGGTTCATAATATTAACAGTTACAGGTATAGCTTCAGTCCATTTGTATCTGCTTGATTTTTTTTTTTATTTGTATTTAAGGTCAACTGGAATCACAATTTCCCCGAGGGAACCTCCCCAGGGGTTAATAAAGTTCTATTCTATTCTATGTGTTAAGAAATGGATGTTTCCTCTGTCTGTCCCCTTTACACTGTGCAGCATGATGGAAAGCCTTATTGCCACAAGCCATGCTACGCCACCCTCTTTGGACCAAAAGGTGGGGTTTCTCCCTGATGTGCAAATACAGACGATGAACACAGATTCATAAAACTTAGATTTATGAATTCTACCATTTGATGTTTTTAGGTGTAAACATCGGTGGAGCTGGATCCTACGTGTACGACAATCCTGTCAACGAAGCCCCTGCAGCCGTTTCCTTGGAAACAAACGCCAAACCAGAGGAGGAGAAAAAAGCCCCCGCACGGGGACCAGTGAAGGGTGAGAAATATGTGGAGCAGAAATAGAAAAACTGTCATATGGAAGGAGGAGAAACTCAGTGCCTCTGTGGCAGGATACAGTTTAATTCAGGTTTGGAACAGCAAACTAAAGAACACAAAAGGAATAAATGAGCCCCAGATATGTTTTAGGGAAAGTGAGAATTAATGGAGAAAACTAAGGACAGAAATATGAAGAATCAAAGCTAAAGTAAAAATATCAATTAGTGCCGTAATCCTACAGCAAAGTAATGCATTTACGGGCACTGACATGAATTCATTTTCGTTTTCATTTATTTAATTTTACATGTTTTATTATTATTATTGTGACATTTTTAAACATTTTATGTTTTCCTGTGTATTTTCCCAGACATATTTATTTCTGTAGCCATTATTATTATTTTTATTTTGATGGTCTACACGCATGTGTCTTTAATTATCTTTTTGATGGTTTGTTCAGAAAGTGGTGCAGTCCATGTTCCTGTTGGTGCAAAGGTGCTGATCTCACTACAGCAGATTGATCATTACATCTCAAACTAGAGAACTGAGGCAATCTCTAATGCTGCAAAAACTGGCAGGATTAAATTACCTTACTTCATACCTATAATTATTTAAAACAATATTGTTTTCAGTTAGTTTCTAGGCTTCTGGCTTTACAGTACAACTAAAATGATGTAAACCACAAATTCTATCTAATGGTGTTTATTTAAATCACTAAATATCTGATGTAGTTACTATTAAGTTTTTTTGTTTAATTCATTGTAACTTTTGCAGCTGCAAGCTTCTCATCTTTCTCTGGAGGCCCCAACATCTGCCCCAGATGCAACAAGACAGTGTATTTTGGTGAGCAGAATGCTGTTTCATATTTAAATTCTGCGACAAGCATGTATTTGTCCTACATTTCTACATAAGCATTGGAAACTGTCTGTTTTAGTCCTCTGCTCGGTGTAATGACTGTCTCTACCATGGTCCGTGTTTCTGTCTGTGCAGCTGAGAAGGTGTCATCTCTCGGGAAGAACTGGCACCGGCCTTGTCTGCGCTGTGAGAGATGCAATAAGACTCTGGCACCGGGCAGCCATGCAGAGGTGAGAGATGAGTCAGTTTGCAAAGCTGGAAATCAGAGTATTAGTAAAAATGTTAGTGTTTTTGATTAGATACACAGACAGTTACTCTAGTCATATTCAAAATGTATTCGTTTAATCAAGAAAGATCTCAGAGTGTGAAATCGTTGAACACAATTTTAATTTTCACAGAGATACACAACATCTTCGTCTTTTCTCTGTCATACAGTCATGTATTGTGTTTTCTTTACTGACTTAGATTATGTCACAAGATAGAAAAGGACACATTATCACAAGCTCCAGCTACACATTATGATAAATCTCTGATCTCCATTTTTCAATTTATTATTATGCCAAAAATGTTTAGTGAGTTTCTCTTTTTTTTCAGGTTGTTTTTATGGCTCCAGATTATTTTAATTGTACTAACTTAACATCAGTGCTAGTGATGGCATTTTGCTGTTTTAAAATGCACACAATGAGACTGTAATTATATGTGTGTAACTGTGGGTCTAGTCAAGGCGTCATCATGGGTGAAAGACAGAGTCAGTTCCTAGATGTTCTACAGGTAGATTGTCAAAAATACACATATAGTATTTGAGTCACATAAGAAAATGTTTTAGTTAATTCAGCCAAAGAATCAATAAACTTCTAACATGGTGAGACATCAGTGTCTGTCTGTTCACCGACAGTTCACAAGAGTCACAAAATGATCCCCTAATGGCTTTACACCCAAAGCATTCTGAGGGTTAAGATCCCATTTGTCGTTTTATAATCAGTAAACGTGAGCCGTGATGGCTCGTGAACCGGATGAGCCACTACATCACTGACATTCATCTTCATGTAATCATCTTTAATTTGTATAGCTGTAATTCAAAGGATTTAGTCTGTCAGGCTAAAGTAAAGGTGAGGTGTAACATCTCTGTGGCCACATCCCCATCCAGTTATTGTGCCCCAGACACGAGTTAAAAATAAGCTGAGCCTGTCTAGTGTTAAAATCCAATCCAGCCATCACATGATGAGATGTTGCTGAGGTGTAAAATGTGTTTGTTGCTGAATTTGATTGATGTCAGTTAATAGAAGCTGTTTATATTTAGCATATTGTGTTCTGGGGTTTTCAGCTGGTAGAAAAAAGAGAAAGCAGATAAATGTTGTAGTTGTTTCTATCTCATGTACACTGAATGTTGCTGAGAGTTAAGGTAGAATGAAACACTAAGTGAAAACATTTTCAAATATGGAAGAATTGAGAGGAATGGTTTTCTCTGTGTTTCAGCATGATGGGCAGCCTTACTGCCACAAACCATGCTATGCTGTACTGTTTGGACCAAAAGGTATGTAATCTGAGTATGGGAGGGGGGGACTGGGCTGCGAGGAAGGCTGGTGCTGGACTGTTTTTTAAAACAATGGCTCAAACCACTGTGTCCCACAAAAATCTGTAAAATATGTTAATTTAGTGACATAAATACATCTGAGGCAGTCGTATTAGTCAGCTTTCAGGGTAGAAATAAATACTCACTGTTTTATGACCTTGAAGGATCAGATTCAAGGTGACCTATAATACCAATATCTATGTCGATGTGAAATGTATATGAAGAGAAAAAAAACTGTGTGAGGATTTAAAAAGTCTAGTAAATACTATAATTGACATGGACAGCTAGTTAGTCTTTATTATTTAGTCTACAAGGCTGGAAAACTTTGGAAAATCTTAAGCTGTGTCTGTGTTATCATACTCCAGCTCCATGTTATTATAGCAAAGAAGGATACAATTATATGGAGTCGATGTTTGTATTTTTCAGGAACCAATCCCAAAACCTTTGCAAAGTGAACCATAACCAGCCAAATGGTTATTTCGTGTTAATGTATGTTTTTTGAGTGAACAGACCCTTTAAATTTAAACGTCTGGTCTACCCTTCTCAGGCGTAAACACCGGAGGTGTCGGCAGCTACATCTACGACGATCCTGAAGCTGAAGCGCAGTCTTGAGCTCTGAAGCTGCTTCCAGCACGCAGACAGAGAAACGCCACCAGGACCCTCTGTGTCTCTATGATTTGCCTTCAGTGGTCATTGTGACAAATGATATGTACTACACTCACAGGGATGGAAACTTAGATGTTTATGTTGTATTTGTATATTGTTTATATATCTATTTTTTGTACCGAAACAGGCCTTTAATATGTCCTCCCATGTGACTTTCAGATTTGCCTTTGAGTTTCTTGGTTCTCTTTGCCAAATAATTATTAGCCTGTTACTATAGTGAATGAAGGCTCCTGTATTCTTTTCACTCTGGATTAGTAGATTTTTGACTTTTGTGCACTTAAAACATGTACTGTATGAAAACAAACAAACAAACAAAAAAAAGTACCAGCCCTCCAGTTTATAGTCAGTGTTTTTTGAACAAGTTTGTCTTGGTTCTATAAATACGAATGATAGCGTAGTGAAGATATACATTTTACAAAGGAGTGCATTTTAACGAATGCCATTAAGGTGATTTTGAGGGTTGCTGCAAACAAGAAATGATCTGCTGTTCTTCACATTTTATACAGTAAAAGTGTGTGATAGCAAACCTGAGTTCATTGTTACTGTGTTTCTGTTCCCAGCAAATATGGTGGTTGGGGCCTGTGTGAGTTTCAGATTTTATGGAAACCCACACAGCTCACAGTGGGAAGCCAACTGCAGACCCCTGTACTGGCATGAGAGGCAGGACAGATGGGCACCAGAGGGGCAACACATAGTGCGGGCTGCCCACACTAAGCAGAAAGGAGTCCACAGTACCGCTATGCAGTGTACTCACAGTATGCCCACGCTCTAGGTCTGGGCTGCCATACTGGGGACCATCCTTGGCCTCACAGTGTAAGGCCCACCTGTGCTCCCTGGTACATTACAACCAGCAAATGGTATGAAGTCTGAAAAAAAAACCCACTACTTTCTGCTGCTCTCTTGTTGCACCACATATTTCATTTTTACATGGATGTCCTTCTTGTCACAAACCCCAAGCATTTATATATTTTTCCAGTCTCAAATGGACATTTGGTTTGTCAGGTCAATGTTTGAACTACAACACCATGGAGGCTTTGAATCAGTCGCTTTCTTTCAGCTTCATTTTTCTGACAGTGTAATATAACATTTGGTTCCATCTCCTCCACACTAGTCACATCTCCCTGTATGGCGTTTCTTTAATTATTATTAATGTCCTAGCAAACATGTCTGCACAGCGCCACACTGGGCAGGTGTGGGTGAACTGTTTGCTGGATACACACACAGTCTATTACGAAACAGTCAAGTCAAAGGGGAAACATGATTTAGTTGGTTAGCCTTTTATTCTATAAAGTGTTAAAAAGAATTTCAACCAAAATTTGAATTGTGTCTTCATGTTGCTTGTTATGTGTGACCAACAGCCAGAAATGCCATAAGAAAGGCAAGGCAAGTGTATTTATGTAGCACAATTCAACAACAAGGTGATTCAAGGTGCTTTACAGAGACATTAAAAAACAAAAACAAATAAAAAGCATGATTTAAAATTGAAAAAAGAAAAAAAGAAGGAACAGTAGATAAAATCAGTAGTTAAAATGTAAGTTTTGAAATTTAAGCTTAAAAGTATGGATTTGGTGTTTTATTCAAAAGCAGCTGAGAACAGGTGAGTCTTCAACCTGGTTTTAAATAAACTGACTGTTTCAGCTGATCTGAGGCTTTCTGGGAGTTTGTTCCAGATATAAGGAGCATGAAAGCTGAATGCAGCTTCTCCGTGTCTGGTTCTGACTCTGGGAACTGATAAAAAAAACGGATCCAGGAGGATCTGGGTCAGGAGGTCGCTGAAGTATTTTGGTCCTAAACCATTCAAAGCTTTATAGACCAGCATCAGAACTTTAAAGTCTATCCTCTGACGGACAGGCAGCCAGTGTAAAGACCTCAGAGCTGGACTGATGTGGTCCACTTTTTTGGTCTTAGTGAGGACTCGAGCAGCAGAGTTCTGAATGAGCTGTAGTTGTCTGACTGATTTTTTAGGTAGACCTGTAAAGGTGCTGTTACAGTAATCAAGCCTACTAAAGATGAATGCATGGACTAGTTTTTCCAGGTCCTGTTGAGACATCAGATCTTTTATCCTTGAAATATTCTTGAGGTGATAGTAAGATGACTGTGTTGTTTTAAGTTTAAAAAAACAGTCAAACTGCTTCCATCACTACACCCAAATTTCTCACCTGGTTTGTGGTTTTTAGGTGTATAGATTGAAGTTCTAAGGTGACCTGTAATCGTTTTTCTTTGGCGCCAAAGACTATTACTTCAGTTTTGTTTTTGTTTAGCTGGAGAAAATTGTGGCACAACCAGTCATTAATTTCCTCAATGCATTTACCAAGAGCCTGTACAGGGCCTCGGTCTCCTGGTGACATTGTCTTTTAAAGCTTTGGATTGTGATGCCCCTGCTTACATTTATGATCTTTTAGAACCCCATGCTCCCTCTCACAGCCTGAGATCTTCTAATCAAAGGCTGTTGGTAGTCCCTCGAACATATTTTAAAACCAGAGGTGATAGATCTTTTAGAGCGGTGGCCCCCAGGTTGTGGAATGCTCTCCCTCCATCATTACATTGCCTTGATTGTATTTATTCTTTTAAAAAGCAGCTTAAGACTCATTTATTTAGATTGGCTTTTAATTAGATTTGTGCTGTGTGTTTTATTATTAATGTATTGTATGTATTTCTGTTTTATATTACTGTGAAGCACGTTGTGGTTTTTATCCTGTGAAAAGTGCTATATAAATAAACCGATTTGATTGTGATATATATTTGTGTGTCATCTGCATAGCTGTGATAGTTTATTTTGTTGTTCTTTATAATCTGTGCCAGTGGGAGCACGTAAATGTTAAACAGAAGGGGTCCCAAGATGGAACCTTGGGGAACTCCACATGTGATACTTGTTTGCTCAGATGTGAAGTTACCTATTGATACAAAGTATTTCCTGTTTTCTACGTATGTTTTGAACCAGTTTAGTACAGTTCCTGAAAGACCTGCCCAGTTCTCCAGTCGTTTGAGTAATATGTTGTGGTCAACTGTATCAAATGCTGCACTGAGATCCAGTAAAACTAAGACTGACATTTTTCCACTGTCTGTGTTCAGCCATATGTCATTAAACACTTTGGTCAGAGCGGTTTCAGTGCTGTGGTTCTGTCTAAAACCTGACTGGAAGGCATCATAGCAGTTATTCTGTGTTAAGAAGTAATTAAGCTGTTGAGAAACTGCTTTTTCAATGATCTTACTTAAAAATGGGAGATTTGAGATCGGCCTGTAGTTGTTCATTTGTGTCTTGTCAAAATTGTCCTTTTTCAGTATAGGTTTAATTACAGCAGTTTTTAGTGGTTCTGGAAACACACCTGACATTAAAGAAAAGTCGACGATCTGTAACAGGTCTGACTCCAAAGTCTTTGAGGCCTTTTTGAAAAAACTTGTTGGCAGGACATCTAAACAGCAAGAGGAGGAGTTCAGTTAACCTAAGATGTCCTCCAGGTCTTTGCTGTTAATAGGGTGAAACTGTTTCATGGTGTTTAAACAGTTTTTCGGTGGACACAGTACATATCCTGGATCTGCTGTTGATGTACCAATTGCTTGTCTAATCTTTTGGATTTTGTCTGTGAAGATTTGGCAAAGTCATTGCAGGCCATGGTCGAATGAAGTTCAGCTGCCACTGACACAGGGGGGTTTGTTAGCCTGTCAACTGTAGCAAATAGGACCCGAGCATTATGACTGTTTTTGGTGATGATGTCAGCGAAGTAGGACCTCCTTGCACTCCTCAGTTGTAAATTATAATTGTGAAGTTTCTCTTTATAAATGTCATAGTGAACCTGGAGGTTTGTTTTTCTCCATCTGCGCTCAGCTTTCCTACACTCTCTTTTTTCTTTTTTCACCAGTGTGGAGTTTCTCCATGGAGACTTCTTCCTTCCAGAGAAAACCTTCACCTCAATGGGAGCAATAGTGTCCATAACATTTAACATTTTAGCATTGAAGCTATTGACGAGCTCATTGACTGAACCCCTGGACAGGTCAGGTGTTAATGGGAAGACCTGGTTAAAGATCTCACTACTGTCTTCAGTTATACACCGTTTTGTGATCACTGCTGTTGATATATTTGTGTGGGCTGAGATTTTACTTTCAAAGAAAACACAATAATGATCAGACAGGCCCACATCAGACACAGTAACCTTTGAAATGCTCAGGCCCTTGGAGATCAGTAGGTCAAGAGTGTGTCCTCTATTATGTGTGGCCTGTGTTACATGCTGAGTCAGCCCAAAGTTGCCCAAAGTGTTACTCTGGTCTTTAGTCCCTTTGTCCTGAGGGTTGTCCACATGGATGTTAAAATCCCCGACAATAATTACACAGTCGAAATAAACACAGATCACAGACAGCAGTTCACTGAGATCATTAAAAAAGTCTGTGCAGTATTTGGGAGGCCTGTAAACATTAAGAAACACAGCTTTGGATGGGGCCTTCAGCTGTGAAGCCACATATTCAAAAGACTGAAAACTTCCAGGAGATAGCTGCTTACATTGAAATGATTCATTAAATAAGACAGCAACCCCTCCTCCTCTCCTGCTCACCCTGGCCTCACTGATAAAACTGTAGTTAGGGGGGGGGGGGGTCATCTCGATGAGAACAGCTCCACTGTTATTTTGGTCCAACCAAGTTTCAGTTAAAAACATAAAATCAAGGCTGTGCTCAGTGATTAAATCATTAATTAAAAATGTTTTCCCAGCTAAAGATCTAACGTTTAATAAAGCCAACTTAAGTGTTTTAGAGGTATTACTTGTCCCCTCGTGTTTGGGAGCAGTCTGTGGCACACAAGGTATGTTTACTATGTTTAAAGATCTTTTAGAGTGCAGATCTCTGTGTTTTGACCAGGCCACATGTCTCCTTCTGTCACCTAAAAGTACAGAACTTTTAAAACCTTCTAGTAAACAGGGTCCCAGCTTCTCCTGGGAAAAGTCACCACTGCCATAATCCTCGCAGCCCAGACCCTCCACACATCACACATCAGACTGTGGAGACAGAGCATGAAGGTGGTAAGGAGGAACTAAGGGGGCGGGGCTGGGCAATGTAACTTTGATTGCTCTGTTGAGGGCGGGGCTTGGTGACAAACCTTTGGCCGCTCTGGTGGGGGGTTTATGGGGGACAAAAAGGGATTGGGCCGGGGGGTAGATCTAAGCCCAGCATTGACCCGCTCCATCATCTCTTCAGTGAATTTCAGGTGTGGGGAGGAGGGAGACAAGGAGGGGGAGGAGGGTGATGGCCTGTCAGGGGTTTGGGGGAAGGTCGTGGTCCCTGGTCCTGGTCGTTGGTGTTGTTGAGAGTTGGAAGCAAATAGGGACCCCTCTTCTTGCCTCTGATGTCTCTCCTTTTTTTGTCTTAGCTGATTATTTGAGAACTAAAATGTTAGCTTTTAAAATTAAAAAGACCAATCATAACCTGCTTACAAGCAAAGAACACATTCAAATCAAATCAAATCAAATCAAATCACTTTTATTGTCACATCACATGTGCAGGCACACTGGCACAGCACATGCGAGTGAAATTCTTGTGTGCGAGCCCCACAAGCAACAGAGATGTGCAAACACAACAACACAAACGAGCAAAATACAAGAATGGCCAACCTGAAACTAATAAATATATGTACAATATATAATAGTGTATGCATTTCTGGATGTGTATACTGAATATTTTCCTACGTGTGTGTGTGTGTGTGTGTGTGTGTGTGTGTGTGTGTGTGTGTGTGTGTGTGTATACACATTTTTACAAATTAAATAGTAAAAAAAATAAAAATAAAATAATAATAATAATAATAATAAAATATATAAAATATACAGAGTTGAATATGTGCAAAACAAGTGGCATTTATATACAGTATGGAGTGCATAATGTTGAAGTTCCAGTAGTGAAGCTGAGGTGTCTATGACGTGTTCAGCAGTCTGATGGCCTGGTGGAAGAAGCTGTCTCTCAGTCTGCTGGTACGGGACCGGATGCTGCAGAACCTCCTTCCTGATGGAAGTAGTCTGAACAGTTTATGGCTGGGGTGACTGGAGTCCTTGATGATCCTCCCCGCTTTCCTCAGGCAGCGCTTCCTGTAGATGTCTTGGAGGGAGGGAAGCTCACCTCCAATTATCCGTTCAGAGCACCGCACTACTCTCTGGAGAGCTTTGCAGTTGTAGGCGGTGCTGTTGCCATACCAGGTGGTGATGCATCCAGTGAGGATGCTCTCAATGGCACAGTGATAGAAGGTCCTGAGGATGCGGGGGCTCATGCCGAATCTTTTCAGTCTCCTGAGAAAGAAGAGGCGCTGCAGCGCCTTCTTCACTGTTTTGTTTGTGTGTACTGACCACGTAAGATCCTCAGCCAGATGTACTCCAAGGAACCGGAAGCTGCTCACTCTCTCCACAGCAGCGCCGTTGATGGCGCTGGAAAAATGCTGGAAAAATATTAGCAGTACCATGAATTGAAATGCATGTATTCTGTGGTTATTGTGTAGTCATTTTTCTCTCTTGCGTTAGACTTCTTGTTGAGGTCGTGGGTATATTGAGTATATAGGAGGAGATGTACTTAAATTATTTATTTTGTTGTTTATTTAATACATAAGCAGACTTAAGTCAATAATGTTAAACTGTGTCCATTTAGATAATCCTAGATGCACGCTACATGGCGTTCCACAAGGATGTCAAACATTTGTTTTTAGGTGTTATTAGCTGCACCAGGAATCCCCATAAACCGTACATATGTACATCTGTCTAAATATAATCTTACAAGTAAAAGAAGTAACTTTAAAAATATACAATCAAATATAACAAGGGTAGTCTAACAGGACATAAAAATAGAGCACTCAAAATTCCTCACGAAATCTCACAGGGGTTGTTTTGCTCACTCTTGAAAGCTGCTCCGGCTAAGGAAAGTGGGCGCTCATGCAGTGCAGTTCATTTCTTTACCACAAGGCGTCACTGACGGACCGTTAAAGGTATACCTTTAATTCATTCGGTTTGTTTTTTTTTCATTGTGAAATATTTAAAAGCTTATCTATTATTGACAGGGGTTATATAAATTAATAAATTAATATGTGTCTTCATCCATAGTATTTCAAACACAGTAATACAGAGAAGACTTTAATGAGATCGGAGACCTCTTATTAATCAGAGAAATTAATGTTTGATGTCTAAATTTCAGGAAGAAGGAAACTTCAAGTCAGACATCCCCCAAGAACATCAGAGCAGGGTGCAGGTTTCTACAGGTCCGTTTGTAGTCTGTCACATGACAACAACAAACAGCCTACTAACTGCACTGGCAACATAAGCCCTGCCCACTGCAGCTGAAATTATTTATTTTGCTTTTCTTATATTACATTAATGCTCCGCCTTTGAAAGACATAACCAAATAAAAAAACAGAGGAACTCAGAATAAAACGTCACTGGCAGGATGCGGTCTGACACGCCCCTTACTGGAAACACGGACCCCGGAAGTAGCAAAACATCCAGTTCAACAGACAAATACCGGAAGTTAAGGAGATTTTCTGCAAAATATACCAATATCTGCACTCCATGTCACTTTATGTTATGATTTCTACCGTTCTGACTTTTCCTCCAAGTGTTATTAAATGCTGATACTTAATTATTACATTAATATTGTATTTTATATGGGTTACCAATGTTATTAGATTTTTTGGTTAAAATATTAATTTCATCATTTCATTATTAATAAATTAGGGTGGGGTGTATACGTTAAGGGTCAAAAATCAAACCTTTCTCGCAGAAATTCTCGTTTGAGTCTGAATGCCCTTTTGTACTTTGACGGATGCACAGTTAGTCGTTTTGCTTTGAAAGGTTCTACCGGAAGTGACGTATTTTATTATGGGTAACTTAAGCTCTCTGCCACTTCTGCTTTGACAGGCTCATTTTGCACGACGTGTCATCCATTGTTTAGCGGCAGCAATAACTGAAAAAAACCTTTTAAGTTTCCACACTGGAGCTTCCGTTGATATACTTTAACGTTAAATTCGTTAAGTATTTGTTTTCTGTGTGAGGGCAGCTCGAAAAAAGGAAAGCGAATTATCCACTTAGCTAATTGGTAGCTAACTGTTAGCCTGTGACGTTGTTAGCTAAAACAACAGCCGCGGAGGAATTAGACAGCCTGTTTATGTTTTCGCCACTTCAGAGACATGTTGGACGGATCTACCGCTTATGGCGATGAAGCCAACATCGGCAACGTCGAAAATAACAACCCGATATCGCTGATTTCCAGCAGCGATGTGACGAACAAAACGAAGCAGGTTCTGCTGAAGAAAGGCGGAAGGAAGCTGCGGAACGCAGCGCCGCTGCACCACCACAAACCCCCGAGAAACTGCCCCAACAGCCGCCTGTCGGACCACCACCACCACAGCAACAACAACACCCTGACGGCCTCGACTGGTCACAGACCCGCATCTCAGGTCGGAACCGAGCCCGGTGAGACCGTGCTCACCCTCCATCCCCTCAAACATGGAGCCAGGAAAGAGGTACAGATTACAGCTGCACTGCAGCTCTGCACGGGCTTGGTGCTGAACTGACAAGTAAACCTGTAGCAAGTTGAACAAAGGCTATTAAAACCATAATGGGAAAATAAACTATGATCCACAAAGTGTATGATCATATCGGTTGCCTTCAGAAAGTACAAAACGTCTAATAAGCTTTAATATATTTTATTTTAAGGTTTGTTTCTCTGGCATACTGTTAAATTTGGTAAAATTGGTTGTTCATTATATTTTATAATCCAAACATTTAATGACTCATGTAAAAGTACACGTAAAGATACCCATACAAAACTAATTGGGCTGAAACCCAGTTGTTGTGCCTGAGGCGTTTTTAACTGACGCAGTTACCACTCTTTCTCCTGAAGGTGACGTGAGTCGAGTCTTTGTTCCTCTTTCACCCGCTGATTAGCGAGGAAAAAATGTTCCCAATTACGCATGGATGGCAGGCTTGTCTGTCAGATAAATGCAGATGGGAGAGTCCACAAAAAAGACAATGAAAACATGTTTTTGGTATAGGAAGTGTATTGCTTTAACAGACGGACTTTTTGGCGTTAATATAAATGTGCAATGTTGTTCCTGCTTATTAAAAATGTTTGGTTCCTGCCTAAGCTTTGTTTGGGCCTCCACCAAAGGAAAATCACCTGGACTGTATTAGCAACAGTTTTAATCATATTTTCCTTCAAACTTCAAACTTTCGTTTTACTCAAGCTAAATTGTTTCTGTTACTTATAGTAACACAAACTATCAAAGCGGATCAGTTGTGGTTAAATGGCTTGTTTTGAGTCAGGAGAAAACCTGCATGTTTAAGAATATCAGAAAACAGGGTGTTGCTGTGTGTAGCAATTTGACGGGGTGGGTGAAAACAAGTATGAAACTGTTCAGTCTATCGCAATACTACGCCCCCAAGCTTATCAGGTTATTACAAAATAATGACATCATCTAACTGGCAGTGGGTCTTCAACACACCCGAGTCTTTTGTATTTCTTTTCCTTTTTCTCTTTGGGTATAAACTCTGTTTCTACACTGTGGTTATACTCTGATAGTGAAATGTAAACACCCCCCCCCCCCCCCCAAAAAAAAATAAAATAAAAAAATAAATAAATCAGGAGTCTGTAACAGTCAACAACTGGATTTTTATGCAAAACATTGGTGTCAATAAATTCGTTCCTTTAGACATTACCATGCCTACATAAACAGATGGGAATTTGGATATGCAAGCACAGAAGATAATAACAAATGAGGAAGGTTTGAAGCGTCGACGAGTAAGTCAGTTTCTCCAAAAGTGAAACCTAAACTACAGGCTGTGTGTTTGTCTCAGCAGCTGTGAGAGAAAAACTGTTCAAACAGAAAAGTTATAATTGTACACACAGATGAGTCCAAATGACTCATAATGTTGATGTGTAAATACCGGTGGTAGAAATAAGCAACTTTTTGACATCAGCTTTACCACATAAACCTAAAAGATGATAATGTGCGACTTTTTTATATACATAACAGTGGAACCCCGGCTTAGGAAGACCCCATTTAACAAAAAATTCAAGTTACGAAGGCACTTAACAACAATATTTCTGCCCGTGGTACAGCAAAATGCCCGCGTAACGAAATAGATAAAATAGAAAATTTTAAAAAATTAAATTAAATTCCATAATGTTATGTACATGTACACGTGTGTATGCATGCATACGTATGCTTTCTTCAACCTCCGCCACCTCCTCCTCCACCAAGAACTTCATCTTCAGCCAGCATCGCCTCACTCAAAAGGCGATGGAAAAAGGTGCTTTGACTTAGGAAAATTTTGACTTACGAAAGACCCTCTGGAACGAATTAATTTCATAAGTCGGGGTTCCACTGTATTTTGTTTTCAAAGCCAAATGTTTCCAGATTTTATGATTGTAGCATTCAGTAATTGATTAAATGCTATTTAAATTAAGTGATAATTTTGGCTCCTAAGGCTGATTGGAGGGGGGTGCGGGGACAAAAGTGATTAAATGGTTAGCCATGTTGCACTTATTTCCTATTCATCACGTCTCCAAATTCTTGTTTTTGTTTAGCTTGAGCCAAGATGCCGAAAGAACCTTTAAAACCCAAGATTTTATCTAAACGCAACTATGCTGATATTTTGAGCTTCCAACTATGCATTTAACCCACATTTTACAAGCAACCTCACTCTGGAAATGTTTTTGTAAGGTCAAAAACATCCCCTACTGTGGTCCCTACACTATGATTAATAAGACAGCCACTGTGACATCACGATGACATCAGTTAACCACAGTGTTAACATTTTGGTCACTGAGATGTGCGTGTGTGTTTTGGAGTAATAAATGACCATATCTAGACAAGAGGGTGAAGTGTCAGTTACTAGCCAAGTCTGCAAAGAAGCAGACGTCTGCCATTTAGTTTAAATTTCAATGAATATTAATCCAGTTTTATTTCAAACTTTGTGTTTTGCAGCTGCTGAAATTTAAAGGTGGCAGATTGGAGCGAGGGGCTGCACAACCAGGGGGTCAAGCTAACCGCAGCCTGCCTAAGCATGATCAGACCAACCATAATGTGAACACCAGGAGCCACAAGCCCAAGCAGAGCCAAACACCTGGTGTGGCTCACCCCACAAAGAAGAAAGATAACAGCACACCTAATAAACCCACCTCCGTCCATCAGGCTCAAGAGCAGAAAAAGCCCCTCCACCCCTCCAACAACGTAAAGATTGTGAATGCACTGCCTGCTGAAGCTGCACCTGAATACCTCAAAGATGGTGAGAAGGTCTATGCTGGAGCTAAGTTCAGTGAGCCACCCTCACCCAGTGTCTTACCGAAACCGCCCAGCCACTGGGTCGAAGAAGATGAGCCTATTAAGAGCAACCAAAGCCGGGAGCAAATGACTGTTCATTTGAAGTCACTGCTGAAGGTTCAGGATGCATCATGACCACAATTTGGAGTTTCAAATCAGAGCTGACCTATAGTGTCTGCTCTGCGATTAACCTTTAATACCCACAATTGGAAAATTAAAATGGAAAGTTAAATGTAGTTTGGCCCTTTTAACACACTGCAATACAATGTAGGGAGTTTTATTCACTGTAGTACAATTTCCCATTAGCCAACATGCTGCCTGCATTTGTGAACATTTTGTGCACGTTGTGTTGTTGCTGGAAATCTGACTGACATGCTGTGTATGTCAGATGTTTATCAGATACTTCCTGACTTCTGGTAAGCTGATAAATGACTGAAAGGTTTTTTGTCACTCAGTTAGTGAGATTGTGCAAAAGTGATCTGAAGTCGCCTCCAGCAGCAAAACAATCAGTGTCTGATGTTTACGTCATGCAAAGTGATGACGGCACTTTCTTTGTGAACACTTTGGAAATGGCAGCCATGTGTTTGACTTTTTAAAGCACTTGTGTAAATGTACATAATCTATTGTAAACACACATTTGTGTATATTTTCTTGTTATTTTAACTGAGATTCTAGTTTTGTTACTGAGGTTTTTCCAGAAAAGAGAAAAAAAATAGTCCCCCTGCGAACTGAGGCACTTTGTTACAGCTTCATCAGCATGAGGCACAGTGGATGTAAGAGACTGTTTTCAGTGTAAATCAGTTAGAGCAATCAGGAAGGGCAGGACACCTTGTTTTGATGTTCCAAAGCTTGACCAGCCACTTTGATGAATTCACCAGCCAGCTTAGAGCACAGGAGAGGACTTCCACGTTCTGGCAGTGTACCTTTCAAAAGGCTTGGAAAGTGGACTAATCAAAAATGGGGGGGGGGAAAAAGAAAAGGCATGACCTTAAGTTACAGCTGCTAGCTGAAGTTCTTTCCCTTCCCTCAACACGGGTCCAGCTGGTGGAGAGTCGAGAGTCAAATCAGGGACTGTGATGCTGACGGGGCTGTTGAAGCCTCAGTGAAAGCAAGATAATGACGACGATGTGAAAAGTCGCACAAACCAGCTGCTGCAGAAAGTCAGTATCCTGCATCCACACCAAGTGCTTTTTCTTTTCTTTTTTTAAATTTATTGCACTGATATAAAAAGTGTGTACACTTTAAGTTTGCTTTTTCTTTGTGTCCACCGAGCACTTAGCCTTTTTTCTTTTTTGTTCTTCTTAATTTTTTTTTTGTCCCCACACCAGAAAACTGTTTACAAAACAGTATCTGAAGTACATCTACACATTAATGTTTCAGGGACTTCATGGCAGTAAAATTAAAATAACAATTTTCAGTTTTGTTGTTTTGTTTTTTTGACAATCAGTGATGTAAAATTTTGTTATAATGAATCAGTAACTCAGCTGTCCTCATTTTTATATGAAATGCCAGGATTAGAGTGAGTTGATTAAATAATTTGTTTTGAAGTCACTATATTGAAGGAAAAAAAAATCCCCAAGCATTTGTTGTTTCTACCTCCTGAAATCTTCTAAAGACATTTTATTGTTTCGCTTTTGAATTTGGAAAATTGTAAATTGGATGTTGAGCTACTATCAGACATTTTATCCATGGATGAATTGGTCATTCCTGCTGCCTCAGACACTGGGAATGATTGATTTTTGCTATTATGTGGTAATAGAGGCAGGTAAACATGCAGTAAGTGAGGATGTCTAAATGAGGAGAGAACGGAGTCACAGCAATGTTTGTGTGCTATGTGTTATTTGCTGAATAGAAAAAAAAGAACAAAGTATGTTGAAAAGAGATTAATTTTTAAAGTTTAGCTTTTTCAGTGAAAGCAAGGACATAAAGGAGAAATCGCTGTTGTACACACACATCACAATGTTTGCACACTTTAACTTTTTACAGATGTTTAAGGCTCACTTGGACAAAGTCAAGTTTTTTTTTCTTTCTTTTTGTATGACTTCTTTTTTTCCTAAAGGGGACTTGATTTTCACTCACATGCTCATGCCATGTACCTCTTACCTGTATTTGTGTTTCTTACACACATGATTGTTTACCAGGAGTGAAGTATGTGTTAAAGTTAATACAGGTCATCTTATGATTATGTACCATAAGTTTTTTTTTTCTCTCACTTTTTTAACTTAATTAATTTTCATGGATGCAGGCAGTTGCTGGATCTTTTTCTTTGACCTCTGTGACGTCGCTTGAATGGAAAATTGTATTAATGTAGCAAGAAAAACTGCCCATTTCATTGCAGTGTTTTAAAATCATTTCATTCCATTTATAAGAATAAGCATAAAAATTTGTCCATGCCACAATTTGAGAATAAAAGGTGTTTATTTTATAAAGTCTTTCATATCAAAAATTTAAAATGCAATTAAAAAATTGGTAACCCCTACTATATTGTTTGAGTATTCATTACAGGTGGAGTTATTTTTGTGAAAATGGGACATAAGGGAAATTGCAAGACTATTGTGGCAACTTTTACCAGAATAAGGAACTATCACATCATCATGGCATCATTACTCATTTAACTATAAATATTTTATCATATTCACACACACACATATTAGTTTTAGTCACTGTGTGTGGTTTTTGGAGTAATAAACAACCATATTTTGAGACGAGGTTGAAGTGTGAACTTACCAGCCAAGGCTGCAAAGAAGCACACTTCTGCCCTTTAGTTCCTATTTCAATGAATATTAGTCCAGCAATAGAATAAAAGACACTGACTGATGGTGTTAACATAACACATTACAGTATGACCTGAAAATTAAAAAGTCCATACATATGACCAAGGGCAGTCAGAATCTGCAGACCATACTTTACTTCATTCCTTTTATGAATTCAGAAGGATACCGGGATGTGCGCTGGTGAAGATACAAAATCTCAAATTTTGCCCATTTTACCAATGTAACAAATCCTTCCAAATATCCCTGCATCCAGACTCATTTAAGAAGTTAACAATTTTTAAAGTAGGCCACATCCTACCCCTAGTAAACTCTTTATAAATCCTCAGTCCCGTGACTAACTGCAGGTGACTAATATTAATATCAATAGTAATATTAAATCTGATGCATCTCACAGGGATTTAAATGCATTCATCCTGCTGATGTGATTCAAACTTGATCAGACAGCTGAACCTTACTAGTTATTTTGAACAAATGTCTATTCTTGTGAAAGAAAAAAAATCCTCCTAAAATAATTAAGCAGAGCTTGTGTTATCATTGCATGGCATTGTGATTTTACTTGGCCTAGACATTTGCAAATACTTTCGAAATATGAAAACTGAATTCATATAAGTTTTAATGTTTTATTAACTCAAATAATTAATAAATGCAATGTTTTATATGTATATTTATTTATCTGTCTAAAGAGTTTAGCAAAAAGAAAAAGAAAGAAAGAAAAACGCCAGTGAGCAGTATTACTGTTCATTGGGACCAAAAGTGATACTGTTCTGTTATCACTAAAAGTTGTGAAATGTTGTATCACTAAAATATCATTCTGAGTCAGTTTATTATTCATTATGTGTTTGCAGCACCCTCTGTGGTTGCTCCAAGTAATGCACTTTAGAAACGGCTTTATTTTGAAAAACTTTATTGAACAGGAAGTCGGCTCAGTCAAGAAAAGCGAGTAAGCAAAAAGAAGGGAAACATTTCGGCACTGGTGATGTGCGATACGACTGATTTCCTTTCCGATCTGATACCAAGTAATATTCAGGGTGGTATCGACGATACTGATCCGATACCGATACTTTGTACAAAAACTTATTTTATTTATTGTATGAAATTATAGCATCATAATGATTACAGGACATCAGATTACTTGTTCTTATCACTTAATAATGCAGAGTTCATCATATAGAAATAAAAAAACTGAAGTTGTGCGCTACTTGAACACCTTGCCTGCCTGCAGCACTAAAGGACTCTGTGAGAGACGTCTGTCTCGCCCTAGCAGCACCTGTCCCTGTCCTCCTCTTCAGTTCACCTCAACATACGCGCCTCATATTCTGTGATATGATTTACTCTGAGGTGTTTGACAAGGTTAGTGGTGTTGCCACAACCATACATGCCAACCCTCCTAATTTTTCCGTGAGAATACGGAATTTCAGTGCCTCTCCCGAAAATCTCCCGGAGCCACCATTCTCCCGAATTTCTCCCGATTTTTCACCTGGACAACAAAATTGAAAAAGCATATCGCAGAATTCATTGTGTTGCCCAGCCAATTCCAGTTTCCAACAATGACGGCAGCTACTTAGTTTTAATATTACTCTTATTTCTCTTTCTGGGTCGCAAAAAAACTATTAACATATTTTCAAGTGTAAACCGACACATCGTCTTTAAACCCCCGCGGTCTTTCGCTACTTGGGTTAAACAGCGCCCGGTTATATTTTAGATAGCAAGGAGCAGACGGCAGAGTTTCACTCCACCGAGGGAGCCTGTGACGTACTACCCGGCTTTCTTTAGACCGCAAAGGCCGGGTCCTCAGGTGGAAGCAGCCTCTGAATTTGGACACCATCGCTGTTTCCGGGCCGGCCAATAATAACGGTGACATTTAACATATTTTATCCGATAAATAAACCCTGTAAAATGTATTTATCCCCCCCCCAACAGCCCTTTTGAATGTCTCCCTAGTATGGCCACAACACCTCACTCTTGGAGCACTTTTTTGCCACATGTATCGCAAACCACGGCTCAGCTGTTTGTGGAGGTAAAATAAGTCCGCACATGACTCCAATTACGCTCAGCCATTGTTGTGAGTGCGCACGTCAAGGGGCTGCGAGACATTTATACAGCCATATTTCGCACATGACTATGAAAGGTGGAAGAGGAAGTAGTTCCTTTGAATGTAGACAATCCGAATGTTATAGTTTCTTTCCACTGTGTTCCTGTTAATGATGAACTACAAATTTACTCTAAATTACTAAAATATCTTTATTTTAATGTGAGAATTGATTCATAAATGATTGGTATCGGAGGAATCGATATTTCAGGATCGATCCGCACATCACTAATCGGCACACAGTTTATGGTGTCCTGTTGGAGAAAACACTGTCCACATCTTCTGTTTATGGTTGTATCGCTGGTATGTACTTACAGTATAAGTTACAACTTTGTTTTTGTACAATATGTTGTCCGCTAATGCAGTATTTGGCTGTAAAGCTAGTCCTTTTGTTAAGCTAGTTACCTGCGATTTTGGAGGTCGTCTGGGATAGCATCAGTAGTAGTTTGAAAGGTTTACATAATTATACATATGACATATGCTATGTAGTAGCAGGGTGATATATGAATGCATATTATGCTGTACATATATATATATCATGACTGTATTTTTTGTCTTGTTTTTAGTTTTACCCTTTTGAATGT
Organism: Mchenga conophoros; assembly: GCF_057382185.1. Lineage (NCBI taxonomy): Eukaryota > Metazoa > Chordata > Actinopteri > Cichliformes > Cichlidae > Mchenga > Mchenga conophoros. The sequence goes on from NC_140540.1 coordinate 22,469,298, forward strand.
CAGTAAACCTGTTGACAATGCTCATCAGTCTTCAGAGTGACCTTTATCTCAGCTTATGATACAAACTAACATCATATTCAACTAGGCTACCACAAACCCAAATCAAATTCCGCCTTTCTAAAGTGTAAGACAGGTGCAACTTTATAAGCAGAGAAAAGCCCATTAAGCACAGATCGATATCTGAATATATCTACCCTATATCATTATTTTATCGCTAAAGTCTTATTCCTAAAGCCATAAACTAGTTTCATCGTTTTTAAATTACAGTATCTGCATTATTTTGGGTTTGAGGCACTGTATCTGGTGAACAAGTCCTGTGAACAAGATGAGCCACACCAACCGTGGATCCACCTGAATGGTGACGTTTACTGGTGCTAACTAGATTAATAATTACATTACAGCATCACAAAGGGGTAAGGGGATTGCCTAGGTTGTCTATTAGAGTTTCTGATACATTTAGGTAAATTAAATCAAATTACTGTCTTCTGTTTATTATTAAATTCCTATTTTATCAGGTGGGAGCAACATGTCATACTGGACAAAGAAATCTCAAATATTAATAAAATGACCATAAACCATCTATTTTAATACTCTATAATATAATACAGTTAATTTAATATAGTATAAATTTAAATCCATCTCAGACAGCATTAAACAATCACCTGATGTGGGAATATAAGTTGTTTTTGTACAAATGTATATTTTATGGGGGGAAAAAAGACATTTAATTTATATACTGTAGTAATACTGAGGATACTTGCCTTACTTGCCTAATCGTCAGCCAGTTCATCAGTGTCTTAACCATTTTATGTTCCGTGTTTGTGTGATGATTATTAGACCTTTCTCACCACATTCTCACCAAAAACACTTCCCCTTTAATTCTTAGAAAGGTTGCCAAAGAGCTGTAATGAGGAACAAGAAATGGTATGATATACCTTCTTTCTCATAGCAGTGAATAACTAACTGTCTGCTCTTATGTGCTTCCTTTTTGCTAATTTATTTATAAATATACTGTACATTAAAGAAAAAAATCAATTTTCCAATAGTCACACATTCAACTTCCCAGTCACGTTTATCTGGTGAGTCCTTGGTGAGGGAATATAAAATTAAATGTAAGCATTTAAATCAGCAAAAACGTGAGAAAAACAAAACAAAACTAAAATCTCTGAGGTAACAATGAGGAAGTGACTCACTAATTACAAATTACAAAAACTACAAATAGTCTTTAAGAGGAACCAGTTCAGAGAAGCTGAGAGTGGCGAGTGGTGGAACAATGGTTAAACTTAGATGGAATAAAATATCGTCATGGCTGATCCTGATATTTCAGGTTGTAGGTAAGGATACAGAACTCATTTTTAATGGCAATAAAATATATCTTTAGCAATAATATGTTCATTTATGTATTGTGGCAACTAAATGGGCTCTGTTGTTTTAATTGAGTATGAGATACATTGATAAACTTCTGTTGGATATAAAATCATATTTAATCTGATGGTTTAAAAAAAGATCTGATTTGTAATAAGTGTGTTTTAAATTTCTCTTCAATTTTCTCAATAGTATCTGGAAATGTAATATCCATTTTAAAGAGAGTTGGGGATGATGTCATTCTGCCTTGTCTGAATGTGATCGATGACCAGAATAAATGTGACAAGACTACATGGACCTTTTTCTCAAGAGATCAACCAGCAGTAGAGCTGATCACACTTGGGCAGATTGGTGAAGAGGCCAAAACTAAATCAGACAGACTGAGTGTTACAACAAACTGTTCTCTGCTTATAAAGAAGCTCACAGTTGAGGATGTTGGTCGTTACCGCTACAAACATTGCACATCAGCAGTAAAACCAACTCAAGATTTTGATCTTTCAGTTCTCTCCAGTGAGTATTTACTTCAAACTATTCTCTACTCAGATTCCCTTTTCATTAGAACAGAAATTGAAACATAACAGTTATCATGGTTACATTAAGATTATCTGTTGAGTGGATTCTCTTTCTTTCTTCGTGGCTCAAGAGTTGGAAGTTCACCTTGTAGTTGGAAGGTTGCCGGTTCGAGCCCCGGCTTGAACAGTCTCGGTCGTTGTGTCCTTGAGCAAGACACTTCACCCGTTGCATACTGGTGGTGGTCACAGGGCCCGGTGACGCCAGTGTCCGGCAGCCTCGCCTCTGTCATTGCGCCCCAGGGTGGCTGTGGCTACAACCTAGCTTGCCATCACCAGTGTGTGAATGGGTGGATGACTGGTTGTGTAAAGCGCTTTGGGGTCCCTGGGGATTAGTAAAGTGCTATACAAATACAGGACATTTATTTATGATCTTTCTTTTAGCATTTAGGTATGAACAAAGAACCGAAAGCACAAAGCAAAGATGAAAACCAGAACCAAGCGATTGTCACTGTGATTCGACTGTAGAAACATGAACAGGTAGAAACGGAGACTGGAGCCTGACTCCTATTCACTGCTGTTGTTACCTGTTGAAGTTCAGGGTCTGCCAGACACTCAGCTTTAAAGTGGACATGGAACACTTCAGGTATAAAGACTAATTTAGACCATGGACACTGTCTGTGTAGCTGGTTTTATGAAATAAGAGCTTAAAGTTAAGATTTTAAAAACATGTTTAGTGCCATCTTCTGTCAGTACAAAATATCTATAAGCAAGATCGATAGGCAAGCAGACTAACAATTCCAACTTTTCATTATTGGAGTTCCTAAATTTAGTATAATAACGAACAATTCTGACCTTGAAAAAAATATAAAGGAAGAACATAAATAAAACCTGAACAGTTTGATGAGAAGCACAAAATAATAAAACCAGTTTATGGATATATTACACATTATCTATTCCCAGATTTGAGATAGTCAAATTCAAACCAAATTGTCTAAAACGTAAGATATAAGTAAGATATAGTCAACAAAGGCAACGATTTTCAGAGTGTTGAAAAACATTCTCACAAGGTAAATAGGATGTTAGTTTTTATTAAAATGAAGTCCAGCAAAATTGTTAGCTGGAAGTAAACAATATCATGGTTTTATTCTCTTTGCAGCTTCATCCTCTTCAAGGTCCATTATCATCCTTGTAGGTTTAGCAGCACTTATAACAGCTGTGGTAATGGTCAACACATGGGCCAGAACTAAAGGTATGTTTAATTATGAGACGTTTTAAAAGATCTCAATTCTTAATAATAATCAAAATAGAATTTAATTCTTTTTTTTCTGTTTTTTAGGGAACAAAACACAGATGGTTCAAGCAACAGTATGTGGAAAACTCAGTAATTTAATATTCACATATATCTCTTCAGATAGAAAAGGTCATGACTGGAGATTAGACCACCTTAAAAACACACACTTGAAAGTTTGGTCTTGTAAAGTGGATGGGTGCAGTTGTTAAGGTAGAACCAATAGCTGCTGTAACAGGCTACACTACACTACAGACTGACAGGAAAACAACACAGAAAAAAAATCTAAAGAGCACAAGTGGATGCACACACACACACACACACACACACACACACACACACACACACACACACACACATGATAAGCTAACATTATAAGTTAAACTTTAATTAAATCAAAATTAAAGGGTTATAATAGAAATCATAGACAATTAGAAAGACCAGTCTGATCATTTTTATTTATTTATTGACTCATTGACCTATTTATTTTTCATAGGTGTCCTATAATAAGGATAAAGATGAAGTTGCAATACACTATGAAACCACTGGAGACTCTGCTGTTTCTGTCAGACTTCACTGAGCATCGCCATGGAAATTATCATCACACCACTACACCATCCACAACCACTATACCCTCTACAAAATGTCTTGTTATGAATTAGTGAAACAACCTGATCAGCTATCTTATTGTGTCTTGTGATACACAATACAGCCTCTTTACTGCACATTTGACCTTCGGGCCAGATGCAGCTTTCTCTTCAACGTCCTTATGCTATCACCATGCTGCTTTTACATGCTTAGAGTTAGAGAAATAATTTCCTTCTGAAGTATGATTTCACCAACTCATCCACACAATGCATTTTGTAGAGGGTATAGAATTTGTGGCAGTTATTTGTCTTCAAACAACAGCTTTAATCTCAATGTTGTATTTAGACTTTTTTTCAAAATGTTATTTCAACTTCATTCTCGAAAGTGTTCTCCCTTTAGTCTAATTAAATATTTCTTTTCTTTTTCTTTTTGAATTTAATTACAGTCACATCTTGCACTAAGAAGTTCACTTTGGGTTTAATGAGATTCTTAATGAGCTGTGAATAATGCTATTATGTAAGTTGTAAATAAAATGTACAAATATTCATTTTGAATACTTTTCTTCCCTTTCTTTTAAAGGTAAAGATGAAGAACAAATATATTTTTTATTTTTTTACATTTATTTCTTGTATAGCTCCTTTCAGCCACTAGGGGACCTCAGTGTGTAAGGATATACCCAGTCCCTTGTTTACCACAAAAGCATAACATGGGCCATGTACAGAAGAAAGTAAGACATTTTTTTGTTTTGTTTTGTTTTTGTCTTTATAAATTTATAGTTCGGTTTATGGTTTCAACATCCCAAAGTCAGTAACTGGTTTAACTGGTCATATCAAGGTGGGTATCGACTCAATGAATGAACCAAGATTCTCCAACTGCTGACATGAAATAGGCAGTACTGGCAGCACGTAACCAGTTGCAAACTGCACAGGGAGTGATGCTGCATTTTTAATGAAGATGAATTTGTAAGTAGTATGAAAATACGTTAGAAAAAAATCAGATGTTAAACACATGCAGCCAAAGCAGTAGATGAGTGTAAGTAATAGAAAAATTATTTCAGTATTAAAAAAGCACTGTATGGATATGGTTTAAGCACAATTGCAAATTTCACCAAAATAATATGTTTAGATGTTCGTAGGATGGTTTTCCTCTTATTCTTTCAGCTGCATCCATTATAATATTAGATGCTCTGAAAGCAAGTAAAGAATAATAAGTCCTATGTACAGTGCTTTAGAAACATATCAATATATTAAGACTGGTTAAACTTGAAGTTCTCTAATCACGTTGTACTACAGATCCCTGACCCCAGTTTTACAATTTGCTCTCCTGCACATACACCTGCAGCCAGTTCCACTTTCCTATATTGTTTGCCTCATTTATCTAGCTGTATTATGCTTTTGTTGTAATTCATTTCTTGCATGTTTCCTTGCATTTAACCACATGAAACCACTTGGCACCTGTTTGTGTTCATATGTGTCCTCCATGCAGCTGTTCTAACACATCTGTAAACATCTGGCTGAGGCCAGGGCTGTGCACGATGTTCACCTATTTGCCATGGCTCAGGTGGGGGCAGGGCACTCAACTTCCCTCACCCTAGACTTAAGGACAGATGTTGGGACATGCCGTGCCCTAGCATAGGAGCGGTCCTGATGTCGGTCGACCTGGGTGGGAAGGCTAACGCTGAATTGGTTGCTGAGCTGCTGCTGTGATAAGCCTTTAGTGTGGAACTGCTGCTGCTGTGATGAGATTGATGAGCGGTGTTGCTAAGGACCACGTTTCCTTTTAGACCGGTTGGATGAAGCGGGCCATGACTGTCTCAGCCTAACCTGCTCTTATTTGCAACACTTAAATACTGTTTACTGACTAAACTATTCTCTGGAATGTAAATAAAGAACAAGATCTATATTTGTATTTGTTGACCTTATATCAAATTTCCATATAGACAAGGCCACGAGCTGCATTGTTGTTGTGAGATTGTTAAATACTTGTACACTTAAACATTATTTGTTAGAACATAGTAAAATGATACAGCTGTCATACTGAGAAGCCGAAAAGCTGAGCTACTCAGCTAACCTTTTCTTCTAGCCTCAAGTAAGGAAAACATTATTAATATAGTAACTTTTCCAGATGTACTGACCATAGCAATTTTATTTATATAGCACATATCATTATACTTAAACTCAATGTGCATAATGCAGTAGATAAAAAAGGGGTTAAGATTTGCATGTTTATAGTGTCTTAAATGTCATAGTGTTTAAAGTGCAAGCACATTTGTATAGCCTTTCTTCACTGCTGTATTGTGTTTCTTCCATTATAGACACCACTGATTTGTCTGCAGCAGCTAAAAAGTCAACAAAACAAAGTAAGTGACATTAAAATGAAGAAGAGAAAATGAAGAAGTAACATCACTCATCAAATACAAACATAAATAGTCAACATCTGAGGAACTATTCAGTGAATTGTGCAGACAGTCTTAAAGACAGAGCAGTTCTGATACTGTTTGAAATTGAAGATAAGATATAACAGAGAAAGAGACACATGTTGAAACAGGTGGGATGGAAAGAGATTGTAGTACTCCCAACTTACCTCTCATTACATCTGAGAGAGGGTAAAAGGTAAAACGGGTGTATTGCAATAGAGTCCGTCCGATGAGGAGTGTGTGTGTGATTGTCTGTCCTACCGCACTACTTGTACAGTAGAGGATTGTAGTCCATCAATGTGCAAATGAATGTGCAAGTACCACTATGAAAGCATGAAACTCATAAATCTTACAACACAAAATAAGTATTATTAAATTAGTAAAATTAGTATCCGCAATAAAGATTTTTTCATACATTGTATACATTCTACCACAGGCAAAGTTGCCTCCATTTTTATAGTTTTTATTAATATTTTGTAATAATTTATTTGTAATAACCTATTCTGTTTTGGGAGTGTATTTTTATGTATTATATTTACATACACATTAAAAGTGAATCTCTGTCCAAAAAGTGCACTCAGTTTACTTTTTACTCACTATGAGCATCATTCATTATTCTCCCCCAGTAATTAAGGGCAGGATATGTATTTTTTTTTTTTTATTCCAATTCATTCTTCTTTGGCAGCATTTAAATAACCTTGATCAGATTTGATGGTTTTCTTACAGACTTTTCAAAAAAGTGTTTTGCTTTTCTTTCACAAATGTGGGGATTAAATTGTGTTAAAATGTACAAAACAGTGATGTCATGTTTTGTGACGAGGACCCAGGCACAGAGAGACTTGTTGAATTTAAGAATCTTATGATTTAATAAAGAAATTTGCAGACTTGCACAGAGATGGTAAAATTATGATGACTGATAATGGAGATGAAGACAACAGACGATGAGTACAGGGAGGAACAGGGGTTTAAATGCACCAAAGTGACAGTCAGAGAGAACTCGGGACAAAATTTAAGGATGCAGGGACTGACAAACAGATTTATCTTGCCTGGCTGGGCTCTAATCCTAGAATCGCCCCTGGTCTTTACGCTGTCAGCTGCCTCTTCTTCTCTCATTCTCCCCCCTCCCTCTCCTGCTGCTACTTCAATCATGAAACTGATCAATGATCAGCTGATCGGCGTTTCTGCCGCAAGTCCCATCTCTCTTGCTTGTTTATCTCCCGCTTTGCGCCAGAAAGAGGAAACTAGCAGAGGTCGCGTTAAACAGCAGAAGCGCCTTTAAACTTGATAAGCTGTTGTTAGAATTTATTTAATATTATTTTCTAGTATCAGCTGATGTTTGTTGGAGCCACGGCTGTAAAAGCTGCTGGTCATGATATTGCTTTGGTTATCTGGTGAGAGGGAAACATGAAGATGAAACCAGGAGATGTCCTTACTGAATCATCAGAGCTGAACAGGTGATAGAGAAACAGGTTTACCTTTTAGGTGACATGAATGGTGTCATGGTCCTGAGTCTGAGGACTCTGTGTTTTGTGTTTCTTTATATTCTTCTATATTCTTGTTTATTCTGCCGTGTCTTTTGTTTAGGTTTGCTATGTGTTAGTGTGTTGTTTCATGCCTGCCTGTGTTCCCTCTGTTTGTCCATGGTGTCACTGTGTCTGCTCGTGAGTCTGCCTGCCAAGTTTAGTGTCCGTTCTGGTTCTCTGTGTCTGTTAGTTTCCTGTTTTATTCTGAAAGTTCATGTCTCATGTCAATGTGTTCAGTTTTACCTTTCTCTTGTCTCGTTAGCCTAATTTCTCCCAGCTGTGTCTCCCTCCTGTTGCCCATTTCCTAATTACTCCCCTGTGTATTTAAGCCCTGTGTTTTCCTGTGCTCCCTGTTGTGTTGTACCTGCAACTTGCTGTGTGTTCATGAGTTCCAGTCCTCCTGCACCTCAGTTTAGAGTTTTGTTTGCTTTTGTGAGTTTTACTTTATGTTGAAGTTTTGTTCCAGCAATAAAGCTGCATTTTCAGTTGAAACCTTGTTTCCTAAGAGTCCTGCATTTTGGGTCCACCGCTCCTGCCTGCCTGCCTGCCTGCCATACAGCCAACCATGACAGAACGACGTGACCATAACCTGGACCCAGCAGGCTCATCTCGGGAGAGCGATCTCACCCGCGTCATGGGCCTCATAAAGCGAATTTCCCACACGAAGGATACTAAGGCAATGGCGATTGGATTAAATGCTATCGGAACAATCCTCGAGGGAAATCCACATCTCCGCCAACTTAAGGGATTTATGAGCTTAATGGACGAGCTGCACGAAGCCCAGGAGGTTCTTCAGGCTCGGGAGCTAGCAGTCTTTGCTCGTTTGCAGTACTCCACTCCGAGGCCTCCGCAGCAACCACAGCAGCAGACGGAGCTCGCCACGAAGCAGTGTGAGCTCCCTGCAACACAGCAGCAGCCGAACATAGAGCTTTCTGCGACACCACAGCGATCGCCGCGGCAGGATATCAACCCCTTGCCGTGCCCACAGAGTGAACTACTGACTCCGGTCTGCTCCAACTATCGCTCGCCAACCTCTTTCCTTGCGGCCATATGGTTGCAGGATGAAGAGTCTGCCTCTCCGCCATTGCCGTTCTCCTCTGCAGTCTGTACTCCCACTTCCAGGAGGAAGCACCGGAGCCATCACCATTCCTCGCTACAGCCGCACTCTAGCCCCCTCCAATCAGCAGCTGTGAGTAACCACGACAGTTCTTCCCGCACTCTTTCTGGGCATAACAATAAAACTGACTGTTTCTTCTGCTCCACCTGAGCCTGTTAACCCCGTATCAGCTATCCCTGAATCAGCTAAAGCTGCGGCTTCCACCCCAGAGACAATTAACCTAAGCTCTGAGAACATTAAGACTGTTTTATTCTCTGAACTGCCACCTCAAGAGACTGTTCAGTGTGCGCCCAAATGTTTTTTTTTTTCTTGGACTGCAGACACTCATTTAAAGACCTCAAGTGGTAATGTTGCAGATATTGAAACATTCTTCAGGGCCTCCCCAGAGTCTGAGTGCCCTCCCTCAGCAGACCCCGGACCGCTAGAGGCTAAAGAGCCAGCATTTCCCGAATCATTTAAAAGCTCCACTGAGGCAGCTCGCTTGGCTGCTCCGGCCAGCAGCTCATATTTCAGGACAGCATCAAGTAGCTCAGGGCCCGAGGAGCCCATCCAGCCTCCTGCCTTGTCTGCTGACGGTTCTGGCGAGACCGTTCAGCCACCACCATCTCCACCACCTGCAACTTCCACACCACCAGCTATGTCAACTGGGTCACCAACCTGGTCGGCCCCCCGACTGTTTGACTTATGAACTTTTGTGCCGGCAACCTCCGGGTCGGCCTCTCGAACTGTTTGATCTGCTTCCCATGCTCCAGTGTTTTGGGTATGGTTGCCTGCCACACAGCCAACCATGACAAATGGGTTGAAGGAAAGCTATGAACTGTTTCTGAGAGACAACTTACACCAGGATCCTTTTCTGTGTAGCTGACAGCTGGGAACTGTGCAGGGGCGGGTCTAGCAAAGTTTTGCCAGGGGGCCAGGTAGAGCATTAACAGGGAAAGGGGGGCACAAAGATACTTTTTTTTCTTATTCTCATTTAAAATGTCTAGCTTTTAACAAATAATTATCTGACTCTTCCAACTGTTTTCATTCAAAGGCTTTATGGTTTTTCCTATAACACCTGGTGGGCCGGTCTCTAGTCAAAATGTCCGGGCTGATTTTGTTTTGTCCCAGTCCAGCCCTGTTTATAGCACACGTTGACTTCACAGTATATTTCGTGCATGCTTCATAGCCAATGTATCTGTAAGGCTGACCTGTCAGTCCCTCATGCCAAAAAGCAATTAAAGCAAAGTATACTTAATGACATGAACCTGGTAAAACTAGCAGAATAGTAATCTATATTTTTTTTAAGTTGTTGTAATCAGCAAGCACAGGAAAAAATTACTTTAAAACAGCCCATTTTTGAAGTCTTATGACTGCTCAAAGTACTTTAAGATACTAAAAGATACTCTGAAAAAGATCGACTTAAAAATATACTCTTACTTGTCATGTTTTCTAATCGCAACACAGACACGCAGATGAGAAGTGATACGGCCTTTCTATCATGTCTTTCGAAGTGTTATCAGTGTGGGCGTGGTTAAACAGGAAAAAGTTGTGCAAATGTGACTTGTGGCTTAAATCGCTTATTGCATATACTAGGACACTGGTGTGAATGTATTTTTAAAGCTTGTGTAATAGAAGAAATAAAAGAAAGAGACAGTGAGGAACAATGATTACAGTCTTTGTGTTTTGGATACCAGCACTTTGGTTTACAGGTAAGGATCCATTTAAAAGACATAACAGAAATATACAGAAAGTTCTACCTTCAAATGTTACTTCATAACATGCAGACAGGCGTGCCTAAAAATGCCTAAAGATTAGAGTCATTATATTGTTACTGGAATATGTGACTATGTCAGACAACTCATGAATGTAATTCTGCTTTATTTCACAGGGGTATAATGAGGAAGATGATGAAACAGTGAAGCAGGAAAATGCCCAGCCTTCTGATGAGGTCTGAACAACATCAGTGTGCTATATATTTGCACAAGAACCTTTAAAACAGAAACTCATTTTAACTCAGTATAAATTTGGGCAGCATTTAAGTCCTAATGCAATGCAGTAATCGTATTTCACTAAATATATTTTCTGTTATTAGTTATTAAAACATTTCTATTTTTGGACCAGAAAAGAACAAGAAGAAAAAAACCAAGCAAAGCAAAAACTACTGGTGTCCCTCAATCTGTAGGTGTAGAGAATAATGGTACATAATCAAAATATTACGACCAATACATGACAAAACAATTCAGGCTGAGGCACTTTTATTCCTTGATTTGGAAAAGGAATAAAATGCTCCTATTTAAGTAGGCAATGGGCATTAATAGATCTTCATACCCTGAATGGGTAAACTGTCTTAAAGCCTATTAACATATTTTAAGGAACCCAATGGATCTTTTTGCCTCTGTGGCACTCCAAGGCACAGCCTAGTTCTTTAAAAAGCAGTTGTACAGAATATCTACTGATATTCACCAAAGCAGCTGTATCAAAAAATATCTCTCCATGTACAAATGTCAGAATGGAGATGGTCTGCAGAATGTATCTGATAGGTTTGTAGCTTGAACCCATCCGCTGGAACGTTGAAGACAATATAATTACACTGCAAAGCAAGACACAAGTAGGCAAAGTTCTTCATGTTACTCATGCATGAGGGAGTCCTGCCTGGAGCCAAGTGTCGTTCCACCACTTGACCTCCGTCAGACTCTCAGCCAGGCTCCCCATAGCACTCCTTTTATTGTGGTTACATGAATATGCATAGGGTCATTAACATATAGCATCTTACATAGGTATACATGTAAACAAAGAATACTGTGTGTGTGTGTGTGTGTGTGTGTGTGTGTGTGTGTGTGTGGGGTCAGAGTGTGACCCCATAAACGACTTCCTTAACCTGCTGGTCTGGAAAATCCAACAGTTCATCTAAACAAAAAGCACTTAGACTAGAACAGACGTAGCTACATTAATCCTACCATAAAACAATAAGGGAAGGTACGACCTCTCTCGTGCTCCCAGGATGTGGGTGTGCATTCTAGTGTGGAATACACACCAAGCCTTTGCAGCCTGCTAAAGATCACACAACCTATCACTACACAATTAATTATACACCTCTAAGCATACATGGTTAAATATTTCTAAGCATAAATGACAATCAACAATACAAAACCTAACAGTATCATATGCAGAGATGGGCAGTAACGTGTTACTTGTAACCCCTAAACTTCCAAGCAAACACCGCGTGCGCTACGACGTAATGGGAAATTCACAGAGAAACTCGCGGATTCTTCAACTGACCGCTGCGGCACACCTGCACCAGGGCAAACATCCGCCCACCCCACTCCTGCTTTACAGGTCAAAATAGAGCAACAGGACCGCTAGTCTTTGACTTTATTTATTTTCTGCTGTGTTTTACTTGCATCTATTTGAAAGGGAGAGTGTAAACACAAAAAAATATTTTATTTTATGTGCTGGAATGTGTAGAAAATAGGTTTAAATATTAAACAAATTTCTTCCAGTCAGTGAATGTTGCATATAATTAAATTTTTGCTTGATGCATAAAGTTAAAAGGTTAAAACTAATAAAACAAGTTTTAAAAAGAGACTTTTCCATTTGATTACATTCTGTATGATGGATTATGCAAAAAAGTAGAATTGGGCTGAAAGAGCTATTGCTTTATCATCTATTCAGGTTGTAAATCGTGTTTTTAAAAAGTAACTAAGTAATTAATTACTTTTGAAAATAAGTAATCAGTAAAGTAATGGGATTACTTTTTAGGGAAGTAATCAGTTACTGATTACTTTTTTCAAGTAACTTGACCAACACTGATCATATGTGCTCACCTGTCTTAACCTTGACATCAAATATATCAATAATAAATATTTGTTATATTTTTATATTTTATATTTTGTGCTTTATATCCATTCGTGCAAGCACTTCGACATGTAAAGGTTAATATAATTTAGACCTGAGTTGAGGAATTTTTCAACTGTAAAAACTTGAACTTATTTTTATGACTGTCAGTAAGAAGTAGTTGGAAATGAATTAGGGGAAGTTTTTGTAAGTCATGTTTTTAAAGATGTGCTCTAATGAGCTTTGAGTCTTATAGTTATAATATTTTAGCATAACGCAATTTGCAAATAAAGAAATGCTTAAGAACTCTGTTGTTGTTTTGTATCTCATGTTCTTCCAGTCAGGCCTCCTATTTCCATTCTTAAACTTGTGTGTCATTTGAATACAGCCACTTGCCTTTTCACCTCTTACTTTTTAAAGCCATTTTAGAGCTTTTTACAGTTTGATAAATGATTCCACTTTTGAAAATGTACTGCAGTCCCAAAGCAAAGTTCCTTGTTTGGATCTTTGTTTTGTAGGTAGACAATGCTTTCAGATATGGAAAGGGAAAATCTGTAAGTTTGAATTAAATGTTACTCAAACTGTAGCACCGTACTGTAGTGATGTGGGAATCTCAACAGTATTGAACATGGCGGCACGTTAATGATTACAAACATTTTTCAGTCATTAGTTTTCTCTGCCAGCCTTTAAGGTAATAAAACAAAAATCTAGCTATAATTTCATAAACTTCAGCACTCTGGAGTACAATAATGAAGATCTGAGAAGTATTTCGTATAAAGACATGGATTCCCTTCAGCAGCAAAGGAGCTACACCCACCAAAAAAAACTGCCTTGACGAATTCCCAAGAGCAGCCTCTACATCAGGGGTGTCCAACTCCAGGCCTCAAGGGCCAGTGTCCTGCAGGTTTTAGATGTGTCCTTGATCCAACAAAGCTGATTTAAATGGCTAAATTACCTCCTCAACATGTCTTGAAGTTCCCCAGAGGCCTGGTAATGAACTAATCATTCGATTCAGGTGTGTTGACCCAGGGTGATATGTAAAACCTGCAGGACACCGGCCCTTGAGGCCTTAAGTTGGACACCCCTGCTCTACATACACCAGTGATAAGGTGGACTCGGAATCTATAGATAAGGAATTGTCCAGTTCTGACACATGCCTGTCCTTACTGGAAATTCTCTACAGTGGAAAACTCAGTGGAGTTCAGCCAGCAGCAGGTGGAATCACTTTTTGCAGAAAATGCAGACCTCAGAGTTGGTAAATTCCCTCACCGAGACTCTTGGAAGAAACTGTGATTGAGGGATGATGGACTACTTGTTTTAAGGCATCCTGGAGAAAGCAGGAGAAGACCCAGAAACAAAGATGAGAGAGTTCATCCAGACTTACCTGAAACTCCTGGTATAAAACAGCAGCTTTCATAGTGCCTTTCATGTTGCATATTTAATGTTTCTGATATCCAAATATTTGATGCTATTAACACGATTACTGCAATACTTGATTAGAAGGGGGTAGATCAACATTTTTGATTAATTGACTTTGTGGGGGAACTGTCAACCCAGGAAGTTCCTGTTGTCATCATATTAGCTTCCTGTCCTGTTCTCATCATAACAACTGCCCCCTGCTGGCTGAAACAATGTACCTTCAAACTTTCAGCACTGTTAACATATTGCCATCTATCACTTTTACAGCAGCAGTCACTTTGTTTTGCAAAAATGTGAAAGATTATTAGGAAAAATTTACCTAAACTAACACTCCCTTCAGTAGTTCTAACGCAGCAATAGTAACATTGCTTGATTTGGGAAGATTCACTAACATTAAAAAAAAAAAAATCAGACAGCGTGTCTTAGACAGAGAAGGTCACAGCTGAGGATGCTGGTCTTTAAACCAGTAGAAAGTTCAGGGACAAAAAGAAGATCAAGAGATTTCTGCTGTTATCTGTGTGATTAAGAGTCAAAATGTTAATTGCTCAAAATATCTCATCATGTCATAATAAATGCGTCATAACTTTTGCACTGTCCACTTCCTGCTGTGACAAAACAAATTTCCCACGTGTGGGACTAATAAAGGTTATCTTATCTTATCTTATCTTAAAATATCCATCATCCAGCAGTTCTCTTCTGATTATTCTTATTATTTTCTTGGGTCATAATACAATATCATAATAATAATCTCTACATTGAGGTTTTCTGAAATGTTTTATCCTTTTTTTTTCCTTCCACCAGGCACTGAATATATTAAAAAGAAACATTGCAGTCATGTTAACCCGCTCTATTCTGAAATGCAAATACAAAGTTAAGTGGCTGTATGAGGATATATTAATTTTTTTTTTTAAAGATATGAAGACTGCAAGAAATCAGTTCTATTTTACTCTGTAACTGTTGACATGAAGAAGATGCGTATAGAAACATGATAGTTGAATTCGATTGGATGAAAATATTTTCATTAATAAAGTAAATGCGGTATGAAAAGGAAAAAAAAACAAAACGCTTGGACACTGCTAGCATGGGGCGCCCACACAAACTCAAAGCAAGAGATAAAGCATAGCTGAATATGTTTCCAAACCAACTCCATTCTAAGCCAAAGACTAGAAAATATGGTGAAGCATATCTTCCTTTTGGTTTCACCTGCACAAGTGCCGAGGTAGGTCTCCCCTGCAGAATTGCTTTTCCCTTCATGGGGAGCACGGGCTGGGCTCTCCAAATCACGGACAAACAGTATCCCACATTCTTTTAGTTCACAAACACTTCTTGTAATGACTAACTACTCATGACATTTTGGAGATGTTAGCTCTTTATATACAGTAAAGTTACAGTGGGATACAAAGGATACAAATAATATCAGGCTGATCCTGCCACGATTTGTTCCCTCGGTTCAAATCACGGACTAACAGTATCCTACAGTTGTTTATGTTTTTAAACCCATTTTGCACAGAGAGGCATTTTTTGAAAAATGTATTGATAGCAATGTTGAATATTATTACACAGGAAAAAAACAACTACACGTAAAATAATTACACCGTGACGCCTCTGCCTTTGTAAATGGAGGGACAGTAACTGCATGTGTATATGTAAGCGTGTAAACCTGCAAATAGTCAGATTAACAGTATTTTGTCTCTATCTGCCATTCTGTAATTCATCTCATGTAAACAATAACGTGGCGCACAGTGTGATGTGAAAAAAGTCACATACCTTTGACGTCGCGTGACGAACTCTGTATTCCTCGTCCACACGGAAAAGTAAAAAAGGAGTTTTAAAAAAATCTCAGTGGACGAAACAGCTGCGTTTTCAAAAAAATTCCCGTGTAGGTGTGGACGTAGCGTAAAACAGTTAGTAGTGTATTTTATTACTACCTGTAATTTATTGCAGTTTACTTG
Source organism: Mchenga conophoros (assembly GCF_057382185.1). Lineage (NCBI taxonomy): Eukaryota > Metazoa > Chordata > Actinopteri > Cichliformes > Cichlidae > Mchenga > Mchenga conophoros. Next base: position 22,485,294 of record NC_140540.1, read on the forward strand.
TATTTGTTAATTGTTTACTAAATGTTTGAGGTGTGAAATAAACAGCAATGGAGCAAAATATGGTTGTGTGTAGTTGGAGGATGTGCTTGTGCGTGCACGCGCGTACATTTTTCTTGAAGAAAAAAGGGGGGCCTAGCAAAATAGTTTGGGAACCGCTGAGCTAACTAATGTCTGTACAACAATGTACACACAGTGTGTGTGAATAATGTGTGCGAATAAGAAAGGTAAATCTAGCTTACAGGCAGAATAAAGAGTAAGCTCACAGACTTATCTACAAACACGATGGATTAAAGAGTAAAATGTTTTGCCAGGATTTTGGGTTGATTAATAGGCCTCATTGAGCAGTGTGCAAGTCTTCAGTGGATTTTGAGATATATTTCCTGTAATTGTTTCAGGAGTGAAGTGTATCGGTTTCATAACTTCAAAGTGGTAGTACAAACATCTAAATCAAAGTTGGTTGAATTTAAAGATTTTTATTTTTGTGGACTGTGTACTGAAAGGAACAGGTGTAGACTGCACATTAGTGATGTGCGATACCACTGATTTCCTTTCCGATCCGATACCAAGTAATATTCAGGGTGGTATCGACGATACTGATCCGATACCGATACTTTGTACAAAAACTTATTTTATTTATTGTATCTCAAATTATAGCGTCATAATGATTACAGGACATCAGATTACTTGTTCTTATCACTTAATAATGCAGAGTTGTGCTATTTGAACATGTGGCCCCCCACCTTCTTCAAATCCAACAAAAGTGGTATCAAACGTTTGTGCTGGTTTGTGCTGCAAAAATTTTCGTTTGTGCTACCATCATTTTAAAGATATTAATAAAAATTTCTATAGGTCATCAGAGGTCAACCAGCCCCCCCCCCACACACACACACACACACACATTAATGGAATCAAACAAAACTGGTGTCAATCAACTGTGCTACGTTTGTGCTGGCTTGTGCTGCTAAAATTGTCGTTTGTGCCGCTTTCATTTTAAAGATATTACCAAAAGTTTCTAAAGCTCAACCAGCCACTTTCTTTACTGTAAAGAAATTGAGAGATATTAACCAGCATTGGATATTTTTTTCTTATGATCACACTCTTAAACCTAGTAATCAAACTGCTATAACTTATTTAAAAACTAGGTTAAATATAGCATTTAAAATAATTAATGCATTCGGTTGGAGAAAAAACTTTATTTGCTGGTAACAAAATACAAAACTACGAGAACAATGTAGTATATATATGTCCTGTTAGAAAAGGTAAATACATGGAACTGTCTGAGGCTCACAAGTCTAATACAATAACTGAAAAATAACAGCTATTTCCATCATCTAACTCACAAACTAGAAAAGGACTTTCTTTCATGAGATCTTGCCATCATTCCTTTGTGTAGAGCACAGCGTGCGGACATACGCTGGTGTTTTCAGATGCTATGGTTACATCCTTTCTTAGGTCATCATACATCTCCCAAATGTACGGGGTCCTGTTACAGAATGTGATATAATGCCCGAGTGTTTCTGGTGTTGGGCCCTCCTGAAATGTAATGACTGCTTTCAGTGTGAATTTCTCTCCTTGAAGTAGCAGAGTGGATGGGAATTCAGTAAGCAAAAACCTTTTTGGACTGTGAAAACTGTGCTCCAGAGTTTCTGTAGAGCATTTTCCAAGGTCTGTGTCAATCCATACAAGGTCTCTCAGGGTGAAACTGTGACAAACAGTCCCTCTGCAAAGTTGCTTTCCTGATGAATCTGTTTTAAATGCTGTTGGAGATGCATCAGGACTTTCGATTGGTCTTAGGCATGGCGATGCTGGAAGGTTGAGCCCTTGTTCAACAGCAGACTGAAGGTGAGCTATGCCAGAAGCTGAGAGGACTGACAGATCAATGGAAACAAAAGGTATTTGCCTTGTGTTTGGTGTGTAAAGTTTGCAGTACTGGGAGGAACACTGTCTTGTGAAGTGAACACTTGGATTTTCCGTCATTGTTTTTTGAATTACTGTGGACACATGGCATTGTGCATCAACACGATGAACACCAGTCTTCAACTGAACAGGGCAGAATATTGAGCTCAGCACCTCTGCCCTCAATGAATAGGCATGTTGAGTGACACCCTTTGAAGCAAGGGATTTCACAAGCTGGAATACTTTGTTCTCCTCTGAACTATTCAACATGTTTTGAGCAGTACGACTGTCACAGTAAGCACAGCACAGACTTTGACAGAAGGCATCAAAGGCACAGGTGTTCAAGGGGAGAGGTATGAGGTCAATTTCCTCTTCTTTGGTGGAACTGCAAGGCATCTCCAGTTTTCCAAAGCTGCTGTTTCTTCAATGTCCATGTCTGTGTCAATTTTGGGCTCCTGAGAGGGGTTATCATCCACTTCCTGCTCCACAAAGGCTTTGTGTGGATACTGACGCTTCACTGTACCATCCTGTCTGGCAACCTCTGCTTCTTTTCGTATTTGTTTTGCAGAACAGATCCGCATGTTCCCTTCAATAAAACCAAGATGACGTGCAATGAATTTATCTATCCTCATAGGGAGATTTTCATGCTTGAACAGACCATGTTTAATGTTCTTGAACTCTGCTTCAACATTTGCTGAAGTTGCAGTGAGTTTTTCGCTCTGAAATAGGGGAACCATTACTCCAGTCCAGAGTGGTAGGTATCCTCCCAATCTAATTAGGTGTGGGACGAGCTCAGGTAGATAGTGCATAGTCTCGATCACCATGCTCTTCAGCATGGCACCTGCTCCCCTCACAAATATCTGCCACCCACTGCCTTAAGTCAGTGTTTATTTCTGTGCATGGATCCAATCTAATGTCTTCTTCTTCCTTGTCATCAGAGACAGCCATAGTCTCATCTGCAATTTTTCTTTTCAGATTTGATTTGGACACTTATGACATAATGGGGTTTCCAAAACTGTCACAGCCTTCTGTCTCACTTAATGCCACAATAGCAATGCTGCGTATTAGGACCTTTGCTTCTTCCAAGGATTGGGACTTGACAAGTTGTGCCATTGATCGCATGTAGAAATCCCTCACCCGATGAGGCTTTTTTCTCAAACAGTCCCACTGGCAAATCATTTTGATTAAGTGTGCCACATCCACTCTGATGAAACATGGTGGTAGTTTGTAGGATTTTTTCCGAAGCAAGACACCAAAGCATTCATTAATGTAGCTCTTCAAATCTGAATGATGTGTTAAAGCCTTAACTAAAGCACCAAGTAAAGCTAAGGAGAAATCACAGATGGCCTCCTTTGGGATTGGTGCTCCAGCATGAATCCATTCCGATAACCATCTTGTGATTGCCTGGACATCATGTCTCTCTGACAACATTTGCACCACTGGAACGTGAGAGTTGTCCCTTCCTGTTAGCACACCTTGATACAGGAAGATATTTCCAGACAAACCATTAGGCCTGAGAAGCTTTTTTACAACTGAGCCAGTCGCATCAAAGGCGACTATGGGGTGCTTTTCAGTCTTGTACATCAGCATTTGAGTGTGACTCCAGTAGTGACAGAAGAACTTGTCTAATCCAATGTCCCAAATGCTTACACTGTGAGGGGAACTGTATTTTAATGAGTGGAGAGACAGTATTGGGTTTTTATGAGCAACTTCTAGTTGATTTTGTTTGTGTTTGGCTTTGCACAGAGTTGTCAAATTTGGTAGATGGCTTGGCTCTGGATCACCAAAGTCCATCAGCTTTGCTGCCTCTGATGCTCTCCACACATGGGGCTGCAGTCTGCCTTCACAAAGTTCTTTTGTTACTTGTGCCCTCAGACTTCCGGACATGGCTCTCTTAGAAAAGCCAGTGTGCATGCATTCATCCGTGTTTGCCATTACACACTTCAGCACCATTGAGCAGTGATTTTCAGGTTCCTTATCACATGTAATGTACAGCTGGCCACTACACTCTTTGCAAAAGTCTCTGATTTTAATAAAACAAGATACAGTTCTGGGGTACACCTTGGCTCGTTTAAAAGTAATGGTGCATGTACTTTTAACCTCTTTCCAGATTCCCTGGTTTACAACATGAGTCCATGTACCTGGCTTCAAAATTGTGTATTCCCTTTTCTTGAAAGTATTCTTTTTGTATGTGACTTTATGTGGAATCATATGTATCCACTGTTCAAATGGGAGTTCCACATTGAAAGTCTTGCAGTCTTTGTTTTGAAAAGGAGAGCTGCTTTGTTCTTTTTTTTTTTTTTTTGTGTCCCGTTTGGATCTTTAGCCATCAGAATTGTTGTCTTAAGGCCAAGAAAGATGCCAAGCGGATTTATTTTACCAAGTGAATCATCATGGCCTTGCCAATACTGCAATTTTGTCCACCACTGATTTCTTTGGCATCTGTCAAGCAAAAATTAAAAATGTGATATATTACTGCTCAAATTTGGTTATAACTTTAATTCTACATCTTTAAGTGGACATAAAATTACTTACTTTGATACACTGTTTTGACGTAGTAAATTGAAGTGTTGATGATTGCTGTTGCTCATGGGATCTAGCTTAAAAATGCAAATAAGACAGCTAGCACATGTTTTCTTCAACTGTTGTTTTTTTCTCTCAGAAGAAGAATGTGTATGATAGCACCCCCTGGTGATCACAAACCAAACACAGGTCGCTATGTTTGGGTTTTTTTGGCAGAGTTTATCAGTTTATCCTTAACACGATCTAGTTCAAAATTCATTTGATCGGTATAAAAATGAATTTAGTCAATGTTCAAAGCTCATCATTAAAATACTTGTAGATAAATCCAGACTCTGTTGAGATAAATCTGTGTCTGTGTCAATCCCACACGTGTTTAATAGCCCACTCATTTAATAGCCCTTTGTGACCATGGCTACAGAAGTTTTACTCTTGCAAAAAATATAGGTCGGCCCTTTCAGGTAACATTGACAGTTACCTAAGATTCACAGTTCTGCAGGCTGTTTGGAGCCTTTGAGTTCAGATTTGCTCAATCACTGAAGTGCACTCCTGTGTATGTTAATTTTATACAACTTGCTCATGACAGCCCACATACAAATGACAGCACTTTTGTTAATATTAGCATTTGACTTAAAAGCTACAGTTCACATATTATTAGTAGGGGTGCAACGATATTCGTATCGATATTGAACCGTTCGATACAGTGCTTTCGGTTCGGTACGCATATGTATCGAACAATACAACATTTGTAATTTATTTTATCAACTTTCCTTCTGACGATGCTGTCTGTGTTGAGCGCTCAGTGAATCTGCGTTCGACTACTCCGCCTAGGCTACACTGTCGAGCGCAGATCCACTGAGCGCTCGACAGTGTAACGACACAGACAGCATCGTCAGAAGGAAGAGCGCAGGGAAAGCTAGCGAGACAGAAGTTAAGCTCTCCTTGCAACATGGCAAATTGAACCTCCCCCACCCTCATTCAGATCTGGCGTTTGGAATTATTTTGGTTTTCATGTGATGTATGACCCTGAAGGTAAGCGCGTCATGGACTAAAGTAAAACAGTATGTTGGATGTGCCATGCAATGCTCAATTACATGTGTGGGAACTAGTGTGTTAGCGCAGTTAGCTCGTTAATGTGTTGGCTGTCTAGCCCCATGCACGGGGCTATCAGGGGTAGCTCGTTAACGGAGATTTGCCGTGTTGAGGCGTTAACGTCATTTCAACGAGATTAACCTGAAAGCACTAGTGGGAACACAACGAATATGACTGCACATTTACATCATCCTAGTGCAAAAACAACAAGCATGCATGCTACAAACTTTAGCCGAGTCATTTAGACAGCCGTTAGCACATGAGTCTCCTTATGGGGACCTGATATGTTTAATATGCTGCTGAGAATATAGCCCAGAAGAAGCGTATAGTATAGCTTTTATTTTGGAAAGAGCCATTTCTCTGTAATAAACTCTCTTTTCCAAAGATGCATGATTCTTCAATCAGATACAGGGCTCGCAATATCGCTAGCCTGACGTCCCGGGGCTAGCGATTTTTCCAGTCGAGCCACCAAAATCTATCTCTGTCCTGCCCGTCGGGTTATTGTAGGAAGGAAAAATATATGTCAATGCTTTTACATTTTTTCGGAAATGTAGCTGGGTAATTATGTCATTGGCATCGGTGAGCCACTGTCAATATGTGACATATTGAAATCGCGTTTGAATTTGTGCTTGTTTTTTTGCTTTCACTTTGCAATCGCTCGGACAGCACTGATTGGTGAGTGATGATAATTTGCGCACCAATTCCTCTGACATCGTCTTATCAATCGTTAGCTTACTATGCAAACATGACAAGTGAAATCTCCCGCAGCTTAAACATGTGAGAGGTTGATCGCGCAGAGAATCGCTGAGCGTTATGTGAGTGCGTGTGTAAAAGCAGCAGGATATATATTTCAGTTCTGCTGAGCCAAATAAGACAGGTCAGGGTGAAGAAGTGACAGCCAAAGAAAAGCTTACCACAAAACGGAAAAGTTATGACAAATGAGACTATAAGGCAAAAAGAAAGTGCAGCTTTATGGTTTCATGGACAAAAGAATTTCTGTGGCTGTGATATGATGAGCTATATAACCAGGGCTGCACATAAGTGGTCCGCAGGTGCGCATTCGCTGTCAAAATAAAAAACACGCACAAGGGTTAGGGTTAAATTTAAAAACTGTACTTTTGAGTTAAAATATATATTTATAATTTTAATAAATGACAAATTAAAAAGGCGTGAACATTTTTTTGTATCGAAAAAAATATCGAACCGTGACACCAAAGTATCGAACCGAACCGAACCGTGAATTTTGTGTATCGTTGCACCCCTAATTATTAGGTTAATGTTTTAACAACCATTAGCATTTTAGCATATACCCTGCTGGTAGCACACTAGATGGAGTAAGGTAATGTTAAGAAACATGGTAGTCAGTGATCCACAACCAGCTTATTGGCTCAAAACACCTTATCTAATTATAAACGCACCTACTGGCATGCCCCTTTAAATTTCTTCATAAATGTTGTTTAATGTTATTATTACGGCAGCACGGTAGTTAGCACTGTTGCCGCACAGCAAGAAGGTCCTGAGTTCAATTCCACCATCACGTCAGGGTCTTTCTGTGTGGAGTTTGCAGGTTCTCTCCCCGTGTTTGCGTGGGTTCTCTCCGGGCTCTCTCCAAAGCCATGCAGCTTGTGGTGATAGGTTAATTGGTTAATCCGAATTGCCCATAGGTGTGAATGTGAGTGTGAATGGCTGTCTGTCCCTGTGTGTTGGCCCTGTGACAGACTGGCAACCTGTCCAGGATGTACCCTGCCTCTTGCCCTATGACAGCTGGGATATATTCCAGCACCCCCTGCGACCCTTAAAAGGATACGCAAATGGATGGAATTTTATTAATATATTTAAAATAATAGCACTACAAACAGCACTACCTTTTGACGTTTGCATTTTCATAAATATCTTTAAAACAGAGGCAGCACAAATGACAATTTTTGCAGCACAAACGTAGCACAAACGTTTGACACCAGTTTTGTTCGATTCCATTACTGTGGGGGGGCTGGTTGACCTCTGATGACCTCTAGAAATTTTTATCAATATCTTTAAAATGAAAGCGGCACAAACGACAATTTTAGCAGCACAAACCAGCACAAACGTAGCACAGTTGATTGACACCAGTTTTGTTTGATTCCATTAATGTGGGGGGGCTGGTTGACCTCTGATGACCTCTAGAAATTTTCTTGAATATCTTTAAAATGATAGCAGCACAAACGACAATTTTATCAGCACAAACCAGCACAAACGTAGCACAAACATTTGACATCAATTTTGTTCAATTCCATTAATGTGGGGGAGCTGGTTGACCTTTTGACCTTTACATTTTAATTAATATCTTTAAAATGAAAGCGGCACAAATGACAATTTTTGCAGCACAAACCAGCACAAACGTAGCACAAACGTTTGACATCAATTTTGTTTGATTTGGATAATGTGGGGGGGCTGGTTGACCTTTACATTTTCATTAATATCTTTAAAATGAAAGCGGCAAAAATGACAATTTTTGCAGCACAAACCAGCACAAACGTAGCACAGTTGATTGACACCCATTTTTTTAAATTTAATTAATGTGGGGGGGCTGGTTGACCTCTGATGACCTATAGAAATTTCAATTAATATCTTTAAAATGATAGCAGCACAAATGAAAAATTTAGCAGCACAAACCAGCACAGACGTAGCACAAACGTTTGATACCACTTTTGTTGGATTTGAAGAAGGTGGGGGGGGGCCAACTTCACTCACATCCCTGTCCTCCTCTTCAGTTCGTCTCGACATACGCTCGTCATATCGGAGAAAAATAAAAAATGTAATCCGATCCATTAAATATCACGAAAGCACCTCACAAAACTTGCAACACGCCGTAACTCGCCTCAGAACGTTAGCACGTCGGAGCAGTGTGGTCACGTGATAGAGCGGCTGTGGCATGCGGGACCTGTCGGTGGTCTGGATAGCATGTGGAGCTTCGCTAGCAACCCGGCATTTCATCTCCGACAAAGTTATCCCCGAGAGAAGTAAAGCAAGTGTGTAAGTCCATCTCTGAATGTAAAGCATTCCTGCGTTAAGCTTAACAACCGATTTATGGAGCGACTGCCTCTTCTCTCTTCCTCCCTCTCCTGCTGCTACTTCAATCATGAAACTGCTTAATGATCAGCTGATCGGCTTTTCTGTCGCGAGTCCGTCTGTCTTGTTTGTTTTTGGCCCACTTTGCACCAGAAAGAGGAAACCAACGGCTGAACAACAGCAGCACGTTTAAGCTTGATCAGCTGTTGTTAGAATTTATTTAATATTACTTTCTACACCAGGATCTTTTTCTACGTAGCTGACGGCTGGTAACTGTGCAGGGGCGGATCTAGCAAAGTTTAGCCAGGGGGGCCGATAGGGCATGAACAGGGGAAAGGGGGCACAAAGACATACTTTTCTTTCTTATTCTCATTTAAAATGTCTAGCTTTTAATAAATAATTATCTGACACCCAAAGTTTTAATTTGATGTAAAATGAATAGAAGTCAATTAATGTATATAGTGACTATTAAGTCTAATATATATACCCTAGTAAGCTATAGTACTTTTTCCTTTGGGAAGGTACCATCTGTGCAGTCTGCAATTTTGTTGAAGAAAGATGTTGAATCTATTTAATATTTCTTGAAAAATAATTGATTTCTGTGCATTTTTTTTTCACACTGCATCAAATTAAGGTTGATTACGTCAATTAGGCATCATGAGGTGGAGCATGAGGGGTGGTTCCCTATTTTTATTTATTTATTTTTGTTGTTGCTGGGAGTTGTAACCCTATTAGTTAGGTTGCTTAATATTTACGCTAAGTACTCTTTAAAATACCAGAATAGGGAGGATGGTGTAGGTTTAAGTTTATTAGATTGATCAGTATTGCTGAACTATGAAACTTTTTTTTGCATACAGGTATAACAGAATAGCTTTAGTGTAGTTGTTGTTTTAAACTTGAGTATGAACTTATACAAAATGCAGCAAGATATCTAAAAAAAACAATTTTGTTGATTAAAAAACACTATATCTGATTCATATCGGTATCGGCAGATATCCAAATTTATGATATTGGTATCGGTATCGGATATAAAAAAAGTGGTATCGTGCCATCTCTAATAATAACGGTGACATTTAACGTATTTTATCCGATAAATAAACCCTGTAAAATGTATTTAACCCAGCCCCCCCCACAGCCCTTTTGAATGTCTCCATAATTCTGAGGTCTCAAGGTTGGCAAGTATGGCCACAACACCTCACTTTTTTGCCACATGTATCGCAAACCACGTCTCAGCTGTTTGTGGAGGTAAAATACGTCCGCACAATTACGCTCAGCCATTGTTGTGAGTGCGCACTAGCGGCTGCGAGACATTTATACAGCCATATTTCGCACATGACTATGAAAGGCGGAAGAGGAAGTAGTTCCTTTGAATGTAGACAATCCGAATGTTATAGTTTCTTTCCACTGTGCTCCTGTTAATGATGAACTACAAATTTACCCTAAATTACTAAAATATCGATATTTTAATGTGAGAATCGATTCTAGAACATAAATGACTGGTATCGGAGGAATCGATATTTCAGGATCGATCCGCACATCACTACTGCACATTTGAAATCAGTCCACACATCCATGCCACTTAGTTAACTGGTCTTTTTTCCAATCAGGATCAAGCCAGGAAGCAAAATGGTCTGAACCAGTCTCATGCAAGAGACTACAGAGCAGAATCTGCATTCTGGAATGGCAATGGCAGTCAACTGAAATTCATATCCAACTCGCACCACACACTCAAAAAGATGACAAGAAAGCAATAATGGGGACACAATACTGCCTTTCTTACCTGTTTGTGCTGCATTAAAGGAGAAAAAAAACACAATGAGAACATGATACTACATTACATATAGAAACAGAAGTATATTCTAAACAGAAGTATAGAATTAAAAAAAGACATACTAATAAAAATATTACGTAGGCAGAACTCAATTTTTATCAATTTGTTATTAGAACTCAATTTAAGTAACTTACCAGTACTCTTCATGCAAAAATGGTGATCAACTCAATTTATTTGAGTTTTCTTTACTTAGAAAAGCTAGGTAAGCTGGAAATGTTGCTTCTCAGTGCGGAAGGATGAAACGATGTGGTTTGAAAATGCCACATCACTACTGTCCTCCTCCCTAGCACGGATCAGTCCACATGTTCATGGGGCGAGCATTTTTTCTGGAATATGTTGAGCAAACCTGGAGAAGCTTCAGCTCAAGAGATTATTGTTATAATTGCTGTGGATCTTTACCTGATACACTGACTTGGTGAGTACACTTTTACTCTTATTCAAACTGATTTTGTGGCTTCTCTTAGTTTAGCACCAGGTTTATAATCTTGCTAGCTAATTAGTGTCAGCCCAGTGTTGCTGCTGCCGCTGGGCTTAAAAATGAACACCACAGCCTTAAAAACCGTATAAAAATATGTCTGTGAAATTTTATGTTGATTGTTTGAAATGAAAAAAGTGAGATACAAGCCTAGACAAACGTTTTCGGTAGTGATGTGCGATACCATTGTCACAGTTCTGGGTCCGTTGGACCCAGTATTTTGAGTTTATTATATTTTGGTTTAATTCTGCTTCATGGATTGTTTTCTTGTTCTCTTGTAGTGATAATGATGCTTATTATTAGTTTCTTTTTTCTTTTTATCCGTGCTTAAGGATTTGTGGTTTCATGTATTGTTTGAGTTCCATGTATGTATTCCATGTTATTTTGTCTCTCAGTGTCGAGTCTGCGTTCTTGTTTAGTAATTCATGTTTCCTGTTTTATTGTGAAAGTCTTTGTCTTATGTTAGTGTGTGCAGCTTGGTTCCCCCACGTCTCGTTAGCCCTGATCTCTCCCAGCTGTGTCCCCCTTCTGTTGCCCATTCCCTCATTACTACCCTGTGTATTTAAGCCCTGTGTTTTCCCGCGTCCACACGTGTCGTACCTTCAGATTATGCCTCTGTGTGTGTGTGTGTGTGTGTGTGTGTGTGTGTGTGTGTGTGTGTGTGTGTGTGTGTGTGTGTGTGTGTGTGTGTGTGTGTGTGTGTGTGTTTTTTTGGTTTCTGTATTCACTTCATGTTTGGTTCTCATGTCAGCAATAAAGCTGAGGTTTTGATTTACAATTCTGTGTTCGAGTCCTGCGCTTAGATCCTCCCCTCCGCCTGCCCGCACACAGAGCCCTGACAACCACTGATTTCCTTTCCAATCTGATACCAAGTAATATTCAGGGTGGTATCGACGATACTGATCCGATACCATACTTTGTACAAAAACTTATTTTATTTATTGTATCTCAAATTATAGCGTCATAATGATTACAGGACATCAGATTACTTGTTCTTATCACTTAATAATGCAGAGTTCATCATATAGAAATAAAAAAAACTGAAGTTGTGCACTATTTGAACACCTTGCCTGCCTGCAGCACTAAAGGACTCCGTGAGAAACGTCTGTCTCGCCCTAGCAGCACCTGTCCTTGTCCTCCTCTTCAGTTTGCCTCAACATACACTCCTCATATTCTGTGATATGATTTACTCTGAGGTGTTTGACAAGGTTAGTGGTGTTGCCACAACCATACATGCCAACCCTCCCGATTTTTCCGGGAGAATCCCTAATTTCAGTGCCCCTCCTGAAAATCTCATGGAGCCACCATTCTCCTGAATTTCTCCCGATTTTCCACCTGGACCAACAAAATTGAAAAAGCATATCGCAGAATTCATAGCACGGCCCAGCCAATTCCAGTTTCCAACAATGGCGGCAGCTACTTAGTTTTAATATTAATCTTATTTCTCTTTCTGGGTCGCAAAAAAACTTTTAACATATTTTCAGGTGAGAATGTAGCTGTGTAAACTTCAAATATCTGAGCCGACCGACACACGTCTTCAAACCCCCGCGGTCTTTCGCTACTCGGGTTAAACATGATATATAAGTCACTTGATTAAATTAAATTAAATTTAACTTTATTAATCCCTCAGGAGGAACATCAAACAGAAAACTAATTAAACAAAGTGTGAGACGGTCGAGAGTTTACGCCAGCGCCCGGTTATATTTTACATAGCAAGGAGCAGACGGCAGAGTTTCACTCCACCAAGGGAGCTTGTGACATACTACCCGGCTTGGTCGTTGGTACTTGCTGGCTTGTGTAGCCTCTAGGTAACAAAAGCTCAACACTGGGCCTAACATTCTGGAGCACTTCTGTTGTATTTTGTATGTGCTTCTGAGTTTGTACATGTTTTGGAGTTTTTACATGCTTCTCAGTTTTACGTGTTTGGAGTTTGTACGTGTTTTGGAGTTTGTACGTGTTTTGAAGTATGTACGTGCTTTGTCTCTAGGAGCCACCGTAAATATACTTTTAGTTATTCACTCCACATAAAATGTAATAAATAAATCATATAATAGAAAAACCAACTATTCAAAGTTCAACTTTTAACTACTTAAATTTTCAGCTTTTTCCTTTTAAACAAATTTAAATGAAACAACACAAAACGCTGCAAACCACAACCCAATTAAATATAAATTAAAATATGAAAACAAAAAGAAGATGCATATTCTCTGTCATATAGGCATAAATAAACTTTCTGAATCCTTTATCATCCTTAACTGAAAATAGTTGTGGGTGATTTCTATACCTTTGTAGGCTACGTCCACACGTACACGGGGTATTTTTGAAAACAAAGATTTTCCGTTTTCGTTTTAAAAAATAGTCCCGTCCACACGTAAACGCAGAAATGAAGGAAAACGCTGTTAGGAACATGCCAAAGCAGCAGGTGGCGATATATTCCTAACCGTGTAGAAATGTTGGCCAATCAGAAGTCTAGAAGCCTCGGTGGGAAAAAGTAAACAAAGCTGGGGCATAGAAGCAGAGTCGTATGTGTGGAGGGACAGTAACTATGTGTGTATATGTAAGCATTTATACACTGCAGAGACTACAATTAACAGTAACAGTATTGTAGAAATTCATTTCACCAAAACAATAACGTGGAGCACAGTGTGACGTCAAAAAAGGCGCACATCTTTGACGCTGCATTTTCTCCGTTTTTCTCGTCCACACGTAAATGCAAAAACTGAGTTTTAGAAAATATCCACTCTGGCCGGAGTTTTTAAAAATATCCGTTTTCAGTCACCAAAACCGGCGTTTACGTGTGGACGATAGGTGCAAACGCATAGAAAAATCTGCGTTTTCAAAAATACCCGGGTACGTGTGGACGTAGCCCTAATGTGACGTTGTTGTCCCTGGCTCTCTTCCTCTTTCCCTCCCACTCTGTTCCTGTGCTACTGCGAGTGTAACTACCGCCCCTTCCCCCTCTGCCCAGCACAAAGCACAAGGCTCGCGTGCGGAGTGAAGCGGAAAAAAAGTGCGAGAGAGCAGGGTGAGAGAAGGAAGAAAAAAAAAAAAAAACACAGCTCGCGATAAGAAGCCGGCTCGCGTCGTTCACGTCAAAGATCCACCTCTAAGAGCCATTTCGTTCGCGACCGACACATCTGTCTTCTTCTTGATATCAAATATATCCATAATAGGCATTTCAGTATTTTATACTTTTTATTATGGTTTCCTGAAACACTTCTTTTTTTTTTTTTCTCCCATGAAAGTTTATTGAATTACAAACACTACATTTGGCACATTTAGAAACTAAGATTATCAGAACACCAAAAAACTCATCATCAGATACGTCACCTCATGAAAGATGAAGCTTTGTAAAAGCTTTAAAAACAAAAAAACAACAAAATGATGCAAAATAGTAACTGTAATAAAATAAATATTTACAATCATAAAAAGAAAAGTCCCTGATTAGATTTTACTATATGACAGTTAAATATTACACAAAACAATAACAGTCAGGTGGCTGGGGAAAAAAGCATCAGAGTCACTTGTTTCATGCAACTGCACTTTGTGGTACTAAGGTAGAGAAGTCAGTAAAACCAGGTGTCTATTTCTATAACTGAGCAGTTACAGACTCTGCCATGAATCATTTTATTGTGATAATGCTCAACCACTTGAAAGGCATTCTCTCTTTTGCATCACTGAGCAGATACATGAAAAATTATAATACAATTCTCCTGTTGCACTTTGTGAGTTGGCACCATGTCTGATAATTTAGAACTTAAATGATACAAAACAAATGCTCTAAGCCTTAGAGCATTTGTTTTGTATCATTTCAGTTCCCAATCCCCCAGAAGACCTTAGAGTCTAAGGTCTTCTGGGGGATTGGGAACAGAGAACTGAAAGTACACAATGAGATTTCAAACCATTTCAGCTTTTTGTGCCCACAATCATTAGTGTCATTATCCCAAAGAAAGAAAGAAACAAAACCCTGAACCATGCCACTCAGTTTGAATTCTTCAGTTAGGCTGCAGGACTGTAACAGCGTTACGTTTCCGTAATGGTCCATTTGATTCACCTTTTATCCTGAAACACTTCTGTAAGTTAGTTCCTTCACACATATAAACCTTTTTTTTTCAGCTGCAAAAGCTTGAAATTGTTCTATTTAAGAAAAAACTCTTTTAAAATGAGTTGAAGTTAGGTTTGTTGTAAGTCATGTGTTTGGAAAATTTAATATGTGCTTTACTGATGCTGCTCAATGTCTTAGCAGACATTTATTATGTTTGAAAAAAATCTAATTTGCAAATAAAGTAATGCCTAACAAATCTCTTGTGGTTGTGCATGTCTTCATTTTAAAGTTCTGATGCTGGTCTATAAAGCTCTGAATGGTTTAGGACCAAAATACATCAGTAACCTCCTGACCCAGTATGGACCTTCCAGATCCCTCAGGTTATCTGGATCCGGTTTTTTATCAGTTCCCAGAGTCAGAACCAGACACGGAGAAGCTGCATTCAGCTTTTATGCTCCACACTCCCAGAAAGCCTCAGATCAGAGCACCAAATCCACACCTTTAAGCTTAAATTTCAAAACGTACATTTTAACTACTGATTTTATCTACTGTTTTTTTTTGTTTTGTTTTTTTTTAATCGATTTTAAATCATGCTCCTTTTATTGTTTTTGTTTTTTAATGTCTCTGTAAAGCACTTTGAATCACCTTGTTGTTGAATTGTGCTATATAAATAAACTTGCCTTGTCTTGCCACTGAAGGAACAATAGGCTGGAAGGTCAGTTCATTGATCAATAATATACAAATTGTCATGGGCCCTGATCAAAGACCTCAGAAACCTGCAGTCTGAGACTGAAGAAGTCACGTGGATGAGTGACGAAACGTTTCTCCCACCTGAAAATGCTACATCCAGATGAACAGAGTCAATCTTTTGGACCACCTATAATTCTAAACATTTTGTTAAATGACATTGCTATTACATGTTGGTACAAACATATGGATTCTCCATACCTCAATCTTAGTATAGGAGGTCGTCTGGAGCTGTACACCATAGGCAGAGTGGTTTACTTTGACATGGGAGACCTTTATCTGATCTCCCACATGAACATTGTCAATTGATGCCTCCCTCCACAAGGAGACAGTCATGGTATGCCCATCCTGAAATCACAAACATGACAGAATGAAAGATTTATTCATTAACTAATACAAATCTCAAATATGCCTATTTTCACCATTTTCAATACTACACTTTAGTTGCACCATTACCTGCTTTAGCTGGAGCGTTCGTATAGGCACCTGTTGTTTGCCTGCGAAAACCTTCCTCACTGCAGAACACTGAAAATTCAATTAAAATATAATGTCAGTTATAGTGATTGCATAAATCTGTGTGTGTACATCTAGGTGCTTCTTTCTTGACTTACTACATCTATTATTTTATTATTGTTGTTAATGATAAATCTACAACCATTTACAAAATAATAGCGGTTGATCTTGTTCTCACAATTTTGTGTTTGTTTGACAACAACAACAAAAATTATTATTTTTACTTTTAAAGACAAAAAAGTAATGGTTTCTTTGAAAACCTAAAGCAGTATCAATTCTGATGGAACCACAAATATTTACCTGCAGAACCTCCCCTTCCACTATAATAAGCCCTCCAAACGTTGGGCTCATCTTCAGTGGTGTTGGCTGGGGAAGGTGAATCAAGAAGCTCCTCTGCCTTTGTGATGAGGGCCTCTGTGACTGCAAGGGCAGGAGCTTTAAAGAACTGTGTCCTCGCCGTAATGTTGATTAGATAAGGGGGAGCTTGGCCCCTCAGCTCATGTCCCCTCATCATGGAAGACATGCCCTCTTTGACTTTGGATGAGAATTCTTCAAACAAAGTAATTTTTTGCCACTGTCTCTCCGTCAGTGATTGTTGCCACCGTATTTTTTTTTTTGGTTAACAGTGGTTTGACCCCTCCATCTTGGATATCCCAGCTGATCACCTGATAAATACATAAATAAAGAAATGTATTTCTATGATCTTACTCCTGTGTGTCTGTGATTTGATGCTATACAAATAAAATTGAATTGAATCACCTTTAGCTGGTCACAAGATTTTAACACCCGGATGTGAATGGGTGGGGGCCTGAAGTACGGCGTCTCAGGCCGGTTATTGGTCAATTTCATTAAGGCCATTCTGAGGAAAAAAAGCAAAAGAAACACATTAACAGGTTCATACATTTCTGCTGGATCCAGTTCTGATAGAATAGAGTAACACCTGTTGCTTTTATGTTGTCTCTTCACATTTTGATATGAAACAAACACATTAACTTCCTCAACCCCAAGTGTGTTTCTGAGGTTCCTGCTTGATATTTACATACGCGAAAACATTTCAATATTTCTGTGAAAACACAAATTATCTTTACAAAATGTTGGTCTGACAATTAATTTAACGCGTATGAGCCTTAATAAAATACATACAAATATTACAGCACATGTAAGTCTATCCAATTCACTTTGGATGGAACGCAGAAAAAAAAATCACAATTTTCTTTTCCACACTTAAGTTTTTCAGATAATAAATAAAATAATTATTAATTAAAATAATACTTGAAAATAGGTTACAGTGGACAATAGAAAACAAGGAATCATCATAGGAAGATTATCTGAAAAAGGAAGTGAAAAACAGCAACATTACAGATATCTTACTGAAGACCTAGTCAAAGATTGCCTGCCTGCCTGCCCATCCCACACACGGCACGGACGCGCGCACACACACAAACATAGTGCACCTGCTTGGTCTCTGTGGCTTTAGTTCATATTGGCTCCCCTTTTTAATCATTTGAGCCAATAGAATTATAGAATTACTGTCCCTGCTTTTAGGTCAATCCCGCCCTCCTTAACTGGGCAGAAAATGGCAATATTTTGACCAGAAACAGCTCTGTGGGAGATGACCACTACCCTTTGCACCAGGCAGTGAAAACATTGGGGCTGAATAGATTTCTGTTTTATATATGTTCCTGTCAACTATTCCTCCTGTCTGCTATGTAAATTGTCTTCCGGCACAGTACAATTTCATGACAATACAGGGCTATGAATACGATAAATACTTAGCTATACTCCTATTGGTTACTCAGCTGCTGTATAGAGTAACTGGGAAAGTAATTGGCTTGCAAAGCTGGGAGGCGGTTGCCAGGGCAGAGTGCCAGCCTTAAGCAATTTTTTCATACTAACAGCCCAAACTTAACGTCTTAAAGTTTATAAAACTGTTATAGATCTGGAAGATTTGTCTGATTCTGTAAGATCTTAATATTTCATAAAAAAAACAGATGCCAGTTTCATGAATACATTCAGGTGGTTTTTTTCAATTAAATATCCCTGAAACAATAAGTTCATCAAACTATGACACCTACAAATACATTGCTATCAATACTAAATGTGAATTTATCAAAAGTGATTTTTTTTCTTCGAGAGAAAAATGAAGATACACATATATAAAACATTCATAGGCCGAAAGAAAAGTCAGGCCAAATTTTAGGGGTCTTTATATTCACAGGAACTTAAATGGCTAGATCTTTTATCTTTCACTACATTATTTGTTGTACATAGTACAAAGGCACTATAAAAAACCACTCCAATATCAATACTTACGTTTTATGTTCTTAATACCACTAAGAGTAAAGTAGAAGAGATGACTGAATGACTGTGACTGGAAGTTTCTTCAGAAAGACCAGGAAAGGGACCGCTGGTCTTTTATGTTACAAATTGTGATGTAATCTGTTGCCACCCGCCTGATTGGCTAACTATGATTGTTGTGTTTCCCAATTGTACTGCCTTGTGTTGATTTTGTCTCTTTACTTTAGGGCGGTTTTTGTTGGTGATCAGACCCGATTCTTGTCTAATTTGAATTATGAAATTATCAGTACAATTTTATAAGTCTCAAACTTACAATTTAAAACGTATAAAATTACTGGTGTTTTTTATTTTTTATGTAGTTATTTTTTTTAAGTTCGAGTCCTAAAGCCCTGCATGTATTTTTTAGATGAGCTTTTATTTTGAAAGTGGCGATCTCTTTTCCTGGTGTCATGGGGAAGCACGCCCGACAGATCCACGTTACTGCTAGTCCTTGTTTTGGCAAGCCATTAGTGCCAAAAATTGCCACTTTTCTAACCCGTTTGGTTAAGAAATGGCGTAAAAAACGCCTTTTAATTATTCTAAACGCCGAAAAAAAGGCGTTCTGTTCCGACAAACGCAGCTTTTCACGTCACTCGGATGGCGCCCTGAACGCACCATCCGAGTGACGTAAAAAGCGGCATTCAAAGACAGACGGAAACACCGTTTTTTGCCTGCAAAAAAAAAAACAGAAAGAACTCACAGGACACTCTGCAAAGTTCAAAGCTGTAGCTGTAGCATAAACAACAACAAACTGGGACCATTTCTAATTCTGTCCTGGGGTTTATACAGGTGCAGTCATTTGTAAAGCTATAAATAAACCCAGCAGCTTCAAGATCATTTTTGCTCTGGCAAGATGGCAAGACGGTCATATTCACTGCTTCAAGCACTTTACTATGTGATGCGCTCAGAAAGCGAAGATGACGAGGAATCCTCTGCATCTGAAGAAGAGGCATCTTCTTCAGTCTCCTCAGAGAATGACAGCATCACTACCAGTGATGAGGATTACCATCCAGTGCCCGATTCCTCTTCTTCAGCAAGTGAGAATGATACAGAGACAGCAGTCGAGGCAGAGCGGCTAATGGCAGAGAAGGTAGGAGAAGCGGCAGAGACCGGGGCGCCGGTGGCTGAGTGGATGTCTCGTTCTGGGAATATTGAGTGGTTTCCCACTGCTGAGGAGACCATGCGCTACAATCCAGTACCCACTAGTATCACTCCAGGGCCCACCCTGTACGCAGTTGCCCGCATTAGCACCCTGAGATCTGCATTTGACCTGTTTGTGACAGAAGAGATCATTCAGCTGCTGTGCACCCACACAAACCTGTATGGGAGGCGAAAGTGTGAGGATTGGAGGGATGTGGATGATGTGGAGATGAGAGCCTACATCGGAATTTTGATTCTAGCTGGTGTCTACCGCCCAAGAGATGAAACAACGCGTGGTTTGTGGGCTGACAAGACCGGACGGGCAATATTTCGTGCTACAATGCCCCTCTACCGCTACTCCCAGATCAGTGCTAACGTCCGCTTTGATGACAAGCTCATCCGCCCGGGACGTTTCAGGAGCGATAAGCTTGCTGCATTTCGGGTCCTGTGGGAAAAGTGGGTTGCTCGTCTCCCCCTGCTGTTCAATCCAGGAGTTGATGTGTGTGTCGATGAGCAGCTGGTTGCATTCAAAGGTCGATGTGGATTTCGACAGTATATGCCCAGCAAGCCTACAAAATATGGCATTAAAATCTGGGTGACCTGTGATGTGGCAACCTCCTATGCCTGGAAGATGGAAATTTACACACGAAAATCACCTGGAAGTTCCCGGGAAGTTAATCAGGGAATGAGAGTTGTGCTACAACTGACAGAGGGGCTTCCAAGGACACACTGTCACTTGTGACAACTTCTTTACTTCATTCAGCTTGGCAGAGGAGCTGCTCAGAAGAAAACTAGCTCTGCTTGGCACAATCCGGAGAAACAAACCAGAGCTCCCTCCCCAGCTTGTTCAGCTGCGACAGAGGAAGATTCTTTCATCTCTCTTTGCCTTCACCAAACCATGGCAGTCTCCTACATGCCCAAGCGAGGGAAGAATGTGCTTCTTTTGAGCACAAAGCATAGGGAACCAGCAGTCAGTGATGGGGAAAAGAAGAAGCCAGCAGCAATCCTTGACTACAATAGGTGTAAAGGTGGAGTGGATAACCTAGACAAGGTTGTTGGCACCTACAGTTGTCGGAGGAAAACCAGTCGCTGGCCACTGGCTCTGTTCTACAATCTTCTGGACGTCTCAGCATACAATGCCTTTGTCCTGTGGAAAGCAGTGCATCCTGAGTGGGAGTCCACCAAAACCTACCAACGAAGGGTGTTCCTGGAGGAGCTGGGCCATATGCTGGTGACTCCAGAAATTGCAAGATGGCCTTGTGCCCCACGCTCAAAAGCAGCCGCTGCTATTGTTGCTGAGATACAGCAGTCAGAATCAGAGTATGACCCACAGCCCATCAACAAAATGAGGAAAAGGTGCGAACTGTGTATAAACAGAAGAAGAACGGCAACCACTTGCTCCAGCTGTGGAAAGAGTGTCTGCAAAGATCGCGTGCACACACACACACACATACACACACACACACACACACACACAGAAAGAGCATTATTTTGTACAAACAAGCAATAAAAGGCCGTTTTTGGCATGACTAACAAAGTGGGAGTTTCTTTTTTTGGGGTCATTACTCACAGGAATAATACAAAATATTAATATTAATAATAATAATTTTTGTTACTGGCACTGACCTGCAATGATTTAAAAAAAAAAAAAAAAGGTTTCGTCATTCAACTGCTGAAAAAATGTGAACTTTATTGCCCCCCAAAAAACATAGTAGTAACATATAATTTGACTGGTATTCAAAGGGTATAATTTCTGAATTTGAATTATATTTTGGTTTTCATGACTAGGACTGGTTTTCATTTAAAAAATAAAGTTGGTCTAAGTAGAAAAATGTTTTAATATAGAATAATTTTATAGTATTCTGTAAATGTAAACAAGGGGTGGCCATTTTTGGCCACGAACAAGCTGAGAGGGAATTTTTTTGGTTTTTCTGCCACTGCAGAAAAAAACAATGTTGCATAAATGTCATTGGTGCTGTTAATTATTGCTATGCATCTAACCTTCATCATGGTTGGCATATATTATTTAGAAAAAAAAAAGGGATTTTATGATTTTCTCTATTTATGAGTTGTTATGATTATGTGCTCTAACTGGTATTTAAAGGGTTAAAATTCAGAATTTGAATGAAATTTTGATTTTGATGAATAGCCCTGATGCTAATCTAAAAAATCAAGTAAAAAAAGCTGGACATTTTTCTTAATATATATGAATTTTATAGCATTTTGTAAATGTAAACAAGGGGTGGCCATTTTTGGCCACGAACAAGCTGAGAGGGAGTTTTTGTTTTTGCTCTCTCTGCACTAAAATAACAATGCATTATAATCAATGTTGATGTGAATCAATTATATGCCCCAGACTCTACTATTAATAATACAAGAAATTTCAGTAGCAATGCAATTATATAAAATTGCGAGATTTGAGTTTGTCGTCCAGCTGGTGCAGTGGACAAACTGGTGTTTAAAGGGTTAAAAAATTAAAAAGTAATAATTATTTTATATTTATGGAAAGAACTGAAGTTACTTTAAAACTTTATGCAGAAAAAATGGCAAAAAAACCCATAAAAATAATAAAAATTACAGACCTAATCTGTAGGTAGCCACTTTTGGCAAAATGAGATACAATCTCGCCCCTTATCCTCTTAACATCTAGTAGTGTGGCAGTGTAGATGTCAGGGATACCACAGCCTGCAATCCAGTCCCCAAGGTGACTTTTCAAGTCTGCCAGGTCTTCTGGGGTGCTGCAGTTGGAAACCTTGAAAATCAGGCACCTCCATAAATACATACGTTTAAAGCATTCACTAAGTGTACTTACATTTTGAGACGCTCCACTGATGAGTTAAGCTATGCATTGTGTTTCATTGAATTTAATTACACCTCAGCATGCACACAGCTTTACCTTTTCTATGTTCTGTTTGATGTCTTCATCCATGAAGACCTCTACATCGAAGTCATCAAGAGATGTCTTCTGGCCACACATCATACAGAACAGGTGTCTGTTGATACACCGTGGCCCTGGCCCATCGTGTGCTATCGACCAAGCAATCAGTTTACCAGCCGTATAAAACTTGTTGCTTGACAGCAACTGCTGACTATAGCTGAACAACAGACTGCCAGGCTTCCCCTCAAAAATCCCTAGGGAATTCTGAGTTTCGACCATAAGTAAGCTGCAGGAAAACGTAGTAAAAAAACAAACAAAAAAAATGAGTCAAATTGTGATTTCATCTTTGCAACAACAAAAAACACATTCACGCATTCTATTATTGTGTGAGAGAGATGGGAATGGGTTACCGAAAAAATTCCCGCCTTGGGCCTCCATAATCATCGGCCATTTCACCAACAAATTCAATATTTGGCAATTTATGCCAGGCAAAATATGACTTAGAAAGTGCCATGCAGGCACTATGTAGGATTTTCCTTTGTCGGGCTATTATTGTACAATAATTGCTGGTGTCAAGATGCGTTTCCTGGAAATCTTTCAACACAGTCACAAGGTCCATCTCGTCCTGAAGAAAAGGGGGGGAGAAAGGTCATGACTACATGAAACACATACACAGCAGTTCTGGCAGTGTTGTTCATGAGACATACATGTGAGTCATTTTGTTCAGGGGAAGCCAGGACTATGGAAGCCCGTTTCTGCCACTAAAAAAAAAAAAGGATCCATAACTCAAAATTTCGAGTTACTTTCTCGAAATTTCGAGTTATTTTCTTGAAATTTCGAGTTATTTTCTCGAAATTTCGACATATTAACTCAAAATTTTGAGAAAAGCAACTCGAAATTTCGAGTTAGCGCTGCCAATCAGTAATCTACGTAAATGACGTCATTTCCATGTTACCCGGAAGCTGAAGCCCTCAGCTACAAATGCTACAGCTAAGCTACCGGTATTACATCCAGTCGTGAATGCACAGATTGCTGAGTGTTTTCAGCCTGGCTTCACAAATGATGAAATCCCTGTGTTATTAGCTGAATCACATGGTGTTACTATCAGCAAACATACTTTAATTTGTTGGGATCCGTTTTTGAGTGCGCGGTCCTGCGCCATATGCTTCCGGGTAACAAGAAAGCGACCTCATTCACGTATATTTTTGATTGGCAGAGCTAACTTGAAATTTTGAGAAAAGTAACTCGAAATTTCGAGTTATGGATACTAGCTTTTTTTTTTTTTTTTTAGTGGCGGAAATGGGCTTCCATACAGGACAGCCTCATCCAGGTCTGATACTTCTGACTCTGCAGAGTCGATGTAAAACTCTTCCCTAAACAGAACAAATGCATTTGATTTTTTTAATATCATGTATATATACTGAAATGGAATGACTCATCTGATCAAAGAATCTGATTTCACATTCTTTTACTGTATAGATACAGCCACTTAAAATGGCCATGTGGTCCTTGATTGCATCTGTTGGAGCCATTTGTATTTTAACAAATTTCAAAATATTAAAATATAAAGTTTGTTGTTAGTTTACTTCTATTTTTGGGTTAATCATTATTTATTTGTAGGTTAATGCTCACTTCATTGTTTTGTTGTTTATCTTATCAAGTCAGCCAGGAAGAATTTCAGGGCTATTTTTGATAACTTAAGAGACTGGTATAAGACCAGCATGCACTGAGATGGGCCTTTTGTTTTTTGGGGGTTTTTTTGTTTTTTTTTAATTCGAGAGACAAGCAGCATGAAGCAACAAAAATGGATCTTGTTATTGGTTGCCAAAATGGATCAATAAACTATACAATGCAACTTTCAAGTTTTGACAGTGCAGTTTTCCCTGCGCACAAAATATTATCACAGGGCAGCAGTGTCTTCTTTTACTTTTTTTGTGAAACATAAGGAACTGCCACTACAGTGCCCATTTACTGGGAATAGTTTGGGTGATTTGTAGTTCCAAGTGTCTGAATGGTCAGGCTGACTAAAGTGTTATCGATGCATTTTCAGCAATTAAAAATACCAATATCACGACATCAACATATCTGAAAAACATGAAAAAGCAAAACAGAAACCGAATGAGGCAATTGAACCATTGGTCTATATTCAGAGCACATAAATGTTATCAGTTCAATACATGCAACCTTTAAAATTTTAATATTCGCTGGTCTCACCCCGTATATTGTACTAATTGAGTGTCTATTTACCTATGGTGTGTGCTTTATAAGTTCCAGTTTACACTTAAGTTTTGGCATGTTGTTCAACAACTACCACTTGCCTGTTAACCTCTGGTTCCTGGAGACCATGCCTACTAGAATGAACTGTATGGTTTTCATGCAGACCACTGCAAAGCAATAGCAGAAATATTTCATAGCAGGAAGAAGACCCCAATGCAGATATTTATTGATCTAGACTACACAAAATGATCCAAGTTATAATAATGATAGAATTAGTTTGTACAACAGTTGTTTTACCAAAAAAATAAATAAAATTGTGCAATAGTTTAAGATTAAAATTCCAACTCATAAACAAACAGAGTGCCATTTACCTGAAAACCTCTGGCTCCTGTACATTGTGCCTGCCATGGTCTGGTGTCTCGGTGTCATGCAGCACACTGTAATATGGTAAATATTGATGATGAGAGGGTGTAATGCATTTATAGTGCTACAGTCCAAAGGCAGTTGTCAAACACTTTCATTGCCATTTCAGACGGCACAACTTCTCCACCAGTTGAGTCCTCATTGGCTTCTGTAATCTAAAACACCAGAGTATTTAAATATAAATGAAATGGAACAACAAATGACAAACAAGAACAGAGGACAAGTCAAAGACAAGAACCAAAACAGCCACACTTAAAATGAAGCAGCGCAGCGGCTTCGCTCATGCGCGATTCATTTGCCTTTTGGACGCACAGGTGTGAACGTCTCATGCCCTGATAGCAGCTGGGGGAGGACTATCCTCCGCCTGGGAGCGCTTTGGCACGGGTGAGGTGCCCACCGCAGCACCGCTGCTTGTTGAGAGTAAGCGCGATACGTGTTTTCACGTCAAAAAGTCGTCATAAATAAGTCTCCAGTAATACAAGAAAAAGTCGCCAGATTTGTCGCAAGTCGCTTTTTAGAAAAAAAGTCGCTAAGGGGGTCTGAAAACTCGCTAAATATAGCCACAAAGTCGCTAAGTTGGCAACACTGCAGATGAATGTCTCAAATCCTTTGGGGAAAATCACAGCATTTATTATTCTGAGCAGTAACATGTTAAAGATGTCTTATACAATACTAGGGTGACTGGAGCGCCACTGAGTTACAGTAATAGTGACAATTATGCCATATCAGCCACCCCAGTGGAACATTTGAATACCTTTGGACGGATATAAAGATTGGAGCGACCCAGTAGGTTTCTTGCTCTAATTTCTTGGGGCATCTCTTCTTCAAGAGGAAGAATGAGCCGCTGTCCATTCACTTTGCATAGATCGAACTGCAAAGGTATGTATGCAATATTGTCCCGTAGTGCCTGCCTGAATTCAGTGGCATTTAGGTTTACAGGAACGACCACCCGAGTAGCAGGAGTGGCATCTGTAATCAAATTTAAACCAAATTAGCTGGCAATGCCATTTAGAACTTTCCCTAAAAACGGAAAAGGGTAAATTGTCACATTGTAGTGTCTCAACATCAACTTATTGGTGCAAGGAAATAAAGATTACAAAAGTGCTAAAAATCGAAATGCCAAATTCTACAATTTGTAAACAACTGACACCATGATGTAATTCTCTTTTTTCAAACCCATCACTCCAAATAATTAATATGAAAATAAATATTGATGAGTTCTTCACATTCCTTCAAAGGAAGAGTACCCAGCCACTGGTACAGATATGTAGACAACACCTGGGTCAAAATCAAGACACAAGAAGTGGAATCCTTCACTGCGCACATTAACGCTGTGGATAAAAACATCAAGTTCACTAGGGAAGACACAAAGGACAACCGTTTGCCTTTCCTGGACTGCGCCGTGCACATTGAAGAGAACGGCAAACTCAACATCGAAGTTTACCGGAAGCCCACACACACGAACCAGTACCTCCTGTTTGACTCCCACAAACTTGGAGTAATTAGGACCCTACACCACCGGGCAGAACATGTTCCCTCTAAGCCTGAAGGAAAAAAGAAGGAACACACACATGTAAAGGAAGCACTCAAAACGTGCGGCTATCCTAAATGGGCGTTCTTAAAGTCAGCAAAGAGGAACAGAAAAGAAGATCAGACACCAGCGAGGATAAGAAGGACAGACGCAACAACATTGTCATCCCCTATGTAGCCGGTGTATCAGAAAAACTCAGGAGAGTTTTCTCCAAGCATGACATCCCGGTGTATTTCAGACCCAGCAACACGCTCAGACAAAAACTGGTTCACCCGAAAGACAAAACGCCAAAACACAGACTTAACAATGTGGTGTATGCTGTACAGTGCAGCGAGGAATGCCCAGACCTCTACATCGGAGAGACCAAACAGCCACTTCACAAGCGCATGGCACAACACAGAAGAGCCACCTCCACAGGACACGACTCAGCAGTCCATCTGCATCTTAAGGATAAAGGACACTCTTTCGAGGATGCCAATGTTCACATTTTGGACAGAGAGGACAGATGGTTTGAAAGAGGAGTGAAAGAAGCCATCTATGTCCACTGTGAGCGACCATCTTTGAACAGAGGCGGGGGTTTACGACACCAACTCTCTGCCATCTATAATCCAGTTTTGAGTTCCCTTCCCAGACGCCTTAACGCCCACTCACATCCTGGGCCATCTGATCTCAGGAATTCGCATGATAAGGTGGGGCCAGGTTTCACAATGAACACACCCGAAACTCTGGCTGATTGGGACCCACACCCAGTTTCACACCTTGGCTCAGGCGATTAGAGGATCATCAGGGGGTCCTTTTGTCCTTCTGTGGGGGGATACTCCCACTAGGTTTATATCTGGGACTCTCCACCATTTGACCTTAGAACTGAAGAAGCTTCTCGGATGAGAGGTGAAACGTCTTTTTTTTTTTTGCCTGTCCCGTTTGGCTCTTTTGCCATCAGAATTATTGTCTAAAGGCAAAGAAAGATGCCCAACGGATTTACTTTACCAAACTGACCATCCCAGCCTTGCCATAATGGTCCATTTGATTCACCTTTTATTGTTTATTTTATTTTCACTTGTTGAATACGGGACAGACTTGACTGGGGGAAAGAAGGGGAAAGAGAAACAGGTGAGAAGAGGGACGGGGGAGAAGGGCAAAAAACAAAAACCAACAGAACGGGCAGAGAAAAAAAAGCATATATCGATCACCTGGATCACCTGTTGAGAAAGAAAAAAGAAAACAAACAGAAGAGAACAAGAGTAATAGAATAAACAACATCACAATGATATATGGGAATATGACAGTAAATACTAAATATTAAACATTATTGTGCAGCACATAAGATCAACAGAACACAGTGTGCTTTGAGGTAGGAGCCAAAAAGGGTGTAGTTTGTGGGTGTGATCACCCGTGTGTACACCTGTGAGCATGGACGCGCTTGTTTTTTTAAAAGGTTCCTTCATGTAATGATCTGCTAGAGGGTGTGGGGGGGCCACAGCCCCGTCCTCCAGGGCATGAAGCAGGTATGGAGGAGATCAAAACTCCAGACATCCAGAGGCCCCCAGAACACAAGAGACCAAGGAAGACCAACAGAGGGGCAGCCGCGCCACTGTCCCAGAAAGAGCTGAGGAGAGTCCCAGATGAGGGCTCACCCAGCAGCCGCGGAGCAGAAGCCAGGGGGAGTTGCAGTGACGTGCCCGTGAGCTCCGCCGGCAGCCAGCTGTGCCTGAGTGACCGAGACCCAGGCCGAGAGGCCGGGGGCACCCCACCTCCGAAGTGGCCCGAGCGAGCCCCAGGCTCCGATAAGAGGCCGCCAAGGAGTGAGCCGGTGTGTACCTGGACACCCATCCCCAGACACAAAGAACCACCAACGCACCGATGTCTGAGGGAGTCCGCCACTGGCAGGGGAAGTGGAAAATCCCAACACAACAACGAGTACAAAGAGTTTACCCACGCTTATTTACCCACGCTTATTAGCACAGAGAAGCATAGCTGATGCTGTAGCAGTGGGACGGAAAATAGTTGGGCATTTTAAACATTCCGCCTTAGCCTACTCCCGCCTCGAGGACATTCAGGGACAGCTCAACCAGCCAATAAAGAGACTGCAACAGGACGTACAGACGCACTGGAACAGCACGTATTACATGCTCCAGTCCCTCATTGAGCAAAAGCGAGTGCACGAACTCCCTGACTATCTCACCGCTCACCAATGGGCTCTTGAGCAGTGAGCAGCTACGACGCACTAGCCTCTGATGTCATCCCAGCTGTGACTGTGCTAGTGAGACTTCTAAACAGAGAAACAGACGAACAAATTTAAAATTAAATTTTGTTTTTTTATAATTATTTATTCAGTAATATGTTGCATACAACATGCTTTTCATTTTAAATAAATGTTCTTAATTCCAAACTAGTCCCTTGTTTGTTTGTTTTTTGTTCAATTATAAGACTAAAGCTGTTACCTGCAAATTTAAATCATGTTTTTATTAAGTACTCGGTATCGGCGAGTACTGAAATGCAAGTACTCGTTTCCAAAAAAGTGGTATCGGTGCATCCCTAGCTTGGACGCACAAGGGGCGTTATATTTCCTGAAACCATGATGTTATATATATGACTCCTCATTTATTGTTCTGGAAAGATCGATGCTGTTTGAGTGATCGTGCTCGGCTTCCCACATATATGTGTTTCAATAAAATCATTGTTTTGACGCACAATGGACCTCCAGTCGTTTGTCTCTTACCTCAAATATGAATTCAGGACACTCTCCGTCGAAATGCAGCGCTCCGTTTAGACATGACTGTCCATAAAAAGTCCGCCAAAAGGCTGGGCAGATATATATATAGATATATAGATACATATATAGCATCCCGAAAATTCAAAGTACGGTGGGAGAAGGTACATTGTTTGTGATTGGATCAGCAAGACTGAAGGTTGTGGGGTTTTTGTTTTTTTTTATCCACCCCTTACCACAACCTGTGATCAGAATTTGTGGTAACCAATCACAGTCAACCTCATATTTGTGTTGTGTGATGCGAAATCTCTGCACCAACAAAAAACACATTTGACCGTAAGTACCCTAGTTAATCTCAATTACTGTTCGACTTTGCTAACTAAAAGCTAAGCGATGATTCCGAAACATTACTTTGTCCTTTTAAGCGCATGTTACATGTTAGCTTTGTAGTAAGCAAAAAAAAAAAAATCATGCTAACCTTGGTCCGTTAGGAATGCCATTTTAGGCATGAGGCATGTTAATAAGGTCTTTAATATGGTACTCAGTTTAGCCACTTTATATTATTTAAAATACGGTTTTATAACACTTGTTACATTAGCCGGATTAGGCTACACGGTACTGCACTGCCATCCCAGATAGCAAGACGACATTGAATTGATGTTGATTTTTTCATCTGATCCGTAGTTATGGTCAGGGTTGAAATGTTAATGTTGTAAATAAACTCCTTCCTATCTAAAATATAACAGGATACCAGAGTATATTCTCCAGCATCTCACACTTCTGATAATCAGTCTGCTTGACGTTTATTCAGCTGTGTAAAAACTATAACTTTAATCTCAGCCAAACAGATTTACTCAGGAACAAATAAAATACTAAAAAAAGCCAAACAATATCATCTTTAACTTATCTAAGTGACTTATATATATTTATCCTGAGTAGCGAAAGATGGCGGTGGGTTTGAAAACGATGTGCCGGGAGTCCGGTGTTCTCACGGGCTCTAGTGAGCCTTGCCCCCGGCTAGCTATCGAGCTAGTGGGTAACAGACGTCTCCGAAAACGTCGGAGTGCTTTTGAAAATATGTGGTGTCTTGATAAACTGAGCAGATATTTGAGGTTTACACAGCTACATTCTCGCCTGAAAATATGTTAAACGTTTATTTTGTGACCCAGAAAGAATAATAAGAGTAACATTAAAACTAACTAGCTACCGCCATTGTTGGAAACTGAGCAGGGCTGCGCTATGAATTCTGGGACAGAGCTTCTTCTTCAGGGTTTAACGGCAGCTGGCATCCTTGTACATGCAGTGCTGCCATCTTCTGTTTCCGTCCGTTATTACACTCTTAAATCCTACTACTTATTCCTGTGTCTTTTGTGATCTTACAAAGCTTCAAACGATGTTGACAATTTTGATAGTCGACGTAATCGTGACTAGTCGACTAATCGTGGCAGCCCTACTGCAGACTGAAAGACAAACTCCATGAACTGAAAACTGACCTTAAATATGAGTGTGGCAAATCCACAGTGAAGAGAGATAATAATACTGATTATTTTAAAAAGTTCCTAGAATCCAAAACTAATGCACAGAAAGCCACAAGGTAGACAAACAAAGTGTACAACTTGAAACAGAACAACAGAGTAAAGAGCTGAGGAAAGCTGAGGGCTTAAATACTTGATTAGGGAGAGAGGACGCAGCTGGGAGAAACAAGACACAGGTGAATTGAATCAAACAAGTATGACCAGTGGAAGCAAAAGCAAGTGCACAAAAGACTAGACGTCAACAATATAAAGTAGTAACCAACTAAAGATAGGACACAGTAATGCAGACTTTGCACTAGGAACACAGAATGGCAGGAGAACAGCCTCAACGAGTAAAGAAATGAATAATAAACAGTATATGCAGAAAATAAAGAATAAAGTTAAAAGACAGCATGGTCTTCAAGAACCCAGAGTACGATACAAAAATGTCGTTTTATTTAAGTGAACAAAACAATGTAGACCATTTTCATTTTGTTAATAAGTTGGAAAAAAAATAAAAACTAATGACAGCATTTAAAATAAACAAAGATAAATGACATAGATGGGAACATTTGACAATGGATTTGTAACATTATCAAAACTGATTTTTCAGATATGCAGAGTAGAAGATGTGGAGATTCAAATTTTTAACTTGGGTGTGTGTTTGAAATATGAAAATATTGGTTGACATCGTTGACATACTGTTATTAAAGATAGAAATATGTATGAAACGTAGATTCAAAAGCTCTATTAACAGAACTATAACCTGTTAGAATCTGACATTTATTTCAGATGTATTCTATAACTGTTCACAGTCCCAATACTTACAGGGATGACAGAGTGTTTCCAAAAGTGCTCAGTCACAATTTTCAGAAGACTAACATGAAATTTTTGATTTATTTAAATATATAAACCTGTTGAAAGTAATAATTTCAATTTTTGTCTTTGTGGGATCACAGTACAAAGTATGGCCTGGAGGATATTCATCTCAAGGTGCAAGAACATTCTTAATGACTGCACACGGCGGCTGCTGATGGACATTGTTGGGCCAGATGTGCTACAGTTAGCGTTAAGGAGGTATGATCAAAGCATGATGGAAAACATCTAACATTTTAACTTGCATAAAATGTTTAAGGGGAATATGGCCTGAAAATATAACATGAATTAAGAAGTAATTTTTTGATATCTTTGAGGTTGGAGACAATGCAGAGAAGCCTTCGGTGGGCAAGAGGAAGACTGATCAGTGTAACTGCAGCAGATCAACTTCTGCGTGACTTGGCTGAATTGATTCAGGAGGTTGAACTGTCTACTCAGCATGGCCAACAAGGTAAGCACATATTGTGTCGATTCCTTGACTCATCAAAAGTGTGAAATAAATTATGACTCTGTCTTAACCTATTTTCCAAATACACCAAACGCTTATATATTTTCAGGCTCTTTTGGATACCAGGCACCAGAGGTAGAGGTAGATCCCTTTACCTTATCACTCGGGAACAGCTTTCATTCCTGAAGTCATGTGGATTCACTGCACCTCAGATGGCTGATATTTTGAATGTTTCACTTCGTACAATTCGAAGACATCTACGGTCAGTGACTTTTGAAACCAGTGTGACTTTGTGACACACACTCACTGTTTATTCAAATTAAATGGTATTGTGAAGTTGTAAAAATTTGTATATTTGAATGTGCACTAACTAGTGTGTTGTTATGGTAGTAATAAAATACTCGTGTTTTTTTGTCTTATTTCAGACAGTATCATTTCACCCGTGCATCAATGTATGCGGAACTGACTGACAGTGCCTTGGATGAACATGTGCAGGACATTGTCGCTGGCAATGAACAAATTGGTCCTGAGGCTGTCAGAGCCTCCCCGCGAGTACGTGAACTACGTGAACAGCGAAGGAGGGTTCGAGCAAGCATGTTACGAATAAATCCTGGAGCAGCTGCCCTTAGAGCAGTTTTGCGGAGACCAGAACGAAGAACATATCAGGTTGCAGGTCCAAACTCATTGTGGCACATTGATGGAAATCACAAGCTGATAAGGTAACCAAGCACACTGATTTGTTGAACACCTATTTTGACCAAAGTGAAATTCCGCATTACATCAAATATAATTGTTGAACAGTAAGACACATCCAATAGAGCCAGGCCCTGGGATGGGCAGTCCTCTAACACAGCGGTCCCCAACCCCTGGGCCTCGGACCGGTACCAGTCCGTGAGTCGTTTGATGCCGGGTCGCGAGAGTTGAGGCTCAGGTGTGAAATGTATGGTTTTCAGGGTTTTTATCGGTTTTCAGCGTTATTTTGTTATCGTTTTTATCGTTAACTCGGTTTTCCTGGGTCTTTTCACGTGTGTTATGAATAAATCTTCTTTTTTTCAGTACCGGTACTAGTTTTATTTTGTTGTATTTATCCGCAACACCTTAAAGGCCGGTCCGTGAAAATATTGTCGGGCATAAACCGGTCCGTGGCGCAAAAAAGGTTGGGGACCGCTGCTCTAACACAACTGGTTATGTTTAAAGGGGAAAATGAGAGAACACAGACAGCGCAAGCAAAATACAGAGAAGAATTCAAACTTGACATGCAATAGTGCCATGTAAATCAATTAAGAGTGTGTGTTTCCATTGTTTCAATAACAGAAATAAGATTTTTCTTCTTATGGACCACGGTTTTAGGTGGAGGATAGTCATTCATGGGACTATTGACACTTAGAGTCCCAGAGAGCAGCCATTTGGCTTTTCTACCTTTTAAGTAAAAATCATGTAGACAGAAATGACTGGTACATATCTTTATAGGAGGGACTTTTTTAGACACAGTGTGACAAACAAGAAGAAAACCCAAGAGACACAATGGTGGAATGCAGAGGGATTCAAATGTTTTCTTTCTCTAATGGTACTTATACTTCAATTATCAGGTAAGGATACGTGTACATTTACAAGTAGAATTTCAAACTTTTACTTGGTTGAAAGAGATGTAAACACAAAACGTTTGCCCAAGTTTAGAGTGTCTTCGTCGCCAGGGAGAAACCACTTTCAGTTTAATTAAGTGAAAAAGATTGAATTAAAAAAGATGCTATATAGTATAAGTATCATTCTATTTAGTCATTCAGGCCCCCCTCAAATAATTTCTTTGTCAAAATGAGAAATACTATTTAAAAACTGATGTATCTAAAATTATTATAATCATAATCATATTATATAATCATTTTTGCATTTGTTTCTGATTTTACCAGCAACAGAAGTTCAGGACTCTGTCCTGTCAGAGTTGGAGATAAAGTCACTTTGTCTTGTGGAAATGTGAAAGATGATCAGGAAAAATGTAACAGCACTACCTGGCTCTTCACTACATCTAGAAAGCCGAGCGCAGTGACACTGTTTGAAAATGGGAAGATGCATGCAAATGCTAAGAATAAATCACCCAGACTAAGTGTGACTGTGAACTGTTCGCTGGTGATAAATGTCACAGCTGAGGATGTTGGTGATTACACCTGCAGAATGTTCAACAAATCAGGAAAACAAGAAGGTCCAGGTTTTATAAACAGACTCTTTCCTGTTAACAGTGGGTATTTCCATCATAATACTATCAGCTCAAAACGGCTCAGTTCAACATCATATTACTGTAAAAATCATAGTTACTCTGAGGACTGCTGAAAATTCTCCTTATTTTTTCTTTTCTTTTTTCATCAGTGAGCGAACGTAAAGAAGGCAACATGGTGACCTTGACCTGCTCTGTGTCAATGTATGAGCAATGCTGATACACAGTCAAGTGGCTGTATGAAGATAAATCCACTGATAATAATAACAAAGGCTTGAAGACGTCACAGTCTGCCTGCTCAGCCAGTGTGACATTTACAACTTCTCATAATGTTTACACATCAAAGAATTATGATTTATTCAAGTGCCAAGTGAAAAATGATGATGATGACAATATGAAGGTATGGAAAGAGGTGAGAATTTGGTATTTGTTTTGATTCGTTTCTATTTTATTTTTTTAATTTTAAAAATATTGCAGTTCCTGTACTCCTGTGTACTGATGACTCTCTATATAAATTAATGTTGTCATTGGGCTCTTCGTCTCAATTTGCAATCCAAGTAATTTCCATATAGAATAATCAGTATTGATATAAACTCTGCTACTGTCCTTCCAAGAAATTCAAATGTTGTATTTTGACACATTTCCTATTAAAAGTTAATGTTCTAAGTCACATCTAAGTCTTACATCATGTTGTTGCTCAACAAGAATCTCTTTACTCACAAGAAGATGATTAAAAATTTCTTTGCCTGGAAAAAAACAAAACAAAAAAAAGTATTTTATTTTTAGCCAATGAACAGAACAGAAACTGGAAATTTTTTTAAATGTTGTCCTTTTCTTCAGAATGGGGGAAGGTGATTGCTGCGTTAGTGGGTGTAGTAGCACTCCTAATATGTGTAGTTGTTGTTATATCCATCCATCCATCCAGTGGAAGAAATTTAAAGGTAAGAGCCTCCACAAGATGAACCTTTTATAAATAAAAATATCTAAGCAGCCTGAAGACTCTAAGTGGGTTTCTCTTTTTCCGAAAACAGATTGCAGACCAGGGAAACCACTGTAAGTTTTGCTTTAATTATAAGCTTGTTATAGGCTATGACTGCTAAAGACTTTTTGTATCCCAATCTGGGATAAACTAAGCACATGTGAACTTAAAATTGTATTTTATCTTTTAATGTTTTATTAAATTAAAATAAATTCAGCAATTTTTTTCTTTTAATTTATGATGATATCCAATTTCTTTTTTAAAAAGAGAAGAAGAAAACAGAAAAATGACCTTATACTGACTCAGTCTGCTTTCACAACTATTCAGCTCTCTGTAATAGCAAAGAGTTATGCACTGCTTCCTCTCTGAAGTGTGGAATCAACCCAGCAATCATTATGTTGTTGTCTCTGTGTCGGCTGATCCTGAAGATGCTGTTCGCTATGCCTCCATCACCTTCACCAAGAGTACTACTAAAACTTTGGTAACCTTATTGTTATCAATTACATGGACCGGGCAGATTTATGTACACTTTGCTTTTACATAGCTGGGCCCCCTTTTTGCCTTAATTCTTAGTGGCAAACATTCCTCATGAATTTTGATTCATATTTAAATGATAGCATCACACTGTTGCTGCAGAGCCTTGATGACATCTCCCACTCCACCACATCCCAAAGGTGTACACTGAACCCAATTTCTTATTCTAGAAACAAATGTGAGGTGATTTGAGCTGGATAACATGGCACATTATCCTGATGGAAGCAACTATCAAAAGATGGGTAAAAAAAAAGAAAAAAGACATGGTCAGCAACAACAGTTTGGCTTTGGCATAAAGAAAAGGCCCAAGATCAGAATATCCCTCACATCAATATACCCACCACCAGACTGAAACGGGATGGTGCCATGCTTTTGTTTAAACCAAAGTCCCTGCTTTTCAAATTTAAAAGCAGAAATTAAGACTCTTTAGAACAGGCAACATTTTTCCAATTTTCTATTTTTGTTTTGGTTACTTTGGTTTTAATAATTGGTTATTTGAGTTACTGATGCCTTTCCATCAGCTAGACGCAAACTGGCCTTTGACCTCTCATATCAACAAGGCCTTTTGCTCAGAGAACTGCTGATCAGTGGAGTTCCTCTCTTTTTAATGACTTTTGTCTATAAAGGAAAATCCTAGTGCATCAATAGTTTCTGAATGGCTCAGAGCAGCCTGTCCGCCACCAACAATCATGCTACATCAATTAAATTACCTTTCTTTGCCATTCTGATGCTCAGTGTAAACCTCAGGAAATCACCTTGACCATGTCGACAAAAAACTACTACATTATTTTAGCAAATGCACAATTGCTGACATATGATTATGTGATTATTTGCATTATTGAGCAGTCAAACAGGTGAGCCTAACAAAATGGCAAGTGACTGTATACATTATAAAACTAATCACAATGTAAATTAACCTCTAGGTTCTGGCAAAAAATGGCAGAGATGAAGATGAAGCAGTTACCTACAGTATGGTGAAAGCTTCCCCCTGTTCTTATCCCAAACCTCTAAACATCTATGCTACCATCAACAGCTTGAAACAATAACAGATTTGTGTGAAATTGCAGAAAGAGACATACTTTTGCTGTGTCTTTTGCTTAAGTATTAATATTTCTTTACTTATGATTTGATATTTTTCCTGCAGATCTGTTGTTTGGAGTTTAATGAGATATTCAATTCCTCTTATATTAATGCAAAACATTTCTGACTACACATAACAATCCACACAAATCCATACTGCTTTTTGGATAAAGCTGCTATAAGGTTAATTTGCTGATAAATGGAGTGCTTCGCTCTTATTCTGTTATGTCAGAAACAAAACAGAGTGATCAGAGACAATCACAAATAAGAGGCTACACAACAAAATCTACATATTACAAATCTGGAAAAGTAGCACATATAAGGCATTTTGAAGGACAATAACATTTATACTTCATTCCAATAAATCTCAATAAATCATATTCACTTGTACTTGGATCCATTCAGTCCTCATTGCAATCCTATTGATTTGTTTACCTGTTTGTTTAATGACAGGTCACAAAAGTGGAATGAACTTCGGGTTGCAAATGTTTCCCCTTAATATTACCGAACCTTTTTTGACCCAAGACAGTGAAGGTTGTGTTTTAGGCTTTACTGATATTTTAGGTTTTAAATTTAGGCTTTTTGTATTTCTATACTTTCTTTCTTTGAATTTTCATAATTTTACTTCAAGTTTAGTGGTATACTCATTTCGTGTAGTTTCATTGTGTGTGTTGAGTGTGTGTATGAAATCTTATATAAGATTGGGGAAACCTGCAGTCTGCTCAGACTGAAGAAGTCACTTGGATGAGTGACGAAACATTTCTCCCACTGAAAACGCTACAACCAGATGAACAGAATCAACTTTTGGAGATCCCAGAATTCATGCTTTTCAGGTGTAATAATAACACTGTTTGTTAGTAAGTCCTAACAGTATTTTTTATTTAATTGTTAATATTTATTTTTTATTATTATTTGTTTATTTTAATGCAAAATGAAAACTTATACTCCAATCAGTTGAAATATTTGTAATATTTTAAATATGTAGACATTTATGAAAGTTGGATGTATTACAGAAATAATGAATGAGCTGTTTTATTTAAACAAATCAATAAACTGATGTACTTTTTCATGTTTAAGCTTGTTATCTGATAAGCTGTTGTTAACTGATATAACAGTAATTTGGAGAGGTTAGCTACTTTGATTCCCAGTTACTAGCTACACAACTGAAAAGAAAAATGTCATCTTTGAAAAGTTATGTGTCACGGCTCTGGGTCATTTTGACCCAGGATTTTCAGTTTCCTATATTTTTCTTTATTATGGTGGTATCCTGATTGTCTTGTTATGCTTCGTTGATTATTATTATGAGTCTATGTTTCAGTTTATTCTGGTTTAAGGTTTTGTCCTTAGGTTTTGTGTCATGTGCCCTCGTGTTTAGTGTAGGTTTAGTTCAGTGTCAAGTCTGCGTCTTTGTGAATTGTTTCTTAACAATGGGGTATTTACCTGCCACTACTGCAGCGAGAGAACGCGACACTGATGACAGCTGGGGAAACTTAATCATAAATTCTTGTTGTCAAGCGGTTACAAGAAATCCTTAGAAATTTAAGGCTGGCCCTATTTTTTTTTTTTGACAGATTCAGTGGGACAGGTGTATGCAATGGTTCCACCAGCTCTGTGTGGAAAGCCCACATGTACAAAAAAGCTTTTCGTTGTTTGCCTTGTAAAACGTTTTCACAGTGACAGCAAGTTTTCCATGGGTACACTGAAGAGTAATTGTGTATAATCTGCCTTATAATGTTAACAATTTTATTTCTTTAATTTTGTCTGCATTTCAAGTTGAGTCTTTAACAGTTTTACGTTCATGCTGCTAGCCCAAAAACATTGAGTAATCTTGATCCTTCAGCTTTACAATTTCATTGAAATGTATAAAGTTTTGTAGGAAGTAGACTGTGGAAGAAAAGAGCTATGGTAGAACGCTCTGTTGTAATCCATACACTGAACCATAACGTAACAACCCCCCCCCCCTTCCCCCCGCACGCACAAAAGTAAAACATCACTATTTCCACGTCTCGCAGGTTGGAATGAAGGCGGAGTCAACTGGATCCGCTGTCCCTGCCCGGTGCGCGCTCCTGACGCAGGGGAATCAAATTGTGTCGGG
This sequence comes from Mchenga conophoros, assembly GCF_057382185.1. NCBI lineage: Eukaryota > Metazoa > Chordata > Actinopteri > Cichliformes > Cichlidae > Mchenga > Mchenga conophoros. The sequence continues at coordinate 22,524,432 of NC_140540.1, forward strand.
AGTTGGAGATAACGACCTTGGTGCACCCTGCTGCCCTGCAGAGAAACATCTCCTCAGGGTCGTGGCTGCCCTCATGGCGTTATGGGTCGCGCGGTCAAATGGTCCTCTGGCAGCATTACTACTACCTCCCTCGCTGCGTCAACCAGCTGGTCCCTTCACAAACATCAGCGAAAAGGTGGGCAAGCTGAGACACACTAACAGAGGCAGCAGCCGCAGTGCCCACTCCTCCTCAGGCCGCCTTTGCCGTGGCCCGAAAGACTCAGGAATGCCCGGGAGTCATCTCCCTCCCCAATTTCTCCTAAGGACTGTAAAAATTCAAACAGGCTACTTATGGACGGCTGTTTACATAAGGCGTGAGCAAAGGAGGGGCTGACGTTACTGAAAATACACGGTGTCCTGACTATTAGGTCAAATCTGTGAATCACATCTGTCTGACTTTAAACTGTTCAAATTCAGCAGCTCAACTGATGTAGTGAAGATTTGTTTTTTACTTACTGTAACTTTAAATACTGAGGTAAACAAGAAAATGGAAAACAAGTGTACAACAGCTCACCTGCTGCACCTACTAAAAGCCTCAAGGGAAAAGGCGCCAGAGAGCGAAGGAGAGCAGAAACTTCAAAGATAAAGGAGGGTGGAGAGGGAAGGGAACGGGCTCTTAAGTATTTACATACTTTGCCTTTATTTTTATCTGTTTAATTATAGAGTGATATACTTTCATTGTGAATAGAGTTAATTAATACTCGTCTCACACCACGCTTGCTGAGGCGTTTTATGATATCACTACATCTATTTTATTTTACATATATCATCTCTAAACACTGTAATATCTCCCCCAAGTCAGATTTGGAAAATGGATTTCTCGTTTACAGAATCTTTTGTCTATTCTGTTCCTGTGTGTGAATAAATAACCTTTGACCGACTAATAGATGAAGAAGCCTAAATAAATCACAGGGGGTGATCATCAATACTAAGTCGGATTCAGAGAAACGGGTGATTTTTTGAGTCTCTGATTTCCTACACTGCCATACCGTGATTTGGGTGCAGCTCTGTTATTTACTCCACCTCTTGTTTGTGTCACTTGGGGAGGAGTTTACGGTCAGACTATATTACAGCTCTTTCAGTGAAACGAAACTATTCAATGTCACCCCCAGAAAGTGAACACACTCGATCAACTGCTTAGGAAATAACAAACAACAAAAAACAAAAACATGGCTGGCAAACCTGCATTGAAAGGTGAGTACTTTTATCACTTTCACTCTCATTTAAAATTAATTTCTATAATAAACATCTCAGAATTAAAGCACGGGGCGATCTCTATTTTATTAGTTTTCTTTAAGAAAAGAAGTATCCAAGGTTTAAAAAAAAAAAGAGAGAGAGAGAGAAAACGGCAAAGTTAAAATTAAATCATACAAGGTATGTCTCCATTGTTTTCAAGACTTCAGTCCAGGCTATTACTTTTCAGTCTAGCTTCACTAATGGCAGTTGCCCTTAACAAAATGGCTGCAGGTTGAATGTCGTTTCCAGAATGTGTGGCTTGCAAATAGCGCGTGAACTTGGTCTCTGTGTGGCCATTTACTAGAGATTTAAAAAAGAAGAGAAAAAAAAAAAAAAAAAACAACTTTACTAGAATTTCTGATTTACATGTCTCACATGGTCCTCTTTTAATTTTTTTTTTAAGTTTGTTATGCCCATTATATCTTTGGACAGTTAGCCACCACATAACCCACCTGTTTTGAATGCAGTTTGTTAGACCTAGAGCTATCAGCACAGGCACCTTAGAGCCACTGATAGTAGGTTGGACCTGATGGAGGGATGCTCTGTTGTGAGTTGGAGTGTTTCAACTGTGAATTATTTTGAAAGGTTCCAGTAAAGACTAGACAGATTTGTTTGTTACACTGGAATAATATATAAAATAGAGTTTAGGATGCAGCTGAAATGAATATTAAAAACACATAACTTGATCGTTTCTGAAGACAACTTTACATCAGTCTTCAGAATATCCACAAACAGCACTAAAATCCTATATCATAATATTCTTAATAACAGTTTTAGTTAAAAATGAGCTGCTAAAACAAGTATAACATGTGTTCTAAAAAATAAAACACTGAAATAAACTAAACGACACAAGTTGGACACCACATCAAACGAAATGTGTCTCACGTTTTACTTTGTCTGAGACGTGGGACGTGAAAACGACATGTGGGGACTCACATGTTCTCAGCGGGTTTTCGTATAATAGCTCATTGTTGAATGAAAGACTCTATTGGCCACATGCAGGTTGCCCCGCAGTGGAATAGAAACCCCCCCGACTTACGCACACAACATAGACATCACATGGGAATACAGGTCGGAGATCGGCAGCGTTACAGGAAAACACTGAAAAAGTACACAACAATGGGAAAGTAGAAGAGGAAAAAGAGACCTATACTCATGCTGGGCACCTATGGGAGGACAGCATGAGAACAGGAAACAAAAAAAACTCCTCTGCACAGAGAGCACATAAATGTCCACAGTACAACATTGGAGCACGTGACAAGCCACAAGGTTGGGTAGGGGGTGAGGAGAAATCCGAAGGAAACACAGCAGTCATCCTGCACAGCGCTACCATTCCAGCGCGGCACACAGGAAACAAGCATTTTGAAAGGGAGGGGGATGAGTGCGTGCTTATCAGTGTAAGTATATGTGTGTGCGCGTGTCCAGAGTTCAGCTGAGACAGTGTCCTCCGCCCTATCAGGCTAAGTATACAGTCTGCCAGCCAACCCATGTGGCCTTGCATGGAATGGGAAGAATAGTCAACACACAGTCGTTATCTGGGAGCTTTTGTTCGGCTCCAGCCTTGGGCCCGCAGCTGGCGCCGTGGTGTCTGCATGTTGATGTTGTTGATTTTTCTTTTATGCGAGCAGCTCAGGAGAATTTCAAAGCTGTTCTTAACACTCCGACACTGGTCTCTCAATTTCCCGTTGGAGAACCGCGAGCCTCCCCATGATGGTATCAAACTTCCGTCCCGTGGTGTTGTCATTCTTTTGATTCTGAGACCCCACAACTGCAGTGAGCCGTTCTGCGATGTGTTCCAACTTTCGCTCAAGGGTCTCATTTTGAGCAGGCCTCTCTTTGATGTATCCCAATATACGCTCAATGGTGTTATTTTGAGTCTTTACGGCAGCTGTAAGCGTCTCCAAGGTGTTAACCATGCTGCGTCCGGTGTGAGAAGTCGCACCTCGTCCCATCGTTTCAATCTCCAGCGGGCAGCCTTGGGGGGGGGGGGGTGTTTGAATTAATTCTCCGATAAGCCAGGGCCAAGCCAGCTCCGATCAGATATCTTCAGCGTCCTCGATCGACAGTCCCGCCAGGCACATGATCCTCCATTTCTACCACCCGTCCATCGTGTATCCGGCAGGGAATGTCCCTCCAGGGCACTCGGGCTCTCCCAAGCCCAGTCTTCTTGTTGAGAAAAGGGTGTCAATAGCATTCAGAGACCAGTTGATCAAATCCATAATTCTCTTTTAGGTTTTAGAGAACGACAGTGAGAGACTGTTCCAGGGAAAGTAATACACACGAGACAGGACAAGGACACAAGAGGCTAAGCAGGGAAGATAAGGGGAAGGAGGAGAGGAGAAAAGTGCGACCGCCTTCGCCAAGAGCCAAGAGAGGAAAAAAAAGTGCTTTTTGTGGCCTTGTGTAACCACAGGGATAAAAAGAAACTGATCTGGCTTTCATATTCAGTCCACAGCAATCCAGGAAAAAAATCTGTTCTGGGAAAAAAAAAAAAAAAAGAGCAAACAAAGTCATGTCACTCTGAGCTCTACCCAAAATATTTGAATCTTTGTGTCTAATTCAAACCTTACTGTCTGGGGTTTTTTTTTTTTGCTTGTTTTCTCTTTTTTCTTTCTCAACAGGTGATCCAGGTGATTGATATATGTATTTTTTGTCTGTTTGTTTTGTTGGTTTTTGTTTTTAGCCCTTTATCACAGTTCCTTTTCAACGCTGTTTTTGTTTCCCTTATTCTTTCTCCCCTTTCTTTTCCCCAGTCAAGTCCATCCTGTATTTAGCAAGTGAAAATAAAATAAAATAAACAATAAAAGGTGAATCAAATAGACCAATACGGCAAGGCTGGGATGGTCCATTTGGTAAAGGAAATCCGTTGGGCATCTTTCTTTGCTTTTAGACAATAATTCTGATGCCAAAAGAACCAAACGGGACAGGCAAAAAAACCAATAAATAATAATAATTCAAACCTCAGCTTCAGAGCATTTCCTCCATCTGTCTGACACATTTTTTTAGTCTAACTACTGCAACTGCAAAAACTCCTGCTGTTTACATGAACCAGTTATAGTTACTGTACAGGGGTTTTTTTTTTTTTTGGGGGGGGGGTTGCATAAAAAAATATTAATTATGTTTTAAAAAAAAAACTAATGAAAAACTTGCTAAATCTCCTCTCTCAATACCAAATTGCTTATTCTGCTGTTAACTCTAGTTTTGAGCTTCTGGTACTTCAGGTGACGATAATCATTCATAAGACTAGTGCCTGTGCCATTGGGCAGTTTCAAGCTGCATCACTATTTGGAATAAGTCCTACTACCATCTCCAAATTGAAGGCTATGTCAGAGACAGGCCATGAAGTGGACATCCCAAGAAGATCAACACTACAAGAAGATCACCCTGTCAGCACTTAGGAACCATAGGCAGAGTTCTACAGATTTGTAGTCAGGGTTTGCAGGATGATATGCCAACTTTGTTTTGAAAATGGTGACATGATAGAAAGTGCACAGGATGGGTACTGGGGATCCTGCTTTCCTCAGTTTACAGAAGAAGTAGAGGCATTGCTGTGCTTTCTTGGCCAGTGATGCAGTGTTGCATGTTCAGGAGAGGTCCTGTGTAATGTGCACACCCAGAAATTTTTGTGCTGCTCACCTTCTCCACAGCAGCACCATTTATTTTGAGTAACCAACTGATTCACCTTCTTCCTGTAGTTTATCTCATCAGTAGGGATGGGTATCGTTTAGGTTTTATCTGATACCAGTGCCAAACCGGTACTTTTGAAACGGTGCCGGTGCTTAAAGTAAAGTAAAGTGTGCGTGTTAGTCCCCATGGGGAAATAGTTCCTCTGCATTTAACCCATTCACCCAGTGAAGCAGTGGGCAGCCATCAATGCAGCGCCCGGGGAGCAGTGTGTAGGGACGGTACCTTGCTCAGGGGTACCTCAGGGTAGCCGTTCAGTGGAGTTGAACCCCCGACCTTCCGATCATGGGGCCACTACTCTACCTACTGAACTATCCCTGCACTTAAACGGTGCACGAACCGGTGCTTAAAGAATCAAGAACACAAACTTTGTCCAAAAACCTCTCATGTTCAGCTGTTTTTTATAAAAAGGGTTATCCCCTGCAGCTATAGGGCATATATGGTATCACTCTTGGCTGGAAGCAGTGCTTAAACAATGGAAAAAAAAAAAAAAAAAAACACAAACTTTGTCCAAAAACCTCTCATGTTTAACTGTTTTCCACTTTTTCTTTGGTCATTTTAGCCTTTTTGGCCAGGGTGAAGGGAGTATCTGCCATCAAACAAGAAGACAGCCGCATGTAGCTATGATGATGTTTGCTAGTTCACCTTACATGCATTAATTTAATAACGTGGTTAGCCTACTCAATGTAAATTACACACGAACAACATTAAGCTACTCATGCAGAGAAGAACGGCTGCTGCTGCCATCATCATCCGTCATCATTTCTGCTACACTGGCAGGGCTAGGGGCCAGGACTCTCCTCTTCGGGTGCATGTTGCTAACTCCGGGTCGATAACAGGCACCACACCCGCAGTAGATGCGCACGGTGTGAGGTCTCGCAGCAAGCTATCAAATACGGCGCATTTCTCGGCTTTTAAAAAAACCCTATGCGTCGCCAGGTGTTTCATCAGATTCGAGGTGTTACCTCCTTTTCACAGTATCACCTTAAAGCACTTGTTGCAGGCTGCTGAGTTTGCATCTTTTGCTGTGAAGTACAGCCAGACTTTTGACTGCTTCGCTTTGGGCATTTTTAATCTGTAGCTCTGCTCTAAAAGAACGTACGTACCTGGACCCGCCTACTACGCTCGCAAAGGTAAAATGATTGGCTAGAATCCGAAGTGTATGACATCTCAGGGAAAAAAAAGCACCGAAATGAAGCACCGAAATGTGCGCTGCTTTTCGGTCTGGTTATTACCGTTTATGTCAGAACCGGTGCCATAATGGCACCGGATACCGGTACCCATCCCTACTCATCAGTGTTACTAATAAGACCCACCACAGTTGTATTATCTGCCAACCTAATGAGGAGGTTATTGCTGTAGTGCAAGGTGGAGCCAAGAATCAACATTGTGTAGACAGTGGCGTGTCCAGCGGGGTGGCCTGGGGGGATATGGACTTTGACTGGGCCATTCTAACACATGGATATGTTTTGTTTTAAACCATCCATTGTTGCCCTGGCTTTATGTTTAGGGTCGTTGTCCTGCTGGAAGGTGAACCTCCGCCCCAGTCTCAAGTCTTTTGCAGACTCCAAGAGGTTTTCTTCCAAGATTGCCCTGTATTTGGCTCCATCCATCTTCCCATCAACTCTGACCAGCTTCCCTGTCCCTGCTGAATAGAAGCACCCCCAGAGCATGATGCTGCCACCACCATATTTGACAGTAGGGGATGGTGTGTTCAGAGTGATGTGCAGTGTTAGTTTTCCGCCACACATAGTGTTTTGCATTTTGGCCAAAAAGTTCCTATTTTCATCTGACCAGAGCACCTTCTTCCACATTTTTGCCGTGTCCCCTACATGGCTTGTGGCAAAGTGCAAACGGGACTTCTTATGGTTTTCTGTTAACAATGGTTTTCTTCTTGCCACTCTTCCATAAAGGCCAACTTTGTGCAGTGCACGACTAATATGGACAGATTCCCCCACCTGAGCTGTAGATCTCGGCAGCTCGTCCAGAGTCACCATGGGCCTCTTGGCTGCATTTCTGATCAGCGCTCTCCTTGTTCGGCCTGTGAGTTTAGGTGGACGGCCTTGTCTTGGTAGGTTTACAGTTGTGCCATACTCCTTCCATTTCTGAATGATCGCTTGAACAGTGCTCCGTGGGATGTTCAAGCCTTGGGAAATCTTTTTGTAGCCTAAGCTTTAAATTTCTCAATAACTTTATCTCTCACCTGTCTGGTGTGTTCTTTGGACTTCATGGTGTTGCTGCTCCCAATATTCTCTTAGACAACCTCTGAGGCCGTCACAGAGCAGCTGTATGTACTGACATTAGATTACACACAGGTGCACTCTATTTAGTCATCAGGCAATGCCTATGGGCAAGTGACTGCACTCAGACCAAAGGGGGCTGAATAATTACACACACCCCACTTTGCAGTTATTTATTTGTGAAAAATGTTTGAAATCATGTATGATTTTCGTTCCACTTCTCACGTGTACACCACTTTGTGTTGGTCTTTCATGTGGAATTCCAATAAAATCGATTCATGTTTGTGGCTGTAATGTGACAAAATGTGGAAAAGTTCAAGGGGGCCGAATACTTTTGCAAGCCACTGTAGATGTTTTAAGGCTGTAAAACCCCTCACTACACACTTTATACACTTTTCTCAGACAGGCACTTTTCTCTCTTGTTTAAACACCCTCGAAGTTCAAACCTTCGTAGAAAAATAAGTCCAGTATTATGGAATGAAACCAAAGATTAAACCCTGTTTTCAGGTGCAGGACATGGGAATAGAGCAGCTGTGAGAGAATTCAATATTAATGAATCAATGGGACAGAAGTAGACGAAGCAAGAAGAACGAGTTGAGTAAAGTTTGACTTATCTGACTCTTTTGTTTCGTTTAATGTGCCTCATAACCTGGTGTGCCTTATGGTCCGAAAAATACGGTAACTTTTAGCTTCCTTTAGCATGTCAAAAGATCCAACTTTTTGTGCGTTGGTTAGCATCTTCCCCTGCCTTTTGAGTGCTACCGCAGCACTTCAGAGTCACACTGCTAGCGATCGAAGATTTATGTAAATTTGACAAGCTGAACGCATTCTGTACTGTACAGGAGACATGGCACTAGGAGACTGATTGACAGTTGTTTACAGCCAATCAGGATGCCGAACACATTTGTGTGGGGGGGAAAAGAAAAGAAAAAGCATGCAAAATTGCAAAAAAAAAATCAGCGAAAGAGCAAGACCTTGAAAGGTAAACCCTGTTATAGCGAGGGACCACTATAGATAAAATAAACTGATGGGGGCAAACAGGTAACATCATTGTGTTCTCTCACAGATCTCAGGATTGTACTTGTTGGGAAAACTGGAGTTGGGAAGAGTGCAGCAGGAAACACCATCTTAGGAAGAGATGCTTTTAAATCTGAGCTGACTTCTTCCTCAGTGACAGAAGTGTGTGAGAAAAAGATGGGAGAGTTTGGTGGCCTTAAACTGGCTGTAATTGATACACCAGGACTGGGTGACACAAAACAATCTGAAGAGCAGGTGAGGAGAGAGATTGCTCGATGCATGTCCTTTGCTGCTCCTGGGCCACATGTTTTTTTGGTTGTGCTCCAGCCAACCAGATTCACAAAAGAAGAACAAAAATCAGTGAAAATCATTCAGGCAATATTTGGAAAAGAGGCATCACGTTACACCATGGTACTGTTTACCCATGGAGATGAGCTGAAGAAAAGACATTCCTCCATAGAAAAATTAATTAATGAGAATCCAGATCTCCGCCGCTTCATCAGTCAGTGTCACAGAAATCATCATGTTTTTGACAATGATGACAGAGATCCCTCTCAGCTTAAAGAGCTGCTGATGAAGATCAGTGCAATGAATAAACTAAATGGAGAAGGCTTCTACACCAACGAAATGTTCCAAGAGGCCGAGAGAGCCATAAAACAAAAGATTAAAGAACTTCTGGGAAAATATCCAGACATGAATCCTGAAGAAGCAAGAAGAAAGGCAGAGGAAGACAACTCCTTTATTCAGGCTGTTCTAAAGGGTGTTTTTATTGGAGCTACTGCTGGAGGTCTAGGTTTAGCTGCTGCTGGTGCAGCTGCTGCTGGAGTTGCTGCTGCTGGAGCTGCTGCTGGAGCGGCTGTTGGAGTTGGAGTTGGAGCTGCTGTTGGAGCTGCTGTTGCAGCTGCATATGCCGGGGTTCCCAAACAAGATATATATTTCAGAGTGAAAGATGAAACAGGATGCAACATACAGTAAAACACAAAGGATTGCAGTAATTAGTTAGATCATTCCAGCCCTATGAAAAATTTAGATAAACTTTAAACTATATTTCATAAATATTGTTTATTTTTCCTGTTCTGTCACCATATTATCTTTATCATAAGGCTGATTGCTGCTCAGATACAGATATAGATTAGCATCTTGTTTCATTAATTATTTTTATGATTTTTTTGTCTGCAGCCCTTGACATGTCCTTATGTTGTATGTCAGTAGAACACATTATCCACACTGAACCTTTTAATTATGTTCCTATATTCAAAAGCAATAACTGATTGATAACTGTGTGTGTGTGTGTGTGTGTGTGTGTGTGTGTGTGTGTGTGTGTCACTTTGTTTGCCACTGATGGACTCAAAGGTGATCAAAGCAAACAGGCTGGAACAGGCCAGACGTTTGGTCAAATGTGCCCCTCTGGATTATTAAGTCTAAAAAATGTTAAAGTGATCCTTTTAAAATAAATTACATCAAGAGAAAAAGCACATGCTGTCTGAAATGCTTTTTATTGTTATCTGCTGTTTATAAAATGAGCTATTATGTGCACAGGTGGTGAGCATACTGATACACTGGTGTAACGCCACCTGATGACCTGTGTTGTTTCAGGCTCACGCCTCAGGGTGGTGCTGGTGGGGCAGGAGAGAGTGGGGAAGAGTTCAGCGGGAAACACCATCCTGGGAAAGAAGGCGTTTGACTGTAAGATCAGTTCCAGCCCAGTGACTCTGTGTAGTCAGAAAGTAGAAGCTGATGTTCAGGGTCGCAGAATCTCTGTGGTCGACACTCCTGGACTCTTCAGCACTCGGTTGTCTATAAACATGGTGAAAGCAGAGATGTTAAAAGCACTCAAGCTGAGCTTTCCAGGTCCTCACATTTTCCTCCTTGTCCTCCAGCTCGGAAGATTCACCAAACAAGAGCAGGAAGGGCTGAAAAGCCTGCAGACAATGCTGAGTCCTGACGTTTCCAAACACACCATGGTGCTGTTCACATATGGAGACCGACTGAAAAACACCATTGACATAGAGAAGTTTGTCAGCAAAGACAACAACCTGAAGGAACTGCTTAAAAACTGCAGCGGTCTGTACCACGTGTTCAACAATGAAGAGATGGATGAGAGGCTCCAAGTCCACGAGCTGCTAGACAAAATAGACTCCATTACAGATGGAGGACATTTGTACTATCAGGGAAGCTTTGAGTCAGAGAGATCGATCAGGAGTTTCTATGTGTATTGCTGGGGTTTAACGCTCCGGGTTCTTAGACAAATTAATTACATGGGAATATTTAACATCATCCGTTTCATCTTCACATGGTGGGAGACACATTTCGAGTGAGATAAAACTGTAAAATGAGGCAGAGGAGAGAAAGAACACAGGATGACGGCTGAGAAACAAAGGACAAAAACAGGAGTATGTGACAGGAGGAATGTTTTCATCAGTTCTTGATACCCAGAGGTCACACATCCACAGATTTTGTTAAGCACATATCTAGATTAGAATCATAGCTGGGTGGAGTCTATTCCAAGTGACAGAGTTGTTGATGAAATCTGAAATAAACTGAGATAGACACAACCAGGTTGTCTTGATGAGTTGTATTTACCTTTGGGTCAAACAACAGCACTGAGAGATTAACAGTAGTCTGCATGTTTTTGACAAAGAGAGACTGTAAACCTAGATTAAAAAAGAAAAAAGAAAGAAACAATTTATCTCTCAGAATCCCGGGTAATGACAGATATCTTGTACACAGACATGTGGTACATCTGTAAGATTACTGTCGCCAAGTAAGAGTAAGAAAACAGGTAAGAATAACCATTTAAAATCATCTAAATGACATTTTTGAAGAAATGTACTGTTTTTCTATTTTGATATCTACTTTTTCCTAAACTGATTTTTGTTCGTGTATTCATGTCACTCCTTTATATGCAATGTTTTATGTTGCTTGTATCTATGTAAGTGGAAGTAGCTTCAAACTGATATTAATAAGTAGCTCTTAATATCATTGCAAGGCAAGGCAAGTTTATTTGTATAGCACAATTCAACAACAAGGTGATTCAAAGTGCTTTACAGAGACATTAGAAACAAAAACAAATAAAAAGCATGATTTAAAATTTATTAAAACAAGCAAGCAAACAAACTAACTAAATAACAAACAAACAAACAAACAAAACAGTATGTAAAATCAAAACAGATAAAATCAGAACAATAGATAAAATCAGTAGTTAAAAATCAGTAGTTAAAATGTTAGTTTGAAATTTAAGCTTAAGGATTGCAATACAGGATTAGCCAATATTCATTATTAAGGAAGAAGATGCAGATCAATAAAACAGTAATTTGATGATGTAGCCCGAGTTGTGACATGTGCTGCCTCTTTTCCCCCTCTTATGTTAATTTGTTTTAAACAGAACATAAATCAGCAAACAGATTTCTCTTGTTTGTGTTATATTGTTTGCATGAACTGAAGAAGCATCTTAGATGAGAGTTGAAACATCTTTAAGGAATTTTACATCCAGTCGCTTTATTTCCAAGCTCCTTAGACTCTTGTTTACATTCTTTACCAGACTGGTGGATGTTTATCATTGTGGCTGTGGGTTTAGCACTCCTAATAGCTGTTGTGGTCATCATCATCATATACAAAAGAGTTAAGTGTCAGAATATTACCAAGCAGGATGGATTAACTTGAATTTTGTTTGTGGAAGCAAAAGTTGAGTCCTTGTCTTGTCTTGTCTTGTCTTGTCAGGGAAACCAGCAAAAATGGATACAAACACTGTGAGTTTTTAAAGTAGACTTATTAAATATTTATTACATTCTTTCTTTGTGGACCAAGTGCATGCTAACTTGACCTTTAATGCACTTATTTTCTGAAGTGACTTGGGCAAGGTTGTCTACAAAATGAATAAACTGTAATGACAAATATACCTTTATAATCTCATTTTGTTGGGTAATAATCACTAAAAGCAGAGTAATGGATGCCCAAAGATCACAAAATGTAGACTTGTCAGATGGTATTGATGTGTGAGAATGCCATTTTGTTTTTTAAAGGTGTGTAATAATGAAAACGATGGAGCAGTAAACTGTGAAAATGTCTGCTCTTTTGATGGTGTTTGACTGACCGTGCTGCTTCTGTCAGACCCACTGACCAAAAACATCAATCAACTCTTGTTTTGTAGTTGGACAACCATGTTAACATTCATTTTATCTCTTAGTTAGAACACCTCTGTGCAAATTATTTTTTGTTCAGTTGTTAAAACCTATGTGTTCTTGTTATGGACAATTTTAGTTGACTCCAATGTTGAGGTCTGAAAGGGATGATAGTGCTTTTTTGGAGCACCTGACCAGCTCCTCTTCAGCAATTTATTTTTTGCCTCTGTGGAGCTTTCATTGACACCGTGATTTCTTCAGAATGGGACTGGTAACACTGGCTATAACTCATGCTAGTTTGTCTTTATATCAACTATATCAGTAATAAATGTATCTGTTTTATGCTTTACATCTGTTCCTTTGCATCTCGTATTTGTTGATGAGCTTATTGGGCTTTGAATATTAGTGTACACACATAATGTAATATGCAAATAAAGAAATAAACAGTGTTGAATAGTCTCATCAGGATGCTTTCAGAAAGAAAACTTTCAGGGATCACTAAAAAGGCAACACTCAAATGCAGGACTCGATCATAGAAGTTCAGGCCATTTATTTACATTAAATTAGAGTTCAAATAGAAGATCAACACTAGAGAAGTTCTTGGTTTCTACAAGTTAGTGTTTTCCACAAGTCCACACAGATTCTCTTCTAAGAACACAAACCAGCCCACTGCTCTCCATCAAGAGTTTCTCCAGCAGAGAAACGAGCAGAGCAATCCAGCAAAGATGGAACAACTCCCTTTTAAATAAAAATAGAAGTGGAACATAAAATGAGGAAGTGACTAAGGAAGTGAAATGTTGGATTTTTCTAAGTAGAAGCACTATTTTAGTCTTACTGACCGTAAGACTGATTGTAGCCTGAGGACTAATTTCTGGGGGGGATGCAGCTGCCTATGGCCCAGTGGCTGACAGCGTGGACAACAACTTGCTCCTGAACACCGTAAAGACCAAGGAACTTGTTGCAGATGACATCCTGCCAGTCACCATCAACAGGGTCTGTATGGCAAGAGTCTCAGACTTCTGCTTCTTGGGAGTCAACAGCAGGAAGGACCAGACTTGCCAAACACACACTACTGAGGTTGGAAAGAAAGAAAGAAAGAAAGAAAGAAAGAAAGAAAGAAAGAAAGAAAGAAAGAAAGAAAGAAAGAAAGAAACTACTTTCTGAGGGTTCTCAGACAGAACAACATCCCTGAGAAACTGTTGATGTCCTCTTATAGCTGCTGGGGGCCGGTCCGTGAGTCATTTGGTACCTAGCCGCGAGAGTTGAGACTCAGGTGTGAAGTTTATGGTTTTCATGGTTTTTATCAGTTTTATCTTCTTTTTTTTTTCATCATTTTTATCGTTAACTGGGTTACCCTGGGTCTTTCCCTGTGTGTTATGAATAAATCTTCTTTTTTTTGGTACCGGTACTGGTTTTATTTTGTTGTGTTTATCCTCGACACCTTAAAGGCCAGTCCGTGAAAATATTGTCGGACATAAACCGGTCCGTGGCACAAAAAAGGTTGGGGACCGCTGGCCTAGCAGATAGTCAGCTGTCCTCTCCCCTCACTTGAAAAATTGCACAGCTCCCATTGTCTCAAGAACATTAATTGAATCCTTCAAGACCCAGCTCACCCTGGTCATGTACTGTTTGAATGTCTACCTGAAACTAACAGACTAAGCAACAGTTTTTATCCCCAAGCAAGCCATCACCATGCTGAACACTACTGAATTAGGCAATCAGATCCAATACAGCTTTCATGTACAATGTAACATTGTTACAACACAATCTCAGGTTTACACATTTGATGCTACGGTTACCACTGGTCTTTACATCAGCACCAGCAAACAAGGTAAATCATTGAGAACACAGTCTTGATCACTGTCATCAGCATGGATTCTGTTGTTTAATAAACACTGAAGCAATATGCAATATGAGTTTGCACAAGACAGAATGTCACACTGCACAATGTAATGTCATTGCTGGTACAAGTACATATTTCTATATATGGCAGTGGACAGGAAGTGTGCTGTGGCTTCAGTGGAGATAAACCTCTACAGCACATATTTTAATATCCTGTAGATTTACTCTAATTTACCTCCATTAAAGTAAGTAAGACTGCTGTCTCAGTTTGGTTAAAGAAGGATGTATGTTCATTTTTTCTTTCATATCTACACGTTTGTAAAAACTAAGGGAATACATATGACCTATCAACATTAAAAATAACCACAGCGTGAATGAAGAGGAGACAGGAAGTAAAGAAGATAGACATTTGTCTTTGACAAGTACAACAGAGTTCGCAAGTTGCAGTTGTGACAAGATGAACAAAAGGCGATGATTGATCACAAATTATTCAACATTTCTCTGTTTTTGTTGCTTCTTTATTCAGGTAAGGTAACCTTTACAAATACTCTAAAACATAATTTTTACTTAATATCAACAACAAATTTTAAAAATACATTTTCAAATCTGAAAATAAACAAAGACACTGCATATTAGAGTAAAGACTTTATTTTAGTCCAGTCTCATTATTTATATTTCTTTACTTTTTAAATCAACAGTAATTGCACAAAATGATGCGATTTATGCGAAATATGAGAACTGTTTAGGTAAACCACCCTAAAAAATTTTTTATTTCATGTATTAAACCACAAAAAGCATATAAAGTGCTTTGAGAACTCAGAGTAGAAAAACGCTATATAAGAACTAGCCCATTTACCATTTGATATAATATATTTTTGGCCACTGTGACCCATGGGACACTGTTTTCCCTACTCAGCATTTCTACTTCAAACCAGGCTCACAGTGCATTATGCATAATGCAACTGTAGGAAAGGAAGGATCTACATGTACCTACAAGTATTAAAATGTTTGGGGGGGGGGGGGGGTGCTTCTGTTTAAAGGTAAAGATACATTTAACATGTAACAAATTTTTTCCAACTTCTTTTCAGATTTACTTTATTCTGAAATCTTTATGTAGACAGCTGTGCTTTTGTTACAGCAAAACTGAGTTTGATGCACACATTTTTTCTGTGCACAAGAATGTAAATTATCTGCATTTTCACAAGTAATGGTAATATTTTTGTTTCTCTTTCATGTTCTCAGGAGCACTTAGTGAAGATCTTTCGCTTGCCTTCACTGTCAGAGATGGAGATAAAGTCACTTTGCCTTGTAAAAATCGGTTCAACATTCATCACAACTGTGACACTATCACCTGGATCTTCAGAGATTCAAGAGGCACACCAGCAGTAGAGCTGGTTAATCTTGGACAAATCAAAGAAGAAGCCAAATCAGACAGACTGAGTGTTACAGCAGAATGTTCACTGGTTATAAAGAAGGTCACAGCTGAGGATGTTGGTCGTTACACCTGCAGACAGTTTAGAGGTAATCCAGGGAGACAGCAAGGTCCAGATGCTGTGGTTTATCTGTCTGTTGTTGTCAGTAAGTATTTACACCACAATATATTTTAGTTCAAGTGGTGTCATTGGAACAGCATATTTTCATTATATATGAAAATAAATATGTGTTCTTGCTTCGTTTTTCTCTTGCAATTCATCTTCACCAGTGACCGAAAAGAAGAACGCTGATGAGGTGACTTTAAGCTGCTCTGTGTGGACATTTGATCGGTGTAGACACAAAGTGAAGTGGATCCATAACAGAAGAGATCTGGATAGAGATTACTCAAATTTAAAAACATCACATTCTTCCTGCTCTGCTACTGTGACATTTCTGAACCTTACATATGGTCACATATCAAGTTCTGACTTTAAGTGTAGCTTAAAAAGAACAGAAAATAACAAAGAGCAGCTTTTTACCTTCAGCCATCATTCATCAGGTAAGAAACCAGGAGAGGTTCTGAAGAGCTTATTAAATGAATTCACATTATTTTGTCTAAATACCTAAGATATTATCTTGTTTTATTAATCTGAAGATTTAATCGACTGAATATACAGAAAGTTTTCTAATGAAAGGGCCACTGAATTTTGTTTTTTGTTCAGGTGAAGAAACAAATACAGCAACAACAGTTAAATTAGACACAGTGACTACAATAAAAGTGCTGGAAATGGATGGTTCAACAAACTTACCAGGTAATGTCAACAATATTCTGTATCAATTTTTCAGCAAAGTCTTTTTCTTTCTGAATTTTAGGAGAAAATGTTAGTTGTTGTTAGTGAATGAGCAAAGTTTAATCAAAAGTCATTCAGACTGGTGTTAGTAATGACTTCATTTATGGGTTTTAATTTACAATATTACATATACAAAGCAAACTCTTACAGCTTCCTAATGAGTAGTTGCCAGAGTTTTGTTTCTTTGTTCAGATGAAGATACATAAACAAATCATTTAACTGTTATAGAACATACAGAATGAAAGATCCTTTCAATTTTATTCTTTTGTTTTTGGTGAAGAAATATATGCAGCAGCAACAATTAAATTGGAAATAATGACTGAATCTGGCATTAAAGGAGGTCTGACAACAAAACAGCTGGAAATCATGAATGGTTTGAGAAAATTACCAGGTAATGGCAACAATATCTCTCTCTTTCTACAGACTTCAGTAAATATTAAAGGCATGCTCTGATATTTCAGATCATGTACTTAAACATACATTTAAAATATACTTTTCATGTTTTCACTCTCTTCCCAGACTTGTCCTGGTACAGGCTTGCCATTGTGGCCCTGGGTTTAGTAGCACTTATAGCAGCTGTTGTTGTCGTCAGCATCTGGATAAGAGCTGGTGGGATTTATTCACATATAAACAGAAAGGTTGATAAACCTGGATTCTGTTTGTGGAAGTTAAAGTTGACTCCTTATTTTCTATTTTTTAGGGAAAAAAGCACAGATGGATGAAAACATGGTGAGTTTATTAATCAGAATGAAACAGATAATTTTAGATTTTTTCCTTCATTTGTGCCACGAGAACAACAAAACAGCACGACACATTAGGACAAGACAGATAATAAATAGAAAATTAAGCTGGAATGTCTGCAATAAAACAACCTTTCCCAATAACACAAACATGTCGGATTATACAGAAATTTTAGAGCTCACAGTTCTCCTCATGAAGAGGCGGCACTCATCAGGATCAAAACACTAATTCATGGCAAACCTGATAAAAGCTCACATAAGGATCAATGAATATCCATATCTATGCCATATATATATATATATATATATATATATATATATATATATATATATATATATATATATATATATATACACACACACATATTTGCCTGTTTGTTTCAGGAACAGAATTTAAACTCTGCAGTAACTTCGTCTGCTCCAGGAACCATTCAGGAATCTGTGAGATCAAACATGTATTTGTTCACTTATATGTTGAATCTGCATTTTATACATTACTGAGCAGTCTTTATGTTGTCTTCACTGTGCAGGCTGATCTTCAAGATGTTGTTCTCTACACCTCCCTCAGCTACACTGAGACCACCTACAGCTGTCCAGGTCTTCAGGTAATTTGATTGTTAAGGTGGCGGGGTTTCTCCTCCTACTGATCCCTGTCAGTAGTTACTGCTTACCCATTGGTTTTAGAGCACATGGCTGGAAGATCTGGCGTAGTTATTGACCTGTCTCCTGGAGTATCCTCTGGTGCAACACGTTCTCACTCTTTAAGCAGAGGAACCCTGGCCAAGCATCCATATATAGTAAGGAGTAAGAACCTTGTTGCAGGGCGTGGTCTGCAGTGCCTCTGCAGGGGTGGTGGATGCACCTGAGTGGCAACACACCTCGCCAATTTAAAGTGTGGGCTAACTCCTGTCGTGGTTGTTGGTGTGTCAGGCTGTGCGCAAAGAAACTGCAGCTAAGGGTTTGTACAGCAACCAATGAATAAAGATAATGCAAAGCATGTTCATGTAGTGGGGTCTGCTGTGGTTACATTCCTAGACGGCCGGCCTCTGGCTCAAAGCTTTTCAGTGAAGTGAAAATATTGAACATGGACATTTTTGTGTTTTTCTGAAATAGTTATGTTATGGTGTGCAAGAGGAAATTATTTATGTTTGATTTAAAGAAAAACCCTTGGGAAATTTTGACAAAAATTTTACATTTCATCGAGAGGCTAGTAATTTTGTCCTTATCTGTTCATATGTAAAAACAAAAAATATTAAAATAAAAAGAAATTGGCTCACAAGAGGAGCCGTAGAGAGTAGAATTCTTCTTGGGAAAGTAAATGTGTTTGTAACAAAAAGTTTGTTAAAGCTCCCAGACAGGGCAGGTTAGGAAACAAAAAGGAAAAAAAGAAAAAAGCTGTGTATTCTTTTTCAGGTTCCCTATAAAGAAGATGAAGAAGGTGAAGCTTTGACCTACATTATATGTTCAGTCTCTTCTCCTGGACCTGCTCCCAGCAACCTCTATGCTAGCATCAACAAACCAAAAGACTAAAAAACAGGAAAAAACACAGAATCTCTTTTTCTTTGATAACTTCTTCTTTCTTTCCATTCTTGTGTAATGAAAGACGGTTTCTGTTTTGCTAAAGTTCCCAGGATTTAACAACAGTGATAATATAATCTGTATTTTAATTTTTAATTTCTAACCCAGAATGTTGCACTATATTTTTTCATAGATTGTTTATTGCTTTATCAGTGTACATATATGTGTTTGTATATCTGCAGTTTAGGCCTGATGATTTTATGATATTAAAAAGTGTTTTTCCATTATGTAAAATCCCAAGCAGCCAATAAAGGCTCCAGCACATGAGTTTTATTGTCACGGTACTGGGTCTCTGACCCAGTGTTTTTGTTGGTTTTAGTTATGTTCTTTGTTTATTGTATTTCATGTATAGGTTTCCTGTTACTTTGCCTTCCCTGTGTCCCGTGTCTAGTTACCCTTGTCTCCATGTTCCTTCTGCCTCCCCAGTGAGTTGTGTCTTTTGTCACTCCTGTCTCTCTGCTCCGTGTTCAGTTTGTTCAGTGTCAAGTCAGCGTCTTTGTGTTATATTTCCTGTTACTGTGACGTTCCCTTGTCTCATGTCAGTGTTTGTGGTTTTGCTTTGGTCTTTTCATGTTTGATTACTCCCACCTGCACCTTGCTCTTGTGTCTCATTCCCTCGTTATCCCTCAGTGTATTTAAGCCCTGTGTTTTCCTTGTTCTGTGTTGTGTTGTACGGTGTGTGTTTACCTGTGTGCACCTCTCTGTGTGCTTAGTAGGGATGGGTATCGTTTAGGTTTTATCCGATACCGGTGCCAAATCGGTACTTTTGAAACGGTGCCGGTGCTTAAACGGTGCTCGAACCGGTGCTTAAAGAATGGAGAACACAAAATTGGTCCAAAAACCTCTCATGTTCAGCTGGTTTTTTTTTGTAAAAAGATAACAATGTGTGCCTTTTCTGCAGCTATGTGGCATATATGGCATCACTCTTGGCTGGAAGCAGTGCTTAAACAATGGAAAAAACACAAACTTTGTCCAAAACCTCTCATGTTTAGCTGTTTCCCACTTTTTCTTTGGTCATTTTAGCCTTTTTGGCCAGGGTGAAGGGAGCATCTGCCATCAAACAAGAAGACAGCCGCATGTAGCTATGATGATGTTTGCTAGTTCACCTTACATGCATTAATGTAATAACGTGGTTAGCCTACTCAACGTAAATTAGCTACTCACGCAGAGAAGAACGGCTGCTGCTGCATCATCATCCTCATCATTTCTGCTACACTGGCAGGGCTAGGGGCCAGGACTCTATTCTTCGGGTTTTTGGGGATGTTGCTCCGGGTCCGATAACTGGCAACCCACCCGACGTGCACGGTGTGAGGTCTAGCAGCAAGCTATCAAATACGGCGCATTTCTGGGCTTTTAAAAAAAACGCTATGCGTCGCCAGGTGTTTAATTCTTGGTGTTACTTCCTTTGACAGTATCACAGTATCAGCTTAAAGCACTTGTTGCTGCTGAGTTTGCATATTTTGCTGTGAAGTACAGCCAGACTTTTGACCGCTTCGCCTTGGACATTTTTAATCTGTAGCTCTGCTCTAACAGAACGTACGTACCTGGACCCGCCTACTATCCTCGGAAACGTAAAATGATTGGCTAGAAGTGTATCACAGCTCAGGAAAAAAAAGCACCGAAATAAAGCACCGAAATGTGCGCTGCTTTTCGGTCTGGCTACTACCGTTTATGACAGAACCAGTGCCATCATGGCACCGGACACCGGTACCCATCCCTAGTGCTTAGTTTATTTTTCCAGTGTAGTTTTGTATTGTTTCTCCCAGCCAGCAAATAAAGCTGTGTTTTTTTGAGTTTGCTCTTTGCCTCTGTGAGTCTGCATTTGGGTCTTCTCTTACCAGCACACAGCTAGTTCATGACATTTATTGTTATGTTTTGTTTATTTTAAATAAAAATTGGTGTATATATATATATATATATATATATATATATATATATATATATATATATATATATATATATATATATATATATATATATATGCAAATTCATTGCCTCAAGCAAATAAGCAATGTTTGCTTAAGATAACTACATTAGGACAACTTATCCATTCATGAATTACATTTTTGTCATATTTTATATTTGTATTTTGAAAACAGTAGCGATGTCAGCTACCATTTCACACACTTCACATGGGATTTTGTTGGTTGAAGGACCCTAATAGACTCTAGAATTGTCACCATAAGCGCTGCCTGTCTGTTTCGTACGAGCATAACAGTTCAGGCTCAGCTGTGTTGCATGTGCGTCAAGAAAGAAGCAAGCATGAAGAAAAAGGAAGTGTACCTAATAAAAGAAGGAGGAAAGGAACAAGGTTTATCTGGCAAAAAATAATACATTGGGAAATAAAAATTAGCAGAAAAAACTTGTAAGATTTCATTTGATTTTTCTGATTCTAAATGTTTGGTATTGACATCCAAACCATTATAAAGGCCAAAATATAATCTCAGTAAACAGATGAGTAGATTAATAAGTGTAAGTAAAAGCAATAATAATCTGCCATTAAATGTTTTTATTTTCCATAGTTTGTTCCAATAACAGTATAAATTTGTCTTTCTTTTTTTCCACAGTGATTAATTTGCCTTGTTGCCATTTTTATTGACTTCAGCAACATTGTGCAGGGGAATTAGAGCATCCATTTGCTGTTGCTATATGTGAAGCTAGCCTTAAAGGCAACTGATGACGGGCTTTCTGTCTCCCATTCAGTTATCCACTCATCTCTCTTAAAGTAGAACAATCTTGACTCAGGATAAAGAAAGAAAAACTCCAGACGTGTGAACGGCACCTCCTCACGACACATCCCCACGTTAACAGTACATCAATCTGACTCCGCTCCCTAAAAGATCATCGACTGCGCTTCAGCTTCTCAGTTAAGCTTGTATGTAGTGAAAAATCTACCGTCTACAGTGGTGAGTGATTATATTAAACAAGGGTTTAAAGATTGTGTGTACTTTTTATAAAGAGGGTTAAGAAGTGGATGTCAATGTTATGTGACATGAACAAGTTTCCATTAGAGCACTGAAATACCAGCTGTTTCGATATTAAATTTGCCTTTAGGAATTAATCTGTAAGTGCTTGAAATGTAAGCTTTATTTAACGTTGTTTTGTTGTTGTTTTTTCCTAAAAGAATTATCCGGTTTTTAACATACGGATAAAAGGCACTACTGTTCAACGGAAATCTTCATTTTGTGGGCTATTTACTGTGGCATCATTTAATTTGAGTTTTAGTGGGAATTTTTTGTATTTAACTTACGTTAAAAATGGTCAAAGTAACTTACTCTTTTTAACGATATTTGAAATGGTCGCTAGCAGTTATGTTCTCGCCACTGCCTATTACCATTATGGGTGTAAAGTATGGAGGACCACAAGAGCCACACACATTGAAATAAAGGATTCTACTTAAATGATGAATTGTAGAACAAATTCTGCATCTGTGAATTCATTTTAACTAATTTAACCCTCTGGGGTCGCGGGACGCGTCAAAATCACATGACCAGTTTAAGAGGACACAGCTACAAGATGCAGCACGTCAGAGTCTCCATTTCAACTTGGGTCGAAAGTGCGGAGTTCAAGCTATATACCAGTTTACCATGTCAGCCAATCAAAAAAAATGATAAGGCAACATGTGACATTTGGTTGTTTAGGGAAAAGGGGAAGTTTTTAGGGGTGACACCCGCAACGGACAGCGGGCGAGCGAAAGAAAGAGAGAGAGCGAGTTTTCATATGTGAGACATTAGTGACGTTTAGCGTGTTTGGAGGCTAGAGTTAGTTTACCTGCTCTGTTATGGTAACTGTCTTGATTAAAAAATATTGTTATATTTTTAAAAGCATATAAATTAACAAAAACATTAAAGAGTGTTTGAGAACGTTTATCCAGCCATGATTTGAAAGCATATAGCCCACATTTTAACAGACTGGTGTAGCAGTGAAGATGTTTAATCTGCAGTGAAAGTAATATAATAAAAGTCACATGTTGTACCAGCTGTTCCAGTGAAAGGTTTGTCCCATTAGCTTGTCTATATACCTTTTAAGTTACATTTCATCAAACAGTCCTGAGAATCCACACAAATGATCTTTTTATATATTACAGTCCAAAGTGAATACAGATGGTCTCCTGCAGCTTTAAAATATCTAAAGGACACTGAGTGTGGAAACGATCTGTGTTTCTCTTTTTGGTCATCATTAAGTGCTAAAAATTCTGCTGCTGATGTACTCACATTCCTACTAAAAGACTTCCCTTTTGCTTCTCAGAGGAAAAACTATTTCAGAAATGCAATGAGGAACCAACACGTGTTAGAGCAAGAAAGAAAACATCTTATCTGTTACAGCTTGGACATCAACAGCAGATAGTTGTCCTCTTCACCTGGCCCTCTATATCAGCATAATATTAGCATAAATCACAGGAAGTGGACACAGCATCTCTACAAGAAGGACTATTTCAGAGATTAATTTTTAATGTGAGAAACAGGAAGGAGAAAGACGGAGAATGGCTGAATTCAGGTGGATTCAAATGTTTTCATCAGTGATACTAATGCTTCAATTGTCAGGTAAGAATATTTAAACGTTTATAAATGAGATTACAAAAGCTTAGTTTGTTGACATTATTGATTTTATTCTTTTCTTCACAGCAGCAGCAGCTGACTACTCTGAGTTTATTATCAGGGATGAAGGTGAGGTCACTTTGTCATGTGAAAATGTGACAGATGATCAAGATAAATGTGACAGAACTACCTGGCTCTTAAGTCAGTCAAATAGAGCCGTAGTAACACTGTTTGAAAACGGGAAGATTCACCAAGAGGCTGAAAATAAATCAGACAGACTGAGTGTTACAGCAAAATGTTCTCTGGTTATAAAGAAGCTCACAGCTGAGGATGTTGGTCAGTACACCTGCAGAAGGTTCAACAAATCAGGACAAAAAGAAGGTTCAGACTCTGTAGCTGAGCTGTCTGTTGTTAACCGTGAGTATTTCCATCATAATGTTTTCAGATTATTAGAACATCAAACTGAAACATTACAATAACTATAACTACAGTGATGATTACTGTAAATGTTATTCTTGTTCTCTCTTTTTTAACAGTAACTGAATATAAGGATGATGACACAGTGACATTGAAGTGCTCTGTGTCCACATATAAAGAATGTAAATACACTGTGAAGTGGCTCTATGGTAACAAAGACCTGAGGATGTCACAGTCTGCCTGCAGTGTGACCTTTGCAACATCTGATCATATTTACACATCCAAGAACTCTGAGATGTTGAAGTGCCAAGTAGCACATGGTGGAAACGTGCAGGAGTTTATCTTCAGTCAATCTTCTGGTCAGAGAAGGGATACGTAAACATTTCAGTCCTTACAATAACTTCATCCTGTTATAAACAAACAAAGAACTTTTTTGGGGGATATGATCATAGAAAAAGTGCTTGTATGATTGGGTGAATAAGGCGAGTTGTATAAAGCGCTTTGAAGTCAGGTAAAGTAGAAAAGCACTGCAAAAGAAGCACAATTTAACAGACTTCAGAAGCCCGCTCCTACCAACAGTCAGCGTTGGATTCTTATACACGATACACTTACTTCACTTCAGCAAGTTCCCAAAAATAAGCTGTAAAAGAAAACATCCTGTGGAGATGTATTAATGGAAAGAAGGAAAAGGGGAAGTCAGCTTAATGAGGCTGCTGTTCATTTTCTGTTCCAGTTTATAAAAAAGCTTATTTTTTAAAAAACATTTCTGTCAGTGAAATAACATTATAACCAGAACAATATTTCTTTGTTGGTCATTTTAAGCAAATACAATGATCTTAACCGAGTAATTTTATACAACCTAAAACACATTTGATTTTTATACATCAGGATTTTAAAAAGACAAGAACCTGCAGACATAATGTGTTTAATGTTTTTCTTTTTCTTCAGGTGTGTGGAAGTTTATTGTTGTAGCGCTGGGGTTAACAGTACTCATAATGAGTGCTTTCATAGGCATCATATGGAAGAGAGTTAAAGGTGAGAGCTTTCACAAGACTGAGCTTTCATCACCAGGGAGACTGCAGAAACCAGGATGGACTTTCATTCTAAAAGCTTGAATTGATTTTTCTCTTTTTCAGGACACAAATCACAGATGAATGAAAATGCTGTGAGTTATAACACTTTCATGCTATATACGAGTAATCAGTCTTTCTTACTGATGTGATTATAGTCTGCTGTGTTTATGAGGCTTCTTTGTCTGTTTTATTTGTTCCAGGAACTCAGTTTAAACCCTGCAGTGACTCTGTCTGCTCCAGGAACCATTCAGGACTCTGTGAGCTCAAATACTTACTCACCACTAGGGATGGGTATCGTTTAGGTTTTATCCGATACCGGTGCCAAATCGGTACTTTTGAAACGGTGCCGGTGCTCAAACGGTGCTCAAACCAGTGCTTAAAGAATGGAGAACACAAAATTGGTCCAAAAACCTCTCATGTTCAGCTGTTTTTTGTAAAAAGATAACAATGTTAGCCTTTTCTGCAGCTATGGGGCATATATGGTATCACTCTTGGCTGGAAGCAGTGCTTAAACAATGGAAAAAACACAAACTTTATCCAAAAACCTCTCATGTTTAGCCGTTTCCCTCTTTTTCTTTGGTCATTTTAGCCTTTTTGGCCAGAGTGAAGGGAGTATCTGCCATCAAACAAGAAGACAGCCGCATGTAGCTACGATGGTGTTTGCTAGTTCACCTTACATGCATTAATTTAATAACGTGGTGAGCCTACTCAACATAAATTATACACGAACAACATTAAGCTACTCACGCAGAGACGAACGGCTGCTGCTGCTGCCATCATCATCCTCATCATTTCTGCTACACTGGCAGTGCTAGGGGCCAGGACTCTACTCTTCGTGTTTTTGGGGGATGTTGCTAACTCCGGGTCTGATAACAGGCACCACACCCGCAGTAGATGTGCTCGGTGTGAGGTCTAGCAGCAAGCTATCAAATACAGCGCATTTCTGGCCTTTTAAAAAAAAAAACGCTATGCGTCGCCAGGTATTTCATCGGATTTGATGTGTTACTTCCTTTGACAGTATCCCAGTATCAGCTTAAAGCACTTGTTGCTGCTGAGTTTGCATATTTTGCTGTGAAGTACAGCCAGACTTTTGACCGCTTCGCCTTGGACATTTTTAATCTGTAGCTCTGCTCTAAAAGAATGTACGTACCTGGGCCCGCCTACTATCCTCGGAAACGTAAAATGATTGGCTAGAAGTGTATCACAGCTCAGGAAAAAAAAGCACCGAAATAAAGCACCGAAATGTGCGCTGCTTTTCGGTCTGGTTACTACCGTTTATGGCACCGGACACCGGTACCCATCCCTACTCACCACTTGTATTTGTTCTCCCATATGTTGAATCTAAGCATTACTGAGCAGTCTCTATGTTGTCGTATCTGTGCAGGCTGAATCTGAATACGCTGTTCCCTATTCCTCCATCAGCTACACTAACAACACCACCAGTAAAGCTCAGGTAAGCTGTCCTGTTGGTTATTCAGGTGATGTCAGTTAATAACAATAAAAATTCCCATGAAAGAGCAAGGTAAATGTTGATATCTGAGTGTTAAGAATAAATATTAAGATTATAATACTATTATCATATCTGCCTTACCCTACATTATTATGGTCTTAATTATTTTGTTTTTTGTGTATTAACTTTCAGGTTGTAGGTCAAGATGATGATGATGAAGATGATGACACAGTGACCTACATCACCATGAAAAGTCACATCACTTCTGCTGCACCCTCCAGTGATCCCAGCAGCCTCTATGCTGCCGTTAACAAACCAGTGAGAGACACGTGTTGACGAAACAGCTACAGCTCATACAAGCTTTCTTACGTTACACTGGTTATGGTTGCGCTCAGGCCCTTTTTAACCTGTTATTTGTATCAGATTGTGTAAAAATGTTTCTAATAGGCTTAAGTTCTCCATGTTTAACAAAAAGGATATTATACTGCTCATTTACATTTCTAACACAGAATGTTGCACTATGTTTTATCCATAAATTGTCTCCAGTTTGACAAAGTTCAGAATTTATTACTGTAGCAATCCCTTTATCCAGAAGGGGGTGCTGTATATTCATTATAACAAAATGTGAAGCAGTGGAAGAAATAATCTAACATCCTCAGACATAATAAAAGTCACATGTTACATCAGCTGTTTCTGCTTGCAGTCATTTAAACATCTATATCTCAGAACTGTTTGAGTGTGTGTTTCAAAGCTGAATTAGTTAATTATTCCGTATTCAACAATATAGAATCACAATGGAAAACATCCTGTGATTAACACTCCTCTAAATCCCTGTGCTTTGTGAAAATCATCTCTTTGGGATTTATGATTTGTTCGTCTCTGTAAACTTTTCGATTGGACAAATGGGAGAGAGGGGTTTCACCCACTCAAGGTGCATTTCCTGCTACTCCCTCTACTCGACGCAGCAGGAAAACTGTTATTCCACCACACAAGGAAAAGAAAAAACATGGTTTTCAAAGTGTGTGCTGCTTCTCATTGCAATTGTATCTGTGGCGTCTGATACGAGCCCTTTTGGTTTGGCGGTGTGCGTAAACTCTGAGCATTATGATTCAGTTTCTCATATTGCAGAAGTAAATAAAGTAAAGTGGACAGGACAACCAAACCTTACTTAACTATCTAAGAGATTAATTTTAGGAGTCACTTTAACAACAACTGGCTGTTAATAAATGAGGAACATGAAAGCTGTGACAGTCTGGTTGTGTAAGAATAATGGCAGAAATGTGAGAAAGAAAGCTGAAAGTCATAATGAGGAAGTCATAGATCGAAAACTACAGGAAGAAGACACGCTTATGCTTTAGAAGCCTGAGAAGAAAGGAGAGACTGAGAGACACGATGGTTACATTTAGATGGATAGAAATGTTTCTGTTCTTTGTACTCATGCTTCAGTTTGGAGGTAAGGATGATTTTTACACTGTACATCATCTTAGGATTTGAAAACTAACTCTTTTTAATTTTAGTAATATCATTTTTATTTAGCACACAAAGCTGTTGTGTTTCTGTGAACAATGAAAACTGAGTTTGATGCACTCTTGAAAAATGTAGTGTTAACATTTTTGATTCTGTCATGTTCTCAGGAGTAAATAGTGGAGATCTTTTGCTCTCCTTCACTGTCAGAGATGGAGATAAAGTCACTTTGCCTTGTGTAAATCTCATCAACAATCATCACAACTGTGACACTACTGTCTGGCTCTTCACTGATTCAAGAGGCACACCAGCAGTAGAGCTGGTTTATCTTGGACAAATCAAAGAAAAAGCCAAATCAGACAGACTGAGTGTTACAGCAGAATGCTCACTGGTTATAAAGAAGGTCACAGCTGAGGATGTTGGTCAGTACACCTGCAGACAGTTTAGAGGCAATCCAGGGAGACCGCAAGGTCCAGATGCTGTGGTTTATCTGTCTGTTGTTAGTAGTGAGTATTTGCAACACTATATTTTGAGCTCAAACCATCCTGTTAGAACAACATGCTGACAAGTTACATTTTGAAAAAAAGGAAACTTATTCTTATTTGGTCTTTCACTTGCATTTCATCTTCACCAGTGACTGAACAGAAGAAAACTGATGAGGTGACTTTAAACTGCTCTGTGTGGACATATGGACGGTGCAAACACAAAGTGAAGTGGATCCATATCAGTGAAGCTCTGGATAGAGATTACTCAAATTTAAAAACATCGGAGTCTTCCTGCTCTGCTGCTGTGACTTTTCTGAATGATGCATCACTCATATATCAACTTATGACTTTAACTGTAGCGTAACAACAGAAGATAACAAAGAGCAGCTTTTTACCTTCAGCACTCAGTCATCAGGTAAGAAACCAGGAGAGATTCTGAAGAACTTTTCAAAATAACTTTGCATTAATCTGACTAATTACCTAAAATATCCGCTCATTTTATTGATCTGAAGCTTTAACTGACTGAATTTAGTTTCCTAATGAAAGGTCCACTGAATTTTATTCAGGTGAGAAATCAAATACTGCAACAACAATAAAATCAGAAACTACAACTGGAAACACAACAAAAGAGCTGGAAATCATGGATGATTCAACAAAATTACAAGGTAATCAACAATATTCAGCTTTTTTTTTTCAATATTTTATTTTAGAATGAAATGTTTTAATTTCAGATACATGTTTTTTTTCCTCTGTATTCATCTACATTAAAAAACAAAAACAATCAGAAAATGACATTTAAAATATTATTTTCATGCTTTTCATGCTCTGTCTCCAGGCTCATGCTGGTACAGGCTCATCATAGTGCCTCTGGGTTTAGCAGCACTTATAGCAGCTGTTGTGGTCATCAACATCTGGACAAGAGCTGGTGAGAATGTTCACACATAAGCAAGAAGGGTTGATAAACCAGACATGAAGCTCTGAAGAAGCACGGGTTTATGATTTTGTATTTTACAGGTGTGTAAAGATGGTGAACAATGAAAAAGTCCAGTCTACTGAAGTAGTTTGACCAACCCTCCAGCTTCTATCAGATCTCACTGATCAGCACATCAACAAGCTTTATATTTGCACGAGGAGCAGAAGCTTTTAAAAAGGGAATCGTTGTTTTTGCCTTAGTCACAGTTTGGACAACAATTTGAAATCTTGATATGATCTTTTTAGAACCACAGTGACTTTTCTAAAATACCTGCCTGCATCAGCGGTAAAAAGCTCTTTCTCCTTGTACTGTGTTTTTTGGAGGTGTACATTGTTTTTCATCAGTTTTCAGCAGGCAGGGGTAGCTTTTGGTGGTTTTCTGGACCACAAAAATAGAAACACGTTTGACATGTTGTTTTCTCTTTCTGCAGAAGCCTCCTGTACAGCATGGTTGTTGTAAAAAGAAATACACATACAAATATTTTTCTTTTACATCTGCATTTGCTGATCATTTCTGAATTTGAAAAACATGCTCTCACTATTATTTCCAAAACACTCCTGTTGGCACTTGGGTAATAGATTTCAAAGCCATTTTTCATTTCTTTCTTTCTCAGCTGCAGAAAGTTAGTTTAGAGTTTTGAGCTTAGTTTTATGAGCCTGAGCCTGGATACAAAGTCATTTGTATGTGGTCGAATCTGGTCTGCGCTCAAATGAGTTTTGATTGATGATGATGTAATCACACACACTGTTATCTTTAATGGATTTGAACATAATGCAATCTTTAAAATAAATAAAAATTCTAAGCAGAAAGTCTATTTTGCATCTCTCACTTCAGTCACTTTTGGTGTCTTGTTTCCAGTCTTTAACTCTCATGTTATTTTAAGAACAACCACTTCTACCTGTCCCAGTTCCATAAGTACACCCTATCTTCGTTCATTTCTCTCCTTTGAACTCTTTGACAACCCTTCCCAGCATCCTGTGACCGGTTTGTGCTTTCATGACTACAAATGTAAATTTGGATTGGATTTTTGCCCTATCCTGTTAGCTTCTCTATTTGACTTTAAAGTACATTTAAATATGCCATTCAGCCACAACTTTGAGACCTGCCTGTCACAGTCAGGCTGCAAAGCTGACTGTGTGAATAAAGGAGGTAAACCCAAGCGCAGACACTCTAAAACAAAACTCAAGCTTAACAGAAAGCGAGACGTTTATTAAGGCTGGTAAGACATTGCAAAACAAAAGGCAGAGGTGATGCTAAACAATAACCTAAACTGGGGAAATTAAAGATAAACATAAAAAACCCAAAACATGACGTGGATACGTGATACGTGACACATGATAGATGGAACATGGTGGTGCAAAGGACAAAAGACAACCTGACACTGAACAAAGTAGGACAGAGGACTTCAGTACACACAGAGATAATGAGGGGATGTGGAACAGGTGGGAACACAGCTGGGACAAATCAGACCTAACGAGACAAGGAACACTGCACATAGGACAGGGACTTTCACAGTAAAACAAGAAACAGAGTGGAATCCAGACATGGCAACACAAGCTTGACAACAACAACAACAACAACAATCTTTATTTATAGAGCACATTAAAAGCCCGGGGCATGCCAAAGTGCTTTACATGAAACAATAAAACAATAAAATGATTTACACTAAAACATCAGAATCATATAGGTGTGGGATTATGTTCACAGGTAAAAACCACTAATAGGAACAGTCAATAGCACACAGCTGTAGCAAAGAGAACTGTACCATCATACACAGTGATAGAGGACATAGGCAACGCAACAATAAAATAATAAAATAATTAAGACTATAACGTCAGAGTCATATAAGTGTGAGATTATGTTCACAGGTAAAAACCACTAATAAGAATAAACTATAGCACAGAGCTATAGCAGAGTAAAGCTGTAAAGCTGAACCATCAAACACAGTGATGGAAAACATTGACAGCACAGGACAACGCAAAACAACCAGACACATTAGAACATTAGAACAACACACTAGAAGCAAGGCGAGAAATTAACTGGTAGGAAAAGCAAGTTCAAACAGATATGTTTTAAGCCGTGATTTAAAAGATTGAATAGAATCAGACGCCCGGATGCCAATCGGGAGACTGTTCCACAGCTCAGGTGCAGCTAGAGCGAACGCTCGATCACCTCTAGACTTCAAGCGAGATCTGGGCTGAACCAACAATGACTGTGAGGAGGATCTTAAGGCCCTCGTAGGAAGATATGAATTTAAGAGTTCCTTAAGATAACTTGGCCCTGTGTTATTAGTAATTTTAAAAGTAAACAACAGAATTTTAAATTGAATACGAAATTTCACAGGCAACCAGTGCAGATCAGCAAGGACGGGAGTGATGTGAGCAAACTTCCTAGTTTTAGTTAGAATGCGTGCAGCGGCATTCTGGACTGTCTGTAATCTATGTAAAAGGGTAGAGTGGAGACCATAATAAAGTGAATTACAGTAATCTAGTCGTGACGTAACAAAGGCATGGATAAGCTTTTCCAAGTCATTGTGCGGGATGTAATGTTTGGCCCTGGAAATAAGGCGAAGTTGGTAGAAACTAGATCTAACGACAGCAGATACTTGTTTGTCAAGTTTAAATGAGCTGTCAAGTAGCACACCCAGATTCCTAACAGTGTCAGGGAAAGAACTGGTGAGAAAACCAAAAGCATCATGAAGTTTGGCACGAAGAGCGTCACTGCCAAAGATCATAATTTCAGTTTTCTTATCGTTAAGGATAAGAAAATTTGCCAGAAGCCATTGCTTGACCTCGCACATGCACTCTCGAAAGTTACTCACGGACATAGCTAGATCATCATTCAGCTCAAAATAGATCTGGATGTCATCAGCATAATAGTGAAAGGCAATGTGGTATTTCTCCAAAATGACACTTAAAGGAAGCATATACAGTGAGAACAGGGTAGGGCCTAGCACAGATCCCTGGGGAACACCACAGCAAACAGGTACAGCGGAGGAGGAGGAGGTAGCCAAGTGAACCGAAGAGAGCCGATCGGAGAGGTAAGATTTAAACCAATCCAAGGCGGTGCCCTTGATGCCTACAGTGTGCTCTAGTCTCGCCAATAGTATGTTATGGTCAACCATATCAAATGCCGATGAAAGATCCAATAGCACTAGGACAGAGGGGCGTCCATTGTCAGCCATTAGTAAAAGGTCGTTAAAAACTCGAAGCAGTGCTGATTCAGTGCTATGGTGTTGTTTAAAGGCCGATTGATATTTATCATTAATGTTATTCTCATCCAGGTAGGTCTGAAGTTGAAGCAGAACTACCTTCTCAAGAATTTTAGCCACAAAGGGAAGTTTGGAAATCGGCCTATAATTGGCATAATCATTTTGATCAAGATTACTTTTTTTTAGAACAGGTTGGATTATGGCATGTTTAAGAGCTGATGGTACATAGCCGGACAGCAAGGAGGAGTTCAATATGGACAAAATACAAGGTCCAATTGTACTAAAACAATCCTTGACTATACGGGATGGAAGAACATCATGTACAAGATTAGTATTATTGAGTTTCTCAATTAGATGCTTCAGAGTAGAGAGAGAAACGGGTTCAAATTGACAAAAAGTAGTGGAACAATTGGGGGTGGGCATACGGTCGGTCACCAAAGGGAGGGTAGATTTAAGAGATGCGACTTTATCCAAAAAATAACTTGAAAATTTTTCACAAAGGCCCGGGGAGCATGGCAGAGGCATAAAGGGGCAGGGGTTTACCACAGAGTTGAAAATTTTGAATAAAATTCGAGGGTTGTTTCCATTTGTGGTGATAATTTTAGATAGGAAAGCAGCTTTAGCCATTCTGGCAGCTGATTGAAACTTCGAGCGGCTAACGCATAAAGTGTCATATGATGACTGGAGATTATCCTTCCTCCACCTCCTCTCATCCCGTCGACACATACGTCGTAAGGCACGAACAGAATCATTTAACCAACATTGTGAGTAGGTTCTGGGGCGTTTCATTCTGATCGGTGCTACAATGTCAAGGATAGAGGAACATGTAGTTAATAGAGTATTGGCGAAATTCTCAAGCGTATGTGGGGTAAGACAGTCTGACGTAGTAAATGAAAAGTTCACAAAAGAATTAGAAAATTTCAACAGAGTATCGGCATTCACAGTACGCGTAGGACAAAGAGGAGCCTCAAAGCGTGATCCGGTGTTGCCAAGGTCAAGATCGAAAATAACCGGAGAATGGTCGGAAAGTCCAGTGTTTCTAATTTCCTTAATACATATATCCACATCGTATGAAAAAACCAAATCAAGGGTGTGGCCCTTAACATGGGTAGGCTCATTCACCCATTGGGTAAGATTAAAAGAAGCAGTTAGTGCTAGAAAATCGTTGGCCAATTTGTCATCCATACAACAGACATGAATGTTAAAATCACCAGAAATAATAACAGAACCATATTTAAAAAGAATGGATCCCAAGAAGTCAGCAAATTCAGAAATAAACATCTTGTGGTATTTAGGCGGACGATAAACCACAACACACAGAGTAGTCCGAGGGGCAGTCAATTCCAATAACTGGGCTTCAAAGCTAGAATAGGTTGGGGAGGGTAGCAGCCGTGCTTCATGTTTGTTTTTAAAAACCGAGGCTAGGCCACCACCTCTACCAGTGAGCCTTGGTGAGCTAAAGAAGGCACAGTCAGGAGGGAGAAGCTCAGAAAAGGGGATAAACTCACCCGGAGAAGTCCATGTCTCCGTCAGAAATAGAACATCCAGTCCCGTGGTAAGGAAAAAGTCATTTAAGAGAAAGGCCTTATTTGAAAGAGACCTAACATTAAATAAAGCCATCCGAGTCCGAGGAGCTAGGTCATTAGCGGTAGCCCGTCGCAGGGTGTTTAGATTGCTGTGTTGAACACCGCGGCCAGGCGGTGTAATCCAAGACCGAGCAGAGTGATAGGCCACTGGGCAGGTAGGATAGGTATGAGGGCCAACAGGGCATATCCAGCGATGACTTAACAATTTAGCCGCAAAGCAGCTCCTGGAGTAGAAGATAAATCGTGACAGCTCACGACTTGCAGAAGGGTAATCCATAGCCATGGCTCTAATATAAGCCTTGACGCGAACGCGGGCACCACTCCTTCTACCCCGTTTCCTGAAGCGTTTCCTATGCAGAAAGGGAAAAGGTAAGTAGGTCGTTCTGGTGGAGGAGACAGGCGGCAGAGGAGTGGCACCACCCATAGCCCCATAACTGTCCAGACGTTGAGGACAGGAGAACCGAAGATTCAGGAGCGTGTCTCTATCATAAGTTATTAGCGTACAATCGCCTATAGAACATAAAACCAAGGATAAAATAACAAAGAGTACTACGCCGAAGCGCAGTTGAGGTCGCAGACGGTCAGCCATGCACACCGGCGCCATCTTGCCTATCAGCTAATTTGTAATGGGAAGTCCCAATATGAACAAGAAGACAAGAAACATGACAGACTAACACAGATGACTTAAGTAAAACATAAACTAAACTTAAGGTAACCAAATGATAATCCTATTACATAACATATTTAAAGGAATAACTTAAAGACTCAAAGCACTGCCCAAAAGCTTATCTCCATCTATACAAGGACAAGTGACCTCTGAGGAAGTTAGAGGAAGCATGAATAAAAACATATCTGTGATATCTGAAACAACTCATTTGGACTGTCTGCAGTGTTTATGTGGCAGCTTTGTGTATCCTATCCTATCTCATGTCAAGGCTTTCATTGGGGAGTGTGAACATTTCATTCTGTGGATTGCATTGCTCTACTGAAAATAAATCTCTTGTAAACTGGAATAGAAGGTGATAATTTATACTTTGCATGTCCCACTTGTAGTAAACTTTTCCCCTAAAAAGCATGATTGGATACTGAAATGTTTAAACATAAAGAATCATTCATCTTCTGCAGCTTTAAAATATCTAAAAGACACTCTGTGGTTTTTTGACCTGTGTCTGGTCGTCATTAGTGTCATGGTCCTGGGCCATGTTGGCCCAGTATTCTAAGTTTTTGTGTGTTTTGTATTTTGTTCCCTATTGATGCCTTGGTTCCTAGGTTATTTAGTTAAGATGTTCCTTATTTGGTTACCTCCTGTGTGTATCTGTGAGCCCTCGTCTCTCCTTGTGTTTTATTCCATGTTTTCCCCAGCCCGTTATGTCTGTGTTCTCCCTGTGCTCTCTCTCTCCTCCTGTCTGTACCTCTGTGTACTTCCTGTTTTACTTTGACAGTCTCTCGTCAGTATGCGTCATGTTGTGTTCACTCCTGCCCTGTCTCGTTATGATTATCTGTGTCAGCTGTGTTCCCCGTGTGCTCCCACTTCCCTCGTTAACCCTCTGTGTATTTATGTGCGTGTCTCCATCAGGTCAGTGTTGCGTCGTCAATGTCTCTTCCCCGAACCTGTGTGGCTTTCTGTTCCCTTGGGCTTTAGTTTATATTCCTGGTTTTGTTCTGTTACTTTGCACTTCTGCAATAAAGCAGCATTTTTGAGTTCAGTTCCAGTCTCTGTGAGTTTTGCGTTTGGGTCTTCTCCTGCCTCCACACAGCCAGTACATGACAATTAGAGGTTAAAACCTGCAGAGTTATGCTGGGGCTGTCGTATCCACATTTGCACCAAAGCACTTCCCCTTCAGTTCTCAGAAAGAGACACTTAAATAAGATGTAATGAGGAAGAAATGATGTACCAATGAAGTGACAACAGTTGAGCCTGTGAGTTTGTTGCCTCTGCACATCTATGCAGATTAATGTTTCTACCCTGTTGGCCTTACTTTCAGTCACGAATAAAAAAAGAGAGAATGAAATTTACAGTAATCTTCCAGTTTGTGTTTTAATGAGACAGTCTGAGCTGAAAATTATATGATTGAAATGTTTACTATTAACAACATAGGCATGAGCCACAAAAAAAAAAAACAATATGTTGAACTTTCTGAAAGTGTAATAACCAACACCCTCAGCTGTGAGAACAGTTTGCTGTTACACTTAGTTTAAATGTCTAAAGGACATTTAGTGTGTGAAGCGTCTGTTTCTGACGGTAACTCTTCTACATTCTCACCAACTCTGCCCCTTCACTTCTCAGAAAAACAACACTTCACAGACACAGTGAGGGACCAACAAGTATCAGAGCAAGAAGACGTAATCTTACCTTCACAAACGGACAGTGGGATTATCATAAGTCACTGAGCAACTTTCGGCTGTCTGCTCTACGTGCTCGTTTTAGTTTTACAGAGTTTGATGGCCTGCAGTGACCTTTGACCTCTTTAATATTGTTTCGTTCCCCAGCCATTTTATAAACAACAGAAATTGTCAGAGAAAGGACTTCCTGAACAGTTAGCGTGAGATAGTGAGATAACAACCACAGGAACCGCCACAGGGAGCACAACTTTAAAGTCTGCGACTGTCATTACTGTGAGAAACAGGAAGGAGAAATACCGAGAAGCTGAATTCAGATGGATTCACATGCTTTTATCAGTGATACTAATGCTTCAATTAACAGGTAGGAATACAGATACGTTTATAAATGAGATTACAAAAGTTTACACTGAGGACATTATTATTATTATCATCTCAGCAGATTCTGAGTTCTATGAATGTATTACCTCACTAATAACAGGGAAGCTGATACACTTATTTTTCAGAAGCTCAAGAAGAAAATGAGAAAAGAGAGACTATGAGAAATGATGGTTAAATCGATTTAGCTTAAAGTGTTTTTATTGCTGTACCTGTGCTTCAGTTGGTAAGGATACATCCAACATGTGTATAAGAGAAAGATTTAAAAACATTTCCAGCTCAGTGCACTAGTGAAAATGAAAAAGATACAAATGCATACATGTGTGCATAACTGTGCAAAATTATCTGTGCTCTGACATGCAGTGTTACCTTTTTGATTCTTTGTCGTGTTCTCAGGAACACTAAGTGGAGATCTTTCACTCTCCTTCACTGTCAGAGATGGAGATAAAGTCACTTTGCCTTGTGAAAATGTGATGAAGAATCATCACAACTGTAACGCTATCAACTGGCTCTTCATTGAATCAAGAAGCACACCAGCAGTAGAGCTGGTTAATCATGGACAGATCAAAGAAAAGGCCAAATCAGACAGACTGAGTGTTACAGCAGAATGCTCACTGGTTATAAAGAAGGTCACAGCTGAGGATGTTGGTCGTTACACCTGCAGACAGTTTAGAGGCAATCCAGGGAAACAGCAAGGTCCAGATGCTGTGGTTTATCTGTCTGATGTCATCAGTGAGTATTTACACCACACCACACCAGACCACCAGTATTTACAAGCTGTGAACAACTAAACAATATGCTAACACCTTACATTTATTTTTTTTTTAAAATGTTTGTTTGTTTGCTTTTTTCTTCGAATCTTCAACAGTGACTGAACAGAAGAACACTGATCAAGTGACTTTAAACTGCTCTGTGTGGACATATGAACGGTGTAAACACAAACTGAAGTGGATCCATGACAGTGGAGGTCTGAATAGAGATTACTCAAATTTAAAAACATTACAGTCGTCCTGCTCTGCTGCTGTTACTTTTATAAAGTCATCATACAGTCACATATCTAACTCTGACTTTAAGTGTAACGTAACAACAGAAGAAAACAAAGAGCAGCTTTTTACCTTCAGGCCTCAGTCATCAGGTAAGAAACCAGGAGAGATTCGGTTGAGAAAATTACTTTCAACTGATGTGAGGAAAGAACTTTTAATTAGCTGAATTTGATCTTTTGTTTGAATGATGAAGATACAGTAACATCATTAACAACAAGAACATCAAGAACAACATCACAGACTGATGACCCAGGTGATTTTTCTTTTTTTTCTTTTTTTTGGGGGGGGGGGGGGGGGGTTCAAAGCAATGATTGAATAGTTTTTTGTTAAGTCACATGCATGTCATATTTGCAACTTTTCTACCTCTTAGACATTGAACAGTAAATGAAAAGCTTCAGATATTTGTGTTCAGGTGCAGCTCTGGTGTGGCCGTACATCCTCGTGGCTGTTATTTCAGCAGCACTTTTAATCTTTGCTGTGAAACTGATTGTACTGAAGAGAGGTGAGAGAAAATCCCACATTAAATATTAAAGCTGAATCTTCTCTGTGGTCAAGTGTGTAATCCTGTTTTTCTTTTCTTTTCAGGGACCAAAACACAAGCCAATGAAAATGTGAGTTTAAAAATAATCTTTACTAAACATTTTAATTCTAGATCAGAAGTGATGCAGTGGTTGGTGCAGCAAAAGATCAAGAAAAGAAAAAAGAGGGTGCAAAATTCATTTTTGCTTTGATTTTATAATTATTAACTCCAAAAATGACCTCAGCCTATGTGCAAAGTCCTTTCTGGTCACAAAAAAGACCCTATGGTACTGGTAGTTGGACTTTTGTGTTGCATTTTATGTGTTTTATATCATTATCTATCTATGATTGTTGCAGATGTTTAAACACTCAAAAGTAACTGGAAGTTGCACTGATGTAATGCATATATTTATTCAGGCTTGACTTCAAATCCTTCAGTCATTTAGAAAATAATAAGGTCAAACTCACAACTTCTGCTGTTTGCATTTGTTCTTCAACATTATAAAACTAACTTTACAACATGAGACTGTGCAAGAGATAGATTTCAAACTGAAGGGAAGTGAACTGTTGCTGTCAAACTAAGCCAAAAGAAGTGGTAACAAATTTTGACATCATTGGCAGAGACGGGTCAGTGTAGATCCTCCTGCATCTCAGAGGGCAGTAATCATGTTTTCTTTACTGTGTAGGCGGATCATGAAGATGGTGTTTCCTACATCTCCATCAGCTACACCAACAAGGCTAACAGTGAAAATAAAGTAATGCATATGATATGTTTCTGGCTTCATCAGTGCATTAGTAAATGATGTTTTCACTGTGTTGTGTTACATGTGGTGAAACATCCTGTGGTCTGTGTGCTTCCAGGTTCGGGATAAATGTGAGAGTGATGAGACAGTTACCTACTCCACTGTGAAAGCTTCCTCCACAGATCCCAGCAGCCTCTATGCTACCATAGAGTAAACAAAAAGGAAACTTAATCATCAGGTCATTGCTTCTGTGAAAAAGCTTCGTCCCTATAAGAATTATTGGTTTGCTCAGTTTAAAAGGAGGAAGCAGTTGTGTGAGTGCTTAAAGAGCAGAATTTGTAACATTTGAAAGGCTTTCAGTTTTATTTTATCTTTTGTTCAAAGTTTTGAAATGATGTACATAGATGTGTTTATTTTGCTATTTGCCTGTAAATTTTCTAAAACTGCAGTAATTTATAAGTTTAGTTTCATTTTTTCCATAAACAATTATTCAAACATTTGTGTCTCATTACTCTAAGCATCAAAAGCAGGATTAAATGGAATCAGGCATCAGAGTGGGAGGATATGTCTTTACCTGTATGAAAAACACAATTTTACATGAATGAATGAGAAAGTTTTATTATGTTGGTTGCATTTCTCTACTGACAACAAACCTTCCCTCTGGTGAGCAGGTTTTTTCACAAAGGGCTTAAACTTATCTAAATGAAGAAATTCAGTTCAAGACACCTGAGATTGATCATAAATCAGGACACATACATATGAGAGTTAAAGTGAAAGGAGACAATATCCACTGCAAGTTTAGAATATCTAAAGGACACACAGGCTACACACACAGTGACATTAAACTGCTCTGTGTCCACATATGAAGAATACAAATACACTGTGAAATGACTATATAACAATGACAATGGCGTGTGGATATCACAGTCTACCTGCTCAGCTAGTGTGACCTTTACAACATCTGATCATATTTACCAATCCAACAATTGTTGGAGATTTTGAAGTGCAAAGTGACACATGGTGGAAAAGGTGGACGGTGGATGTTTTTCCCATTGACTGACTTGGAGAGTGGCCTAAAAAAGTAAATAACAGCACAGGTCAGTGTTGAACAGATTTAAGCACCTGCTCCGATCAAAGTTTAGTGTTGGATTATTTAGACCTTGATCAGATCAATAACATTGAACAAATACATTTATTTCATTACATGACAAGCTTATTGTCATCTGTGAAGTCAGTGAAAACAGTTGTTCAGTAAAGTTACAGTCATGACCACAACCATACCCAAGTATATTACTTTAACCAGGACTAATGAACTTTCCCTGAACCTGCAAACGTTTTTGGACCTTAGGTGTTTTTTTAACCACAAGGGTGTATAGACAAAATACAACAATAGGAAACCCAACAACAGTGTTTTCAGTTTGGAATTATATTGGATATTATATTATTTAGATTTATATATTATATTTTCTATTATATTTTCTGTTCTGTCTTTTTTGGATTGTTCTCTTTTATTTACAGTTTTATTTTTGTTGCCTGCACTTTCTAATAAATTTCACTTCCTTTGTATTTGCCTCCTTGATTAGTCGCAGCAGTGTTTGTTTTCCCATCTAGTTTACCTTCCTTCATTACCTGTTGTGTATTTAAACACACGTTGCTATTGGAGTGTATACTTGCTTAATCGATTAGTTGCGGCAGTGTTTGTTTCCCTTTCATTTCCTGTGGGTGTAACCACTCATTCTGTTCGATGCTTACTGTCTGTCTGCTTATGAGATTTCCTGTTGTATATTCAGCTTTGTTTGATGGATATTGTTATCTGGTCCCTGTTGGTTTTTTCCTTGCCCCAATAAAAGTTTGGCTTTTGTTTTGGATACACACTTTTCAATCAACATCACTGTTTTGTTATTAGTTTTATGTCTACTGGAGTGTATAATGGAAGATGTTAGGCTGAAGTTCCCCATGTAACAACCAGCTTCATTTATTTTTGTAACAATTACTGTTGTCCAGAAGGGGGTGCTGTATAATAATTGCAAGAAACTAAGCTACCAAATAGACACATACACTAACTGGTTTAAAAAAAACAATACAATAGAAAATGAAGAACTTTTTTTTCATATTTTATTTTTTCATAAATGAGTGTTCTTTATGTAAATAAGATGCCAGTGATGTTTCTTTAAGCAAAGCAAATTAAAATAGTTGCAGTCCAAAAAATGAAAAAAATAAACATCCAAATTCAAACTCTCTCTGCTTAAGTATGTCATTAATCTGCAGAGGTGGGACCAAGTCATTGTTTTGCAAGTCTCAAGTAAGTCTCAAGTCTTTATCCTCAAGTCTCAAGTCAAGTCTCAAGTAATGTCAGGCAAGTCAGAGTCGAGTCTCAAGTCACTGGTGTAAAAGTCCGAGTCAAGTCACAAGTCTGAAACTTTGAATTTCAAGTCCTTTCGAGTCATTCAAAAAAACGAAAAAAAGCATGTTGCAGTTATATGCTAAATGTAAATATTAGACCATGTAATTTTTAAATCTGTGTTTTTCTCAACACATGACAAAATAGTGAACTTAGAAAATATACACAAATTGTGAAATTGCACCTCTTTAAAATGCAGCTCAATTAAACCTAGCTCCAAGAATAATTTTCACCGACAGTTCTGAGATAAGCTGCATGTTATTCTTGGATGCGCTTGTAGGACCGGCTTTAAAATCGCATGACAAAAATATCATACACATTAAAAAAAAAACTGCATCACCAACGTAGCCTGGACAACATTTGCTAGTTAGATGAAGTCAGCTATCTCATCGTAGCATATTTATATGCATATTTATAATCATACGGTTCTTGGAGTGAGTGCATACACTCATGAAGTTTAGTAACTTCCGGTCACTGCAACAAGCCCAGGTACAGTTTACCGACGGATGGGTGCAGGACCTTGAAATGCACCGTGTAGAAAGTAAAGACCATCGTACGTATCATAAGTTTACCAGTCTCACAAATCGTCGTCATAAATACACATTCGTTAACCGTTTATTAATAGGACCTTTGAGCTCAATGGTAATTAATTAGTAGTGGAAATAATTTCTGGTAGCATCACAGAAATGTAGCAGTGACAATAATACTGTATGCTGTAATCGTACTGGGCAATTAGTGATACAAAAAACCTGTTTTATCCTGTGAATAAAAGTATATGTTTTTGTCAATGTACCATAATAACAGAGGCGAAACGCAATATTGTGTCAGGACAATTCACTATTTATGCACAATAAACAAAGGAGCATAGCGCGACAATTTCTGTTCAGCGCCAGACTTGCTTGTAACCTATATCACCAATTATTTTATGAAAAATGACGTATTAACTACTAAAAAACACTGACCTTCGTGTAAATGCTTGGAGCAGACTAACCTGTGAGCTGGAGTGTTCTGGGACGTTATATTTGGTCTTTGAATGGCTGCAATCCAGGCCATCCGTGGCTCTTTGTTACTTCGGAAACATGGCTTGAACAATTTCTCTTCAACGACGTAATCTGATAACAACCGATCTCTTTACCCGTCGGCTTCCCGTGGCTGTCATGCGACCGGCTATTGCAGTTAATAATACAACGGCTTCTTGACATTTTTGTGTTTCTTTTTATCGCTGTGTGACTGATTTCAATTGAAAGTCTGTGTGCGCTAGTACCGCTTGCCACGAGTTCCCAGAATCCTTTGCGGTTCTACCCGTGAATGACGTCACATTTTCAATCTCTATATAATATGCATGTTAAATTTTATATTTGGGGTAAAATATCAAGTCTTTTCAAGTAAACCGGTTCAAGTCCAATTCAAGTCCCAAGTCATTGGTGTAAAAGTCCAAGTCAAGTCACAAGTCTTAGAACATTTTTTCAAGTCAAGTCTAAAGTCATAAAATTAATGACTCGAGTCTGACTCGAGTCCAAGTCATGTGACTCGAGTCCACACCTCTGTTAATCTGCACTCTGAAAAGTAATGGTGACATTTCTACTTCTCTGGCATATTCTCAGTAGATCTTTCTCTTTCCTTTACTGTCAGAGACGGAGATAAGGTCACTTTGGAGTAAAGGAAAACAAAGGAACAAAGGAAGCAAAACCCAAGACAATGCACACATGGAACATGTTGTGGAGGTTTTCCATTTAAATAAAGCCTGCAGACGAGCGGTGAGCGGTAGCTAACATTCTTTAATCCAAACACACAAAGAACAGAAAACCAAGCTTGTGGAGAGCCTACATGACCGCGGGGCAGGTCAGCAGAGTCTCACTGAGCCTAGCATGGCTCTCAGTTAAATACCTTCTTCAGGAACAAAAGGCAGTACACAGCTGTTTCACACATTAAGGTTCACACTCCCTTCACACTTCCTTACAACACCTCCACCATTTGTCTTACAGTATGGGTGTCAGACATGTTAAAATCCAGTGGCACCAAGGCATTATACAATAAAATAATGTGATTAATACATAAGTAAAAGAAATTCCTATACAAACACATGCTCAACAAAATAAGACAGGAAATGAGAAAGCTAAACAGGGGTGCTAGTTTCAGTCATTATGCAAATCCAGTGTTATAAGGATGGGGAAAGGATGAGACTAAAGCAGTCACTTGAATGAGTGGCACTGAAAATGTGAAAACCTGCCACTGCATCCACATGAACAGAACTAGCTTTTACACTAAGGGAGGAATAAAGCCAAAGCAACTAGGAC
Organism: Mchenga conophoros; assembly: GCF_057382185.1. Taxonomy (NCBI): domain Eukaryota; kingdom Metazoa; phylum Chordata; class Actinopteri; order Cichliformes; family Cichlidae; genus Mchenga; species Mchenga conophoros. Next base: position 22,568,111 of record NC_140540.1, read on the forward strand.
CTGAGAACTAAATACATTTTTTTAGGTTGCAAGAAAGTAAAGCAATCTAAAATACAAAATATTCCCACTTATGTTTATTCTGGTCATTTGTGGATAACACCTCCCCCGCTCTGCTGCTGCTCATTAAAAATGAATTAAACAAGCTAAATCATTAAGAGCAAAGTCTTGCTTACCATCACCAACATGGATTCTGTTAAACACTGAACAAGCAATATGAGTTTGCACAAGACAATTGGTACAAATGCATACTTTGATATATGGCAGTGGACAGGAAGTGTGCTGTGGCTTTAGTGGAGATAAAACTCTACAACACATTATTTAATATCCTATAAAATTACTCTTATTTACCTCCACCAAAATTAGTAAGACTGCAGTGTCAGTTTGGTTGAGAAGGGGTCTACACATTTGAAAAACTGAGGGAATTCATATGATCTACATTAAAAAATAAATACAAGAAATAACCATAACATTGAAAATGACCACAGCCTGAATGAGGAGGAGACAGGAAGTAAACTAGATAGGCATGTGTCTTTGACAAGTACAACAGAGTTTGCCAGTTATAGATGTGACAAAATAAGAAGGAAAACCAGAACAAAACGTGATGATTGAACACAAATTCTTCAACATTTCTCTGTTTCTGTTGCTTCTTTTTTCAGGTAAGGAAACCTTTATTTACAACTAAAACCTTTTTGCTATTTTACTTAATCTCAACAACAAATTTCAAACACACATTTTCAGATATGAAAATTAATTAGCTTTGAAAACCTCTTCCTACTGTAACACTTTATCAGCATCTAACTTACTGAACAGATTATTGTTAAGATTAACAGATGCATGAAGTAGTTTTGAATAATTCACTGTCTTAATGATAGACGTCTGATATTGATAAGTATGTTCAGTTACAATAGTCACCAAACTCTTGTTTTGTCTCAATTATTAGGTGTAATTTCTACATCAATTTTCTTTTACCTACTTTAGCTTTTATGCTGTGATACTTTGTTTGCTTTCTGCATTTATTTTTATATTCCTCCTTTGGAGTCTTTGTGGAGCAAATCAGCTGAACTTGTTTTGAACTGGTTGTTAAGAGTAAGCTGAAAGTCTTTATGAGGACATTATGATTCACTAATTAAAGGAAGCTCTCCGTGTATCTAGATGTATTACAAGGTCTGTGTTTTTTTTATATTTGTGCTTCAGTTTGAAGGTAAGGATACATGTAACACGTAAGAGATTTTTTTTTCTTCTTTTGAGTTTTACTTTATTTTGAAATCCAAGAGAGCTGTGCTTTTGTTTGACAACCCAAATCAAGTTTTTTGTTAGTTCTTTTGTAATAAGAATGTAAATCGTCTCCGTTCAGACAACTATTGTTTTTTTTTTCTGTTATATTCTCAGGAGATCTAAGTGGAGATCTTTCACTCTCCTTCACTGTCAGAGATGGAGATAAAGTCACTTTGCCTTGTGAAAACATGATCAAAAACCATCACAGCTGTGACACTACCACCTGGCTCTTCACTGATTCAAGAGGAAAAGCAGCAGTAGAGCTGGTTAATCTTGGACAAATCAAAGAAACAGTCAAATCAGACAGACTGAGTGTTACAGCAGAATGTTCACTGGTTATAAAGAAGGTCACAGCTGAGGATGTTGGTCGTTACACCTGCAGACAGTTTAGAGGCAATCCAGGGAAACAGCAAGGTCCAGATGCTGTGGTTTATCTGTCTGATGTCATCAGTGAGTATTTACACCACAATATGTTGAAGTTCAAACTGTGTTGTTAGAGCAACATCATGAAACATTACATTTAGTGAAAAGAAATGTATTCATACTTTTTAATTCTTCTTGCGTTTATCTTCACCAGTGACTGAACAGAAGAGCAGGGATCAGGTGACTTTAAACTGCTCTGTGCAGGTACATGGACATTGTGAACACAAAGTGAAGTGGATCCATTACAGTGAAGGTCTGAATAGAGATTACTCAAACATAAAAACATTACAGTCGTCCTGCTCTGCTACTGTGACTTTTGTAAATTCTTTATACAGTCACATATCTAACTCTGACTTTAAGTGTAACGTAACAACAGAAGATGGCAAAGAGCAGCTTTTTACCTTCAGCCCTCATTCATCAGGTAAGAAAGGAGGAGAGATTTTAATGATTATGATAAAATTTTGAAAGTAACTTCACATTATTTGTTTATTTTAACAACTTAAAGTTTTAACTGACAGACAATTTATACAGACAATTTATTAGTGAAAGGGCCACTGAATCTTCTTTTTTCATTTAGGTGAACAAACAAACAAACAAACAATTACAACAACAACAGTTAAATTGGAAATCACAATTGGAAATACAGTAAGAGCAGGTCTGGGGACAAAAGAGTTGGAAAGCATGGAAGGTTCAAGAAAATTACAAAGTAATGCCAACTTGTCCTCTGTATCATTTTTCCTCCGCTTTCTGAATTTCAGAACGAAAAGTTTGAGGTTTGTGTTGTGTGTTTTGCAAAGAAAAATACATTTCAAATATGCTTTTCGTGTTTTCTTTATCTTCCCAGGCTGGTCCTTGTACAGGCTCATCATTGTGGCTCTGGGTTTAGCAGCACTTAATGCTGCTGTTGTGATCGTCAACATCTGGATAAGAGTTGGTGAGAATAATCATATATGAACAAGATTTTGTTTGTGGAAGCTAAAGTTGACTCCTTACTTGGTCCTTTTAGGGAAAAAAGCACAGATGGAGGAAAACACGGTGAGTTTGTTAACTTTTTTCGGACAAAGTATACACAATAAATAGGCGATCACACTGAATTGTGGATAAAACTGTATTTTCTGGCTCATGAACAAGTAGAACCCATCAGGATAAAAGAAAATCTTTACTTTGTCGGCTTATTAGTCTGATTGTGCTAAATGCAAAATGCAGTTACAGTTTTAATGACGTTCATTGTTCTGTATTTTACAGATGTGCAAAGATGAGGTTGATGATGGAGCAGTGAACTATGAAAATGTCCAATCTTCTGATGAAGTTTGACCGAGCCTCCTGCTTCTGGCAGATCTCACATATCAGCACATCAACGTGCTGTATATTTCTTTTTACCTTCATACTCAACCTTTTAAACAGAGACTCGTGCTCTTGCTTCAGTCACAGTTTGGATAACGATACTGAAACTGCGATACTCTCCTACTTTGAAAACCAAAGTGACTTTTATAAAAATAATTTCCTGCATCAGCTGTAAAAAGCTTCTTGTTTTGTTTTTTGAAGTGACCAGTATTTTTAATGGTTTTTCAACATTTATGTGCTTTGTCTCAGAATCCTTGAGCTTAGTTTTATCACTCTGTGTGAGGAAGAGCTGATTTAATCAGAACTACACATCTTTCTACTTCCGTAATTACCCCCTGCTGTTCCCCCCTTTTAGAAAGGCTGTCCTTCTATTGTACACGCATAGTCAACACATCAAAGAGGAGACTTCAAACACACAAAAACTAAACAAAAAATACAACTTTATTCATTTATTTTGTAATAATTTTGACTTGAATGTAGCTCATTTTCATTAGAAAAAAAGAGACTTGAGAGAAACACATTTTTATGAAAGTCAGGCATTTTGATTTAATATTCACATTTTGTTTTGATTGCCACACAATAGCTACACTTGTTCTAAAGGCTCACCAGCTTTTACACATTTCCCTGAGCGATGGCTTTCTCACAAAGTTTACACATGCAACCCGGACAGGTATTATGCCTTAAGTGTCACGGCTGCACAGCAGTCGTGTGGTGTATTGAAAAAAGGATCCAAAATGCAGGTACCGACTGGGGTGCGAGTGAGTGTTTATTTACAACGGTGAGAAGGTGACAAAACAGGAAGAGCAGAGCGGGGAGTAAACAAACCTAAACTGGGAAAACTAAAGAACAAAACTTAAACCAAACACTCACGGGAGGAGGAGCGAAATGCACAAAGAGAGATGGCAGAGAGACACAGAATGAATACCAGGTAACAGAATAATGCAGACTGACATGGAACTAAACAGACGACGCGACAGAGACCACAGGAAAACACAGGGCTTAAATACACGGGGAGTAATCAGGGAATGGGCCACAGGAGGGAGACACAGCTGGGAGCAATAAGGCTAACGAGACAGGGGAGAGGTAAAACTGAACACACTGACATGAGACATGAACTTTCAGAATAAAACAGGAAACTAACAGACACAGAGAATCAGACAGGACACTGAATTTGACAGGCAGACTCATGAGCAGACACAATAACACCATGGACAGACAGAGGGAACACAGAGAAGTGGGAGCAGGCAGGCAAAGAACAGAAACCTAACAAATGGCAAAATCACAACAGAATACACACTCGGAATGAACAAAAGCATAAGGAAACACAAAACACTGAGTCCTCAGACTCAGGACCATGACATTAAGTCACAGCTGCAGACTGAGATTCTTGTCTCTGTCTCAGTGCTACTACACACATTTGATGGACTAACAGGTTGTTCCTTCATCTCTTCCATCAGGAACAGAGCCCTCTCTGCCAGGGAACTGCAGCCACCGCTGAACAGCATCATTCCCAAAGTCAACAAGCTTTGCAATAGCTTTAAATGTCTGCATTAAAATGGGAAAGTCTGACACCATTATCCTCAGTCAAAAATCCTTTTTAAGCTGCTGTTTTTCCTAGTTAAGCCTAATTTGTGTGCCCGGGGACATCCAATGTATATTAATAAACATATCTGTGACAAAAGGGATGCTGCTCTGTACAAAAGATTTAAAAAAAAAGTCAAAGTAAACATCTGTCATTTCCGCTATATACAGTATAGTATATAGAGAGACGAGACTACGAGGCTCCAATTACATCAGTGCAAAAAACCAAATAGATATAAGAACAGTAAGAAAATAGATATACACTTTATACACTAAATATAAACAAAAGTACGTCTTTGTGTTTCCATTTAAACAGAAAAAAAACTTGGCACAGAAAACAGACAGATGAAATGGGATGGAGAAGGTGTACATAAATTATACAACATACCTGACAATATCACAGTAAATGTGCAATGTACTGTGCGAAAACCTGCACTGATCTGACCTAATTTCTTCCTCATCCTGATTCCTGACCTGGCTAAGGTGGTTCTGGCATCTGACAAGGATTCCTTCTAGGCGTCTCCCTGGTGAGGTGTACTGGCCGTGTACCACCGGGAGGAGGCCCTCGATCAGACCCAGGACCTGAAGGAGTTACCATGGATAAGCTGGAGAGGGAGGTCTGAAGTTTTCTGCTTAGACTGCTGTCCCCGCGACCCGGTCGCAGATAAATGAAATGGGTAGAGCAAGTTTAGTTTGTAAAGCATGCAATTGTTTCCATGCAGGAAATCTATAGCAAAAAGAAGAGATGAGCCCTTCGTCACAGATGGTGTGGTCACCTGCAGGTTCAAGGTCATTGCATCTCCAACCCACATCGATAGCCACTGTACTTGAGGGAAGTTTGGACAATGTTAAACACTTTCTTCAGGCAATTGTATTTGGATCACCTAAATCAGGGGTCCCCAACTCCAAGCCTCGAGGGCCAGTGTCCTGCAGTTTTTAAATGTGTCTTTGATCGAACACAGCTAATTCGAATGGCTAAATTACCTCCTCAACATGTTTTGCAGTTCTCCAGAGGCCTGGTAATGAACTAATCATTTGATTCAGGTGTGTAGACCCAGAGTGAGATCTAAAACCTGCAGGACACTGGCCCTCGAGGCCTGGAGTTGGGGACCCCTGACCTAAATTCATGACAGTAATTCAAGCAGTAATGCCTAGACGGACAAACAAACCATCCTTAACCTCCTTGGACCTGACGTCCACATATGTGGACATCACATTTTGGGTTATTTAGACCAAAAAACTCAACACCATCTTACCAGATAACACCAGCTACAATATTGGTAATATGTGTGTTGTTCAGCAGAACATTGTCCAGTATGTTGGCTGATATACTTTATTTACCTTTGAAAATAAAAGTTGATCTGATTTTAATGAATTACAAGGAGTGTTATAAATTATTATCTTTGAAATAAACATACAGTGCTTATATTAACTGCTGAATTAGAAAAAATAATGTGCTCTTAAAAACACTCATCTATTTAAAGACTACACAAGCTGTGTTAATTATAGTTATACCATAATCCTTTGTGTCAGCATGTGATGTTAAATATACATAAACAGTATGTGTTATCAAATGAAAGTGCAAAACTCTTTGTTAGGAATTTCTACCTCTGATAACAAGTTTCATGCTTTTTCTAACTGAAAAATGAACTGAACTATGCATGAAACCACAATTCCTAAAACATGGATAACAGAAACATGAAACTCAAATAATAATCATCACAAGCACAACAAGAGAACAAGAAAACAATCCATGATGCAAAATTAATCCAAAACATAATAAACTCAAAATACTGGGTCCAACGGACACAGAACCGTGACAGCTACATAGTACTTCAGTTAGAGTCATTGACCTTTTTTTTTTTTTTAACAATGTCCATATCTACTCCACTGATTAAAAAGGAGCATAGCCTCGAATGAATAGCCAATTATATGACCCTTGTCCAACATTTAATGGTTCAATTCATTGCCATTTTTTCCCCATTCGCAGTTTTTTACATATATTTTATAAATTAATGTGCACAGTTTGTGTTGTTAGTGTCTTTGTTAATTATCCCGTTTGTCTTTTAACCCTAACATGAAGCACTTTAGTCTTTCAATCAGTTTTTGTTTTCTCAATCTTATAGAATATTTCTTACATTTAAACACAAAACTTTAGGCTGCTTTGGGGATGAAGAGCCATACAGAGAGGAATTAGGCTAGTAACAAATGTGCAAAAATGACCCATACAACTCATGTGCAGTGATTTTTGTGTAACTATTATTAAAAATTGACACATCACCAACTAATTAAACATGAATGACTCAAACAGATTTTACACAGATGTGATGACTAACTGCTAAAAGGTTTTCTGTGGATACAAATGTCTACAAATATTTGTGACATTCTTTTCTTTCACTTACAGATTGGTAAAAAATGTGTGCACGGGTTACCAGACACACACAGGTTACATTATATTTGTGTGCAGTTTTAACATTATATAGTATATTGTTATTAAAAATGATCTAATTTAGTAGCCATAGCCACTACCTTAACAAAACAGACAGGTAAAGTGGCTATCAGGTAATTGCTAATGAGGAGCCAGGTTAACATTTATGTTAACTCTTCAATATTTCAACACTATTAAAACAGGAGCTTTACTCACTGCTGAAACCTCACTGTTTAGCTGCTAGTGAGGGGCGGGGCTGTGTGCCTGTCTGTGGTGATGTGTCAGTTGAAGGAGGCGCTGTTGGTCTTTTTAGTATCAATTATTATCTACTGACTTTTCTTTCTTTTAAAAATCCTCTTTTAAGACTCTGACTGTGCAAGCTTTGTTCAAGTGCTGTTGGAAAACTTGGACATCTGAGCTTTCCTGTGCATTTATGCATAGTGAACTGGTACTTATACAGAACCTTCCTATATTCAAGTTGAGCATTAAATAGCTTTCTACTACAAGTCATTATTCTACCAGTCACACACATTTCTGCAGTGCTCTAATCTGAGCATTTTTATCTGTTCACACACACTCACACTATAGCCTATAAAGGCAAATTAATGTTTTGGATAAGTTAAAGTAACAAGTTGTTCTTGTCAAGAGAATACAGCCAGTCCAAAATGTAGTGCACAGACCACAGAAGACAATTTCTGTCTACAGAGTGTAAATAGAAATGGTTGAATGAAGAAATCAAACAGTAGTTTCTCTGATAATCAAAGCAACAATCAACCAAAAGCTTCAGATAACTCATACTGACTGCAGTAAACAGAGTTACTTTGGAAGAAGAGAAAGTGGAGTGGCGGAGTCTTCATTGTTTTCTGTGCCAATGTGGAACAAACCTCTGATGGTTTTCAGCCATCCCTCTGCAGAGGAGAAACACAACAGTGAGTCAGATCACAGAGTCCTGGTAAATGCATGAAGTCACATGACTCCAATTAAGGTGACTGCTCTGTTTATTTTCTGTCAAAGTATACATCAGTTCTTGTGTTTTTATCACACTAACAGCATTTTCATGTGAGGTCACTAACCTTCACAGAAATATAACTGTCAATATTACTAATGGACATGAATGTGTTCAGCAGGAGCTTTTAGGTCAAATTCTCTTATACTGACCATGAACCAAGAGCACCACCACTTGCTGCTCCAGGGTCTTTCCCTCATTGTCGCAGAAGGTGCAGATGTAAACACCTCCATCTTCACAGCTAACATTTCTCAGAGTCAGACTGGCATTTCCTGAAGTCCGTGGGTCTTTCTTCATCTCTGTGTGGCGTCGGAACGATTTGTTGTTTTTATGATGCTGTGTCCGACCCTGCTCATATACGATTGCCTTGACTTCTTTATCTTGGATACGTTTCCACTCCACTATGATGTCCTCTCTCTTACATTTTTTGGATTCAAAGGGCAGCAGGACACTTTCTGCACCCTCTGTCACGTCCACTGCTTTGAGCTGGCAAACTGAGAGAGCAGAGAAGAACATCAACTGTAGCAAACAGCAGCAGTAAATCACTTTTTTTTTTTAAAAAAAATGTCTTTCTATAATGTGGATAACAGCAGGCTGTGTGGCTTAGTGGAGATCACATAATCACCTATTGCACGGAAGACTGGGAGGGGATAGAGATCTGTGGGAAGACTGTTTCAGGAAAGGCGTGCCAAAAATCTGTTAATCAGATATGTAAAAAAAAAAAAAAACGAAAGAACCATAACCAATGTGTTAATTCATCCTATCATATATTCAGGTTTTATGTGTGAAGATAAAAGTATAGGATACATATAATGCCTGACTGGTGCTGGATTTATTGATATCTGACAGAAAATGTCTGTCTTCTCCATTCAAGGTTAAAGACGTCTTTTTTTTTTTAGTTTAAAAAAAAAAAAATTTCCCACTTCATTCTACATGTCTTTGACCTCTTGTAGGAGATTTTATCAGTATAGCATTCCTCCATGAATATGTTTGCTTCTTATCAAGGGCAGCTTTTGTTCTTGTGAAGGCAACTGCACGGACAACATTCATAACTTGAGAAACAAAACTGTAAACAACATCAGTGAGGAACTGAAGGCAGAGCTTGTGGGTATAAATTAGTCTTCTTCCTTTAGGGGTCTCAAAATGGATCATCTGCCTCTTACACCAAACACCACATCTATAGTACTCTCTCTTGGCATGAAGTCCTACTGCTGCTCACTGATCATCACTCTTCTTCTTAGCCTAGCATCAACAACTATTTCCCATATCTTCATAGTATCGCTCTGTAGTTACTGAAGCTCTGCACATTTCCATTGTTCCTGAAAGTCAGTACCAGTACGTGTCATCAGATTTTAAATTGAAACTCTCAACATCCCCACAGGAGCTGGCCAGGTCTGCAACACACAAACACACACACTACCTGCAGTTTTCTTCATCCTTTTATATACAAGGCTCATGAAGACAGCAACAGCAGCAGCCAAGAGAACCAGGGGAATCAGGACAGCTGGGACAACTTTGACCCAGACTGGAGAAGGTCCTGTAAAAAACACAAGCAACCTGAACATCACCCACAGTAGTTTCACTTGTTCCAGCAGTATTTTAGATTTCTGAAATTTTAAAAAATGATTTTTTAGATTCGATGGGGAAATGTGGCATCCTGCAGGATTCCACTTTGGGACCATTTTGTTTTGTTGTTTTGACTGCCAGCAAGAAAAAGGACTGGCATGTTTTTGTCTAAACTTCTAGCTTACTTATCAGACATGTATATTGTCTGTTTGTATATTATATCGATGAACACTGATTTGTAAATTATTAAAACGCATTAAATGATCAAGATTAAATGTTCTGCTACTCTGTTTTTTTTCCTAAGGCTACTGTTGTGTTTTGTTTTTTACTTTTTATCACGCTTACCTCTTTTATTCAGAGGTAAGCATGATGACATCTTTTCTGGAGGGAACCTTCAATAAACGTTGCAGTTGGTTGAAAACTGTTTGTCAGGCTATTACTGTAGTTGGGTAGTTTTTTTCATCAGCTCTGGTCACTGTTGATGGGCAAAGACACTTTTCATAGCCTGACCTTTGACCTTCAACTGTACTTCAGTTGTGTTCCTGTCCTCTCCGAAGCTGCGGGTGGTGCAGATGTAGGTTCCACTGTCAGAGACTGTAGGGTTTCTCAGAGTGAGGCTCAGGTCTCCAGTCTGCAGGGCTTCCTTCTGGACTGATGTTCTGCTGGTGTAACGAGGGTTTTGGTTTATAATGTCATCGTGTTCCTTGATGAGAGTGTGGATGATTGCAGGATTCAGATCATCACGTCTCCAAACAACTACATCGTCTTTAAATAAAGGAGCAGGAACCTGACAGGGCAGTAGCGCAGAGTCCTCCCCCTCACAGACCTCCACCTCCACCCCTGAGGCATGCTGGGAAACTGGGGATACAGAAACATGTTCACTCAGTTTCTGTTCCACAGAAAACACATATTTAGAGGCGAGGAGATCCAGATCAGGCTCACTAACTAACAAACAATAAGTACATCCAGTTTTCTTGTTTCTCTGTCACTATGGGGAAAAATTTGTGTTTCACCTTATTTTACTTCTGTGTACTGTTGGTGTGTGTGTAACCTTGTAGTGTGCGGATGGAAAACAACTCACTGTAAGCTGTGTTAATAGTTATGATGCACGTTGTGTCTTCATCTCAGGCTGGTGCCTACATGACTGTGAGAAGAAAACTATCTGCATCTAATAAGATAAAGTCTGTCTGTACAAGTCTCTACAATCCAGTTTGGTTTCAATGCTCAGTTTGTTTTATTTTATTTTATTTTATTTATTTTTTTTTTTTTTGGGGGGGGGGGGGGATTTCTTGCTTAATTTCTTTTTTGCTTCCATTTCGCTTCAACCTAAAATAGTCAAAATATTATAGGAATTAAATGTGTGGATGAATGAACCTGACTTTTCAGAAATGTTTCTTTCAGTATGAAAAATGAATGCAAAAATTAGAGAAGAACTGGAACCACTACAGGGCATTTACAACACTCGGGTCAGGAAGAGGGCACACAACATCATCAAGGACCGCACCCACCCACACTGTTCACACTCCTGCCATCTGGCAGCATTACAGGAGGGTAAAAGCAGGGACAACCAGACTAAAAACCAGTTTCTATCCACAGGCCATCAGGCTACTGAATCACTGACTGATTGTTGAACTGTAATTATCTTTAACCTGTAAATTTGCAATTTTGTACATTTATATACAACATAACACAACTTCATACAATATAAACATCTTATTATTGCATATTTATCATATGCAAACATATCACTTGTTTTACGTTATTTATTATTTTCTATGCTCAGAGTTACGTTTATTCTCCTCCATACCCGCTTCACACCCTGGAGGACGGGGCTGTGGCCCCCCCACACTCCCTAGCAGATCATTACATGGAGAAACCTTTGGAATGCAAGCATGCTGATCCACACAGGTATGCACACATGGGTATTCACAGACGCGGACTAAAGCTTTCTTGGCTGCTACCTCAAAGCACACTGTGCGCTGTCTATCTTGCGTGCTGCACAATATCGTTTATTATTTAGTAAATATTGATATCTATGACTAGCTAGTTTATTGTGATGGTGCTTTGTTTTCTCTATTATTATGTTGCTCTTTGTTGTTTGCTGTCTCCTCTGTTTGTTTTTTTTGTTTGTTTTTTTTTTTTTCTCCATACAGGTGACCCAGGAGTTCTTTTTTTTTTTTCTCTCTCTTCCCCCCCCTTCTCACCGTCTCTTCTCCCCTTTGGTTTTCTTTCTTTCTCTCCCCCTCTTTCTCTCATTCATTCCCCCTGTCCTATTTATTAAAAAAAAAAAAAAAAAAAAGACAAAGGATGAACTGAAGCTCTGCCATCACGTAATGTCGCATACTGCTGTTTCTGATGTCATTTAGAAAAAAAAAAAAAAAAAAAAAAAAAAAAAAAGAGTTACGTTTATTCTTTATTTTAGTTAGTTGCTATTTAGTTGTGTGAAGGGAACCCACAAATGAAGAATTTCACTTCTCTGTGCAACTACTGTGTTTTGCTGTGTACATGACAGTAAACTTCTTGAATCTTGAATCCAGGGCATATTTGGACAAACAAGCTTTAACATCACCCAACCTCACCCACCCACACAAGGTCCTTCCAGAGAAACTGCATTCTGCTACTTTTTCCTACTGTTATTCAAACCAATAAATGACCACAAATTCAGTGCTGAGACAGACTCTGACTTTGTGACGTGTCATGAAATTACATCAGTTCAATCACAAATAACAGTGATCACTACAGAGAAGTGCTTTTCTTGGCATGACATTACATTGCTGTCAGTGGATACCCAAGTATACTGCAAAAAACAGACTCTGCTGTCAGACAGAGACAGATAGAAAAAAGCATGCAAGAGCAGCAATGGTACAACAAAAACAGCCACACTGGTTTACAAAAGGTTCGTTCAGAGTGCAGCCAATAAGAATCAATAATGGAATCAGAACAGGTAAATTCTTATCAATTCCCATCTGTAAATATGATCTGGGTGGGTGAACTTCCATAGGAATCTTGAGCTGTTCTGATTTCCTGGGTCTGAAGAACAGTTGGGCTCTGTTCCAGAAAACAGATCTGACTTTTGGTTCCATGACAAAGATCAGTGTTGATCATTGTCTTACAGTATGCGGCTAAAGCAAACAGTGATCACAGTAATGTGCATTAAATGTCTCATTGAGGAGGAGCAGGCTGTAAACCTGTCTTACTGTCAAAACAGTCACAGACGTTTAATTATGAAGACAAAGCTGGAGAAAGTAATTCTGACTTCACCATGTTCACCAGAGTTCATGAGTAGAAGCATTAAAACGTGACCTCTGTTCTGTAGCAACTGACAATGCAGCCAACAAAAACAGAAATAACTCACTGAATTGCACACAACAGGGGAAAAAGTCTGGTACGTGTGAGATTTCCCACTATTTCTTGAAGTCAGTATGGCAAATACACTATACAGACAAGAGTACCACCTAAAAAAAACACATAGAGAAGCAGATCATCCAGTCTTTAAGGAGCTTACTTTGTGCACTATATACTGACCCAGCAGGCCTGTGCCAAATATGTATTTTAATAATAATAATAATAATAATAATAATAATAATACAGCAGATTTTTTGTATCAATAACTTCTCAGTAATTCTGAGCAATCATTTCAGTTTGTTTTTGAAGGTTTGATCATATGTAAGCCGTTCTCCATTTCCCTCTCCTGTGAACAGCTGCTCTAAATCAGATACAAAAACCAGAGCGGAGCAGCAGGAGGGAGACAGAAAGCTCTTACTCCTATTTAAACAGCTGATATATTTTTACACTAAACATCATGAATCAAGGACCAGCTGATCTTACTGTGAGCGAGGATCACAAACACCGGGACGAGCTTCATTTCCCACTACAATCGAATCCAGAACAAGCCGAACCGCTGCGCCGCTCAAAGCAAAAACAAAAAAGCAAAAAAACTTTCTCTTTCACTTTCCATTAGACTTTTGATCCCAATCCCAAGAGACTTAAAATCCCAGTGACTAATGGTATTGGCATAATAGCAATATTGATATGGTTTCACTGCATGTGTAGGCAGGGGTGGTAATATATTTACATTCATGCAGTAACACTTTTACAGTGGACATGAAACACTACATATATAAAAGTTAATGGTGCCCTGCTCTAAAAAACTGTCATAGATTTAAAACTGTCTGTGAACCTCTAGGATGTAAATTAGCATTTATAAACACAGTGTTTCATGTCAAATTTAAAATGTTAATGATATAATAAAATCTGTGATTGTGAATTATTTTCAATGTTTAGGAGTGGATTAAAAGATGCATTTAATTTTTGTGACACATCCATTATTAGGATTATTCGGTATTTATAGTGCACTTCTCAACACTGTAACAGGAGTGTATGGTAGCACAAAAGTCTACAGTTACGCTTTTTCATTGGCTCTGCGGTTCAGTACGGCTGAGCTGAATAGACTGAAGCCTAAATGGTTTTCCTCCTTCATTATCAATAAAGCCTTTCTCTTATAGCATCTCTGACTGTAGTGTTTTCAGTCACAGAGATCATATTTACATACAGTGGGGCAAAAAAGTATTTAGTCAGCCACCGATTGTGCAAGTTCCCCCACTTAAAATGATGACAGAGGTCAGTAATTTGCACCAGAGGTACACTTCAACTGTGAGAGACAGAATGTGAAAAAAAATCCATGAATTCACATGGTAGGATTTGTAAAGAATTTATTCGTAAATCAGGGTGGAAAATAAGTATTTGGTCACCTCAAACAAGGAAAATCTCTGGCTCTCACAGACCTGTAACGTCTCCTGTAAGAAGCTTTTCTGTCCCCCACTCGTTACCTGTATGAATGGCACCTGTTTGAACTCATCATCTGTATAAAAGACACCTGTCCACAGCCTCAAACAGTCAGACTCCAAACTCCGCCATGGCCAAGACCAAAGAGCTTTCGAAGGACACCAGGAAAAGTATTGTAGACCTGCACCAGACTGGGAAGAGTGAATCTACAATAGGCAAGCAGCTTGGTGTGAAAAAATCAACTGTGGGAGCAATCATCAGAAAATGGAAGACATACAAGACCACTGATAATCACTCCTCAGCCTCCCTGGGAAAGTCTATGCCAGGGTGCTGGAAAGGAGAGTTCGTCCGCTAGTCGAACCTCGGATACAGGAGGAACAATGCGGTTTTCGTCCTGGTCGCGGAACACTGGACCTGCTCTTTATCCTCTCCAGGATACTTGAGGGTGCATGGGAGTTTGCCCAACCAGTCTACATGTGTTTTGTGGACTTGGAGAAGGCATTCGACCGTGTCCCTCGGGGTGTCCTGTGGGAGGTGTTGCGGGAGTATGGGGTGTCTGGCCCATTGCTACGGGCCATTCGATCCCTATACAACCGTTGCAAGAGCTTGGTTCGCATTGCCGGCAATAAGTCGGACTCGTTCCCGGTGGGTGATGGGCTCCGCCAGGGCTGCCCTTTGTCTCCGGTTCTGTTCATAATTTTTATGGACAGGATTTCTAGGCGCAGCCAAGTGGCGGAGGGCTTTCGCTTTGGTGGCCTGTGAGAGACAGAATGTGAGAAAAAAAATCCATGAATCCACATGGTAGGATTTGTAAAGAATTTATTCGTAAATCAGGGTGGAAAATAAGTATTTGGTCAATAACAAAAATACAACTCAATACTTTGTAACATAACCTTTGTTGGCAATAACAGAGGTCAAACGTTTACTATAGGTCTTTACCAGGTTTGCACACACAGTAGCTGGTATTTTGGCCCATTCCTCCATGCAGATCTTCTCGAGAGCAGTGATGTTTTGGGGCTGTCGCCGAGCAACACGGACTTTCAACTCCCGCCACAGATTTTCTATGGGGTTGAGGTCTGGAGACTGGCTAGGCCACTCCAGGACTTTCAAATGCTTCTTACGGAGCCACTCCTTTGTTGCCCGGGCGGTGTGTTTTGGATCATTGTCATGTTGGAAGACCCAGCCTCGTTTCATCTTCAAAATTCTCACTGATGGAAGGAGGTTTTGGCTCAAAATCTCACGATACATGGCCCCATTCATTCTGTCCTTAACACGGATCAGTCGTCCTGTCCCCTTGGCAGAAAAACAGCCCCATAGCATGATGTTTCCACCCCCATGCTTCACAGTAGGTATGGTGTTCTTGGGATGCAACTCAGTATTCTTCTTCCTCCAAACACGACGAGTTGAGTTTATACCAAAAAGTTCTACTTTGGTTTCATCTGACCACATGACATTCTCCCAATCCTCTGCTGTATCATCCATGTGCTCTCTGGCAAACTTCAGACGGGCCTGGACATGCACTGGCTTCAGCAGCGGAACACGTCTGGCACTGCGGGATTTGATTCCCTGCCGTTGTAGTGTGTTACTGATGGTGACCTTTGTTACTTTGGTCCCAGCTCTCTGCAGGTCATTCACCAGGTCCCCCCGTGTGGTTCTGGGATCTTTGCTCACCGTTCTCATGATCATTTTGACCCCACGGGATGAGATCTTGCGTGAAGCCCCAGATCGAAGGAGATTATCATCCATCCATCCATCCATCTTCATCCGCTTTATCCGGGGCCGGGTCGCGGGGGCAGCAGCCTAAGCAAAGAAGCCCAGACCTCCCTCTCCCCAGCCACCTCCTCCAGCTTATCCGGGGGAATACCAAGGCGTTCCCAGGCCAGCCGAGAGATATAATCTCTCCAGCGTGTCCTGGGTCTGCCCCGGGGCCTCCTCCCGGTGGGACATGCCTGGAACACCTCACCCAGGAGGCGCCCAGGGGGCATCCTTGTCAGATGCCCGAACCACCTCAGCTGGCTCCTTTCGATGTGGAGCAGCAGCTGCTCTACTCTGAGCCCCTCCCGGATGGCCGAACTTCTCACCCTATCTCTAAGGGAGAGGCCAGCCACCCTTCGGAGGAAGCTCATTTCTGCCGCTTGTATCCGCGATCTCGTTCTTTCGGTCACTACCCACAGCTCGTGGCCATAGTTGAGGGTAGGGATCGACCGGTAAATTGAGAGCTTCGCTTTTACACTCAGCTCCCTCTTCACCACGACGGACCGGTGCAGCGTCTGCATTACTGCAGCTGCAGCCCCAATCCGTCTGTCGATCTCCGGCTCCCTTCTCCCATCACTCGCGAACAAGACCCCGAGATACTTGAACTCCTCCACTTGGGGCAGGAACTCATCCCCGACCCGGAGTGGGCACTCCACCCTTTTCCGGCTGAGAACCATGGCCTCAGATTTGGAGGTGCTGATCCTCATTCCCGCTGCTTCACACTCGGCTGCGAACCATTCCAGTGCGAGCTGGAGGCCCTCACCCAATGAAGCCAACAGAACCACATCATCGGCAAAAATCAGAGATGAGATTCTGAGGCCACCAAAGCGAAAGCCCTCCGCCACTTGGCTGCGCCTAGAAATCCTGTCCATAAAAATTATGAACAGAACTGGAGACAAAGGGCAACCCTGGCGGAGCCCATCACCCACCGGGAACGAGTCCGACTTATTGCCGGCAATGCGAACCAAGCTCTTGCAACGGTTGTATAGGGATCGAATGGCCCGTAGCAATGGGCCAGACACCCCATACTCCCGCAACACCTCCCACAGGACACCCCGAGGGACACGGTCGAATGCCTTCTCCAAGTCCACAAAACACATGTAGACTGGTTGGGCAAACTCCCATGCACCCTCAAGTATCCTGGAGAGGATAAAGAGCAGGTCCAGTGTTCCGCGACCAGGACGAAAACCGCATTGTTCCTCCTGTATCCGAGGTTCGACTAGCGGACGAACTCTCCTTTCCAGCACCCTGGCATAGACTTTCCCAGGGAGGCTGAGGAGTGATTATCAGTGGTCTTGTATGTCTTCCATTTTCTGATGATTGCTCCCACAGTTGATTTTTTCACACCAAGCTGCTTGCCTATTGTAGATTCACTCTTCCCAGTCTGGTGCAGGTCTACAATACTTTTCCTGGTGTCCTTCGAAAGCTCTTTGGTCTTGGCCATGGCGGAGTTTGGAGTCTGACTGTTTGAGGCTGTGGACAGGTGTCTTTTATACAGATGATGAGTTCAAACAGGTGCCATTCATACAGGTAACGAGTGGGGGACAGAAAAGCTTCTTACAGGAGACGTTACAGGTCTGTGAGAGCCAGAGATTTTCCTTGTTTGAGGTGACCAAATACTTATTTTCCACCCTGATTTACGAATAAATTCTTTACAAATCCTACCATGTGAATTCATGGATTTTTTTTCACATTCTGTCTCTCACAGTTGAAGTGTACCTCTGGTGCAAATTACTGACCTCTGTCATCATTTTAGGTGGGGGAACTTGCACAATCGGTGGCTGACTAAATACTTTTTTGCCCCACTGTATTAACATATTGAGCCTCATCAGGGGCATCACAAAGATGTTGTTCAAAAGGTGTAATCCAGATACCAACAGGAAACTTGACTACCAAAATACACTTTTCAGAATGCTCCAGCGCACGGCTCTCCTCTCCAAATTGTCATGAGCCGAGGAAGCGTGTAGTGTTTTTCCGCTCTCATCCTGTGTCTACCTGTGTCTGCCCTGGTTTCTCACCTGCCATCCATTGATGACAATGCGCTTAAGCCCAGCGCAGTCATCTATTCTCTGCCAGTTTGTCAGCTACCTCTGGTGGTAACCAGGCATTGTTGCATCCTGTTTCTGTGTTCATTCACTGTACTTACCTCTAGTTTCCTTGTCAAGTTGCCGCTTTAGTCACCTGCAGCTCAGTTATCTGGATGCTGGTCTCCTTGGTAAGATTCTCTGCATCTCTCTGCAACCCGCTGCATTCTTACACAAGGTTTAAGAGTGTTTCTGGGAATTTTTGACCATTTTTGAGGTCAGACATTGATGTTTGATGAAAAGTCCTGGCTAAGAGTCTCAAATTCAAATTCAAATTTCAAATTTCAAATTTTTATTTGTCACGTACACAGTCATACACAGTACGATATGTAGTGAAATGCTTGGACAACTGCTCGTGACCTAAAGAAAACAAAAAAGGAAAAGGCTATGAATAAGAAAGGAAATAAATATGAAAAATTAAAAAGGGTAAATTTAACTAGGAAGGAATAAAATATAAATTAAGGTTAAAAATGAAATAACTGTACAACACAAATTAGAATGAAGGGTAAATTTAACTGGGAGAATAAGATAAAATATATAAATTAAAGTTGAAAATAAAATAACTGTACAACAAAATACACAATACACAATATAGAACTATATAAGAATGTATGAAGAAATCTAAATATAAATAAATATATACACAATAACAGCAGCTGTACAAGTATTAACCGGAAATGAAGAATATAGTGACCAGTGTTGTGCAAAACCAAAGTCCAGAAAGTCCAGTGTGTGTGTAAGAACCATATGTGTGGGTCAGTACTGTGTGGTGGTGTGATTGAGAGACCGTATCGCCTGCGGGAAGAAGCTCCTCCTCAGTCTCTCTGTGTTGGTCTTCAGGGAGCGGAATCGCTTTCCTGACCTCAACAGAGAGAACAGTCTGTTGTTGGGATGGCTGAGGTCCTTCACCATCTTCCTGGCCTTGGTCCGGCACCGCCTGCTGTAGATTGAGTGCAGGTCAGGGAGCTCGGAGCGGATGGTGTGCTCAGCTGACCGCACAACCCTCTGTAGAGCTCGTCTGTCCTGCATGGTGCTGTTCCCGAACCAGGTTAAGATGTTTCCCGCCAGGATGCTCTCTATGGTGCACGAGTAAAAGTTCCTGAGCACCTTGGAGGGCAGTTGGAAGTCTCTCAAGCGTCTGAGGTGGTAGAGACGCTGTCGGGCCTTTTTCACCACGGTGTTGATGTGACAGGACCATGACAGGTCCTGCGTGATGTGAACTCCGAGGTATTTGAAGCTGTCCACTCTCTCCACTGGGCACTCGTTGATGACGGGGGTCTGGTAGTTCCTCTCCTGCTTAGTGCTGAAGTCCACTATCAGCTCCTTTGTCTTACTGACGTTTAGAAGGAGGTTGTTCCTCTGGCACCAGTTCTCCAGATTCCTAATCTCCTTCAGGTAGGCCGTCTCGTTGTTATCAGAGATCAGGCCCACCACGACGGTGTCGTCAGCAAACTTGATGATGGTGGTGGAGCTGGTAGTGGCCACACAGTCATATGTGTACAAAGAGTACAGCAGGGGGCTCAGAACACACCCCTGGGGGGCTCCAGTGCTGAGAGTGGTGGAGGCTGAGACATGTCCGCCCATCCTTACTGCCTGTGGTCTGCCAGTTAGGAAGTTGGAGATCCACTGACACATAGATGAGCTGAGTCCCAGATGCTCCAGCTTGGTGGTGAGTGTGGAGGGAATTATGGTGTTAAATGCAGAGCTGCAGTCTATGAAGAGCATTTTAACATAATTCCCCCTTCTAGTGTCCAAGTGAGTGAGTGATGTGTGGAGGAGATGAGAGATGGCATCGTCTGTGGAACGATTTGGACGGTAAGCGAACTGTAGTGGGTCCAGTGTGTCTGGTAGTGAAGAAATGATGAAGTCTCTGACCAGGCGTTCAAAGCACTTCATCACTACTGAGGTGAGGGCTACAGGGCGATAGTCATTGAGAGAAGCAGGGTGGGGTTTCTTCGGGACAGGAACAATGATGGACTCTTTGAAGCATGTGGGGATCACCGACTGAGATAAAGAGATGTTGAATATCTCAGTGAACACAGGAGCTAGCTGGTATGCGCAGTCTCTTAGGATACGACCTGGGATGCCGTCTGGTCCTGCTGCTTTCCTGGTGTTCACTCTCTTGAAGGCTCTCCTTACTTCATGCTCGGAGATGACGAGCACGTTTCCGGTGCTGGCAGTATCTTCCTGTCTGCAGCCGTTAGCGCCGCTAACACTAGCATTGTTGGAGACCTTAGCTGCAGCCTCGAAGCGAGCATAGAAAGTGTTCAGCTCGTCTGCCAGAGTCACGGCCGCGTTCGTCATACCGGTTGTTGGTGCTTTATAGTCCGTTATTGTCCTTAGTCCCCGCCACAGGCTCCTAGAGTCACTCTGTTGGAGTTGTGACTCTAGTTTCCTCCCGTAGCGCTGCTTCGCCTCTTTCACCGCCCTCCGCACGTTATATGACGCGGCTTTGTATGGGTCCATGTCCCCCGTCATGAGTCCCGTGTTGTAGGCAGCGGTGCGGGATCTCAGAGCGTTGCGGATGGTTTTATCCACCCACGGCTTCTGGTTGGGAAACGTTGTGATAGTCTTTGTCTCCACGGTATCATCCACTAGTTTCCCGATGAATCCCACAACCGCTTCCGTAAACACGTTGACGTCATCGTCGGAGCTGTTTCTGAACATGCCCCAGTCTGCGTCATCGAGTGCGTCCTGTAACGCGGCCACCGATTGATCCGTCCAGCGCGCGACCTTCCTCTGAACCGGAACTTCCTGTTTTAGCCTTTGTTTGTATTTTGGCATGAGGAAGATGGCGGCGTGATCAGATTTGCAAAACGGGGGGCGGGATTGTGCCTTGTAGCCGTCCTTGACCGTAGTGTAGCAGTGGTCCAGTGTCCTTTCACCTCTGGTGGGGCAGGAGATGTGTTGATAAAAGTTCGGCGCTGCGCGTTTGAGGTTGGCGCTATTAAAGCCCCCCGTCACAATAAGCGCAGCGTCCCGGTGTTGTGTCTGGTGCTGTGTGAGTGCCTCATGCAGCTCGCATAAGGCGGTGACCGTGTCCGCTTGTGGTGGAATATAAACGGCACTTACAATGACCGATGTAAATTCCCGAGGTAGATAAAAAGGACGACACATGATGGACAGTAGTTCCAGATTTGGTGTGCAGGAGCGTGTGAGAGGAACAACGTTCGCACTGTTGCACCAGTTGTTGTTCACCATTAAACACACGCCGCCTCCCCTTGACTTCCCCGAGTCCCGTGTCCTTTCCATGCGGTGAACCGAGAAGAACTCGGCCGGCTGGATGGCGTGGTCCGGCACCGCTGGGTTCAGCCATGTCTCGGTGAAGCAGAGGAGATTGCAGTCCCGAATGTCTCTCTGGAACTTTATCCTGGCCCTGAGGTCGTCAAGCTTGTTCTCCAGTGACTGGACGTTGGCGAGCAGGATGCTAGGCAGAGGTGTGCGGTGTGCACGAGCTCTCAGCCTGTTCCTGACGCCGGCTCGCTTCCCTCTAGGCCGCCGCCGCTTCCCTTTGTTCTCCCTCGAGATCTCACTCGGCCAGCTCGGATCCGGAGTTAAAAACTTCGAATTGTGAGTACATTGTATACCAATAGAAACAAGAGTGTCACTGTCATACCTAATGTACCCAATGGTGATGATTTTGCCGATTTAGAAACGCTGAAAACTAACTTAAAAAACAAAGACAAAGAAAAAGTGGTCGGAGCAGTCGTGACGGCAGCCGACCTCACCGGCGCCATCTTATGATCTATGATCTTATGAGTCTCCACTCTATTTCATCCCAAAGGTGATAAAGCTGAATAGAACATAGAATATGTCGCCATATAATCCTATAATATACACACAGCTGTACAAATTATCGTTTGCATGGAATATTCTAATTGTATTTTGTGATGATGGCAGATAACAAGATTCTGTGAATTATTCCATGCTTGTTTTACAGCATTGAAAGCACAGGCAGTGGCTATATTGTTATTCTTCATCACTAACTCCCTGAGTCAGGAGTGGGTAATTTGTGGACCTTGTACCTTTGTCAAAGTCTCTTATGAAAATAAACAACAATCTAATGTTACTTCTAGACCGTTTTCTGTTGATAGTAGACTTTCCCTCTGTTGAACAGTTTCTTTTATGCTGTGCTCTAAATGTGCTTGAGTGCAGAAATCCAGTTAAATTCACCTATTAAAAAAAAGCAAACATGCACACATTAAATTCAAAGTAAATGCAATTTATCTCTTAGTGTACCTTTAAAATGTGTAAAGGACATTTAGTGTATGACGCATCTGTGTTTCTGACTTTGCTCCGGCCATCATTAGAGGTTAACACCATCAGAGCTCTGCTGCTGTTGCTGTACCCACATTCTCACCAAAACACTTCCCCTTCATTTCTCAGAAGAAAATAATGCAATGAGGAACAAACATGTGTCACAGCAAAGAAATGCCATCTTAACTTCATGACTACTCTTAGACATCAACAGCCAATTTCTGTTGAAGTTTTCTCTTCCTCAGCATAAATTCTGAAAACGAAATAAGAACATATCCTGGTGAAAAAGTAATAAGAGCTACAAGTATTTACACAATCGCATTCATCATCTTCTCTTTTTTAAGGCACCAAATACATCACTGTGACAAATGCACTGTTTGGCTGTGGTTAGTTATTCATTTTAAATTTACAGAGTCATTGACAGCCTGGTGTGACCGCTGACCTCTGTAATATTGTTTGCTTCAGATGATGATTATAAACAACAGAAGATTAAGAATTGAAATTGTCAAAGTAAGGACTCTCTATATTTTTATGAACAGTTACAGTGAGGTGGTGAGATGATAACCACAGGAAGTCAGCACAGCCTCTACATGAAGCTCTGTTTCAGAGACTGTGACTGTCATTTTTGTGAAAAGCAGGAAGGAGAAAGACAGACAATGACGGCTCAGTTCAAATGGATTAAAGTCTTTTCATCAGTTTTACTAATGCTTCAAGTAACAGGTAAGAATACAAATACATTTATAAATGAAATTAGAAAAGTCAAGTTTACACAGTTGATTTGATTTTATCTTCACAGCAGCAGCAGTTGAGTTTATTATCAGCGATGAAGGTGAGGTCACTTTGTCATGTGAAAATGTGACAGATGATCAAGATAAATGTGACAGAACTCACTGGCTCTTCAGTAAATCAAACACAGCAACAATAACACTGTTTGAACACGGGGAGATTCACCAAGAGGCCAAACATAAATCAGACAGACTGAGTGTTACAGCAAAATGTTCTCTGGTTATAAAGAAGCTCACAGCTGAGGATGTTGGTCAGTACACCTGCAGAAGGTTCAACAAATCAGGACAAAAAGAAGGTTCAGACTCTGTAGCTGAGCTGTCTGTTGTTAACCGTGAGTATTTCATCATAATGTTTTCAAATTGTTAGAACATCAAACTGAAACATTACAATAACTATAATTACAGTGATGATTACTGTAAATGTTATTCTTGTTCTCTTTTCTTTTCTTTAACAGTAACTGAACATAAGGATGATGACACAGTGACATTAAACTGCTCTGTGTCCACATATAAAGAATGTAAATACACTGTGAAGTGGCTCTATGGTAACAAAGACCTGAGGATGTCACAGTCTGCCTGCTCAGCCAGTGTGATCTTTACAAGATTTGATCACATTTACACATCCAAGAGTTCTGAGATGTTGAAGTGCCAAGTGACACATGGTGGAGACGTGCAGGAATTTATCTTCAGGATTCTATCATTTGATCAAGAAACACATGAGAATGCAAGTCAGTTCATACAATAACTTTATCTGTTATGAAATGTAAACTGTTCTATGTGATTTTAAGATTTCATTTACTGATTTTTACTTTGAGAGTGTCCTCAAAAGACAAAATAGCAGCACTGTTCTGTGTTTAATCAGGCTTACGTTATCATGATAGAGAAACACTAGTCTTGTGTTCCTTATGAGCAGGCAGGGAATCTAATAGCTATTGAATCCCTGAAATCAGGCCGTGTGACTTAAGTGCTACTAACTGTTCGTACTCCTCGCTAGACCCCAGCAGCTCTTCTTCCCGAGGCACCACCACACAAAAAATGACTCTCTTTATCACTTCTGAGGGGTTGAAGGCTGCTGATCTAATATTTGCTCACATTGTTCTGTCATAATGGATTCAATGGGGGAGAGTGTGATGTCTGAGCAAAAAAAACTAAACACAATCTAAAAAACAATAGAGATTAGCTCAACATATCATGGCGGACACTAAGTACTGAGACAATGACTAACATACGAACTTGACAGAGAAGGGAAGGAAAAAGAACAAAAGACTAAACCAAATAACCTCAAAACAGACTTGAGACTCAAGCTACTTGAACAAATGTTACCCAAGTACAAACAAACTAAGAACCACACGGAGCATTAAATACTACAGAGAATTCAAAAGTAAGTAAACCTGTATTCATAAAATTCAGCGCTTTCAATAACTTCATCTGTTACGACTATTAAACTATTCTGTGTGGTTTTAAGATGTCATTTGCATTTATACACTTTGAGGAATATCCCGCAGAGAGGTTGTAATGGGGGCAGAAGCAAAAAGAGAAGTCAGGTTCATGATGTTATAGATCTACAGCAACATAGATTTTATCTAAACATAACCAGAATCTTCCATTTGATTGTTGAGGGGGCTTTTGTTGAGAAAAGAACAGAAAACTATATTTAAAGTATTTTAATGTGTTTTTTATTTTCTTTCCAGGCTGGTGCTGGTGGAGGTTCATCATTGTGGCTGTGGGTGTAGCAACACTCATAACAGCTGCTGTGGTCATCCACATTTGGACAAGATCGGCAGGTGAGAACATTCACATTTAAATGGGAAGATTTGATAAACCTGGATATTCTCTGTGAAAGCTAAGTTTGTTTCCTTCTCTTGTCTTTTTAAGGGAATAAAAGTTCAGCCGTATCAAAATGAGGTGAGTTTTTGTTGCATTGAGCTAAACAAACTCAGAATGTGTTTTCTGTCTTTTTATCTCTGAAAAATGTTTACAGCTCTAATATTTGTAAATCACATTTTCAGTGGAAAACCAAAATGCATCTGCATGTTTAAATTTCCATATAGGAAAGATAATATAAAAAAAGAGCAAACTGAAGCTTCAGGTTCAGTTTTCGTGTTGAATTCTTCTATTTATTCAATGCTCATGTTCATTATAGTTTAAATAAATCACATTTTGTGCCTAATGGTGTTAATGTAATGTCATGGATGTCTTTACAGTTTATCACTTTTAGTTTGTGCTACATTGATGCCCAAAGATCACAAAAGCTATATCATGTTGAAATCTAATGTCCAGAGAGTGAATGAGTTTGTCATCATGCTGTATGTCACAGGTATGTAATGATGAAAATTTCGACAGTGAAATATGGAAGTAGAAGATCTGATGGACACTGACTGATCCTTCTGTGTCTGTCAGACTTCAGTAATGTGATGGAAAATGTTAAGATTCTGTGCTTCTCTTTGTTATACAGGCCTAACTGAAATGAACGATGCATCTCAGTGTGTTTGTCTCCATATTATTTTGTAATACAAGACATACTCAGCTGCATGTAATGTTCTGATTGTATTCTGTGACTGTGGCAGGTAGATAAGGCGTTTCTATAAATGATTCGATTCTTGTTTTTATTCTTAATCTAAAGAAATACATACTGCTGCTGTACTCTGTGTTGTTGTTTGTCTTTGCAACGGCAAATAAAAAACCTCAGAAAATCTGTTTGTGAAGACTGATTTATTTCAAATTAACAGAACAAACTTGTGTCAGTGATTTCTGGGTTTGACTGGGGTCGACAAAGCAGCGACCAATCATTCTGGAAGGCAGCCTTTCCAGCCGCACAAGATGGGATTTCGAGATTACGTGCACCAGACTGAAGTAACTGGACATTTATAACCTTGGGAAAAACGTACAACACAACACGATATAGTAACTTAAATTAATAAGTGTTAATAGTAATAATAGTAATAAAATTATGAATAAGTGTATGTGTATTGCACACTGTTATTATTGCACATTAATTATTGTTGCACTTTGTATATATAAATATTTGCATAATTATAAATATTATTATAGTTATTGTTGTTACCCCCCCCCCCCCCCCCCCCCCCCCCCCCCCAGGGAGTCCAGGGAGGTAGCCAATCAGGTCAGCTGTTAGCAATTACTGTGGGGCTATTGCCCTGCTGTAAAAGCTGTCCTTTAGTCTGTTTGAACAGGAATCTCCTGCCAGAAAGCAGCAGCTTAAACACCCGGTGTGCTGGGTGTGTACAGTCCCGTAGGATGCTGCGTGCCCTCTTGAGACAGCGAGTGCTGTACAGGTCCTTCAGAGAGGGAAGGATGTCCAATTATTTTTGGGGCCATATTAATGACCCTCTGAAGTGCCTTTTTGTGTGCGGTGGTGCAGCTGGAGAACCATACAGAGATGCAGTATGTAAGTACACTGTCAATGGAGCAGCGGTAGAAGACGAGCAGCAGCTCCCTCTTCAGGTCCATTGTTCTGAGGATTCTCAGAAAGTGGAGAAACTGTTAGGCCTTCTTTAAAACCACCGAGGTGTTTTAGCTCCATTGGAGGTCTGACTCTATGTCCACACACTCCCCATTGATGCTGACAGGCTGCAGCACAGACTTCCTCCTTCAGTGTTAAGGCTGAGGGCTGAGGAAGGATGAGGCCCCACTTTAACTCTCTGTACACGGTCTGACAGGAAGTCTCCGATCCAGCGGCCGGTAGTAGAAGGAAGTCCGATATCCAGCAGTTTAACTATCAGTCTGTCTGTGAGTATCGTATTGAAAGCAGAGCTAAAGTCAACAAAGAGCAGCCTGGCGTAACACCCTGTTGTTCCAGGTCAGAGATGGAGGTGTGGAGCATTGTAGGAATGGCATCTTCAGTTGATCTGTTAGCTCTGTATGCAAACTGGAGCGGGTCAAGTGTGGGTGGCAGGCAGGACATGATGTGTTGTTGGACCAGTTGCAATGTCACATTGAGGCTGCTAATGTTGGTTCTCTTTGGCAGTGGGACAATTGTGGCCGACTTTAGCGAGATGCAGGACTGAGACAGTGAAACATTGAAGATCTTAGTGAAGACCCGGGCCAGCTGGTCTGCATATTCTTTTGGAAACCTTCCGGTCACCCCATCTTGACCGGCGGCCTTCCTGGGGTTCACTGACCTCAGTGTGCGCACCACCACCATAATCCTGCACCATGAGGCTTGGGCTGCTGCTGCTGTCCGATGTTTTAGCTGCTGCTGCCTCTGGTACCTTCACCTCAAGGCATGTGAAGAAGTGGTTCAGCTCCTCTGCAAGTGCCACATTGCCCTCAGTCAACGTGGTACTGCCAGGTTTGTAGTTGGTTAAGTGCTGAACTCCCTGCCATACTTGTTGTAAGTTGTTGTTGCTGAAGTGGTCTTCAATCCTCCACTTGTATGCTGCCTTGGCCTTTCTGATACCTTTTTTTTTCAGGTCAGATCTGGCTGCACTGTACTGCATACCATCAACGGATCTGAAAGCAACATCACGTTGCTTCAGCAGGACCTGGATCTCTTTAGTCATCCAGGGTTTCTGGTTGGAATACACCTGGAAACGTTTATCAGCAGTGGCACTGTTGACACAGAAGTTAATATATGAGAGCACTGATGTTGTGTGTGCATGTGATGCACCTTCTGACAGGGTTTTCACAGTCTTTGTGGCTGGGGAGGCTCTCCTCCTAACAGGAGTGTATGCAGGGATTAGCAGCATGCACATGTGGTCTGACAAACCTAGATGTGGTAGAGGGGTTGCTCTGTAGCCTTTTTGGATGTTGCCGTAGGCTTTATCCAGTGTGTTTTCCCCCCTTGTTGCACATTTAATATGCTCTTCAAATCTGGGAAATACTGACCTTAAGTCGGCATGGCTGAAGTCCCCAGCTATAATGTACTGCACTGGGAATGAAATGGATAAATCTTCTCAGTGAAATTCTAGGTTTTATCTTTGTTTGGATCAAAACCTTGACTCTGCCCCCCAAGTGGCTCCAGCACATGGCACCATCGTGCCATGTGCTTTAAATTGTGATCTAAATGCATGGTGGTGCCAAACATTTTTTATACCTTTATTTAATCTTTTTGTGTTATTTCAGATATTACATTATGTGGAATAGAAACAAATAGAAATGCACAACATATACAACTGCTGTATCTGTCAGAGACAAAAAAAATCCACACATACAGCAACTGGAACACAAAAAATGAGAAAATACACAAATACATTAATCAAAATTCTTCCTGTAGAGTGTGAGTGAGAGAGAGAGAATTCCTGCTTCCTTGTCACAAATGTACATGATAATGAGGACAGGAAGCTGCGGCGATGCCCCTCAGAAGCCTGGAAGCAGAAAGAGATGGAACCAGGACAAACATGCCATCCACAGTCCCCAAGAGTAACAAAGATCTGAGGCCACACATCCCAGGGACATCCATGATCCCATTCCAGCAGGAGAAGAATGGAGGCCCCAGATATGAGTCAAGAGTGGGGTCCCAGGACCACCCAGCACAAACCTGCCCCCGACAAGGGCGAAGTCCAGGCCAACCCAAGCCACCAAGGAAGCATACCAACAGCCATGCACCCCACCAACACGCATCTGCATCCCAGGGAGGGGCAAAAGCATCCAGCGCCAAGCGGTGACCATGTCCCACCTGGGCCAAGGTCCAGCAAGCCTAAGACCAACGACTAGCCATGCGCACACAAACACACACAACATTCATTCATTCACTGTCACACACCCACTAGTGGCACACAGAAAGACAAGGACATGTGCACACATTGACCCCCTCTCCTATGCCGCCCTGAACAAGCAGCAAGGATGAAGCCAAAGTGAACCACAAGACCCCCGTGAGTGTGAAATAACCATATAGGAAAATGCCTCCTCCCCCACCCCCCGACACACACACACTTATTGTTAAAGGCGTTATTTGAAGTTGATGTACAGCTAGTGCTTTAACATTTCCACATCCCTTTACCACTACTTCTTTTTCAAGTACACATCATGCTCTGACAGTTCATTTTTGTTCCTCAACACTAACCTGAGTGTTTCAAAATGGTGGGAAACCAGTTCAGTCACACACTCAGTGTGCTAATCCTTTGTGGCTAATGAAAATTAACAAATGGGCTGCTGTCAGTGTGTGTGGGGCCAGTGTGCAGAGGATTTTCATTGACCCATCGGTCAAAAGTGTGTCGGCCAACTAGACAAATGCTCTTCTATGCCCTGCTCTTGTGAGTGAGTACTGCTCTTGCTTTGGTGTCATGACTTTTGCTAATTCACATATATGGACTTAGTGTTTTATTAAAATAAACAAACTTCTACTTTGTTTTTGGACATTGTGTGCTAACACTGTTACAACTTTCATTATCATCATATTATCAGTTTCACTTTTGTTGATTGTAGACTTTCACTCTGTCAAACAGCTTATTTTAAGCTGTGCTGTATATTAGTTTGAAATCAGAAATCCACTCAAATTCATCTGTAAAAGAAAAAAAAATCAGCAAATATACAAATACTGGTAAAATTCAAAGCAAATGCAAATTATCTCTTGGTGTACTTTTAAAATGTCTAGAGGACATTCAGTTTGTGGCAGATCTGTGTTTCTCACAGATGTTTGGCCATCATTAGAGGTTAACACCATCAGAGCTCTGCTGCTGTTGTGCCCACATTCTCACCAAAACACTTCCCCTTCAGTTCTCAGGAAAAAAAAGAGCAGTAAGTATTTACACAATTGCATTCATCATCTTCTCCTTTTTTAAGGCATCAAACACGTCACAAATAAGCTACACACTCATTTTAAATTTGCAGGGTTTTTGACAGTCTGGTGTGACCTTTGACCTCTAATTTTCTTTAGTTCATGTAGATATTAGAAACAACAGAATGCTATGAAGGTGGTGAGATGATAACCACAGGAAGTCAGAACAGCCTCTACATGAAGCTCTGTTTCAGAGACTGTGACTGTCATTTTTGTGAAAAGCAGGAAGGAGAAAGACAGACAATGACGACTCAGTTCAAATGGATTAATGTCATGATCCGGAGTCTGCGACTCCGTGTTTGTTTAGTTTATTAGCATTCTGTGGTTTTGGTTACCTTGGGTGTTTATACTCTTCTGTTTCATGGTTCATGTTCCTATGTTCTGTGTCCCCCAGTCTGTGTTAAGTTGGTGTGTTATGTCATTGCGTGTATGTGTTTCCTGTTTTATTGTGAAGGTCTGCGTCTTATGTGAGTGTTTCAGTTTGTCTCCCTACTCTCGTCACGTGATCACTCCCAGCTGTGTTCCCACCTGTATGTAATCTCCCTGTGTTCTCTGAGTGTATTTAAGTTGTGTCTTCTGTCATAGTAATTGCTGGTTCGTCTGTGTTGTTTCCCCTCGGTCTCCCTGTATGTATTTCTCCGGACCGCCCTGCATCCTCGTTTCTGGTTTGTCTTATTAGTTTACCCAGTTTAGGTTTCCAGTTTCATGTTTTGTCGCCACCGTTGTTTGTACTCTGTGAATAAACACTCACCTGCACCAGAGCTGCCGCCTTTTGGTCCCTTTCTACAATTCCACACGGCTTGCCCCAGCAATCCGTGACAATTAAAGTCTTTTCATCAGTTTTACTAATGCTTCAAGTAACAGGTAAGAATACAAATACATTTATAAATGAAATTAGAAAAGTCAAGTTTACACAGTTGATTTGATTTTATCTTCACAGCAGCAGCAGTTGAAGACTCTGAATTTATTATCAGGGATGAAGGTGAGGTCACTTTGTCATGTGAAAATGTGACAGATGATCAAGATAAATGTGACAGAACTACCTGGCTCTTCAGTAAATCAAACACAGCGACAATAACACTGTTTGAACACGGGGAGATTCACCAAGAGGCCAAAAATAAATCAGACAGACTGAGTGTTACAGCAAAATGTTCTCTGGTTATAAAGAAGCTCACAGCTGAGGATGTTGGTCAGTACACCTGCAGAAGGTTCAACAAATCGGGACAAAAAGAAGGTTCAGACTCTGTAGCTGAGCTGTCTGTTGTTAACCGTGAGTATTTCATCATAATGTTTTCAGATTGTTTGAACATCAAACTGAAACATTACAATAACTATAATTACAGTGATGATTACTGTAAATGTTATTCTTGTTCTCTTTTCTTTAACAGTAACTGAACATAAGGATGATGACACAGTGACATTAAACTGCTCTGTGTCCACATATAAAAAATGCAAATACTACACTGTCAAGTGGCTCTATGGTAACAAAGACCTGAGGATGTCACAGTCTGCCTGCTCAGCCAGTGTGATCAAGATTTGATCACATTTACACATCCAAGAGTTCTGAGATGTTGAAGTGCCAAGTGACACATGGTGGAGACGTGCAGGAGTTTATCTTCAGGATTCAATCTTTTGACCAGGAAATAGGTGAGAATGCAATTAGTTCTTACAGTAACTTCATCTGTTATGAAATGTAAACTGTTCTATGTGATTTTAAGATTTCATTTACTGATTTTTACTTTGAGAGTGTCCTCAAAAGACAAAATAGCAGCACTGTTCTGTGTTTAATCAGGCTTACGTTATCATGATAGAGAAACACTAGTCTTGTGTTCCTTATGAGCAGGCAGGGAATCTAATAGCTATTGAATCCCTGAAATCAGGCCGTGTGACTTAAGTGCTACTAACTGTTCGTACTCCTCGCTAGACCCCAGCAGCTCTTCTTCCCGAGGCACCACCACACAAAAAATGACTCTCTTTATCACTTCTGAGGGGTTGAAGGCTGCTGATCTAATATTTGCTCACATTGTTCTGTCATAATGGATTCAATGGGGGAGAGTGTGATGTCTGAGCAAAAAAAACTAAACACAATCTAAATAACAATAGAGATTAGCTCAACATATCATGGCGGACACTAAGTACTGAGACAATGACTAACATACGAACTTGACAGAGAAGGGAAGGAAAAAGAACAAAAGACTAAACCAAATAACCTCAAAACAGACTTGAGACTCAAGCTACTTGAACAAATGTTACCCAAGTACAAACAAACTAAGAACCACACGGAGCATTAAATACTACAGAGAATTCAAAAGTAAGTAAACCTGTATTCATAAAATTCAGCGCTTTCAATAACTTCATCTGTTACGACTATTAAACTATTCTGTGTGGTTTTAAGATGTCATTTGCATTTATACACTTTGAGGAATATCCTGCAGAGAGGTTGTAATGGGGGCAGAAGCAAAAAGAGAAGTCAGGTTCATGATGTTATAGATCTACAGCAACATAGATTTTATCTAAACATAACCAGAATCTTCCATTTGATTGTTGAGGGGGCTTTTGTTGAGAAAAGAACAGAAAACTATATTTAAAGTATTTTAATGTGTTTTTTATTTTCTTTCCAGGCTGGTGCTGGTGGAGGTTCATCATTGTGGCTGTGGGTGTAGCAACACTCATAACGGGTTCAGTTTTCATGTTAAATTCTTCTATTTATTCAATGCTCATGTTCATTATAGTTTAGGCACAAAATGTGATTTATTTAATGGTGTTAATGTAATGTCATAGATGTCTTTACAGTTTATCACTTTTAGTTTGTGCTACATTGATGCCCAAAGATCACAAAAGCTATATCATGTTGAAATCTAATGTCCAGAGAGTGAATGAGTTTGTCATCATGCTGTATGTCACAGGTATGTAATGATGACAATTTCGACAGTGAAATATGGAAGTAGAAGATCTGATGGACACTGACTGATCCTTCTGCGTCTGTCAGACTTCAGTAATGTGATGGAAAATGTTAAGATTCTGTGCTTCTCTTTGTTATACAGGCCTAACTGAAATGAACGATGCATCTCAGTGTGTTTGTCTCCATATTATTTCGTAATACAAGACATACAGGGAGTGCAGAATTATTAGGCAAATGAGTATTTTGTCCACATCATCCTCTTCATGCATGTTGTCTTACTCCAAGCTGTATAGGCTCGAAAGCCTACTACCAATTAAGCATATTAGGTGATGTGCATCTCTGTAATGAGAAGGGGTGTGGTCTAATGACATCAACACCCTATATCAGGTGTGCATAATTATTAGGCAACGTCCTTTCCTTTGGCAAAATGGGTCAAAAGAAGGAGTTGACAGGCTCAGAAAAGTCAAAAATAGTGAGATATCTTGCAGAGGGATGCAGCAGTCTCAAAATTGCAAAGCTTCTGAAGTGTGATCATCGAACAATCAAGCGTTTCTTTCAAAATAGTCAACAGGGTCACAAGAAGCGTGTGGAAAAACCAAGGCGCAAAATAACTGCCCATGAACTGAGAAAAGTCAAGCGTGCAGCTGCCAAGATGCCACTTGCCACCAGTTTGGCCATATTTCAGAGCTGCAACATCACTGGAGTGCCCAAAAGCACAAGGTGTGCAATACTCAGACATGGCCAAGGTAAGAAAGGCTGAAAGACGACCACCACTGAACAAGACACACAAGCTGAAACGTCAAGACTGGGCCAAGAAATATCTCAAGACTGGTTTTTCTAAGGTTTTATGGACTGATGAAATGAGAGTGAGTCTTGATGGGCCAGATGGATGGGCCCGTGGCTGGATTGGTAAAGGGCAGAGAGCTCCAGTCCGACTCAGACGCCAGCAAGGTGGAGGTGGAGTACTGGTTTGGGCTGGTATCATCAAAGATGAGCTTGTGGGGCCTTTTCGGGTTGAGGATGGAGTCAAGCTCAACTCCCAGTCCTACTGCCAGTTTCTGGAAGATGCCTTCTTCAAGCAGTGGTACAGGAAGAAGTCTGCATCCTTCAAGAAAAACATGATTTTCATGCAGGACAATGCTCCATCACACGCGTCCAAGTACTCCACAGCGTGGCTGGCAAGAAAGGGTATAAAAGAAGAAAAACTAATGACATGGCCACCTTGTTCACCTGATCTGAACCCCATTGAGAACCTGTGGTCCATCATCAAATGTGAGATTTACAAGGAGGGAAAACAGTACACCTCTCTGAACAGTGTCTGGGAGGCTGTGGTTGCTGCTGCACGCAATGTTGATGGTGAACAGAACAAAACACTGACAGAATCCATGGATGGCAGGCTTTTGAGTGTCCTTGCAAAGAAAGGTGGCTATATTGGTCGCTGATTTGTTTTTGTTTTGTTTTTGAATGTCAGAAATGTATATTTGTGAATGTGGAGATGTTATATTGGTTTCACTGGTAAAAATAAATAATTGAAATGAGTATATATTTGTTTTTTGTTAAGTTGCCTAATAATTATGCACAGTAATAGTCACCTGCACACACAGATATCCCCCTAAAATAGCTCAAACTAAAAACTACTTCCAAAAACATTCAGCTTTGATGTCTGTGAAGGTTCTCAGTCATCCAGGTCATCGTAGTCAAAGGAGCTTGCAAAGAAAAGCGTCTGGACTTCTTTAAGTTGCTTGAAGACGTTTCGCCTCTCATCCGAGAAGCTTCTTCAGTTCTAAGGTCAAATGGTGGAGAGTCCCAGATATAAACCTAGTGGGAGTAACCCCCCACAGAGGGACAAAAGGACCCCCTGATGATCCTCTAATCGCCTGAGCCAAGGTGTGAAACTGGGTGTGGGTCCCAATCAGCCAGAGTTTCGGGTGTGTTCATTGTGAAACCTGGCCCCACCTTATCATGCGAATTCCTGAGGTCAGATGGCCCAGGATGTGAGTGGGCGTTAAGGCGTCTGGAAAGGGATCTCAAAACTGGATTATAGATGGCAGAGAGTTGGTGTCGTAAACCACCGCCTCTGTTCAAAGATGGTCGCTCACAGTGGACATAGATGGCTTCTTTCACTCCTCTTTCAAACCATCTGTCCTCTCTGTCCAAAATGTGAACATTGGCATCCTCGAAAGAGTGTCCTTTATCCTTAAGATGCAGATGGACTGCTGAGTCTTGTCCTGTGGAGGTGGCTCTTCTGTGTTGTGCCATGCGCTTGTGAAGTGGCTGTTTGGTCTCTCCAATGTAGAGGTCTGAGCATTCCTCGCTGCACTGTACAGCATACACCACATTGTTAAGTTTGTGTTTTGGCGTTTTGTCTTTCGGGTGAACCAGATTCTGTCTGAGCGTGTTGCTGGGTCTGAAATACGCCGGGATGTCATGCTTGGAGAAAACTCTCCTGAGTTTCTCTGATACACCGGCTACATGGGGGATGACAATGTTGTTCGTCTGTCCTTCTTATCCTCCCTCGCTGGTGTCTGGTCTTCTTTTCTGTGCCTCTTTGCTGACTTTAAGAACGCCCATTTAGGATAGCCACATGTTTTGAGTGCTTCCTTTACATATGTGTGTTCCTTCTTTTTTCCTTCAGGCTTAGAGGGAACATGTTCTGCCCGGTGGTGTAGGGTCCTAATTACTCCAAGTTTGTGTTCCAAAGGGTGATGGGAGTCAAACAGGAGGTACTGGTCCGTGTGTATGGGCTTCCGGTAAACTTCGATGTTGAGTTTGCCATTCTCTTCAATGTGCACGGCGCAGTCCAGGAAAGGCAAACAGTTGTCCTTTGTGTCTTCCCTGGTGAATTTGATGTTTTTATCCACAGCGTTAATGTGCGCAGTGAAGGATTCCACTTCTTGTGTCTTGATTTAGACCCAGGTGTCGTCCACATATCTGTACCAGTGGCTGGGTACTCTTCCTTTGAAAGAGCCAAGAGCCTTCCTTTCCACTTCCTCCATGTAAAGGTTGGCTACAATAGGTGACACGGGGGAGCCCATGGCACAGCCATGTTTTTGTCTGTAAAAGCCTTTGTTGTACTTGAAATATGTAGTGGTGAGGCAGAGGTCTAACAGTGTGCAGATCTGATCGGGTGTGAAGTTGGTCCTGTCCTCCAAGGAGCTGTCTTCTTGTAGTCGTTTTCTGACAGTCTCCACGGCCTCCGTGGTGGGTATGCAAGTGAAGAGAGAGACTACATCAAAGGACACCATGGTTTCATCTGGATCCAGGGTAAGTTTCTCTCCACCATTTGACCTTAGAACTGAAGAAGCTTCTCGGATGAGAGGTGAAACGTCTTCAAGCAACTTAAAGAAGTCCAGACGCTTTTCTTTGCAAGCTCCTTTGATTCAGCTTTGATATTAATGAGTTTTTTGGGTTCATTGAGAACATGGTTGTTGTTCAATAATAAAATTATTCCTCAAAACTACAACTTGCCTAATAATTCTGCACTCCCTGTACTCAGCTACATGTAATGTTCTGACTGTATTCTGTGACTGTGGCAGGTAGATAAGGTGTTTCTATAAATGATTCGATTCTTGTTTTTATTCTTAATCTAAAGAAATACATACTGCTGCTGTACTCTGTGTTGTTGTTTGTCTTTGCAACGGCAAATAAAAAACCTCAGAAAATCTGTTTGTGAAGACTGATTTATTTCAAATTAACAGAACAAACTTGTGTCAGTGATTTCTGGGTTTGACTGGGGTCGACAAAGCAGCGACCAATCATTCTGGAAGGCAGCCTTTCCAGCCGCACAAGATGGGATTTCGAGATTACGTGCACCAGACTGAAGTAACTGGACATTTATAACCTTGGGAAAAACGTACAACACAACACGATATAGTAACTTAAATTAACAAGTGTTAATAGTAATAATAGTAATAAAATTATGAATAAGTGTATGTGTATTGCACACTGTTATTATTGCACATTAATTATTGTTGCACTTTGTTATAATTATAAATATTGTTATTGTATTCATGTGCACACATTGACCTATGCCGCCCTGAACGAGCAGCAAGGATGAAGCCAAAGTGAACCACAAGACCCCCATGAGTGTGAAATAACCATATAGGAAAATGCCTCCTCCCCCACCCCCCGACACACACACACTTATTGTTAAAGGCGTTATTTGAAGTTGATGTACAGCTAGTGCTTTAACATTTCCACATCCCTTTACCACTACTTCTTTTTCAAGTACACATCAAGCTCTGACAGTTCATTTTTGTTCCTCAACACTAACCTGAGTGTTTCAAAATGGTGGGAAACCAGTTCAGTCACACACTCAGCGTGCTATAGTGATGGGTCGTTCGCGAACGAAATGGCTCTTAGAGTCTGATCTTTGACGTGAACAACGCGAGCCGGCTCCTTATCGCGAGCCATCACGTCTTTTTTTTTTCATATTTTAATTTATATTTCATTGTGTTGTGGTTTGCAGTGTTTTGTGTTGTTTCACTTTAAATTTGTAAAACGAAAAAGCTGAAAATTTAAATAGTTAAAAGTTGAAATGTGAATAGTTGATTTTTGTATTATATGTTTTATTTATTACATTTTATGTGGAGTGAATAAATAAAAGTATAATTACGGTGGCCCCTAGAGACAAAGCACATACAAACTTCAAATCACGTACAAACTCTGAAGCACGGACAAACCCTCAAGCACGTACAAACTTCAAAACACGTAAAAACACGTACAACCTCCGAAGCACGTAAAAACTCAGAAGCATATAAAAACTCAAAACACGTACAAAAGACAACAGAAGTGCTCCAGGATGCTGGGCGCAGTGTTGAGCTTTTGTTACCTAGTGGCTACACAAGCCAGGAAGTACCAACGACCGGATTTGGTGTGTGGTAGTAACGGGTAAATGAACTTTTTTTTTTAATTATTTGAATATATATGAATGCTTGTGTATAAATACACAAACAACACACATATGCTTTCAATTGTGTCATTTAAGTGATCTAGTAGCTCTGCTTTGGAAGTTCAGTTCATGCTAGAAATGTGTTTTGGAGTTTGTACGTGTTTTGTCTCTAGGGGCCACCGCATATATTTATATATAAACATATATAAATAAAACCACTTTTTTTACATTAGTAATTCCTTTTGTGCATAATTTTATATTATTGTTAATAATAAATTAATTAAAGCAACAAAACAACCTGAAGAGCCGGTTCGGAGCCGAAAGAGCCGGCTCTTTTTAGTGAGCTGAACCGAAAGAGCCAGATCTCTAAAAAGAGCCGGAAATCCCATCACTAGTGTGCTAATCCTTTATGGCTCAGATATGTGGTAAACATTAGAGGGTTAAACCTCCAGAGCTGCTGTATTCTCACCAAACACTTCCCACTGACAAAAAGTATGTCAGTGGTGCTGACCACCCTTCAAACCTGGGCGATGAGATTATTATTTGATAATCTCATCGCCCAGCTGAGGAACAGTTTCATCAAGAGTCTCTCAGAGGACATACAGTGTAATACCTATATTGAATTTGCTGATTTTTTTTGCCTCCATGTTTATTAAAAAGACAAAACATAAACATTTTCAAACTGACTGAAACTAAATTGAAAAAGAATCGGGGTTAATACTTCCCATTCTGCGCCAGTGCACGGAGGCTTTTCATTGACCCATCGGTCAAAAGTGTGTCGGCCAACTAGACAAATGCTCTGTATGGCAGTTTACAAGTCCAGCCCTGTCCGATGCTTTGTATTGCACTTATGTATGGCTTGGATACTGCTCAGCCATGGAAACCCAGAATATGAAGATCTCTACACACTGTTCTTGACCTAATCTGAAGGCTACATGAAATTTGTAAGTAAGTAGCCATTGACTCTACCTCTGTGCCTCAGTGCGCTGATCCAATGTGTGGCTGAGTTGCTGTCATTCTCAATTACGTCACTTGTTACACTTGTGGCCATGGAAGTGATCAGAATACCAATAATACAAGGTCTTGAATGATTAGACCCCATCGTACCTTAATGACCTTATAATACCATATGACCACATTACAGCACTTTGCTCTCAGACTGCGGGCTTACTTGTGATTCCAAGAGTATTAAAAAGGAGAATGTGAGGCAGAGATTTAGCTTTCAGGGCCCTCTTCTGTGAAACCAGCTCACAGTTTGGATTCAGGACACAGATACCCTCTCTACGTATAAGATTAGGCTTAAAACTTTCCATTTTGATAATGCATATAGTTAGGGCTGAATCAAGTGACCCTGAATCCTCCCTTAGTATGCTTGTTCATAGGAGGTCATATGATTGTTGAGATTTCTCTGCTTCTTGTAGACCAAGTTAGCTAAACAACCTGAAATTTCTTCAGAACCCAGATCACCCATCACACTGAACTCATCTTTATTTTTTCTGATTTTTTGAAATCATCACGAGTACATCAATTATGTGCCTTTGATGCTCCACACACACCTCTACTTATAGGACATTGGTGGCTCAAAGAACAAAATCCCATTAAACTGGTAGCTTAATAAGTGTTTGGGCTGGAGTCTCTTCTGTAATGAACACTAACCTGAGGGGAGCTATGGAAACTCAGTCATGGCAACTATCCTCTTGCAGAGGAAAAAAAAGAAAGTATTTTCCAAACCAAAGCAAAGGATGGCTTCCGAGCCTGTGTTGGATCTTGTGCATAAATGTGTGCATTCACTCCACTCTGCCTGCCTAGTGTTTTATTAAAATAAACAAACTTCTACTCTGTTTTTGGACATTGTGTGCTAACACTCTTATAACTTTCATTAGCATCATATTATCAGTTTTACTTTTGTTGATTGTAGACTTTCCCTCCTGTTGAACAGCTTCTTTTAAGCTGTGCTGTATATTAGTCTGAAATCAGAAATCCACTCAAATTCATCTGTAAAAGAGCTCTGCTGCTGTTGTGCCCACATTCTCACCAAAACACTTCCCCTTCAGTTCTCAGGAAAAAAAAGAGCAGTAAGTATTTACACAACTGCATGTATCATCTTCTCCTTTTTTAAGGCATCAAACACGTCACAAATGACTCATTTTAAATTTGCAGGGTTTTTGACAGTCTGGTGTGACCTTTGACCTCTAATTTTCTTTGGTTCATGTAGTTATTAGAAACAACAGAATGCTGTGAATTAGAATTCTCAGGGAAAGGACTCTGAACGTTTTAACAGTTACAGTGAGGTGGTGAGATGATAACCACAGGAAGTCAGCACAGCCTCTACATGAAGCTCTGTTTCAGAGACTGTGACTGTCATTTTTGTGAAAAGCAGGAAGGAGAAAGACAGACAATGACGACTCAGTTCAAATGGATTAAATTCTTTTCATCAGTTTTACTAATGCTTCAAGTAACAGGTAAGAATACAAATACATTTATAAATGAAATTAGAAAAGTCAAGTTTACACAGTTGATTTGATTTTATCTTCACAGCAGCAGCAGTTGAGTTTATTATCAGGGATGAAGGTGAGGTCACTTTGTCATGTGAAAATGTGACAGATGATCAAGATAAATGTGACAGAACTACCTGGCTCTTCAGTAAATCAAACACAGTGACAATAACACTGTTTGAACACGGGGAGATTCACCAAGAGGCCAAAAATAAATCAGACAGACTGAGTGTTACAGCAAAATGTTCTCTGGTTATAAAGAAGCTCACAGCTGAGGATGTTGGTCAGTACACCTGCAGAAGGTTCAACAAATCGGGACAAAAAGAAGGTTCAGACTCTGTAGCTGAGCTGTCTGTTGTTAACCGTGAGTATTTCATCATAATGTTTTCAAATTGTTAGAACATCAAACTGAAACATTACAATAACTATAATTACAGTGATGATTACTGTAAATGTTATTCTTGTTCTCTTTTCTTTTCTTTAACAGTAACTGAACATAAGGATGATGACACAGTGACATTAAACTGCTCTGTGTCCACATATCAAGAATGTAAATACACTGTGAAGTGGCTCTATGGTAACAAAGACCTGAGGATGTCACAGTCTGCCTGCTCAGCCAGTGTGATCTTTACAAGATTTGATCACATTTACACATCCAAGAGTTCTGAGATGTTGAAGTGCCAAGTGACACATGGTGGAGACGTGCAGGAATTTATCTTCAGGATTCTATCATTTGATCAAGAAACACATGAGAATGCAAGTCAGTTCATACAATAACTTTATCTGTTATAAAAAGTAAACTATTTTGTGTGTTTTAAGGTTTCATTTACTTTTTTTTACTTTGAGAGTGTCTTCAGAAGATAAAATAGCAGGGAGTTGAGGTCCATGGTTGTGACAACAAATTCTTTGTTGAGCAGGCAGGGATATTAAATCCCTGAAATCAGGCTGTGTTACTTATGCGCTACTACTTCTTTGTACTCCTCGCTAGACCCCACCAGCCCTTCCTCACGTGGCACCACCACACAAAATATGACTCTCTTTATCACTTCTGAGGGGTTGAAGGCTGCTGGTCTATTATTTGCTCACATTGTTCTGTCATAATGGATTGCAAATGTGGAAAGTGTGGTCTGAGTAAAAAAACTAAACCCAATCCAAATAACAATAGAGATTAGCAAAATAAATCAGGAAGTAACTAAGTACTGAGACAGTGACTAACATACGAACTTGACAGAGAAGGGAAGGAAAAAGAACAACAGACTAAACCAAATAACCTTAACTAGACTTGAGACTCAAGCTACTTGAACAAATGTTAACCAAGAATAAATAAACTAAGAACCACACGGAGCATTAAATACTAAGATGAATTGAAAAGTAAGTAAAACTCTATTCATATAACACCTGTTAATAAAAGGATCACAAAGTCTTCACAATAAAAAACAAAAAACAAAAACAAAGCAAAAATAAGGTTGCCTAAGTGCACGTCCAAAAGATTAATATTTTCAGTTGTTTTTGTTGGAAAAGTCCACAAACTATCATTACATTTCATTACATGGTAAAAAAAAATAATGCACTCATTTGCTGTCTGTGAAAAAAATAAAATAAAAATAAATAAATGCCATTAGCATTTCTTAAAACTAAATTGTTTGTTTTGAAGACAAGAAATCCTGTAGATGTGTAGTAATGGGACAAAAGAAAAGAGGGAAGGTAGTTTGATGCTTTTCCACAACAACAACCAAATGTTGAACTTTGACACAAGAGGCTGAACTTCATATTCTACTTCCTACTAAAAGTCAGTGAAAACAGTTGTTCAGTGAAGTTACAATCATGACCACGACCATAGCTATATGTCAGGAACGAGCTGTGTGGCAGCAGTTGTACCCAAAATACAGGACTCAGAAGATAAAGAATAAACTTAAAAGTTTATTTATTACTCTTACAAAATCAAAAAAAGCAGGTCAGGAGCAAATAGTCTAACAACTAGAAACCTTCTAAAAAAATATACTCGAGAACATTTGTGCTGGGTGGTCCTGGGACAGGGACATAAGAACATTAGGAAGAACACGACAAACAGCAAAGGGAAACTGATACAACATATACATACAGCATAATGAAGGAACAATGCAAGAGGTGGAAGAGCAGCTGAAACCAATCACAGAAGAAGAGACAAGGGAAGCAGAACTAAATACAAAGCACTAGCAGTCAGAGACTATTGAAATAAGACAGCAAATAGCAAACAATGAGACCAGGACTAAGTCATATGAACTTGATACACAGAGAGGATAAACAAACATGGAGACAAGATCGGAGGGACGCAATTGGAATGCAAGTGGGAAAAACAACCTACCATCAACAGTCAGGGGACTAAAGGCACAGATAACAGGAACGTAAACATTAGACTATAAACAGCTCAAACATAAATCCCATCTCAAAACCAAACACACAGAATGAGCATAAAGAACTGTTAAACAGGAGCACAGCACTAAAGGCAAGAAATAAACCAAACAAACTTATATATGAGTTAAATGAAAGAAAACCAGTGAAAAGTAAGAAATTACAGAAAGCAACACAGAATACAGAACCATAATGCAAAGATGATCAAAGATATAAAACTAAAGAACATGAACATCCCAGAAACAACAATAAACCCTGTATTCAAGACTGAGCGACATGACAGCATGTTATTTTATTCAGGAAGGATGAACTTTTAATGAACTAAAGCAGGTTGTTTCCAGACCTTAACACAACCACAACAGTGTATAAATAAAAATAAGTATATTTGATTTATTATTTATTTGTTGATAGCTGAGTGTTCTCTTCTCTTTTACCTGCAGGACACTAAACAGACAGGAATCTGCAGCTGAAATTATCTTAATGCTTTTCTTTTTCTCCAGGATGGTGGATGTTTATTGTTGTACTGCTGGGGTTATTAGCACTGATAATAAGTGCTGTTATAGCCATCAGATGGAAGAGAGCTAAAGGTGAGAGATTTCACCAGCCTGAACTTGTATGAACAAATGGAATGAAAAACCAGAATGAAATTTAATTCTAAAAACTTGAATTGATTTCTCTCTTTGTTTAGGAAAAAAAATGGAGACTAATGA
The DNA here is from genome assembly GCF_057382185.1 of Mchenga conophoros. Lineage (NCBI taxonomy): Eukaryota > Metazoa > Chordata > Actinopteri > Cichliformes > Cichlidae > Mchenga > Mchenga conophoros. The sequence continues at coordinate 22,611,525 of NC_140540.1, forward strand.
AAATCCTGTGAGTTATATCATAATTTCTTAAACTTTGTTAGTGTACTCATACCACGGCCGTTCACTACAGTTACTGTGTTATATTTTTTATCATGAGGCCAGAAGATAAGTATTTTTGTCAGCTTACCCAACTGACCTGGTGTGCTTACAGTCTGCTGTGTTTATGAGGCTTCTTTGTTTGTTTGATTCAGGAACTGAATTTAAACCCTGCAGTGACTCCGTCTGCTCCAGGAACCATTCAGGAATCTGTGAGATTAAATAGTTACTCGGCACTTGTATTTGCTCTCTTATATGTTGAATCTGAGCATTACTGAGCAGTCTCTATGTTGTCTTCACTGTGCAGGCTGCACCTGAATACCTTGTTCCCTATGCCTCCATCAGCTACACCAACAAAACCACCAGTAAAACGCAGGTAAGCTGTCCTGTTGGTTGTACAATTGATGTCAGTTAATAACAATAAATGAATAAGCTGGTTCTCAGGAGGATATTTCCTCTATTTTTTTAGGATTTTATTTCAGGATTTGTTGTTGTAACAACCCCTTTTTGTTCAGAAGGAGGTGCTGTATAAAAAATATACACTAAAACACAAAACATGGAGGTAATGAGTTGACATCATAACCTCCTGAGAACCATCCTAATTGATTAATGCCAACTCTAGATGTTACCAAATGAGGAACATGAGACCTGTGACAGCCTGATTGCATAAGAATAACAGCAGAAATGTGAGAAAGAAGGCTGAAACTCACATTGAGGAAGTGATATTACAGTATAATTACAGCAAAACATTAAATTATTGTGTCAATAACTCGTGAAGAAAAGAGATTGAGAGATATGATGTTTACATTCAGACAGATTCGAATGTCTGTGCTTTTTATGCTTGTGCTTTAGTTTATAGGTAAAAATAAAATGAACATGTTTATAACAGAAGGATTAAAAATGTCAGTTGGTTTTTCCAGTTTTATCGTGCGTTGTAAGTGTATAAATAATCTGTGCTTAGACATTTAACGGTCACATTTTTGTTTGTCTGTGTTGTTCTCAGGAGCACTAAGTGGAGATCTTTTATTCTTCTTTACTTTCTGAGATGTGATTATATTTCCTGTGTTGTGTGTGCTTCCAGGTTCGAGACAAAAATGAAGGTGAGAGAGTTACGTACTCCACTGTGAAAGCTTCCTCCATGGATCCCAGCAACCTCTATGACACCATCAAGTAAACAAAAAGCTTCTCATCTAAAAGAGCTGTTGGGTTGCTCAGTTGAAAAAGAGAAAGCTGACACGACAATTAAACAAACATATTGTTACATACATTTATTACAGTGTGTTGTGATACTATCTGCAGGTGAAATGAAATAGTTGCTCGGGAGTTGATGCCATGTCAGATTTGGCAGTGATGGAGGGAAAGTTTATCTTGTCTATATATGTTCTCAACTTTCATTTCGGTTTTTACATATTTGTCACATTTACATGTTTCAGATCATCAATAATAATATAATATAATATAATATAATATAATATAATATAATATAATATAATATAATATAATATAATATAATATAATAATTGGACAAAGACAACCCTAGTAAATACAAAATACAGTTTTTAAATGATGTTTTCATTTTTAAGGGGAAAGTTTATTCAAATCTACTTTGGCAGTCGAGAGTTTGTGATAACTGAAAAAATTTTATTTACATCACTGTGAATGTTTTTTTTTTATTATTGTTTGCATAACGTGCTGTGTAACCCAAGTAAGGTTGAGCTGCAAGGCATGAACTGATGGCCAGACATTCAGGAGTTTCTGGTAGAGAGCAGAATTTATGGTTTCATCAATTACAGCAAGTCGTCCTAAAGGAGCAAAGTATCCCCACATCACTGCCACCACCGTGTATGATTGTTGGTGTGATGATCTTTCTATTAAATAATGTGTTAGTTTTATACCAGGTGTAACAGGTCTCAGATCTTCCTAAAAGTTCAACTGTTGTCTCATCAGTCCACAGAATAGTTTCCCAAAAGTCTGTGAGGCTTCATGTTCTTTCTGGTCAGCAGTGGTTTTCTCATTGGAAATCTCCCATGTTTGCCCAGTGTGTTTCTTATTGTTGAATCATGAGCTCTGACTTTAAGTGAGACAAGTGAGGCCTGTGGATCTTTAGATGCTGTTCTTGGTTCCTTTGTGACAATGAGATGAGTTGGTGATGTGCTCTTGGAGTAGCTCTTTGGTCAGCTGGCCACTTGTGGGAAAGTTCACCACTGTTCCAAGTTTTCTCCATTTGTGGATATTGTCTCTTACCATGGCTCGCTGTACTCCCAAAGCCTTAGAAATGGCTTTGCAGTCCTTTAGAGACTAATAGTGACTTTGTTTCTCAGATGTTTCTTTAGATCGTGGCATGATGCGTTGCCTTTTGGGATCTTTTAATCTACTTCACTTTGTCAGACAGATGATAACTGGGAGTAACCAGCAGTTACAGTTAATTTTTAATTTAACAAGAAATTTTTAATTTAACATAGTAGGCTTGGGTGACTTTATTTCCCTTAATAAATAAAGACTTAATTTAAAGACTTAAAATTTTTCGAATTTTATTCTGATTATCTAATATTAAATTTGGTTTGATCTGAAACCGATCCTATAGCTTTTTTATATGTTTGTTAAGTAACTGTCATGCACTGTATAATCTCAGGACTTTTCTTCTTCCTCTTTTTGAAGCACATTGAGCGTTTTGAGAATAAACTTGAAATGACCAATATATGGAAGTAGGTATATTCATAATATTGTTTGAAGGGGAAAGCCCATTTTAGTGTTTTATCATTGAAACATTTGTGTAATGCAGTATAATAGTTAGCCATCAAGTTAGCATTAAACTCTAAATAGATACCCTTAACATAGACTATGCAGTACACACAGTGTATTTCACAGTGTCAGTCTAGACAATTAAAGAAATATAAGTGGTAAGAATGTTTTAATGTCTTTGTGTGATGTCACTGTAACTCTTTTTTTAGTATCTCTGTGTTGAGCTGCTTAATTTGCATAACATCATTTATCTATTTTAATTTTGTATTCTGTAATATTTTACTTTGAATCTGAGTAATTGTGAATTAAAGAAATTGTTTTTAAACTGAGTTTGTGGCTCATTTTACCTGTATATTGGAAAAGTAACTAATCAAAGTCAAAGTCAGCTTTATTGTCAAAAACCATATGTACAGATCATACACGGGAATTTGAAATTCCTCAGCCCTCAGTGTTACAATAAAACGGCCTAAAGATAATCCATGTGTTTGAAGTTTAATTCTTACAATAACTTCATCCTGTTATTAAAAACAAAAAAAAAAATGTGTGATGTAATTTTAAGATGATGTCACTTCCATTCCTTTACTTGGAGAGTGTCCCCAAAAGATAAAACAGCGCTGGTCAGTGTTGAACAGTACCCTGCGCCTATCAGTGGTCGATGATGGATTACTTTGGCTATGATCAGATCACTAACGCCGAACAAGTAAAAGAAAACAGGCTAAAATAATAAGTATACTAAAGTTTTCTTTCCAAGAATAAGTAAAATTTAAAAAACTAAATTGTTTGCATTCAGTAGACAACATCATGTAGAGATGTAGTGATGTGTAAGAAGGAAAGAGGGAGGTAAGTCTGATGTTCCTACAGAGCAACAATCAGATGCTGGACTTTGGCGCAAGAGGCCGCTGTTCATATTCTGCTTTCTTCATGAAAATCAGTGAAAAGAGTCTTTCAGTAAAGTTACAGTGATGAATACAGTCATATTTTATTTTACTAGGAATAATGAACTTACCCTACGCCATAGTAAATTATATTTGATTTATTATTTATTTCCTGATAGAGCTGCAGGATTTTCAACAGATTATTTAAACAAAATAATCCTAAGAGGAAGGAGGTGAAGCACAAAATTAACAGATGTCAAGACTATCAGGAGAAAACACACCTCAGAGCACAATATTGTGAAGTGAACCGAGAAGTGAAGGAGAGTGCCAGACGGGACAAAAGACAATTTGTGCACAGTATGACAGAAGAGGCAGAAACAGCAGCCAAGCAGAACAACATGAAGGGAGTCTATGAGATCACCTGGACCTTGTCAGGAAAGAGTTTCAACCCAAGTAAGCCAGTCAAGGACAAGAGTGAGAAAACCATCACAAGGAACAAGAAACAAAGAAGAAGATGGGTGGAACATTTTGAAGAGATCCTGAATCCACCAACACCGCAAACAGTCCCTGACATACCACCAGCAAAAGAGCCCCTCTGTATCAACACCTGTCCACCAACCAAGGCAGAGATCACCAAAGCCATCAAGTCCTTGAAAAATGGAAAGGCATCCCCAACAAGGTGTTGACCAGAATCATCTTGGAGAGACTGAAGGAGGCATTGGACAAGAGACTCAGATCAGAGCAGACAGGATTTAGACAAGACAGATCATGTACAGACCACATAGCCACTCTGCGCATCATCATCAAGCAGTCTATTGAATGGCAGTCTCCCTTGTACACAATCATCATCGACTTTGAAAAAGCCTTCAACAGGGAGACCATTTGAAAACTGATGCAGCACTATGGAATCCCACAAAAGCTCAAAAAGATCATCAAACAACTATACAAAGACTCATCCTGCCAGATCACCCCCAACGGAAAACTGACCAACCACTTTGCAGTGAAAACCAGAGTGAGGCAAGGCTGCATGCTGTCACTGACACTCTTCCTGATTGTCATGAGAAGAACCACAGAAGGCAGCATTACTGATATCCAGTAGACCTTCACCAAACAGCTGGAGGACCTGGATTTTGCAGAAGACGTCAGCCTTCTGTGCCATAAGCAGCAACATGCACAGTCCAAGCTTACCCGGCTCGTTGAGGAGGTAGAAAAGACTGGCCTGAAGATCAAATTTAGAAAAACAGAGGTGATGCAGCTGAACAACCGACAAAAACATCCACTGCAGCTACAGGGAGAAGACTTAGTGGAAACCGACCGCTTCGCCTACCTAGGAAGTGTAGACAACAGCGATGGCAGCGCAGATGAAGACGTTAGGAGCCGGATCAACAAAGCAAGGCTTGCATTCAATGTCCTGGGACCCATCTGGAACTCCAAAGCCTTATCTCAGCGCAGCAAGATCCGCATCTTTAACACCAATATGAAAGGAGTCCTCCTGTATGGGTCCAAGACGTGACGGATGACCAACCCCATTACGAGCAAGATACAGATCTTCATAAACAAGTGCTTGTGGCACATCCTCAACATCCGTAGTGTTGGGGTTACACAAGACGAGTTAAGAAATCTGAATAACTTTGACTTTACTGACCACTAGTACTTGTTCTCTTATATGTTGATTCTACATTTTACACATTACTGAGCAATCTTTATGTTGTCTTCACTGTGCAGGCTGATCCTGATTATGCTGTTCCCTACACCTCCATCAGCTACACCATGAACACCGCCTCTAATCAACAAACCAAAAAGTAAGAAACATCTGTCACAGAATAGCTAAATTACAAGTGCCCTCATTTTTTTTATATATATATATAATTGATAACTAGTTTAACTCTGTCAGATTGTATAAAAGAATAAAAAAAAGTTTAGTTTTAGGATCAAGTTCCCCACTTTTATTTAAAGTAATAATATAATGTTACGTTTTATTTCAACCCACTGTATTTCCATAAATACATTATACATCCATCTACATCGACATCTGCATACCTCACTTGTCTTCACGTAGTTACTTTTGTACTTATTTATTTATCTTTCATTATTTTTATCCTTATGTTTATCTTTATTTATCTTAATGTCTTGTCTTATTTTTATCCTTATTTATCTTGTTCCTTCAACCTAATTTGGCATTTGTTTATGGACAGCAAAGGAAGAATTTCATTGCACAGAGAAATGCTATTTCTTCTGTACACATGACAATAAACACTTTGAATCTTTGAATCTTGACTTTTGCTTTTGCCAGGTTTGTTGTTGTAACGAGTTCTATTGTCCAGCAGAGGGTGCTGTAGGCTCAAAATAAAGCAGGGGAGGTACCGATCTAATGTGATGCAACTGCTCTAAACACAAGCACACGTGACAAAGGCCACATGTGATATCAGCTGTTTCTGTTTGATAACCAGTCATTTAAACACTGAAAACAAACTGTCACTGTGTGTGTGTGCGTGCGTGCGTGCGTGCGTGTGTGTGTAAAGTATGAAAATAAAGTACCCTCATGATATATATTTTTGAATTTTGTATGATAATTGTGTGTAGTAATAAACCTTATTCTGTTACACTTATGTGAAAATAAATATAAATACATTCATTCAAGTTTGTATGTAATTACAGCAAAGTGTAGACAGGTTAAAAACATGTTTGGGAGTTGAATTAAATACACTTAGCACAGAAACTCAAAGTGTGTTTTCTATGTTTTCACTAATTTTCATTCCAGATACAGCAGGTCAGTGTAAACTTAATACTAACTGTAGCTCTTTATTAATAGGGAACATGAAAGCGGTTACATAAGAACAACCGCAGAAATGTAAGAAAAGAATGTTGAAAGTCATGATGAGGAAGTCATGGCTCCACAGTTACAGGAAAAAGATACATTTGTGTTTCAGAAGCTCAAGAAGAAAAGCGAGACTGAGAGACATGGCGGTTCAATCTAGATGGATTAAAATGGCTGTGCCTTTTATACTCATACTGCAGTTTACAGGTAAGAAATATGTACAATAGAGAAGGGTTTTTTTTTAAACTCTTCTTTCTAATTTTGCTTTATGGAATCTTTATGTAGCATAGACAGCGATGCTGTTTATTTCACCAAAGCAAACAAAGATTAAATGAAAAGTAAATACATGTTAAGTGTGTAACTTATCTGCACTCGTGTAATGTAACATTTTCGATTCTCTGTTATATCCTCAGGAGCACTAAGTGGAGATCTTTTTCTCTCCTTCATTGTCAGAGATGGCGATAAAGTCACTTTGCCTTGTAAAAACGTGATCAACAATCATCACAACTGTGACACTACCACCTGGCTCTTCACTGATTCAAGAGTCACACCAACAGTAGAGCTGATTAATCTTGGACAAATCAAAGAAAAAGCCAAATCAGACAGACTGAGTGTTACAGCAGAATGCTCACTGGTTATAAAGAAGGTCACAGCTGAGGATGTTGGTCGTTACACCTGCAGACAGTTTAGAGGCAATCCAGGGAGACAGCAAGGTCCAGATGCTGTGGTTTATCTGTCTGTTGTTAGCAGTGAGTATTTGCAACACTATATTTTGAGCTCAAACCATCCTGTTAGAACAACATGCTGACAAGTTACATTTTGAAAAAAGGAAACTTATATTTATTTGGTATTTCTCTTGAATTTCATCTTCACCAGTGACTGAACAGAAGAAAGCTGATGAGGTGACTTTAAACTGCTCTGTGTGGACATATGAACGGTGCAAACACAAAGTGAAGTGGATCCATATCAGTGAAGCTCTGGATAGAGATTACTCAAATTTAAAAACATCGGAGTCTTCCTGCTCTGCTGCTGTGACTTTTCTGAATGATGCACACAGTCATATATCAACTTATGACTTTAAGTGTAGCGTAACAACAGAAGAAAAAAAAGAGCAGCTTTTTACCTTCAGCACTCAGTCATCAGGTAAGAAACCCGGAGAGATTCTGAAGAACTTTTCAAAATCCTTTTAAACTGATATACACAATAAACACCTGGCTGAATTTTGTTCTTTTTTCAGGTAAAGAAGCAGTAACAGCAAAATCATCAACAACAACATCAGCAACAATAACATCAGCAACAACAACATCAGCAACAACAACATCAGCAACAACATTATACGCACCTAGTATCCCAGGTGAGTTTTGTCATTTGTTTGTTTTCTTTTCTGCTTTTCCTAATAATAACTGAATGTCAATCTATCATTTTTTAAAGCACATGTTGTTTTTTATTTGTTTTAAATTATCTCAGATAATTAAAATATTTAGTGTAACTAAATACTTTATATTTTTGTATTCAGGTGCAGATCAGGTGTGGCTGTACATCCTTGTGGTTGTCATTTTAGTTGCAGTTTTAATTGTGGCTGTGAAACTAATCTGTTTGAAGAGACTCAAAGGTGAGATAAATTAAATTAAATGTCTCTTAGTGAGAAATCTGAATAAGGCTGAATTTTCTTTGTGGAGAAGCATCTAACCTTGTTTGTTTGTTTGTTTATCTTTTCAGGGAACAAAATAGAAGCAAATGGAAATGCTGTGAGTTGAAATTTTTTTTTTTTTTTTAGACATTTTGTATTCTCTAGATGAGAAACAATGCAGCAAGATAAACAGTGTTAATGGTTTTGTATTAAAACTCACTGGTTCTTGCAGCAAAAGATCAGGAAAAGGAACGAAAGAGGGAACAAAGCATTTTTGCTTTGCTTTTATAGTTATTAATGCTTCAAATGACAACCTGCTAACTGATGAATTTCTCTCTGACTGCAAAAAAGATTATATTAAAGGCCTCAAATATGGTGTGTATTGTGTGACTGTTGTGTTGCATTTTATCTATTTAAACTCTGGATTTAAAAAAAAGTTTGTTGCAGATGTTTCAACGCTCCCATGTTATTTATACAGTGGGGCAAAAAAGTATTTAGTCAGCCACCGATTGTGCAAGTTCCCCCACTTAAAATGATGACAGAGGTCAGTAATTTGCACCAGAGGTACACTTCAACTGTGAGAGACAGAATGTGAAAAACAAAATCCATGAATTCACATGGTAGGATTTGTAAAGAATTTATTCGTAAATCAGGGTGGAAAATAAGTATTTGGTCACCTCAAACAAGGAAAATCTCTGGCTCTCACAGACCTGTAACGTCTTCTGTAAGAAGCTGTTCTGTCCCCCACTCGTTACCTGTATGAATGGCACCTGTTTGAACTCATCATCTGTATAAAAGACACCTGTCCACAGCCTCAAACAGTCAGACTCCAAACTCCGCCATGGCCAAGACCAAAGAGCTTTCAAAGGACACCAGGAAAAGTATTGTAGACCTGCACCAGACTGGGAAGAGTGAATCTACAATAGGCAAGCAGCTTGGTGTGAAAAAATCAACTGTGGGAGCAATCATCAGAAAATGGAAGACATACAAGACCACTGATAATCTCCCTCGATCTGGGGCTCCACACAAGATCTCATCCCGTGGGGTCAAAATGATCATGAGAACGGTGAGCAAAGATCCCAGAACCACACGGGGGGACCTGGTGAATGACCTGCAGAGAGCTGGGACCAAAGTAACAAAGGTCACCATCAGTAACACACTACAACGGCAGGGAATCAAATCCCGCAGTGCCAGACGTGTTCCGCTGCTGAAGCCAGTGCATGTCCAGGCCCGTCTGAAGTTTGCCAGAGAGCACATGGATGATACAGCAGAGGATTGGGAGAATGTCATGTGGTCAGATGAAACCAAAGTAGAACTTTTTGGTATAAACTCAACTCGTCGTGTTTGGAGGAAGAAGAATACTGAGTTGCATCCCAAGAACACCATACCTACTGTGAAGCATGGGGGTGGAAACATCATGCTATGGGGCTGTTTTTCTGCCAAGGGGACAGGACGACTGATCCGTGTTAAGGACAGAATGAATGGGGCCATGTATGGTGAGATTTTGAGCCAAAACCTCGTTCCATCAGTGAGAACTTTGAAGATGAAACGAGGCTGGGTCTTCCAACATGACAATGATCCACAACACACTGCCCGGGCAACAAAGGAGTGGCTCCATAAGAAGCATTTGAAAGTCCTGGAGTGGCCTAGCCAGTCTCCAGACCTCAACCCCATAGAAAATCTGTGGCGGGAGTTGAAAGTCCGTGTTGCTCGGCGACAGCCCCAAAACATCACTGCTCTCGAGAAGATCTGCATGGAGGAATGGGCCAAAATACCAGCTACTGTGTGTGCAAACCTGGTAAAGACCTATAGTAAACGTTTGACCTCTGTTATTGCCAACAAAGGTTATGTTACAAAGTATTGAGTTGTATTTTTGTTATTGACCAAATACTTATTTTCCACCCTGATTTACGAATAAATTCTTTACAAATCCTACCATGTGGATTCATGGATTTTTTTTCACATTCTGTCTCTCACAGTTGAAGTGTACCTCTGGTGCAAATTACTGACCTCTGTCATTATTTTAGGTGGGGGAACTTGCACAATCGGTGGCTGACTAAATACTTTTTTGCCCCACTGTATATATTTATATTTCACGCAACTTAAAAGCTGCGGAGATGTAACGCATACACTAGACGAGTGATGCTTAAATTCTTCAGAGACCAGAATTAAATCAGTTCTTACATATTTATTTCTTCAGGGCCTGACCTCAAACCCTACAGTCACTAAGTGTGCACCAGAAACCAGCCAGGAAACAGTAAGATTGCCCACACCACACCCAGAGCAGCTGTTGTTTCAATTTGTTCAAGAATGTGTAATTGCAGTAAGCTAAAAGTAGTAGTAACACTCTTCACTGTGTAGGTGGATCCAGAAGATGGTGTTTCCTACGCCTCCATCACCTATGCCAACAAGACCCACAATAAAAACAAAGTAATGTATATGATCAGAGTTTCAGCTTCATTGGTGCATTTATAAATGATGTTTTCACTGTGTTGTGTTACATCTGGTGAACTATCCTGTGCTCTGTGTGCTTCCAGATTCGGGGTAAAAATGACAGTGATGAAGGTGAGACAGTTACCTACGCCACTGTTAAAGCTTCCTCCACGGATGCCAGCAGCCTCTATGCTACCATCAAGTAAAGAAAAAGAGAACTTAAACATCAGATTGCTGCTTCTGTGAAAAAGCTTCTCATCTTTAAGAAAATTGGGTTTCCTCAATTTAAAAAGAGGAAGCAACAACTCAGCTGTGTGAGTCCCTGTAAATTGGCAGTAATTTATGAAAACGGATTTTAAAAAAAATAGATATTAACGTGTATAATGATATAACCGTTTTGTCTTATTTCCGTTAATATTTAAAGGGGAAATGAAATGGAATCATGGGTTGGGTCAGGGATATAAGACTTACAAGAACAGAATAAATAATGTTGCATGGAGGGAGGACATTTAGGAATGCAGTGCAGGAGGACATGCAGGGGATTGGTGTGACAGAAGAGGATGCTTGGGATGGGGCGAGATGGAGGCAATTAAGAAAAAAAAAAGAAGAAGTAAAATGACTGAATGAATGAAACTCTGAAAATCAAAAGGCCATATGAATCATGTCACCATAAGGAAGTAAGAAGGAAGTTACATGCACACATGAGTAACACTGCAGATAGATTAGGCCTTTCTGTTATTTTGGAGACATTTCCATGAGACACAATGAAATGAGCGGTATGTCTGTTTCAGCGTGTTGTGATGCCACCTGCAGGTAAAATGGCATAATTTTTGTGGATTAATATTAATTTTTAATTTGGAATTCATAGGGGATATGTTTATCATCTGTCCTCATTATGCCTAAAATGAACACAGCAATATCAAATGTCTCAATTATTGCCTTAGTTGCTTTCTTTGTTGTTGAACAGCCTACAGAATGCACATTCACAGGGTCACTTATGATAGATCATGAAAATTAGTGACTATGGTCAGACTGTTTGGAATTCTATAGCCCTTTATTATTTTATTCTATTATTTCTATTACTAAAATGTAATAGTTAATATTAAAAGTCTCAGAATTAGCTTTAAAGTATGTTAGGGCTGCAGCTATCTTTCCATCAATTAATCGAGTGATCGGATAAGAAATGCTTTTGTTTTATTAATGGCCAATAATAATTTACTGTAAATTTACAACAATTTACGGTACTCTGTTTATAGTAACCATTGTCCATATGTAAATATGTAAGAAAAATTGTGCATGTTTCTGTTCTGTGTCCTGTGTACTGTTTGTTTGTATACGTGTCTTTCTGGCTGCTGTTACAACCAAATTTCCCCTTGTGGGACAATTAAAGGATTATTCTATTGTATTCTATTCTATTCTAATTATTCAAAAGAGAGAAAAACAGACATCTTTCAGAATAAACTGCTCATTGGTTTACATTTTAGAAAATGCAATGTTTTAAAGTTTAACTGCATACAAAGACCCTGCCAACAAAACCCTTTGATTATATTTATATGCCATATTGAAATTGAAATTTTTAAAGAAAACATTGTATTAAATGCAAAAAATATATAAATAATATCAAGTAAATACACTGTCTACACTGAAGAGTCCTGAGTTTTGGGTCCTATTTCCCCACATCTCCACGGTCTGCCAGCGCAGTCCTTGACATAAACATATATCAGACTAAGTTAACTTAACAGTTCATCTAAATATTTTAATACAACTGCTGGAGGCTAACTGCTGATTTTACACAGTGTAAAATAAAGGGCGATGGATGGAGCAGCTACACGGTTCCCTTTGGACGCTATACACACGTTTTTCACTCTGTTTGAGCTCACTGTCTCGGTAACGGCTCTTTGCTTTTGTCGGTGTGTAAACAGACTCCAGCTCCACGTTAAACTGTGGCCGCGTCATCATTAATGCTGCTGGTGTGTTCTCCGTGTTTCTGTTTAACACTCGTTTTATTCACATGCTCCTGAATACGTTTGTATTGCAACTGTGAGTTTAACGCCCACGTCTACATCTTTAACACACCGGCACACATAGCCGTGCATTACAGGAAGCATCAAAGCATAGAATTTTTCTACAATGTTTTATAATCAACTTTTTCGAATTAGTCGATAAATCCGTGCACCCTGAAGTTTGCTGCTATGTAGTATTTTTATTTTAGAATCAGTGATTGACATTGTTAATTTTATTTTCCTTTTTTCCTTAGAAGTTTGCATCTTTTATGTTTCAGTATTTATGTTTATGTTTTCTGAGTGTGTTTATGCATGTACAGTATGATCTCATGATTTTTGTTTTTCAATACGTTTTTTTAAATAAAATGTTTAAAAATGTAACTGTCAAGTATATGAAAATAAAACTATTAAATGTGATTATACACACGCTTTGTTGGGAGCCTTTATTTTGAAACTATCTTAACTGAACCGGATGTTTCTTCCTTTGCCCCCGAAGAGGTTTCCGCTGGTGTAATGTTGGAAGAGCTAGGGGGTTAACGGCTGATTTTTTCCTGCATTTTGGAAAAAATAACAACGACTGTGTGTTTGAGATCGACTTTATCTCAATACCGGAGTTAATGGTTGCTGTTCAGTAAGTTTATAACACAGATTAAAGCGAGAAAAGAGACATTAATTAGCTTCGAGCTAACGATTAGTCGAGGCGTCAAATATCCGCGACACCAGCGGCTGTAAACAACACAGCCGAGCTAGCTGTTTATTCACATCGTATTTTCACTGCTGTCGTTTTACTTTGCTGACTGAGTGTTTTTAACGTACACTTTAAAAATATGAGATTTGACGTCAGCGGTGTTTGATTACAGAAGCCATTTTCCTTCAGTGCATTCCAGTTAGCATTTACCTTCAGCTAACATAAGGTTAATTTTTTTCCGTCACTGCCTGTTTTGCTTTCGTTTTAACGTGTGCATTCCTGTGCCAGATGTAACTCTGACAGCCGTCGACCATGAGCAACAGTCACCCTCTGCGTCCACTGGCCTCCGTGTCGGAAATCGACCACATCCACCTGCTGTCGGAGCAGCTCGGAGCCCTGGTGCTCGGAGAGGAGTACAGCGATGTCACCTTCATCGTGGAGGGAAAGCGCTTCCCAGCGCACAGGGTCATCCTGGCAGCTCGCTGTCACTACTTCAGGTAAAGTTAAATGCCTCTTAGCCAGAGGTTGGCGCCTTTTTTAATTCCAGTCCTGAAACACCTGATAGTGAGTAACATAAATACTAATTTTAACCGAAAAAAACCCACGTTACGATGACAAACTGGCAATTTTTTAAAAAAGAAAAGAAAAAAAAGACAGCGCAGCGTTGTTTCACCCTGTTGATCATTTTACAACACCAAGTTTTTTCAAACTCCTAGTTGGAAAAAAATATCTTTAATTTTTTTAAAATGACTAAATTATTCAAAAGCTTCCTTTCCCAAATCTGTCTAATACAAAATATACCTTTTTTAATCCTCTGTAGCATCACTTTATTTTTGCTTTTCCACCTTGTATAAGGTGTGAAATATGTTTTCCACTGAACAATGCCTGTTCAACAGTGGTTGATTGTCCAAGTCATCTTTCTTGGGGCCTCACTGGCATCTTTTTCCATGTTTTTGTGGTCCTTGTGATCTTATTGACACTGTGCATGGTGGGACTGTGGTCTGGGTGTAGCATAACATACTCCACTCCCGATTGTCACTTTGATCTCTTACTAGTTCCACAACTCATTCCTGTTTTTTAACTAGAGACCTTATGTTCCCTACTGCCATCGAATCCTGCTGGTGTAAAGGACTATCTAATCTGTCTAAAGTGCATCTCATTCAATGAGCAGAATTTAGATCTTTTGTTTTTTGCGTGGTTTTATTCATGGCAAAAAATAATAAAAAACAAAAATGTAAACTTTTGCATATTCTGCCTCCTTTTAGGGCCCTGCTATACGGTGGGATGAAAGAGTCACAACCGCAGGCGGAGGTGTGTTTGGAGGAGACTCGGGCTGAAGCCTTTTCAATGCTGTTGAACTACCTGTACACGGGCCGGGCCAGCCTCAGTTCTGCCCGGGAAGAGGTGCTACTGGACTTCCTGGGCTTGGCTCACCGCTACGGGCTCCAGCCTTTGGAGGATTCCACATCTGACTTCCTCCGCACCATCCTGCATACCAACAATGTCTGTCTGGTGTTTGACGTGGCCAGCTTGTACTCTCTGAGCGCGCTCACTGCAGCCTGCTGTACTTACATGGACAGACACGCACCTGAAGTGCTAAATTCTGAAGGTTTCCTCACGCTCTCCAAGGTAAGAGTGATGGAAGAAGAATTGTAGTAGGTTTTGGTATTATTTCATTCTTGTGTTAGTCTTTATTTCTGTTAAAAATGTAGATGCAGTGACCTCTAGTGGTAGTTAGCAGAAGCTACAAAAGACAGTCAACACTGCTCAGCAAATGGCAACTGTTATCTAAGCAGGACTTCTGCATAGGTTAAAAATGTATTTTTATAGATATCTGAAAGGTATACATAAGTGATCTTAAATGAATTATTAATTTTTAATTGTGATTTATTATTTTGGTATGGATCCAAGTCTTGTATCAGTCATGTATCAGTAATAAAATATTAAGTGAAAAGTGTTGTCACTTTCACATAAAAACAGCTATATATGTTATATGCAGGGATAACAATGAAGTGTGTGTGGCTGAGAAAAGTAAAATCAAATAAGTTATCAGTTAAAAAAAGGATTTTGTTAAAGGCTTAAACCTTCTTTTTTTTATTTAACCCTAAAGAGACATGTAGACTCCTGCGTCCATCAGAACCCTAAAACAGAAGAAAGTTGCAGTCCTGAAAATCAGTGTTATTAAAATCATTCACATAATAAATAATCAAAGGGCTTCTGATCTTCCTGGTTTTTGTTCTTTGACCAGTCTGATTGTAAAATGAGTACTAAGCTGCCTTCTATCTGTTTTTAACCATCTTGTATTTTAGTTTGAAGAAAAAAAAAAACTATATTCATTAATTTTATTATATTATTCTGCCACACTTTGTTCTCTTTTACACAGTGATGTCATAATTTAGCCCAGAAAGGTCACACATGATGGTGAATTACCCCCTCGAATCTTCTTAAAGGCAGTTAGGTTTTAATTTAGTTACTTTTTTACAGATTAAATTTAAAAAAAGCCATTACAGTAATATAAAATGTGGTTAAACAAGATAAGCTATAAGCACTACATTTTGTGAATTTTCTGGTGTGTTTTCCTTCCCTTGAATAATTTATTACCTGTGTCTGCAGAATGCTTTGCTGACTGTGGTCAGGAGGGACTCATTTGCTGCCAGTGAGAAGGAGATCTTCCAAGCGTTGTGCCGCTGGTGCCGGCAGCATGAGGATGGCGAGCACACTTACGAGGTGATGTCTGCAGTGCGGCTGCCCCTCATGACTCTGACCGAGATGCTGAATGTGGTGCGACCGTCTAGCCTCGTGAGCCCAGATGACCTGCTGGACGCCATTAAGGCCCGGTCTGAAAGCCGCAATATGGACCTCAACTACCGGGGAATGCTCAGTCAGTCTTCTTTGTCCTTTGTTTGATTAGCGTTCACATCAAGCTGCAGTTAAAAACTGTAATGTGTGAATATTTTTTGTTTTTTATCTGCTTCTTGAAAGCATTAATTTGTGCTTTCGTTCATGGTGTCAAATCTTGGTTTTCAGTCCCTGAGGAGAACATCGCCACCATGAAATACGGAGCTCAGGTAGTGAAAGGAGAGCTGAAGTCAGCGCTGCTCGACGGCGACACCCAGAACTACGACCTGGACCACGGCTTCTCCAGACACCCGATCGAAGAGGACGGCCGAGCTGGGATTCAGGTCAAACTGGGCCAACCGTCCATCATTAACCACATCCGCCTGCTGCTGTGGGACAGAGACAGCCGGTAAAATATTCTCTGCTCATCCTGATAAAACAAACGATAAAAAGGTCCAAGCAGAGTGTGGGCCAATTAGAGCTGACTACATAAGACGTGCTGCTTCTTAATAAAAAAAAAAAGACCAAAATGTGTATTTTAAAGCACATTATAGAGTCAAACTCATTTCTTATGCACTTGTATTTTTAACCTCCCTCTTAAATCTGAAGTGCTTTGTATACTTAGTGTCCTGTATGACTGTTACAGGTCTTACTCATACTACATCGAGGTGTCAATGGATGAGCTGGACTGGGTGCGTGTTGTTGACCACTCCAAGTATCTCTGCCGCTCGTGGCAGAATCTGTACTTCGCACCCCGGGTTTGCAGGTAAACCAAACCAAAATCATATGGCTTCCAGTTATACCAGTGCTTATTAATCCCTGGCCTAAGCTATAAAATCCCATCCCATTTTTGCCATCTTTTTGGCTTTGCACAAGGGGCTTATTTGTGCTCTGTCATGACTTGCCTTAATCTCGTGTACAATTAGGGTGTGTATTTGGGTTGCTACAGTTAGTTAATTTGTACAAACCGCCTTGTTTGCCCGTGTGATGACAGAAGCATAAGTATTTTTGCATACCTCTCGAGCTGGCTGAGTTCAAATAGTGTTGTTGCCAGTAGCTGGTCTGTCCTTCCCAGACACACTGACGTGAAGTTCCTGACACTCCTGATTTTGAGTAATGTGTTGCCATGCCTTTTAAAGATAATGGAGCCAAAACATTCAAATGGATGTCAGAAGATATGACTAAAACTTGCCAGTAATGGGAATTACACCATCATTCTTTCTCTAATCGTCTTAAATTCACCATAAAAGTGAAAATATAAGTAAGTATAGTGATATGCTTGTTTGAAATTGATATCACCACCTACAGAGAAACCTGAAACTGAGTTGTCAAAAGAATGTTTATTTAATTGGTACTTTGTAAAACAAATGCTTGTGTTAATATTTGTGTTCTTGTGTTACATGGCCATGTTGTAAGAAGTTTTGTTCCTCTTCTCAAAATCCAAATTGTACTAAATGCGCTTCACTGTAGAGAAAGGCATTTGGATGGAAAACTGTCTCATTAATATAAAATACAATAAAATTCACTGGAATCAGATGATGAGCATTAATAAAATTAAAGCGGTGTTAAAAACATAAGAGGCAATAAAAAGTGTCAGTGTACTTGTGCTTATCTGAAGATTTTTAGATATAACCTGTTATTCATGTAGTCATTCATTTATTTCCTGTGTGTTTCAGATATGTTCGTATTGTAGGAACACACAACACGGTCAACAAGGTCTTCCACCTCGTGGCTTTTGAATGCATGTTCACCAACCGCTCGTTCACCCTGGAGAACGGGCTTGTGGGTAAGCAGCAAAATACTGACAGTCTGCACTGCATGTGTAGTTTGCAGTGTTTTTGTGTAGATAGAAAGGGTTTCATGTTTGTAATTTAAGCCTTTAACCCTGCTCGTAATGTCTGCAGTGCCCAGTGAGAATGTGGCCACTATAGCTGCCTGCGCCAGCGTCATCGAGGGTGTGAGTCGCAGCAGAAATGCCTTGCTCAACGGTGACACCCGCAACTACGACTGGGACTCGGGATACACTTGTCATCAGCTGGGCTCTGGGGCTATCGTCATCCAGCTAGCTCAGCCCTATTCTATTGGATCACTGAGGTGAGTGTGCACTAGCTTTGAGTTCAAATCTCAGCAGCTGTGATGAAGTCATTATTGTGTTACTTGTAATAAATCAAACGTTTCCATCACAGCTACAATAAAGTGTTTGTTTCCATCCAGTGACAAACTTTTATTTAAGCTTTTCTGTTGAATCGTATACAAGAAAAAGAAATAATTGTTGGAGAGATCAGAGCTGGAGAGTTTTATTCTGCATGTACTGTACCTAATATCTATAAGTTATTAACAACAGCTTCTTATCATTGGAGTCATTTAAAAATCTGTGGTAAAATAGCATTAACACAGACAAATGTGTTCAGGCTGCTGCTGTGGGACTGCGATGAGCGCTCCTACAGTTACTACATTGAAGTTTCCACCAACCAACAGCAGTGGACAAAAGTGATTGACCGCACCAGGGTAGCTTGTCGGTAAGTGGTTCACTTCTTCTTTTCTTACTTTCTGAATCACACCTTAAGCTACCGATGCTCTTCCAGTGTCTTTAATGGTTAAAAATGGAATCAGAGCCTTTATTTTATAATAAATGAAGGCTTTAAAGAACATGCTTAATCTGCATTATTGAAAGAAGGATCCGCAGTCGGCCTCTGTTTAAATAAATGTACCTGAAGTCTTTAACGAGAGGCCTTTTAAGACCTCAGTGTTACCTGTTCCAAATACTATTTTCAATAAAAACTCTTGATTGCAATTAATTTTTTCCTTGTTACATAATTTGACTAATCCGTGAACTCGACCCCAGCAGAGAAACTTGCTGATTTGTGTGTTCACAATCACTTTTCAAAGGCCTGTCTGATTATAGTCACCTTGAACCATCTGGATTCCATCTTTGTCTGAGAATAAATACTTATAAAGATCTATTTCTAATCCTGGAACTCTTGATTATTTTCATTTTCAGAAGATCCGTGTGTAAGTAGGTGCTGCTCTTCTAAGCCGAATGTGAACATTCATAAATGAAAAGTTATTGACAAACACTTATGAAGCAGATCCTGAGGTCCATAGAAAATTTTCAGGGTCTTCTCTGGAAACTTTGATAATAACCAGAGATAAATCAGGATCTTTCTTTTGTTTGTTTTTAATTGCTTTCTCTTACAGATCATGGCAGACACTGAAGTTTGATAAGCAGCCTGCTTCCTTCATCCGTATTGTTGGGACTCATAACACCGCTAATGAGGTGAAAACATGGTTTGAAATGGTCGTCTGTGTTCATTCGTCTGTCTCTTTGTTCGAATGCTTTAGCTTTAGAGGAGCTGAAAGTTCTTTTTACATTGTAACAAACTTTTGATAAGTTGTGCTTAATCAAGTAATTGTACAGAGAGTACTTTTCAAAAATCACTGGGTGGCTAAAGTAGCTGTTACAATCAGCTAAGTTAGTAAAGAAACAAGAACAGAAAATTCCTCTTGAACCATGTAAAAAAATTATGACTTAATATACATGTTATTTAAAGACAAAAAAAGATCCACATTTAGCACATTCCAATAGTTGAGGTTAAACACTGTCTGCTAATGTTCTTTGTGTGTTTTTGAGCCAGTTGAAACTGTTAATGATTTCCTCCCAAAGTCAGATTCTGCCTTTGATACAGACGTCGCCCCCACAAGTTTGTCGAGTGTGGCGAACTTCGCAATGCTAGCAGCGGTGGCCTTCTTCCTCGATAGTTAACATCCTCACACCTTTACAGAAAACAGTTAGACATTGAGTTGGGTGGTTATGTGCCAGTTTACTTGGACACAGCTTTCCGTCCATTTTATGGATGTGGGCACCGCAGAGTCGTGTTGGTTAGCGTGGCCATTGGTTCTTTATCTCGTCATGTCACAAAGAGAGAGAGAGGGATGCTGCGATCTGATGGGGCTGAAGATCTGGCAAGTAGCGGGTGGCCCCATAACATCGGAGAAACAGCCAGAATTGAATGATTAACCCTTTATAACCCAAGTACCATACAGGCCACCTACACGAGGAACTATTTGAATTTTCTCTCCAGCCCAAAGGTTGAGGAGTTACAGTAACGTGAATTGCACATGGTAACATGTAGGTGGAGCTGATTTTTCTGTCTTTGTTCAGACAGCAGTACCTTATGAGTGCTTTGTGCTGCTTCCATAAAACAAATATCCTCATAAACAGGAGTGCACATAAGTGGTCCGCAGGTGTGCATTCGCTGTCAAAATAAAAGATGCGTACCAGATAAGAAGT
The DNA here is from genome assembly GCF_057382185.1 of Mchenga conophoros. Taxonomy (NCBI): domain Eukaryota; kingdom Metazoa; phylum Chordata; class Actinopteri; order Cichliformes; family Cichlidae; genus Mchenga; species Mchenga conophoros. Next base: position 22,631,879 of record NC_140540.1, read on the forward strand.
TGCAACGCGCATTTGCGTACATAAGATTTTCTGGAGGAGGACAGACATTTGTTTAGAGGTCTTAAAGATGTCGAAGAAGCTCCTTTAAGCAATTACTTTGGTGTTCCAAAGTAATTGCTTTGTCAAAAGGAGTCCGAACCGGAAAAGAAGCGCGTATTCTCAGAAAAGTGGTTGCACCTGTGGACCACTTATGTGCACTCCTGCCCATAAAGCTCATTTTCAATTTTTTCTGAAACTGTTTTCATTTTGTAATTGTAAAATGAGCCGGGTGATGGTTTAAAAAAACAAAACCAAAAACAATCAAAGGGGTTAACTCACAGTGGCTAATTGTCACTCCCATAATGATCTATTATATTAGACTAACTTTTGTCCAGTATCTGAGATAAACAGTCATTTGTGTATCGATTTCTCCTTTACATATTTAACCTTGATCTTTCTGCAGGTGTTCCACTGCGTGCACTTTGAGTGTCCGGCCCAGCTGGACACCGAGGTCAGTGAAGGCAGCCCGGGTTTGGATTCTTCTGATTCTGGAGCTACTACGCAGCAGCAACAGCAGCAGCGACCTCAACGACCTTCACGCACACACAGCCTGCTGCCCACCCAGCCCTCTTCCTCCTCATCCTCTTCCTCTTCCCATCATTAAGAACGTCCCCTTATTGGAAGATGTTGAGAGGAAGGAGAGTGGTGGGCGGGGGGGACCTCAGAACGCCATTTTGCACAGCCTTCATTGTTCAGACAGCACTGCTACAACAACACTGCTAAGGCGATCGTCTTTGTCATAATCCATAGTCCGTCTGTCATATGTGCAACATTAGAGACTGGTGTATTGGTAGCAACAGCATTTAGGGCTCCAGTCTTCCCAGTTTTGAAGCTCAACATTAGATATCATATCTCCTGCGTTTATATGAAGGTACTTTTTAGGAACTAAGACTCAAGTTTTATCCTTTAAAAAAAATATGAAGGTGAAATCTTTCTCTAAAGGTTAGGCACACACTGAAACATGTTTATACTGTATTATCAAAGAGCAGTAAGTCCATGGTGGGGGGGTGGTATTTGAATTTTATGCATTAATCGTACGATTAATAATGAAAGTACTGTTGTTAAGCTATTTTTTTAAGAAACTGTCTTAAACTGACTCTACTCACTTTTCATACCATCACAACTAACAGAGTAGAAGTTGAGTATTTTTCAAACTTTGGAAGTAAATAGTTCAAAGGTCTGCCAAAGCTGTCGAGCTAATGCATTAGGTGACATTTCTATCCAAATGGCATTTAATCCAATTATCTATCTGCATATTAAGTAATAGCTGTGGAGTATTTGATAGCAGGCTTTGACACCCAATCTAAACTTTGCAGTGTGACCTTTTCTCTTTTTTTTTTCTTTTTTTTTCTTTTTTATAGCTAAAATTCATACCTCAATAATGATCTCACTAAAACGAACCAAGATTTAACTGAGTGTCTTAATTTAATATTTTAAGCACTTGAATAGGTTGGCGCACACACACGATTAGGGAAATCAATTAGCTTGGGGGGGAAATGGGACTTAGAGGACCAAATTTGGCTGCACTTGGGCTGCTGAAGTTTAACTTTATACTGTAGACACATGAGCAGCTTCCATCTGCACTTTATTTTACTCAAGTATACAGAAATAAGGGTTGTAGCTTGGGTCTTCTGACTGAAGTAGAGTACTGGAGTGCTGGATTTGGTATCTTGCTGTTTATGTTAAATTAATTTAAAATCTTTGTGGTTCTGGGTTGTTTTTGATTTCAGTTCTTTTTGCATTTTTTTTAATGAAGTGTCAGTGCTGTGTTTTCTTTGTGTCCTGATGTTGCACTTTTACGTTATTTAAAAAGAAGAAAAAAAATCATTTGTTGGAAACCCTTTGTTTGCTGTTACATAACCTGAAATACCTATCTACCTTAGGTGACTCACTGATGTTTCTGTAAGCTTTCTTTAACCATCCCAATACATTTAAGACAACTACCCATTAGTTTGATAAGTCTTCCTTAATAACTAGAGAACAAAAATAGGGCTTTGTTCAGGTTGTACTCTCCATACCTTATCTAACTTTATGTGTACTTTTACTTATTTTCACCATCAATGTGTGACTGCATCTCACTGCCTCATGTTCAATGCCTGTTAAAAATGTGATTACGAAAAACAAAAACAACAAAAAAAGCCGATGTTGTTTGTTGATTTTTGTTTCTGTAAGAGGGTGACACACACACCTGCTAGTCAGAATCGCTGCTGTTACACACAGTGAAGCTCTTTGATTCAAGCAATACAATAAGTCCACCTTTGGTTTTAAGTATTGAGAGCTTTTGTTACACACCAAATGGTGCTGATTGATAATCGTGTAACATTAATGGGCCGGGCACTGATGCCCCACCAGCTTTGTGGGCAGTGTTAATGTGTACGGCTGCCTATGAAGATGTTATTGTCATAAAACTTTTTAAAATGTCATGTTTTGAAAATCAAAAGTTTTATTGTCTTGTTTTTCATAGTGAGAAAAGTTGCACTGTTTATTCCAGCAGGTAGGAAACTTGCATCCAAGGAGTTTTTACAGCTCGTAGGACCACAGACTCGGTTACTAACCAGTATATACACTACTGTGAAACAGTACAAAGTCTTGAGACACCCCTCATTTGTTTATTTTGCTATGAAAGTAGGAAATAAAGCAATATAAGGTAAAAACGTAGTTTGTACAGTTCTAACCAGCATTAAAGTCAATATTTGGTGTGTCTAATATTTATTCTTTAACACATCCTGAACTCTCTTAGGCAGCTTTCTTGTAATTTCTTTAAGTCTTCAAGAAAATTCTCTTGGCTTTTGGGGGGACATTGAAAGTTCTTCTTTCCGTTCTGTTCTCTGTCAAGATGATCATACACTGAGGTCTGGGCTCTGGGAAGGCCATCCCATCACTGATTGGGATCATTGTCATGCTGAAAAGTGGAGTCAATCAGTTGTTTTCCAGGTGATATTACATGGATCAAATTCTGACCATATTTTTCTGCGTTTAGAATTTCATCAGTTTTGATAATATCACCACTGGCTGAAATGCAGCCCCAAGCCATGACAGACTTTCCCCTATGTTTTACATAGGGGGTAGTAGATAATTTAATAGATAATGTTGTAACTCTCTCCTGACCTTCCGTCACTCCATAAGGCTTGTATAATATGGCATACCTCAGCCTTTTCTCCATTTCCCATCCCTAGCAATGGTTTCTTGACAACAGCCCTTCAACAGATAATGTCTCTGATGAGGCTTTAATGCCCCACAGCTGGATACTGGAATGCCTAGAATTGTACAAGATCAATGGGACCCTAAGAGCCTTCATCAGGAACTCAATGGGGATGTGGCGTACAACACTAGAGGCCAACTCCAAGCCCATAGCACAAGTCACCATCAAGTGCGGGATCTACCAAGGAGATGCTCTGTCCCCACTGCTGTTCTGCATAGGCCTGAACCCCCTCAGTGAGATCATTAACAAGACTGGCTACGGATACCGACTACAGAACGGAGCAGTTGTCAGCCACCTCCTGTACATGGATGACATCAAGCTGTATGCCAAGAGTGAACGAGACATCGATTCACTGATCCACACTACCAGGCTATACAGCAATGACATTGGAATGTCGTTCGGACTGGAGAAGTGTAGTCGGATGGTAACAAAGAGAGGGAAGGTAGTCAGAACTGAGGGGATTGAACTACCAGAAGGCAACATTGCAGACATAGAGGACAGTTACAAGTACTTGGGGATCCCGCAGGCGAATGGGAACCATGAAGAGGCCGCTAGGAAAGCTGCAACCACCAAGTACCTGCAGAGGGTCAGGCAAGTCCTGAGGAGTCAGCTGAATGGTAAGAACAAGATCCGGGCCATCAACACGTACGCCCTGCCCGTGATCAGGTACCCTGCTGGGGTAATAGGCTGGCCAAAGGAGGAGATAGAAGCCACTGACATAAAGACAAGAAAGCTCCTTACCATGCATGGAGGGTTTCACCCCAAATCCAGCACCCTGAGGCTGTACGCTAAGCGGAAGGAAGGGGGCCGGGGACTGGTGAGTGTCAGCACCACAGTCCAGGATGAGACAACGAACATCCAAGAATACATTAGGAAGATGGCCCCAACTGACCGAGTGCTCAGTGAATACCTCAGGCAGCAGAAACCCAAGAAAGAGGAGGGAGACGAGGAAGCATCATGGAAGGACAGGCCCCTGCACGGTATGTACCACCGGCAGATAGAGGAGGTGGCTGATATCCAGAAATCCTACCAGTGGCTGGACAAAGCTGGACTGAAAGACAGCACAGAGGCACTAATCATGGCAGCACAGGAACAAGCTCTGAGCACAAGATCCATAGAGGCTGGGGTCTATCACACCAGGCAAGACCCCAGGTGCAGGCTGTGTAAAGATGCCCCAGAGACAATCCAGCACATAACAGCAGGGTGCAAGATGCTAGCAGGCAAGGCATACATGGAACGCCATAACCAAGTGGCCGGCATAGTGTACAGGAACATCTGTGCCAAGTATAACCTGGAAGTCCCGAGGTCAAAATGGGAGATGCCCCCAAGGGTGGTGGAGAATGACCGAGCTAAGATCCTGTGGGACTTCCAGATACAGACGGACAAAATGGTGGTGGCTAACCAACCGGACATAGTGGTGGTAGACAAACAGAAGAAGATGGCCGTAGTGATCGATGTAGCGGTTCCGAATGACAGCAATATCAGGAAGAAGGAACACGAGAAGCTGGAGAAATACCAAGGGCTCAGAGAAGAGCTCGAGAGGATGTGGAGGGTGAAGGTAACGGTGGTCCCCGTGGTAATCGGAGCACTAGGTGCGGTGACTCCCAAGCTAGGCGAGTGGCTCCAGCAGATCCCGGGAATAACATCGGAGATCTCTGTCCAGAAGAGCGCAGTCCTGGGAACAGCTAAGATACTGCGCACGACCCTCAAGCTCCCAGGCCTCTGGTAGAGGACCCGAGCTTGAAGGATAAACCGCCCGCAGGGGCGTGCTGGGTGTTTTTTTTTTGTTATATATATATATATATATATATATATATATATATATATATATATATATATCAAAATTTTCCTTGTTTCTTTGTTGTAGATTCATCTAAAGAAATGGGAAATTCTGATGTGTCTTTGCGACAGCCATGAGTGACACTAGTGCAACAGGTTGCTAGTATGATAATGATAAAATTTCAAACTGGTTCTTTGCTATGTTGTCATCTCTAGAGAGTCATTGTGTTTTAATGAGTCATGGGTTGGTGTTAAGCTTGAAAAAACAGAAACAAAACATTCCTTTTAAATTTGTCAGGTGCGAGGACTGGACTGAGTGCAGAAGCAGGCAATGCCCAAAGAAAAACTTTGAAAGACCTCAGAAATCCTGGAGAAATATTGCTCAAGACCACCTAAAAATAGAGGTAACTCCGTAGAAGGCAGTTATAAAGAAATGAAGGTTGCTCAAGACTTGCACAGTGCACTATATATTGGGGATGATTTTCAGTAAATGCAATCTTTAACTGCATTTAACAGTAAAAAACAATACAGTAAAGAAATTATGTTTTTAAGGCATCTCATGCTGATGCTACCTTCATGAAGTTCTTGAATAAAATTTGCTTTTACTTTGCTATTTCACTTATTCCCTTATAAATGTTTTTAAATATAACAATCCACATTTTCAAATACTGAAAAGACAATTCACAATATATAGAGTGTTATCTGTAGTTTTAAAACGTGTTGTTATTGCTTTAGTCCATAGCTTCATTGTTTTGCTTTACTCTATAGTACATCTATGGCTTACTCTTACTGTACAGTACTCGCTGTACACTTGCCTTTCCAATACTAACACTCAGGATTATAGAGAAAAGTAAACACGGCGACTCAGAAATGTTGGCATATGTGTTTATTCTGGATGTTTTCCGTGTAGAAGCGGTGTTAGTTCATACTGTTTTACCATCATTTCGTTGGCCAATATTGACATTTCTGGTTTGATGGACGCGTTTCCGGCCTAGCATACTTCATACCAGCGACGTGTGAATAGGGGTGGTCCTCAACTGTCAAGAGGGGAAGGCCTTGCTCAGTCTATTTATTTTTTATTTTTTCGCACCCTCCCACACATTTAACGTCGCCATAATTGTGTTTTATTCGTATAGGTGGACGGGCGGTGTTCATTTTAAGCTTTTTGGTGTCGACTGAAACACCGGAACGCCCCCCTCCAGTCGTTTGTCGGTCGTAAAGTCCGAACATCCAGCTGATTGCTTTGAGTGCTGTTCAATTATTCCAGTTCAAACTAAGCCGTTTCCTTTGACTTAACGGAAGGCTTTTTGTGGCTGAAGCGAGTTTGCCGACGCGATATTTATTTATTTTTTACCCATGTGTGGACTTTCGGAGGAATTGGACAGCTATCGTTTTGTGTAATTTGAGCGTTGAAGGCTTTTTCTCATTGAACGACCAGGCCCCGGACTCATCCCCAGCCTCGCGTTTCCTTATCGGCTTTTTGTGTGTGCGTGTGTGTGGGTGCGCGCGCGTGTGGGTGCCTGTGTTTGTGTGTGTGTTGGAAGTCATGGGAGACACTAGTGAACGAAGCAAACCTCCGACTCTACCTCCCAGGTGTCCCTGCGGATTTTGGGGGTAAGTGTTAAACCTGATAGAAACCGGATTAAACCCGCTATCTTGAACTGAAAAGTAAATCCGGATGAAATGTGCTAAACGGGTTCAACTAGTCCAAACCCATTGTTGTTGTTCTGTTGTACAGGCCGAGGGTGGGGGGTTGGGAAGTTGGCTAATAAATAACCTCCTAGCTTGAAAACTAGCTTAATTTACCCCCTTTTTAGAGCTCTCACACTCTTTGTCGTCTCCTGTAGTGCCGGTTGTTATTTTCCGACCGTGCTTTACCGTTTTTAGGGCTATTTTTGAAGCCAGGAGATGACGTACCCGACATAGAAAATGATTTATTGCCAGCAGGTTCCTTTTAAACCTGCCCTGTTTTCGTCTACGACTTCAAAGGAAAGCTGGATTTAAATATTTAACACGCTACTTTTCTTAAACCTTAAGATTTAAATGTGTTGTTAAACTTATTTTGTCGTTTATTTTACGCCCCTCTTTACATTCGCTCTTGTCAAGAGGTGGATGTGTGTTGCATACCGGATGTGATTCACTGATCTCGCCTGTGTTACCCCATAGGAAAAATGACTAACCTTTTTAAATGTATTTAGTAGTAACCATAAGAAGTGACTGCTTATTTCTCATTAAACGCATTGATAATTTCTTGTTCCTGTCTTCACTTGCTTTGAGGCAAATATCAATACAGAACATAGTCTTATGAATTGACATTTGATAACCAGCCCATCTTCCCCAGCTGCTTCGTTTTCTGCTGTCCAGAAAGCAAACTGGAGGTGGCAGTAACCCACCTGTCAATGTCAGGTGACATGAATGGCAGCCTTGTGTGATTATGGCCCCAGCCTGCCTCAGCTCAGAATAACACCTGGTCTGGGGGGGTGGGAATCTGCTGTCTCTCAGCACATGTCCCTAAAAGCCAAGGCTTCGTGAAACGATTTCAAGGTTTTATTCAACTATTTGCAGGATTTTACATCTTACTAAAAATATGGGGTGCAAACCTTCACCTTGTCAGTACTGATGATATTTACATTGTTTAAATTCTTTTTTTTTCTTTCTTTCTTTTTGGTGTCCCTCAGCCCCAAAGAAACAAAAACAAAACAAAAAATATCTGAATAATTAACTAGTGCAAGACTGACTTGGTTCCAGTCGGTTGCACAATATACTGCTTAAGCTACTACAGAGTCTGTAGCACAGCACTACATAGATGATATAAAACTAAATCAATAGACAAATGTAAGCAGACAAAGTAATAAAATATTATGAAATGCGACTATTGATTTAAAAACAAGCAAAAGCAACAATAATACAATTTAAAAAAGGCTAAAAATGTACATGTTAAATCCACAGAAGAAACAGATATTTAATAAAGTGGTTATTAAAACCAATAAGAGGACAGTAAAATGGTTTTTAAAAAGTTAAAGGTAATAAACAGGGGAGTAATAAAATTAAATGAGAGCTGAGAGCAACACTATTCCAGGAAACAACATTTTGGCATTCATTATAAGTCCATAAAACAAATATATAAATAAGGTAAAATGATAATTAAGACCAGGAACTAAACTACCGAAATACAAATACTGCACTTTGATGCAGGTTTGCCAATATTATTCATACCAATGTGTCCTTTAAGATGTCAGCTCATCAGGGTTTAAAGGCATCGGTTAATTTTGGGTCCAAACCTGCACTAACTTGAGCAAATAAAAGTCAAACCACAAGTGATTTCATTGATTACTTCTTTGAGATAAGGCGATGCTATTCAATGGAAATCACCTGTTTGCACAGGTTGGCTCCATGAGTTTATAAAGTCCAGTAGTAAGCTCAGTAAAACATGCTAAGTAACTTCAGTTAATAATAAAAATAAATCATTAATAATGGCATTAAATGAGCTATTATTGGTTGTAACTGCAGACAAACCTATCTCACACTGAGTTTTGATGAGAATACCTTTTGATTAGCAATGATTAACTGCAACCAAGATATGTTACAGCTAAAGTGCAGCCTGGATGACATTAGTTTTAATCATTTCAAACATTGCTTTTAAGTTTCTTTAATTTGTGGATACTTCAGAGTAGCTAATGTACAGGTTGATCACTTCTTATGAGCAACAGGATTTAAGAGGATGAGGTAATCGATTTAAAAATACTTTCTTTGAGTAAAGCCTTGTTCTTGGATTCAAAATGACGGAATAGTTATCAGTCTGTTTGTTTTTTCCTACTCTGCGTGCTGCTATCAGATGAACAAGTTGCGTTTTGAGGACCTAAACAAAATATTTGACTTGGTTGTGGCACCTTTGTGCTGACATAATCAAGCTTTCCCATCTTGTCTCCACCTTGAAGCGTCACCTGGGAGCATAATGAAGTATATTTTGTCTGTAGAAGACTTGTTTTATCCTGTGTGGTTTATGTAGCAAAGAAAAAAGAAGCCATCTTATTTGGAAAATTTCAGGCTTTTAGTGATTTAAGTATTATTAAAGACTAGATGACAATATTAAAATTGTCTCAAAATTGCATTTTGTTTTTGTTTTTTGTTTTTTGTTTGGCTTAGAGCGACTGAATTTGTCTGGTACTATCATTCACCTCTTTGCTTTCAGTATAAACAGTCTGTGCAGGCTTGTCCTTCTGTATTAGTCACCTAGCTCCTGTAGGAACAATGATATGAATACCCCACCAAGTTCCAGCTTGTGTACCATTGAGAGAACTCGGTGTGAACAGAAATGGCTGAGAACAAAGACATTGTGGTGGTATGGACATTGGAGAGAAGCCCAGAAGGTGAGGGAAAGACACACCTGTGGCAAAGGTCTTACCAATTGCCAAGAAAAGATTCAAATGACTAGTTTTAAAACTGTTCATTGTCTTCTGAATGGACTTGCAATGAAAAAACCTTAAGGTCACATCTAGGTCACTTTAAACTCTGTAAGAATGTTTTCTCTGTCTATTCAAATCTTGACTATTCATGGCAAAAGCTTGTAAAATCACTTTTGTGTTTTTGTTGAAAGTTCTTAGTTAGGCTGTTACTATGCAGCCATCAAAAAGATGAAAGGCAAAGAACAAATGCTTTACACTACATTCAATCATTCACACACACATTCACACACTGGCAATGGCAAGCTACATTGTAGCCACAGCTGCCCTGGGGCGCACTGACAGAGGCGAGGCTGCCGGACACTGGCGTCACTGGGCCCTCTGACCACCACCAGTAGGCAAACATGGGGTTAGTATCTTGCCTAAGGATATTTGAGATCGAACCACCGACCTTCTGATTAGTGGCTGACCTGCTCTGCCACCTGAGCTACAGCCACCCGTGCTGTCAGTCTCAGCCGTTCTTTGAGGCATGCAACAGCAAATGAAGGTTGAAGTTTAGGTTGACAATATATGCACAGTTTGCAAATTCAAATGGGGGTTTGAGCATTGTAACAGCAGGTTACCTATTGTTGAACTTGAACCAAATATTAGTGAATTTGTAGTAGGGCTGCACGATTAATCGTTAGAAAATTGCGATCTCGATTCATACTTATGTGCGATCTCATTTCCAAATGACAACGATTTAAAAAAAAAAAAAAAAAAAAAGACGACGATTGTACCGCATTTTGATCTGGGACGTAATCTGCATGAAAACAAGCGCTCACTCTTCCTTTTTTGTTGTTTTTATGTTTATTTATTGTTTTTATGTTCAGTCTCAACTGTTACGAAGTTGATGTGCAGTTAATAAGTGCAATAAATATTTATACTGGAAAAGAAAATCGTGAGAGAATCGTGATCTCAATTCTAAGCCAAAAAATCGTGATTCTCATTTTATGCAAAATCGTGCAGCCCTAATTTGTAGCATAGTTTTTTCCCTTTTTGACTACAGAAAGATCGACTGAAATCTACTCGAGTACGTAAAACCAGATGGGCGTAATTTGCCTTTAAGATGAAATGTTTGTCTCTCTGCTTGCAGCTTGCAGGAAACTAGTAATGCTGAAACAATCAAGGGAGTGACAGAAGATTCATCAGCAACAATAGCTTAACAGTGGGGAAGAATATCCCCTCTTCCAGCCATGTGCTCCTCTTGTGCAGCAACCGTCTGCTTATCAATTTTCTCCCTTTTCTTTCAGTCTTACCTCGACGCCAAGGCCCAATTTCTAAAATCCTGAGATTAAGCCTTGGAGGAGATTATGAAAGATCATAGATTTAATGAGCTGGATATGACATAATTTTTATCTGAGATGTTGAAAAATTCAGAGTGGTATTATTCTTCCACATTTATGTTCACCTACTCTGCAGTAAATACAGGTATTAACCTGTTGGAGGAAAAGATGTTTATATATAGATGACTCCCATTAAATTCACATTTAGTAATTTGACATTGTTTCTTCTTTTACACATAAAGTTGAACTATAGATGGTTGAAATGTGTGGAAACAAACAGCAGGTCTGCGGAGGTTAAAAACTGACATTATCTCTCTTGTCTTTCCAGGTCCAGTAAAACAATGAACTTATGCTCCAAATGTTTTGCTGGTAAGTCACTTCTAAATGCACAGTATTTGTCTTGTGGGGGGAAATAAACAACACTGGGTTTTCATTTGGATATCATTCAATAGCAAAGGAGGCACAGGACACAAATGGGTCCTGTTACACCTTGGGTACCTGACATCTTTCAGCAGCCAACAACATCCCTCAGTTTACTGAATGTTTGCCAACTGCGTGACTTTTCTCGAAATATAAAAGATTTAAAGTGGTGCTACTTTGCATTCTTGCTTACATGCACGAAAGTAGGAACTCTACTTGGAGAATGAGCCAGACTTCTTTGTCCGTCAGTACAAGCCAGCTGGAAGCTGTACGAAAGAGACAGAACTGATAGCTATTCTGTTGCTTCTGATGTTCACTTTGGTTGTTTTGTCTGTAAATGTGGCCACAGGACACGCGTGGTCTTTCACTCGAATGTTGTGATGTTTTGTCCAATGAAGTTGTGGCTGGCTCAATAAATGGCCTGTATTTGTATAGCGCTTTACTAGTCCCTAAGGACCCCAAAGCGCTTTACACAACCAGTCATCCACCCATTCTCACACACTGGTGATGGCAAGCTACATTGTAGCCCTGGGGCGCACTGACAGAAGCGAGGCTGCCGGACACTGGCGCCACCGGGCCCTCTGACCACCACCAGTAGTCAACGGGTGAAGTGTCTTGCCCAAGGACACAACGACCGAGACTGTCCAAGCCGGGGCTCGAACCGGCAACCTTCCGATTACAAGGTGAACTGCCAACTCTTGAGCCACAATCGCCCAATATGTTCGTTGTCAAAAAAAAAAAAAAAATTCCTTTGCCCCCACAGCAGGTACTCAAAGCCAATCGCAGTGTTGTTTCTGTGCCTCTCTGGGTTTCAGTTTGTAGTAATGGTTAAAACGATAAATGATTTAAAGTTGCATTGGTGTACAAGGCCTGTTAACTGAAAAGGCTTATTACCTATGTCATTTTTAACATCAGTTGCCTCCAGAGTTTCACCTGTGCTGTTGTTGCTTGACTACAGAGTTAACAGTCTATACTACAGAGATTCAAATCCCCATACCCATGCACGGATGGATGCATTTCAGCACCCCTGGGTGCTCCTGGGTGTGTCTTTGTCTTTGAGAGTTACTTGCAGCTGCTTACTTCTCACATATAAATGGCTGAAACTATTGGATGTTCATTTTCTCTTGGCGTGCAGAGGCATTCTCAGTGACAGCCTGACACACTGCTAGCAGCAGCTTGAGGCTAGGTGTGCCAGCAGATTTCAGTTAGGAATGTCAATAATGCTAAGAAGTCATTCTCAGAAAACGAAAGAACCCATAAAGCGCCTCACTCCAAAATGATGTATTTGCCATTTGGAGGAAAACGGTGAAAGTTAGGAGATAATTGCTTCCATAAAGGATGATGAGATTCCATAAAATCTTCTTAATTTGCTGGGAAGATGGTAGCTGTTCTCTGAGGGCAGATTCGGGAAACAGACTTATCTTTGTCTGTTTCTCTGGTTACTGCATTTACTGTTTTGCTTGGAAGCTTTCTAAAACATAGAAAGTTTCATTTTTCTCCAGCATGATAATTGCACAAGAGAAAAATGCCCAGTTAAAGTTTGAAAATGTCATTGTATGAATTAAGCTGTCCCAATGACTTCTCCAGTCTGGTTCAGGTGGATGAGGGTTGAAGGTGATCCGCAGCCCTGTCGGTGGTCATAGCAACCAGTGAGCATGGTAGCATGGTAGACAGTGAGGACCTAGCATCACAGACAGCAGTAATGCTTAGAATAGACTTGATACACACAAGTATGGAGGCTGAGCAGAAGTGGGTTAGCCCACATGTGGAGGTAAAAGTAAAATCTAGGCTGGCCTCCCACACCTTCCCCTGCGGGGAGAGGGTGGTGGTGGAATAAAGACAAGAACCAGCTCAGGCGTGCAAGGTGATTTTTATCTTTGTCTCACTGAGTCACATTTCACTTGGTAAAGTTAACTGATAGCCACATGGTAATGGAGTTTAGAGATGGTTTGTACTTTCATTCAGGCTGTTTTTTTTTTAGTTTTTTTTTAAGGTTAAAGTTCTATTTTATTTTATTTTTATACACACATGGTAGTCATGAAATGATCAGTCGCAGAGAGATGGAGATGGCGCATGCTGCAACCAGTGATTATTTTGATTGTTGGTTAATCTGTGAATATGCAGATTAATCAACTATAAAATAAAACAATATGCAACAATGGTGGAAGCTGCTTATCAAAGATTACCATAGAAGGAAAATAGAGGCATAGATGGCACCAATGTTGAATGCTTTGGAAGGTATTCAGTAAATTATTGCTGATGAAAGAAAGTTTAATATGTTGTTTTTGTTGGGGTTTTTTTTTTGTTTTTTTGTTTTTTTTAAATGGTGGCAACTATTTGTTACAAATACAGCGTGGCATGTTAAAAAGCCAGAATATTAATTTGAGCACAGTTTTTACAAGATGCCTTTTAATCAGTGCACTGGGCTTCGATTGTTTCAAGTAATCGTGTAATTGACTTTTTGGGATGAAATCATTTCCTAGAGTTTTGTCTGTTTGCTGGTAATTTAATTTAGATGTGTTTCCATCTACAGTGTAAATGCAGATCCTTAAAGCAGCTGACCGTCAGCTGTTATTGACTTTCCTCAAATGTACTGATAAGGAAAGAGTCAGATGATTGCTGAATTCAGTGGACGCTCCATTTTCAAGTCACTGCTAAAAGTTATAGGTGTAATGGGAGGAGAGAGCCATAAACACTGAGGCACTCTGGAACATGATGTTAGGGAAACTCTGCTCACAGTTATATTTACCAAACAGCCGATGCATTATAGTTTGACAGACAGGAAAAACTGGGATACCAAAGGAAATGGTCAGGCAGAAGATAATAACATATGAGAGCTCTGTCAGGGCGGAGGACTAACTCACTGTTTCACCAAATGTTTTCTTTTTTGTCTTTAGGTTGACTTGATGGTTTTAGTTTAAATATGTACCTCCCACATATCGCTGTTAAATTGCCTGATAACTCTTATACACTAATTTCGATGTATTTTTCAGCTACATGAAACCTTTTACAGATGTTATAACGGGAGATCTGGGGTGCACAGTGCCTATACCACACTCCATAAGTCTAGAGTTGTCTGTTTGACACAATGTCCTATCTCCTCTTATTTATTTTTTTTCCTGTCCCTCCCACTGTTTGTATTTTCCCTGTCCTCTTCTTTTCTCTTCTTCTTCTTTTTTTTTTTTTTTTTTTTTTTTTTTTTTTTTTTTTAACATTCCTGTCTACTCCCTCACTCTCTGTCCTTGACCACAGACGTCCAAAAGAAGCAGCCAGTCGAAGACTGCACCCCCAAGCCCATCCAAAGCACCGGGAGTAGCCAATCGCCAGTTTTCAGTAGCGAGATGAGCAGTAGCAGTAGCCAATCCCTATCATTGTTGCCGCCCTCAAGCTCCGAGCAACTGTCAGCTGAAGAGCCCTTACCTGTGTTTTCCAGCACAAGGGAAGGTAAGCCTGGTCAGCCAATGACTTCACACTCACCCTGTTCTGTTTTTAAAAACTGACTTTCAGGAGAGCAAACTTTCCTAACAATGTGGAAGCAAAAGGTTAATGGTCACAGTAGACTGAAACTTTTGCTCAATTTAACGGTTAAGTCTTTCTCAAAGAATTGATGGATGCAGAGCAAGCTGTTTGTGGCAGTGATGATAGTCTGGACTGACTGTTCTTTTTCTTTGTCAAGCACAGGAAGATGCAGAACATGGCTGACACAGGAGTGCAGCACTGAAACAAAGGAACATAATGAAATATGAAGTTCATTGCAGAGCTCATAAAATCCCTCATGTAGGAATTTTCTCAACTATCGTGGACCTCAAGACTACGTTAAATGTCATTCTTTGTAGATGAAGCAGTATGATGTCTCTGTGGTTTGGAACAGTTTGTGCAGGCATAAATGCTGCTGTGCAGCCTTTTCAGTCTTTAAATAAGTACTGGATGAATCTGTCTGTGGGTTTTGCTTTTAAAACATAGAAAAGGCAACAGTAGTAATTCTCTAGTACAAAGCGGCACATGGTACAAGGAAAACTTCAATCTCGAGTAGAAAACACAGTTCTCTGCAAAAGCCTCTGACTGTTCAGATCTGTATGACCAGATCCTATGCTACATCAACCACAACATTAAAATCACCTGCCTTATGGATGTCAGCTGTTCCCTTCTAGGGGTGACCTGTAGGGACGTTAGCCAGAGCGCTTTGTTTTTGACAGTTGTGGTGATCTATAGATTTTTCTTGATCAGATGCATTTCATGCATGTTTAATCCGATCAGGTCAACACTTTAGGCTCTTCATCATGTTCTTTGAGCAGTTTCTGCTGTGTATCAGAGCTCTTTTCCTTGCTGGGGTAGATTCTGCCGTCACAGAGTATTAGAAGTGGGGAAACTGTACGTACAAGGGTGGAAAGACTATTAATAAAGATCAAGAACCAAGTTTTCCCCAGTAGATTGTTGCATTATAACAGAATAATACGTTTATTCACATCATAGGTTAGTGGATTCAATGTTGTGGATGATTAGTGTGTCTTGGTCTATAGCAGATTGTCAACAATAATTACTTAATATAATCTATTTTGTAAATTGCTACTTTTTAAATCTTTTTTTGGACGCTTTGGGACAGAAACGAGCGTACTCTGAATGCTGTCTGGGCTCCTGCTTAAATATAAGAAAGGGGTTCAAAGTAGAGTTGCTCTTCTGCATCAAAAACGGCTAATTGAGATGTTTTGGGCCTCTGATTAGGATGTCTCCTGGAGGTCTCCTAGGTAAATGGTTTCAGACATACCCAACCAGGAGCAGATTCTCCTGGCAGAGTCGGGACATGTTGAAGTGATTATATCCCTCAGCTGTCTCAGGAACACCTCAGAGAGCTAAAGGCGGTGGCTTGAGACTACTGCTCCTATGACCCAGACTCGCATAAGCAGTAGGGAATATAGATAAATGTTGTTCTTAACACATTTCTAAGTTGTAGAGTTATACTTGCTTTCATCTGGAGTCATGTTTCTTACCATGTGACAAACTTCAGTATTAGTTTTCCTGTTGGTCTCCAATCAAAGTCTCTCCACCAGCACATTAACTAAATTTTTACCCACCTTTCGCTTGACTGAGTTTGCTGGTAACTGTATCTGTCTGCTGTTTGATGCTGAGGTGATGTACAGAATCGTTCCTAAACTCACTATTAAGCGCTTAAAATGCACCTTTCCATACATACATCTTTGTTTTGTATCATTTGTAAAATATTGTTTTGGTTGCTTAAAAATCACATTTAAAAATCCTTGAAATGTTCATTTCATTTGTTTTGACATTTAATGGCTTTTGAAAAGGTCAAGCTGGTTTGGATGAAGTGAATATATGGCCTGCTGAAAAATGTTAGAACATCTATATAATAATGTAATGACTAATAGTTTAAGTATTGACATTTCAGCTTCAATTTCAAATGATGAAGTTGTTTTTATTTTAAGCATGGTACACAGTACAATCGTAGGTTTTCTTTCCTCGGAGTGGATGTTAAAGGAAGGAGGTCATTCCACATCGTGTCTCACTCGCCTTTTATTCCTCCACCTGTAGGTGTGTCGTCCACAGAAACAGCCCAAGGCACACTCTGCACGCCCACAAAACGTCCACGAGAATCAGGTACCACCTCTTCCTCTTGCCTTCTAGCGCCGCACGACCTTTGACAGGTTGAGCGCTAAATCTTTAACCCTGGTGTTTGTTTCCAGCCTCGGGCTCGGAGAGCGAGGCCACACCAGAGAAACGACCACGGACAGAAGAGAAAGAAGGGAGTGGCGAAGAGGCCCGCGGGACGCCCAAGCAGAAGAACCGTCGGCGCTGCTATCGCTGCCAAACCAAACTAGAGCTGGTGCAGCAGGAACTGGGATCCTGTCGCTGTGGTCAGTATCATCTTTGAGACGCATGTCACTGTATAAGCTAAGATGGTCATTGGCTTATGGCATCTTTGTCAAATGTTTGCATATAAATAATGTGGGAAAACTATAACTATATCAGAATCACTCACATGTACAAATTACAGGTAATGCACATTCATCCTCTTAAAATTGTATAAAGAAAATAGCACAGACCTGCTTTAGAAACTAGGAAAAGAGACCTCTTCCCAATGTTCTTGTTTAACAATAAGCTTGGCAAAGTAAAATTAAATAATGTGTATTGGGGTCACTTCCTGCCTCACCAGCTTCTCTGTTTGCCTCCCAGGCTACGTTTTCTGCATGCTCCACCGTCTACCCGAGCAACACGACTGTCTGTTCGACCATCTGGGCCGCGGACGTGAGGAGGCCGTCCTCAAGATGGTGAAGCTGGACCGCAAGGTGGGCCGTTCATGCCAGCGCATCGGGGAGGAGTGCTCCTGATTGGCCACAGAGTGAGCAGCCATCCAATAAAACAGGAGCTTACAAAGAGGAGGTGGTGGTAGTGGTGTTGATGGAAGGAGGTCTAGGAGAATTGACAAATGGGGTAATGGGAGGGGGCGGGTGGGAGGGGGGAGAAGAGGAGGAGGGGATGGGGTGTGGTTGTAACATCCTGCATCTGACCCAACGATTCTGGATCTGAGCTTAAGGCCACCCTGTTGAAGTCCTGGTTTCCTGCCTGGAGCGTCTGTTCGGACTCTGCTCAGGGCCAACAGGGGGCCGCCTGGTGGCTGTTCTTCAGAGCTACGTTCAGTATCGCATGTTCTCACACACACAGCCTTAACCCCACCCGTCTTCAGAGGAAGGACACCACAGAGACGGATCCAGTCAGTTGTATGTCATGCACAGTTCTTCTGTGCCTTGCCCCGGTTTTCTCCCCTTTACTCAGTCTTTTTTTTTTTTTTTTTTTTTTTTGTTCTTTCTTTTCAGTACAGGAAGTGAACTGCTCTAACGCTCAGCTGAACTGATCCATTTGGATTTTTTTGAATTCTACAGAGTTATTTGTTTTATTTAGATTTTTTCCCCCATTACCTGGTCGCGGATGAGGGGTCTAGCACTATCCCACGACCACTCCTCAGGTCGTCATCAAGGGGTCGAGGTATCAAACCTGTAACCTCACCTTCCTCTTCTTTTTTTCTTTTTTTTTTTTTTTTTTTTTCCCCCCCTTTCTTCCACCCGTGTTTGGACCCATGCACGGCATCACTAACCAGTTGTACTCATGCATGGTTCTAGCAACAGTGTATTTGTGCAGGTTTTGAGCGTGTCATTTGGTAATGTGATGCAGTCCAAGGACGCTGTGTGGCCGTTACCTTGATTAGCTCTGTTTTTACTGCTTAGCCACGGTGTCGTGGAGGACAATACAGCCGATCCCTGCCTCTGCTCACAGACTGTTGGCAAAAAGGAAAAATACAAATAAATAAATAAATAAATAAAATAGACAAACACACTAAATGGACAAGAGACACTCAGATAAATCCTCTGTGTAGCAGTCCCTCTTCTCCCTTCTCCCTCCCATTTTTCAATTTACTGAGTGGTACTGTTGTTCTTGATACATAAAGGGGAAGACGACTGAATTTTTGTATTCAAATGAAGAGTTCTTCACCAAAATGCCATATATTAATTTAGAAAAACAAATATCTGAACTATAACTGAGTCTCCATAGCTTCCCACTGAGTATTTATATTACTACCTTTTTATTTTGTGGTTTTGTTTTGTTTTTTTGTTTTTGTTTTTTTGTAGGTAGGATAAATTGGGGATTTATTTTCAGCTTTGAGATGTCTCTTTGGAATATAATTCTTAAAATATTATTTCCTTACTATTTTTATTTTTTTTAATACTGATTGTCATCCAGAACATCATTTCAGAGAGCGAGATTATTTAGTTTAAATCTGTGATAAATGTCCACCTAAAACATCAAATAAAACTTCTAAAGTAAAAAAGGGCAAATGTTGGATGGTTTTGAAAACTCTGTTTGTCTTTTTGTCAAAGTAGCCAATTGTAAGACTTTAAGAACTGAATACACTGCTTGTGGCATTGTTTGTTTGTTTTCTTACCACAGATTCAAACTGACTCTAGTGTCTAATGAATGTTTTGGCTGCAGAAATATCATGCGAATTCTGAAATTGAGTGGTTTTCCCCTTTCCTCATACGTTTTTCTTTTTTGTCATTGCTTCCAATCCTACTCCTAATCAGCCTACTCAGTCTGACTGCTTGGACTTTGTGCTGTGCATATTGTTCAGTTAAATGTTTCTTCCTCCTTATCTAAAAGGATTGTTCTACCAAAATCAATGTTTAGTTTGTGATGCTGCAGAAGTTGACGTTTTTCATCCTTTTTTTTTTTTTTTTTTTTTTTTAAGCTCGAGGTGTGAGTGCAACAAAATAAAGACGTTGTGGTTGATTTAAAACAAATTCAGAATCTCCATTTAAAAAAAAAAAAAAAAAAAAAAAAAATAATAATAATAATAATAATCTGCAGCTTTATCACACGTGTGATGATGACGTGACCGTTTCAGTTTTTCAATTTGGAGAAATAGCAGCAGGTCTCTCTGAACGGCAGGAAAATTAGAAGGTGTCGTCTTTTGCAAAATAACTCCATAAAAGTTGATTTGGGTTGAAAGCCTTTAGAAAAACCACTTAACTATGCTAATCCTCACAAGTCACGGTTTGTTCTGTCCCTCATCACTCCCCACTCCTGCTGTCTTCTCCAGTGAGAACAGTGAAGGATGAAGGGTTTGTTGGCTGATTCTTATTTTACTTTTGAAAAAGTTTTTTTTTTTTTTTGTTTTGTTTTTTTTTTTTTTTTTTTTTTTTCTTTGAGTGCTAATGAGAAATGGAAAAATCAAATTATCTTTCTGTACCTTTTAAAGGAAAAAATTTATTTAACCTTATATCAGTTTGAGTTACTTACACCCTAGCATAGAGTGACATATTTAGTTAAATGTATAAAAACGCAGGAACATAATTCTGTCCTATCTTCTCATTTTAATTTTATCGTGTTCCATTTTCTGCCGAGGAAAATAAACTGGATTAGAGGATGTGATGTGTCTTTTATTGTTGGATCACTATATGTTGGTAATTATTTTTCTCCACATAAATCACCACTGATATCAGAATCCAAATTAAGAATCAAAAATTCAGTTTTAACTTGGTAATAAATTACAAACACTTACCCTGTTTTGATTTAAAAAAAAATATTTTTTTTAAAAAATCTATATCTCACACTACCAGAATGGGAACCGCAAAGAGGAAAGCCCCAACCACAAAATACCTGTAGAGGGTCAGGCAAGTCTTGAGTAGTCAGCTGAATGGGAAGTGCAAGATCCAGGTAATCAACACCTACACTGCTGGGATAATAAGCTGGCCAAAGGAGGAGATGGAAGCCACTGACATCAAGACGAGGAAGCTCCTGACCATGTGTGGAGGGTTTCACCCCGAGACGGTACTCCAAGCGAAATGGAGTGTCAGAACCACTGTCTAGGACGGGTGGGCAACTCCTACCCTCGAGTCCCGGTGTCCTACAGGTTTCAGATGTGTCCTTGATCCAACATAGCTGATTCAAATGGTTAAATTACCTCCTCAAAATGTCCTACAGTTCTCCAGAGGCCTGGTAACAAACATATGATTCAGGTGTGTTGACCCAAGGGGATATCTAAAACCTGCAGGACACCGGCCCTCGAGGCCTGGAGTTGCCCAACCCTGGTCTAACATCCATGAGTACATCAGGAAGATGGCCACAACCGACTGAATACCTCAGGCAGCAGAAACCCAAGAAGGACGAAGACCAAGGAGAAGAATGTGTGTGTGTGTGTATATATACACACACACACACACACACACACACACACACACACACACACACACACACACACACACAGTGGGGCAAAAAAGTATTTAGTCAGCCACCGATTGTGCAAGTTCCCCCACCTAAAATGATGACAGAGGTCAGTAATTTGCACCAGAGGTACACTTCAACTGTGAGAGACAGAATGTGAAAAACAAAATCCATGAATCCACATGGTAGGATTTGTAAAGAATTTATTCGTAAATTAGGGTGGAAAATAAGTATTTGGTCACCTCAAACAAGGAAAATCTCTGGCTCTCACAGACCTGTAACGTCTTCTGTAAGAAGCTTTTCTGTCCCCCACTCGTTATCTGTATGAATGGCACCTGTTTGTGTATGTATGTATGTATATATATATATGTATGTATATATATATATATATATGTATGTATATATATACGTATATATATGTATATGTATATATACGTATGTATATGTATATATACGTATATATACGTATATATACGTGTATATATACGTATATATACGTGTATATATACGTATATATATGTATATATACGTATATATATGTATATATACGTATATATATACGTATATATATATGTATATATGTATATATACGTATATTCATATTCAAGTTTGTCAAGTTGGTTCATACATTCAAGTTGGTCAGCGCTGATCAAGTGCTGGATTTTGGTTTCATTGAAAACTGACTTTTGCAACACAGAGGAACTACACCACCGTTTTGAAAATAGAAACTGAGGTCAATGACCATATGAATTCATCCTCAACCTGGATTCACTCACAGACATACACAGATCGTTACCCAGCACAGACACTAGATGGTGCACCAAGACAGTAAAAATCTTTTTCTCCCTCAGGTTCATATCTCATAAGAAGGAACAGTTTTATTTTTGTGCCACATGTTTTATTGATAAATATAGGATGGATTTAAGTGCTCAGTAGTGTTCCTGATAATTTATTGAACTGATATGTGGAATAACTGACAGTTTTATTCTTGTCAACTTGTCTGAAAACAGGAAAAATACAATCTTGCTTCCTCCCTCCTCATGTTCTTCCAGTCTCATCACTCCTATTTCAGCTTTTTCCACTTGTTCTCATTTTCTTTTACTGTTCTTGTTCTTTGCTTCCTCCTTTGTATTTTCCCACGTTTTCTCCCACTCTGTTGCACTTTCTCCTCTCCTCTATCCCTGTCCTCTTTTGTTGCTCCCATACATTTGGTAGCTTTTATTTTATTACCAATTCTGCATACTGCCACACTCACTGCTGAAGTGGGACACAGCATGGTTAAATATAGCAGTAATGCAATAATAAAATATTTTTACTACACTAATTTTATGGATAGAAAACTACTCAGGACAAGGAGATGTGATAACCCAGTAGGCCTGGATTATATATATATTAAAAAATCTATCTTAATGACTAACAGAGCCCTTGCATGGATATTTATTGAATATTTATCATTTATATTATTCAGTGATTCATTTAAAATGTACTTATTGTAAATTCCTGTGTTAAAAAAGTTAAAAACTATATTGACTTATATTCAAAACCTGTATGTAATCATTTGTGTCATCTATGACATTTAAGAAATATTAGCTGAAGTTGAACTTGGGCCAGGTCGTACTTTTGTGTAATATCAATTTCTACCAAAAGAGGGTGGGGTGAGTCAATAGAGCATTCGGAGCCAAACCCAGTACCTTCACTGTCCCATATCCATTCCAGATCAAATAAACAATTTTCCTGCTTCTTGTGACAGCAATGGACAGCTAATACAGAAAGTATAAATAAGTGAAGCCACCATGGAAGTGATCCAAACCTGCATTCTTTCTAATAACCAGCAGGGGGAGATGCCACTGGTTCCAGAAGGACTCCCAGCTGTATACAAGTCTAAAATGTCTCTTGTCTGCTTTGCTCACTGCAGTAAACACTTTCATAATGAATGTACTGGCTCAATCACCAGTTTCAGGTCAGAATGAATAAAACATAAAGTTCAGTCTATGAATTATGGTCATCATTAGAGTCAGAATGGATGATTATTCAGGGTGTGTGGTGTTCTCAGTTTCACAGTCCATCTCTCTTGTTTCAAAATACCAAGTCTCCTGCTGTGAAAATACTGAATTCAAGGCTTCATAACAAGACATCACTAAACATTAGATAAAGGTCAAAGTGACAAATTCTAGCCTTTGTACTGTCTATGGAAACTAAACTAAGAACTTTTCTCATTTCATAACTGAAACGTCCTCCTGTCAGTGACCCTTGTCTCTTTTGTCCTTCATCCTCCTATCTGTGATTTGTAAACCAATCTCACCGCTTCATGTTTGAAGGATATCGAAAATAATGGCAAGCTTCCTCTGTCCCGGATGACAGAGGAGGCTTGCTAGAGGCATTATCATCAAGGATGGACAGATAGATTCTTTGCAGAAGTATTTTTACGTTCAGTGTATAAAGGATGCATAGACCTTGGTGGGAGAAGGGCTCTTTAAAGAACTTGTCTTTTTTTACTCATAGGTTGTTTCTTTTATTTAAGTTCATCAAACTTACTGCACTTACCTTCACTGTTTCAGGGTGCTATTAAAAATAGGCATGACGTCTTACAACATTACAGCATGTAATGAATTTAATTAAAAGTGGCCATAACTTCTTGGACTTGGACTATAACAAAAACATTCATAAACAATGTGTGATGCTGTGTTGTTGAACGTCATATTTAATTGGCATTGGTCAGAGGGAAGGATTCTCATTTTGATGAATGCATCAGTCCTCATGCCACTTCCTCATATCCTTGTTGCCAGTTTGGGAAATTTTAGTGTAATGGTTTACACATTTTACCTAACAAGCAAAAAAAAAAAGTCCCTCCAGTTTTTGAATCATTGCGAGAATAACAATTGTCACCGCAGTATAAGGAGAAATAATCAGTAATGGAATAGATTTGGGGGAATGTACAACAAAGTAGAAAAACTTGAGGGACAAATATGTATACACCCAATAAAATCCAACCACGCCAACATTTTATTTTTCTATCAGCTGGTACCACATACAAAACACCGGGGCACAAACACACGGAAATGACCGTATAACGCAAGTATAAATTCTAGCAACAATGTCGGCCACTTACATAAGTTACATGTCAGACTCTAAAAAGATTAACTGAAGAAGTCTAAATCAGGCATTTGGGATTAGTTGAAAGCAGCTTTATAAACGTGGTAAGACTCTGCCCCCTGATGGTGAAGGTTTTAATTACATTCTGTCAAGGTTAATTACAAAAAGTACCTTTAAGCAGTACTTCATATTAGTTTCCTATTCTTCACACTTTTCAGAAACTGCAACTAACTTATTTTAATTTATGATAATCTGCCAGTTTTCCACATTGGTTATTATCGATAAACTCAAACTTGGATAACTTGGCTGAGCAGAAACTGCAAAATCCAAAAGTATGCAACAGATAAACAATAATCTATCAGAGCAAGGAAACAAGTAGATGCATGCCTACATCTTTCCCCAGTCAATGCCTGTCATGCTGACCTAACTGATCATTCTCCCTTTGTTTTCTTCTCTCTTCTTCCTCCTTGTTATTTTGTTTCGGGCTCCTCCTTAGTGGAGTAGTTGCGGGTGTCGCCAGGTGGAGCTCCATGCTCTCCCAGTCAAACCTTCAGGAGGGTCCAGGACTCCCTCAGCGAAACACACACACACACACACACACACACACACACACACACACACACACACACACACACACACACACACACACACACACACACACAATAACATGCTCGCGCACACCAGCGCACGCGCTTACGGCTGTCAGGCGTGTCAGAGAAGCGCTCGCGCTTCTGTGAGTTGAAGGAGCGAGAGTGAGGGCGAGCGAGCGTGTAGTCGGTGCTTTACAGTGAGCGGGACCAGGCACGCTGCTGCCGTGTCAGTGAGTGGAGGCTGGCTCCGAGTCCGCTTCTTTCACTTCTTTTCTCGCTTCTGTGAAATGGACTTCTGACAGCAGCCGGGCTGCGGGCGCCGCCGGTTCCTCCTGACCGGAAAATGAAGCGACTCTGTCGGAGGCTGGCGGTGGCCGTGGCGGTGCTGGTGTGGCTGGGAGCGCTGGTTTACCTGCTGGTGTTGAGCCGGAGGAGGTTGCCGGAGCTCAGTCCAGGAGCGGTAGCAGGGGGAGGCGGAGTAGCAGGAGAGACAACCTACAACCAGGTGAAGTAAAAATATGACCTGCTGTGTACGCGTGGCGGACTTAAGCGGGACGTCTGCGGAGCTCGGGGCAGTCGCACTAGTTTTAGCAGCATCATGAACCCAAATCCCGAGTGAAGGAGTTTCTGAAACAGACATGGAAACGGAAAAAAAAGTTGTAAAGAATTGCTCCAATATGAGAAAGTCCTTTTTGACATTAATCTTAAGTAAAGCAACCAAATTGTCAGAAAAAAAAGTCTAGTGAAGTTTAATGATGGGGGGAAAGTGTTTACTCTTTGTAATTACCTCCGGTGGACCTAAACATCACTAATGAGCTCTTTCAATCGTTGCACTTTCTCTTAATGTATTGGTGAATTCTTGACCTGTAAAATACTTTGGCCATGCAGTGGACTAAAAACAAGACTAAAACATCTCAAAGGTGAGATGAGAGCAAATGCCACCAAAGATCCCAACTTTCTTCTGATTGCTTTTCTTGACTTGACTCCCAGAGTAAACTAAATGTTGTCTTCTGTGTTGCAAGTTAAAAACTTTTATTTTTCAGTAGATTTATTATCAGTGAAAAATCAGTTTTCTAATCCTACAGTATTCCTATCAGAGCAACTCAGTAAATTGTGAGGTAATACTCAGTTTGTCATTTTAAATTTCATTCCTTTTTTTAATGAAGTGTTGCACGCTCAGTATCCACTATCAGAGCTCTTATCATTGTTTAATTCAGTTATCAAATTGCAGTGGTTCCTTTGAAGATAATTGGGTTCATTTTCGACCCAGCTTGATACCCATGCCCTGTGTTCACTGCAGGACGTCTGTTATGCAAGAGACCCGCAACATGTTCACTGTAGCTGGGGGTATAAACGTATTGATCCTGTCTCTCTTACCTTGTTAAACAGAGCTGCCAGCGCACACATGCACACCATGTAGGAATTGTGTAACAGCCCAACTGAATGGTAAATGGCCTGTATTTGTATAGCGCTTTACTTAGTCCCTATGGACCCCAAAGCGCTTTACAGGACATCCAGTCATCCACCCATTCACACACACATTCACACACTGGTGATGGCAGCTACATTGTAGCCACAGCCACCCTGGGGCGCACTAACAGAGACGAGGATGCCGGACACTGGCGCCACCAGGCCCTCTGACCACCATCAGTAGGCAATGGGTGAAGTGTCTTGCCCAAGGACACAACGACCGAGACTGTCGGAGCCGGGGCTCGAACCGGCAACCTTCCGATTACAAGACGAACTCCCAACTCTTGAGCCCCGATCGACCGAATGTCCGTAAGAATATGGTGAGATTGTCATACATGGTATAAACCACATAATTAGCAGGGATACTGTATGAATTTATCAAGAAAAGATTATCTATGCTTAAGATAAATTGTAGCTGACCTTTGTAAAGAGTGTTCTGGGTCAGGAATTTGTTTTGTTGTGAGGCACAACAGGTAAAATGCATCCGCTTCAATGTACTTTACCTGAATAAATCTAATGAATAAGGATCCAAGATGCAAGATTTTTAGATGGAAGTACCACTCCAGTGTGTATGTGCAGGGCATTTCTGTGTGAGGACTGCTACATATTCAGCATCTCCACCACACGCTGGGACTCAGCAGTCTGTGTCAAAGGAACATGTGTTTATAGAAACTGCAAAAAATACAAAAAATAAATTCTGCATATGAAGTAGGAAAGATCTCTCATAAGCTGTTGTGTTCTTTGTGCTTTTCTGAAATTAATATGCATGTACTCGAATCACATTATTTGTTCTTCAACACCAGCGTACAGACCTCTGACCTCCCCGAGACCCTTGTTAATGTTTGCTTGTTGCTAAAGTGCACACTAAGCACTGAATGAAGGCTTTCAGAAAGTTCTGAGTAAACAGCAGAAACCCACGTTGCAGTTAGACCACCTGCAGTGTGCGTTTATTTTTGTGAGTGTATGTGTGATCTGTTACAGTGCAGTGAATTTAGAGCTAGTGTAAAAGCTGCTTCACAGGAATTCCATTCTTCACATCATCCTATATATACAGAATAGACTTACACTTCTGCGTCAGCTCTATGTCGTAACTTATGCCATAACCGGAACCCTATTTTAACCCTACACTGCAACCTTCTACCTGGTGTGCACCTCCCAAGAAACATAATGCGGGTTGAAGCACAACGCAATAACTCGAATACTGTGGAAAGTTGTTGTGTAGGAATAAAAGGAGTTTCCAGTTACTATGAAAGTTACGACGTAGGATAAATCAAGCTTTAGGCTTCTCTGAAACCTGCAACCAGCTTTTCAATGGAGGCCTACAGCTGTAGGTATTCTCTGTCTGAAAAAGAGCTGTTTTAACTCCATCTTTCTCCCTTTAATCCAACTTTATTTTGATTGGGTGCCCTTCTTAAACAGGAGGTTTGAACAGCAGGTGCGTGTGCTTGACTGTGTGCACGTATTGACTATTATAGAGTAGCATGCTCTGTCTGCGTGGGCAGAAAGGTTCGCAGACTGAGTCAAAAGCAGGAAGATAAGTCATCATTCGTGACAGTCTTACTCACCTTGTCACTCTACCGTGACTGTAGATTTCAACATTTGTTTGATAGAATACTAAAAAGATCAGGAAAGCAAAACCACAGTGCTAGCAAAGGGTGTGCACTGAAGTCAGAGTATACAATTTGGAGCAAAGTATGTATATCTCACTCCTTGGGGCTTAAAAAGTTGGAGTGGTTCATCAGATGATCTGGGAAACTCATCTCTTATAAGATACTAGAGATGTGTTCAAATGTCCATTTGATATATAGCGCACTACATATATAGAGTCCGCAGTTTTATAGCGCTGATTGAAATCTCAGCTGTAAATTTCATCCTCTATGTTATGTTCTACAAAAATCGCCACATGAGACAGCAAGAAGTGGGTTACAGGCGCTTTATTGTATATCCATCGAAGGAGACCGCCGCCTCGCTATCTGTTAAAGAATTCTGATGTAGTGTGCTAATGTGATTTTCTTACCTGTTGAGAGGGGAGCATAATACTCCTTGGATGTCTCAGCGGTGCGGTGGCTTGTTTCCTCCCCTGCCCTAGCAGTAGGATTAAAAAAACGAAATTATGCGAGACACCTACAAGAAACATATTTGAGACTTTTCAGTCTAAACTGTAAATATGTTGGAGACGTGTTATTAAGTAGCATGCTTATGAAACCTTTGCACACAAGCAATAAGAGTGAAGCTGCTGCTGTTAAAAAACAAACTGTTATTACGTTGCATTTGGCTGTGCTTCGAAGGGGTTTGAAATGCATATACTGGAGATACAGTTACAGCAGCTCTTTCCTTCTTTTGCTCTTGTAGGTGGATTTGGTTCAGCTGAAGTACGCTGTAAATAAAGTTTGCACAGATGGTGTGTGGATTAGACTTTTTTTATTTTAAGAATACAGAGTCGTATGTCAGTCACAATGTGTGTGTATACCCAAAAACTGTGTTACATTGCACCATATAGAGGATGAAAGTATAAGCCGACTGCTGTCAGATTTGAAAGACAAACTGTCTCACCCTGTGAGATGATGGATGGACTATCTAGGGACACCTGGGGAACAGCTGGGCAGATGGGTGATGATGGTCAGGTGATGTGCCTCTGCATTGACCTTCAGAGTTGGAGTGACTGAAGTGGCAAATCATGTGTTTGTGCACAACTAGCTCATGAAGAAGGACGGCCAATAATTTATGTAGAACGTTACATTATTGTAAATGCCCCCTCATTAACAATAATGTAAAGTCGGGAACAATATGAATCGTCTTAATTTTGAGGCGTGCCTTAATTTTGTGTGAATAGGGAGGTGTTTTCAAACTGCTGATAATTCATGCAATGAAGCTTAATCTGCTGTTGCTCTCATTGTATGTTGACCTGGCTAAGATTCTCAGCTAAATGCCTCAAATCTGAAATCTGAAATGTAATTAAACTACTTCAGTTGGAGGGATAGAAACAGCTGCAACCACTTTAGCCTATCAAAAGAAGAGGAAAAAAAGAGTGTCTTGTCTTGTCTTGTGTGGACTTGTTCGGTAAGCTGTGAGCCTACAAGCTAATGAGAGAATCGCTGTTCATTCAGCAGAACAGTGTGTGTGTGTGTGTGTGTGTGTGTGTGTGTGTGTGTCTTGTGTGTGTGTGTGTGTGTGTGTGTGTGTGTGTGTGTGTGTGTGTGTGTGTGTGTGTGTGTGTGTGTGTGTGAAAATGAATGTATCATTTTCAAGTCAGGACACACATGCTGAAATGCACCTCGGCTAATACCCAGCCAGATACAGACTTGCCAACTTAATCCTACAGTTTTTCACACCCAGTGTAAATCTGTAGGTACAGATTTGCCTGGTATCATCATTACCATGCACACAGTCTGCTTGTATCATAAGAAAAGAAGAATATATTTGGCTCTTTCTAGTGCCGTGGTGTATTCTCCAAATGCAAGTTTAAACAGGAGCGCTAGAGAAGTGATACAGTCTTAATTAGAGAGAAAAACATTTGGAATCAAACCAAATGTATCTATAAAAAACAGGAAACTTGTCTGAGGAATTTTGCTCAACAGAAACTTCTTAGTTTTAAATTCCTAATTCAGTGTAAAATCCTTTTGTGCAATATTTGATGATACACTCTGCTAGCTGTCCCATTAAACTTAAAATATTCTTTCTGTTTGTGCATGCAAAATGATCTTGTCTATCCACATCCACACCCCTGAGTTCATGCAAGCTGTCAATGTGCATGTGAAATTTGACTGTGCAGACTGTGTGACTGAGAAATGAGTGTGTGCACGTTTGCTGTCACATTAGAATAAAAATAAGAGAGTCACCTCCTCACAACTGGGAACAGTTGGTGAGTACTCAGTGATTACATTGAATACTTCTTCACATTTAGTGACTGAATTTAAGTAATTGCAGCGATATGTTGGTTGCACAGACATTGAGAATATAATTACTTATAAACCTCATGGTGACTAATTTTGTTTGCAACATAATTGCACAGGTAATACAATGGAAGGCAACTTGTCTTCAGATATTCACGGTCCAACTAGAACTGCCTGCAATCATTCTCAGACAGACTGGCAAAGGTTTGCAAATAACTGCTGATTCATTAATACAGATTGCCAACATGTTCCAATCAATCTCACTTAGTCTTTGCTGAAAAGTACAACAATTTCTAATCTCTGAGCTCTGGCTATAGACTCTAAATGTAAGTAGTTATTATGAATTTCTGGGTTTGGCAACAGATTTGTCATTACTGATGACATATCACAAATAATTGTTATATTGCAACAAAGAGATGGCATTTAATTGACAATTCGTTCCCATCCAGCCTGAGACTGATGGCAGTCTGACTCCACCTTATTGCAGACAGTAACTGTCTGCAAGTCGTCACAGACCTGGAGCCCAACTTCAAAGCAAACATTTCAAATGCAGTGAGATTTTTAGTTTATTACACATGATCGCAGTAATTTTGGTTGTGGCGTGGTCTCCAATCACTGTTTCTCTCTTTTTTGTGACTGTAGCTTTATGTTTGACTTATTGCCATCTAAGTCTTTGCACATCTTTTTTGTTGTTGTTGACCGAATGCTTAGTTAATATAATAATTTTCCTTTATTTTTGTTCTTTTTTTACACTCGTTTGAATTAGTCTAAATTTGCTTGTAGCTGTTTCAATGTTGGCAAACAGTGCTTGTTTTTGTGTGAATGAATGCAGTCTCAAGGCGTGTGTTTGGCATTCAGAACTACAAACTCCACCCTGATCGTTTCTGGTTTATCGCGAATTCCACTGCAGAAGCAGGAATGTTTGTGGGGCAGGAATTACGACACAAAAAAAACAAGGTTCGTGCTGTATAAATGCAAGCTAATCTCACGAATTCTTGAAAGGCCATAGGAGGTGGACAATACGTCACACTTCTGGAACTTTATCCTTTCTGTTTATGAAAAAAATCTTAATCCTAGTTGCACTTCGGAAATTGAACAAGCAAGATTTCTAAACAAACATGTATGTTCCTGTGGTAATGAAACATGCATGCAATCATGTACCGCTTACATAGGGTCCTATCCTTGTTGTTGACCTAATTACACTGTAAATACCGTATTTCCCGGACTACAAAGCGCACCTGAATATTAGCTGCACAAGCTAAAATCAGGGGAAAATCCTGTTTTTTACATACATTAGCCGCACCTGACCAAAAGCCGCAGGTGTTTCAATGTTGACTCATCATATGTAAGAGAATATGCACAAAGGGAATTGTCAGGAAAGAGATGGCTGTTTGGAGACACACCCCTTTTATTAATATTTTGAAAAACAAGTTATGGGTACATATTTGCATAACTTTTTAGGTATATGTACAAGCAGTGTTGGTCAAGTTACTTGAAAAAAGTAATCAGTAACTAATTACTGATTACTTCCCCAAAAAAGTAATCCCGTTACTTTACTGATTACTTATTTTCAAAAGTAATTAATTACTTAGTTACTTTTTAAAAACATGATTTACAACCTGAAGAGGTGATAAAGCGATAGATCTTTCAGCCCAATTCTACTTTTTCTACATAATCCATCATACAAAATGTAATCAAATGGAAAAATCTCTTTTTTTTAACTTGTTTTATCAGTTTTAATCTTTTAACTTTATGCATCAAGCAAAAATTTAATTATATGCAACATTCTCTGAGTTGAATAAATTAGTTTAACATTTAAACCTATTTTGTGCACATTCCAGCACATAAAATAAAATATTTTTTGTGTTTACACTCACTCTTTCAAATAGATGCAAGTAAAACACTTGAAGAATCCGCGACTTTCTCTGTGAGTCTCCCATTACGTCGTTGCGCACTCGGTACTTGCTTGGAAGTTTAGGGATTTTTTCGCTTTAAAAAGAAGTTTTCTTCCCACGCACAACGGACGCTAATGTTTTTGTCACTTTTTATGGAATCAAACTCAAAGTAAGGTCAGTACTTCCACGCTTTAAACGCTGCACGCTCATACTCTCTCCCGCACTCGATATATTATCCATTGTTGATCTGCACACAGCTGTTGTCACTAACGGCGCACTCGCTTACGTCACTGTCGTGAGACATTCTCGCAAAAAATCACGGTTTTAGTAACGCAGTAACGCAGCGTTCCTACGGGAAAGTAACGGTAATCTAATTACCATTTTTGCAATAGTAATCCCTTACTTTACTCGTTACTCGAAAAAGTAATCAGATTACGCCCATCTCTGTGTACAAGTAGCGGTAATTACAAGTACGAAACATGTACTGTGCTTCATAAATGAGTAACAAATGTAGTACATAACAATAACCTACAGCACACCAGAAAAATAGATTCAGACTACCTTTTAGGCTCAGGTGCAGTGACACGGCTTTAACAAGAAGAAAAGTCAAGTCATTCACCACCATCTTTCTCTTCTTCCTGCGCACTAAAACCACCAAAGTCCTCTCCTCCAGTGTCGGATACGAACAGGCTCAGGATGGCTACGTCATCCATTCTCAGCTTCTTTCATTCGTTGTCACTTGCAAAACCAAAGAAATCCTCGTTGTCAGTGTCAGAGTCGAACACCCTCTGAAGGGCCATGGCGGTGTCCTCCTCTCCATAATGCAGCAGTCCAGCCCTTGATCATGGATGTTTTCACACTTTTCCACGCTGTCAGAATCCAATGGTGGAGTTGAGCATAACTTGCTTTTCGCAAGTTTATCGCCGCTCGTCATCCACGACTCCCGCTGAACGCGTAGCGTTAATTTGAAGTTTGTTTTTCGCGCTACTTGTACAGCACTATGTTGCCTGGCGGATGGACACATGACCAACATACCACTCTTGAACCCCGATACTGTGTGTCTGATCACATGCCCTTCCGCCAGGTAACAGGCAGGTAACATTTACACACCTCCAACATTTGAAAACAATCAGCAGGTTGCCATTTTTTAATCAGAAGGAACCTTTAAGCTACTTGTCTGTGGCTGCTAAAAAACATTAATTTTTTTAGTACATGTCAAGCATTTGTGTGTGAGTGTATGCCAGGACAGAGGATGTGTCTTTTGTCAGCAATGCTCGTGCTGCTGAGTACTATTCAAATGCTAATGCAGAATTCCCACTCCTCACTGGATTAGCCTGCACTCCTGTTTACCTAGCATGACTACTTCCTGTACAAGGAAGGATACTCCTGTACTCTGTGCACACACAGAGAAATGCTTATATGCAGAATCACACCCTCATCTATATGCACGCACAAGAAAACTGGTATTTCTTGCGGGATCCCACACATGGACACACACATACACACTGAGAGAGCTTTTGGAGAGCCTTTGAAGCAGCATGGTTGGAGTGTGCCGTGTCCTCGGGCAGGTTGGCAGGGGGTCTTTATGGAATTTCTGCCTTCAGAAATCCAAACATGAGAGGAAACAATCTGTTGGTTCTTTGAATACTGAAGGACACTGCCTCACTGTGTGCCTCTCTCATTCTCTCTCTCTGGTGGAGGAATGTCAAGCGTCTCAGGGCAAGATGTTGATCAGATCTGGACCAGACAGAAATTATTTCTGTATGTAGTACATTATTCATTGAATTCATTATTTCACAGAGGATTCTCTCTTTAAATGATGAACACAATGGCACTGTGTCTAACAGAGTTAGCGCTGGTACTTCCTGACACTTTACAAAAGCACCACTGCTAATGCACTGTTTTGTTTAAAAAAATATACATGTTAGCAAATGATTGAAGAAAAGGTTTTATTAAATTGTTGAGGTGGCCATTGAATCGTTTTTGCCAGCTTTGCCCTTATTGTGCAAATTTGTCTTCGCTGAACTCTGATGGCAGAAGTTCCATACAGCGTAGTCTGTTTTTACATGATTGATTGACATTATATTGATCAAGTGACGAAAAGATGGTGTGATTGTCTGAAGCATTAGACTGATTAAAAGTTAAGAATCACCATGTGCACCCACCTTAGTAGTGACCAATTTTTAAGGATATTCTGCTGTTACTTTTGAACAGGGGCCAAACCAACTACGCCCTTCCACTCCTGTCCTGCCAACATCTGGTTGGTCTCATCCAGTCTAATGTGTGTTGTTATTCTTCAGTTGTTCCATTAAAAAAAATGCTTATTTCTAATCTTACCATCTTGTAAACCCTCCCTTTCACTTCTACCTCTATCCTTCTCTCACAAATCACTCCCAATACTTGTCTCCACCCACTCCACCCTCCCTGGACTCTCCTTCACCTCTCCAGTGCTTGTCTGTTCCTTATTAAAACGTCACCTGCACTACCTCCACTCCTTGCGTCTTACAGCTGCCTCCTTTTTTGCACACATGTATTCTGTGTGGCTTCTATTGACTTTTGCTGCTCTTCTCTCCAGAGCATACCTCCACCTCTCCAGGCTTTATTCCACCTGCTCCTGACGTTCAATGCAGATCAGTGTCATCTGCAAACATCAAAACCGACTGATGCAGTGATGAAAGAACTCAGTATTAGTGCATATTGTGATTTTTTTCTTTTGTCCCTAACTCATGGTTCAACCAATCACACAACTCGAATGCAAGATTGCTTAGTTCAGTATATAGAGTGACAGAGTGCTGTGAGAGTATTAACCCTGCTGCTTCAAGTTCCCTTGTTTTGTTTTTTGCACTAATCCCAAAGCCAATAGTAGCCCTTTTTTAAAATTAAAAAATAAATAAATAAAGGAAAAAAACACCTTAATTAATGGATTAATGGTTGATGCTACACACTGTAGTGCTCTATGCATGTAGAAAAACTTAAAATACAATATACATTTTCACAATATTCTTCTTCATACACTCAACAAAAATATAAACGCAACACCTTTGTTACTGCTCCCATTCTCCCATTCCCCATGGGATGGACGTAGAGACCTAAAATTCATTCCAGATACACAATATAACCAGCCCTCCCAAACAGTGGTCACAAATCAGTCCAAATGTGTGGTAGTGGGCACATCTGCTATATTGAGATAATCCATCCCACCTCACAGGTGTGCCACATCAGGATGCTGATCTGACATCATGAGTAGTGCACAGGTGTACCTCAGACTGCCCACAACAAAAGGCCACCCTGGAATGTGCAGTTTTGTCTCACAGCAAAATGCCACAGATGCCACAAGCAATGAGGGAGCGTGCAATTGGCATGCTGACAGCAGGAATGTCAACCAGATCTGTCGCCCGTGCATTGAATGTTCATTTCTCAACCATAAGCTGTCTCCACAGGCGTTTCAGAGAATATGGCAGCACATCCAACCGGCCTCACAACTGCAGACCTCGTGTAACCACACCAGCCCAGGACCTCCACATCCAGCAGGTTCACCTCCAAGATCGCCACCCAGACAGCTGCTGGAACAATTGGTTTGCACAACCAAACAATTTCTGCACAAACTGTCAGAAACCGTCTCAGGGACGCTCAACTGCATGCCCGTCGTCCTCATCGGGGTCTTGACCTGACTCCAGCTCGTTGCCGTAACAGACTTGTGTGGGCAAATGCTCACATTCGATGGCGTCTGGCACGTTGGAGAGGTGTGCGCTTCACGGATGAATCATGGTTCACATTGTTCAGGGCAGATGGCAGCTGAGAATGTCCCAGTTCTTGCATGGCCAGCATACTCACCGGACATGTCACCCATTGAGCATGTTCGGGATGTGCTTGACCGGCGTATACGACAGCGTGTACCAGTTCCCACGAATATCCAACAACCTCGCACAGCCATTGAAGTGGAGTGGACCAACATTCCACAGGCCACAATTGACAATCTGATAGATTCCATGCGACGATGTGTTGCACTGCATGAGGCAAATGGTGGTCACACCAGATACTGACCGGTTCTGGGTCCCCAGACCCCCAATAGCGCAAAAAACTGCACATTCCAGGGTGGCCTTTTGTTGTGGGCAGTCTGAGGTACACCTGTGCACTACTCATGATGTCAGATCAGCATCCTGATATGGCACACCTGTGAGGTGGGATGGATTATCTCAATATAGCAGATGTGCCCACTACCACACATTTGGACTGATTTGTGACCACTGTTTGGGAGGGATGGTTATATTGTGTATCTGGAATGAATTTTAGGTCTCTACGTCCATCCCATGGGGAATGGGAGCAGTAACAAAGGTGTTGCGTTTATATTTTTGTTGAGTGTAGCATCATTTTTAAAACAGTCATCAATTTATTAGCTTATTGCAATGTTTTTTGTGGAAATCTCTCTTACAATTTGACTTCTGTCTCAGTTTCTCTCTTTTCTTTCTCGAGAAAACAAGATCGATGCTCCAGTCACTGTGCTCGTCGTGTGTATCACAACGCCCAATCGCGCCACAATGGCACAAGGCACACTTACACACAATACTGTACACTACACTAAATAACACAAGAGCACACATACATAAACTGCATGCACACGCACAGTTGAAATTATTCATTTCCCTGTCATATGAAATGCAGTTATTGTTCCTTTCTCCTTCCCTCTCCCTATCAGGAGGCATTCACATGGACAAGAGGAGAGGGAAATGAGTTTTCAGAGCGGCTATAACCAGCTCCCAGGGAGGGAATAATAATAATAATGTTTTATATGAAGCACTCAGTTCAGCAGGGCCCACAGGTTGGCTAACTAGACTGGCCTCTGGCACTGGAGGACTCATTTGTGAAACACACTTACCACTGTGGAAATGAACCTAACTGAGGTTCAACAGCTACAGCGGCTGATATATCACTAAAGTTATGTCGCAGCTTTGCGATTTTCATGATGTTGGTTTGGAGAAATGCCAAACAATCAACCAGTTAAGTGTTTATTTTTGACTGGTATTGATGGTAGGGATAAAAGGGCACCAGTTTAAGCTTTTAATTAAACCATATGTTAATGGAAATTTGTCATGTCTTTGAGTAGGTTCAGAGGTTTCCTAACATGTTTTTTCCCTGACATTTCATAGTGTTATATTGTCATAACATAGACTTAGTGTTATTTTTTTACAATAATTATTATAAAATATGATTATATTTTGGCCATGTTTCTCAGTTTTCCCATGTCTGTATCATAATGAGAAATGTGAAGCTAAATATTTGCAGACATCACCCAGCAGAGATCCATGTCAGAACGCTAATGTGCCAAGCAGTCAGACTGGACATGTGGTGGTTTGGTGTAAATCAGTTCCCATGTTTCTGCTTTGTGTTTAGTATACTGATTCATATTCTATTCTATCTGTTTCATATCAAAGCAAATGTAGGTTTAAAAAAATCTGAGATCTCAAACAAAACAGACGGAAATGTTGCTGTGAAAGTCTTTACAGTACAGCAGCTGTGGGGAATATTGACTTACCTGTGAGGCTTGGTCACTGAAGGCCATATGTGTTTTTAGTGAAAGTGGAGCATTGCAAAGGTAGAAAAGCAGTGGTATCGAAACTCTGGAAAGAATTCATTTGCATTTGTGATTTGGATTAACTGAAGTTGTGGGGGGGGGGGATCCATCTGTTATTTCATTTTTTTGTGAATATCAACAACAGAATATTGTTTATTTAATCATATTTAATTAAAATTTCGTTATTTGGTGCAGTTTCTATGTTCCCCCCAATAATTCTCAGAACCTTCAGAAGTTAATTTTCATTTCAAATTTTGACATTTTAGCTTTTTGCTTTGAAAAGTGTTTTTTTTCTCCCAGCGAGAATTGCAACTTCTTTACTTGTTTAGCAGAAATGGTACAAAGAAATATTGTTACATAAGCATTCATATGTAACAAATGCAATGTGCAGTATT
The DNA here is from genome assembly GCF_057382185.1 of Mchenga conophoros. Lineage (NCBI taxonomy): Eukaryota > Metazoa > Chordata > Actinopteri > Cichliformes > Cichlidae > Mchenga > Mchenga conophoros. The sequence continues at coordinate 22,669,687 of NC_140540.1, forward strand.
TAAGCCATGTGGCCCTAATTTCAACCCTTTATCTCTCTCACCCACAAAAATGACATCTGATGACCTCCCCTGTACCCTTAATTACGTGTTTTTGACACCACAGGATATTACGATAAAGATGTGCATAGTTTCCGAGTTTTTCCAAGGGTAGTTGCGTAGGCAGAGGTAACCCTCAGTAACTTCTGATGCAAACCCAGCAGGCCTTAAATATGACAGAAACTGCTCAGTTCAGAAAAGAGCTTTAAGGGATATTCCTAGTATGATTTCAAGGGGTAAAGAGTCAATATGGAGGGCCTTTTTCCAATATAGAACTTCACCCTTTACTGTATATACATATTCTTCACATCATAAAGTGTTGATTTAAATTTCTATTGGTGTGATGTTTTGAATAAATGTCTCTCAGAAACTGTTCTTTACCTAATTACATTTCCAACGAATGCACATTTTACTCATATACATGTATCTGACAGCTTCAACTAATGTTTGTTTTTTTTACTTACAATTTTTCACTGACTACATAGTCTTCACTTCAGAGGTTATTGGACAGCAGCTTTCAGCTAAATTAGCATTTGATCAGATGTTATACAAAGAAAGGGAATTTGCCATCACCATACAATTCCTGAAATGAGAAGCATGTTTCTCTCAACAGCACAAGAAAAGGCGTTTAGCATTTTTCCCTCCTAATTCCTTCCTACGTTATAAATGGTAAATTATTCAGAAGCTTCAAAAAAAAAGGGAAAAAAGCAAGAATCAGCATACATTGGATTTTTTTTTTTTTTAGATGGGGATGCGGTATAATCAAGCATCTTTGACTGCAAAATTATCCATGTACTCTGTATGTGTGTGTGTCTGTGTTTCTCTTACACACACAAACATACAGATAAACAGAGGCTGGGAAAGGCTCGAAGGTTTGATTATGTCATCATGCAGGCTCAGCAGGACAGTGTCAGTAAATCATAACTTTACATGTACCGACATTTCATTTATAATTCATATGATGGTCATGTAGGCGTCAGTTTGGGTTCCGCTTTGCGAGTGTGTCTCTTCACTTGTGCTACACATACTTGGGTTGTGTCTGTGTGTATCTGTGTGCAATGGAAATTAACTGTCACTGATAAGACATGCACCACTTTGTCACGCTACACAACAGACGCCTTTGTGTGTGTTAGGGTTACGGTTTTGTGTGTGTGTGTGTTTCTGAAAAAGATGTTGCCATGGATTTAACTAATTTGGTTACTGTCGCTTTCCACAATGACTTGACTTTTTAATGTAATATATAAATCAGGCTCTTGATTTCTTGTTTGAATATGGGGATTAGAGAACAAGATTCACACAGCTGTTGAAAGAACATGATGTCTTAATAATCAAGATAAACAAGTTGTGTATGTATGGCAAAAGGGTTTTGAATAAATTCTGACTGAAAAAGTTTCAAATTTTAAAACTTGAATTAAATATGATGTTAAACAAAAAACCTAGAAGGAATTTTTGCTACTTGGTAGCCCTGTTGGTAACACCTTCAGGTTGTTATTTTAATATAAGACTGTAGATCTGAAGGACAACATGGTGCTAAACTTAATAATCACATGGATTTAAAACCTGTGTGGAAAGAATCATGAATCAGATCTGACAACTTCTTAAAGTTTCTAAAGTTTCATGACAGCAGAGCTTAATATATGGCTCAGTCCACGGTGATGCCACGATCAACATTTTGAACAGAGTACTTGAACAGATGCTTCAGAAACCATTATGCTTGCATAGAAATCCGATTGGTATTGGTTGTTCTTGGTTTTGCTGTTTTAAAGTTTTGCTGTAAAGTGTATTTTGGCATAGTGTTGGTTTCTATTCTACAAATGTTGCTGTCTTTCCTGAAGACAACTTCATCCTGGGGTTGGATGTAACCTACCTCCACTTTCTTGGCCTGGCACCAAAGATGATCCTCCTTATACCACTGTGACCTTAGTGGTAATTGTAATTAGAACCTGCAGCAGCTTGAGAACTGATCATTCATGATCAAGACAGTAACAGTCACCTGCACTGACTGGACAGCAGCTGTTACACAGTGCAAGGGAAATAAAATATTTGCAGAAAGAAACATTTAAGAACACCTCTTCAGGGCACACAAGGATGCATGTACATACTTAAACACTAAATGTTTAATGAGGTTATATATTAAAGAAGTGCAACTATAACTTTTCCATATATTTTCATGTAGACATTTTTTTTCCTCATTCAGAGGTGTTGATCCATTCTAGCCATGAGAAAGAATTGTGGTTTAAAGCACTTCCACATCAGCTGTACTTTTCACACTATGTCCCTGTTTTATTTTCAGTCTGTGGTTTTGTGTTTTTAGCCTGGCCTGCAGCTCCTAACCTTTTCTGAATAGCTAGTGTTGCACTGATCAGGAGGCAGGCAGACACCTCTGTATTGTTAAATGAACACTACGTGTAACATGTTTTTAGGCCAGAAAAAGCAGTACACAACATAGGCAAGTCAAAACCCTTCATGCCTTCATGGGTTACTGCAGTACCACATTATACCTTGATATTACGCTAACTGAGGTGTGCCAGATTAAACAGGATTGCATCTGGAAAATCAGTGGCAACAGGTGTTATGGAGTAATTAATCCAATTATGAAATTTTGGTTCAAATCCTCAGTATGTATGGAGGAAGTCAGGATAGAGGTACAACAATGAGTGTCTACAGCCATGTTTAAAACAAAGTAAAGGCTCTATCTCTGTTTAGGGTTGTATTTTAGCCCATTTTTATTGCCAACTTGTTGCTTTGTGGAATGTAACAGATTGGCAATGGCTTTGTTTTTTCAGCCTGATAATGATGCCAAGCAGCACTGCCAGTGCAGTAAAAACATACCTGGATAGTTTTTTGTTGTGCGTTTTTTCTTTTGGTCATGGATTGGCCTCCCCAGAGCCCAGACCTCAGCATTACTTAAGTAGTGTTGGATCATCTCAACAGGGAATTGAACAAAAGACAGAAACATCCAAAGAAGAGCTTTGGATGTCCTTCAAGAACCCTGGAGAATGATTTCCAGTGAACGCTTAAAGAAATTACAAGAAAGCTCGTCTAGGAGAGTTCAGGCTGTGCTGAAAAACAAAGATGGCCATACTAACTATTGACTTTCAAGCTTTTTTCCTAAAAAATATAAAGAAATGAAGGATGGTTCATGACTTTTGCACAGTACTATATCCTCTGATATCCTGTGTTAAACTTGACTCCTGCCAGCAACCAGCTTATTTTGTGAATGTCAAATTAGCCTGAGTGAAAAAAGGTGTGTGTGTGTGGGAGGGAGGCAAAGGGAGAGAGTGTGTGTGTGAATAGGGCAGTAATTGTCTACTGCCATTTCTGTGAGTGTATATGTGTGTGTGCGTTGGTGCAAAAATTGTAATTCTCACCTTGATGCATGTAAGATTGAGCCATCAATCTAGTTTATAGAGAGCGGAGGGTAAAATGAGGATAAAGAGAGTGGGGGAGAAAGATAACAGAGAGGGAGAGTGAGGGAGAGGAGGGGATACAAACGAAAGAGGAAAGTCAAAAACTAAGAGTCAAAGAGAGTGAGAACAAAGAAGGCTACAAAAAACGAAGAGCCAAACAGCAGCATTGACAGAAAAGTCGCAAAATCACAATATGAGAGAGAATAGAAAAGCTGATGAAGAATAAGAAAGATGGCACAAAAGGAAAGCGTGATGAGAAATGAGAAGAAAAATGAGAAGGAAAAAATAAGAAAAGACAAAAAATGGGATATATTGAGAGGATGTGAGGTAAAGAGAGACAAATGGATCCGCAGAAAGAGCCGACACACACGCACACTTGCACACACAAACAATGAGAACAACAGTGAGCCGACAGGGAGCAAATTAACTGGTTTAAAGCAGACAGAGTACAAGCTGTTTTCACTGTCACCAGTCATTTGTGCTCAATGTGTCATTTCTCCACTCAGTGCCAGTTACAGTCGGCTTCTCCTGTCACTGCCTCTGTGCGAGCACAAGCTAGTATCAGTACTTACACAGCATTGTGCGGTGAGCCATAGTATTTCATGCAAGAAGCCACCTAGCAGAGGACAGCCTTTCACGATGCTCATGTTTGCAAAGTTACAGCGATCATGTCTGGTGTATGTGTGATGCTGTACTGTGCTGTGTGGACACAGCACAGTTTTACCGTGGAATAAATGTAGATTGAGCTGGAATATTATTATTATTTCTGTAACTCTACAACAGAAAATGAGTGCTGTGAAAACTGCTTACTGACTGGTTTGTGAAGTCCTCCATTGAAGCCTCAGCTTGATCACTTTGGCTGTTGCCGTCTTGTTCTTTTGAAATGAGATGCAATAAGTGAGGGTTGGCTCCATTGTCAGGTAGCTGTAGACTAAATCATTCTTCTAGTTCATCGATGTTACTCTTAGTAGACTGAATATGTTGTACTGGGGGGAAATTGTAAATTAGTATTTGAGACCAAAATACATGCGTTGTGAATTTTTCTTCTGAGATCATAAATCAACCCGAATTCTCCCCCTACCAGGTCCACACTAGACAAAACACCGCAGAGAACCAGTCTCTGCCCACACACACAAAAACCCCCCCCACAACCCCCCCAACATCTCAGGACCCATACACATAACAAGCATAATCCCCAAAAAACAACAACAACCACAACCCCTCCCCCCCACCCCGCAACCAAGCAAACAAACAAAAACAAAGCAAAAACAGAGAAAACAAAAGCAGTTATTATAGTTAGTTATAGTTATAATGTTATAGTTATAATGTTATTTTGTTGTCAATTTTTTTACTTGGTTTTTTTTTTTTATGTAAAAGTGTTTTCGGAAATGTTAATTTTTTGTTGATGTTGTAAATGTGATTTGCACTTCACAGCCACCGTAGTACGGACATTTGATGTAAAAATCTGCCAAACGTGGAGCTACATGCTGTGGTGACCTGTTATGAATAAGGGGGCATTTGAAAGGAGCTTCTTTTTCTTTTCCTTTTTCTTTGCCAAAGTGTCTGTTTTGTGTTGACACAAAACCTTTCTATTGATTGAATGATGTGCCTTTTGATGATTTAATGATTTGTAGTTCGTAGGTTAAGTGGATTAATAAACAAAACAAGAAGCAGACCTTCAGAAAGCCATGAGAACTGTTGTTAAAGAGCATTTAAAAATACAATAGTCTGGCTCCTTGGAAGTTAAATCTAATGAAATGAGGGTCAAGACTTGCACACAGCAAACAGCACAATTTCCATGCATTTCTCTGTTACATAGCCAGCGTGCCATGTAACCTGCAGAGACTGAAAAGAGACTTTAAAATCTTGTCAAGTCTCAAGTCTGCAAAGTCTCATTTCACTAACCCTCTAAGACCTGAGGTGCATTTGTAACTTCAGAACTGAAGCAAATTCCGGCGCTTCACTCTGAAACTCGTGTTGCTTCAAAGCTGTCAGCTGTGAGGCCCAGACAGGAGAGTCTGCCGACTGCTGTACGTATTGCTGCGGTTGTCATCATCACCATTGCACTTTTCAAGCCGTTGCTGTTGTCACAGTTGTTGTTGTTGCTGGGGCTAATAGCAGATATATCCTCTCCATTAGCAGTTAATCTCCTTGCCAAGGGAGTGAAGAAAGCAATATTACCAGCGGGATTTAAACGAGCACTCCTATCATCTTTTTCCTCTTCCACCTTCTTCCAAACTCCCCTCTAAAAATGTAAAATTTTCATTCCTGCTCGGCAACAATGACACACACTCTCTCTCTCTCCCACACACTCACACAAACGTACACACACAATATTGCTTATTCCCCGGCTGACCCTTCTGCTTGGGGCCAATAAAGAAAGGGATTAGATTGAGAGCTCAGTGCACACAACAAACACACCCAGCTGCTGTCAAGACATTTAATAATGAATCTGTGTTGTTGTGATTTTGTCCTTGGATTTTTTTTTCAGCAAAGCCAGACTTCTATGTTATTAATTTTTATTACTTCTCCCGTTTGTTGTTTGATAACTGCGGCACCGTGTTTATGTCTGTGAGCATGTCGCTGCTCTTTCAACATCAATTTTAATTTCATTTTGTTGAAATACCAAAAATAATATTTCTTTGAACCACACTTGATGAAAACCAAAGGTGAACTGGAGAAAGGAAAGTATCTGTGTCTCTGCATGTGTGTCTTTGTGTGAGAGAAAAATAAAATAGAGAGGAGGTGACAGAGAAGAATAGAGGGAAAGAAGAATCACATTTTGTATTTTGTCTCTTCTCTTAAGTTTGTTTTTATTCATGGCTTTTGCACAGGGTGAATTATTGCTGTGCTTCCAGACGTCTGGCTCTGCAGTGTTTGCTAAGCATCCAAAACAACGTATTCACACTCCCAGGAATTTAGATTCACCAGCGAAAGTGGGTTTTGTGGGAGAAGGTGAGGAATTTTGAACAGCTGTGATTGGATAAATGGTTTCCAGGACTGTTGTCCACTGGGATATCTGGACAGATTAGGGACAGACAGAGAGGGAGCACAGTCTATCATTGACAGCTACTGCACCTGAATTGTAGATGGAGATGGTGTTATTGTAGAGTAGAAAGTGTGTGACAGTTTTCTTTGCATTCACAAATTAGAAATGGTCTTAATACTGAATACATTTACCAGCAGTGTACAGGAACAGGCCACCCTGTACACTGTTCTTTACCACCAAAGTAAAATCAAGAAACTGGTTCTTTCATAACTATTAAAACTCTTTTCTTGACTTTAGCAGCTTTTTCTCCAAAACGGTTGAATAGAACATATATGAACACACAATTAAGCAATCTGACAATCACTAAAATTAATTGGAAGATAGTATAAAAACAATGAAATGCAGTCATTGAAAATGACTAAAGAATGCTTATTTATGGAGTGGGACTGTGGTGAATCAGAATCAGAATTAGAATACTTTATTGATCCCTAGGAGAAATTTTTTTTCGTTACAGTGCTCCATTATAAACAAACATTAACAGAGACAGACAATACACTAACTAAGAATAGCACAATATATGCAGGCATATATATACATAAAAGTCACTTATTAATAAATAGCTGAAAAAGAGCATGTGCAAGAAGGGTGTAGCTGTTGCAGTAAACAGTGTGTTAAGTGGATGAGTTGTACAGAGAGATGGCCACAGGCAGGAAAGATTTCCTGTGTCGTTCAGTGGTGCTTTTCGGTAATCTCAGTCTCTTACTGAACGAGCTCCTGTGACTGACCAGCATATCATGGAGTGGGTGGGAGGTGTTATCCAACATTGTCCTTATCTTGGACAACATCCGCCTCCATCCCCACAACATTACTGGCCTTAAGAATCAGTTTATCGAGTCTGTTGGCATCTGCGACCCTCAGCCTGCTCCCCCAGCATGCAACAGCATAGAGGATCGCACTGGCCGCCACAGACTCATAGAAAATCCTCAGCATTTTCTGGCAGATGTTGAAGGACCTCAGCCGCCTCAAAAAATAGAGATGACTCTGGCCCTTCCTGTAAAGTGCTGTGGTGTTTGTAGCCCAGTCCAGTTTATTGTCAATGTGTACTCCAAGGTATTTATAGTTCTCCACAATGTCAACACTGACCCCCTGAATTGAAAGAGGGGTCAAGTGTTTCCTGGTCTTCCTGGAGTCCACTATCAATTCCTTGGTCTTTGCCACGTTGAGCTGCAGATGATTCTGCTCACATCACGTGACCAAGGAGTCGACCACAGCCCGGTACTCTGTCTCATCATCCTTGCTGATGCATCCAACTACCGTGGAGTCATCAGAAAACATCTGAAGATGGCAGGTCTCTGTGCAGTGGCTGAAGTCTGTGGTGTAGAAGGTGAAGAGGAAGGGGGAGAGGACAGTCCCCTGTGGTGCCCCTGTGTTGCTGATTACCTTGTCAGACACACACTGTGGGAGACGTACATATTGTGGTCTTCCTGTCAGGTAATCAACAATCCAGGACACCAGAGAAGCATCCACCTGCATCACTGCTAACTTATCACCCAGGAGGGTCGGCCTGATGGTATTGAAAGCACTAGAAAAGTCAAAAAACATGACCCTCACAGTGCTCGCCGGCTGGTCCAGATGGGTGTAGACACGATTGAGCAGGTAGATGATGGCGTCCTCTGTTCCGAGACGAGGCTGATAAGCAAATTGAAGGGGATCCAGATGTGGTCTGACAATGGGTCGCAGCTGGTCCAGGATGAGCCTTTCCAGGGTCTTCATGATGTGGGAGGTCAATGCCAGTGAAGTTGTTAGCACTGCTTGATCATAGGTGAAATTGTGAGCATGAATGATTGTCTCTTGTTATTAGTAGTCCTGTGATCAATCTTGACACACTGGGTAAAGACAATCAGTCAAACAGAAAACCGGTTAAAACTCTGTCATGTTAACATCTACAAATACTGCTACCTTCTCTGAGCTTGAGCTCATTTAGGATGACTGTGATAAAATGGAAAAATGTCCTGTGATCACACAAAGTTTTATTCGTTATCAGTCCACGTTTGGTAAACCAACATCTGTGATGGTTTGGGAATGTAGAAGTGCACTGGCAGGGCGTCGGGGGGTTCCCCGGAGGCATCTTCCTTGGGGGGCTCAACCCGGGGTAGCGGTCACGTCCGGTTGAGGGCTCTGTTGGCTCTCAGGTGACTGTTTCCTCGCGGCTGCGTGCAGCGGGGCTAGGGGAGGGTCTGTGCTGACGGACGCGGGTTACTGACCTGGCAACCTGGCTGCCCCTGGGTGGGTCCGGGATGGGCGTGAGGTTCTGGGGGCGCTCCGTCTCTGGGCTGGGGCCCGGGCCGGGCCTCGGGGGCTCGGGTCCTGGTTGGTGTGTTGCCGGGGTTGTGGGCGGGTGGGTGCATGGGGGCCCGCCCCTGGAGCAGGGTGCCGCCGGTGCATCGAGCCGCCTGGGGGGCTCTTCAACTGGTGGGGGGGATGGTCACATCTTGCAGGAGCTTTCTTCTCTCAGGAACTCTCTGCAGGAGGGGGAGATACAGGAGAGGTGGAGGAAGATCTCAGCCTGGGCGTTTACCGTCTTATGTAGTCTGGAAGATGTGTGGTTGGTGGGGTGGGTGCAGTTTTCTCTGTGGTGGGGTTGGGTGGACTGTCCAGGACTCTGTGGAGCCGGGGGGCGCTACTGCACTGGGCCCCGGTCTGATGGGCCTGGGCCCCCCTTCCCTGGCGGGTCGCGGAGGGTGGGAGTGCCTACTGGGGTCAGCGGGGGAGCTGGCCCCAGGGAGGGGTTACCTGCCCCTCCCTTCCTTCCCTCCCCATCTCCAGCTGCCTCCCTCTTCCCGCTCCTCTACAACCACCCACACATGCAGGGCCTTGGAGTGGGGGTATGTCACCAGGGTGCAGAGGAGGCTAACCCCCCCCCCCCCCCCCCCTGTCCCCTTCTGGCTGCCTCTGCCTCAATTTTATCCCACAACTTAGACATTCACATTATTCACACTCTCATTACACATACATATAGGATCTTGGGGGTGGGCACAATCACGGAGTCCAAATCACCATCAGGGTGTATACCTCACCCCTGACGTCGTTGCCCACCTCTCAATTTTAAATACACTTAGTCATTGAGGGTTAGCAGGAGGGACTATGCGCTTACCTGCTGCTCCTTGGCAGGTAGCTCCATGCCCTCCTGGGTTTTAATTGCACCTTAGAACACACATGCATCAACACTACAATGAGCGGGTGGAGGGAGGTTTGGAGTCTTCTCCCACCCCCATTCTCTGCGGCCTGCTGGAGCGGGAGGGCTAGTAGGAGGAGTTGGCCGTCCGACTGCGGTCTGGGGTGTGGGGCCTCCCTGCTGCTGCGGAGTCGGGGTGGTCTGCCTCTCCCCACCGCAGGGAAAAGGGTAACACCACCTGGGTCTGGGTGCAATTCCCCCCTCCAGGGGCAAGGGTACCTAGACCCGGTTTGTAGAGTACGCTTGGGGAGTGTGATTGTGTGTACAGCGTCTCTTTATGTCTGTCTCCACGTTGGTTGAGTGTGGAGTGAGTGCATATGAGAGCATGAGGGTGGGAATGGATGTTTGTGTCTGTGTGTGCCTGTATGTCTGTGTCTATATGTCAGGTCAGGTATCAGACGCCACCTCTCTGGGGACACCTCAGGCCCTCCAAGGTTTGGAGGCCTATCTCCACCCACCACCACTTCCCCTGCCGGTGGCGGACTCCCTCAGGTGTTGGTGTGTTGGTGGTTCTTTGTGTCTGGGGGTGGGCGTCCGGGTACACACCGGCTCACTCCTTGGCGGCCGCTTGTCGGGGCCTGGGGCCTGGGGCTCGCTCGGGCCCCTTTGGAGGTGGGGTGCCCCCGGCCTCTCGGCCTAGGGCTCGGTCACTCAGGCGCAGCTGGGGGCCGGCGGAGCTCACGGGCGCGTCACTGCAACTCCCCCTGACTTCTGCTCCGCGGCTGCTGGGCGAGCCCTCATCTGGGACTCTCCTCAGCTCTTACTGGGACAGTGGCGCGGCTGCCCCTCTGTTGGTCTTCCATGGTCTCTTGTGTTCTGGGGGCCTCTGGATGTCTGGAGTTTTGATCTCCTCCATACCCGCTTCACACCCTGGAGGACGGGGCTGTGGCCCCCCCACACTCCCTAGCAGATCATTACATGGAGAAACCTTTGGAATGCAAGCATGCTGATCCACACAGGTATGCACACATGGGTATTCACAGACGCGGACTAAAGCTTTCTTGGCTGCTGCCTCAAAGCACACTGTGCGCTGTCTATCTTGCGTGCTGCACAATATCGTTTATTACTTAGTAAATACTGATATCTATGACTAGCTAGTTTATTGTGATGGTGCTTTGTTTTCTCTATTATTACGTTGCTCTTTGTTGTTTGCTGTCTCCTCTGTTTGTTTTTGTTTGTTTGTTTGTTTTTTTTTTTTCTCCATACAGGTGACCCAGGAGTTTTGTTTTTTTTTTGTCTCTCTTCCCCCCCCTTCTCACCGTCTCTTCTCCCCTTTGGTTTTCTTTCTTTCTCTCCCCCTCTCTCTCATTCATTCCCCCTGTCCTATTTATTAAAAAAAAAAAAAAATAATAATAATAATGACAAAGGATGAACTGAAGCTCTGCCATCACGTAATGTCGCATACTGCTGTTTCTGATGTCATTTAAAAAAAAAAAAGAAGTGCACTGGCATGGGAAACTTGCACATCTGTAACGCTCTGTTAATGCTCACTGATATATCCAGGGCCTGGAGCGACAGATACCGCCCATATGAAGTTTGTATCAGGGACAAAAATGCCTAACCATGTTCTGCATGTTCTCCAACAGGATGGTGGAGTAGTAAGAGTTTCAGTGCTAAACTCACCTGTGTCCAGACTCGTTAACTGTTACAGACGTGTAGCCCATCATGAAACACATGAAAACCTGCTGAGTACTTGAAATTCTGTTTCCGTGTTGCTTTCCAAACAACAGCAGCTGGTCTCAGTAGTTCACAAACGCAGTGTAGTCAAAATAAAATGTCATGCAACACTGTGGGAAACAAGCAGAAACATGCAGCAGGCTCATTCATATATTTAAAATATTATCTGTCTTACCATGTAATATATTGACTTTGGTTTATATTGGCAAGTTTAATACAGTTTTGGTGATTTACACGACAGTAAATAGCGTTATTTACATTTTAAAGCTGTTTTGGAAACAGGATTGTTAGCAGTAGTATATCCTTAACCATTCATAAATCCCTTTGAGGACATACACTGATCTGGCATAACATTATGACCACTGACAGGTGAAGTGAAGAACACTGATTATCTCTTCACAATGGCACCTGGTAATGGGTGAGGTATATTAGCGAGCAAGTGAACATTTTTCCTCAAATTTGATGTGTTAGAAGCAGGAAAAATAGGTAAACATGAGGATTACACAGAGCATCCCAGTTTGTTGTGTAGGGTCTCCACAGCTACAGACCAGACAGTGTGCCCATGCTGACCCCTGTCCACCCCTGAAAGTGCCAGTAGTTGGCACATGAAGAGCAGAACTGGACCATGGAGCAAATGAAGAAGGTGGCCTAGTGTAATGAATGATGTATTAATTTTACATCACGTGGATACCTGGGAACATCTCACACCTGGATACACTGTAGGAAGAAGGCAGATTAATATTAGCTGGGAAACATTGGGTCCTGTCATTCATGTGGATGCTACTTTGACACAAACCACTTTCCTAAGCATTATTGCAGACCATGTCTCATTGGAACAATATTCCCTGATGGCTGTGGTCTCTTTCAGCAGGACAACACACCCTGCCACAAAACAAAAATGTTTCAGGAGTTGTTTGAGGAGCACAATGATGAGTTTGAGGTGCTGACAACCTCCAAATTCCACATATTTCAGCCCAATCGAGCATCTGTGGGATATGCTGGACAAACAAGTGTGATACTAGTGCAACTAGTAACTAACTGACAGTATTCCAGTTGTTTCTGAATATATGTCAGGGTTATTTTGAAGAGTATTATGGTGTGTATGTTTATGCATAAATCTCCATGCTGAGGCTTCTCATATGTGTGTGATGGGTAAAATGTGCATCTGTACAAGGTAATGTTTAAATTACATTCCATCTGTCACCTCATACATATGCATGCTGAAATACACACACGCATGCAAAAGATTGGCCTTGGCTGTTTTTCTTTACAGTTTTGAGCTCGGTTGAACAGACACGGAAAGCCTTGCAGGGCTGCGAAGAAAAATGCTTTAAATTCAAGGCAAATTTTTGATGTAGACACCTACAAATGCATTTTCTCTCTCTCTGTTTATCTCTTCCTCTCTCTACCACTCTCCTTTTTTCTCCTATGCTTTATGGTGGATGCATTTATCCCTGGTTCTTTTGGTGTGCCATGAATATGCAATGTGATCCTCTCTCGATCCCTGTGGGGACACTCTGCCTCATCTCAGCCCTACTGCCTACGCGGGGATGCCGGCGGTCAGAAATTGGGTTTTTGCTTGAGAGTAGCCACAATCTGGACCACGTACAGTTTCTGAAAGTTGCCAAACAGCGCTTCAGCTGTGACTCTTAAGGTTTGAATGAGAATAAATGTGTGTGTTTGGCTCTGAGGGCATCATACAGGAAGTTTTTTTTTTTTAAGTTTTTTTTAAAAAAGTTTGGAAAACCAACTATAGTAAGTAAGTAACAGTATGTTACTAGATTTTGACTATACAGTATGTTTGTGTCCAGTCATGTGATTATACATAATTTATGTTTGGTTGATAATAAAGTCCTGTCCAGTTGTGTTGTAGGTTTTTGTTTTTTTTTAATATATATTTATATATAAAAAGCAAGTTCCTGTGCTCCAATGACTTACTCAATCATTGTTAGATTTCTTGTTCAGTATTTGGGTTTTGAGATAACTTCAGGGATATATGTCTACACATTTGTGTGTGTGCGCATTCTCAAGCAATATATCGCTTTGTTGCTGTGTTTGACTGACTGGAAGTGCAAAACCTGAAAATAGATAAGACTGCAGGATTTGTTCTTGTACCTGTAGAACTCTTGACAATCTAATGCCTCTTTTTTGCACATACCTTTTGCTTACTTCTGTAGGTTTTCCATTAGGTGGTAGCACTTTGTCCCAGGTATTTATTTTAGTACAAATTTGTCCAGAGTTCCAAGTGATCTGAGTCACAAATGTGATGTCAACAGACTGTATGTCACTGATTGGCCAGTCAGATATGTCGATGGAGGATGTCGAAGCAGATGTACTTCGACATCCTCCATTGTTGTGTTTTGTTTGTGTTGCATACAAATGATGTCTCTGACTTTTGTAGGTATTGCTATAATGTCCATGCCCACATTGAGGTGATACTCATTTATAATGGAAAACAAACAAAATCCAGTGGAGTGGAGTCGAGTTGAGCCAAGTAGGTGCAGAAGAGGCATAAGAGGCTTTTGAAAAAGGGCATTGCCTTGAGAAGTTATTGTTGTAAAAATGTTCCTAGTTGTCATGGCCGTGTTATATTTCCCAAATAGAAATGAAAGCTCGACTCAAATGTGGCCAATATCTGCAGTTTTCAGTGGGCCACATTTCGCCTTGATGGTGTTGACTCACAGTTAATTTGACTTCCTTATCTCAGCCAGTGGTTTGTGTTATGTTAGCCAGATGTGTCAGGCATGCTGTGACATTTGGGCCACATGAGACACACTTAACATTTGCAATAACTTGATGTCAACTACTTGTCTGTTGTAACTGAGGGACATGAGCCCAAAGGCATTTGCCATTATGTTCAACAAAAAAGGATAAAATTTCATATTTCATGCCCTTAATGGTTTTATTTTCCTACTGCTTTCATACTTAGTTTCAAGTATACATCAAATAATTGCATTTAGATTAGGCAGTAAAATTGAGTTGTTTTGGTTTTTTTGGGGGGGTGTACAGAGAGTAATATCTTTATTTAAATTTGAATTTGGTGAATTGTGAATTTAATCCAATTCAGGGTCACAGGTGGACTAGAGCCTGTCCCAACTCCCATAGAGAAGGAGGCTCTGTAGCATCTTATTATTATAATATAACAGGGACAGATGCATAAAACAGTGTGTACATTAATGACTAAAACTAAAGTGCTACACACAAAGCATGAAAGTGCAAAAGCATTGTTTTAGTCAGCTTTTTAAATTCATACATATACATGATGATTATAGCTCCTGATCAGGATGACATTTCACAGAAGTGCATGAGCCTCTCTTACACTTCCATATTTAGCTATTTATTGAGCCTCCCTCAATCACCATTTGCATATAAAATTGCAGGTTATTTGAAATAGAGAAAGATATACAGACAATAGCATAAAAAACGTGAAGGAAACATCGTTTGTTGGTCTCAGAGTCACAAACAAAAGAAAAACTACTGAAGCAGAAAGCCAAACAAACACAAAAAGAGATCAGTTGTGAAGTTCAGAGCAAAGGACTCCGGCTGAGGTAATGAATAAATAAATAAATATATATTTGGACTACAAACAATTCACACAATGAAAGCAGACCATTACATATGGTGGCAGTGATTTAAAGTATCCACCCTGAGCCACACATAATAATAATATTAACCACAAAAACAGGCCTGTTTAGAATTTGTACATTTGTATACAATAGATTATTTGGAATGAAGACTGTGTTAGTAAATTCACTTATTATGGTATGTAGGTGTGCTTTCTAAACAGACACACGAATAATGTTAATAAAAAATGGCAAAAAACCCAAAACATTTAAACCAAAAAAGAAATAAATGTATGTTTTATTTTGTGTCTTGATTTATTTTTTAATCTCCACTCTGTCTGGTTTGATTTGTCGTAGAAGATTTTTATGGATGATCTGAAGAATGCCTGCATATTTATGACAGATTCTTCCTGTATAAATACCAGTTTATATGCTGGAGAAGGCTTTTTTTTTTGCTTTTGTTGTTGGCTTTGCTGTTCAGCTTTCAGTTCACTACCACACAAGCACAAATGTCCTTATTTCATTTTTAAAAATAAAAACGAAATAAAAACTTGGCTCCTGTGGTCAAAAGCAGAGAAAAGCAGGGCTACAAAAAATGTTCAGAGACAACAAAACTAATAATGTTGCAGAGGTGTGTGTATCTGTGTGTATATCTGGCTGTATGTGTCTGTGCGTGTGTGGCTGTATTTGTATGTGTGTTGGGGTCATAGACAGAGATGTATGAGCTGGAACAGAAAACAATGTAGAAACCAAACAAGCACCACTGCTGCAGGGAGAGATCTATACACACCCTTAATTGATGACTGAGCAGTGTGTGTATGTGTGCATCCACTTCAGTCCCTGTGGGTGAGACAGCGTTGATAGAAGAACAGAGAGAGAAAGAGGAGGTGTTTGTATCGGTGTGTGCGTGTATTTCTGTGTGTGTGTGTAGTATCGACGTAGCTGTGCTCTCCCCAGACCTGAGCTCAATAAGCCCTGACTTCAAACAAACAGCAACCACTTTACACAGTAGGAGAGGTGGAAGGAAAAGGGAGCAGGTAAAAATAAATGAAGGCCAGAGAGAGAAGAGGAAGAATAAGGAGAGGAGTCAGGCAGTGTGGAATAACAAAGGAGAAGCACTAATGATGAAGAAACTTCAGAAGCTGACAGTAAAGGAGAAAGAAGGGGAGAAGGAACAGCTGGGAATATCAGAATAGGTGTGAACAGAGGGAGGATGACAAGAGGGAGCAAAGGAGAAAAAACATGAATGGAAAATGAGGAAACATGAAAATAGACGAGACATTTCTTTTTAGGAATGACTATAATGATTTAGCCCAGATAGCTTCTCTACGATGAACAGAACAAAGTTAAGAATCTTCATGCTGTGTAAGTGAAAACAGACAAAAAGAGAGGGGGGGAAATGCACTAGTTTGCGGATTAGCCTCTGTGGCTGCTGGGTTTTGATTGGTATCACTTGGAAGTTCCCAGTGGACTTTTTTTGACCACTAGTAGTGCTTTTGAACACTGCTTTGATGGGTTGCAGTATTTTATTCATGCACGCTGCTACACCAGTGATGGCTTGAGCAGCTCGCTCTGATCCCCGGAGCGTCAATTAGTGCCGTTTTCTCAAAGCCAGTGGTGTGGCTCGTTTGCGCCTAAGGTGTCCTCTGGAGCCCGTGCCCTCACACACTGGGTTATTCGAATTAGTCAGACAAGTCTGTTTCTCTCACCCCATCATTTTTCAATATGCAGAGTTACTACAGAGGGTGATGTTACCCAAAACACAACTTACTTTGCTCAGTGTTTTAACCTCACCAGCAAACAGAAAGCAAACACACAAGCAGAAACCTGTCAAACATGTGATGTATCCCGTCAGCATCACCCCAAACTTCCAACATGGATTTTAAAGGACTGTTAACTGGATACCAGCAAACATATTACTCATAGACTTACTTTTGCAGGAACAGTCAGGAAAGAATGAGACTACAATCTGTAGTAAAAATACAATATTGTGCATAAAAATATTAAACGATTCAAAATTATGGTATCTTATAATAATTCTTCTGACTGCTCATTTAGGAATCACCACAGTGGATCATCTGCCTCCTTCTCACCCTATCTCTTGCATCCTCCTCTGTTGCTCCAACCCTCCTTCACTGCATCCATGAGTAAAAAATGTAAAATTCGGGTATGCGATTTTATTACTATATTGAAGTAATACAAAGATGATGACAAAAAAAAAGATGTCAGAACTGCTTGATTAAGGCAAAAATCATAACCATGATTCTTTAGGTCATGTTTTGACATGGCCTGTCGCCGCTGGCTGTAGCATTCACCTTTGGAGACCTGTGAGTGCAAACCCGGGCAATGAGTGTCCTGGCAGTCTGCAGAAGTGCATGCACTAGGGCTGGGCCATATCATACCGTTCACGGTTATTACCGTGGTTTTTTTTGGAAAATACGGCACACTTAAAAGCGATCCTTTGATTTTTCTGAAAATCGACAGTGCCCCTTATAATCCCGTGTGCCTTATGTTTGAATTCTGGTTGTGTTTACTGACCTCGAAATGATTTTATGTCGTACACGGCGCTCGAAAATCTGTCAAATGTTTTAGTACGACTTTGCTAAGATACAAACCCGCACAGCTTGATGGATTGTCGGAGCATTACGGCTATCGTAGGCAGGAGCCTCGCGGAGTGATACGTACTGTGCTTGAACATAATATTACCGTATTGTGTGTGTATAACCTCTTTTTAAGTTTTGTGGATATTATGCATGGTTATGCTGAGGATATGTTGGCCAATTTCCACTGGAAATGCCTTTTTGGTTAAACTGTCAGCAAGGAATTTGCATTTGCACTGTTACATTTTTATATAACTTTAATGCACATAAAAACAGCTGCTTGTTTAAGTGAAAATACATTGATGAGGTTTTTTTTTCACTAATAACGTTGTGGAGTTGTAAAGTATTTTGTCTAGTGTCAATTATATCGTCAGTTATATTGTTATCACAAATTTTCAAATGTATATCGTGATAAATATTTTTGGTCATATCGCCCTGCTCTAGCATGCACACCTGCACAGAACTGCAGAGAGAGTAACGGGATGTTTTCTATGATTCACCTAAGGCAACCTTCTCATGACTTTTCCTTCTTCTTGTTCTTGTGTAGTCGTGGCTGGAACTAAACAGTGAGTAGATCAGGGCTTTTAGAAAGTGGTGAAAGAGTGCTGAAGCAAAGAAAAGGTCACACTAGATTTATTACACAAAACAAAACATAATTGCAAAAAAACCAGTTGCAGCACAGCAACTGTTTTATATCATATATCTTGTTTTCAGAATTATTGGAAGCAAAAATTGTAATCAAAAATGAAGCCTAGCATCATTATTCATCAAAAGCCCAATCGGCTTTGTCAGATTTGGTCTATGTTGGATCCACAAGGTACAGAACTGCCTGAAAAAGCAAGAAGGAAGTTGCTAGCATTAAAAAATGGGGGTATTAGCAGGCTACTGAACAGCTGCAGGCAGCTTGTTTAATAGGAGCATACTGCCAATAATAGGAGGGCCGATGGCCATCCTAAAAAAAGAAGCTACAACCCCCCCCCCCCCCCCCCCCCCCCCCCCCACAAAAAAAAAACACTACATAGAACCTGGCACTGAAAAACAGACTATCAAGTGATTCTGATTTGCACTGGGGACACTGGTGTTTTAGTGACCAGTGAAAGACCTGGCGTGTACTCAACCTCAATGGCCAGTATCTAAGAAGAAAGCCATTTTGCCAGAGAGTGTGAAAAGAAGCCTGATTGAAACTGGCAGCATATTCTTTAGTCAGTTAAAACCAAAATAAAATTGTCTGCACCAGTACTGCCACAGTGATTTTGGAGTGCCAACTGTAATGGCCAAATACCGAATAAAAAGATGACTCTCAAGAATCTTGGCAAGAGATGAATATTCCAGCATGTCAATGATCCCAATACACTGCAAAATTGTGGAAGACATTTTGAAAGAGAAAGTGAAAACGAATGCCCAACTGGAATCATGTGAGGGGACATGAAGCAGCAGAGTGATGAAGAGGTTAGCGCTGTCATCTCACAGCACAAAGGTTCTGAATTCAAACTTTCTTGTTCGCTCAGTTCCTGCATGGGTTTTCTCCAGGTATTCCAGCTTCCTCCTACAGTCCAGTGACATGCTTGTTGCTTGTTAGGTTAACTCAGTGGTTCCCAAACAGTTTTTGTCCATTATGGTAGCAGTGTCCAAGCGTTCTTTTTTTCTTTCTTTCTTTTTTTTGCCCCCCCTGCAATGGCTCTGCGCCCCCCCCCCCCCCAGGGGGCGGGCCTCACACTATGGGAACCTCTGGGTTAACTGGTGAATCTCAATTAGGCGTAGTTGTGAATGGTTCAGCCTCACTGTGACCCTAGATTGGATGAGTAGCCTATAAAACCACCGCAGTAAAGAGCACCTTATAAGATTTATCCATGAAAGCCACCAAAAAAAACATGCAGATGATTGCAGAGCATTGGTATTCAGAAAGGTCAATGGAAGGAAATACACATCTTTTTATTTAGTATTTTATTTTTGAAAATAACAGGTTTCATTCTTTTTGGACCCTCAGCCGGTTGTGGCAGATGGCTGAGGTTTAATCCTGTGAAAGGGGAGTTTTTCCTTCCCATTGTTGCCAAGTGCTTGCTCATAGGGGGTTATCTATTTGTTGGGGTTTCTCTGTATTATTGTAGTCTTTACCTTACAATACAAAGTGCCTTGAGGCAATGTTTGTTGTGATTTGGTGCTTTATAAATCAAATTTAACTGAATTAAAAAAACAAGTAAAGCAACGCAGATTTAGCAACACTTCCTTTGCTTGCCCGCAAAATGCCGCTGCTCATCCTCACCCTGGCCTCCCTCCATAGACACTCCATAGGAACCACTTTAAGATTTTAAGATTGGTTTTAAATCTTTTAATTGATCAGCACCACCTTATATAGCTGAGCTGTGGATTCCATACATCATCCCGAGGTTGCTGCTCCTAGTAGTCCCAAAAACTGGACCGAAAGCCACCAGAGGTGATCGATCATTTTCTGCTAAAGCCCGCAAACTCTGGGATAAACTCTCTGTCGATGTTAGGATGCTCCACTCATTACCTGTTAATAAAACACATTTCAAAACAATTTTTTACTGGGATCTTACCTGGTATTTATTGTAATTTTTCTTGTTTGCTTGTTTTGCTGTGTGGAGTTTTGGTGCTCTGTTGTATTTAAAAAAGTGTTCGCTACATAAAATTGGATTGGACTTGATCACAGCTCAGTGATATGACCAGAGATTTTGTTTATAGAAACCATCAATTATAAAAAGTATATTTAAAACCGTTGATGTAAAAGATTTAGATCCTGAATAAGTTTCCTACTTGTGAGATCACTGCCTCTCTATATTTCTTGTACTTGCATACATTTTCAGAAATTAATTACGATTACCAACAGATAAAAACTCCTATTTCTCTAGATCAATCATTAATAATCTTGTTATCTCAAAACAGCAAAATCTGTCAGTGCTGCTTTGGAGTTTTATCTATAATAGAAACTTTCTGCCTCTTCCATTCTCATCAAAGCAGAGTGTGAAGAGTTGTTCAGTCATTTCCACTGACTGTGCATGAGCTGCTTTGGTTTCCCTTCAGTGAGCTGGACTTTAAAGAGCGACGCCACCCCGAGTCCTTCTGAAGTTGATCTGAAGATCTAAAGTCACAATCTTACAAAAGAGTTTGCAGTTTCATGAGATAACAAGATGGTTAGTCGTGACCTGAAGATAACAAAACTTTGGTACCTCGTTGCAGCATGAAAACTAATTGGCAAACTTTAGATAACAGGATTATAAAAAAAGAGTCTATGGAAATGAGGCCTGTTTCGCTGTGAGTTGTGCACCCTTTTTTTCAAACATGGGTGTTTTGTGCAGCATCTGACCTGTCTTGGCTGTAACTAATCCAACACTTTTATGTTTCCTTTTTGGTTTCTTTTATTTGTTTACGCTGCATAATCTGTCTTCTGGATGCTTATCTCTGTGTCTTTTGAAGCGGGGGTTTTACTGTCAGCCTGCGCTGCATAGCACTTAATCTGCAGCTGAAAATCCATATTCATATGTTTGTTGTATTCCTGCAGATTTTGTGCCATTTATACATGACCGTGGCTCCAAATTGAATTCAGCATCTCCAACACATTGTCCCTGTGTTATTTTATCCTAACATTATTTTGCTAGAAGGCTGTATTTTTTACATTGTCATTATTGAGATGGCAACCACATAATGTCATAGGATCATGCACAGAAACACAAAAGGAGGGGGAAATGGTTGCGTCTGTTATAAGTAATGCTCAGCACCCTTTCTGCCTTCTCCTACCCGTATAACCCGAGTGAGATAATTTTCAAATTGGATGACATGAAGGATTATATTCTCCTTCCTTTTATGTAATAATGTCACCGATAACTGCCAATGCTATGAGTTTAATTTGCCTTTACAGAAGCAAACAGATATTTTAAATAGAAACGCAGAATAATGGAGACATTACTTGTTTGGCTTCTTGTTTAGAGTTCTTACAAAGGTGATACATCACAATATAATAAAGGGGTTGACATGTTTGTTTATGTGTATGTGTGTTCAAGTGGTGCTCATGAACAGGGGGTAATAAAGACACACACATGATTTATGCCTTGGATGTAATAGGTAATTCATCATCTGACTGGGGCACATTTTAAGGTAAAGAAGCAGAGAGAGGGTGAGAGTGTGGTATTGTTTGGTTTATCAGAAATAACAGTAGCAGTAAATTGAAAGCTTGATTTGTAGGCTGCTTTACTAAAACTATACTTCTCTTACACCATATCCTTCATTTTCTGTGCTGTGTTCAACTGGATAGCCTGTAATACTCTCTCTACCAGACGCGTGTGCACGCACGCACGCACACGCACGCACACACACACACACACACACACACACACACACACACACACACACACACACACACACACACACACACACACACACCCTCGCACAAACACGTGTGTGTCTTCAAAGAGCAATGTTCTCATTAGCAGCAGTCCTCTGTTCAGACACTGATGTCTCTCTCCAGCTCTTTGCTTCTGTGTGTGAATCTATCTGACAAGCAAGCAATGCTCTGAAAATAAGAACACTAATACTCTTTACACCGATAATGACACTGATATTAAAATAGATTCTCATTACAGGTAATACTGATGATTCTCCTGCTGCCATATGCATGGCTTGTATGACAGGATTAGTGGAGGCTGTAGTACACAGATTATCAAAAGTAAAAATGGTCACATACACCAGATATACTGAACATGGAGATATATGTTCAGTATATCTCCATCTACCAGTGCAGGAATAAAAATATGTATTCTAGAGATAGTTTTATGATATGGAGAGGCTCCAACTCCATATTTTTGTACAATACCCTCAGCACTGACTGCAGCTCATATAGCTCATGTAGAGTATGGACAAGCAACAACTAAAAAATGAAGTCTGTGTCCAAGTGCCAAAGACTGCAGTTTCACCCATGACCACTTGAGGCACACTCCTAAAACAGCCTGTTTCTACAGGCAGGTCAAAGAAACTCTTTTGCGCTCTATAGCTAATTTCTCCCTTTTTAACAAATGCAACAGGGGTGAAATGTTTTATAGCTCAGCTCTTTAAGCGCCAGCCTCAATAAGCAGGGATCAGATCTCCAGGGCTTGTGCCCTTAATCTCCACCTCACACACACACTACACTCACCCTCTGGCTGTAGCTCAGGAGGTAGAGCAGGTCAACGACTAATCAGAAGGCTGGTAGTTCGTGGTCTTGGCTGCTTCGGTCTGCATGCCTTCAGTATCCTTAGGCAAGGATTGGTGAAGTTGCTCTCTGATGCATGAATGCAAGACAGAAAGCACTTCTGTGTAGAAAATTACTGCTTGTATGACAGGATGAACAAGATACATTGAATAAAGTGTTTTGAGTGCTTAAGTAGAGCAGAAAAGCTTTGTATCAGTACTGGTCCAAAATCTATGGCTCTACGGGAGGGCTCTCCTTCAAGCAACCTCGCCTCTACGACATAGGCTCCTTTGACTGACAGGTGGATGCCAAAACAAGTGGCTGTAGCTAGTAGCTGCCTGCGATACAGTTTTTTATTTTTCCTGTCTTTTGGCAGCATGCTTTGTAGCGATTTGGACCTTTTCTGATCTGCATGTTGATATGACAAAAATATAATGTCAGATGCCCGTATCGACACAACCTTCACTATTCATCTGGGATTGGCACAGCTATGAACCAGCTATGAAGTGAGGTCACTGAGGCCTTTTTTAAAAGAGTGAAAATTGGCACAAATCACTGTATGATGCGCCAGATGGCTTTTAGTTAGAATTCCTGTGGAGACTTTTTAGCAAAGTTATGGCCCAGCCTACTGTGTCTCTGATTGGGTTGAGTTCAGGGGGTTGTGTTGCCGCATGACTCATAATAAATGATAATTGGCTGGTTTAGGCATGAGGAGTCAATCAGAGGCACAGTAGGGCCAAAGTCATCGAATAAGTAGCTTTCCCCCCTCCTGCTATTTTATTTTATTTAAACTGAATTAATAATTCTGCAGTTTGTTTTGTTGTATTTTTTATTCTTCTATACACACAACTCACCCGTTCCATAATATTTTTTACACATGGCTTTTTTTTATACATAGCAATACATTCACAGCTTTTTTTTAATATAGATAAATAAAACCATTTACCCTTTTTTCAACACTAGGAGTTGTTGCTGCAATATTGTAGCCTTTTCTAGTGCTGTACCTTAAATATAATACATTATGAGAAAAAATGGACCTCCCTAGTTTCAAAAATCTGATTACAGCCTTGGCAGTATATTTAAAGTTTTCTGACCACCAAAAACCCAGCATCACCAAACACTATACTCTGAACACAGCAAAATCTCCAGTGTTAAATTAACACTGGAGAGTGTCTATATGGGTCCACACCTCTAGTGTTAAATACAACACTGTTGAGTGTTAAATTAACACTTTTGACAGTGTTATATGTTTAGAAGTTGTCATGCGGCCGTGGTGCGCGGGCACGAAAGGATCCAGGCGCAGACTCCGAGCTAACAAAAAGACACTTTATTAAAACAACGAAAGGCGACCCGGGGAAAGTAGAGAGCAAAACAGAAACTAAAAATCCGGGGAAACAATGACACGAGGAAGCCGGGATCGGGACGGCGGGGGGCTGCAATAGAAAGGGGAGATGATTACTAGGGAGCCAGGAAGCGGGGAGAACATATCAGGACTGAGTTAGAGTAGGGGCTTACGATAGAACGGAACCGTGGGAGCTCGGGAGGGAAGTGTGGCAGTCCGTGGGGGCAGGAAGTCCGTGGAATGGCGAGTGGGCCAGGTGAGCACCGCGAGATCCAGTTGAGCCGGAGGACAGGCAGGTAGCAGACGCCGAGTAGAAACCACTGTGGGGATGACTACGGACTGGCGTGGAGCATCCGTCAGCGCCGGATTAAGTGGATCTCCGTGTAATCACCGGGATGGAGAGCAGGTGTGCTGGTGATGGCCCAGCCCGGGGGTGTGGCTACCCGAGCATCACGCATTCCACAGACACAGGACCACGGACCATGACAGAAGTAACCTAGTCAGTTTTGAAGATTAACAATGGCTAACACTGAGCAGTGCTGGTTTGCTAACACTGGAATATTTCTAACATTTTGAGTTATTTTCCAGTGTTAGCAAACCAGCACTGCTCAGTGTTAGCCATTGTTAATCTTCAAAACTGACTAGGTTACTTTTAAACATATAACACTGTCAAAAGTGTTGATTTAACACTCAACAGTGTTGTATTTAACACTCAGAGGTGTGGACCTATATAGACACTCTCTAGTGTTAATTTAACACTGGAGATTTTGCTGTGAACAGACAAAAAAAACCCATGAGGTCAGACACTGATATAAGTTAATGATTAACAATTTCTTGTTTGATTATACATGACGCTGTTAGAAAGTGGGATATAAGTGAGGTAATAGCCTCTGATGTCGGATGTGTAGATGTGATGATTTCATGCCATCTATTGCTATGCGGGAGCTTGAAGTGGAGAGGGTGAGCAGTTTTAGATACCTGGTCATCCACATCAGTGAGGACCTCACCTGGTCACTGAACACCACACAGCTGGTCAAGAAGGCTCA
Source organism: Mchenga conophoros (assembly GCF_057382185.1). NCBI lineage: Eukaryota > Metazoa > Chordata > Actinopteri > Cichliformes > Cichlidae > Mchenga > Mchenga conophoros. Next base: position 22,694,767 of record NC_140540.1, read on the forward strand.
ACAGCGGCTGTACTTCCTGAGGAGGCTGAGGAAATTTGGTATGTCGGCCAAGATCCTCATCAGGTTCTGCAGCTGCATTGTGGAGAGCACATTGACCAGCTGCATCACTACATGGTACGGCAACACTACTGCTATGGACTGCAAACGCCTGCAGAGAGTGACATTAACCTAACCGGGCATTTGTGTGTGGCAGCAAAGAATGTGAGTATTTCACAAGTTCAGGCATGCAACGCTACTATCAATATCACTTATGATCATTTCCAGCTGCATAGTTTTATTCCTGGACTCTAGTAGAGTAGCTTCGTCTGATTCACAGTCAGAAGTTATCCTTATTTATTAAATACTATGACTTTGTGCGGTCTGTCAGTTTATCCTCTGTCTGAAACAAGCTGCTTTAGCTTCTGCTAACTGGCTGCCTCTCACAAAATGCACAAACGAGAGTTTTGAACAGCAGGTGGGTGAGGCTTCATAGATATAGATAGCTGGCCCTAATCCTAATGGTATCATACAGAGCCAAGGGTAGAAAAAACTGTCTGAAACACACCAGTCAAAGACGTCTGAAGTGTAATGGATCGCCTATAAGCTTGTTTAAAAAAAAAAGCAGCTGATTGTGAACTTGTTTTGCTCTTTTACTTTCTTTGACTGGATCTTTCAAAGTGGTCAGAGGGATCTAAAGCAATAATCTTTCATTACAGGACCACATTTTAATATACAGGTTACCTTTTGCTGTCTTCTTCTTTTCCTTCACACACCTCTCCGTTTCTCTCTCTTTACCCCGGCTACCTTTCTCCACCGTGAGCTGTCAGAAAGTACGCAATGACCGTGACATCCCGGTGTGCGTGTGTGTTTGTGTGTGTGTGGGGCTCAGGCTTCAGCTTTCTCATTATGATTCTAAATGTATCTGTCTGTCTAGTCTGGATGAATTAATAGGTTCCTTGGTGGCTTGGCTCGACACTCAAACACACACACACACTCGCAGAGCCACACATTGTTTGTCCAGCGATTCGTGCCTCAGGTTTGTTAATTGAATGTCTGTGTTCATGTAAGCGACCGTGAGAGGCATTGAGAGGATGCCACGGTGCATTAGGAAGACAAGCTGTGTGTGTGTACGGGTGTGCACCTGTGCGGGTATGTGTCTTGTAAATAGGATAGAATCCAGGGGACCTTGAACGCAGCCACTCCTGAGCTTCTAGCGAGACAAGACACAAACAAATCCTACAGAGGCGAGAAGGCCGCAGGTGTGTGTGTGTGTGTGTGTGTGAAACCCAGAGAAGCTTAATCACAGCCTGCCCTTGTTCCTCTTTTCTTACTTTGTCCACTTCTTTTTCACTTTCTCGTCCTCATTTCCTTTCTCTTTACTTCTCTTTCCTCTTGCCCTTCAGTTCTTTTGCTTTTTTCCCACCTCCCTACTCCCATTTTCAATATTCTCCTATTCCCATTTTCCTGTTTTCTAACTTGCTTATCTATGTGTCTCGTTCTTATCTTTTTCTTATTTGTCTTCACTTTATATCTCCTACTTTTTGTCAGTTATTTACCATTTTTCTGCCTCATTTTTCTCATTTTCTTTGCCATCTTAATCATCCTTCCCTTTTTAAAAATCGTTTTTGTTTTTATCTTCCCACTTGTCCCACCCTTTATCATTTCACCTTGCACACTTCCTCTTTCTCTTATTTCTTTTTTCTTCCTCTAACTGTAACCTGACAGGTACAGTGCAGATCTTTTTCTCAGTGCTAATAAGTTACAGAGGCACAACTAAAACTGCTGGATTTGGACAAGCATTGAATGTTCTTTATTTCTCCTCACTTTTCCCTCTTTCCCTTTTTTGTAATTAGTTTTCATGACTTTCTTATTTTTAATTTCTATTTCTTTCTTGCTACAGTTGTTTGATTTCAAACTGCTCTTATTTCTTCTTCCAGGCTACAACTGTGTCATTTCCATTGTTCAAATCTTGGTTTTCTTTCTCTAGACTGCTCTCATTTTCTAATTTCTTTTTGTGCTCAGCCTCCATCTATCTTCCACTTTCTCCCTTTCTTTCCCTCTACCTGTTTTTTCTTCCTCTGAATCTTTTTTCTTTCTCTTGTGTTATTCTAGCCCTCTTTTTGTCTTTAGTATCTTTATTTTTTCTCTTCTTCTGTCCTCCACTTTCTTTTCTTTCCCACTGTCATCCACTCCCCATCTTTTCTCTACTCCAATATCTTCTTCATCTCCCCTCCTCTCCTCTCCTCTCCTCTCCTCTCCTCTCCTCTCCTCTCCTTCTCATGCTTTGCGGTTAAAGCCACCAGGGGAAGTTCCACTAACACATCCTTACACATTCACATACACACATTCAAAGAGTCTGACTCCCAGCACTCTAATGGCCCCATTTAGACAATGTGTCGCATCAGCAAGTCGTATGGCTGAATAATGAGAAGAGGAGGAGGAGAAGGAGGACAAAAGAAGATGATTCGTTTTCCACATCACTCCATCCAGGCAGCTGCTTCACCGTAAATGTTGTTCTGTTACACACACCATCAACGCTGTGACCCTGCGAGTGTGCGTGTGTGTGTGTCCATTCATCCGCACTACATGCTGGGCTGTATGGTCGTTGAGAAAAAATATGGCCTCCGGGGATTTTGCTGAAGCTCCTGTGTTATGTTTATGATGCGGCGAGAGAGAGAGAGAGAGAGAGAGAGAGAGAGAGAGAGAGAGAGAGAGAGAGAGTAATAATATACATTCATTATATCTCTCACCCTCAAAGAAACTATTCCTTGCTCTGTCTCTCTCATGTATTACCCAAAGATGAAACTCACACTTTCTCTTTATCAAGTGAAATACACACACACACAAGACTGAGAAATCTGATTCTCAGTCTCCCAAACAACAGGCATCTGCACTGTCTCATAAGTGATATATACTCCCTTTTAAACTCCACACACACTCCAAGCAGAGGTCTGACAGACAGAAAGTGCAGCTGTAGCTTTTTTTTTTTTTTTTTTAAAGTCATTGCCACCTTGTGTTTTTCACCACCAGCTGTTCAGGAGCTGATTGGGATTTATGAGCTACATTAACATTTTATATCTTATTTTATAATGTTTGTATTTTCTGGAGACGTAAAGATTTTTGCAGAGTCGGTTGTTTCCTTTGTGCGACACTGTCTCTGGTACTTGTGATGAATAACATAAAGTTCGTTTTTGGTGACTTACACTGACAATTTGCTTCCTTACTGGTATGTTGAAGGGCCATATGGCTGCTTTCGCATAGCCCATCAACTGCAAACTGCATATGCTTTACATTATTCATGTCTACTTTCCAATGTGTTGTAAAAGTTTTAAAGTTTGCTTCCAGAACATTTTTTTCGCCCTCATTTTACTGTAAAACTGTTGTTTTGTGGTACTGCAGTTGAAAAATGTTTTTCTAGCTTCTCTAGTCATTAAAAAGAAGAACATTTCCGTGCAAGAAATGCCTAAATTTTCTGTGTTATATTCACAGATTTGTTCCATGCTCTTTCTATGTCGCTCTGGGAGTTGGGGGGGGGTATTTTCCAACCACCAAAATCATGAATGCAGAACAGTTCAGCAGCCAGCCATCAATTCTCAGATGTCAAAATGAATTGAATGCATGTTCATTACCACTTAGTAGTAAGTGACAAAAAAACTACAGGCAAGATGGATTACCTACTGTATCTCAAGTAGCTTTTTTTTTTTAAGTCTCTGCATATGATTTTCATACATTACTGATATGAGCTGATGCCAGTGTTTTTGAAGGTTAGAAAACTTGCATCAGTCTTGCGTGGTGTACCAGAATTACAAAGTAATGGTGTACCAGACGATTTTTTTGTTTCATTTTTGTTTTCCCTTTGCTCTTAAAGCCCTCAAAACCCACAAGAGCATCAAACATTGTTTATTTGCATATTTTATGGTAAACGTGCGAAAAACTAAAACATCTGTGAGCTGAATTGAAGAGTCACAATGTTAAAGTGTTTAAATGATTTTGGACGGGTTATAGTTGTAGCATCATAAACACCCGCCTCTCCTTTGACCAAAATGATCTTAAACACAAAGAGACAAATAATATTCTGTATCTCCAGCACACGTTGTGATTTTACTCCTAAACATATCTGTTGGAGCTAATTTGAAAGTCGTCATGTTTTGCCTGCGTTGGACATAGAGCAGTGAATTTAGCTCATTTTTACACCAGTCTGATGCTAATTTATTTTGATGTAAGTTAGAAGACTGAGAATAGTCCCTGTAAGCACCAGTAACGATCACTAGGCTTTCAGTCCCACAGGTCTAGAGACCAGTTGATGACCCCCTGATGACCTCCAATTGCTATGGAAAAAATGTATAATCCCCAACTAGCTGGCAAGTGGTTGCTGGAAAGAGTGTACTGCACCAAACTCATAATGTACTCTCTGAGCGTTAGTGATACTTTCACTACTAATTACCAATTTGTGAGGCAAACCAGAAACTAGGAACGCTCCCCTTCAAAGTAAGTTGTGCCTTAGAATAGAATAGAATAAAATAGAATAGAAAGGCAGCACGGTGGCACGGTGGTTAGCACTGTTGCCGCACAGCAAGAAGGTCCTGAGTTCAATTCCACCATCAGGCCGGGGTCTTTCTGTGTGGAGTTTGCATGTTCTCCCCGTGTTTGCGTGGGTTCTCTCCGGGTACTCCGGCTTCCTCCCACCGTCCAAAGACATGCAGCTTGTGGGGATAGGTTAATTGGATAATCCAAATTGCCACTATGTGTGAATGAAAGTGAGTGCGAATGGTTGTCTGTCCCATGTGTTAGCCCTGCGACAGACTGGCAACCTGTCCAGGGTGTACCCCGCCTTTCGCCCTATGACAGCTGGGATAGGCTCCAGCACCCCCCGTGACCCTGAAAAGGATAAGCGGATGGATGGAATAGAATTCAACTTTATTGTCATGTCACAAGTACAAGGCAACGAAATGCCCTATTGCTTATTGAATGCAAACAGTTTGTTTCTAGTTTGTCACACTTTTCACAGTTTGCAGTGTTTGCCGCTCTGCACACCTCTGCACTGCATACCTGTGACCTTCCAGTAACCACTTGCCAACTGGTCGGGGAATGTAAATTTTTCCCTCGTGGCCGGTGGTTGCCTCACGGTTGCTGACAGGTGTCTTGGCCTGTGTGACTGGGGCCTCTCTTTTTCATGCAATACTGCATTGACACATTTAATTGATCATCATGCTGGATGACTGACTTGATGACTAATTGCCTCATTGATCTGTTGACTGGCTAACAAGCTACATCCAAACTGGGCTTTTCACAATGCTGGCAGCAGTGCAACAATGCAATAACATGCATGTGTGAAAAGCTGTTATTTAGAGGTGTATTTGGCTGATTTGTGCCCTTAAATGTCTGTAACAAGAAGAGGAAAAGTGGTGCGCCCCTTTTCCATGTTTGTTTGTTTGGATAGTTCAGATTTAGAGCATCACATAATGAAGAATTACAACATCAAAGTACAAACCAAACAAGCTGCCGAGAGACAAAAATGCAGCGTTTAGTCACAAAATAAGCAGGCAGCAAAGAGGATGAAAAACTGAAGCACGGCCTTCATCTTGTTAAATACCAAAAAGCAGGAACTGAAAAGCTCTCTGAATCTCCCTTAAATAAAATGACCCCTAAAAGCTCTTCAGATGCTTTTAAAAAGCCCTCTGCTGTGAGCAGCAAAGAACATGTGTGAATAAATCCAACGTTCACTAGTTCAAATGTTCTGATGACTGATAAAATAGAAAAAGATAACTGTGAACCTGATGCTTTTTTTTTTTTTAAGATTACATCACGTTGTTTCTTTTCTTATATGTCAAAGATGATTTTGAACACATGGTAGATCTTTTCATTGTGTTGACTGCCTCATGCATTTGCCCACTGCAAGCTAACTCGTTTCTACTGCACCATTGTTCAGGAACCAGAAATTGCCATTTTAATCACATGTGTCCGCTAATTAACATGTCAGACTAATACAATGCTGGACTCTCATTCACCAAAACTGAAGCACAGACTTGTTGGAAGGGCTGTACCACACGGCAACCATATTTATCACTAGCACACAGCTAGCAGCTACGCGTGTCAGTCGAAACACTCACTATTAAGCCTGAGGAAAATCCAACATGAGTGAGTTAAAAAACAAAGTTTAGTCCTAATGCAGTTATTAAAAAAGGAGTGATGGGCTCTAAAGACAAGACACATTTTTATGCCACATTAAAACACATTTTTTTCATGGTCTAAGTTGGATGTTTTAGCACGGGCACCTCAGGGGAATGACTCCCTTTTGCAGCCTGTCTCAAGTGACCGTTTGGCACTTCTTGTTGGCTTCATTTTCAGCACCTAGGCTGATATAACTGAAATAAAACAGAGCAAACTGATTTATTTAATATTTTGATTTAACAAACAGAAACTGCATCTTCTGTTATCTGTTATACCGCATCAAATTTGATGAGAGTGCATTTCTCTTTTACATGTGATCCTTAGTTCTCTTTTTAACAGCTTTGACTGATTTCCAGATTTCAGATGCAGAGTGGGAGGACATGTTGGAGGGCTTTGATGAGCGGAGTTACCTGAGCGCTCGGCGCTGGAAGCCCGGAGACGACCCGTACACTCTGTACGCTTTCAACCAGAGAGAGAGTGAACGCATCCCCAGTGATCGAGCCCTGAGAGACACTCGACACTACAGGTACAAAACCACAGAGTGCAGTATATAAAACGAACATGCACAAGTATAAATGACAACACACAGAGAAGTCTGACACAATACAACGTGTGTTGTGTTAAAGACGACAGACGAGCTTGAGAAAGTGCAGATTCTTTGTAGCAAAATGTTTCTGCAGCACCTGAAAGACAAACCTCTGGAGGAATCTATTTATTACAGGCAGACTCTACAGAGTTATGTATAAATCTATCACAAGTTTGCATCCCTGCATAAAAGGAGAGCTTATCACACAAAACAAACTCATGTTGCCTGCAGGCATAAACAAACACATCAACAAACACACAACAACACCACAGATCAGCTTTTAGTATTACAGGTATGTGTGCGCACATAAGCGCGCACGCACCGAATTAAAGCAGCAACTCCTGGAGTTCGTAATGAATCCCCTATCTGTACTAAAACAAATTTAGATTATGGAACCAACACGTTTTCATAGAGAAACCACCAAATTACAATCCGCCTGTCCGCTAAGAAATTAAATTAAACCAAAATAGAAATCCTCTTAGCAGAGCGCCGTCTTCCTCTGTTGGAAAGACGCTCAGCAGGAAGATAAGGAGCTTGCCGCATTGACAGCAGCTCCCTACTTGTATATTTCAGGAGATAAAAACTTCCAGGCACTTGTAGAAGGCGTTCAGAGGTCCAGTGTTGTTGGTTGAGATTGTGTGGGATACACAAACACGGCTTTTTTGCTGAGATTCTGTTTCTATTAGGCTTTCAACAACAAAGCCACGTCTTTGCATTGATATATAATTTTTTTCTTTTTACAATTTTTTTTTTGAGTTTTGTTTCCTGGGTTTTTCTCACCCGGCCATAATTGATGTGCCTAGAAAGTCTGGGAGCAAAGTTTATCCACCCGACGTAGTTTCTAATGATTAACCCACACACTGGGTGGTCTGTTTGCTCCTTGATTTCAAAGCAGAACCAGCATTGCATCTAGTTTGCAAACTTTCTCTCGTGCTAAAAAAATAGTGCAAAATCTCTTTCTGACTGACGGAAATAACATTAAGCGAAGAAAAAAAAGCCATGCCAATGTTGAATCTGTCTTCATTTTAGATCAAAACAGTAAGTACCAAACTGCAGTACCAAAAGTTTTTCAGGAGTCTCTAAGCGGCAGTGAGATGCACTGGATCCACCTGAGTTGTGCAATATATCTTAGATCTTTAATTAAATCAGGGAATAACAGAAGCTGTGGGAACATAAAATGAAAAATGGAGTGAAAAGGATTTTTTTAACAGTTTATATATAGATTTATAGGTTTTTGCTATGCCCCCCCCCCCTCTTTTTCCTAATTGACCTCAGTGACATGGAACTCTAATTATTGCTCCAGACCACATGGTCCCATAAATTAGACAGCATATCAGCTTCTTAGGTCCTTATGTAAAATCAAGCCTTAGAAATCTCGGTGTCGTATTTGACAGCTCGATGTCGCTCGAGCAGCATTCTAAGCAGCTGGTCCGAAACTGTTTTTATCATTTACGGAATATTTCTAAACCCAGACTAATGGTATCAAAGCTTGAACTTGAGATGATTATTCATGCTTTTATTTCTTCTCGTTTAGACTACTGTAATGGCCTTTTTACTTGTTTTAACAAATCAGCCTTAAATCGTCTTCAGACTGTGCAGAATGCTGCAGCACGTCTCTTAACAGGCACCAAGAGAAGATCGCATATCACTCCAGTCTTGGCCTCCCTTCACTGGTTGCCTGTAAATTTTAGGTTTCATTTTAAAATTTTAGTTCTAACCTTTAGGGCCCTACATGGTCAGGCTCCTCAATATTTATCTGACCTGCTGAAACCACATACATCTTCTCGGGCTTTAAGGTCATTAGATCAGAGACTGCTGGTGGTACCGCGCACTCGTTTTAAAACTCGTGGTGATCGGGCCTTTCAGACTGTGGCACCATGGTTGTGGAATTCTCTCCCACTGTCTCTTCGCTGCACGGACTCCATTGATTCTTTTAAGAAACAGCTGAAGACATTTGTATTTAGAAAAGCATTTGATTAATTTCTTCTTATGCTGTTTTATAGTTTTATTGTTTTACATTGTTTTATTTACTGTTATATTGTTTTTATATTCCCATTTCCTGTGTTGTAAAGCACTTTGTGATTTTTATCTGTGAAAAGCGCTATATAACTAAATTTTACTTACTTCCTTCAAACATCGGGGAAAACTTACTTGATAATGGATAATGGATTTGAGTGTAGCTTTAGGTCATGCCCTTCTATGCATCCAGTTGACAAATGTTCAACATGCTACTTTCTTCAGACATTCGTTATGCTGTTTAAGCTCCTTCAGCTTGCTTAAAGTGTGTCTACAAGCTGCTTTGCAACCCATCTTCATCCCAGTTCTGTTCTCTTTGAGGGTTTTGGTGCTGCTCATGGAGGGGCGTTGATGTCCCATACCACAAAACATGATTACAGATCGCAATCCTTTTCATTTTTTTCATGATTTTTTTTACTAGTATATGTATAGTATATTACTTCATAGTATATGAAGTACATGTCCAGCTTGAACATCCGTTGTCCTGTTTTGCACATGTGTATGTGAGCCAGTGTTTGCTGTGTGATTAACCTCCTAAGACCCGAACTCTTCCACAGCATGCATTTTTAATTTCTCTTTGATATTTGGGCATATTGGGGCGCGATGAATGTAAAAACAAAGAATTTTTTACCTTATTTTTGTTTTTAAGAAAAATGAGAGCCACATATGAGGATATTCGTTTAAAATTTTGATAGAACAGTAGCAGTATAATGTCCTTGTAAGTGGATATCAGGCCCTTGTAGAGCAAAATTAAGTAGTTTGGTCTAAATTACCCAAAATGTGATGTCCACATATGTGGACCCCAGGTCCTAGGAGGTTAAAGGTTACAAGGCAGCTCATGGTGACCCAGCTCCCTAAGAGGAAGCTGCATGTGGGTGTTTGTTGGGTGACTGTTGGTTTTGGCAGTCGTGCTGAACATGGTCATGTCCTGATTGGTTGCTGCTGCTGTGGCTGATGGTGATGAGCACAGCAGGTTACAACTTCACAGGCTATAATCTGTTAGCGTAGCCGGCATGTACATCACTGTGTGCGGATGTGTTTTGACGTGTGATGAGGAGATTGATGTCTGACTCAGTCATAGCTTGTCTGCTGCTTCCAACACTGACTGTGTGTGCGTGTGTGTCTGTGCACAAGTGTGAGTATTTCTGAGTGTTTATCCATATGTGCACGCTAATGTGCGTAAGTGCACATTGTGCCGATCGTTTGCATCATCTGCTGTGCTACCGGAGGAGGGAAATTCACTGTCGAGCTGACATAAGGCGACTGAGAAATGTGTGAGTTGTGTGTCTCATTGTGTGTGTGTGTTAGAAAAGTGAGAAGGATGTGTAGGAAGGGGGGACCAGGGATACGCTTACACATTAATCTGTTAGCAGGGAGGTAGGGGGCTGATGGTGCTCATTTATCTCATATAGGACAGCGAAGTGTGCGTGTCTGTCTGCACGCATGTGTGTGGATGGGGAGGGGGGTTGCTGTTATGTGATTATCTGTTAACTCAGTTACCTTGTAGCTGTAGATCACAGGAGCACTTGGCAGGGGAAAATGAAGGCGCCTCATCCTGTTTTAGGATTGGAAAAAAGAAGAAAAACTGCAGTAAAATCTTTGACTGTAGCTACTGAGGTATTCTTAGAAACACCTTCTTTTCTACTGCAGAGTCATGGAGGTACTTCCTACACCTTGGCAGGGTTCCCAAGAGGAACTATTTGGCTTAAATTAAAGGTGGTGTGAGGGCTGGTGGGAAGGAAATTGGATAAGACAAGACAAACGGATATGGGAATGATGCAGCTGGGAACTGCGTGCCGTGTTTGAATGTTAACCTTATCTTAGGTGTTTGATTCAATGCCAAATATTTTCTGTTCTCACCTTTCACAAAAATAAGCACAGGTTTAACAACTTGGAGGTTTTGATACCATGGTGATGTATGCTTGTTCCCATTACTTCTATGTGCAGAAATGTAAAAAAAAAAAAATCCAAAACAGACAAGAAAAGCATTTCCATTTTGTCTAGTGAACATATTTATATGTTCAGAAATATTTCTGCTTATGCTGAAAATCAGTGGCCCCATCTAAAGAAACCAAGTCCAAGGAAATTGACTGACAGGCCATCTCTCTAAAGAAGCAACTTAGCAATGAACCTTGAAAGCTAAATAGAAAGACACAAAACCAAGAAGAATTTTAGATTACCACTCTAAAGGAAAGCACCAGAAGCGAAAACACAGCAGGTTTAGTGAAGCTGCTTCAGGTCTGTTATTTTCCCAGTGGGGCAAGGATAAGCTAAAGATTAGCAGGCTTGGAGAGATCAGGAATCTATAAGATCCGTAACCCCTGATGGTAAGACTGTGGCTGCGACCACAGAGATGAATGCAGTGCAGGTGGAAATTGTACGATTTGTGTATACAGGGGGTAAATGTGTCGGCAAGAGAGATGCAGTTGGTAAACTATAATAGATGATTACTTAATATATGATTGCAAGGTGATGGAGTGGTTAGCACTATTGCCTCACAGTGAAAAGGTCCTGGGTTAAAATCTGGGTGCTTGTAAGTACCCCACCTCTTACCCCGGTCCCAGCTGGTTGCAGCAAATGGTTGCTCCTCCCTGAGCCTGATTCTGGTGGAGTTTTCTTAATGGTAAAATGATGTTTTTCCTTCCTGGTGTCACCAAGTGCTTGCTCAGATGCGGTCTTGTGATTGTTAGGGTTTTATCTCTATTATTGTAAGGTCTTTACCGCACAGGATAACGTGCCTTGAGGCAACAGTTGGTGTAATTTGGCATATATAAATAACATTGAACTGAAAAGTATTTTTGAGGTTGGGCTGCTTTCACCAACAATGCCAAAGCCTAGCACTGAAAACTAAGGCTACTCAATTAGCCCTAATCTTCAATTAACCGGAAGGCAAAAAGCACAGTGACAATTATTTCATGATCTTGAGTATTTAACATCATTAATTATGAACTCACTGAATTTATTAAAAACGTAATAAATGAAAAATGTGGTGGCTGATTCAGTTCAATCTTTGACCAAAGTCTGCCTTGGTAGAGCCACCTATACCTGCTGATCTCTTCAGCAGGATGTCTGCAGATGCAGACAGGGGCAACAAGAGGCCAAGGAAGCAGCTGACTTAGCCCAAGTTGACACCATTGCAACCACGAGCTTTTCATCCTCGAGGTTTAAAAAAAGGGAAGCTGTGTTCTTTATTTATAAGGTTTTTAGCAAAAACAAAAAAGAAAGAGGTCACAAAACAGTTGCAAAAGGGTAATTGTTTCATTCCTGTTATCTTATTTTCATAATCACTAAAAGCCAAAATTATAATTGAAATTAAAATCTGATTAAACAGCCAGCTCTACTGAAGGTAACTCTGGGCTACAGTGTGGTTAGTATATTTTATACATTAATTTTGCAGCTGTATGAATCTCACATTGATCCTCAAGCTGTTTGTTGTTTGTGTCTGTGCGTTGCAGAGTCACTGCATTAAGAACAGTGGTGTTCAGGTTGGTAGGGGGTCCAGAGAGGTGTGGAAAACAATTTCTTTTGAAGCAGTGTTTTGTATATTTATTTATTTGTATTTTTGAAGGGAAGGCAGGATGTCCAGGTTGTTACTGCGTATGGGGGGAGTGCTTCTGTCTCTATCTTGTGTTTGACGGTGGAACAGTGGAGTGTATGCAAGAGGAAAGAAATGAGAAGAGAGCTACAAACAGCTTAAGCAAAGATAGGAAGATAGAAGAGAGAAGGTGATAAGAGAAAGAGGAGGAAGAAAAGTCAAGTGGAGATTAGGGAAGGGAGAGAAGGGGAAGTGGTAGAGGAGGAGACTATAGGGGAGATGGGGGGAGATGCCACAAGCTGCTGAGAGGAGAGATAATTGCCACATGCAGAGCTGAGGAAGCTGTGTATGTGTTGGGGTGTGTGTGCTTGTGTGCGTGTGTGTATAAACCACTCCACTTCAGTGCGCTGCTATTATCTCGGTGAACAGGGGAACCTCCCTCTGTCTGCTCTCCGGCAGACAGTCTATAAGCCCAACAGCCGCTTCGCTGCAGGGATTAGATCCAAGTAGGGAGACAATGGGCTGATACAGTACAGGGAGGAAACATGTCCTACAGTTATGCACAATAGGTTGATATGGCAACAGGAAGTGTGTAAGAAAAATGTTTTAATGCGTGAGTAGACAACAAAAAGTGATGTTCAGTGCAAGACAAGTTGTTAAAAAACAAACTTTTATGTATTGAAGAAATATCGAAAGCACTTTTATCAACATGCCATAGAGAGAAATATCATCTGTATATACTGTCTCACTATCTTCAAATGCAGAAAATATGCATAAATATATTTTACACATTTTGTTCCACTGACTTCACTTTTATACACTATTTGTCAAAACTATTCGCTCGTACGCCTTCACACTCATTTGAGCTGAAGTAGCATCCCATTCATAATTCATAGGGTTTAATATGATGCCGGCCCACCCTTTGCAGCTTTAACTCTTCTGGGAAGAGTTTAGGGGTGTGTTTATGGGAATTTTTGCCATTCTTCTAGGAGTAGTTTCGTGAGGTTAGACACTGATGTTGGACGAGAAAGCTTGACTTTCAGTCTCCACTCTAATTCATCCCAAAAGGGTTCTGTCGGGTTGAGGTCAGGATTTTCTGCAGGCCAGTAATGTTCTTCCACACCAAAGTTGCTTATCTATTTCCTTGTGGACCTTGCTTTTTACACTGGTGGGCAGTCATGTTGGAACAGGAAGGTTTCCATCCCCAAATTTTTCCCGCAAAGTTGAGAGTATGAAATTGTCCAAAATGTGTTGATATGTGAAGCATTAAGAGTAACTTTCACTGGAACTAAGGGGCCTGAAAAACAACCCCACACCATAATACCCCATCCAACTTTACATATTCATACAAGTACCGTTCTCCAACTGCTAAACCCAGAGTCATCCATCAGATTGCCAGATGGAGAAGCCATGAAGCTCTCTGCACACTGTTCTTGAGCTAATGTGAAGGGCACATGATGTTTGGAGGCCTGTAGTGGTTGAATCTGCAGAAAGCTGGCGACACCTGCGCACTATGCACCTCAGTATCCACTGAAAGTGGAACTGTGTGTGGAACTGTGGAATATTTATTAGTGAGGAAATTTCATGACTGGACATGCTGCACAGGTTCATGTTTTATTTTTATTTATTTTATTTATTTGATTTTTTAACCAGTGTTTTTCTATATCACAGGAAGTATTTTTATTTCTTTTTTTTCTTTTCTTTTCTTTTCCTTTCTTTTTCTTTTTTTTTTCATGCGTTTTAGGTTAAAAGACCTCACCATGTGGTTGAAAGAATGTTGGAAACATTGTTTGGCTGTCTGTTGAATATCCTTTCCTTTAGTTTCTCACATGGAGCAGCTTCCTTTAGATTTTTCGTACATGATCTTTTTATTAATTAGAACAAAAAATAGAAACACAAAATACCAAAGGGCTGATTGTTTGGAAATTAAGTTCAACATGCAGGCAACAAAAAGTGTCTGAAAGCATTTTGGATGCAGAAATGCTGCATTATACTTACATTGCAGTTTTGCTGTTAAACCATGACCATTTTTGACTATGGACACACTTTTACTGTTGCAAAGGTATTTTTTGGGTTTATTTTTGCACAAGACAAGATTTATTTAAGTATTTTAGGTCAAACTCCTGCACCTTTGCTTTATTTTGTTACCTGAAAAATTTAAAATACAGTATTATGACAAGCCCTCTGCTGTCTTGGAAGGAGTTACAGCCTCCTCTTTAAAAGGTCATCCTCCAACTCACCCATTTGGTCATTGCCCTCTTGTCTGTTATGTACTTGACACAAACCGTCTTTGGTGATTACTTTTTTGTTAGTTTATCTTCCTATTTCTATTATACTCATTTGTCTGTGCTGTCAGTTATCAGGCAAGGCCCTAGGGAGAAATAATGGTATTAAAGTGGTTCCACAGTCAGCCACATTGAAGCTGGTGTAAAAACATTAAAAATGTGTAAAACTATCATCCTTTCTGTCCTCTGAAGCACATCTGAACAACACACACTGCGTAGCACACAATTTGTCATTTTCTTTGTTTTGCCTCAGTGGAAGATGTGATAACGCTCCAGTGTTTTGTTGTTACTGCTCCAAAATGGAGGCATCTCTCCTGCAACCAGACAGTGCTGCAGGGAGAAAAAACCCAACAGTCCATTCAGTCACTTACTAATTATTTGATTACATTTTGACCCTGTGATGCTCAAACACTTATTACTAACTAGATCATGCAGTCGTTCAGCACTGCCCTGCCTGTGCGTGTGAACGTGTGTGTTACATGTGCACACTGGCGTCAGTGTCCTTTCACACTCAGTCGGCTACTTAGTCATATTTCCATGAATCACAACAAGCAGCTAAACATTAATCACTGTATTAGCTCTGGTGCCTCCCACGCTAACACTTGTCATCCTTCTCAGATCACAAGCCTCGAAAATACACAAAGAAAAAATCCCTCTGAACTCTGACGCTAAATGATTTTTATTATCTCTTGTCAGGCTTGCTTATTTGATTACCTGCTCTGGTGATGAATGATCAGAGTCTGGTATCAAAAGCAGATGGAAGAAACATAAAACAACCTCGAGGCTCACATTTTCTTTATATCGATGTTCTACGAAAATGCTCGGATGTGGAGAAAAAAAAATACAGGTCTGACCTCCAAAAAGTATAAACACCACCCACTGCATTACTTTATTTGCTTCTTCCCAGTAAGCACAGATTTGGTGATTTGTAACACATTAGATGTCTAGACTTTTAAAGTGGAAGCACTTGACTATAATATCATCAGTCTTCTTGCAGACCTTCAAATAACCGCCTACTGGTTAGATTTATTGGTCATTCATGTAAGTCAGGTGGTGTGTCCATTGACAAAAAACTGAAGTTTTCTTGTTGATTGAATATTATCCTTTCAACCAATCAATCGAGTTTACAGAGGGTTGATGTTTTTGTTGTTGGCATGAGTTTTGCACTGGACAAATGTCCCTGCAATAATAGATACAGAGATAATGCAGAGACAAACACAACAATTATATGATCCCCCCCCCCCCCCAAGCTCTTTGGCGACTGTGGGAAGGAAGAAACCTCCAGCAGAACCAGGCTCAGGGAGGGGCGGCCATCTGCCGTGGCCGGTTGGGTGAGAGAAGGAAGGCAGGATGAAACACATTCTGTGGAGGAGATTAATAACAAGTACTTGTTATTTAAATTATTGTAATCATTAGGTTGCAAAGCAAAGTTACAGATGTTGTACATTTTATGCTGGGTAACAAAAAAAGTATAAAAGAATGAGTATATAGTTTATTTATAAAAACCTGATTTTCTTGATGAAATGTGGAGGATGAGTTCAGTAGCCGCACAGCCTGAGTGTGTTAAAAAGCGTGGTACTAGGGTGATAAGTCCTTTTCCTACTCCTGGCTCCTTATCTTTCCATCTATGGTGTGTGTTTCTTGTATGGTTGTGTCCCAATACAGGGAGTGCAGAATTATTAGGCAAATGAGTATTTTGTCCACATCATCCTCTTCATGCATGTTGTCTTACTCCAAGCTGTATAGGCTCGAAAGCCTACTACCAATTAAGCATATTAGGTGATGTGCAACTCTGTAATGAGAAGGGGTGTGGTCTAATGACATCAACACCCTATATCAGGTGTGCATAATTATTAGGCAACGTCCTTTCCTTTGGCAAAATGGGTCAAAAGAAGGACTTGACAGGCTCAGAAAAGTCAAAAATAGTGAGATATCTTGCAGAGGGATGCAGCAGTCTCAAAATTGCAAAGCTTCTGAAGCGTGATCATCGAACAATCAAGCGTTTCATTCAAAATAGTCAACAGGGTCGCAAGAAGCGTGTGGAAAAACCAAGGCGCAAAATAACTGCCCATGAACTGAGAAAAGTCAAGCGTGCAGCTGCCAAGATGCCACTTGCCACCAGTTTGGCCATATTTCAGAGCTGCAACATCACTGGAGTGCCCAAAAGCACAAGGTGTGCAATACTCAGAGACATGGCCAAGGTAAGAAAGGCTGAAAGACGACCACCACTGAACAAGACACACAAGCTGAAACGTCAAGACTGGGCCAAGAAATATCTCAAGACTGGTTTTTCTAAGGTTTTATGGACTGATGAAATGAGAGTGAGTCTTGATGGGCCAGATGGATGGGCCCGTGGCTGGATTGGTAAAGGGCAGAGAGCTCCAGTCCGACTCAGACGTCGGCAAGGTGGAGGTGGAGTACTGGTTTGGGCTGGTATCATCAAAGATGAGCTTGTGGGGCCTTTTCGGGTTGAGGATGGAGTCAAGCTCAACTCCCAGTCCTACTGCCAGTTTCTGGAAGACCCCTTCTTCAAGCAGTGGTACAGGAAGAAGTCTGCATCCTTCAAGAAAAACATGATTTTCATGCAGTACAATGCTCCATCACACGCGTCCAAGTACTCCACAGCGTGGCTGGCAAGAAAGGGTATAAAAGAAGAAAAACTAATGACATGGCCTCCTTGTTCACCTGATCTGAACCCCATTGAGAACCTGTGGTCCATCATCAAATGTGAGATTTACAAGGAGGGAAAACAGTACACCTCTCTGAACAGTGTCTGGGAGGCTGTGGTTGCTGCTGCACGCAATGTTGATGGTGAACAGATCAAAACACTGACAGAATCCATGGATGGCAGGCTTTTGAGTGTCCTTGCAAAGAAAGGTGGCTATATTGGTCGCTGATTTGTTTTTGTTTTGTTTTTGAATGTCAGAAATGTATATTTGTGAATGTGGAGATGTTATATTGGTTTCACTGGTGAAAATAAATAATTGAAATGAGTATATATTTGTTTTTTGTTAAGTTGCCTAATAACTATGCACAGTAATAGTCACCTGCACACACAGATATCCCCCTAAAATAGCTAAAACTAAAAACAAACTAAAAACTACTTCCAAAAACATTCAGCTTTGATATTAATGAGTTTTTTGGGTTCATTGAGAACATGGTTGTTGTTCAATAATAAAATTATTCCTCAAAAATACAACTTGCCTAATAATTCTGCACTCCCTGTAACATTACATGTTTCCAAAGGGTTCTGATCATTTCACATGTTTCTGTGAGATCATCCACTGACGGTTGTGTGGTGGTGATGTAGATTTGTTTCTGTTCATCAGTCTTAGTCAAATAAACCAGATTGCATCCAAAGTCTACCTATTTTTTTGCTCACTGTGTGCAGCATTGCAATTCTAGGAATCATGGCTTCAAACGAAAGCGTCTGAAGCCCACTTGTTATTCTGAGCAAAGATGAGTTCTCTCAATATCGAATCCTGGCTCAGTTACAGGTTTTGAGGGGGCAGTTCATAGCACTCTCAAACACTTCATGGCAACTGGATCAGTTGTACCCAAAGCACGATCGGGCAAACTAAAAGACCTTGCACTATCAGAGGATCAATAACACAAACATTGTTCACTAAGATACAAAAAAAATCACCTTCATCTCAGAAAAAAGATTTACTAAATAAAGAATGGAAGAACTTTGATGGTTTAATAATGAGGAATAATTGATATAAATGTTAGATTTCATTTGCAAGAGATTCGCAATTTGCATAATTTTATTGTATATTAAATTATATATGCAAAGACATGCAGTTAGTGGGGTTAGGTTTCTGGATTGGTGCAAAAGGTACCCCGCCTCTCACCCTTTGTCACCTAGGAAGGCTCCAACCCCCTTCTGACCCTGAATTGGATAAGCGGGAGGAGGGATGGATGGAATAAGTTATATTCATAACGATATTATATTTTATTAACTGTAACTCTGTGTTATAGTCACTGAGTTATTATTCTTCATTAGAAATATAATATTGTTTCTTTCATCATTAGAAATATCTACGCAACATTTTTTCCCCCCTAATGTTAGGCTTTAAGTAGCAAAGATGCTAATATGCACCACATGTTTTAAAGTACTTTGAGGCAGGTTCCTGTGTCCTCCAATGTTCCCAGTTTATCCTGAATTCCAGTCCAGGATGTTCCCCAGTCAAAAAATACCAGTGGTTCCTCTTAAGTGTGCCACTGTTTACACTGGGTCTAACGAACAGCACAAACCACAGCAGAAAGCTCTCTGTGAGGCGAGGAAATCCCCTTGGTGTATTGTGGGTAATCTGCTGATGTGGAACCTGAGCTGCGAAGCACCCCGGTGCTCTACAACAGCGCAGAGTGACAGTGATGCTAAGCAGCTTTACCACAGCTAGCGTCTCAGCTAACCGTCCTGCTCTGTCTCTGAGATGAATGTGTGTCGAAACAATCACCGAGCAGACGACATTACAAGTGTATCTGCTCTGATACCTGATTAGATTTGTTTGACTTTTCTTTAGCCTCTGTGCTTTTGGATTCTGCCCTTTTTTTTTTTATCCCAGCTGCTGCTTTTCTTTGGCATCTTTTGCTCTGTTGATGAGTGCAGAGAATTACGGGGATTTACATTATGAGAAAAATACGCTGCATGTTTGAAACATGAGGCAGAGCTGCGCCTTGAAATAGACTGATGGTGGATTTGAGTGAAGCTCTGATGTCTCATTGATTTCACCTCTTAAATCCACTTTTCAGCTGTGAAGGTGAGATGCAGAAGAAGAAGAGGAAGCAGATTAAAAAGTTTTTAAGTCCTCGTATATTTTGGGCATGAATGGTAAAATGTAAAAAGCCGCCCGGTCTGAAACACACAGTGGCTGGTGTTGTGTTTTGCACTGCTGCATCTATTGTGTTATTTTAGTGTTTCATGTCTCTCAGATAAAGCAAGCTGAAGAAAAGTGTTGTAGCTATAAAAGTGCTGCGTAAATCTCATCACAACACTACAAGTTAAGCCAAAACTGATTATATCTTCTGAACCCCCAAACCCATCTGGAGGTTTGGAAGATTATAAACAGGAAGAAGGGAAATCATTACTAAAAGATTAATTGCGATTATGCAATAAAAAAATAACTCTTTCCTTTTGGGCTAGGTTAATTAAATTGCTTGTTGTGCAGCACTGTTTTTGGGTTTAATTGTGCCATAGAAATAAACTGACTTGACAAATTTACTTGATTTAAGTCAACCAATGGGGGATGCAAGGAAGTATACCTTTGTTTTAGGTCATTTGATTCCCAATCATTGGTAGTAGATTACAGTGGGTCCAGAATTTGTGGGAGTACGTTTGGATACATATGCTTTTCATATCAGGTACAAATGGTTTGTTTTCAGTTCTCAAACTTGTCAGACTCTTTGGTTGGTTCTCACAAAAGAACAAAAAAGAACCGTAATTACCCGTGAAACACACACACACTGATGGAGGCAGTTCTATGCATGTGCATAGAGCTTTCTTTGAGCTTAAAAAAAGGATTACATAGAATGTGATCTTTTTGGCTATTCCTCCTTAACCCAAGCGCAGAAATACACAAGGGTGAGCCAGAGGATCAAGCTGAGTGACAGTTTGATTGAGCTTTTATACAGGTGCAGTGCTTGATTGGAACACAGGAGTCAGGCACTGGTCAATTCAGCCATGGTGGAAGGCTAGATGAAGGATAGACAATGAAAATGATGAGCTCAGCAGGAGCTAAATGGAGGAACCAATCAGGAATAGGGTCTTATACATAATTAATTTCCGTGCAAGATAAAATAGTTCATCACGCTGTGAGGGGTTGGAACATAATGACCTAGGACTGGAAGAGATCTCAACACTCTGGCTGATCTGTAGATGGAAAAATGAAAACCTGACGACAGGATCGCATCGATAAATGTACAGTTCAGCCTGGCCTTCTTGTGACCTGCACACCAGTGTAACCAATCAGTATTAAAAACAAATTAATTTAATTTCATGCTCTGAAATATGGTAATTATGATATTATTTGATAGTTAACTGCAGAATTTATGTAATATCTACCTACACAATGTGAATGGGGCCACATAATGGCACAGTGTGTGTGTGTTTGTGGATTTGTGTGTGTCACAGGGGTTGCGGCAATCATCGATTGGTCCAGTCACGTATTGATCCATCTTCATCGATTGGCTGGTGTAAGTGCCTGTCAACCATCCTGTCACTGCCACTCCTCACTTGAAGGATTGCTGTTACATCCACTACTTGTCGTCCTCCTGTGCTGAGCATGTGTGTGTATTACTCTTGTGCTGTGCAGCTCCTTTTGTCTTCTTTTTCTGATCATTTTCTCCTCTCCTTACCTTCTCCATCTCCTTCCCCCCTTTTACTTCTCTCTGCCATTTTCTCTCATTTCTGCTTCAGGCCATATCTAAATTGAGCTGGACCCAGAGAACAGTCAATACTGCCTGATCCCTGCAGATGTGTGTTCTGTGTGTGTTGGGTTTTTTAAATTTTAAAGTAAAAGATGGATGGAAAAAAGGAGAAGAAAATGGAGGCATAGAGTGTGTTTGACAGTTCAACACAGAACCTCATGGGGTGCACAGTACATGCATCCAGAGGGGGTGTAAGGATCTTAACTTCGGGTCAGAAATCTTTTTGAATATTACCTGATAACTGCACCATTTCCCAGTCATTAAGTGTACAATTAATATATGAATTAGAGGACTGGTATTTATATAGAGCTTTGTTTTTAGAGCTCGTTTATTCTAGTTGCATTCACCCATTCACACATGTGCACTTTAAGGACTCACACACACACACAGACCGATGGAAACATTAGGGGTAATTTCGGGTTCAGTATTTTGCCCGAGGACACTTTGACATGCAGACAAGCAGAGATGGAGATCAAACCACTGACCTTTCAACTAATGGATGACCTCGTAAGCCCCTTCAAAGACTAATGTGAACCACTGTGCTCTGCCATAAGATTCAGTACACAGCTAAATATTACATTATACTCATTTGAGGTTTAGTCTACACTATTCCTACTTTTTCTTCCTACCAATTCTGCTGATTCTTGACTAATTATGGATTTCTTCATCCAGAATTTTAAATCTGTATTCCTTTTGACTGCATGAAACTAAATATAAACTAAACCATGAGTAAAAATGTGATGGTACCTGATACGTTGGCAAATAATGTCCAAAATAGGCGCTGACTAGTCACATTGGCCAAACAAGGTCAATGTCTAATTGTGTGTCAGTTCTAACATCCCAGCAAGAGTGCACTGAGTGCAAGAAAGAGCTGTTTTATGTGCAACTTTTTAAGTGGCTGTTCTGCAGAGGTAGGTTGTTTTATCATTTTACACTGTTGGCAACATACATCCCACATTGGTCTTGAGTAGGGCAGATAAGAGTGTAAAGATATGTAACATTTAACTTCCCAGATATCTTAGTAGGAAACATAGAAGTGCTATTTCAACAGCACATCTCTGTTCTTCTGCATAATAAAGAAATGCTGCTGTAAGAAATCTATCGCCACAACAGTTTGGGCATAAGTTGTAAGAAATATGTAAAATTACAGAGAAAGCTCTGGTAGCTCATAGCTCAGACTCTAATGTAATCATAAAACAACGTTTTTGTTAATTCACACAAATGTACTAATTTTTGTTATTACGCCGAACCCCCCCAAACCCCCCGGATATTTCTATAATAATGAAAAAAAGGAATGTTTTTGTCACTTAAATGTTTATGCGTTACTTTGGTGCAGTGGGAATGGCCATGAGGAAACTCTTTATGAGAAGGAAAGATGTCCTGAAAATAGAACACAAGATTTATATTTATCATAACTGTCCAGTCGGCCAGGTTCAAGTGTTTGCCGGGTTGCTTTTGGTTCCTGGGGCTTATGTTTGACACCCCTGCTTTACATAGTAATGCATTTGTTATAACAACTTTTCAAGGTGAAGTGCAGCATATTTGTTGTTGTCAAAAGTACCTATAGTTTAAGCATGGCCAGATATTAGTTACAGCCTTTTGTCATTCCTTTGTTATGTTTCAGACTGGTGATGAGTCTGAAATGCTCAAAACCAAAATTAATAGTTAAACAGTAACTTTGTATTAGAAAGCTCACTGCTCTATTCAGGTATTTGACCGTATTCATTATAATTCGGCACAAAAGCAGAAAATATTATAATGAAGGACAACTGAGCAGATTTTCTTCTTCGTAGGTCACGTTTTTATTATTTTATCATTATCAGAATAGTTATTAATTATTTCATGCAGTAGCTGAAATGTGGCTGTAAAGTTCTTTCGGTTGAAAATCCATGTTCTGCTTGCCTGGACTCGTGCAGTGCGAGGAAATTGTTGATGATCTTACAAACAGCTGGATGCAGCTTCACGCCGAAGCCCTCCAACATCATCTCCATGCACGGGCACACACAGACACACAAAGACCAAAACCTGTGCACAGTCGCACACAAAAGCACCATCAGTCACCCCTGCTGAGCTGTTGATAATTACAAGTAAAACTCTGCAGTAAACACCCACCTACACACACACGCGAGTTGAGAAGGAGTTTTATTGCAGTTTGGAGCTGCTGGGCCTCTGTTCTCTAAGCAGCATGCAGAGTTCACTAATAACTTTCAGCAGAGATGGAAAAAATAAAGCAAGCATGCAGAGGCTGATGGACAGATTAAACACATACATCATAAACATGCATCAACTAATGAGCGAGTTAGGGATTGAATGAGCAAATAATTGAGTGAAGCGATTAACAAGATCAGATGAATAATTAACAAATGAACAGGGGAGAGGGAGAAGTAAACAACAGGAAAATGAACACAGGTGACGGAGCAGACGCCCGAGTGCACGAAACGTTGAACTAATCAGATTCTCAAAAGCGTCAGACTTCCAACACCTTTCAATTCTCACACTGCTGTGTTGGGGTGCGCTGAAACGAGATGAAACAGCTGGCAACGAGCAAGCCGCACCTCCACAGAAATCAACCCCATAGGTTTCTACAAGCTGTTACTCCAACCTGTAGTGATATTTTTAAATGAAGTGACTTCTAGCTGCCACATGTAAAATGTATTGTAACCTTTAAAGCTCCTACTTCAGAGTCATAGTGTGTGACGAGGATCTAATGAACATCAAGTTTGATGCATCTGGACTGTACAGTGATATTACCTGTTATATTGGGACCTGGTATACACAGCCACTGTTTCTTCCTCTTTCTTGGCAAACTCATAACAGCCGGAGGATACATCACCCAAGCAAGGCGTTCTATTGCCAATTTAGCTTAACTTGGGATTTCAAAAACAAAGTTTTCTTCAATAATTTCATAAAAACTACTTATTCTTCCTCCTAAACAATAAAAACATAACCAACAATTAATAACAAGGAGATAATGAATCCAAACAATTGTCTCAGGGCATGAAGTGGTCTGCTTTTCAGTTAACACCAAGACAAAATTATTCACTAATTACTGAATATCCAAAAAAACTGAAACAAGACAGCGTGCATTTCATTGCTTTGTCCTGGTAGTTTTTTTCAGCATGTTAGAATAAATGAATAACATTTCTTGCAGCTTTTACACAAAACAACCTTGATTCAAAACCTACAGGCCTCACTTGACCTCTGTGCTTATATACACCTGCACCAGGAAACCAACAGGTGACCCTCTCCAAGTCGAGGTCAGCTGAGTTGTTATCGCTGAGTTGAGCCAGCTGTCTGAGACCTCGAATGCTAACAAGTGCTCCTTCCTCCTCATAAGCTCACTTCTGTTTAACTTGCACACAGAGGCTGCACAGAGTAGAAGAACACACACATAGGCATACTTACAAAGTTTATGTATCCAAACATGCACAAGTAACATGCATGTAAAGTCACACTCAAACATGCACACAAAATGCAGACAAACACACAACACAGATTTTTCACTTGGCTCGATTGTAATGATTACAGCATTTCAGCCTGAATTTCTTTCCTCCTGGCTTTTGTCGAACAACTGCAATATGTTCCAGCTCAGCATGATGAAGTGTGCAGAGACAAGCCTGAACAGGCTCGTACAGATCTTTGTGCGTGCGCGTGCGCGCACACACACACACACACACACACACACACACACACACACACACACACACACACACACACACGATCTCTCTCTACTTTTTTTTTTGAAGCAGCCTAAGTAGGACTACCGTTAAATAACCTATTAAATTAAACTTTTGTATAGCTCCCCAAAGTGTATTTTTCATATGTGCTAAATTTTTTATAGCTCAAATCCCAAATTCTGTATAAGGGACCTAAAAAATTTTTTTAGCATGAATGCAGTTTTAGTGAGAATTGTATAATTTCTTATCGTGTATAAAATGCAGGGATGATGCTCTTTAAATTAGGTTTATAACTCTCAGAGCCACACAAATGTACTGTTTGCCTTCTGATTATAAATAGAGTGCACTGAGGCCTGTGAGACAGGTGTGTAGAAGAGGGAACTGCTAGTGAAAAAAGTTCCACTTCTACATACCAGCAGCAAAACATTTTTAAAAGGTTTCACCCTGCGATGACAACAGAATTCGCCTGAAACATGTTCAAGATTTTTACTTTTCTGAGCTCAGATTTATAAGACACATGGAGCCCTAAGCTATATATGGCCCCAGTAATCACCAGTTTATGCCTCAGAACTGCTCAAGGCAAAGATAGTCTGTGCACTAAGTACACACAGTATACTAAATATACCGTACATGCACATTATGCACAATGTACACACAGATATAAAGAAAAAAAAGAAGAAGAAACAACTCTTTAAACATTAAGTGATTAAATAAACTAACAAAGCACAGAGGGTGAACGTACAGGGAGGGAGCGGGTGTGTTTTCCTTGTTTGAAGTGATCAATAATGACAGATAGAAGTACCCAGAATGCAGATGGATCATCGTGGCCTCTAACGTCGGAGGTCGACCGTTCATCAGCTCAAATCGAGCGTGATGAAATATATCGCTGTTCTAGCCGAGTGAAACATCGCCTCACGTTACATTACATTTAGCTGACTGGCTTTTAAGTGACTCGCTCGAGCGTGAAGACTTTGTCAAACACAAGTTAACACCCACACAAGGATGTTGAAACAAATACAGCAGGCTCCCAGTTGTGTTGTTACTTGTTAAGCATCAGGAACTTAGTAGGTGCTCTTGTTTTTTTTAAGCAGAAAAAGGCTTTACATGGCTCTAGAGAAAGGATTTCAGGGGTCACAGGTAAAACATAAAGTCGATTGAACTCTTGAACACAAAAGGCTTTGAAAACAGTAAGAACTGGGTTTATTTAGACAGTTTAGTTCAAGGGGGCGGGGTTAGGTTTGGGTGATTTTCTTCTATTGAACTTCACTTGAAGGTATATCAGTAACAATCTGATATAATCTGCATTAGAAAAAGAGACTGTCTGAATTGTTATTTATAACAAAAAGAGAGATTTGTTTTCATTGGAGCTTAACAAATTTGTGTATTCTACCAAGATCCAAAATGAGTTGCATTGTGATCATTTGATATTGAGTGTATATTTGTAGATTTCAGGTACCATGTTTAAACTAAAAATTCGATGAATGAATCACAGTTTGGACTGAAAAAATATAGACAGAGTAGAATGAGGGTCAAGATTTGAGGCCTGGGCTTTTACTCTACAGCCACATTGAGGGGCTGATCATTTTCAGTCAGAGGCAGACGGTTCAGGACTGTTTGGCAGGCAGATAGGAGGCTCTCTGGCACATGGCTGTCCGCCTCCAATTTGATCCATTCAGAAGCTCTGAGATCATGAATCACACTCTAACCACAGAGCTGACCAGCAGACGGCACTTTTACCTTGATATATGATACAGTTTTTGCCCACAGAGATACTTCGGGCAGGTACACAAGCTTTGGAAGGCAGACGGTTTGTGCACAAAAAGGCAATATGTTAAAAACTGATTGTTGGTCGTCACATTGTGAGACTGTTGTTTTTCCCAGCATGCTCCTGGGTTCCTATAACCGGGCACTATTATCAAATAAGGTTTTTTGGGGCACTTTTATCTTAGAAGAATGTTTTCCCATTCCAAAAGAGTAAGAAAAATATCATTTAAATGGTTTCTGGTGATTATATACAGTATTTGTAAATCGACATGTATGTATAACAAGCAAAAAAATTGTCTCTGCAGGAATATTTATATATGAAAACACAAAGCAGAGATTA
Source organism: Mchenga conophoros (assembly GCF_057382185.1). Taxonomy (NCBI): domain Eukaryota; kingdom Metazoa; phylum Chordata; class Actinopteri; order Cichliformes; family Cichlidae; genus Mchenga; species Mchenga conophoros. The sequence continues at coordinate 22,721,549 of NC_140540.1, forward strand.
GTATTGCCTTTTACAAGGAATTACTTCTGCTTACAATTACTTTATTAATGTTTTTATGTAACACTAATCCCACCCAGAACTGCATCGTCATTTAATCCCATTTGGTCCGACATGGTGATTACCACAATTACCAAAGTCCATCTGGATAAAGAGAAAAGAAAAAAAATACAGCTCCACTAGAAGTGTGTAGATTAGATCACATCAGATTAGTGGCAATAACTTCAATACTGTGCAAGTATTCAGATATAATCTGATAATGAAATGTATGTTTTTCCCTAAATTAAAATTTTTTGCAACACTGATCATAAAACCCCCCAATTTCATCCATTGTATAAAGATCATCCTTTTTTAATCTATCTTTAGAAAAACAAATATATTTACATGAAAAATGTACTTCAAAAATTCAAAGCATGAGCAGAATTGCTGAAATGACCACTTTGAACCATACAAGGCAAACCTATTTAACTTTAAAATTTTACACTACTTTAATTAAAATGTGTTAATGGGAATAAACATAATGTGTCACACGTGAGCAGTTATTCCCACACAACTGGTTTATCTCAAATATGGCGCCTTCTCATTATTTTTGACTCACTATTTGTTAGAGAAGCGATATTAGCAGTGACTTCTTCCACAGAAAGAAAGCAACAGTATGAGGACCTGTGCAGTCAGTGTGGTTAGACTAGCAGCCCACTTTACTCATGGTTTCACATCTTTGCTAATCTTATACAAAGGTAAATAAAAACATAACCTGAGCAACAGTAAACATAATAAACATAGACCAGCTCATAATGGACAGCAAAACCAGGGAATATAGGGTCCATGTTCAAATGTGGATTAACATGTATAAATGTATATAGCTGGATCATATTGTTGATAATTTCACAAAAATTTGTAGAGCTGATGCTTCGATTGGTTATCACAGAAGCATAACCACAAAGTCAGACCTACTCGTGAGCAAAATGATAAATCTGGCATCCTCCAACCAGGAACAGGTTGAGAATGATGCTCCGATAATAAGAAAGGTATGTCAAGAGGGGAAGATCAAGATTGTCAAGAGGTAATTATGTGTACCATGAACGCTGGCAAATGGATGTTGTTTTAGTTGTAACAATGTTTGTCCATTCCAAATATGATCTTATCATTTATATGCTCTTATCGTCTATTCATTGACATTCGCTGAATGTTCTTTTTTGTGCTGCAGCACATAAAAGAACATTCAGTGAAACAAAGTACTTTTCAAAACAATCGTGTTGGATTTTTCTGCTGACTTATTAATTGACAGGAAACAGATAAACTCATGTTCTCTGTCCTTCTAACATAAATGGGTAGAAGACATAATTCATAAAATAAAGTAATAACTGATTACACTGCACTGAAAATATTATTCAGCGAGTGTCTCAGGGTGTCGAAGGGGAGACTTCTTGGAGCTAGGGACAGGGTGAAACTTTAGTTCAGGTAAATAAAAGGCTGCATTGTCATTTCAAACATTTGTATGCATGGTTTATGCACAGATTGATGCCTCCGCACTGTTTGTGAATGAGGTCCATTATAATTCATGTGGGTTTTATTAATGTAAAGACACAAGCTTGATTCTATGTTGTTATATTGACATCTGTTCATGTTTATTTATTCAGTTGTTTTTAGGAATCAAAATGTCTTTAAAATGAAGGTGATCCAGGAAGATCATGGATCATACTGATGATTATCTTCACTACAAATCTAACCTCTAACACCGGAAGATGATGGAAGGATCTGATCAGCAAGACTTTCAAATTTCATTTTTGTGCTTTAATAATAGTTATATGGCGAATCAAAGTTCATCATTCAGAAGCAGATTAAATTGAGAAACAAGTTATTGGGCAGGATCACTGACCAGAGGTGATAGTACGATTCCATCCACATTACATTGTTCTATAAATTCACGGGTTGTAATTTTAAAAAGGGAACTGAGTGCATTGCAGAGACAGACAGAGAGAGGACTAATAAAAGTTTAATGGAGGGAGGAAAGGGAAAGTCAGACAGAGAGACAGAAAGAGAGATGGATAAGCCGATCGCCCAACATGACAGGCTCATCAGACAGCGATGTGTGTGAGGTGGAGAAAGGTAGAGAGAAGACGAAGAGAGGGAGGAAATTGTTCTGTCTGGATTCTAGCGGTTGCATCATTATCCTGCAAAGCTGCGTGCTGCTGTCTCTTGCTGTCTCCTCTCTCTCTGGTCTCATCTGCTCTGCTGTCCAGCCAGCTAATAGAACAGTCCATGCAAATAGCTTGGGTTAATAGAGCAAGGGACAGCAGACAGGAGAGGGGGTGGAGGAGAGTTAACACCTCAAATCCTCTCATCAGCAGGCATGTTACACCACTGCTGCTGCTGCTGCTTTCACGTCAGATTGGATTTATTACAAAATGAAGCTGCAGCATCAATTAAGAAAAATCACAAAATTAAAAAAACACTATGTTGTTGTTACTGGGCTGTTGCTACGGGTGTGCTGTGTGAAGCAGTTTTTGTTACCAACAGCTGTCTAATGCAAAAAAGGGAAACATATCCCTTGTACCCAGAGTAATAACACCAAAAGTTAAAAAGCAGGCATTGTCTGAAGGAATGTATGAATTTGCACAACAAAATAATTTAGTTGCATTGTTTTGAAACCCAGACATAAAATATATATGCAAAAATAATACACAGATTTTTCAAGCACCAGTTTGTAGCCCTGTTACTTGGCGTTAGGGGTGGTATCTGAATGTTGGTTTGTTGGCTCATGAGTCCAGGCTAATTTCATGAACCACTGAATGAACTGCCATGACATTTCATACAAACATTTACGGCCCCCAGTAGACGTAAACATGGTGGTCCTCTGACTTTTATTTTAACACCAGCAAGTTGATGGATTGGCACCAATTTTTTCACTTCACATTTCTGTCTATCATCACCTTACCTTGGAATGCTGCAGGGTTCTTACTGCAATTGAACCATGGCTGGTTTGGACTAAACAGCTTCCCATGAGTACCTACTGGTCCAGAAGGCCACGCCTATAGACACGTTTTAGGAGATGGTTCATCAACAGCTCAGTATTTTTCACTTCCTGCTTCTTTTACCTCACAAACAAAGCAGGAATCGTCTAAGGACATTCTGACTACATAGCTCGCTATACTTACTGCTTGCTACCTTTAGGGATCAATCCAGTGTTTCTTGATTTGCTATATTTGTTAGACAGTTATTAGCATTTTATAGACATTTGAATAATCCAATCATCTTTGCATTTTATCAAAGTGCCTGACCTTTTTGTGTTTCACAGGAATACTTCTTAGAAGGTTCTGTGTAACAAACCTTTTCACACATCAGCTGCCATCAGCTGCTTGACATTTTTTTGGTGGAGACTGAAATGTCAACTTGTTTTCCGTGACAAATGGTAGAAATTCTGATGTTTGACTTGTTGAATCATGTTGATGCTTGATACTCCTACATAAATTTGACATATTTCTCTTTTCATTGAAATATCTCAGCAACTCCTGTGTGAAATGTGATGCACACATCCCAGTGGTTCTTGTTATATATTGTCAACAGTCCCTGAGATTTTTACCATCAGCTCCTGTTGTAGTTTGTGTTAAATGCCAATTAACACAAGATAGCATGCTAACACATTAACCAACGATAATGGTAATCATTATGCCTACTAGCATGAAGATCAAAGCACTGTGCTTACATACAGTCTTAAAAAGCAGAGGACTCTTAGTTTTGTTTACATGCATGTCTTCATATTTGCATGAGTACATTTGGGGTGGGGTTGTAGAGTGAGCTCTGTCGAGCTACAACAACAAGATATAATCTAGTTCATTTGAGTCAGAGATGAAATTTCTGTGCTTTTTAAACAAACATGTAAGAACATCAAACAGCGCTATATGGAGATGTTCTTGCTTATTAGTTAAGTATAGACCCAGTGTCTATGCATGTTTATTTTCCTGCTTCTCATTTTTTGTTGTATTGTATAAAGAAAGTAACTAAGTAAACTTTGTAAAAACAGTAATTACCTTTGATTTTCACAGATTTATGCAACGTACATGTGGACCCATCCGCGCTTTAAACTGTAGCTCGACAGCAATATTTGCTGATTTGTGGTTCATCTCTCCAGCAGGCCCTTCTTGGTCATGTTTCCTCTCTTGTGTTTCTCTACTCTCTGTAGTGGATCCTCTGTTATTTAATATTTAGAGTCGAGCCTGGGGCAAATCACGCATGCAAGACGTGCAGTAATATCGATTTTTATTGCTACACAGATTACACATTACATGTTGTCATTTATGTCCTTCTTTGCTGAAAATCTGATTTTCACATTCAAAAGCTTCCTGCTCTTGAATCAGACTAATCAGAAATAATGATAATGCAGCCTCCTAACCCTGTTATTAACAATCTTTTTTCTCATCTTGGTTAAAGAAAATCAGGTTGTTTTTTCAGTTCCTTGGACTAAAGCTGTGCAATTACGGTTTGGTCCAACTGAGATGTCATTTCATCTGCACCAGTATTTTCTGGTCTTAAAGACTACAAAGAATACAAGACAACTGATTTTTTTTATTTAATATTGTTGTATGTGCATGCAATTTGGCCACACAAAATGCATACACATTTGACTAATATGCTACAAACTATTAATAAAAAAATGTTTCAACATTGCAGACTTACCATATATCTTTTTAGATTTGCGTGGATAATATACACTTTCTGTAAAAATATGAATAAAATCCAGTAGTCATTAAAATTAACGTAGGCTTTGAAATAAATAGTACATGCTTATTCCTTCGTTAACACACACAGCCTGCCAAAAAAGTGTAAACACTGAATGAAATGCAAACTGAGACAGAGAGCTTGTAGTTGAGTAGAAAGACATACTGGGTCACGTTCTGCTGGCAGAGAAAACGGCTTCTCATCTTTCCACGACATGCTGTCACACCCTAATATAGAGCCAACACACACAACAGAAAGCATGATGCATCCTAAAAATACATGCAAGCCTGGTGGATGCAGACAGTCGTGGACTGTACTGGACCAAAGGTCCATGTAGAGCACTGACAGATTGACTGACAGCTGCACGGAGGATTTGGCAAGTGTTTGGTGTAGCATTTTAAAGATTACTTTATCTCTGTCAAATGAGGCCTGACATGTTCGTGACCAAGATCTTTGTAAAGCGTTACCATATACATTTCCAATTAACGCTTGGTGATATACTGCAGCAACTACACAAGCACAGATGGCATCGTTGTCACAACATTCAGGATCATTTTGTTTTGATAAGAGATGATGTCAACAGCACAAATAGTCCTCTCACTTTTAATTGTTGTTGAAGTTCAGAATAAATCTCCAGCTTTTTGTGTGTATATAGATGAATCGAAATTTTTTCTTTACCCTTTTTAAACCCTGGTTATTACCTTTGACCTTCAAACTACACAGCAGAGCAGAAAAGTGTAGGTCGGTGAGGCAGTGCAGAAGAATCATAGGCTGTGGGGACAGAAGCTAACAGTGCATCGATCTGCCCCCTGCTAAGAGAGCCTTCAACCTCTGAAGGATGAAGGCTGCAGATCACTAATTCCATCTAATCAAGTGTTTCACTGTAATAAGCTGTCTGTGAATGTGAAAGACAGACTGCTGTACAGAGATGGAAATTTAGTAGAGTAGAAAGACTTTGTTGGGTTAGGTCTGCTCATACTTGACAAATATATTTTTGTTTTCATCTATTTATTTTGGCCTGGGGCACCACGGTGATTAGCACTTCTGCCTCACAGCAAGAAGGTCCTGAGTTTGATTCCTGGCTGGGGCCTTCCTTTCTTTGTGGAGCTTGCATGTCCTCCCGTGGTTGCGTGGGTTCTCTCCGGGTACTCCAGCTTCCTCCTACAGTACAAAGAGGTGGGGTTAGCTCAAATGGTAATTCTAACTTGCCCATAGGTGTGAGTGCGAATGGTTGTCTGTACCTGTGTTAGCCCTGCTACAGACTGGTGACCTGTCCAGGGTGTACCCTATGGTAGCTGGGACAGGCTCCAGCCCCTCCTGCGATCCTGGATAAGCAGAATATTTTAAATGAGTGAAGTTTGTAGTAGATAATTTTTTTTTCTCGGTCCACAGGGATGCAGGGAATATGAATGAAATCCAAATCTTTTAAATGCAGTATCTTATCCATCCACGCTGGGAAAATCTTTAAAGGTTGCAGTTAGAAATCTGTAGATAAATAATAAAGATGTCATTTTATCTACTTTTGCAGGAGGTATCTAAAAAAAAAAGATGCACTTTATGGCTTTCACTGTCAGAAGACGCACAGTCAAAATGCAACAGCTTGTCTTACAGAAACAGAAAACTGACTGTTGCAACAGTCAGTTTTGGATTTCTTTGACTTTGTATCGGTTACAAAATGTCGTTGCTCACAGACTCACAGTGAGTATTAGTACGGTGCAGTTTTTCCACAATTGAAATGGATCGCGCGTGTCTTTGTGCCTTTATTATCGACTTCTGTAAAGGTTCATTTTTTAATTTAATCGTTTATGCTACTTATTTTTGTTCCTCATTAGTGATTCCCATCACACAGCAAGTTATAGGCATTTAGTATCAGTTTATCCTAGCAGAGGGAATTGACTTTGAGCCAGGTTTGCACAAAACAAACTCTATGGAGTACCAAGCTTTTCCTTTTCTGTCTCCAGCAAGTAAATTTATGATTAGTTAGACTTTTTGTAGACGCATTCATTGTTTACACTGCTGTAGAACCATAATTCTGTGTAGTTCACTTAATACTTCATGCTTTTGCATTTTAACTGAATTTAAAATGAATGCAATTTGACAGATATGATTGATAGGCTTAAAAAGAACATCTGTTCTTTTGCTTCTGGTTGAGGATATTTAAAAAAATATAAAAACTCTACTGAAGAACTGAATATTAATGAATTGAATGAAATGAATTGAATGAAATGAATTGCTGGCCTAGAGGTCAAATAAGCTCCCATTGCTGGGAAAAACTATGGATATGTAAATATTCATATGTGTATGTTCCCAAAATATAATAATAAGTGGTTGTTGGAAATTACTGTGTGTCGCTGGGAGAAATCCCTTGCAACGACAGTGCAGCAACAAAATTTGCCTGTAGTTTGTATCAAAGGTGCCAACTTGTCTGCAAACACTCAATAGTGGCTACCCAAGCAGTAGCACAAACAAACCACTGTAAATGGAGAGCATTCAACTGCAAAGTAAAAGTGGTGCCACCACTTCAAAATATACAACTTTTGCTTTGAAGGCAAACGGTTCCATTTCTGGTTTGTAGACTGCCACCAGCTAGTCAACTGCAGGTCAGAATACTACTACATTTCCCCTTTTTGGCTACCACTGGCTACCAATGTGTTGCTGATTGGTGTCTAGGCCTGCGATACTTGACCTGTCGCTGTGGGTTTCTACACTAACAACTTGGGGAATGGACGCAGAAAAAAAAAGACCTGTAGTATTTTCTCTAAATTCTTATTTGCAGTTTGTGGGTTTTGTGTCCACTGCAATCACCTGCTTTTTCCCTTTAGCTAATATGCACCAATCTTAAGTCCTTTCTTAGTGGCATCTAAAATAATGAGAAAAATGAATCTCCACTGCTTAACTGCTTTTAGCATATCCTGCCTAATCAGGTTTGCATGAGAAAGCTATCTAGATAGCAGAAAAAGTTGCCCGCCGTTAAACATAACGACTCTTTACTTGCTACTTTGGCATCAGACTGGAGCATGGTGTTTTCTTAAAAATGCAGATGACAATAAGTGAAGCAAAGCAGTCCCCCATGTGGCTGTCAGTGTGGCGGAAATGGGACTTTCCATGTTAACAACGCTCACTTCCTTTATCCGACTCAGCCTCTGAAGCTGGTCCAGGAAATGAGGAGCAGGTCTCTGATTGTTCGCTTTGATTCCGACCGACATTTGCTTTTTATCCTCGCTGCTCTCTCATTCCCTTTATTGTTTTTTTTTCCCCTCCTGCATTCAGCCCTTTGCTTTCATTTTGCATTCTCTCTTTCACTCTGAATCTGCTTGTGAACACATCAAGGGATGTAAATGAAGAGAGATGGTGTTGACTGCTGGGTAGATGGCCTGATAAGCAAAACGACTTATGATGCAGAGATATGGGGCAATTTGACGCTGGAAAACGGAACTTTATTTTTTTCTTTATCTTTTTATCTAAAACTCATTTTTATTGGTGCCGTCCTTCCTGCCACATTGGTGTTTAAGGTCACTGGCTGCAATACTTTCGGGCAAGACAAACAAACTCACGTGGACCTTGAAATACTCTAAATGTAAATTCCTATCCGAAGCTCAACTCTACTGTACATTTGAATAAATAACCTTCTCGAGTGTGGGTGACTCTGAATGCCCCCACTGTAATGTATGTAAGTTACTTTAAAGAAAATGGTCCTGTCAGCACACATGCATCGGTGACTGCTGAATAAAAAAAAAGAAGCTTAATACTCCTCCGGATGTCCTTTACTGTTATTATGGGTGGTTTGGTGCTGCAGACCAGCTACATTGCTGGACATTCTCAGTCCCTCAATGTGGGAGCTAGGACCTCAACACAAAGGTTTTACTGCTTCGGATATTAGCTTTCTTACTGCCTAGCGTCCCTTCTAGTCTGTGCAGAGTTTGAAGAGCCTTTGGCCACATTGATATTTTATTATAATACCAAATAATGCAAAGTCAGAGGCAACGTATGTCTCCGTGCATACATATATGAATGATTTCAGTTTTCATACTAGCACTAGAACAAATCATGTTTAATTCCAGACAGGTCGTGCACAGCAAAAGGCACAAAAGAAACGGTGTGAGGACACAAATTGAAATCACCATAAAACTTAATATTATTAAAAAGCTGAAATATCTTTTGTATCTGAGTGTCTTTTGTGCTGTATTCAAAGGTGACCCAGTGGTACATCGAGGGTTGCTGGATCTATTGTAATGTGGCAGCAGAGTTCGTTTAATCCCCGTCCCAGTGCAGCATAATCCAAATGGAGTGCTGAATAGTCCTGAAGCTAATAGCCTCCCAGGAGCTTCTCCGTTGGCTCTGCCTGCAGATTAATGCAAGGTCTATTCCAAAATGTTTCCAGTCTGTGATTCTGCATCTGTGTGTGCAAGTAGGAGTGAAATTTTCTTTTGGCCTCCTCAGCTATATCTCTGTGTTTTTTCTTATATTTTCGACCCTGGATTAACCAGACAACCAGACCAAGAACAGCTGTGATTGCACACGTAGCTGACATTAGTGAAACAAAGCCGAGCAGCGACTTTGTAGAATTGACTGTCCTGACATTATTAAACAAAAACCGTCAAATTAACAGTGCATGCTTGTATGCATTGCGCATACTAGTTAGGACAGCTAACATCATAACATCACCTCTCCAGACAATCAAATAATAAGAAATCCAAATAGAGACCTTTGCTTGTTCGCCCTCAGTGAAGTAGTTTCCATCTCTTAAACTGCTCGCTGACCCATCCGAGCTGTCGTAATAATATCAAACATGTTCCTTATTAAGAATTTCAAATCCAAATGACAAGAGAGAACCAAGACGACAGAGCCTATAATGAGACAGAAGTTAATAAGAGGACTTGTCGAGTGCTAAACAACAAGCTGCTTGTGTGTTGGTTGGCTGAGATGGAGGAAAGAGATTAGTTCAGTGGCTGAATTCCTCCATCTAGCAGCTCTGCAATTACTTTGGGGCCAGGTCATAGTGACCGTGTTACTGCTGCCTGATGATGATGATGATGACAGCCACATGGAAAAGTTTTATTTGAAAAATGTTTGCCATTCCTGGTGGAGCCGCTGAGAACTGCACTTATTCTGCACAATTTTATACACATTATTGTCAAAAGTCGCATTTCACCATAAGTAAATGGACTGATACTTATGTAGTACTTTTCTACTCTCACTGTGCACTCAAAGCACTTCTTTTACTAAAAGCTATTCAGATACATTCATGCTGAATTTTATTTTATGCCTATAAGCACAACTATCACAAACACTGACAAATTCATCAGGGGTCTGTATCTTGCCCAAAGTATACTTCTGGTACTCCTCCAAATTTCTCTATACAGCATTAGTCCCTGGTGGTATTGAAGTGAAGTGGTTGGAACTGTCTCCTCAGAGCAAAACTATCGGCTGGCCGGACCCTTTCTGAGCAAGGACAATTCAAAGAAATCATGGAGAAAGTTGGTTTTATTTCTGATTCTAAACAGACCTGGTGTACCCCTCCATTCATTCTCATTCTTCAGTCAGCTGATTCATGCCACTCCGTAAGGATAAGTCTGATCTGTTGGTCGTCAGTCCAGGAGCAGCTAACAGGGTCAGCAATCAAACATTGTAGCCTTTGAAGCTAACGTTAGATTGCATACGGTTGACAGCTATAACTGTAAGAAAATTCACCTCCAGGTCTCACTAATGGGTAGACAATCTCTGCCTACTGCACCTCTTCAAACACTTTATATTCTACATGTGTTTAGCCTCCTGCTTTGGTTTCTCCTCACTAAAAAATATTGCTGCAACAAGATCTTTTTGGTGTGGATGTGGCTCAGGATGTAGAGCAGGTCATCTACTAATTGGAAGGTTTGTGGTCTGGCTGGTCAGTCTGCATGCCAAAGTATCCTTGGGCAAGATACTGAATCCCAAGTTGCTCCCGATGTATTCATCAGAGTGTTAATAGATAGAAAAAGGGGAGCATGGTGGCGCAGTGGTGCTCACAGGTCTGGGTTTAAATCAACCTTTCTGTGTGGAGTTTGCATGTTCTTACCAGGTACTCCAGCTTCCTCCCACAGTCCCAGGACATGGAGTTAGTGGGGTTAGGTTGACTGGGGATTCTAAATTGCCCAGGGTAGAAATCTAAATCCACAACAAACTGGGGACCTGTCCAGGGTGTATCCTGTCTCTCACCCCATAGCAGCTGGGATAGGCTCCAACCTTCCTGTAGCTGTGTAGGTTGTGTATTGGATAAGCGGAAGAAAATTGATGTCTTACTTGCATCTTTGTTTACATCTACAGATGCAATAACACAAATTCCCTCTGGTTTAATGATATTAATATCATGCTGTAGTGTGTGTTATGCTGTTGTTTAAAGTTTAAATTATTTAAGAGTGTGTATAATTTTCATCTTTGGGATAAAAGAGAAGACAATCTGAGATTTTCTCTGCATGTTCTTGATGCAACCTGATTTCAGAATTGGTTAGAGTGAGTCTGAGCCAACCATTAATTGCACATTCTTGCTGATTGTGATGTTGTAAGGTTAAGAAATAAACTCCAACGTGCCTGAACAGAATCTGTTTTGGTTTAGTGCAGTGCATAATGTGCAATGTTGCTGATGCTGTTGTTTTAAAACTGCATTACTGAGGCAGCACAGAGCACCTGTAACCCCATGTGAAAACATAGTCTGCTTCTCTTCTCGCACTAACCTGCACAACAAAAAGAAATCAAACAACCATCAAATTCACACTAGCTGCACGTCCTCCCACCTGGAAGTAAGAGATGGATTTTCTGGCCACAAGAGACTAAATACATCCATGAATTAAACATTTTGTTCTGCAATTCTCTCAGTTTCAACAACACTTTGCTCCCACTGCACAGTCATGCTCCCAACTCCCACCTCTACATCCAACTGAGTACTTAGAAAACACTTTTTCACTTGCTTAAGTAGCATGACAGGCCTCAATCTAACTCAGACTAGTTAGGAGACAGTGTAACGCTTAATTTCAGCTGCGTGTCACTTAATGCACACGTTTAAACGACTCCTTTTTATCCCAGTTATTATGTGTATGATAACCGAAACCTGAGATAAAATTGAAGAAAACTTAATTGGATTTTAAAGTGGAGGAGCCTTTTGAAAACGGTCAGAACATCACCCTCAGTTTATGTAGTTTTATTTAACATATCCTATGAGTAACTCACAGGTGGCATTTTTCTCTCTGTTTACTTCAAGCACCGCTGGTAGCCTCTCTGGGAAGTTTTAAAATAGAACAAAATAGAAAATAATCTTCCCTGAGTGGCACTGTGTTTCATTTTGAGTGCCTTGCTCAAGGACACTTTCAGTTCTCATTTAATGGAGCTGCCTTCACCTCTGTGCACTTTCTCTCACTCCCACCCATACACCCCCACAGTCTACATCCCTTTCCCTCCTAACTCATCTAGTTTTCCTCTTTCTCCTTTTTCCTCCGTCACAGCAGCACTCTCGTAATCCCTGACTCACTCCTTGCTTTTCATCCGGTCGTCTAATCTGCCTTCTTTGCCATCTTGTTCTAACACTTTCTTCACCTAACCCTCCTTTTTTCTCTGCTCTTCCCTTTTTTCTTTCTCATCCCTTTCTTGCTTAACCAACTGCTTTTCCAAACCAGGTCCTCCTCATCCTTCCTCCCTTGTGCACTCTCTCCAGTGATTCATGACTCCTTCTTTCCTTCATCTTCTTCTCACCTCTTCTTTGCTAATTCTTTTCTTCAATCAAGACTCTCTCTTCTTTCCTGCTTTGATATGAAATTGGCTTCTAAGTGATTTATGAACGATGAGAGGCTAATAAAGAGTTTATGCTGTAACTCTTCATTACTTTACTATTAACTGCTTTCTTCTGTTCTGTGTGTAACTTATGAGCCTGTGTGTGTGTGACTGAGAACCATTAGAATAGCACCTTAAAATGAATTCAGTCTTGATGGATGTCATTAAAGCGATCGTCCGGAGAATTAATTGCTTAATTTTTTTTTGTGTTGCTTCACTCTCAGGCACAAAAGGTGTGTCAAGAGATTTTTTTAAGCTTTTTTAAAAAGACATCACAAAACAAAACTGAGGACACGCAGGCTCCCACATACACTTACCTGCAGCTGAAAGCAGGGAAAAACAAGCAGCCCACACAAGTACAAATGACCCTTGTCTCCTGCCAGCGTACTGAATTCTGCAGCTTCCAAACTGCTGTGAAAGTAAAATGGATTGAGCAGAATTTCTGTTCATGCAAGTCTCTTTTTTTTTTGTAAGTGATTTTAAATGGCTAAATCTGCACTCAAACAAAAGTCTTCATTGTCTTTCCTTTTCTTTTCCTCTGTTAGACTAAGCAGAAGGCTTACATTTCCTGTTGAGCCATTTACGCTGTAAGTTATGAGCATTTTGCTGCTAACGACAGCCAAATGACCGACACGGCTGCCGTCAAACTCTAAATGTGTAAATCGAAACTCCGTGTTCGGCTCGGTTCAATCAATATCTCGTCCTCAGGACAGGAAGATACTATTTCCCAGCTCGGTGTGTGTTATTATGTGTATGTTTTTCTGTTGGTGGGGGTCGTGTTCGTGCTAAGGGGCATGTCGAATGCTGCGGGGATGAATACAATATAGATGTGTGTCATTTATTCTGGCGTGGGAATCAATTACTGTTACGAGTTTTGCTTCTGCTATAGGCAGAAAGAGAGCAGTGAGAGGGTGGGAGGGGAGCAGAGGGGAGCACAGACAGTACAAAGACACTACAGTACAGTTTACATGGAAAACTGTGCTGTTATATATTATGTTGGGAATGGAAATATTTTTGGTTAGTTTCTTTTTGTGTTCATTATATTTCTAAGAAGCAGTGCACTGTGATGCAGTTTGTTTTTATGTTTCACCAAATTGCAAGCTTCCCTCTGGGGACCGTTTATCTGAAGTTGATGTTTTTGTGTATTTTGCTCTTGAATGGTTGCATAATGGTTAGGATTTTTCGTTTTTGTTGTTGTTGTTGTTTTGTCTTCACTTTTTTTCTCTCGATCTGTTACTAATGTAACCACGTTAACATAATGGGATGGGACATAAAGGGAATGGCTAACAATGTAAGTAAGACACAAGATGAATATGCGCTTTATAAATGCTTGAAAACTTAGTTTGTCTTTACCGCATCCTTAGTGTCAAACATTTATATACTGTACTATTAAAACTAACAGCATGACCAAACGTTGCACATCCAATGGTATAAAACTGCTGCTTCTTCCACTGATAATTCATCACACTCAGAAAGAAGTTAAAATAAGAAAAGTCCAGAATTTCTATACAGACAATACAGTCGTAACCAGAATTTTTGGCAGTGGCACAAAGTTTGTTCCTCAAGAACTTTTCCACTTGAGTTTTTATTTATATTATTTATGATGTTATTTTGTTTCTATAGTGAAGAACAGTGACAAGGATTTTATAAGTTTTAAAAGTGTTTATTGGTAAATAAATAAAATGTTTATATTGGCAGGGGTGCTACTGTCAGTACTTTTGGCATTGACTGTAGAGTGTGATAGTGCCATAAGTCACAGAGACAAAAACTGGAGGAAGAGAGTTTTCAAAAACCATCCATCCATCTATTCATACATTTTTTTGATCGTGGCTCAAGATCGTGGCTCAAGAGTTGGGAGTTCGCCTTGTAATGGGAAGGTTGCCGCTTCGAGCCCCGGCTTGGACAGTCTCGGCCGTTGTGTCCTTGGGCAAGACACTTCACCCGTTGCCTACTGGTGGTGGTCAGAGGGCCCGGTGGCGCCAGTGTCCGGCAGCCTCGCCTCTGTCAGTGCGCCCCAGGGTGGCTGTGGCTACAATGTAGCTTGCCATCACCAGTGTGTGAATGTGTGGATGACTGGATATGTAAAGCGCTTTGGGGTCCTTAGGGACTAGTAAAGCGCTATATAAATACAGGCCATTTACCATTTTATTCAAGTTTTGTCTAATTTACGGTCATGGCTAGAGGAGGGGCACACCGTGGACCAGTCACAAATCTGTTTTTTGTTGTTGTTGTTGTTGTTTTAAATCCACTATATTTCATCTACCTTTACTCTTTTTGTAAGATGTGTTTTGGACATTCAGCATGCCCTCCCCCATATACATTTTTTAAAAAAATTAAAATATAATAAAATGCAATACAATAAAATACAGGCACTAAACATACTCCCACCTGAATCCTAAACTGCAGAATGGGACTAAAACATGAGGTCTCACTGATAAATAAACCGTAAACACATTCTTCTTTGATGTTTTTCTGACTCACAGCTTTTTCTCAGTCTTTAGTTTCCAGGAGGAATTAGGTCACATGGCCCAAAAATCAATTCACCAAATACGTGACCAAACTGCTTGTGAGCTGTTCACCAAAAAGAAGCGATTTTACCAAGGGTTAGTAGAGTGTGAAAAACTGAAAGTCTCAAAATGAAAGCGTCTCCGATGTTGTGATGAGATGTGTGACTCTGTCAAATGGTGTTTCATTGAATGCGGAGCCGGAGCGGAGTAGGAGCGCTCCGTGACAAAGGTTGAGACGCACTTATGGTGTCAAGGATTGCCTGGATTTTGTGCAGACTACAGCCAAACTGCTAGAGCTGGTGGTTCTGCCTCTTCACGTAAGATCATTGAATTATTTCCTGCAAAGCCAGCAGAGCAAGAACGCAAATGTTATTTTCTTCACAATAAAAATCCTCTTCACATATAGTTCTTTCTATTTATTCTATTCCTTTAGTCATTTCAAAGAACTGCTGTGTTTACAGCACCATGCAGTAGCCTTAATCTGTAAATTAAAAAATTCCACCACAAATTATGGTCCATGTTTCTCCAAACACAGCAGTCATTGTATCATAGTTTACAGTGAGCCTTGTGCGAATGTGTAGCAGAGCATCTGTGTAGTTCTTTTTACTTCCCCCCATGGGTCAAAAATGATTGAGGCTGCAGTGTAAATTATTAACAAGAGCTGGGAAGGCTCATCTAACTTCACAGCATGGTGAGTCATTACTTTTCATTCGCAAGTGAAGCTAATTGTTGTCATTTGGATCATAAATTTGGATAAAACCCGTTTTGTTTTGAGACACGGGGTAAACAGGCAATAAGAACACACAGTTGTAATGACTGCGTCATGGCCTCTTCACTGTTATTTTGTTTTTTTTAAAATGCACTGTTCATTCACAAGAAACCATCCAGCGCTGCACTTTGGCAAATGTGAGATCTGCGGTTTCTGATAATCCAGAAGGAGCAGACTAATTGGGAAGGTCAGTTTTATAATAGATTGACCACAGTATGCGCTCTGCCCACAGGGACTGTCTGACCAAATGTCTATACTGCATATCTGCATTTCTGCCTGGCCACAGAGCATCAGGTCTTACTTCTTGCTTGATATCTCAAAGGATCTAAAAGTTTTATTACAAGACTTTGGTATCATCAATAACAATCCCACATGAACATAAGGAGAGAAGAAAGTTTTGTCTGCTGGAATCGGAAACAATGACACAAACTTCCTGTGAAAGTGACTTCAACACGGTTCTTTAGTCCTGAACAGAAGGTAGCATGTCTCATTTAATTAGGCCTTGTAGGTTCTTCCTTCCTTTTGCCCGTGGTCCTTTATGAGAAAAGCCAGTTTTACTTACATCTGTGAAAGCTTTGGGAATATTAAGGAGCAGCTACCTAGCAGAGCGAGTCTGATGCATGTAGGGTGTTTCATTAAAGAGCTGCAAACTTTTCTGCTGCTCACTTTTTACAAATATGTCTCAGTCTCTCTGCCCCTTGAGTGCAGCAGGTGTACACAGGTTTTTTTGTACATCATTAACTCTGACTGACACAACAGTCTTATGAAGAAACCACCTAGGATGGATTTTTTTAATGATAGATCAGAGGGAGACTGTTGCTTACTAGAATAAGAACAGTATGCAGTGTCCTGATGTTTGTCTGCCTCTCTGAAACATGAAGTACTGTCTTTAAAATTAATGAAAGTACATATTGAACTTATGTTTGGATTTCTTTATTTTAAATTGTCGTACTGTCCTCACCAGAGAGACACTTGCACTATTCTTTTGCTCACAAGCTTAAAACATGTTGTTTTTTTTAATCATGGAAGTGAATTCTTGATCTTAAAATGTGTAGTTTAACAAAATAGTTCTAGCTCAAGGTCAGGGGCTCATTTCTCTCAGTGTTAGTGGGAGCTAGGTTACTGTTATTATTTTCAGTTGTACTTCTAAAGCCACTCATGACCGATTTCACTGATACTGAAAACAAAAGTGCAATTTCTAAAGCGAAGATTGTTTATATCATCTTAATTTAATCATGAAAGTTCAAGCAGTTTCACAAAGTTATGTTTTTAAGCAACCTGAAGGATGGATTCTGACAAAATAAAGAATTTATTTAATTATTCAAACTCTTTTTACATTCTTTCTCTTCATTGAGGTTTGTGCACATTCATTTATGCACAGCTCATTGTCAGGTTGATGTTTGGACTTTAGTTGGGCCATTGCAACCTTGATTTGATGGCGCCCTTGCTTTGTCCTGTTGCATGACCCAGTTTCAGTCAAGCTTCAGCTGTCAAACGGACAACACCACATTTGACTCTAGAATACTATAATGCTATACAGTTCATGATTCATGGTTTATGGGTGGCAAAACCTGCACAACAAACTCAAGTTATCCACCCCCTGTAAAACTGATATAGGGTGTACTTTTTGACTGTAGATAACACAAAAACCATCACATTAAAGTCATTTAGTCATTAGTCATTTGAATCATTATAGAGGTCACTTATGTACCTGATGTACCTGTATTTAAAAGATAAAAGCAACAAACAGGGCATAATAGTTGTTTTAAAGACTACTGCTTTCGAGAATGTTTTTAACCAGACATAATGAACAAGGGATAAGTCATACTGAGAAACCCAACTTGTCAGTAACAAAGTAACCACAACCCAAAAGCATACCCTGCTTTATCAAGTTCACTCTAAAATTTGCAAAATACAAAATACACAATGCACTAACCTCGTTTAAAGTGAGCAACAAGAATATGAACTGAATAATTCAGAGGCCATAAATCCGGTTAAAAGTAGGACCCCTTTCTATTATTTTCTACAGTCATACAATGTAGGTATACAATGGAGAGATGCACATGACTTTTTTCATTTTTAAATATGCCAGTGTCAGCTCTGCGGTTAATGTAGGTAAACTAAAAAAGGCCATAAATGTCATAACTGGGTTTTAAAATTATATTAATTTGCAGCCTTTAATATTTTACTTGGTGATCAGGTAATTACCTGCAATTTGCATTATTTATGATTATGTGAAAATCTCATTCATCTGACATGCTTAATAAGTTTATTTGATACCTGCATTGTACTGATATAACACAACGGCACTGCACTGTGCATTTTAGTCCAGATGGTTCCCGCACAGATAAACACTCGCATGTAAAAATGGAAGATAATGTTCTTGCTGCCAACAGGGATGGCACTACTCCATCAGTAAGAGTAAAAGCTACTTACAATATCCTTGTATGGGTTAATACACAGGTTAAAACAGGGACATTGTATGGAGAAGTCGTTAGCAATGCTAATTAGGCGAATCAGGAGGAAATGAAAGTCGGTGCTGCTGCTGTGAAGCTGAATCTGTGATCTTTAGCCCACAGTGAGCCGAGGAGATAGGAGATAATTTGAATGTTCAGAGCCCCGAGGCTTCAGAAGCTGGCTTCATGTCATGTTAGGGGAGGCAAGAGTGGAAATGTGATCTCTTTGAATGTATGTGTGTGTGTGTGTTCGTGTGTGTGTCAGAGGGATACTGTACTCACCCTTTCTGAGTCATAGACAGCCAATTATAAAAACCCAACGGCCACCTCGTCCCCCCCTCTCTATCTGCCTCACTCATTTCCTACCTCTCTCAGCCTCCTTGTCTCATTCTCCATCTCTCTCTTATCTTTCTCACTTGCTTTGTTTTTATCTGTTTCTCTGCCCCCACCGCCCGCCCCCTCCCCTCTCTCTCACAATATAAAAACTTGCACCTCATTAATAAACCTCAGTTGGGGTAAAAATAGTAGAGGAAGGGATGGTAAAGAAGAAGAAGAGAGGAGGGTAAACGAAGTAGAAGGTGAAGAAGTGGGTGAGGGGAGAGGGGTGAAGAGTTGAGAGAAGATGAAAGGATGGAAAAGAGGCAGCCATAGCAAGGAGAAGAGACATTAGGGGGAAATAGAAGAGAGGGCAGATTAAATTAGATTAGCTTTGACTCTATGCATGTCTAAATGGAAATTAAATTTTCACGACAGGAGGTACAATATAACAATATTTCACCCCAGTTCAGCAACATTTGATGTTTCCTCTTGTTCTTTTCTGCTCCTGTTAATTGCATCAGTTTTAGTCTCTTTGCTGCATGTTGAAATAAACGTCTTGTCTTGTTTTACCCCGAGCAGAAGACTCACCATGTTAGTGTGAATATAAGGAAGGATATCTCTGCTGCACTGCACACTGCTGGTTTTCTATATCTGAGGGGAATGCACCAGGCTATATGGGCACTGGACAGAAATATTAGGCTGATACATATTTATTACAGCTTGAATATTATATCTCAGATTGTGTCAGATACTTGTGGTATTATGTAGCGATCAATGTCGCAGTGTTGATTTATTTTTTTCTTCTTATTGTGTTACTCTTCTTATATAAAGATGGAAAATGTTTTGGGAAATTCATCACAAATTCATGCATTCATGCTTTGTGCATGCAGTTGCAAAACTTAAAATCTTCTCACGTTTGCGTCTTTCGCTGAACTGACTTATTTAGTCTGACGCATGCAGGAAATGTTATAAATAAGCAGAAGGGGCAAATCATCATTTGCATTTTGAATTATAGGTTGATTCAGCAGTTGTTTAAGTGCAGGTTTAACTGTAGGGCTCAAAGTGTAAATCTACTCATCACATCATTGCTGCAATGTAACAACTAAGGACAAAATAAATCACATTTTTTCAGCAGCTTTGCTCAAGCTAGAGCAGGTGGGCAGTGCCTCATAATATTATTATTATTATTATTATTATTATTATTAGTGTAGTTATTCCAGCTGGCTCCGTCTTCCTTCCTCCTCCTCTGTGTCACAGAAGGGTTGTTAGAATGTTTTAATATCATCTGATGTATTTATTTTTCTTCTGTCAGTGCAAAATGTTTAATGTGAGTTGTTCAGTGTATATTTCCTCCCGCCGGTTCACCAAATCAGAGGGATTCATGTTGCAAGTAAATAATCCCACTTAATAGTGTTACCGCCGTATGCCTCTCACTTCATCAGATTAATTCAGTCACTGTTGGCTGCTGTATCTGTGTAGCTGTCAACCACACATCTGATTTACATTAGTGTGTGTCTGTGTCTGTGTAGCCACAAAACTCCTGCACGCAATTATCAAGCGTATAATGTCCTCTGTGGGTGCGACGAGGCATGAGGTTGCTGTCACTTGTTAACATCTTGATGTTTATTTCCAAACTAAATGAGAACACAGGTGAGAGAAGATTTGGGCTGATCTAAAAAAAAAAAAAAGATATTTAAGTGGAACAATGATGCCTCCCATAAACACCAAAGACTGTATGTAAAAGATGATACTAACTTTAAGCCCTAACAAAGTGGCTGAGTTATTATAAAAAAGATTTAAAAGTTGGTATTGTATGGTGTTATTGTAAAGTTCCTATGAAGTGGAAAACTAGCCACAGAGCCCAAAACTGCCTGTTGTACCAGTTTGCAGTTACACAGGCGAGTCTACTGATTGACTCCAAGTGGCCACTAGAAGAACTACAGTTTTTGGTACTTCTCTGTTGGTGCCATTTTTCTGCCACTAATGTTGAGCTATATGTACGAGAGCATGCATGTTAGCAGAAGGTTGTAAGGCTGTATCAAACCTGAAAAGGAAGACCTGCTGCTCAGCCGTGAGTCATATTCTTAATTATTCAACTTATTTTTGTTCAGATGCGACCCTGGGGATCTGGATACACAGAAGGCTCAGTGATACAGGGATTACTTGCAAACCTATTTAGCGGACATGCTACAGTGGGAATATAAATCTGAATTCCCTTAGCAACTGCCAATTGGTAGGAGTTCAAATTCCATTCAGTTCAGGATCGTGCAGAGGCTGAAGACTATTCCAGCTTTCTTTGGGTGAAAGGCAGGGTGGACCCAGGACAATTTACCAAGCCATCACACGTCTAACAAGGGGCATTTTTGTTTTCAGTTGGGCGGCACAGTGCAGAATGAAAGCAAAGCAAACGGGTGCCCACTTTCAATACCAGTGGTGATGTTAGTTTTATAGTACACTCTTAAGGCAGGATCCAAGATAGACTGGGTGATATTCAAAATAGAGTTTATTGGCAAATGTGGCTCTGAAAAAGGATTGAATGCAACACGTTTATGATATGGGAAACTGTGCCATCCAGGAGAGTTCATGGATCGAGTAAAGGTGGGTCAGTCTGAGCGCGTTACTATAGTTTGGATTGGAAGAGTCTGATTTACTTGAAGAGATGGAGATGGCTGTACCGTGGAAGGCAAGTGATTTGTTCTTGAAGTCACTGAGACATTGGAGGGTGGACAGTAGATGAGGACAAGAGGTAAGGGATCCACAGTTTTTCTGGGTACAAGTGTGGCTGCAAGGTTGCCCTTCAGACACACATATAACTCTGTGAGACAGGAGAACACAAGCTTAAGCACTGGGAATACTAGCATGCATGGAAGCCATCTAGGAGCCTGGTTACCACACTGAGGAGTTTGACAATCTGGTAAGGGAAAGGAGACTTGAGCCGGTCTATATATATTGCTTCAGATGAGGCTGATGGGAAGCAGGTGCAGTGGCTGAAATGCAGGAAACTGAAGTCTACACCCTTGGGTGGAGATGGGACCAGCTCAACCCAGTCTGGAACTCAGATCATATACAAAAGGAACAAACTGCAAGGACTAGGATACCCGCAGGAAATCTAAATTTAATCAGAAATGATAATGATTTTCAGTCCCCCCCCCCCCCCCCCCCGCCCCAACAGTACAAATTTCATAAGTAAAATGTGATGCTGTGCAACACTAAGTATAATTTTATGATGGATAATTGTTCTCCCCAGCCGGAGTACCCAGAGAGAATCGACAGGCTCAGGACTAACACACAATCCTCACACAGAACAAAAGGGTCCAGATGGCCCTCAAAAATATGGATACTTTAATACACATTTTGATTTTGACTCACGACTTATGCAAATTCAAATTGTGTATTAAACAATCCATATTTTTGAATGAAACCTCTAAAAATGTAATTATTGAAAGGCTGAAGAGTGTTTGGTGTGTGTGTGTGTGTGTGCGCGCATCTGTATGTTGATGTTATTTAACTCGATGAAGAGGTGTGTGTCCAGGGTGTATTGCCTTGGACAGCTGTGCTGCTGGGAGCAATACAGTCGTCACGCACCATCTGCCGTGCACACATGCCCACACAAACACACTCATGGACATGCACACACGCATCAGCATGTTGTGATTTAAGCAAACAGGCACATCCACCACCTGGTGTGGCTCTCAGCTACCTACTGCTGTCTTTCTTGGTTTACCTCTTTCTTTCTCTCTCTCGCTCACACTCTCTCGCTCACGCACACACACCTCTCTACGCAAGCAGTGTCAGTCTTTCTCTTTTTTGTTTTATTCGCAGACGCAGCCTGATTTCAGATTGTTGAGCCTGTCAAGAAAAGAGTGTGTTTTAATTGGCCCGTATACTTCTATAACGGCTGCTCCTAAACACCAATATAGCTCCCCGGAGTCACTGACAGGTGCTGCAGTGTTTACTGCGTGTGTGCATGTGTTGAGGGGGTGGTTGCATAGTTGTATCTCTGTGTGTGTGTGTGTGTGTGTGTGTGTGTGTGTGTGTGTGTGTGTGTGTGTGATGACACGGAGATGCACTAATAGGTCCGCAGAGACTGCAGCTTCCTTTTGTGAGTGTGTGTACTTGTGTGTGTCTGTGTGTGTTTTATATCTAATGAGCATCCCCCTTAACAACAAAACATCCATTTCTAGTGAATCTGCAGACTGACTGACTAATGAACTGTTTCAGCGAGTGGCGGACTGACCGATTTAATGGCTGCCTTACTCACAGAGTAGTTGCTCTTTTTCTTTAATAAAACAAGTTAAAAAAAGATTTCTTTAAATCTCCTGATCTTAGGATGTTTTCTTTTATGAAACTCATTGTCCTGCCCCACAAATTTGGGTCTTCCTCCACTTGTCCAATATCCTTCACACGTCATGCATCTCGTAGTGAAGGATTGCAGTCGTTAATTAGTACAGGCTCTACAAGTGTTCTGATATGTTTGTTAGCCAATTAAATAGTGAGTGATTACATAATGTAACATAGAGGATATTTTATAATTTGTTCTGTATGGCTTGTGGTGTAGTCTGTTCCTTGCTGTAAGTATGATGTGTTAGAGTTAATATGCTGAGCAACAACACTGAAGCCATGCTACTGTTTTGGTCTAAAATCAAGATACGCCTAAAAGCTAAAACTTACTGATAGATAACCATACCAGAGTGGTTCTGTTATGTAGACTTCTGAAGCAACTTAACACACAGAGTTAACATCCACTGGTTGATATGTGTTGCAATACCCAGTGAGCTTGTTGACATGGCTTGTTTAGGTGCATCTTCAGCATTTTCTGACCAAGAAACCTGGTATATGGATATGATGGGGGAAGCTGTTGTTGCAAGGTCTGCAGTAATGATTGGGTCAGTGATAAGAACAAGGTTTCCCAGCCCTTTATTAATGGTTAATATGATTCATTTCAGCTGTAAATAATTTCAGGTTCTGACTGATTGTTCTATAGTACACCTGATTGTAGGTATGTTATACCACTTTCTGTTTGGCTTACTCTTTCAACCATCCAAGCTCTGTTTTATTCTTATTTTTCTACTGCAATTTAATCATGAAACATTTGGAAATTGCTCTGATTAATTTAAAGCAATGGTGCTGTTTTATTTTGAGATTCATGACAGAAACAAAGTAGAAGTGTACGGTGTCGAGTTTCTTTCCATGTTTTGTTGCTGAACTTGGAAAGCAGTCTGGATGGTTTAATGAGTAATTTAATGACTAACAGGCTGGTTATGCAATTGAGTGGCTGCCCAAAACTTGGACAACACACAATACTAAAGCTGTTTTTATCCAAATAATAAAAGCAGGGAGGCTAGAGGCTGCACACATTTATTATTTCACAGGAAAAGAGCATTTATCACAAAGATTAACAACATGGTGAGACATTTGCATATTCGAAATTATGTATTTTTTGGTTCAATAAATCATTTGCCGCCCCAGGTTGAGAACTGCTGCATAATGCGGCATAAAAAATATACTTTTTAAATTTTAACATTCTGCTTCTACAGCTGAGCAGCATAGTTAAAAAATGCATACTTACATCTTGTAATGTTTTGAACTTTTGAGTTTCAATTTTGATATCAACCTGGAAATGTTTCCTTAAGATTTTATTGGATTTTGACACAATTTGGGAACGTGTGATGGATTAATACAGTTTTTGGGAACTAGACATTCTGTGCGTGTGTGTGTGCGTGTCTGGATTCTGGTGGCCTGTTGGTGGGTTTCCTGTGTCTGTGTTTGTTAATCATTTGCTTTTCTTGAAGCCCATACGGAAAAGAAATAGTAAAAACTTATATGTGATTACTCATGAAAGTGGCCACTTTCTCATTACTTTCATACATTGTTTTAGTAAGTATCCAAAACATACAAGTTGTAATTTTTCAAGGGATCTTATATCTGTTTTCACTCTTATATGCTTTTCATATAAGTTTCACACAAGACAGATACAAACTTTATAAGATTTATATATATCTTTTCCATATGGGTGTGCATATCAACAGTTCAGTGCGTGATTTGCTGTGTATCTGTGTTTAGAGAAGTGATGAGGCATGTAGTATATTACAGCAAGTGTTCTTTTTTTGTGTTGCAACTGTCACACACTTGGTGTGTGTGTGTGTGTGTGTGTGTGTGTGTGTGTGTGTGTGTGTGTGTGTGTGTCCTCCAAATTTAGTGGGAGCTATCTGAGGTAAACAGCTGGTGATTGGAGGGGGTACGTCCTATTTTGGAGAGCTTCCCAGACTCTCACTCACTGTCTCTCTGTCACACACACACACACATTAACACTCTCTCACACTCTGTCACTCACTTTCCCTCCCCATCAGATTCGATTAGGCGATCTTTGGATGATGCTGAGGTGGAGTCATGTGAGCATGAGATTGATGAGAGAGAGAGAGAGAGAGAGAGAGTGTGTGTGTGTGTGTGTGTGTGTGTGTGTGTGTGTGTGAGAATTAAGCACACTGTGTGGATATGACACTGTTTACACAGTCACACTGTATAGAACTGCTTCTGTTTTGGTGACAAAAAACAAGTCAAGCTTAGTATTAAGACTTGGTTTAAGATTAGGTTAAGTTTAGGTTAACAGTGCAGTAATTCTTCAAGTAATGAGCCAGTGTAGTCCTAAATGATAGAAATGTGTGTGTGTGTGTGTGTGTGTGTGTGTGTGTGTGTGTGTGCGTGCGTGTGTGTGTGTGCGCGCGCGTACACGCACGCGCTCATCTGTGTAATTTCTTCAGAGTTGTGACAGAGTCTAATTAGGGAGTAGGCAGAGAGTGCTGACTGACTAACAAACCGAGTATATAGTGTTTGTGTGCGTGCATGTGTGTGTTTTGGTCTAATAGCTTCTATAAAATGGCAGCAGATGGCCATGTGCTTATTGAAATTTTCCTGAACCTTGAAGGTGACGGGTTTGGCATTTCCTTGCTTTGCTTAAGTGCCCTTGAGCACCACCCTCAGCCTTCTAATGAAACTGTATGTGAGATTATCAGTTCACCTAAATAAGAAGCACAATCAATACATTTTGAATACAGTGAATGTGAATACTGTACTTACTACAAGTTACTTTGCATATTGAGGTTTTGCATACAGATCCAACATATTGTCCTAAAACAGTTTACATCTACAGGTGACCTGACTGAGCAAAATTACAGCTTGTCCAAAAGCTTTAAAATAGTCTGTATTAAATGAAATACGCAGCAGCCTGAGGATGTGTCCACACACACACACACACACACACACACACACACACACACACGCATGCACGCACACCTGTTGTTGTCAAGAATGCCCATTTAGATAATCTGGCCGATCTGATTGTGGTAGACATACACACCTGTTGTTGTCTTCTTCCTCTCTCATTGTCTGACTGTCCGTCTTCCCGATGATCTCCTTCTCCTTTTCCTCCTTTCAGCGTCTCTTGGCAGCACCGCAGTCTCATATCCGAATGAGTGTTGAAACAGTAATGAAGTAGAGATCAGAGAGCTTTTCTTGGGGAAAAGTACACGAAAATGGGATGTGTCCTGTTCCAAACAGAGTAAACACATTTTTTGCAGGCAAAACAAGAAATATTGAGGGTACTCCAGCATCTCCACTGATGAAGGCAGCCTGACGTCTTCGTGTAGATCCATCCAAAGTCATAAATGCACCAGTGTGATCTGCACCTTTAGATTAGCTTGCATGTCATCTTACTGAACTTTGAGTTGCCTCCAAAGCCATCCATTAGCGTAGGTGTATGTGACTGTTAGTGCTTTAAGTATAGATAAAGGCACCGTATGAATGTGTATGCCTGGGTGAATGAGACTTGTAGTAGAAAGTGTTTTTAAGTAGCTTAAGTACGTTATATAAGGATGAGTCCATTTATCATTTTACTATTTATCTAACTAGATATATGAGAGAGCATGTATTTACATATCCTCCCTTTGTAATTGTAGTTGGTATCACTAGCTTAAACCTATTCTGGAATGACTCCTGCATTATTATGTATTTATTCATAATATATGATGTAAACCTGTCAGATTTCCAGAGTCAGAAAAAGTCAAACTGTGTCTTGCTTATAGTTCAGCTGTAAAATTCTCTCACCACATGGAGCATCTCTCCTGCCGGGCTGCTGACAGCCAAAAACTCAGTCACAGTGAAGAGCAGTAGTGAAAGTTGAACTAGCATCTAACTTA
Organism: Mchenga conophoros; assembly: GCF_057382185.1. Classification (NCBI taxonomy): domain Eukaryota; kingdom Metazoa; phylum Chordata; class Actinopteri; order Cichliformes; family Cichlidae; genus Mchenga; species Mchenga conophoros. Next base: position 22,748,310 of record NC_140540.1, read on the forward strand.
AAAGCAGTTTATCCAACTTCATTTACAGCCGGCAGTAGAGCCGAGAGCGTCAGGCCGGCCAGCGGACACATTCTGCACTACTGCGTCCATTACTTCAAAACTAATCGGGGTGAGGTGCTTTTCAGGCTGGACTTGGTTTGTCAGGTTTACAACCTGCCTCCCATGCCGTTGTTCTCACATTGCACATTTGCAGTGGTTGGAGAAAAGTCATCATAGATTTTTAGGGGCAACCACAGTCTCCAGTTTCCAGAAGAGTAATAACTCCTGAACAGCTGGGCAGTAAGGAATGTTTCCCAGAAATATTCAGCAACATTTGTTTTTAAAAAGAAATGAGTGCATGACAATTAAGATAGAATATAACTTATACGTTGTAATTAAATCATTTTGAATCATAAGAAAAAGTGATCTCGAAGCTGGTTGTGGGGAAAAACAGACCAAAAGTTATTAGCTTAATTAAGTTATTTTTCATTGTGTCTGGACTTTTTCTATGTTCCATGATGCATCATTTTACAACACACCACCATTTTAAGAAAGAGCAATGACTGTTCCCCTGACAGATTTCCATTTGTCTCATAGCAACAGCAGAGCCGGCAGCGGCTCCTCTGCAGAGCTCTGCTGGCTAAGTGTTGAGGGCTTTGGAGGAAACAGGACATCAGCACTTTGAAGAGAAGGTCATCTGTCTGCTGGCTGCAACTGAGGACCAGTGTGTGTGTGTGTGTGCCTGTGTGTGTGTGTGTGTTTTTATGTATGCGGCTGGATGTGTAAAGAAGCAGAATGACCACAATAGTATTGGGCTCAAGATAAGACACAGGCATGTGCATTCACAAACACATGAAGGTACTCTATGTGTACTCTGGCAAACAAATACACAAAAACGATAATTACCAGCATGAACAGTGTGAATAGAGTTCAAAGTAATCTCTCCATTCAAGCGATTGGCTCAATTGTTGTGAAAATGCTGCGAAAAACCAGCAGGGATCAGTTGAAAGTGGTGTTCCTCTGTCAAGAGCATAGCGTAGAGATAGTGTCTGTCTCCTGAATCCAAACTGGAAGCTGGTTTCACAGAAGAGTTGCCTGAAAACTGAAGGCTCTCCCTCCCATTCTACTTTTACAGTAAATACTCTAGGAACAACAAGTAAGCCTGCAGTGCGACAGTGAAGTGCTCTAATAGGGTGATATAGTACTATAAGGTCATTAAGATAAGATGGGGCCTGATTATTTAAGACCTTGTATGTGAGGAGCAGGATTTTGATTCAATTCTGGATTTAACAGGAAGCCAATGAAGAGAAGCCAAAACAGGAGAAATATGCTCTCTCTTTCTAGTTCCTGTCAGGACTCTTGCTGCAGCATTTTGGATTAACTGAAGGCTTTTCAGGGAGTTTTTAGGACATCCTGATAATAACGTTCAGTTTAGGCACCAAAACTAGTTGGTTAATTTTAGAAAGAGTTGATATTTTTAACCGCCGGTTTCACCCTAATAGAGTTCTCGTTATCAGTGAATCAGTTAGTCCACCCCCCACCCCCTTTTTTTTTTAGAGAAAGACAAAAAGTGAACCATACATCAATGTCATCAGTGTTCCACTTTAAACTCTGCTGCTGGGTCAGCCTGTGACCTTCATCACGACACGCCACCTTACTATCTGTGTTAGCTAAGTGGGTCAGTGTGTGTGTGTACGTGTGTACCCTCACTATGAAGATGACCTTTAAGTATGTTTATTATGTAGAATTATTTTCATGAGATAGTATATCATATTTTTGTCTTTCTTAAATGAAGTGCATGTCCTTGTACTGTATGTGTGTGTGTGTCTGTGTGTGTGTGTGTATATATATATGTGTTGCATTGTGAAAACTCATCAGCTGGGTGTTAAAATACAGTTGCTATCACCACTCTGTCCTCATAAATGTAGCAGTAGAGGTCTGTGTGTATAAAAAACAGATGAAAGGAGGAGATGGCCCGGGGGAGAAACACAACTCTTTTTCAGCATCACTTCCTGCAACATTCAGCCTCAAGGCATCACCAGACGAGACCTGAATCACAGATTGGAAATCTAAGAAATATTAGAAAGCACTGTTCTGTGCTGCTCTGTGTATGAGGGGAAGTGTGCCTATTGATAGTGAAGGACCCACCACTCTAAATTAGCATGCTGCAGATTACTGTTTCAACGTGTTTTAACGTGCTGTGAGTGTAACAAACACTTTAGATTTGATTTCTAAACTGCTGTTTAAGGTCTTATCTCTCAGGGAAATTAATGGATTATTTTTCTTGGAAAAAGTGTGTTTTTTTTCTTTTTAACATTTTCTACACCAAGTGTCATTTTCACAAAAAATCACAGAGAAACATCGTGATGAGGGTGAGCATGACTGGCAGTGATGAACAAGCATTTTTTTTAACCATAAGATGCTATCAATCTGAAAAGTGTGGAAGGAAGAAAGAAGTGGGCTTGCCAACTGTTTTTTTTAAATTAATTTTTTATGCCTCAAGTTGTCCATCTGTCGCTCTTTCCATGTTCTTCTGAACATTCTGTCATGATTGCTGTGAGGTCCAAATCTGGCACCTTTACCTGGGATCAAGAATAAACTGTTATAAACAGTACTCAAAGGTCAAGGTCAGTGTGGCCTCTCAAAACAATTTCCCCACTAATCAGCAGTTTCTATTAAAATATTTACTATGTCTTCAGAAACAAGAACAGGGGGCATGTTGTCAACATAATCAAAAGACCTTTTGGTCCCTACCTCGAAACTGTGGTGAAGATGTGATTTTGGATAGACTTGGATGTAAATGTGATGCTACTTGACTGGTTGTTGGTGGCAAGTAAATTCAACCAGTTTACTTTATCAAAGTCCCAGTTTGTCAAAGAGATGAAGAAAGGCAGCTCCCAAACCAGTCAAGGAGGCTGGCAAAATTTGCAGCTTACTTCACACTATCCCCTGTTTCCAAAATGTAGTCCACAGAACTTTTATGGGTCATCAGGATATCTGCTAGTGCTGTTGAAGCTGGTGTATTAAGGCACTGATGCAATAAAATAAAATAAAATAAAATAAAATAAAATAAATGGCAGTATTTGTTAATTCTACATGCCGACATTTTGGAAAACTCAAGAAATCACAACTGTGTTGAAAGGATTTTTTATTTTCTATCAGTTGTTGCATAAGTACCCCTGAGCTCTGTGAACAGCAGCTTCTGGAGCTTAGTTGGAGATATTAATGTCATCAGTTGCAGCTCTCAGGAGTAAGCGTGTGTAACCGAGTGAGATTGAATTACGGTTTTCCTGATAAAGAATACAGCTCAGTGGATGTTCCCTGAACAAATTAAAGCTAAATATTATTTCTAAATTACTACAATGTGACACTCATGAGCATTTGAAATGAAAATTGGGTTTATTTCATGTTTTTAATTGGTTTGCACAAGGTATCATTGCTCACTGGCATGTTTCGAGCAAACTGGGTCACATTAACTTGTGGGTCCCGTGAGATGAAATTAATTTAACTTCAAACATTCAGTCACTTTTTACATTTTCTTTTAGCAATGACACTCAGGCAGCTCAGACACCCCCCTGTGAGCACTTCCTCACTCCATATCGAAAACACCTAGCCTGTCTCTTCTGCTTTTTTAAAGTTTTTTTAAAGGCATCACTTGCTTTATTGGATATGACATGAAGGGAAGGGAAAATGAACAGCACCTTCTCTCCTGCAGTAACCTTGAGCAAGGCACTTAACCGGCATCATTAATGGGCTAGTTGCACTCCTGAGATTTAACGTGCAAAACTGTGTGAATGTCAAACAGCGTAATGTTGATAAGAGCATCCAAGTTCAGTCGGTGTTTGGCTGCCAAATCGTGGCAAAAAAAGCGTCTTTACATGTATGGCTTAAAGCAAGCCTTGACTAGACGTTGATTGGTTGGCATGTTTCAGCTCCAGTAAACAAGGTCACATTAACCAGCTCATTTCTAAAATATAGTTTGACAACCTCGAGGCTAAAATGAGTCAATGATTTCATAAAGCGAACCCAGGGGTCGTAAACTACCATGCGAGTTGTCATTTTGGATTTTCATCTCTCAGTGTATCCTTCAGTTTTACTGGAATTTTCAGTTTAAAGTGTTTTGGACAGCAAATGGGAAACAATTGTAGGGTAGAAAATGCCTTCAGTTATGTGAAAATTTAAATACCACAGAGGTATCCATGAGCGAATTACAGCTTACAGCTACTGTACTGCAGCGTAGTTGAAGGCGGATGTTTTGGAATGGGAAGGCAAAATTAATCGTACTATGGACACTTTATTTAGGGGACCAGGGCTTTAATTTCAGTAAATGCCACACTTGCCACACAACTGTACAGCATCCCAGACCTCTATACGAGAATCCACTGTTTGATTCAGCCACAGCAGATCTTTAATCTCCCACATAGTATGAAACCAGGATGAAGTCTGTTAATGCCAAGGATGGAATAGTGCAGGAAAGTGGTGGTAATTTTAAAAAAAATGACACTACTGTCTCAACTTTAAATGATGACAGACCATCAAACACTTTGTCGTTTAAGCTCAGTGTAAAGTTTGGATTTCTTTTGCTGCATTTTCTTTCTTTTTTCCCCACCCAAAACTTCCATTAATTCAGTGTTTTGCATAAAACAGCTGATTTATTACCTGATGAAGTAGAAATATGGGAAATTGAAGGGATAGTCCTACCTGTATTACACCAAAAACAGGCAAGTAAATGCTTGAGCAGGGTGATAATAAAGCTTATAAATGCCCCTGCCAGAATTTTCTTTTCCATTTTTATGTCATTTGAAACATTTACATATGTCCAAAGTTGCATGACACTATAGCACATACCCAAAAAAAAAGAACGAAAAAAAGTGATGCCTTCATACTCAATTTATCCATCTGGTTCTTGCAGCGTATCAGCCAACTAGATATCTTTGAACTGAGTATTTGTATTGCTACAGGTTTTTGAATGATTATTTTCAGCAAACAAAAAATCGTCTGCAGTTTATGTAACATTAATGACATAGTTCAGGATTCATGCATACAGATCTGACACAAGTATGGCATCAAGGGCTTCATCAGAATTTTAGGAGGGTTGATATATTTCAGTGCACACTATTATATCTAAATTGTACAGAGGTTCATTTACAAAACTTATTAATGAAACATGGTGGTATTTAAATAGCTGTCTGCTATATGCTTCCCCACACTTTTCTCTCTCACTGTTTGCCTCTGACTCTGTGTCTCACAAACACTGAGAGTGTGAAAGTGTGTGAGAGAGGTTTGGATAGAAAACAACTAGGCCAGCAGAGGCCTTTGCTTCTAGTCCTGCAGGCAACCTGGCATCACACAATCTGCTAAGCCCCGACAGTCTATTTGTGTGTGTGTGTGTGTCTGTAGCTAGTGGTGTCTATTAGTATGTTCATAAATTTTGTGTGTGCGTGTGAGAGAACGGTACTGCTAACACTTGCCTGGCACTGACCCACTGCACAAAGTGACGTTGGAGTGACGTCTTTTAGAAGTCATTTTTGGATGTACACTGAAGGGTTGTTTTGTAATTCCAGGAATTGTCTTTCAATGTCTAACTTAGACTCATTTTAGTCGTGGTTTTATAATGCTTCTATAGGCTCGGTAGTCCGATGTTTCCAGAGGATGGAGGACATGTCTTCTGTACAGAAACAGTTATGTGTAAAGGGATGCAGAGTGATCAGCAGACATCTACAAGACGGCGCAGGCTCTTGACGCTAAAACAAAAGTGAGCAGCTGCACGATGGATTTCAAACAGAAAGCACCTCAGCTTCTCACAGACAGTTTGCAAAATGCGCACATCCACAAGAACTGTTGTTATGTTCTGCCATGTGTAGAGCCACCTCGACAGAACTAGACTCACCTGCACATCTTCATCTAAAGGTCAAAGGTCACTGTTTGGAGTATGCAATTGTTCACATTTTGGACAGAGAAAACAAATGGTTTGAAAGAAGCAATCTATGTCCACTGTGAACAACCATCCTTGATGGTGGCTTATGACACCAACTGTCTGCCATCTAACACAAACAAACAACCTTTGTTTCATACACAATGATACAGTGAAATGGATTACATTGTTTTTAAAATTTCAACACATTTGAATAATTGACAGTTTTAAAATGGTTCTAAACAAATAACTTTATTAAAAATATTATATTTATTAATCATGTACATTTCCTGCACCTTTCAGATGACATTGATGGTCCAAAGTTCAAATATTCAATGTAATATTGATGTTCAAATTGGATGATAGTTGGAAACCAAATTGTGGACTTAGTCTGGACGTTGTATAGATGTCCACAACTGGTCGTGGACTGATGGATCCATGATTTGATTGATATGATTTACACGTCTATCTGAAGTCCAATGGTTAGTGGGGAGATACTTGCCCTCTGGGCTTTTGCCTAACACAGTAAAAGAACACCACACCCTCTGCAGAGTTTAATGCATGTGACTGTCTGTATGCATGCGCGTGTGTATCCTCTGTGCGAGTGTGTGCTTGCATAAAGATGTGCATTTACATGTGTTTGCATTTTTGTGTGTGGAGTAAGACAGGTGATTCTTCTGTGCTGCAGACCCTGTCGCACTCTGACGGATGGGGTTTTCACAGCATATATTGTGTGTGTGTGTGTGTGTGTGTGTGTGTGTGTGTGTGTGTGTGTATTATAGAAGGAATACGTTTGTGTATGTGTAATGTATAAGCATTTCTCTGTACCACCATCTGTGGTGGGATGCTGGTTTAGACTGAAATATTGCTTCATTCATCACCCAGCACAACCCACACACAGTCACTGCTGTGTGTGTGTGTGTATACTTTTTTTGCGTCGATATACTGGATGTGTGCTTGCTCATGCATTTTATGTGTGTTTTGCCTGTGTGTGTGTTTGTGTGTATGATGGAGAATGACCACAGATCCATTGTACAGAATCCTCCATGTGGAAAACCTCTCCCTCTGCCTGCCTTCAAACATTCATCTACTATACTGTGTGTGTGTGTGTGTGTGTGTGTGTGCGTGCGTGCGTGCGTGCGTGCGTGCGTGACCTGGGGCTACAGCGTGAGTGATGGTTTCCTGCTTGTGTGAAGCAAACTGACTTGGGAGTTGCAGCTATGTCAGGACTGGCACATGCACACGGACACACACACACACACATGCACATAAGATATATGGATGCTAACAGAGACTCTTCTCTGTCTCCTGTAATGTGAGCAGGAGTTTAGAGGAGGCAGAGCACTGGGCTGCAATACTGTCTGATCATGACATCAACATCTGCTAAGTTAAAATTTTAAATTTGAAGGTTTTTTATTTTCATTTTTATTTGTACAGAAAAATTAAAATGCAAAATTACGTTCAGCTTGACCTTTATTCATTTGTCTTTTTATGACTCCAAATGAACATGGCTTCCTCCCCCAAAATGAAACAGTAAAATTTCGTGAATATCTTGTTCTTATTTACAAAAACACTGTTCTGAGCCATCTTTTAAGGTTTTTTCTTAACGTTATAGATAGACATAAGGGAATACATTCTGTGTTTCATTTGAATAAGGGTGAGTTATTTATCATACATCTGAATCATACCATTAATATTCATGAAATATCAAATATGAAAAATCCATCACTGGAGAGATTTTACATGTTTTCACTTCATCAGACTCACACTCGTGCTCTCGGAAGCAACTGGCATGATAATGTGTAGCAGTTAACATTTTTCAGATTGTGTTCCTATTTTGACAGTGTGGTGGGAAATTGTGACTGATGAGCAGGTGATTTGCTCCCCCAGCTGTCTGTGCAGTAAAGAACTGCTTTGACTTGTTTTCATTTACCGTGATTTCATTTTATTTTTTTCTCCACCAACTAAACATGTTGAGAAAAGGTACAAGAAACCTTTAAAGCTGACTAATAATCGCAAATCAGATCAATGACTCAAGTCTCAAACTTACTGCCTTCCTAGAACTCAGCAAGTAATGCAAAGAACAACAGTAGCTACTTTCAGTTCCTCTCTCCAGCTTCGACTCGTGGATCAAACCATGGAGTTCCCCCTGCTGCTGCTTTCCTGTGAGAATTGGATGAATCCAGAATCTTTCTTTCCTTTTTCCTTTTCTTGTTTAGAAAGATCAGGACTAGGGCTGCCACGATTAGTCGACTAGTCACGATTACGTCGACTATCAAAATAATCGTTTGTGGCAGCCCTAATCAGGACCAGGTCAACTTTTTTTTTTAAGTCTATTTTTGAGGATGATTTTTCTGAAAAAAACAGAATGTGTTGGGTGTGTGTGTGTGTGTGTGTGTGTGTGTTACATGGCACATTTAAGATATTGGTAGATTATTTTACACTGGGTCCAACATCAAAGGGATTTGTGTCTCCTCTTGGAATCAAATCAAGGATCTTTTGGTTGTTGGGTAAATGCGTAACACACTACATTATAGAGCTACTGTTACAGTCTTGTGCAGTAATGGATGCAAATGAAGATTAGAATATGTGTGGAAAATGAAAACCTTTAGTTTATGTGATGACGAAAACCAATCAGAATTTTTTAGATTTTGCTTTCCATCTATTTATCCATCCAAAAAACAAAAAACACCCAGCAGTTTGTTATTTTGCTATGGAATTTTAACTTGTGGATGTCAAACTGTTGTTGTGTCTTAGTAATGATACAAATAGTTGCTTGGAGCGTGTTTGTAAATTATTCAACTTCTGATAAAAACTCCAAGTTTTAAAAGAAACCTGGAGTGTTATCACCACAGAATAAAGACGAAGGAGCCATGAGCGTCACTGAAAGGGAGTGATTTTTGCTGGTTGACAAGGCCAGGTCTCACCCCTAGGCACATGTGACTGTGTTGAGCCATGGATTTGTTGGAGGAGCATTTCGGGCAGAATAGTGGATCATTGCAGTGTATGCATCGGAAACAGTTCAGTAAATTGTATGTTTTTGACGTAGTTTTGATGAATATTTGCAGACAGTCAAGTTAAGATAACAAACATTGGAAATATTAGAAAGGCTGGTTGTTCTCGATTCACATCATTGCTTGGCAGTTTTATGCGCATTTAGTATTATTGGTCTGAATCTTTGGCTGGGTTTTTGGATGCTGTGTCAGGTAGTGATGTATGAAGATGTAAAAGTGGTTATAAAAAGGAAATTGAACCTTTCTAATTGGACTGCTGTTTTAAATTGCTGTACCTGTGCAGCATTTAATAGGTTAGAAACTAAAACTTGACCAACAACACAAAAAATTTAAAGAGTCAGTTTAGAGATTTTAGGGAGACATCTTGTAACAAATATACAAAGTTTAGGTCTTAAATAAGAAGACAAAACAGGTAAAAGCTTCATTATTTAACCCTCATATCTCAATGATTTTCTTTCTCTATCAAAATGGCTCCGTCCTGATTTACTGTATGTATACCCAGTACTATGCTCGCCCAGCACTAACAACAAGAACCTGCAAGGTAACTTGTTGACAGACATGACTTTGAGTCTGCACTCAGAGGCGTGCATGTATATGAGCCGTAACCAATAAACAATACACAGCTTTCGTGCGTTTAACAGGGTTTTCTTTGCGGATTTCGTCCAGCTCCATCTGCAGGAGCCGCATTCTATAACGTCTGAGTCTCAGCAGCTGTCTTCTCCAGCTTCTCGTCTGCACAAAAGAGCGCAGAGGCAACAAAAGTGGCAGGCTGCTGCTGCACGTCAAGCTCCATCTGGCATGCTGAAATCACCTGAAGAAACTGTCACCTTTCACATTTGTTTTTGTGAAAATGAAGACGGCTGAAAATTCTTGTGACCCGAGTTTGAACTAGATGATTTTACTGGTACAGAAATGGTGAGAGCAGTAAAGACTAGCCACTAAAATACAAGCTGACAAATATTGTATTCCCTGAAGAAATGCACATATCACTAAAATAGCTTTCAGAATAATGATTCTGAGGACAATAGATGTTCGAGTGGAGCACTGATAAACATGTCTGCCTTTTTTGTTCCCTCTTAATCTTCCCACATTTAGTAAACAGTGCATCTGTTATTTGGTAGATCAGAGATATTTTCTTTACACTGAAGCGACAAACACAAACCAAACATCCAGCAATTATCTCCTGTCCTGCAGAGATATATGGTATAAAAGCTTTGACTGCAGAATGACGTGATAAAAAGAGCCTGTTGTCCCTTTTGTTTACTTGTCTGACATATTTTATGTCCTTTTTTTGCCTTCTGTCACCTCCTTTGCCTTGCTAGCTCTTTTGAAAACTTCTTTTAGTTTGTTATTCCCCTCTCCTTTTTTCTCTTCATGGTCCCTTTCTTCTCATTTCCTTTCCTCTGCTGTCATCTACAATCTTTCTCTCCATTCGCCCACTCTCCTCCCCTCACTCTCTATCTGTCCAACTCAGAATCTGTCTTTCTCTCTGAAGTTGATTCAGCTGATAGGGAGACAGAAAGCGGGCTCGTCTCTCTTCCCTCCCTCTGTCGTTCTCAGTGACACAACTTTCATCATTTTTTATTGTTCAAAGCGTTGTCTGAGTTTAGATCCTGATTTCTCTCGGTTCTGACACGACAGGACAAAAGGGCGTGGATGGACAGACAGACGTGTACATAGAGAGGGGGAGGAAGGTTTGGGAGAGACAGAGAAGGGCAGGGGAAAGAAGGATGGGAATGATATTAGAACAGTATACGTACGGCGTCCACACTCAATCAGTCACTTGTTGTTTACATCTTCTGTGTCTCTGTTTTTCACTGATCTCATTACATTACAGAAAACAAAAGCAATAACAAGTCCCACTTTATTGATGTCATAAAAACAGGATCATGTACTATGAATATTTCTAATTAAATTAGCTCCACTCAAGCACAGAAACTCCCCAACTTGTTGCCAGCATGCTCATCGGAATACTTGAGGCAGAAATGTCCATACAGGCGTAGACTTGTCTTAAAACTGTTGCAATTCAAGAAAGTCTCGTGGGAATAGATTAAAAGCCATTTCACAGAAACTGTATGTTAATGCTCACTTGAGAGGAATATAAATGGACCTGAACTTTGTGCAAAGTACACTCAACAAAAATATAAACGCAACACCTTTGTTACTGCTCCCATTCCCCATGGGATGGACGTAGAGACCTAAAATTCATTCCAGATACACAATATAACCATCCCTCCCAAACAGTGGTCACAAATCAGTCCAAATGTGTGGTAGTGGGCACATCTGCCATATTGAGATAATCCATCCCACCTCACAGGTGTGCCACATCAGGATGCTGATCTGACATCATGAGTAGTGCACAGGTGTACCTCAGACTGCCCACAACAAAAGGCCACCCTGGAATGTGCAGTTTTTTGCGCTATTGGGGGTCTGGGGACCCAGAACCGGTCAGTATCTGGTGTGACCACCATTTGCCTCATGCAGTGCAACACATCGTCGCATGGAGTCTATCAGATTGTCAATTGTGGCCTGTGGAATGTTGGTCCACTCCACTTCAATGGCTGTGCGAGGTTGTTGGATATTCGTGGGAACTGGTACACGCTGTCGTATACGCCGGTCAAGCACATCCCGAACATGCTCAATGGGTGACATGTCCGGTGAGTATGCTGGCCATGCAAGAACTGGGACATTCTCAGCTGCCATCTGCCCTGAACAATGTGAACCATGATTCATCCGTGAAGCGCACACCTCTCCAACGTGCCAGACGCCATTGAATGTGAGCATTTGCCCACACAAGTCTGTTACGGCGACGAGCTGGAGTCAGGTCAAGACCCCGATGAGGACGACGGGCATGCAGTTGAGCGTCCCTGAGACGGTTTCTGACAGTTTGTGCAGAAATTGTTTGGTTGTGCAAACCAATTGTTCCAGCAGCTGTCTGGGTGGCTGGTCTCAGACGATCTTGGAGGTGAACCTGCTGGATGTGGAGTTCCTGGGCTGGTGTGGTTACACGAGGTCTGCGGTTGTGAGGCCGGTTGGATGTGCTGCCATATTCTCTGAAACGCCTGTGGAGACGGCTTATGGTTGAGAAATGAACATTCAATGCACGGGCGACAGATCTGGTTGACATTGCTGCTGTCAGCATGCCTATTGCACGCTCCCTCATTGCTTGTGGCATCTGTGGCATTTTGCTGTGAGACAAAACTGCACATTCCAGGGTGGCCTTTTGTTGTGGGCAGTATAAGGTACACCTGTGCACTACTCATGATGTCAGATCAGCATCCTGATGTGGCACACCTGTGAGGTGGGGTGGATTATCTCAATATAGCAGATGTGCCCACTACCACACATTTGGACTGATTTGTGACCACTGTTTGGGAGGGATGGTTATATTGTGTATCTGGAATGAATTTTAGGTCTCTACGTCCATCCCATGGGGAATGGGAGCAGTAACAAAGGTGTTGCGTTTATATTTTTGTTGAGTATAAGAACTGCAAAACATAAGTACGATGTGGAGAACAACACCTCATTGAAAGGAAAAAGGGAAATTGTTCCACTTAGCTACTGCTTAGAAAAAAGAAGGGTTACCGTCTCTCTAAAAAATCATTTTAGCTATAACTGCAACAAAAAGTAAAAAAAAAAAAGAAAGAAAGAAAGAAAAGAATTTTAGCCTATTAAATCATTTTTTTAAAAACGGGACTCTATAACACGCGTAACACATTCAACATCAGACACACTATCAGGGTGAGAGACGCAGGCAAAAGAGCTTTTCATTGCATTAGTACAATATATCAAAGTAATAAACCTAGTAAAATCTTGTAAACTTGGGTCGTAGAGAAATCGAAAGGAACAAAATCAGGGTGGAGTCTGACTTATTTGTATTGTGTTTGTATCTACTACATGGTAGTAGATACATTATTGCTAACATTAGTGCTATTAATTTCATTACTTCCCCTAGTGGTGCAGATAACTTTAATAGTACTCCTGGTAGTAATAGTAGAGTAACACAAAAGCACAATAATAGCAGTCATACATACATATTAATGTGTAGTTGTACTAGTGTTAGTACGAGCAATAGTAACTGTGTGAAGTATCTCAGTCAGTACTACGAATTTCAAAGGTGTATTAAAATGTATTCATGATACTATCAAAAATTTTCCTTGTGCAGCAGCTTGGCTTTACACTGTACCAGGGAATTAAAATAAAATCCATAGACAGTTTCGGGGTGTCATGACACAGATGTGCACTGTCTGTCTGCAAAGTTCCTTCAAAGAGGTTTACTTGCATAACAGTATAAAACAAGAAGACAAGAAAGGCAGCTAACTAGATCCCTGCTTCCCAAAAGGAAAAATAACAGATCGCAGAGAGATCTCAGATCAGTCTCTGAATCTTCAACCAATTAAATTCCTGAGGCTAGATTTTATTATGAGAAACAACTGATTTGGTTTCATGCTTTGATAATTAAAAGAACCCCCACTGTTTCACTTTATGATCACCAAAATGAAACTAGTGGAAATTCACAAATGCCTTCATATATATAGTACATGCATGTTTGAGCAAAACACACAGGCAGACGCATGTAGCATATGTGTATTTACATGAAGGTGTACACAAGCTCAATTTCATGCTAAGTGTTTCCACACAAGTAGGGAATATGCATAAACACGGACTGCTGCACACAGTCGGTGGCAGTCAGAGTTGTGGAAGTATAAAGCATGAATATATAAGCAGCACGGGGGTGAAGCATCTCTCCCAGCAGTTCCAGCCTCATGTTTTTCAAACAGTCAGAAAACTCTGGAAAACATGAGTCTCTCCGCTCCGCTGGGGGATCCAGCAGCTCTAACAAGGAACCAGAGGAGCCCAGGCGGTTGTTAAATTTTTTTTTTTTTTTTTTTTTTAGCAACGCATCCTCTTCTTTTGTCTCTGCTTTAGTTCAGCTCTCACACCCTCTTCCCCTTTCGCAGCTCCACCAATAGCAGCTAGTCTTCAAGTGTTGCTTGTCTCTGAAGCTATCAAGAATTTTTTATTTTTTCTACCTTTTTTGTCACAGGGATTGTTGTGTTGTGCAGGTTAGTCTGTCACAGAGCCTGGCTTGAGCCCTCCTGGGAGACAGTGTTCTCCCTATAATGTGGGTGTTGGAGTTTGGAAGATGCTCTTGCTTGTGTTAATCCTTGGCAGGATTTGCAGTATGTGTGACACCCTCGCCCCCTCCCCCCCTAATTATAGTTGTTATATGGCATTCTTTCAAAACAAAAACAAAAAAGTAATACTTTCCTTCATTTCTGTTTTTACATCATTATTTAAAAAACATAAATGAGATACTGTCAGCAGAGTGTGAGATCCTCATAAATGATCAGATCAAAATCTCAAGTCATTTGTTTACTTGGACCATTTTAGTGCATCAGAAAGAAAATTACTTTACTCTGATAATACAGCTCGACTGTTGTGGAGTGATGATAATGACACATTTATGCTGCTCTTTCTCTCTAAAGCTGAGGCTCTCTGGATGACTTTAACAACTTGGCCATCTGCTTCTAAATGCAGTTTGTGACTATGTACAGTACAGTCTTCCACAGACACACAGCAAAGCTACACTACAGCACAGGTACCCACACAAACTTTGATATTCTGTACGAGCTCACAAACACTTCTTGTTTTGCAAGGGGAGAAAAAAGGAGGCAGCGAAGTAGCTTCTCTTAGCTGATTAGCCCTGACAATCAGCTCTAGGTTACTTTTTTGAAGTCACTGACCTAATTTTTTGTTTGTTTACTGTACATTTTAATTTACTGGTTATTTTGCCTCCAAACATACGAAGGATTTTATATAATGTCTCCAGGATTTGCGGGGTGTTACATCACGTACCTCTGTCCGAGGTCTGTGCTGGTTGGCAGTCAGGGCGGTCTTAGACCTACACACACAGAGCAGGATATCAGAGCAGGCCGTTTCACTGACAGAAGTGCTGTCTGTCAGACTGTCCTGTAGAAATGTCTCATCTTATAAATACACAGACACATTCCTCAGAGACACGTAATAACATCAAGCTATTAACATAAAGTAGATGTTTGCACATTTAAATGTGTTAGAAGTCAGAGGCTGAAATGTCTGATATGAAATGATGTAAACACAGCACATTTGGCATGCAGTGTAATAAGTTTAATTCACAGACTGCATATTTTTTCATGGAGTCTTTCCCATTCATCTCATTTATTATGTATGCACGTCATATACATGTACTACACACAAGCATTGCAATGGTTTCCCAGAAATTTCACACAGCGCACATTAGAAATTTCTAGAACATTTCCATACTGTGCCTAGAGTCTCTATCGCTACTATTTTATTCATCAGTTAAATGTATGAACCTTTTACGTTATCTTTGTAGTTATACAGGGTCATTTATATGGATACACCGTAATAACATGGGAATGGTTGGTGATATTAAAGTCCTGTTTGTGGCACATTAGTATATGTGAGGGGGCAAACTCCTCAAGATGGGTGGTGACCACGGTGGCCATTTAGAAGTCGGCCATCTTGGATACAACTTTTGTTTTTTCAATATGAAGAGGGCCATGTGACACATCAAACTTATTGGTAATGTCACAAGAAAAACAATGGTGTGCTCGGTTTCAACGTAACTTTATTCTTTCATGAGTTATTTACAAGTTTCTCTTTGTTCACAGCCATTGACATGTCGAAGAGGTTAACACGTGAGGAGCGGATCGAAATTGTGTTGATAGCTAGTGAACGCAGTAACCGGGTCATTGCAGCAGATTTTAAAACAAGACACCCTACGAGACCACCCATCTCCCATGCTACAGTTAGCAAACTGTTTGCTAAGTTTCGTGAAACTGGTTCAGTGTTGGATTTGCCAAAATGTGGAGGCAAGAAAACTGTCACTAATGAAGAAACATCAGTGGCTGTCCTAGCTTCATTCAGCAAGAGCCCACAGCGTAGCACTCGCCGCATGTCACTGGAGAGTGGCATTAGTCGAACATCCCTTCGGTGGATATTAGCTACTCACAAATGGCACCGTTACAAACTCCAGCTACTGCAGCATCTCAACGAGGATGACCCAGATCGGTGCACAGAATTTGCAGAATGGGCAAAACAAAAATTGGAACAGGACCCTCAGTTCATGCAGAAGATTTTGTTCAGTGATGAGGCAAACTTTTATGTGAATGGTGAAGTTAACAAAAAAAACCACCTCAATTGGTCTGACACTAACCCACATTGGATGGATCCCTCCAAGACTGTTGGACCAACAAAAGTGATGGTTTGGTGTGGTATATGGGGTACAACGATAGTGGGTCCATTCTTCATCAATGGAAACCTCAAGGCCAGTGGATATTTGAAATTGCTACATGATGATGTGTTTCCCTCTTTATGCACTGAAGCTGGCATGTTCCCTGAGTTTTTCCAGCAAGATGGTAAATGGCCTGCATTTTTATAGCGCTTTTCTAGTCCTTAAGGACCCCAAAGTGCTTTACACTACATTCAGTCATTCACCCATTCACACACACATTCACACACTGGCGATAGCAAGCTACATTGTAGCCACAGCTGCCCTGGGGCGCACTGACAGAGGCGAGGCTGCCGGACACAGGTGCCACCGGGCCCTCTGACCACCACCAGTAGGCAAACAGTAGGGGTTAGTATCTTGCACAAGGATATTTGGCACCGACCTTCTGATTAGTGGCTGACCTGCTCTGCCACCTGAGCTACAGCCACCCCACATTATGGTGCACCACCACATTTTGGGTGCCAGGTCCGAGCATTCCTAGATGAACAGTTTCGTGGACAGTGGATTGGTCGTCGTGGGCCAGTTAATTGGCCCCCAAGGTCTCTCAATCTGACCCCCTTAGACTTTTATTTTTGGGGTCATCTGAAGGCAATTGTATATGGTGTGAAGATACGAGATGTGCAGCACCTGAAACTATGGATACTGGATGCCTGTGCTGGCATTTCTCCTGCGGTGTTTCTATCAGTGTGTGAAGAGTGGGAGAAGAGGGTTGCATTGACAATCCAACACAATGGGCAGCACATTGAACACATTTTATAAGTGGTCAGGAACTTGTAAATAACTCATGAAAGAATGAAGTTACGTTGAAACCAAGCACACCATTGTTTTTCTTGTGACATTACCAATAGGTTTGATGTGTCACATGGCCCTCTTCATATTGAAAAAACAAAAGTTGTATCCAAGATGGCCGACTTCTAAATGGCCACCGTGGTCACCACCCATCTTGAGGAGTTTGCCCCCTCACATATACTAATGTGCCACAAACAGGACTTTAATATCACCATCCATTCCCATGTTATTATGGTGTATCCATATAAATGGCCCACCCTGTAGTTTGATTGAAAATACTTGGTCAAGAAGGACACAATGCTACACTCCAGACTTCAAAACAGGATTAAAATACATGATGTCCTGGTAGCTACATCTATGTGGGTTTTTTTTTTTTAGGTTTTTTAAAAGCTGTCTATGGCCAAAGTTGATGGTAACACGTCTCACATTAGCCCACACAGACAAACACACCCACACAATGATGTAGATATAGATGGTTTGGATCTGGCCACCATAACCAAGTGAAGGTCTTGGTATCCACTCAACTGTTCATGAATCGTGGTAGTTTAAATTACTGTGTTGTATGTCAGTTTCATCATGATTTGTAACTCTTCCGTCAGCGTGGTCGTTGTTGCTTCTTCTTCATGTCAGAAATGGAAAATTATTCATCGGCGTGCGTGGGTGTGTGTGTGTCTCTCTTTTATCTTATTAGTACCAGCAACTACACAAGAGTAGCTGCAAGTTGCTCCTCTGCAGATTCACAGGTTCAACAGTACAATGTTTACAATGAAACATTTACCAACCAAACCTTAAACAAAACCCCCACCCTGATGATGATGAAGATGATGATGATTATTTTGCATTTATACTATAAATACAGTTTTTAGTCTATTGAAATGTGCCTCATGAGCCAAGTTTCATCTTACCCAACGTGTTTATATGGGTTTCATTTGTTTTACTGAGTGTTTTTGTTTGATTGAGTGCTTTACACAGCCTTGCAGAAAACTTTATAGTTGCTTATAAGAACTGCAAATAACTAAAAACTGAAATTTGTTAGGAGACATAAGTGAAAATGAGGCCAATACCTTGCCAATTTCTATTCTTGTGCAAAGTCCATACACCTCTAAATGCCTTTCATGGATTGAACCTGGCTCAATTAAAAGAGTTGAATCCACAGAAAGTATTCATTTGAGCTATTCATTCATTGGAGTCATTGACTCGGAAATTTTCCTAATGGAATTTTCCAGTAAAAGAAGAAATGAAGCATTATCAACTGTCCCTTGCTGTTTCTTCCCTCTTTTCTTCTCTTCCTCTCATTCAGGAGAAAAGAAATCCCCTGCTCCCTCATTCACTGTCGGTGTGTATAAATATGTAAATGGCTGTTGCCTAACCAGCCAAAACTAGGCCATCTTCTCCTCTGTGAACACCTGAATAGAAGTGAGACAGAGATAGTGGAAAAAGAGGGGGGGAAAAAGGAAAGGCCAGAGGTGAAAAGCTTACCAAAATATCTTACTCCAGCAGGCGTGCTGCTACTTTGCTCAGATTAAACTGACATTGTTCCATATCATGCTGCCCACGTAAAAGCAGAATGATATTATACTTATAATTCCCACGTTTATTCCTGAGAATATCACATTAAAAAAATATTCTTTTTTATAACAAAAGGCAACTTTTCTGTGAACTCTGTTTGCATGCTGTAAGCACTTTCCACTGGTGCATAAGAAGTTTATGATTCCTGCATGCTTGCAAATACATGGAGAAGCACAGGAAGTTTAGAACATTAAAAACAAAGGGTCCTGATGATGTAGTGTTTGGGAGGCAAGCGTAAGCTTATTTTTAGGGAATTTAAATGTTTTGCTGTCTCAAGTGAAGTAATTAGATCAGTCTCTCATCTCAAGTAAAAACTAATATTCAGGAAATGCATTCATTTTATTTATACTGTACTGTGCAAAAGTCTTAAGCCACCCCTCATGTACCTATATTTTACTTCCCAGGAGCCAGACTCTGTCATCTTTAAAGTGATCTTGAGAAATCGTTCTACAGGCTTTCTGATGATTTTCTTCACACATTGTTCTTCAGTCCAGTTCTTTAAGTTAGCCACTCTCAAATTGTCATGATTTGGCTGTGTGGCAGGCAGGAGAGGACCCAAACGCAAACTCACGGAGACAAAACATAAACTCAAAAACACAGCTTTAATGCTGGCAAAAAGTGGAACATGAAAACAGTACTAAACTAAACTGGGAAAGCTAAACATAAAGTAAACCAGGAACCACGGGGAGAATCACACACAGCATGAGGGAGAAGGTGACGCCGAACAGAGGGAGACGCAGACAGAAATACACAGAGGGTTAACGAGGAAAGTGGAAACACACGGGGAACACAGCTGACACAGATAACCATAACGAGACAGGGCGGGGTGAACATAACACTGACGGGAGACGGGCAGAGTCAAACAGGAAGTACAGAGGTTCAGACAGGAGGAGAGAGAGCACGGGGAAAACACAGACATAACGGGCTGGGGAAACATGGAACAACCACAAAGGGAGACGAGGACTCATAAATACACAGAGGGCACACAGGGGTGAGAGAGAGCACGGGGAGAACTTAGACATAACGGGCAGGGGAAACATGGAATAAAACATAAGGAGAGACGAGGGCTCACAGATACACAGAGGGGCACACAGGGGGTAAAAGCCACGAAGGGAAAACACTTAGGGAACAACACAACAGGGCAACTCAGGAAACATGGCCTAAATAGGGAACAAAATACAAACATACAAGAAAACTAAGAATACTGGGCCAACATGGCCCAGGACCATGACACAAATGAATTATTGTTTGTTAATTGTTTGTTAAGCGCTTTAACACCAACCTGTGAATCATTCAAGCAATTGCAGATGCTTAATGTATTCACTACGGTCAAACAATCAGGATGTGATTGAAGCAACATATAGAGAAACGCATCTAACTCAAGGCTTGAACCAGTGTTGTGTCTGCACATAATGGATAACTTTGCAAAGGACCAGCTCCCATTGTTCCCATTTCTTTATAAATCTATGAGATGTGCCTGTTGCTGCTGATCTTCAGTCCAAGAACTGGACTGAAGATCAGCGGCAACGGACATAAGATCAGGTGACTGACTTGGCAACTGAAAAATATCCCATTTATTTGTCTTGAGACACTCTTGGCTTGCTTTCCCAGTATGCTTTGGTTCATTTCCCATTTCCACAGTGGCATGCTGTCCAATCAGTTTTACAGCATGTAGCCCTGTGCACTTCTCAATTCATTGTGCTTCTCCTATCAGGAGTCACCGTCACTAGTGGCTCGGATCTAGTGACAGTCATGCATGGCCATGCCATAGCATTGTCTCAACCATGTTTGACAGATAATGTGGTGTTCTTTACGATTATAAGCTCTTCCTTTCCTTCTCCTTCCTTTTCTCTTCCAATCATTCTGGTGCAAGCTGATTTTGGTTTTATCTGTCCAAAGAGTTTGATTGTTTTTCCAGAACTATGGTGGCTATTTTAGATGTTTTCTCACAAAGTCTAATCTGACCTTCCTGTTTTTGTTGTCATTAATGGTATGTGCCTTGTTGTACACCCTGTTTTTACATGAAGATGTATCTTGATTGTAGATCTTGACAATGATACACATATTTCCCTAAGTCAAGTCTTCTTGACTTAGATGTTGTGAAGAGGGTTTTCTTATCCAAAGAAAGATTCTTGTGATTATCCACTTTAGTTACTTCTGTGTTGCTTAGGTTTCCTGTAAATGTCTTCTTTTTAAGAATGTACTCGATTGTTGATTTGACCAATCAGTGTTTTTGCTATCTTTCTTACAGCTTTGAGTGTTTCAGCCACTTTTGCACCAATATTTCAATATGGCTCATATTAAAAGTCGGAGTGAACAGCTACCAAATACCAAATCGTTAGAAATCTTCATTTTTGAATCTTCAGCTGTGTTGTACAGAGGCAAATATAGGGTCCAACTGTTTGCACAGATATGGAAAGGTTAGGCAAAACACAAATAACCAAATTAATGTTAAAGATACTGATGATAATGTCAGTGATTACAGAAAAACACTTGTTACACGTTCCCACTGCTCTCATGTCGTGATTACTCACTGCTGGGGACCTAATAAAGCAGAACTTTATATACTGACACAAATTAAAAGCTACATTCTGGGAAACACAGGTGAACCACAGAAGAAATCAACAACAGTCAACACAACGAAGTCAATTTAATTAACAAACCCAATCACATCCCACAATAAATAAATAGAAATAGAAACCTATCGCGTGGTAATAGTAATGATCATACATCCTGTAAATAGTGTTGGGAACTGATCACAGCGTGAAGGAAGACGACGGTCAGTAAATCTTGATGAGAATGTGTTTTCCTTTATAACTGCAAACACTTTAGGTGACTCAGTCGTAAAGCTGCAGCATCATTTGATGTGTTTACTTACCAAGGTGAACTAGGGCATTCGCACATCTTGACAGGTCATATTTCCACCGCAGTTCTGAGGATGTCCTCCATCACAAGCACCTTTATGCTGCAACCAAATATTCTGTACACTTTTTTTTTATTCAGACAAGGTACTTTCGATTATTTTACTCTGCACAACTAAACACATTATGTACAGATTACGAGAAAGACATAATGGCATAGAGCAGACTCCCTACACATGACCCCCGAGCAGGTCATCTACTTACTGGAAGGTTGGTGGTTTGATTCTTGGCTGCTCCAGTCTGCATTCCTCTCTGATTTAGCCATCGGAGTATGAATGAGTGTGAAAGGTAGATAGAAAAGACTTTTCATAGAAAAAATTGCTTTGAATGCTACAGGAGAGTAGAAAAGCTCTATATATGAAAACTTATAACACTTTTACGCTGCTCAAAAAAAGTCAAGGAACATTTGATTATCATAGTAGAACCCAAAGTCAGTTGGACTAGACTTAGAAGGATGAACCATCTTGAATCCACTTTCACCTGCTATAGTGCTAATGAGGGTGACACCACAACTTCCAAAGGCCTCCTGGCTAATATTTATCTGGTTTTGGTTTTTGTTAGTGTCCTCATCAGCGCTGGTAGCATGAGATGGTACCTGCAATCCACTGAGGTTGTCTAGCTAGTCTGTGGAGGCTGTGGAGGAGATACTGGCAGCAGGAACAGCATTGTGTGAGGAGGAGCAGCATTGCTAGAGTTAAACAAAATGACCTCCAGCGGGCTACTCGTGTGAATGTTCCTAATCAATTTGTCAGAAACCAAATCCAGTGTGGTGTGAAACCCGAGCTCCTTTAATAGGACCTGAGTTCAGCACCATGGAGAGCAACTGGCAAGTCAGTTAGACCAGAGAAAACCCAAACTGGCAGGCCCAACTTTGGCATCCTGTTCTCTTCAATGATGATCTTGCAGGCAGCATAATTTTTTACCACATATTCTCCAGACTATTAGTGCTCTGAGAGTATTCTCTTAGACTCTTATGTTTTTGTTGGAGGATCCGGCTCACCGACTGACGTGTTCCATCCAGAGGAGAACAGTTTAGTGGGGAATGGAAGAATTCAGTCTTTAAACCATCACCTTTCGATTACAAAGTCTTTATGCCTTTGTTTGGGTGAGTTTTCTGCCAGGAGCAAGATATCGCCGGACAGAGAAAACAAGAGCAGAGACAGACGGGGCAGGCCAGGCCACTGAGCGAGGGAAAAATGCTGGGAAAATAGAACAGAAAAAGGCTGAGAGGCAGAACAAGTGAAGGACGGAGGGAGAGAAAAGTGTTGGAGGTGTTAATCGTAGGCTGCGAGCAGGTATGTGTATGAGTGAGAGAGAGAGCGTTTGTGCGTGTGCACGGGTCTGACAGTATCTCAGGGCTACATCAGTGCCCATTAGTATTTTGCAGCACGAACACACATTTTGACAGGTCGGCCGCCGCCGCCTGCAGAGAGGGACTGTGAGTGTGCGTGTGTGTAGCTGCTGGTTTTGACCTCCCTTTTCATGTGTTTATCTCACCTCCAGATGAACTTTGATGAGCCAGCATACACTTTCACAACCACAAACACACAAATGGCAGCCACTCCTCATCAAATATTAATGATTTTCCCACCATCTGAGCAGAAATGTACACTAAAGACATTTCTCATATTCTCTCAATTCTTGTCCACTTTTCTTCTTCTTCTTCTTCTGCACTCTTTAAAAATAATTTGCTCTCCTCTTCTTTTCACCTACTCTCCTTTCCTCTTCGCCCTCTTTTTGTTTCATTGCCGTGCGGTTTTGTTTCCTCTGCTTTTCTTCTCCCTCCTTCCTTCCCTTTTTATCAATTTCAAACTGTGGGCAGAATACAGATATGCAGCTTCAGATTTGGCTTTACTGAGGGAGGACACTGGGAGATGTTAATGGCCCAGTTTAGTGTTTCTCACTAGTAAATGGAAATGTTTCTGCCTTTTTACATTTGTTTTTGCCTTTTCTGTTTTTATCTCCAGTGGATATAATAGATTTTTTGTGATTTATAGTAGTAATAGCCAGGAAGTTGAATGAGAATCACTTCTTAGTTTGATTTTCTTTTCCTTCTCTTGTAGTTTTATTTTCTCTCTTGCTTCCATCTTTTTGATCTCATCTATTTTTCCCCTCTGACATCTTCTTTTCCTTATTTTACACCATGCACACTTCTCCATTTCTTTTACTTTTTTGTTCCTTTTTTCACTTACAATAGACTCCTGCTCTTTTCCTATTCAGATCCCTCTTTACTATAGCCTAGTTTCTTTGCTCCTTCTCATCACAGCTTTCAACTCCCATCTCACATTCTGTCTTTTCCTTGTCTCCTCCTCTCTCACACCTACCTTGTCATGGTTTCTCCTGTCCCTCTCTTTTTTTTTGCATTCCTGTATTTCCTTCACTGTTTATTTGTGTTCTCTTTAGCTTTGACGCAGCAGGGAGTTAACACACACACACACACACACACACAAACACATTGATACGCATGCACATACATACATACTCACTTGCTTTGGGAGTATAAAGGCTTGTTCATATCAGCTTTAACATCAGTCAACTGTCAGCACAACTTTTATCTGAACATCTCTGTTGCTCTCTCTCTTTCTGCCTGTCTGTCAATGTCTCTCGACCTCAATCATCTTTCATTCAGTCTCTGTCTCAAACACACACACACACCACACACACACCACACACAGTCTCTCACTCGGAAGCGGCTCGTCTTTATCTTCTTATCGTTCCTCTCTGGTAGAGCTGCTGAATAAATCAACTGCAGCAAAAACCAGAGATGGAGGCAGGGAGATAGAGGGATGGAGGAGGCAGAGAGGCATGATGGGATATGATATGACAAATATATATCGTGCATATTCCCGCTCTCACCCAGGGAAAGGGACAGACAGTGGAAAAGGAAAGAGTAAGGACGTAAAAATATAGAAAGAAATCCGAATTCAAAGAAGCGAAAGATTTCACTGATGCTCAGCTTTGAAAAACCTTGACTTTCCCAAGTGTGCGTATGTATGTGTGTATATTTAAGGGCACTTTAACCTCTACATAAACAGATATGCACGATGTAACAGTGGTTAGCACTGTTGCCTCACAGCAAGATGTTACTGGGTTTGAATCCACCATCTCATTAATAAGCATATTCAAAAATTGTACTCTGGCTAAAGTGCTGCTAAAACCAATAAAATAATAAAGCAATAAAAATGGTTAAAATATTTTTAAATGTCTGATTTAGGTGAAGAACTCTGTTTCAGATAAAGCTTATTTGGGTATGGTGTGCATGAGATTTGAAACTAGCTGGAACATAATCACAAAGTGTGGCACAGTCAGTGTTATTTACTGTCCGTCTGGTTTTCAAGCATGATGTAGCTCTGCAATGCAAACCAAACTTGCCCAAATATCAAAAGTCACATTCACTTTCTTGCACTTCACATAAGGTTTGAATATGTGCAAATGTATCAAGTGTCTACTCTTTGTATCCAAAACCAAGGTAGCAGTAGGATAAAATAGTACTCCACTGTGAAGTCAGGAACTCTACGAAGCCTATTTTACCCTTTATGCAAGGGTTTTGTGGAGCATGAAGTACGCACACTCATGTATGCACATCAGTGTAATGTGGACAACAGGACTAACGTGGAACCCTGTGAAGGCAAAAGTGCCTTTTTTTGGCTACACGTGTCTCTTAACCAGAACAGGAAGCTGAGTGAAGCTGCAAAATCTCTACATCATTAGAAGCTGGCTTGTGCTCCTTTACTCCTCTGCCAGTTCCTGGTGCCTTGCATGTTTACTCTCATTGGTTTCCTCATTATGGTCTTCTCATGGCATTGAGAGTTCCAGCTGTTTTGTGGCCTCAGAGGTGATGATCATGTCTGGTTTAAGTGATGTTTTGGCTGTGTGCTCTAGGAACTTGTGGGTAGAAACATTGAAATCTAATGCACAGTTTATTCCACACCGGCTGTTGGACTACCTTAGAAATGTGCACTGCTGTTTGACATAGAACTTAATTCTTCACTAATTTGCCCCATTATCGTATGTTCTGATGAAAAATACTAATGGAAAACGGAATAATAGAAAGTGTTGCAGTCTATGCTGACAGTGGACCCAAACACAAAACTGAAAAGGCAGACAGAGTTAACAAAACATATATGACCTTTTATAAGGTAGGTGCAAAGTTTAAAAGTAAAAATACAAAATAAAAAGTAAAAAAAATACAAAAGAAACAAAAAAAAACAAATCCAAGAAACCCCATAAATGAGCAAAGAGCACATAGGGAGAACACACTCCCTGTGTGTTCTCCCTATAAACACTCAATAGACAATAGACAAGGATAAGAGAGGACTAGATATTGTTTAGGGAACAGGATAAAAGACAAATGGGACACTAACTAACAAAGTAAAAGAGGAAATGCCAAGAGAAGGACGCTGAACACAGAAATGAAAAATTCGCACAGAAAGAAACAGCCATAGAACATAACTGAGAGAACCAGAAAACACCTAATAACAAAAAACAAGGATAGAAAACTCAGAGGTGCTCCAAACTGTGTGAAAAACAGGAACCATAAAAGTAAGGGAAAACCAAAGCAGACTGTAACAATGTTAGAGTGATGAATAAATAAAAGAATAAAGGAGGAAAAACAACTAAAGTATACATGCATAGATAGGAATGCATGGGTAGACAAATTCTCTAATCTCCTTTGGAAATATTGTTTCCCTACTTCATCTCTGTGCCTCCAAACAAAAAAGGAAAAAAAAATCAAATTGCAAGTTAATGAGGTGCTGATGGTATTATTTCACAGCCGGGTGCTCGTGCGCGCTGACTGATGCTGCGTGCCGACCTGTTAATACAACAAATTAGGAGTTGAGCTTGTGTTCTAACCCACTGCAGATCTCAAGAGGAGGTTCAATGTTTAGCTCAAGGACACTTAGATGATGCACACTGAGTTGAGCTCACAAACTAGTGGAAATGTGGCACATGCGGTCTGCTAATACAAAAACTCAGCTCATTGGATATTCATTGTTGTTGAATGTGTTCCTGAATAATTACACATGACCCGACTGATGTGATCTTGGAAGGTTGGAAACAATGTTTTTGAGTTTATGTTTAGTGAATAAATCCCAAGAAACTCAGACTGGCATCGTGTTTGATAAGCCATGAATACAGAAACACAGATAAGCTCCAAAGAAACTTATATCAGAAGACATATTTATGTTTTGTGGTATGAAAAAAGTATTTGGTATGATCACAGTAAGGCAACATGCTTTTGGTGTCTTCGTTTTTCATATGTCAGGGAAGTAGAAAAGTCTCCTTCCCTTAGATTTTTCTGTGAGGAATATATATATCTTATCTTTTTGAACTACAAAGTTGGGCAGCAACAGGAAGGAGCTCCCCAATCTGTCTTGCTGGGAAATGTGAATATTTGTACTTATGCTACAAGAAAATTCTGTATTTTTGAGCACTATGATATGAACATGCTTGGAGAAAATTATGTGAACTGCCTATATAATATGTGACTAACCACTTTTTAATTTTAATACTGTGTTACAATATGAATTATATACACAATACAACATATTTCTGTTGAGTCAACGAGTTGCTGGAAAAAAAGACATTTTAGATAAATACAACTTTCTAAATTTTAAGTAATTTCAAATTATTTAAATCTGCTTGTCAAATATACAAACTTATACATGGTCTGGCGCTTCCACCAATGAGTGATTTTATTAAACAAAAGTCTAGCAGTGTTGCCGGGTAGTGACTGACTCAAGCAACTGTGAGAGGTGATTGTGAACTGACATTTAGACGGACCACCTTTTCACAGAATGCTCTGTCATATCAAGGAATGAGCTTCTGGAATAGTCTTCCACTGTCAGTGAGGGAACGTACAAGTCTCCCCATCTTTAAGAGTCACTTAAAAGGGCAGCTGAGGGACACACAAGCATGTGATCATGTTTAATAATCATGCTTTATATTGAACATGAAAAAGAGTCCGTGTATTACAAAAAAGGGAAACAACTATTAGTGTAATGGGTCAGTGCAATATCAGGACAGTCAGGGCATGTGCAATACTGGGGTTTGTGCAATATAATTGATGTGTTTCCATTATTGTTATCTATATTGTCCTCTGTTGTCCACTCTTCTTGTCATTGTTTGTTCTAGTATAATGTGAGCACTGTTTTTGTCCTTGTCACATGACCTGTAAATAGTGTCTCTGTATGTTTTTACTAACTTGTGTGTAACACCAACCTGCCAGAGGGTCTGCGGATGGAAATTAGCTCAAGGCTATAATCTGGCATATTTATATTTGTTAAAATGTTCATTAATATGTATTGGCCCTCTTTCTAAATGAAATAAATAAATGAATACAGCTTCCTTTTTTTGTCTGTAAACCACAGTTAATTTAAAGTCAAGCATTTAAGATGTGCAGCAGTGAACAGGTAGGTTGTGGCAGTTAGCAGACAGCTTCAGTTCAAGGTTTGCAAAAATGTTGCATTAAATACAGCCATTTTCATACATAAAAGTAATTGGACAATTGACTAACAAGCAGTGTTGTGATGAGGTGAGGCCTGTTCCCATGTTATAATATGGAAAATAAAGCAGACCTAGTGTTTAAAGTTAGTAGTGGGGATAGGCAAATTGTAGCAAAGCCTGGAAGGCCATTGAACACAACTAAAGTGTATGACGACAGAATTCATTTCATAGTTAAGAAAAATTGAATGGAGTTCAGTTTATTTATATAGTGCCAAATCACAACAGCAGTTGCCTCGAGGCGGTATATACTGTAAAGTAAAGACTCTACAATAAACCTCCGTCTCAACCTAACCAAGTCAAGATCACTCTTGAGGAGGTAGCTCAAGAGTGTCAGGAGGAGGACGTCATTGTCAGCATCTACAGTCAGTAGTTGTAATACAATGGGTTTACAACCACAGCGCCTTGGTTTGCAGAAAATCTGATTCAATAGAAAACATCTAAAAGTCCGACAGTTCAAAGAATCCAAAGATTCTTTGGGTAAATAAAACCGGAATGAACTTATATAAAAGTATAAAAAGGAAATGTGAAGCACAGTGCATCATCTGTCAAACATGGTGTAGGCAATTTTATGGTATGGGTGTGAATGACTGCCTGTAGAACTGGGCCAACAGTGTTCAATGATAACGTGTCATGGATGAATTATGAAGTGTACAAAGCTATACTCTTTGTTCCTATTCAGACAAATGCAGAAGCAATGCAAGAGTTTCTCAAGACAGATTTCACCCCAGCAGAGCATGCTTTTCATTTATTACATACAAAATGATATGTCAAATGGCTAGTTTTTGATCTGTAAAAATGCCTTCTGGCAATTTGTTTGTGCGTTTACATTTCACATTTTGTATTGATCCTCTTGTAATGATACAAAACAGGAAACTTTTTTTCCTGTTTTGTATCAAAGGAAATGGATAAAACCAATCATATTTTTCTTGCTTGTATGCGGTATATGAAATTAAATATTCTAACCTCGTCGCCTTCTGCAAAACAAATAATGAAACACGTTATGGAAGTAGATTAGGTGAGCTGCAGAAAACCACATGTTAGGCTGGTTAATGGTGCAGTATGTTTAGTTCTACAAACACACAGATGCACAAACACACACAGACACACACATATTCGAGAAAGGTTAACTTCTTAAAAATAAAGGCCAGAACAGACCAAGCAGACTGTTTCTGTTGGAAAATGTCACCAATCCATCAATCTGATAGGTAAAGGCCAGTCTTCTCATTATACAGTGCGCCTGTGTGTGTGCGCGCGTCTGTGTGTGTATGTGCGTGTGATGTGTGTGTGCGTTCCTCTTCTCTTTTAGAAGAAAAGCCTGCTGACCCAGCGAATGCACTGCAATCAAACATGCACACACTTTGCAACGTATTTTAATGAGCATAGTGGTGGTCATCTATAATTCATTTTCAACATGTCTGGTCTGATCACTTGGTTAGTGTGTGTGTGTGTGTGTGTGTGTGTGTGTGTGTTATACCTGAAGACAGGAGCAGCCAACATTATAGGAAATAGTCTCACAGTAATCACCTTGAAACAAGTACTATTGACCAGTATAGTGTATGTTTGTATACCAGCACATCACAAAAAAATAATAATTAAATAGAAATTCTAGAAAATTGCTTGTTTTGCATGTATCATGGTAGTCTTAAGCACTTAAGTTGAAAGCAGTTGGATTTCTTTTTAGGTTCATGAAGACATTTTCTCTCTCATCTAAAATCCTTCTTCAGTTTTGGAAACTGACTGGGAGTCATAGATATTAAACCCGTATTGGGGTTATCATTGTGGGGGTGGTCCTGATAGTCACAGAACCTCCATGCCTCATGTAGTTTGCTACCACTACATGAGCCAAGATGTGATTCAAGGTGTGGGTCATTACAATCACATAGTGTGAGTGCGAGAGAAATCATCTGGGAAGGAATGTCAAGATTGATGCATGTTGACGATAGTTGGGGTAATTTTCTTTTATATTTAAATATTTTAAATAATAAACTTACATTCATTCTGTATTAAGTCCATTAATTCAAGCCTTTTGTGTTTTACCAGTATAGTCAGTTTTAGAAATTTTTATTTAGTAGCATTGTTTTTTTGTCAGGTACTACACATTCTTGTTTGGGGATGCATGGAAAGCTAGAGGCAGGGAACAGCAGCAAGACCCAAGCACAAAGCAGACATATAGCGACAACAGATATGACATTAATAAAGTCAGGCGCAGCATAACGGGAGTGACAAGGATGGAGCTGGGTTGCAAAGTGGCTTGGACTTGAGGTTTAGAAGGATATGAGCTGAGCTGTCAGCTGATGCAGTAGTCTCACTGTAATGTTTGACTATCCCTGGCTAGGGTGGTGGAGACCACAGTTGCTACATGGGTGCTCCTCTAATCTCTTGCCAGATTTGTTATGTCAAGATCAGACAGCCTTTGATTTTTGACTCAACTTGAAAATGTGTGTCTTGCCTGAAAGTCAATTTGTTATATTTTGGGAACTGACAGCGAGCTGAGCTGAACAAAAGAGTAGCTGGAGGACTTGTTGCTCATTTAACTTTTACTCAAAGTTCAAAACAGTTTATGTTTACCTGTCTTTTAATACAGCATTTTAAAATTTGACATGCCTTTTACTAAATCAAAGGGTTCCTTGCCAGTAGCATTGAGTAATGCTTTTCTCTTTCTTTAGGTGCACCACTCTTCACTACGACTCAGAACTTCCTTCAACCTCCATCATCATCACCTTTCACAATGAGGCCAGATCAACTCTGCTGCGGACCATCAAGAGGTAAACACACATCTGAGACTTCTATATGGTAGAGCTCAGTGATAAAACTGCAATTGTGCTATGTAATTCACACCCAATCCCAATTCTAGGAGGATTTTGGTTATTTGTATCTAAATATTAAAGTCATGAAAAAAGTAGACAGGATTACTGAGATGCTAGGTGTACATCAAAGAGAGTGGTAGCAAAGGAAAAAGGCTTATAGTGAGTGGTATGTGAGACTGGACACAAAAGGACTTGTATTGACAAGCAAGGTAGAGAGACTGAGTTAAAAAGGATGTGCAGCAGGTTAGAGTGATTAAGGATGGAGATGGAAATGTGCTAACAAAGGAAGCGAGTGTTGAGAATAGATGGATGGAGTACTTTGAGGATCCGATGAATGAAGAAAAGGAGGGAGAAGAGGATGGATGAAGGAAAGTTGCTGAATGAAGTGCAGAGATTAGTAAGGATGAGGCAGTCTGTCTGATCTCATCCTTGTGTTAATGTTGTTCCTGAATTAAGATAATGTTTTTCCAGGATCAAAATTGCATCTAAACAATTATATTGCTATGATGTCATAGCTCTGTGACTTGGAAAAAACCTACACATATCCACTCAGGAAAAAATCATAGATAGGGTTAGAGGTTACAGCTAAAGTTAGAGTGTGGGTTAGGGTTCACCACTTTATGATTTGATGTGTGGTGTGACGTGTTTCCATGAAGCAAAACTATGACATTGCTACAATGTGACTGGTCACTTGCAATGTTGAACCTGGACAAACATTCGTTTTATTGGTCCAGGAATAAGACCAACACGATATAAGGTCGAGCTAGTGAAGGCATCAAAAGAGGCGATGAAGGTGTGGAGAGAGGGCAAAAGACTGACCAGACTGTTTAACACAGTCTTGGAGAGTAAGGGGATAACTGAGGAATGGGGAAGTTAATTGCTACAAATTTTTAAGAACAAGCGTGAACAAAAATACACTCACAAGCTGATGTGGTATGCTGATAGTATGGTGAGTAGTATGGCTTTATGCTGAGAAAAAGCACTAAAGATATAATGTATCCTTTGAGAGTGTGGATATAGAGAAAGCATACTGTAGTAACAGTATAGGTGAAGAGGAGAGTACAGGTAGGGTGGAGTGGGTGGAGAATAGTGTCTGGGGGAATTTCTTGCAGAACAGTAGAAGCAAGAGTGAAGGGGAAGGTTTACAAGATGGTGGTGAGACCTCCTATAATGTGTATTCAGGACATGGTGGAAAAGACAGGAGGACGAGTTGGAGGTGGCAGAGTTGAAGTTGAAGACCAGGATGGACAGGATTAGAAATGAGTGTATCAGAGGGACAGCTCAGGTTGAGCAGCTTGGACATGGACAGAGGAGGGATACTGGATATATAGGACAGGATGCTGAAGATGGGGCTGCTAGGCAGGAGGAAAAATATTAAAACTACAGATGATATGTGATGAAAGAGGACATGCAGAGGATTTGAGGAACAGGGGAGGATGCCAGAGTGAGATGGAGGCAGATGATTTGCTCTGGCAACCCCTAAAGGAAGAAAAGGTATTGAAATATTAAATCGTATCAGCCTTCATCAACCTGTATTGTTCTGACTTTATTTATTGTTTGCCGGTAAGCAGAGCAACATTCAAAAGACACACATTTACATTCTCTTGACCCTCAATCCACTCTATCATTGAACCATCGTTCTGTCAGCAGGTTACCACACCCACAATCAGCACAAACAGATACACACAAGTTTTGGCTTGAGTTCAGCTCATTATACCAGTCAGTCAGCAGGGACTGGCTACGTCTCCTCACTATCACAGAGGACATTTTGTGATTTGTGTGTGTATGTTTGCTGTGTGTGTGTGTCCCCTTCAGCCCTTTTCAGAGCTCTGCAGTTTTCAACCAATTAAAAGACAATCTGTCTCCCTGGGCCCCTCTGCTCCCTTTGGCTCTGTCTCTCTCTCTGTATGCGTACAAGTGTGTGTGTGTTTGCCGGTAGTGACTTGGAGCTAGAAGTAGTTTAGCTGCCTTTTATTTTTACTTTGTGAATTTGGAACGTTTGTGCTCACCAGGGTGCATTAGATCCTCTGAAGCTTCCACGCTGCTCCAAACTGGTTTGCTTGGCATTAAAAGATTTGAAGATAAATATACTGTATAGTCCATCTGAAAGACATTAAGCTGTGTATTATTTGTATTTAGACATTTTTAGGTATTTTTATTGCCCTTAAATACCAGTTAATATAACAAAGTAAGTTGCTTGCAGCAAAAAGAGTATTTGTGTTTTTTAATGAAAGACTGTATCTCTCCCTAGAAAATCATATTTTGAATGGATGCAATGTATTTCCAATCTTCTGTTGTCCAATTTTGGTGAATCCAGTGATTTGTACCCTCAGTTTCCTGTTTTTAGCTGATAGGAGTGGCACCTGGTGTGGGCTTCGCCTGCCAAGGTTCAATTTGATGTGCATTCAGAGATGCTCATCAGTTTGACATTCAAAAAAAAACTTTTTAAAATTTTCATTGTGGACAGTCTCTCCTTGTTTTGGCTTTGGTGATTTTCAAAAGGAAAGGGGACAAACCCTGCGTGGATTTGGTGTGACTGTTGAAGAATTGTCAGCTTTTGACGTTTCATATAGTTTTTGTGAAAATTAGCCCTGCCAAACTAAAGGATCGGTGTCTTAACAGAAATCAGCCACTTGACAGAAGAGCTTCAACTGGTGTCTTTACAGAGAGAGTGACGCACTTAGGTAAAGCTCAGACGAGTTAAGAGTGCTGCAACAGATCACTTGACATTTGCAGTTTTTCTGAAAGCCAGTGCAGCTGACAACAGAAAAAACAGCCAAGAAACAGAAACTGGTGATGTTATGAGTAATGAGACTGTAAGTGTGGAGTAACTTCTGTATTGGAGGCTACACACAGATCTTTTTTGAGAATAGTAAATTGGAAACAAACGTATTAGATGCGATGTTTACAAAGTATGTTTTTTTTTTCTAAGACAGAGTGACGCTGTGGGATCACAGAGTGTTTCCATAGTCCCTTAGTAGGTTGCTTAAGGGTCCTTAATGGACTATGGTGTGGCTTTGCAGGTTGTGGCCCATTAAGAGCAAATTGTGTGGTAATTACATTTGCCCTCACTCAAAACAAACCATCAATTTTTAGACTGATGACTTTATAGCCAGGCAGTGCTTTCAGCTTATATTTGTGCCCTATGAAATTTTACTGCAAGTGCTCACAAAAGGTCATTCAGTCAAATTCTCATATTGTTTTCGTTCCTATCACTGCTTACCCATTTCTTACCTGCGTAAGTTTTTGAGAGGGTGACAAAATCCACACAGAAAGATGGTTGAGTCGGTGGTGGCTCAAAACAAACAAAAACTAGGTTTTGGGAATTGTATAAAATCATTTTTGCATTTGGCTTTTACCAAAACTACTTTGCTAGTTTACTTCATTATTATTGGTCTAATTGTATAGGTTTACAGTGTTAAAGACATATTAAAAAACTACGACATGATTAACTACATGAAAAGATACCAGAGCACATTTTACATGCCCCAATCTGCATCAGCACAAAAAACTATTATAGTTAAATATTTAACTATTAGTTGCATTTATCTTCTCGCCCAAATATGGCTGATTTTTGCCAGAAGGCTGTATTGGTGTGGTAGTTTTTTGTTTTATTATTATTTTTTAGAAGTGTCAGAATGATTTCCATGATACTAATAGGTGTCCTTTAAAGTTTAGTATTATAACACACTATAGAAAATCTGGCATAATGTACCTTGAATGTGTTGATAACTGGTGGTCCTGCTTAGCTGCACAAACAAGTTCTCCTTGGCAAACACCTTGCCAGAGATTTCCACGAGTACATGAATACCAAATGTTTATAAAACTGCCCCAAGAAAAGCAGAAGGGAAGGACGTACCACTAAACCGAGGCAGAGTTAAAATACTGAATTGGAAAAAAGCTTCAGCATCGTACTCTTTGTGTGAAAAATGCTTAAAAATATCAGTGTGCCTGTCTCTTCACTGGATCATGAAAAGTTTGCAAAGATCTTCAGTTTAGTGAAACTGAAGGCTTTGAGAGGCATTCAGTCATAGACAACTGAAGTCTAATTTCAAACGCCACTATTCATGCTGAGTGAAAAAAGAATAGAAAAAAAAACTTGAATAGCCTGATAATGGAAAGATAAGTTTGCTTTTTACTATCTGCAATCATGTTTTGCTTCAAGGACTCTGAAAACACTGAAAATGTATTGAATGCCTACAATTACATTACAAAGGGGTGTAATTTTGGACCTTTGTGTGCTTTAGGGCTCGGCAGTATGCACGCCGAACTTTAATAAGTTTGATTTGAGACAATGATGGGTACTTTGAAAGCTTTTCATCTGGTGATCAAAGAGTTGCTTTCTGAGGGAGAGCCAGGCCTTGTCGATATTTAATCAAGGTCTGATCCTGAAAATTGATCTCATCTTCTGTCTCCGCTGGGCAAGAGATAAGCAGGCCACATGAGAGAGAGAGAGAGAGAGAGAGGCAATGACAGAAAAATAAAAACTAGGAGCTTTTGGGATATTTGGTTTTTAATAGATTTAGTTTGTTTTGGCTCTGTGTGTGTGTGTGTGTGTGTGTGTTCATGTAAAACAGGCTCCTGAACTGCAAAGGTTTCATTATGTACAAAGGAGCTACAGCAGGAAATGGGAAAATGAGAGAAAAGCGCTACAAATATTATTCTGTGATCATCATTCCTACTGTTATGTTATGTTATTGTATGTTATGATTCGGTTGGTTGTTATGTTAATGTCAAATTTAATGACATAAAAAATCCTACAAAAGGGATTGATTGTGGCAGCATGTTGCAGATGAAGAAATATATCTATTAAATAAAATCTAGTTTAATGCATTTCACTGTTCATTATGTTTTCAATTCATTTTACATCTTCAGCCAAATCACTGCACACTGAATGTTAATTGAGTGGAGAAAAGGGTTAATTAAATGTTCGGGTGTGATATTTGTTTTGATATCCAGCCCGCACTTATCGTGCGTTTTTGTTTACATGCGTTCAATTAACCGCTGATTGTGGTTCATTTTTCCTCTCTATGTGAGGGCACTCTAAACACAATGACACCCAAGACTGCATTCATCTACATCAGGGGTGCCCAATCCCGGTCCTCGAGAGCTACTATCCTGCAGCTTTTAGATGCATCCCTACTCCAACACAGCTGAATCAAATGGTTTGATCTCTTCAGCATGCCATCATGTTTGGCAAAGGCCTGATAACAAGCCATTCATTTGATTCAGGTGTGTGGGAACAAGGATGCATCTAAAAGCTGCAGGACGGTAGCTCTCGAGGACCGGGATTGGGCACCCCTGATCTACATCCTTCATATGCCAAGCAGCACACACATGCTGTGTGTTATCTACATATCTGTTTCACATGCTGCTTTTTGCAAATGAAACAAAGGACTGGCTGAGAAGGGACTCATTCCTGTAGCTTTAGGACATTTTCTGTTGATCATATAATCATATATATTTTCAAGCTCAAGCTGTCATTCTAAATAATCTGGAGAGGGGCATTTTTGAAGCGTTTTGTTGTTGTGGAAACATTATAGGCAGCATTGCACACTCATCACAGTTTTAAATCCCCGTTCTTATAGTCCAATAAAAATAAAATAATAAAATGTTTTTCTTAACTATTTTAGAATAAAAATGTAAAACACTAACAGAATTATAACTAGGAAGAATTTGGTGGATCCTTCATTCTTTACCTGATAAGTCTGTCTTCAAGACCAGTATGAAGGTTATACTAAATGGTATTTACCTATGATTTACACAGTGGTTTGAAGTATTATCTGCAGATAGTTTTGCTTGCTTTTGTAGTATTAGAAAGTAAATGATGCTATGAACCACAATTAGCATCGCAGTTCAACAGACTTTCTTTTTGTACAGTTTAAATGTAGAAATTTTCTTTAAGAAGGTCAAGTGTTAAATTTGTGTGTGAAATAAACCTCAGGGAGTTGTCTAATTACCCAATCGGTCCATCAGTCAGTCTGTAATCCAGCCAAGCAACCATCCTGCTCTGCTCAGCAGCCAGCACTCACTGCAAGTGTAGAAATGCCACTTCTAGATCAGCACCAGCTCAGCACTTTCTGATTCAGTGGTCCTAAAAAATGCACAGTAAAGAGTCCAGAACACTTCCTTTAGAACTGATCACTCAGGATTTATTAGGAGGAGGACGAGGCAGATTTATAGTCTCTGCCTCCTTCTGCAACTTGGCTGTTTTACGAAATCCTTCCTCCCACTCTGTTGGCTCTTTGTCACATACTTCTACCTGAATCATTATCCCTTTCGTTTTGGGCTAAAGCATTTTCATAGATAAGGAAACCCACGTGTTTTTAGTATATAGAAATACCCAATACGTAAACATTATTTTAGATACAAACAGTCTGTATTTAAAATGTATTTTTATTGCTTGTTTGACAGGCAAATATATGTTTTGTTTGTAATTGTGATTTCAACACATGCAGTCAAGTTAAACAGAAATTTCTCAGTAGTCTCTGTGCAGTCCTGTAAAAAACTAAGTAGACTAACTACTAACTATACCTTCTAGCACCAGTAACATGAAGTAATAATTTTCTATATGAGTGTTTTAGTGTTTGTTTTTGCACAATTTGGCCTTAAATTTTCAATCAGGTCAGGACTTTAGTTACCTATAGTAACACCAAATTCCTTACTTCTTCAGCCACTATGTCCTGTTGCATGATCCAGTTGGATCTGAGCTTTAGCAGAGGAGTTCATGGTCTGTTCAATGACTGCAAGGTGTTCAGGTTCAAGCCCAAAGTCATCACCCCTCCAGCACCATGCTTGACAGTTGGTATGAGGGGTTTATGTTGTTGTTTATGTTGATGTGATGTGTTTACTTTTTGCTAAATTTGGCACTAATCGTCATGAACTTTAAAATTGTATATACAAACTGTAGGTGTATAGTGTAGGGGGGGGTTTTTTTTGGGGGGGGGGGGGGGTGGTTTTGTTTTGTTTTTCTCAGTTCCTCTTAGGTTTGCACAGCTTTTCTGACCTTTGGGGAAATTTGCTGGACATTCACTCCTGTCAAGATTATGGGGTTGTGCTACCTCACTCCTAAACACTACAGTAAAGCTGCCAAAACTCGTTATAGCAGGAGTCGCACTTGATGATCAATTAAACAGTTGCATTTGATTAGCTGCACATCGCTTCTACTTACCCTCTGAATTCATATGGAAGTAGTAAGGGTGTACTCACTGTATAGAGTCCATTGAAAACTCTTTCATGTGACTGTATTTCTAATAATGTTTCCATGTTGGTCTGTCTGTGGGCTGGAGTTGACACAAAGATGTGTGCCTAGTTCCCTAAAGTATTTTAGGCAGGCTTAAGCATAGCATTACTTTAAGCAGACCACAAAGAATCACTCAAGGGATCACGATAAGCTTGCCCACAGCTGCTCCACATCTGCAAGCCACTTTGGAACCCATATAGCTACTCCTTTTCATGCTGTTTCTGACTTAATCAATTGCATACCTACCTGTTTTATTCTGAGCAGAGCCATAGTACCAGATATAAGTTCCTGCAGATGGAAAATCGTTTTTTGACTACAAGAATTTAACATTGCTGAATAAAGGGCATTTCCAAGATAAATGCATTTGATATCCATATCAGCTCAGAATAATCTTTGACGAGACTTATAATGTAAATGATACTGTAACATTACAGATCATTAGTAATGAGATGCTATTCCATCTAGATACCATTCATTGCGTCTGTGAGGCATTAGATTAACACTGACGAGCTTATACATACAGCATCCTCTAAATCAGGGGTGCCCAATCCCGGTCCTCGAGAGCTACCGTCCTGCAGCTTTTAGATGCATCCTTGTTCCCACACACCTGAATCAAATGAATGGCTTGTTATCAGGCCTTTGCCAAACATGATGGCATGCTGAAGAGATCAAACCATTTGACTCAGCTGTGTTGGAGTAGGGATGCATCTAAAAGCTGCAGGATAGTAGCTCTCGAGGACTGGGATTGGGCAGGCCTGCTCTAAATAAACAGTCATAATGAGAATGTAATTAGTGAATATCAAAATAGATTTCTGCAAATTAGCGGGGACAAGACTTTATTTAATGTGGACAAACTAGTACTTTGATTTCAGACTAAGGCTGATAGATTCAGATGTATAGTGATAGATCAGCACTGATGAGACAGTATTTACTGGGTGCAGATATATAGGATAATGAATCACTGGTGGCTAGACAGAACAGAACATACTGAGTGGCTGAATCAGGAATTCGTTCCAAGAGAGAGATTTTCTACAGATGGATTTAAGATGCAGTGAAAAGGGCAAAGTATACTGTTTTTAAAAAAAGATGCATCAGCATTTAATACCACATATTTTAATACTGCGTGGATGTACAAAATACTTTAAGAGATATTTGACATCCATAGGAAAAAATTTTCATTGCTGTCAGAGACCTTGATAGAGAAATAGGCTGGAGGAAGATGTGCATGAATGGAAAGATAGGTAGATTCAGAGGTGGGGGGAAAAAAGAGTGATGAATTACTCCAGCAAGCTAGAGGACAGAAGAGCCGGCTGTCAGCTAAGCAATCAGGCAGAGAGAGTTTGGAAGGAGGGAGGTAACCAAGCTGAAGCATGAGAGAGAGGGAGAAAAGGTGAAAGCTCCACAGAGGAAAACAGGAGAATTTTGATGTAAGCAAAGCCTGATAGTAGTTAAAAGTAAATTAACTTCTTAACTTCTAACTGTAGAAAAAATAATAGGTAACGGGAAACATTCTTCAGCTGATTTACAGTTCAAATATAACACAGACCCCATTCACATGAAGGAAAGAGTGGCAGTGTGTTTTTACTGTAACCAACGGAGCAGAAGAAATCGAGTTCCCAAAAGTTGAAAGCATCACTTCTCAGCTGTGTATAAAACCCTGAGCAGTAGAGAGGCGAGACAATCTAAAACCTGAAGGAGGTTTTGTATTTACTTCACATGTTCAGAAACACATTTCCTGGAGAGGTTTTAGTGCACAAACAAGGATGGTTTAATGGTTTAATACCTGAAACTAAACAAGGCTTTTGAGAATTTTACAAAGTTAGTGGTCAAGGTGAAGTGTGGACTGAGTGTTTGTATCAATGAGTACGTACACCACAGACTGATATCTACGACTTTGATGTGGCTCAAGCTTAGTTCTAATTTGGAATCTTCTTTTTTTGTTGTTACCAAATTATGATTATTTTCTCACTAAATTTAAAGACATTTCTAGGTGAGAAGAGAGTTTTGAAGATGAATAAAAGTCCTGCTTCACCATCTGCTGCATCTTTGTTGATAGTACAGAATACTTTGACCTTACAGAGACAGTGAGTGGGTCTAGGAAAGTACAGATGAGACCAAAATGATTATTCCCTTATGAAGTTTCAAATTTTTGTTCAGATTTTAGCAAAGAATGCACAAATCACTGGTGGGCAATAATGGACTTTAACTTTGTAATGCTCAAAACTTGTAAAATTAAGTTAAGACAGAGGATTATCTTCTACTTTACACACAGTAAAAAACTTAAGCAAGAGTTTGAGCTGTTGCTCGAAAGCATCATACCATAAACAAAAGAAATCAGAGGGGACTAAAAAAATCATTAATGCTCATAAAGCAGGAGATGGATATGCAAAGCTTTCCCAGGGTTAAGGTACAAGGACTGGAGTGAGAAGTACTATCAATAAATTTAGGAATACTTTCAAGCCAGATTGAAGTATGCTGGATATGCAAAGCTTTCCCAGGGTTAAGGTACAAGGACTGGAGTGAGAAGTACTATCAATAAATTTAGGAATACTTTCAAGCCAGATTGAAGTATGCTAAGGACAATCTGGAGAAAGATTATGCATACCAGAAGAGCGTCCTTTGGTCCGATAGGACGAAAGCAGAGCTCTTTGGCCATCAAGACTGCTTATGTTTGGAGAAAGAAGAGAGAAGCATACAACACTAAAACCACTGTCCCCATAGTGAAACACAGTGTTGGGAGTGTTATGCTTTGGGGATGCATCATTGCATCTGGAACTGGGAATCTTGTTAAGGCAGAAGGAATCGTGATAACAGAAGGATATGTAAAGATTTTGAAAGACAACCTCAAACTGTCATCAGCAAAACTGGGTCTGGATCGGCACTTTTTCTTCCAGTATGACAACAACCCAAAGCATACATTGCTCCTGATTAGCTACGAAGGGGCATAAACAAAGCCTTTACTTGATCCCACTGCAAATCTTTGGGGTGAACTGAAGACCAAGGTCCAAGCAGAGAAGAATAGACTAGTATTGCTCAGGTAACCTGAGTAATACTTGTTGAAAGTACAACAAATAACTGCAGGCTGTTATCCAATAGTCATTCTGTCATAACTCAACCCAGAGCTTCGGACAGGGTGTAATATAGGAAGGTTAGGGGTGGGACATGAAAACAAAGAGCTGACATGATCAAAGACTCAAACTGTTATGTCCGGCGTGGCAGATGTGTGGAGTTGTAGATTAGGACCCAAGATGCAGCTTTTGACGAGAGTGAACTTTATTAAGTAAGAAGGAATAAAAACAAACAGAAACGGCGAGATGAGAATAAACTAAACCGGAACAACTAACGAAACAAACCTAGAACCAAACCCAGAGACGTAGGGAGACACGGAGAGACAACGGAGGGAGATACGCAGACGAACCAGCAACACACACGAGAAAACATAGGGCTTAAATACACATAGGGCAATCAGGAAATGGGAAACAGGAGCGAGGCATGGCTGGGAGTAATTGGACATAACAAGACAAGGGGAGTGAAATACAGGGTGGGCCATTTATATGGATACACCGTAATAACATGGGAATGGTTGGTGATATTATGGGGCGATTGTGGCTCAAGAGTTGGGAGTTCGTCTTGTAATCGGAAGGTTGCCGGTTCGAGCCCCGGCTCGGACAGTCTCGGTCGTTGTTTCCTTGGGCAAGACACTTCACCCGTTGCTTACTGGTGGTGGTCAGAGGGCCCGGTGTCGCCTGTTTCCGGCAGCCTCACCTCTGTCAGTGTGCCCCAGGGTGGCTGTGGCTACAATGTAGCTTGCCATCACCAGTGTGTGAATGTGTGTGTGAATGGGTGGATGACTGGATATGTAAAGCGCTTTGGGGTCCTTAGGGACTATTAAAGTGCTATATAAATACAGGCCATTTACCATTTACCATATTAAAGTCCTGTTTGTGGCACATTAGTATGTGTGAGGGGGCAAACTCCTCAAGATGGGTGGTGACCACAGTGGCCATTTAGAAGTCGGCCATCTTAGATACAAGTTTTGTTTTTTCAATAGGAACAGGGCCATGTGACACATCAAACTTATTGGTAATGTGAAGTTAACAAACAAAACCACCGCTATTGGTCTGACACTAAACCACATTGGATGGATCCCTCCAAGACTGTTGGAACAACAAAAGTGATGGTTTGGTGTGGTATATGGGGTACAACGATAGTGGGTCCATTCTTCATCAATGGAAACCTCAAGGCCACTGGATATTTGGAATTGCTACATGATGATGTGTTTCCCTCTTTATGCACTGAAGCTGGCACGTTCCCTGAGTTTTTCCAGCAAGATGGTGCACCACCACATTATGGGTGCCAGGTCCGAGCATTCCTAGATGAACAGTTTCCTGGAAAGTGGATTGGTCATCGTGGGCCAGTTGAATGGCTCCCAAGGTCTCCTGATCTGACCCCCTTAGACTTTTATCTTTGGGGTCATCTGAAGGCAATTGTCTATGGTGTGAAGATACGAGATGTGCAGCACCTGAAACTACGGATACTGGATGCCTGTGCTGGCATTTCTCCTGCGGTGTTACTATCAGTGTGTGAAGAGTGGGAGAAGAGGGTTGCATTGACAATCCAACACAATGGGCAGCACATTGAACACATTTTATAAGTGGTCAGGAACTTGTAAATAACTCATGAAAGAATGAAGTTACGTTGAAACCGAGCACACCATTGTTTTTCTTGTGACATTACCAATAGGTTTGATGTGTCACATGGCCCTGTTCCTATTGAGAAAACAAAAGTTGTATCCAAGATGGCCGACTTCTAAATGGCCACCGTGGTCACCACCCATCTTGAGGAGTTTGCCCCCTCACACATACTAATGTGCCACAAACAGGACTTTAATATCACCATCCATTCCCATGTTATTATGGTGTATCCATATAAATGGCCCACCCTGTAAAAACACTGACAAAAGACACGAACCTTCAAAATAAAACGGGAAACACACTTAACAGACTGGGGGACACAGAACATAGGAACATGAAACGTGAAACAGGAGAGTACAAAAACCCAAAATAAACAAAACCACAAAATAATAATAAACTTAACATAAACACGGAGTCACAGACTCCGGACCATGACACAAACAGTCTTTGGACCTAAATTTCTCCAGACATTACCTGATCAGTGAAGTCATTAGCAAACAGGATGTGCTTTCTGTTTAGCCTGATAATCAATCTTCTGTAATGTGCTGATGAAATAGCAACAGAATGTCTTTTTGCTTATACGCTGACAATACAAAATGGCGACGGTGAGGTCGGCTGCCGTGCTCGATGCTCTGCCCCAACTTCTCCCCTTTTTGCAGTTTTTCGTCACTTTTTGCTATATCTGCCATAATCTTGCATGGGCATCATGCAAAACACAGAAATTCGCTACAGTAGAGACACTTTGGTTTCTATTGGTCCACAATACACGAACATTTCACCATGTTTAACTCCGGACCCAACCTGGCCAAAGGAGATCCTGAGAGAGAACAAAGGACGCGACCCCAAGTGATGGCCTCGAGGGAAACGAGCCGGCATCAGGAACAGGCTACGGGCTCGCGCACACCGCGCACCCATGCCCGGTATCCTGCTAGCCAATGTTCAATCCATCGAGAACAAGCTTGATGACCTCAGAGCCAGAATCAAGTTCCAGAGAGACATTCGGGACTGCAACCTCCTCTGCTTCACCGAGACTTGGCTGAACCCAGTGATACCAGACCACGCCGTGCAGCCGACGGGGTTCTTTTCGGTTTACCGCATGGACAGGACAATGGAGTCGGGGAAGAAAAGAGGTGGTGGAGTGTGTTTGATGGTGAACAACAGATGGTGCGACAGCACAAACATCTCCCCACTCACACGCTCTTGCTCGCCCAATCTGGAACTTTTGATCATTAAATGTCGCCCTTTCTAGCTCCCTCGGGAATTCACCGCGGTCATTGCCTGCACTGTTTACATTCCGCCTCATGCGGACTCGGACACTGCCTTATGTGAGCTACATGGGGCTCTCACACATCAACAAACACTTCACCAAGATGCCGCACTCATTGTTATGGGAGATTTTAACAGAGTGAATCTCAACGGACATTTCACAACCTTCACCAGCACATCAACTGCCCCACCCGGGGCACTAGGACATTAGACCACTGCTACACCCCGTTCAAGAACTGTTACAAGGCTCAGCCCCTGCTGGCATTTGGTAAATAGGACCATGCCGCCATCTTCCTCATGCCTGCTTACAAACAAAGGCTAAAGCAGCAACCACCAATCAGGAGGGAGGTCGCTCACTGGACGGACCAATCAGTGGCCGCGCTGCAGGACGCACTGGATGACGCAGACTGGGACATGTTTCGGCGCAGCTCTGATGACATCAACATGTTTACGGAAGCGGTTGTGGGATTTATTGGGAAACTAGCGGACAGCAGAAAGAACTATCATCCGAACATTTCCCAACTAGAAGCCGTGGGTGGATAAAAACATCCGCGACGCTCTGAGATCATGCACCG
Source organism: Mchenga conophoros (assembly GCF_057382185.1). Lineage (NCBI taxonomy): Eukaryota > Metazoa > Chordata > Actinopteri > Cichliformes > Cichlidae > Mchenga > Mchenga conophoros. Next base: position 22,792,885 of record NC_140540.1, read on the forward strand.
CTGCCTACAATGAAGGGCTCGTCTCCGGTAATATGGACCTATACAAGGCTGCGTCCTACAACGTGCGCAGTGCGGTCAGAAAGGCAAAGCGGAGCTACGGGGAAAAACTAGAGTCACAGCTACGACAGTGCAACTCTAGGAGCCTGTGGAAAGGACTGCGGACTATAACGGACTATAAACGACCAGCTTCTTCAATGATGAATGCCGATGCTTCACTGGCTGATGAGCTGAACACGTTTTATGCTCGCTTCGATGCCGCAGCAATTAAAACAAACGGCTGCGCGCGCTCGGAGTGCACTAGTGAAGAAAATGCATTCATCATCACAGAGCATGCCGTGAGGAACACCTTCAGGAGGGTGAACACCAGGAAGGCAGCAGGACCAGATGCAATCCCTGGCCGGGTACTGAGAGCCTGCGCTGACCAGCTAGCACCGGTGTTCACAGAGATCTTCAACCTCTCCCTGGCCCAAGCAGTCGTTCCCACGTGCTTCAAACAGTCCATTATTGTTCCTGTTCCAAAGAAACAACAGCCCGCTTGCCACAATGACTACCGTCCAGTAGCACTGACTTCAATTGTGATGAAGTGTTTTGAAAGACTGATGAGAGATCACATCACTTCTTCACTTCCTGCCACCATCGACTCACTTCAGTTTGCTTACCGGACTAATCGTTCCACAGACGATGCCATATCTCACCTGCTCCACACATCCCTGAGTCACCTGGACACTGGCAGAGGGAATTATGTTAGGATGCTGTTCGTGGACTACAATTCAGCATTCAACACGAATAATTCCCTCTAAGCTTTTCACCAAGTTGACGGATCTAGGACTCAGCTCATCACTGTGTCAGTGGATCCTCAACTTCCTCACAGACAGACCCCAATCAGTGCGGGTGGGAAAACAAGTCTCCCCCTCCATCTCACTCAGCACTGGAGTGCCTCAGGGCTGTGTTTTAAGCCCCCTGCTGTACTCACTGTACACTTATGACTGTGTAGTCACATCAGACACCACCTCCATTGTCACTTTTGCTGACGACACTGCTGTTGTGGGCCTGATCTCTGACAACATCGAGACGGCCTACCTGGAGGAGATTAGGAACCTGGAGACCTGGTGCCAGGAGAATAACCTGCTCCTAAACATCAGCAAGATTAAGGAGCTGATCGTGGACTTCACTACAAAGCAGGCGAGGAATTACAAACCCCTCATCATCAGTGGCACGCCAGTGGAGAGAGTGGACAGTTTCCGATACCTGGGTGTCCACATCACTCAGGACCTGTCATGGTCCTGTCCTGTCATATCAACACCCTGGTTAAGAAAGCCCGTCAGCATCTCTTCTTCCTCAGAAGACTTAGAGACTTCCATCTGCCACTGAAGGCGCTCAAGAACTTCTACTCCTGCACCATCGAGAGCGTCCTGACGGCAAACATCTGCACCTGGTTTGGGAACAGCACCAAGCAGGACAGACGAGATCTGCAAAGAGTGGTGCGCTCAGCCAAACGCATCATTCAATCAGAGCTCCCTGACCTGCTGTCCATCTACACCAAGCGACCAAAGCTAAGAAGATTATGATTGACCTCTCCCATCCCAACAATGGACTCTTCTCACTGTTGAGGTCTGGGAAGCGCCTCCGCTCCCTTAAGGCCAAAACAGAGAGAATGAGGAGGAGCTTCTTCCCCCAGGCTATTCGGGCCCTGAACCAGGTGTAGGACTGAACTCTCCCATACACGTCACTATAAGACTGGACTCTCACACACATCACATCACCACACGCACCACCACACATTTCCTATAATCCTATAATTCCTATAATTTATAATCTTTATAATCTTTATAATCTCTTCTGCTATTTGCACATTCTTTACTGTAAATTCCCAAGTTAATTTGTAAATTTTGTAGTAACCTCTAAATTGTAAATATTGTAAAACCTTTTTTTCTGTCATTTAATGGTCGGACATTGTACAGCTACAAGCATTTCACCCCCACGTCATACTGTGTATGGTTGTGTGTGTGTGACAAATAAAATTTTAATTTTAATTTTGAATTTATTAAATATCTCTTCTTGCTTAACAGTTGTTTTCATTTTGTTGTTTCACAGATATTTCAGAGGAAGCTTTTATCACTTTTATTCAAAGTGCCTCACTCTACTCTGAGAGCATGAACGCTCTCAGCCTGTATACATGGCTCCTGTGGGAATTGAACCCCTCACCCTGGCAGTCATACAGTAGCACCCATTTAAGATCAGTGCTATCACTGCCAGAGAGTGGGGTTAAATTCCCACGGGGCCCCACACCTGCCACTCTTTAAAAATGCATGCTCTTAAGGCACTTTGGATGAAAGCACCCTCCAAATGGCGGCTGTAGGTAATGAAAATTTTTCAAAAAATTCTCAGCTAAAACTGATATATAGAGTGTTGGAAATGAGCGGCGCAGATATAGAGCTGCTATTCTGTGGCAGCCGACTGCGGTATTGTCAGCGGTGATAATATTTTCTGTGAGCTGAAGATAGCTTCTCCCTCAGCACGCCTGAGGGGAGGTTAAGCCTCATAGCTAGTGGCCTGTGAACCAGAGAATGGGAACTCCTGTGTGTGTGTGGGTCTGTGTGTGTCTGTGTGTGTTTGCGTAGATGGAAGCTAGTGAGAGGAATTGGAGGTTGTGAAAGGGAGAAGAAAAGTTGTAGCGAGAGAAGGAAAAGAGATTTGTGTCCTTTCACTCATATCTGTTTCATAGATAGATGCATAGATGGATACAGGGTGATTTAATGGGAACTAATGCGATAAATGCACTATTTTCTTTCTACTTGATCACCTCATCTCACCGTCTTTATTTTCCCCTCCATCTTGATTCCACCCGTCTCTCCCTCTTTCATTTATTTTCCTGCTCCACACCTTTCCTTCTCCTCCCCCTCCTCTCCATCTCATCCATCAATCCATTCATCCATCTCTCCTGATCGGCCCTCAGCCCACAGAGAGAGAGCAAGAGAGAGTTAGCATCAGGATTATTTGTCTCCCTTACTATGCTGTCATATCTCTCCCTGACCCCCTCTCTCTCTTTCCCCCCTCCCTCATTATCTTTTATCTCGCCCCACCTCTCCTACCCTCTACCTCCAAGCATCCATAACTCCTCCTGATGGGGTCCAGTGCCCCAGAGACACAGGTTCTCTCCACACCTCCTCCTCCCTCTACATTACCAACCTTTCCTCCATCCATTCCTCACTAGTCTCTTGCTAATTTTCACCTCTGCCATTCTTCTCCATACACAGTACCTCCCTGTTTTTAGTCTCAATCAAGTGACAACCCTCCTACTCATTTCCTCCTCCTTCCCCCCGTTTTTCTTTCCTCTATCTATCCTTTTCTACCTGTCAATTCAGTTTGATTTCCTTTTTTCCCTCCTTTATGCTTGCTCACCCCTCCTTTAGCTCTTTTCTTCCCTCGTCTTCCTTTAATTTTCACATTTAAACTTTCTCACCCTTTTCCCCACTTACTCCCCCTTCCCATTCCTGCTCTCTCTTCATCCTCGTATCTTTCCGCCCCTGCCTGTATCTCTTTCTCATTTTCATCCTTTGGAACAGGATAAATATGAAGAAGGAACAGATCTCTTTCCTTTCTCATTCCATTTCACCTTTTTTCTGTCTCATTTGGTTTCTTTCTTCTCACCTTTCCTTTCCCCCCCTTTTCATTTACACTCTTCAGTCTCTCCCTATTGCTTTTTTAATATTTTCTTTTATCTTTCCTTTCTTCCTCTGCCCTCAACCGTGATCCTCAGCCATCGATTTTCTACTTGTTCATCTTTCATGTACTTTCTTGTACCTTTTTACCTTCACTCCCTGTCTTCCCCTTACCATACTTCTGTTCTTCTCTTCTTCCTCCCTGATTTTTCTCTTTTCATTTCTTTCACTTTTCTATCCTCTTTTTTTATCTACTCCATCCTCTCATTTCTTCATTCCCTGTCCCACATTCATCCTCCTCTCCTTTTCTCCCTTTTTTACACTTCTCCAGAGGACATGATGAATGCAGAGGTTATTGAACGGTAGAAATAATGAAATAAAATGGAACAGAAACCCACCCAGAACAAAACACATTTTCTCATTTTCTTCCAGTAAAAGTTATGAATTTTTTATGTTTCAATCTTCCTCTTTAATGAAATAGTTTTTTTAGAGGCGACACGTCATACATTTTCATAACAGGAATTTGGGCTGACATTTTCAATATGTTGTTTCGTATGGCGTGTGCTGCGTACATAATGGATTCATGAGCACCTGAGTGTGTGTTTGCATCACTGCAGGTTGGCATTTACTTGTCAGCTTTTTCCATGCATTTATGCATTTGTTTTGAATACTTATTTATGATTGTGCAAACTGACTAATATTTTAAATCACTTTTTTTTTTGTCTTCTCTCCAGTGTTTTAAACAGGACCCCGGTTCATCTCATCTATGAGATCATTCTGGTGGACGACTTCAGTGACGACGGTGAGCTGCAGCTGGACACACACATTCATATACACACTGCAAATATACACATGCCTGGTTTCTTCCAGGTCAGAGATAACAAAGATGAGACCTACAAAACAGGTCAGAGGGAGGAATGTGTCCACAGCAGCTGGGTCCACAGCTTCAGGATTAAAATGGAGTTTAAAAAAAAGAGAAGAAACTCCGTTCTGGGTCAGAACGGAGTTTCGTTCACAGCGTGCACACTATCTCATCCACAGATGTGCCCAGTCCATCTCCAGAGGTTCAAAAAGTCCTAGTGAACTATATCAAACAAGGTCAAGGTCAAGGTAACTTTATTTATACCCAAAGGCAAGGTAAATTTGCTTTACAGAAAAATGAAAAATTGGCATCCCTTTAAAAACACACATACCTAGTAAATATATAAAGCTCACTGTGGCACATATATAGTATATTTCGAATCAAAAACAGTTCTTATTTAATTCAGTGACAGCAACGGGGACAAAGCTATTTTTATAACGCTTTGTCCTACATCTCGGAAATAGAAACCTCCGTCCTGAGGGAAGAAGCTGAAATTCACCCCTTAGAGGATGGGAACCATTTTTAAGGATTGATAAAGCCATCCTCTGTACCTGCTTAGAGTACAGGGAGGCTAAACAAGACTGTGGCTCACCTATCAGACGACTGGACCATCTCACTATCTGATTTAGAGAGTTTTTCTCTGTGACAGAGGTCTGACCAAACCATGCCACCAAACAAAAGGATAAAACAGACTCAATAAAAGAACGATAAAACAAAGTTAAAAATTTTTGGTCAATGTGGAAGTGAACAAGTTTCCTAAGACAATAAAGGTGCTGGTGACCCTTTTTACAAACTGATTTGCAATTTTGATCAAAGTTCAGTTTTTCATTTATTATTGTCCCAAGATATTTATATGATTGTACTTGCTCTATTTTCTGACCTTTAATTAAAGTGACTCCGTGCCCATTTTGTTGTTTCCTAAAATCAACAACCATATCTTTTGTTTTAGATATGTTCAGCAGGAGATAAGACTCCTCACACCACTGAACAAAGTCATCAATGACTGGGCCGTGGTTAATTTCACCTCATCTTTCAAGTAAAAGATGTGCCTCACCTCTGATACCACCCCATTTAAAAACATGCAACTTTTACTTTGAAGGCAAAGGTCTCTGATTCTGCTTTGCATCACACTCTTTACAGTTTCACTACTGCTTGGCAAGTGGTTGGAGAGTGTTTGCAGATAATTTGGCATCTTTGAAACAAACTACCAGCTTTTAGTGACAAGCAATAGCAACAGCAGGCAACTTCTAGCAATCCCTCATGACCCTTATTCACAATAGATCATAGAAATATCGATATCCTATTATATATATCAAATATCAAAGGTTTAAATTGTGCCATTTAAAAAAAACCAAATAAGCCCATTTTGAATTTGATGAATGCAACACATCTAAAAAAAGTTAGAACAAGGCCATGTTTACAGCATCCCCTCTTCTCGTAGGTCGTGGATGGAGTAATATAGTCAACAAATGAACAAATCCAATGAAAAGTCCAAAATCAACAATAATTTGATCCACATAAGTATTGTTTGTGTGTATTGGGCACCTAATATATTTTGCTCTGTTTATACCATTGAGTTAGCTCTTTCTCCCTTAAATTGGGACTAACTGGATGGTTGGAGCTTCAGTCTCCAGCTTTTCCATTAGCAAGGTTGAAATGCCAGATACAGTGGGGCAAAAAAGTATTTAGTCAGCCACCGATTGTGCAAGTTCCCCCACCTAAAATGATGACAGAGGTCAGTAATTTGCACCAGAGGTACACTTCAACTGTGAGAGACAGAATGTGAAAAAAAAAAATCCATGAATCCACATGGTAGGATTTGTAAAGAATTTATTCGTAAATCAGGGTGGAAAATAAGTATTTGGTCAATAACAAAAATACAACTCAATACTTTGTAACATAACCTTTGTTGGCAATAACAGAGGTCAAACGTTTACTATAGGTCTTTACCAGGTTTGCACACACAGTAGCTGGTATTTTGGCCCATTCCTCCATGCAGATCTTCTCGAGAGCAGTGATGTTTTGGGGCTGTCGCCGAGCAACACGGACTTTCAACTCCCGCCACAGATTTTCTATGGGGTTGAGGTCTGGAGACTGGCTAGGCCACTCCAGGACTTTCAAATGCTTCTTACGGAGCCACTCCTTTGTTGCCCGGGCGGTGTGTTTTGGATCATTGTCATGTTGGAAGACCCAGCCTCGTTTCATCTTCAAAGTTCTCACTGATGGAAGGAGGTTTTGGCTCAAAATCTCACGATACATGGCCCCATTCATTCTGTCCTTAACACGGATCAGTCGTCCTGTCCCCTTGGCAGAAAAACAGCCCCATAGCATGATGTTTCCACCCCCATGCTTCACAGTAGGTATGGTGTTCTTGGGATGCAACTCAGTATTCTTCTTCCTCCAAACACGACGAGTTGAGTTTATACCAAAAAGTTCTACTTTGGTTTCATCTGACCACATGACATTCTCCCAATCCTCTGCTGTATCATCCATGTGCTCTCTGGCAAACTTCAGACGGGCCTGGACATGCACTGGCTTCAGCAGCGGAACACGTCTGGCACTGCGGGATTTGATTCCCTGCCGTTGTAAGGCAAGGCAAGGCAAGGCAAGTTTATTTGTATAGCACAATTCAACAACAAGGTGATTCAAAGTGCTTTACAGAGACATTAGAAACAAGAACAAATAAAAAGCATGATTTAAAATTGATTAAAACAAGCAAATAAACTAACTAACTAATTAACAAACAAACAAACAAACAAACAAACAAACAACAGTATATAAAATCAAAACAGATAAAATCAGAACAGTAGATAAAATCAGTAGTTAAATGTAAGTTTTGAAATTTAAGCTTAAAGTGTGGATTTGGTGCTTTATTCAAATGCAGCTGAGAACAGGTGAGTCTTCAACCTGGATTTAAATAAACTGAGTGTTTCAGCTGATCTGAGGCTTTCTGGGAGTTTGTTCCAGATATAAGGAGCATAAAAGCTGAATGCAGCTTCTCCGTGTCTGGTTCTGACTCTGGGAACTGATAAAAGACCGGATCCAGATGACCTGAGGGATCTGGATGGTTCATACTGGGTCAGGAGGTCATTGATGTATTTTGGTCCTAAACCATTCAGAGCTTTATAGGCCAGCATCAGAACTTTAAAGTCTATCCTCTGACGGACAGGCAGCCAGTGTAAGGACCTCAGAGCTGGACTGATGTGGTCCACTTTTTTGGTCTTAGTGAGGACTCGAGCAGCAGAGTTCTGAATGAGCTGTAGTTGTCTGACTGATTTTTTAGGTAGACCTGTAAAGATGCTGTTACAGTAATCAAGCCTACTAAAGATGAATGCATGGACTAGTTTTTCCAGGTCCTGTTGAGACATCAGATCTTTTATCCTTGATATATTCTTGAGGTGATAGTAAGCTGACTTTGTTATTGTCTTAATGTGTTTTTCTAAGTTTAGGTCTGCATCCATCACTACACCCAAATTTCTCGCCTGGTTTGTGGTTTTTAGATGTATAGATTGAAGTTCTCTGGTGACCTGTAATCGTTTTTCTTTGGCGCCAAAGACTATTACCTCAGTTTTGTTTTTGTTTAGCTGGAGAAAATTGTGGCACAACCAGTCATTGATTTCCTCAATGCATTTACCAAGAGCCTGTACAGGGCCTCGGTCTCCTGGTGACATTGTGATATATATTTGTGTGTCATCTGCATAGCTGTGATAGTTTATTTTGTTGTTGTTTATAATCTGTGCCAGTGGGAGCATGTAGATGTTAAACAGAAGGGGTCCCAAGATGGAACCTTGGGGAACTCCACATGTGATACTTGTCTGCTCAGATGTGAAGTTACCTATTGATACAAAGTATTTCCTGTTTTCTACGTATGTTTTGAACCAGTTTAGTACAGTTCCTGAAAGACCTGTCCAGTTCTCCAGTCGTTTGAGTAATATGTTGTGGTCAACTGTATCAAATGCTGCACTGAGATCCAGTAAAACTAGGACTGACATTTTTCCACTGTCTGTATTCAGCCATATGTCATTAAACACTTTGGTCAGAGCGGTTTCAGTGCTGTGGTTCTGTCTAAAACCTGACTGGAAGGCATCGTAGCAATTATTCTGTTTTAAGAAGTAACTGAGCTGTTGAGAAACTGCTTTTTCAATGATCTTACTTAAAAACGGGAGATTTGAGATCGGCCTGTAGTTGTTCATTTGTGTCTTGTCAAGATTGTCCTTTTTCAGTATAGGTTTGATTACAGCAGTTTTTAGTGATTCTGGAAACACACCTGATAATAAAGAAAAGTTGACGATCTGCAACAGGTCTGACTCTAAAGTCTTTGAGACCTTTTTGAAAAAACTTGTTGGCAGGACATCTAAACAGCAGGAGGAGGAGTTCAGTTGACCTAAGATGTCCTCCAGGTCTTTGCTGTTAATAGGTTGAAACTGTTTCATGGTGTTTAAACAGTTTTTTGGTGGACACAGTACATATCCTGGATCTGCTGTTGATGTACCAATTGCTTGTCTAATTTTTTGGATTTTTTCAGTGAAGAATTTGGCAAAGTCATTGCAGGCCATGGTCGAATGAAGTTCAGCTGCCACTGACACAGGGGGGTTTGTTAGCCTGTCAACTGTAGAAAATAAGACCCGAGCATTATGGCTGTTTTTAGTGATGATGTCAGAGAAGTAGGACCTCCTTGCATTCCTCAGTTGTAAATTATAATTGTGAAGTTTCTCTTTATAAATGTCATAATGAACCTGGAGGTTTGTTTTTCTCCATCTGCGCTCAGCTTTCCTACACTCTCTTTTTTCATTTTTCACCAGTGTGGAGTTTCTCCATGGAGACTTTTTCCTTCCAGAGATAACCTTCACCTTAATGGGAGCAATAGTGTCCATTACATTTAACATGTTAGCATTGAAGCTATTGACGAGCTCATTGACTGACCCTCTGGACAGGTCAGGTGTTAATGGGAAGACCTGGTTAAAAATTGCACTACTGTGTTCAGTTATACACCGTTTTGTGATCACTGTTGTTGATATATTTGTGTGGGCTGAGATTTTACTTTCAAAGAAAACACAGTAATGATCAGACAGGCCCACATCAGACACAGTAACCTTTGAAATGCTCAGGCCTTTGGAGATCAGTAGGTCAAGAGTGTGTCCTCTATTATGTGTGGCCTCTGTTACATGCTGAGTCAGCCCAAAGTTGCCCAGAGTGTTACTCAGGTCTTTAGTCCCTTTGTCCTGAGGGTTGTCCACATGAATGTTAAAATCCCCAGCAATAATTACACAGTCAAAATCAACACAGATCACAGACAGCAGTTCACTGAGGTCATTAAAAAAGTCTGTGCAGTATTTGGGAGGCCTGTAAACATTAAGAAACACAACTTTGGATGGGGCCTTCAGCTGTAAAGCCACATATTCAAAAGACTGAAAACTTCCAGGAGATAGCTGCTTACATTGAAATGATTCATTAAATAAGACAGCAACCCCTCCTCCTCTCCTGCTCGCCCTGACCTCACTGATAAAACTGTAGTTAGGAGGGGTCGTCTCGATGAGAACAGCTCCACTGTTACTTTGGTCCAACCAAGTTTCAGTTAAAAACATAAAATCAAGGCTGTGCTCAGTGATTAAATCATTAATTAAAAATGTTTTCCCAGCTAGAGATCTAATGTTTAATAAAGCCAACTTAAGTGTTTTAGAGGTATTACTTGTCCCCTCGTGTTTGGGAGCAGTCTGTGGCACACAAGGTATGTTTACTATGTTTAAAGATCTTTTAGAGTGCAGCTCTCTGTGTTTTGACCAGGCCACATGTCTCCTGTCACCTAAAAGTACAGAAATTTTAAAACCTTCTAGTAAACAGGGTCCCAGCTTCTCCTGGGAAAAGTCATCACTGCCATAATCCTCACAGCCCGGACCCTTCACACATCACGCATCAGACTGCGGAGACAGGGCATGAAGAGGAACTAAGGGGGGCGAGGCTGGGCAATGTGACTTCGATTGCTCTGTTGAGGGTGGGGCTCGATGGCGAACCTTTGGCCGCTCTGGTGGGGGGTTTATGGGGGACAAAAAGGGATTGGGACGGGGGGTAGATCTGAGCCCAGCATTGACCCGCTCCATCATCTCCTCAGTGAATTTCAGGTGTGGGGAGGAGGGAGAAAGGGAGGGGGAGGAGGGTGATGGCCTGTCAGGGGTTTGGGGGACTGGGGAAGGTCGTGGTCCCTTGTCCTGGTCGTTGGTGTTGTTGAGAGAGTTGGAGGCAAATAGGGACCCCTCTTCTTGCCTTAGATGTCTCTCCTTTCTGAGGCTCTTCCTCAGATGCCATGGATGTCTCTCCTTTCTGAGGCTCTTCCCGGGTGGGGGCAAATGGAGCTCCTCCTCAAGGTTTCTGCTGGGCTTTGTCTGTTCTTGGAGTACTGTTTGTTCCTCTTTATGAGATAACTCCTCGTTTATCTCAGCCTTGGCACCAAGCACAGATGGATGACGTATGGAATAAAACAAGTTGGAGGTGAACAGTTTCACCCCTGACTTGTTAAAATTAAATCCATTTGCTTTGAACAGATGCCTGCGTTCCCAAAAAATATTAAAGTTGTCGATAAAATGCACTGAGTGGTCAGCACATGCTGATATAAGCCATTTATTCAGTGTAAACAACCTGCTGAATCTCTCGTCTCCTCCTCTGACCGGCGGTACAGGTCCACTGATGAATACAGCTGCATTCAGAGAGTTTACAGTATTTAATAATCCAGTAAAGTCCCGTTTCAGAACCTCCGACTGTTGTTTGGACACATCGTTTGACCCTGTATGCAGAACAATGTTTGTCACAGTTGGATATTCATCTGCAATTTGAAGAATTCTCTCCTTCAGGTTGTTGACCATATCGTTAGGAAAGCAGAGGACTTTAGTGTTCTTACCGCACATCCTTTGTACATCCTTTACGGCAGAGTCACCCACAATCAGAGTTTCAGGCCTAGCCTTTAGCTTTCCCTGTGGCCTTTCACTTTTCAACAGATTTTCAGACCTTATTTCGCTGCTTTTAGATGGATGGTTGTCCGATATAGATCCAGGGTCCTTTGATAGTGGAGCAAATCTGTTCTGCAGTTTCACATTCAGTTGTTTTGGAGGTTTGTTGTTAACCTTCCTATTCACGGTTGTCCAGTCCTGTTTCCTCCTGTATACAGGGGTAGAAGAGCTTCTCTGTCTCGTAGGAAGTGAAGGCCAGTCGGTTTCAGAGATTTCAGCTCGCTGTGCCCTGCCTGTGATACGTCCTCCCCCTTCCAGGAGACATGATTTATGTCTTGGTTTTGCACCAAGACAGTCTAAGGGGGGATTATCACTTGAGGATTTATAATAATGCACAGAGTCTACTTTCTTGGTCATGTTATCTGTGCTCCTTAGCTGTGTACTAGCTTGCTCATCGCCATTGTTTTGAATCAAAGGCAAGGTTGTTTCATTTCCACACAGTCCATTTACCTCCACGTTTACTTCTAAGCGATGAATTTTTGTCTCCAGTACTGCAATCTTCTGCAGGAGGCTGTGGTAGTCATCTGTGGAGAGGGAAGGCATCTTGTTGCTAGTTAGCCTAGCGGTTAGCACCTTTCCAGGCTATTGAGGCTGCTCGGTGCCCAGACGCTGTAATCAGGCTTCAGCTGTGTCTAGGCCACAGACACACGGAGCGCTGAGGACAAGGTAACCATAAAATGTTGCTGTTTCTGTTAAGAACACTCTAGTCCTAATGATCTACAAGTGTCCAGAAGTTATCGCAGGTAAGCTCACACGGAAAAAAGGGAAAAAATCAGCATAAAAATCAATAAAAATCAATATAAGAAGCAAAGCATTCAAGAGCAAAGAGATGAAGCGTCCACACTCACAAAGGGGAGGAGCCAAAAAAAAAAAAAAAAAACTGACTGTTTGAGGCTGCGGACAGGTGTCTTTTATACAGATTGTAGTTGTAGTGTGTTACTGATGGTGACCTTTGTTACTTTGGTCCCAGCTCTCTGCAGGTCATTCACCAGGTCCCCCCGTGTGGTTCTGGGATCTTTGCTCACCGTTCTCATGATCATTTTGACCCCACGGGATGAGATCTTGCGTGGAGCCCCAGATCGAGGGAGATTATCAGTGGTCTTGTATGTCTTCCATTTTCTGATGATTGCTCCCACAGTTGATTTTTTCACACCAAGCTGCTTGCCTATTGTAGATTCACTCTTCCCAGTCTGGTGCAGGTCTACAATACTTTTCCTGGTGTCCTTTGAAAGCTCTTTGGTCTTGGCCATGGCGGAGTTTGGAGTCTGACTGTTTGAGGCTGTGGACAGGTGTCTTTTATACAGATGATGAGTTCAAACAGGTGCCATTCATACAGGTAACGAGTGGGGGACAGAAAAGCTTCTTACAGAAGACGTTACAGGTCTGTGAGAGCCAGAGATTTTCCTTGTTTGAGGTGACCAAATACTTATTTTCCACCCTAATTTACGAATAAATTCTTTACAAATCCTACCATGTGAATTCATGGATTTTTTTTTCACATTCTGTCTCTCACAGTTGAAGTGTACCTCTGGTGCAAATTACTGACCTCTGTCATCATTTTAAGTGGGGGAACTTGCACAATCGGTGGCTGACTAAATACTTTTTTGCCCCACTGTATTGATATTGCCCCCCTGCACCCGTGTATCTATGTGTGATATTGAAAACTAATTTTTATTTTTAATTAATGCATATGAGTCCTGCTGCTGCCCCAAATACATGCTAGAGTACCAAATGGAAATTAATCAACAAAATATATAGTGTCATATGATGTTTTATGTATTTGATTACCAAGAAATGATAGTATTGAGGGTTTTTTAGTAACTGTAATTTGATAATCCTTAAAATAAAATGTAGTGAGTGTCTGAGTTTGGGACGATCGTGGCTCAAGAGTTGGGAGTTCGCCTTGCAATCGGAAGGTTGCCGGTTTGAGCCCCGGCTCGGACAGTCTCGGTCGTTGTGTTCTTGGGCAAGACACTTCACCTACCGCCTACTGGTGATGGCCAGAAGGGTCGATGGCTTAAGCTTAAAACTCTACTCTCAAAGCCCTGTTTGTTGATTTAATTTATGAAGTAATTTAAGGTGGCATTTTTAAAGTGTGGACAAAATGCATGATGTCCATTAATTGGCATCCTATAAATTAAAAACATGGTTAATCACACAGAAAGAAGTGAGTCTATGGAAAATTTGTTTATCAAAAACCATGATTTGAATCCTTTATATTGCCTATATACTCACAAAGTGATGTCGCAGAGATGTCCTTTAGAAGTTCCTCTTCAAAATAAGACCAGCCTCACTAAAATAAAAACAAACCATTTATAATGCAAGTGGTTTTTTAAACTTATTAAACACAGTGTACTCCTTTTAAAAGGAATTCCAACATTTTTCTAAATACTATTATTATTTTACATTTTAACATTGATTTCAACAGTTTTTGCCTGGTTACAAAAAAAAGTTGATTAATTAAAATAAATAAACCAGTTAAAAAATGTCAAATAAAAAAAAAATCAATAAGCTAACACGTGAGAAATTGTGTTTGTTTATAAACAATCTGTATTCACGTGTCATGTTGATAACAACAATGTTGATATTTGTAAATAAAAAAAATCTTACATTACTTAACCATGTAAGCTCCCTGCACCTGTCATAGGCGTTCACATGACGTCCCAAAAAATGATCCAGTCTGAAATGTTGAACATCATAGGTTGGGTTGGGTCATGGTTGGACGTCCAAATTGTGGACCAAGTCGGATGTTGTATAGATGTCCAGAATTGGTCATGGACCAACGCACCCAGTGTAGAAATGTGTACGTCTATGTGATTTCCAATGTTTAATACAATATCTAAATGGTCTCTGGTCCTATAAATCAGTTTGATTTGCGTAATTAAAAGTGAGATGATCAGAGTATTTATGTAGGGACCTATTTTTGCTACTGTTCCCCTAAAGATTAAAAATTAAATTGCTCATTAAGCAAAAGGGTTATTCAAAGTAATATATCAATCACTGGATCATTATTGGTGTCAAATGAATATGCAGCCACAGTTTAATGCTTTAGCTGGTCATAGTGGAGTTAATTATAACTACTAGGGGTAGTAAAATGGTTTAATATTCCAGGATCATATGATTTGTTTTAAATAGAAGCATAGTGGAATAAAAACTACAGTATGTCCAAGAGCAGAATATAATGGAAGTCAAATATAAATAGCTTCAAAATGTTACTGCAGACCTAGTAAGATAGTATGTTAAGAGGTGCAGTCATTTGTAGTTTTCAGTTTTCTGTCCACTCCTGCTAGGAAATAAATTCTGGCCAGCAGACTTTGATATGATCAGAAAAAGTGTCTGCACTTTGGTTTTTGTGGTCAGGGAGTAAAGCAGTGATAAGGAAAGCACAAATATACAGGCAACTGAACACTACATGGTTTACATTGGAAACAGCAGCTTCAGGAGAAGCTAAAGCTGCCTGACAAGATTTGATTTGTTCCTGCAACTTTCTCCAGTTTCACCGACACACAGTTTATTCTTAAAGGCTGCTCAACTGCTTCAAGTGTAGTTATGCTCCTCACTATAATTTTAAGTCACAATTAAAGAATTTTTTAAGAAAACGATAGAGGCACCAACAAAAAACTTGTGTTTAGGTGTTTTTTTCCCTCTTCAGGCTTAATGAGCACGTAGCAGAGAAAATAACCACAGTGAGTGCTTCAGCGTCCCTCTTAAATTTGAATAAGATCCAAATCAGCGCAGGGAGATTTTTCACTTAACGATATGTGGCAGCTGAGTGTTTTGAAGATCAACTTGTCAAATTGCAATTCCAGCCAGTTTTCCCAAAAGCATCTTAAAGATAGGATGATAGTAAAATTCTGTGAACTTTCTGAAATCCAAGAGCCATTTCCCCAAAGCATCGTAATTTCAGATGTTCTTAGGAATTCAATTATATTAACGACTTTCTAACCATTTACTGACAGCTAAGAGTCTCTTTAAAAAGCCCTGTGATATTTTTGGTTTTTCATTTTAATTTTTTTTTATTTAGGCTATATGCATCACAGGACATGTTATGCATCTTTGTTGCAAGTTTAGTAACCCGTAGCTAAATCTCAATGCATGCCTTGAGCAGCAGGATGTAATATAATGCTAACATGCCTTGAGCAGCAGCTAGATTAATTGAAGGTTTCTTATAGTCTTCTTATATTTTCTTAATTCCATTATCATTAATCAAAGCAATCCAGAAGCTAAACCAATTTTCATGTTGTCTCTACATTATTACATTTCATAATGAACATGGGCAGATACAAAATATTTCACAGTATTTTTAAAACATTTAAGAAAGAAGTCTACAGAACATCTATATTCAAACGCTCAACATGCAATGTGTGCATTTGTTTGCAATGTTAGGAAACACTGTAAATAAAAGATGGCTTTAGCTATCACCCATTGTATGTTTTGAGAATGACAAGTCTCAAAAGACTGACTGAATGACAAGTGACAGACCAACCATGACACCGAGGACACTGTATGCCCACTTTAACATGCTTTTTGATAATTTGTGCTATAATTTACTTAAAACTGTGTTTTCTGATTCATCACACTGCACTGGGGGACTTTAGCCTGTTTGACTGGTCAATTACAAACCAAACAGCAAATAGAAACAAAAAGGTTGTTTTAAACATGGAAGTTAAAACATGAACCCCAAACCCGTACAACCTTTGTAGAACAGGCTTTGTGTCTCATTAATAACTCGTGATTTTCCAATGTTTTTTCAACATGCAATTGTTAAAACATTTTTCTAACTCACCAATCTGAGAGCGACAGAAGTGAAAACCTGAGTGATGAAGGTTAAATAACAGCAGATTTAGACTATAAAGACATGATTGGTGTAGGTGAGGCAACAGTGAATAGATGCAATCAGCAGTGGAGACAGATACATGCCAGTAAACAACCACAGATGGATGTGCAAATCAACTACCGACAGATAATCAGTGTTAATAATACTGCATATACACTTATACAACCATATCACCAGTGCATATGCATGCTGATATACATAGCCAAAGAGAAAACAACTTTTCCAGCCGCCCACACAGGTGTGAGTCAATAAGTTTAATGCCTTGCCTTTGCTTATTTGCGGTGATTTGTTTTAGGATATTTGACCTATCATAAACAACTTTTCTCTTACTACCTTCCTCAAGCACATCAACTTAATGTTTCTGTCTTGTTCACTTTCCTATGTTGAGGCAGTTCTCTAGATTATAAACTCTCATAAAAATCTTCTTCTTGATGTACTAAAGTTGATACATTTATAATATCACTTCTATTTAAAAATAATAATAATAATTATCCAATAATTTATGGTACTACCACCTAACCTCTTGCACTTTTAGCTTTCTCCTCTTTCATTCAAGAACTATTGTTGCCATATGTTTCCACAGAGAGCTGTCCTATAAATCTATATATCTCGACAACTGTTCATCCGATCTGCTTTAAACTGTGCACCAAAGAGATTTCTTTTTCTTCTGGCAGCTAAAAAATGCCAGCTGCGAGTGCTTGAGAGCAATCTGGAGATGAAGTATTTCTTTTGTTGCTATGATACAGAATATCCAAGGAAGTAATATCTTGTAAAAACCGTGACTCTAGATGACTTTTGTTTACCTGCTATACCCACTGCAAACTAAATCGTCCTGCAAGCCAAACTTTTCATACAAGCAGTAAAAAGTCCCCATTGTTCAGCACTAGTGCGAATAGGACGTGATCTTGGTTCACTGAAGTATTTGACTCACCCTTTTGCCACTGAAAATGGAAGTCTGGTTAAAAAATGACAGCATTGGCCATAATTGTTTATGAGAAGTTGAACATTTTTCAACTGAAAAATCTGGAAAGAAAAAAGATGACCTGCTTTTTTTTTTTTTTTTTTTCTTAGCATATTATCAAAAATATGTTTCTATCATTGCAAACAGCTGAGAGGGCAGTCCATGAGATGTATGCTGTGGTGGACACAGCCCCTGAGGACAATGACCAAGAAGATTTTATAATTAAGCAAGCATAGCTGTAGCTGGATCTAATCTGCATAGGAGGTAATGACTGTCTATATGTTCTACTTTTGCTGATGTTAATATACAGTATAATAGTCGTCTTAAGCAGGTAGGTACAAAGACGTAAAATGTCCACAAACAGGACTTAATTACAACAATAGTGTAACGGGAAGAGTATTTACAGTGGGGCAAAAAAGTATTTAGTCAGCCACCGATTGTGCAAGTTCCCCTACTTAAAATGATGACAGAGGTCAGTAATTTGCACCAGAGGTACACTTCAACTGTGAGAGACAGAATGTGAAAAACAAAATCCATGAATTCACATGGTAGGATTTGTAAAGAATTTATTCGTAAATCAGGGTGGAAAATAAGTATTTGGTCACCTCAAACAAGGAAAATCTCTGGCTCTCACAGACCTGTAATGTCTTCTGTAAGAAGCTGTTCTGTCCCCCACTCGTTACCTGTATGAATGGCACCTGTTTGAACTCATCATCTGTATAAAAGACACCTGTCCACAGCCTCAAACAGTCAGACTCCAAACTCCGCCATGGCCAAGACCAAAGAGCTTTCAAAGGACACCAGGAAAAGTATTGTAGACCTGCACCAGACTGGGAAGAGTGAATCTACAATAGGCAAGCAGCTTGGTGTGAAAAAATCAACTGTGGGAGCAATCATCAGAAAATGGAAGACATACAAGACCACTGATAATCTCCCTCGATCTGGGGCTCCACGCAAGATCTCATCCCGTGGGGTCAAAATGATCATGAGAACGGTGAGCAAAGATCCCAGAACCACACGGGGGGACCTGGGGAATGACCTGCAGAGAGCTGGGACCAAAGTAACAAAGGTCACCATCAGTAACACACTACAACGGCAGGGAATCAAATCCCGCAGTGCCAGACGTGTTCCGCTGCTGAAGCCAGTGCATGTCCAGGCCCGTCTGAAGTTTGCCAGAGAGCACATGGATGATACAGCAGAGGATTGGGAGAATGTCATGTGGTCAGATGAAACCAAAGTAGAACTTTTTGGTATAAACTCAACTCGTCGTGTTTGGAGGAAGAAGAATACTGAGTTGCATCCCAAGAACACCATACCTACTGTGAAGCATGGGGGTGGAAACATCATGCTATGGGGCTGTTTTTCTGCCAAGGGGACAGGACGACTGATCCGTGTTAAGGACAGAATGAATGGGGCCATGTATCGTGAGATTTTGAGCCAAAACCTCCTTCCATCAGTGAGAACTTTGAAGATGAAACGAGGCTGGGTCTTCCAACATGACAATGATCCAAAACACACCGCCCGGGCAACAAAGGAGTGGCTCCGTAAGAAGCATTTGAAAGTCCTGGAGTGGCCTAGCCAGTCTCCAGACCTCAACCCCATAGAAAATCTGTGGCGGGAGTTGAAAGTCCGTGTTGCTCGGCGACAGCCCCAAAACATCACTGCTCTCGAGAAGATCTGCATGGAGGAATGGGCCAAAATACCAGCTACTGTGTGTGCAAACCTGGTATAGACCTATAGTAAACCTCTGTTATTGCCAACAAAGGTTATGTTACAAAGTATTGAGTTGTATTTTTGTTATTGACCAAATACTTATTTTCCACCCTGATTTACGAATAAATTCTTTACAAATCCTACCATGTGGATTCATGGATTTTTTTTTTTCACATTCTGTCTCTCACAGTTGAAGTGTACCTCTGGTGCAAATTACTGACCTCTGTCATCATTTTAGGTGGGGGGACTTGCACAATCGGTGGCTGACTAAATACTTTTTTGCCCCACTGTATATGCCAACAGTCAGTATGTTGAAAAAGCTTGAAATGAGGAGCTGGGATAGAGTTGGGTTGCAAAGTGGCTTGCAGATCATGGGCAGACTAATATAGCTTAAAGTGAGCCATAAATGAGGTTTGCCATTTGAATCCATAGGTTGAGATATCAGCTGCCGCTGAGACAAGCTGACCTGTCCTCATTGTTTTTAAGCTTAACTTCGTCCTGCCCCAACAAATGCTGTGGATGATTTCAGATATGAATATGACTGATTT
Source organism: Mchenga conophoros (assembly GCF_057382185.1). Classification (NCBI taxonomy): domain Eukaryota; kingdom Metazoa; phylum Chordata; class Actinopteri; order Cichliformes; family Cichlidae; genus Mchenga; species Mchenga conophoros. Next base: position 22,812,469 of record NC_140540.1, read on the forward strand.
TATAGTCAAATTATGTTAAATATCTGGTTATATTTTTCCTCACAGCAGGTACAGTATGTGGGTTCAGAGGTTATGTGTGCATATCCTGGACAAGCCCCCAAACATGTAACGGTTCCTATGTACATGCCTCAAAGGATCCTAATATAGAAGAAGATAAAGTTTTAAATTGAAACTGATATTGAAAGTGTAAACTGAATTACTTACAAAGACCAAATACAAATAAGGGACTTGCAGTCCTAGCAAAAACAAGGAAAAGATCAAAAACACCAGGAACTGACCATACAACTGCCCATTAGTTCTGTGCTTTTTCCCTAACCTGATATTAGCCAAGACTAATCCAAACTGAAACTGAAACTGATGCCAACACCCAATTAATAATATTAACATAACTCCACCTTCTCTGGCCTTTTGTGCATACCTTGAGGGTTTTGCAGCCAGTCAGCATTAAGGCATGTGGAACAGTAGTACACAAACTTTTCTAGCTCTGCAAAGATGCTGTTACACCAATGCTTGCAATTAAAATTTGAATGCCTCTCAACCTTTCGAGCTTTGTCAAACATTAGTGTCTGTTTATATGGTTATTTTGTTTTTCTTTTTTTTTTTTTTTTTTTTTTTTTTTTTACTTTGATTTTTATTAGGTTATTTTGACATTGTGGACATACAGTAAAGAAAATAACAAACAGACATGCATATAAACAAACATAGAGTCTGGAGTTTACATATCTTTCTCCATTTATCACGTTGCAGAAAAAAAAAAAAGAAAACCTATTATGTTATTTCATTTGTGTCACTTCTGAATGTTTTCCACTTCCTCCATAGTCTGTCGTATTTACCTCCCATCAAAGGTTATTTTGTTTTTCATCATGCAGGGCATCTCAGGCTGAGAGAGAACCACAGAGCCAAATTAGTATATAAAAACAAAAAATATTTATGGGGGTGTGTCTGAACTTTAAGGTTTTTGGAAACTGTGTTGTTTTAGTTCAAATTCCATATAAAATAACAATAAGAATTTATCCCCAAACTGAGTCAAAACCTTTCTGCTTGGATCAAAGTGCATATGCTCTTGGTCACATATATTTTGTCCACTTGAAGGGAGAAGTTCAGTGGAGAGGGGAACAACCATGGGGCATTGTTTCTGGGTCAGAGCGCTCTGATGGAGGTGTTAAGTCATTCAGGGTCGCTATACACAAAACATCACATACAAAACCATTTGAGAAAAAGCTGTTATATTGTGTAAAATATAATACTAATAATAATTTTTAAAAACTGAAAATGTCATGCACCCATATGTTACTCACAATAGAGCACAGAAAATAACTTGAATATTAATATGAAGAAAATGTGTTTATTTTTAATTTGACTGCAGGAACATATTTCAGAAAAGTTTTAACAATAACACTTACAGGGAAAAACAAAAACTAACTGTTAAGAAATCTTTTGAGATCCCACCACCATTGTGATTAGGAATGTAAGACAGAACATACTCATCATATTATCATAAGTCATGACATTTTCCAGTTTTTTGAGCCGTGACGGCTTCTCTTTCTTCTCTAGTTTTTTTTCTTCCAATCTTTGACTCATTATTCTGAAATTTATAATGGAACGCTATTGAAATCCTTTTTTGATATTGTAAGTACATTCACTATTTTCCTGTTCTAAAAATCATTAATATTAATTTCACTTAACTTGACTTCATTAAATGACTCACATATTGTACACCAGTGATTCATTTTTTCTGCTTTCTTCTTTTCATTTTGAGACTTTCAACCAGAGTATTTTTGACAGTTTTATTAAAAAAAAGAACAAAATACAAAAAAAAAAAAGAAATACAGCTCAGAAATTCAGTGGAGACCTCACAGCCGGCTGAACAGCAACTAGACAAATGTCTAACTTGTCAAACCTTAAGCTTTGAATTGTCGTCATTTTTTTCAGTGGGCTACTATTTGGTTTCTCTGCAGACTTTCAAAGAAATTATCAAGATATACATTACACGGCACACAATGTTTCCTTCTTTTATTCGTATTCTGCTCATGCTGTTTTTTTTTTCTTTCCCAGATAGTGACTGCCAGCTTCTCACCAAACTGCCCAAAGTTAAATGCTTTCGCAACAACAAGCGAGAAGGTATGGAAGCAGTTGCGTTTGAAAAATTTCATTAGCATTTTTAACATGCTAGTGTGTATAAATTTGCATGCTTAATCATTCTTATGTTCTTTGTAGGTTTTTTGGCATCTCATTTGTCACCGGTGTGCTAGATTTGTGTGTGTATGTGTATAAAAAGGTGTTATTCAGGGTGTGTATAAAGAATATAAATTTCACTGGTGGTACTGAAAACTCTCTGCCTAAACAATCCCATGCTGTATATAAACACACAGAGACGGGTGGACAGACAGAAAGACAGTGAGTGAAGTGAAATTGATTCATTCATCTCTGGCTACATATTGAACTGCAGAACTGAAATGACCTGAAGTGAATTGAAGTGACAGGAGAGCTACTGAAATAGAGCCCAGAGTGGCAAGCTATCATAAAAAAAATGTCACAGAAAAGAAAATGTCTTCCACAATCTCAAACCAAACATACATTAATTCAAAAGCAAGCTTATATGCTGAAATTTAAAAAAAAAAAAAAAGAAAATTTATAAATAACCTAATCACAGATGACAACCAGTTTGAAGTTAAAGCCTCAGTCACACTAAATATGGATGGTGTTCCTCATTTTAATGGTTAACACAGTCATGTGTCATGGCTATGCTTATCATTTTTCCATATAATCCATTTGGAGCTGCCTCCATGCTCTTAAATATAGAATACGAATGAATGGAATACATAAATTAACATGACAGCTTGACAATATGGCGGGGTCAGGAGTATACTGTGAATAAAGAAATGGTTAATGGCCAGAAAAAGGTTTAAGACATATATAATCTTCCACTGTAGCTGACTGAAAATGTTTGGTATGTGCATGATTTTTAAGGAATTGAAATGGATTAAATACTTCGGGCTGAAAGAACATTTTATTTAACTAAAACAATAGTGGAGGTGGCATGCTGTGGTTTATTCAGGTCTTTTAATCGTTTAACTTTTTGCCACTGAATGTTGCACTTTAACTACTACACCCCACTGTTAGAAGCAAATTCACAAAATAGACCCAAGTACAGACACATACTGAGGCAGACAGTAGGGGTGCAACGATACACAAAATTCACGGTTCGGTTCGGTTCGGTTCAATACTTTGGTGTCACGGTTCAATATTTTTTCGATACAAGAAAATGTTCATGCTTTTTTAATTTGTCATTTATTAAAATTATAAATATATATTTTAACTCCAACGTACAGTTTTTAAATTTAATGTTGCTGAAACAACAAGGGGAGAAAATAATAAATCTATCTGATCGAGAAATCACTCATCTTTGGAAAAGAGAGTTTATTACAGAGAAATGGCTCTTTCCAAAATAAAAGCTATACTATACACTTCTTCTGGGGTACACTCTCAGCAGCATATTAAACATATCAGGTCCCCATGAGGAGAATCATGTGCTAACGGCTGACTAAATGACTCGGGTAAAGTTTGTAGCATGCGTGCTTGTTGTTTTTGTCTGCTTCCACTTGTCTTTGCACTAGGATGATGTCGGCGTAAATGTGCAGTCATATTCATTGTGTTCCCACTAATGCTGTCAGCATTAATCTGAAATGACGTTAATGCCACAACACAGCAAATCTCCTTTTTTTTTTTTTTTTTTTTTGCCTGTCCCGTTTGGCTCTTTTGCCATCAGAATTATTGTCTAAAGGCAAAGAAAGATGCCCAACGGATTTACTTTACCAAATTGACCATCCCAGCCTTGCCGTAATGGTCCATTTGATTCACCTTTTATTGTTTATTTTATTTTCACTTGCTGAATACGGGACAGACTTGACTGGGGAAAAGAAGGGGAGAAAGAAAGAGGGAAAGAAAATCAGCTGAGAAGAGGGACGGGAGAGAAGGGCAAAAAACAAAAACCAACAGAATGGGCAAGAAAAAAAAATACATATATCGATCACCTGGATCACCTGTTGAGAAAGAAAAAAGAAAACAAGCAGAAGAAAACGAGAGCAATACAATAAACAACATCACAATGATATATGGGAATATGACAGTAAATACTAAATATTAAACATTATTGTAAGATCGACAGCGCACAGTGTGCTTTGAGGTAGGAGCCAAAAAGGGTGTAGTTTGCGTGTGTGATCACCCGTGTGTACACCTGTGAGCATGGACGTGCTTGTATTTAAAAGGTTCCTTCATGTAATGATCTGCTAGAGGGTGTGGGAAGCTACTGCCCCGTCCACCAGGGCATGAAGCAGGTATGGAGGAGATCAAAACTCCAGACATCCAGAGGCCCCCAGAACACAAGAGACCAAGGAAGACCAACAGAGGGACAGCCGCGCCACTGTCCCAAAAAGAGCTGAGGAGAGTCCCAAATGAGGGCTCACTCAACAGCCGCGGAGCAGAAGCCAGGGGGAGTTGCAGTGACGCACCCCTGAGCTCCGCCGGCAGCCAGCTGTGCCTGAGTGACCGAGCCCCAGGCCGAGAGGCCGGGGGCACCCCACCTCCGAAGTGGCCCGAGCGAGCCCCAGGCTCCAGGCCCCGATAAGCGGCCGCCAAGGAGTGAGCCGGTGTGTACCTGGATGCCCATCGCCAGACACAAAGAACCACCAACGCACCGATGTCTGAGGGAGTCCGCCACCGGCAGGGGAAGTGGTGGGGGGAGATAGGCCTCCAAACCTTGGAGGGCCTGAGATGTCCCCAGAGAGGTGGCGTCTGATACCCAACCTGACATATAGACACAGACATACAGGCACACACAGATACAAACATCCATTCCTACCCTCATGCTCTCATATGCACTTACTCCACACTCAACCAACGTGGAGACAGACATAAAGAGACGCTGTACACACAATCACACTCCCCAAGCGTACTCTACGAACCGGGTCTAGGTACCCTTGCCCCTGGAGGGGGGAACTGCACCCAGACCCAGGTGGTGTTACCCTTTTCCCTGCGGTGGGGAGAAGCAGACCGCCCCGACTCCGCAGCAGCAGGGAGGCCCCACATTCCAGACCCCAGTCGGACGGCCAACTCCTCCTCCTAGGACCCCCGCTCCAGCAGGCCGCAGAGAACGGGGGTGGGAGAAGACTCCAAACCTCCCTCCACCCGCTCATTGTAGTGTTGATGCATGTGTGTTCTAAGGTGCATTTAAAACCCAGGAGGGCATGGAGCTACCTGCCAGAGAGCAGCAGGTAAGCGCATAGCCCCTCCTGATAGCCCTCAATGTCTACGTGTATTTAAAATTGAGAGGTGGGCAACGACGCCAGGGGTGAGGTGTACACCCTGATGGTAATTTGGATTCCGTGTATCGTGCCCACCCCCAAGATCCTATATGTATGTGTAATGAGAGTGTGAATAATGTGAATGTCTAAGTTGTGGGATAAAATTGAGGCAGAGGCAGCCAGAAGGGAACAGAGGGGGGGGGGGGGGGGTAGCCTCCTCTGCACCCTGGTGACCCTACTTCAAGGCCCTGCATGTGTGGGTGGTTGTGGTGGAGCAGGAAGAGGGAGGCAGCTGGAGATGGGGAGGGAAGGAAGGGAGGGGCAAGTGACCCCTCCCTGGGGCCAGCTCCCCCGCTGACCCCAGTAGGCACCCCCATACTCCGCGACCCGCCAGGGAAAGGAGGCCCAGGCCCATCCGGACCGGGGCCCAGTGCAGCAGCGCCGCCCGGCCCCACAGAGCCCGGGACAGCCCACCCGACCCCACCACAGAGAAAACTGCACCCACCCCATCATCCACTCATCTTCCAGACTACATAAGACAATAGACAACCAGGCTGAGATATAAACATATTCTAATGATGCAAATCATTTTGATTTAATTTGGACAGACCATCTCCAAAAGTGGAAAGAATGTCATTAAAAGGTTAGAAAGGTCAGAATAATTTAGAGCTTTGTTTTAAGTGTTACTCCATTCCATAGAGAATAATTTTAAATAATTCAGAACAGTACAGATATTTAATTCCACCCGTGTGACCTTGAATGAATTGACTGTTTACAGTTTAGCCGATGCTCATTATTTTTAGAAGTAGAATAGTGATGCTAATTCTTCATGGCACAGATTGAACAAGGTGGCCAGAAAAAGGCTAGTCCATACTGCCATGATGGCATCACACAGTTGCTGCAGATTAGGTGGCTTCACGTCAATTATGCAAATCTCCCCTTCCACCACATCCCAAAAGTGCTCTATTGGATTGAAATCTGGTGACTGTGGAGGCCATTTGAGTACAGTCATCTTCCTGTCATGTTTAATAAACTAGTTTGAGATGATTTGAGCTTTGTGACATGGCACGTTATCCAGCTGGAAGAAGCCATTTGCAGATGGGTACACTAAGGTCATAAAGGGATCGACACAGTCAGCAACAATACTCTGCTGGGCTGTGTTGCAACAATTAAACAATCCTCAGTTGGTACTTAGAGGCCCAATATGTCCTAAGAGGTTGCCTACGCCTACAGGCTGTCTTTACAATGTCTACTTGCCTAAATGCATTGAGTTGCTAACATGTAACTGACTGATTAAACATCCATGTTAACAAGCAGATAAACAGCTGTGCCTAATAAAGTGATTTAAATGCAATGATTCATGGACACAAACTCATAATGAAAGAAATATGAAAATAATGTGTGTCATGACCAACGTCAGTCAGGATTCAGATGTCCTAAAGTCACAGATTGGCTTGTATTAGTTGCTCCTCCTATGATGTAAATGTTTGATGCAGTTTTAAATGAATACTAGTTTGTGATGTTATCTGACTAATAGCCAAAGAAAAGGATGAATTGTTTCTCAGTCAGAACCAAAGCTGTAATAATAAAATGATGGTAAAGGTAGATTAGAGGGCAGCCAGAAATTTCTCTGTAGTGATACACTGTTACAAAGATGTACAACTTATTGGGTGTTAGTAATTACAGCCACCATTTTATATACAGTATAATAACACTAATTGGATCATAGCAAGCACTTTGCAAAAGATGAAGGGGAGTTCAAATATAGTGTAAAATAACAACATGGTGCAATTAAATAGAGATCACAGACTAACACAAAGTTCATCCGTAGAGTTAGTGTGAAAAACAAAAAGTAATTTCTGGCTCTCGATGGTACATGGCTCCTTTTCCCCATTGTTATTGTTTGACAGTGATATTAGGGGTTTAAAAAAAGATATTTAAAGCCATTTTACAGTAATAATATTTCTAAATGGTGCCCACTGATGTTGGACCTTTACAGCAGAAGACAAATCCCTCTAGTGGAGCATCATCTGTGGAGTATTCTGATCAAGTCTTTGCTACAGCTTACTTTCAGTGCAGTTCCTCTGAAAAGTGATAGAAACATTTTCAGACATCTCATTGCTTCTGAAGATCAAATGGCAGCATTTTTTACAGGAACAAATTAAGGAAAAAACACTCAGAAACCACTTCTGACATGCTTGTTGTTGCCTCGGTGAGAGCAGCGCCGTTTGAACTCCGGTTACTGCACTAAAACGTCTGAAAATACGAGTCCCCTTTCCACTTCACTAATACCTCTCTCTGTGTTCTTCTTTCTCCCTTCTTTCTTCCTCTTGCTGGATGCTTTATTTCACCTCATATTTTAAATTTATCTCGCTTGGCTGTTCTGTTGCTTGCATTTTATAGTTTCCCTCTTTCTTTCTCACTCACCTCTCTGTCTCTCTCTATAACAACAGGAACACTTGTCCTACATGCTGTCACTGAAGGATTTCATTATAGCACAGTCATGCTGATCACACAATGACACACACACGCACACCCACACATAGACATCGGCAGGGTTCATCAGTTCAGCTAGTTAATAGTTTATGGCTTCAGGCTTTCTGACTTGATTGTCTTTTTAATGGCCATAAAAAACACACCAGCCTGATACTGTATGTCTTCTCTGACACACTCACACAAACACAGGTGGTTGTACGTGCACGTTTGTGAGAACACAGTGTTGGCATGTACCATTAATCCAAACATCAAGTTGTTTTAGAAAAAACTATATCTAAACAATGAAGCGCTTTAGTACTTGCCCTCAAAAGCTAACCCCCCAACTGTATGAATATCCTTGCTAGCTTCAAAAACACACTGTGAAATGTGTGAAAAGACCCGATTTATGTGTGTGCATTACAATCTAAATCTTTTTTTTTTCCATCTAGCATTTTGCCATGGTGCCTAACTAGATTTGAATTTTAAGAATCTTTCCCGTCGGACATTACCTAATACATGTTCCAGTCTGGAGACGTTCCAGACGTGAACTCTAATTTTCCCACCTAGCTTGATAAATTGTAAATTGATTTCCTTTATATGGAGTCTTTTTGCTCTGGTAATTTGGACAGCTCAAAGCAATTTCAGTGCATCTTTATCCTAGAATGCCAAATACTGTTGGTCTTGCATATATATATATATACAGTCCATTGGCACTGGCCCCTTGATGCACCTGCCATTGAAATATTGTATGCTGAAACACAAGGGCTCTCTTTTAAGATGCAACAAATCCCACAAATGGAAATAGGATGGGTAGCGATCAAGTTTGTTTCAAGTTTGCCAACCAGGAGACCACAGTTTGGAGCTTTATATTTGGCAAAACCCAAAGATATTCTAAGTAATTTTCCTTTTCAGTTGGTTTTCATTAGTGGTACAATTGATCATTCGTTTACTAAACACAAATTAACTCACTTACATGCTTGATAATTGGTTCAGTTTACTGCACTCTCAAGCCAGTGGTCTCAGAATAGAAAAAACAAAACAAAACAGTGGGCGTGTGACATTGTCATCATTGCCACCTGGCAGTAATGTTGACTGAAGCCGGGCTGTAAACATGCTGAATGCTGGACTGTGTGTCTGAGGTGCTGCATGAAAGTGCCATTTGTAATCAGACTATTGTTGATAGAGGATGAAGTTATTAAGATGAGATGCTCCAACCTGTACCTGTGGCATGGCTGCAGCCCAATCTGCAGCTGTTATTGCAGCCTAATGTCTGCCGCTACACTGCCAAGGTAGGACAGACCATGCTAGTTCAGGTACATATGCAGACAGACAATTCCTTCACCAGGATTTAGTCTAGATGTGTTTCCTTTTAACCACACTGGGTTGACATGTTCACTGGAGGCAACCACAGCTAGTGATCGTTGCAAAGCAGCAGCCTTTTAGATAACCAAATGTGGTTACATTTAAGAGGTAGAATCTTATTTAGTTAGGTTTAAAATTAAAATTGCCAAAAAAACAAAACTGTTTAGTCATTTCAGATGACCATAACTTCTTGGCTAAGTTTAGAAATACACTCTTGTCTGAAGGAAACCATTGGCGCTCACACTTTCATCATTTGGTGGTTTTAAACAAATGTGTATATGTTTATATCGTATATGTACATCAGATCAGCTGGCTATTGCATTTGTTATATCCCATGTTGCCAAGAGGGAAGTTGCAAATTGCCCTCTTGTGGACAAACTATGCAGTATCAACACCTATAAGGCTGTTTCTCCGATTTCTTTTTTACTTTTTGCATTTTTTATTCACGGTTATAAATCCTGATACTGATATATCAGTAAGTATATCAGTATCAGCAGGGCTGACATACTAGTCTGGCTTTAATACAGTGTATTTAACTGGAACCTCAGGATCTCTTTCAAAGTGCCCATATGGACAGACTTAAGAATGAGATCCACTTCTGCAGTACCTTGCTGACAGACACCTATTGTGTATCTGCAAGATGCCAGTGGCTCTGGCAGAAAGGTAGTGTTTGATGTCCTGAATAAGAACACGTTGTACTTTCATACACCAACTCTACACATACATTCATACACAAATGACACACGGGGCAGTTTCTGAAATTTTGTCTAAGGATACTTTAATATGAAAACTGCTGGTGGATGACCCCTTGAGTCACAGTTGCTATCGTGATCAACAATATTGACACCTTTCCAGCTTCACATTTTGGAAGGTATCTCGCCAGCAATTTTGGTAGTATTCTGAAACTGACACACCAACAACTACACCAATGTAAGCCATTCATGCAGCACAGAAAAGGGAGAGCAGGGTTTGAACTTCTCTCTAAAAGTGCCATCACTCACGCTTTTCATGTCTACAACCAAATACAACATAGTGAATTCTTTGTGAAGAGCATATGATTATCCTTTTTAATGACATGGGGCTTTTCATGATGCCATCAAGTGTGGCCATTCATAACAGCTAAACTGGACAGACAGCACTTTGTACTAACTAGTTCTTTTCAAGCATAATGCACTCTTTGGATCAATTGCCAGACAAAATGCTCTCACTTCTTACAACTCTAATGGATCCACTCAAGCGTAGAAGTCCAATAGCACACAACAATGTCCATTTGTACAATAGTGAAGACACATTAACAAAGACATTATGCATTTTCTTATCTGATATTAATCTGTTAAGATGTTAACCTTCAAACAGCCCTTTAAAGTTTCAAAGCCTGGCCAAAATGTCCTCACTACACTGGCTTCAAATAAAAGGTGTCTACACAAACACAGACCCACATCTGATAGGTGGAGACAGTTAAGAGTTATCGGTGTAGATTAACACTCTCCTCTGTACAAAGTCAGCCCACCATGCACTGTGTGTGTGTGTGAGTGTGTGTGTGTATCTAAGTAAACGGGCGTCCACTTCTGTCAGTGCAGATGTGTGTGTGTGTGTGTGTGTGTGTGTGTGTGTATCTAAGTAAATGGGCGTCCACTTCTGTCAGTGCAGATGTGTGTGTGTGTGTGTGTGTGTGTGTGTGTGTGTGTGTGTGTGTGTGTGTATCTAAGTAAATGGGCGTCCACTTCTGTCAGTGCAGATATGTGTGTGTGTGTGTGGGTGTGTGTGTGTGTCCCTGCTTGTATGTGAGTCCAGTTTATGTGTCTGGGTACGTGTGTGTGTGTGTGTGTGTGTGTCCATCCATCCAGAAAATAAAGCCTTATTGAGGATGAAATGGGATTTTTAATTGGCTGAGCCTCGGCCTAACGGCGCCGCGTGAAACTTCACGGCCCTTTGTACAATGTCACCGACACACACACACACACACACATTCACAATGGGCCCCAGCACTATCACGATAACACACATACAACAATGCAGACTCCTCTGTGGGCATGTACCGCACACATATTCAACAGTGCACGCACTCACACACACATTACGTCTCCGTGTCAGGGAGTATCGATTAGACCATTTAGTCCAAATAGAGGGGAACACTGGACCCCGTCAGGGAGACCTCCTTAACAGGCTCATTTACACACAAACACACACACTCTGTGTGTGTCTGTCTTTGTCTTACTAAAACACAACTGCAGTTAACTGACGCACACATTTGGCCTTTTGCTCCACTCCCTTCTTTGCTTTTCTCTCCCACTTGTTTAAAAATGGATACGCAAACCTGTTCTCCAACACACACACATACAGACACACAAATGCAGAGAGTGATGCGCCTGTTAAAAGGTTGTGTCCATGTCTGACAGGCCCTCTAAGAGCACTGCATTGATTTTCCCCTCTGCTGACTGACTGCGAGAGCAAGTGAAAGAAAGTGAAAGCAAGAAATGTGGTGTCAATAAATGGAGCAAGGCACTAATACATCCAAGGTTACGGGTTCCATTCTCACCAGTGCCTGAAATATTCTTTGTCTTGTTCTTCTGCTGCTGTGGGGCCTTTTCGATGAAAGTCTTCGTGTATATTTATAGCGAGCGGATGGAGGATGTGTGTGTTTAACTGATAGTCACAGCTTGTGAGCATGAAACTTGAGTATATACTGTCTTATCCGATCTGCCGCCCTGAAAAGAATCAATTTCAGACGGCAACGGATTTCAATTTAGCAAAGAAAAGCTGGGAGGGCTTTAAGTTCAATATCGACGGTATCCAAGTGAACACTGTACACAACATTTCAATGTTAAAGTGTGTATGAGACTGTAAATGGGACTGAGAAAGGTGCAGTAAATCGACACTATCAGTACCATTTGTGCTCGCTGTAATTATGGCTGTTTCTTAATTGTGATTGGATGATTAAATGTTGTTACGTTGTTTACAAATTTAGATCTGTTGTTTACAGAAGACTGAAATTAACCAAAAGTCTTTTGAGTTGGCACAACAACACCATGTTGAACTGATGATTGTATCATACTGTAGTCGTTTTTTCAGCGTTATGAATCATATTTCACAATTTCACAAACACCGTAATTGTTTTGTTTATTTAGTTGTATTTTTATCAATAGTTATCTTTTTCCTTTGTTTTTTTTTTTTTTTTTTCCCAAAAGTTTTGGATTTTTTTGTTAATCAATGCAAATGTTGTTCCACTCCACAACATTTTTAGTTTTTTTTTTTATGGAGTAACTGCATCACTTTATGTAAAGCTACCAGCAATATGTAATTACTTCATATAATCAACAATTTCAATATTAAGGAGATGCTTTAATAATATTAATGATGCAATAGTAAATCTAAAAGTGGCATTAAACATATTGAATATAGTTACTTTAAGTACAACTCAAAATTATGTTGAAAATCTTGTACAGCACCACTTTCATGTAATAAATCTGTATCTCTATGACAGTTTTATACATTTATTTTACCCCCACCCACCCTGTACCGGGTACCTTGTATGGTTAAAGCTTTATTACAGAAAAGATACAGTGTTTTCCAAACCTTATTTTAAAAGCTAAAGCATGAATGACAAATTAAAATCAAACCTGTTGGTTCTGTTTATGCACAGGGACACATTGTCTTAATGTGCTTATCAGTGGGTGATTCAGTGAAATGGTTTTCAGTGCAAAAATAATTATAGATCTGGATTATATGCATTTTTCAAAAGACCCTTCTATTAAATGTCTTCTCTATTCAGTTCATTTTGTATTTATTTATTTATTTTAAAAAAACATGTTGGTGCAATTGCATTGTCCTTTATTATATATCCATCAGCCACAACATTTAAACTGCTGGCCTAAGTTTGTCAGTGATATTTAAAAGTGCAGTGTGAATAACAATTGTTAATTAGGTCTTGTGTAATAAAAGTTATAATTTTAAATAGATGTGGTTAATATTTTGAAGGTTTTGCATGAACAGGAATGAGATTAAACTGTCTTTCTATTTGTCTGCTTAAGGTCTCATCAGGTCCAGAGTGCGGGGGACGGACGCTGCAAGAGCCAAAGTGCTGACCTTCCTGGACAGCCACTGTGAGGTCAACAAAGACTGGCTGCCACCCCTCCTGCAAAGGATCAAAGAGGTGTAACTGCATGTTCATTTATAAACCCTAATGCAACAAAGTATATGTGAGTCTGAAAGCTTCTCTATCAAATTACAACCCTCTCATGTTCCAGATGTGTCTATATATACACACAAATATATGTGAGTCACGAGGCATAATGACCAAGGCCAATCTGCAAATATGGCATGCTTTACTACTCAACGAAAAGCCTCTGCGTGATGACTCCAGTGGTCGAAGTGAAATCGTGCCATTAAAGAAAATAGATGCCGGTCTGATTGCCTCTCATTAAGAAATAAGTGCGGTACTCTCTTCTTCACCCCTCTTACTCTCCCGTCTGCTGTCCTCTGCTTGTGTCTGCTCTTCTTGTCTTCCCCATCCAATCTCTCATCACCTTGTTTTGCCTCCTCTCACCACCTCTTCTCCGCTCCCTTTTGTCCTGTCACATCTCTCTTCCTTTCTTCCCTTTTTCCGTCTCTCGTCTCCTTTACTTTTACTTACTCTTCGGTACCATTGCACCTTTTCTTTTCCATTTTCATCTCCTCTCCTGTTTTCACCTCTTATCCAACAATTTTGGTTATCGCACTCTGTTCTACTTTCCCCACCTCATGTCTTCCTCCCTGTGCTACTGCCATTACTCTCACACCTTTGCTTTTCTTCCTTTTCTCTTTACATCTCCTCGTAATTTTCCCCCTCCTTTCTCTGGCCTCCTCTCAGCTTCTTTCTGGCCTCTTGAAACGTCCACTTTTCTTTTCTATCCCCATCTCTTTTCCTCTCTCGTTTCTCTGCTCTCTTGAAATCTCCCTATCCACTTCCTCTTGCATCCTTTTCTATCCTACCCTGGCTTTACACATACCATCACCTTCCTTTGATTTGCTTTACGACGTTACATGGCCTTTCTCATCTCCTTCCCTGTCCATGTGCCTCGCATACTCTCTTCTCCAGTTCATTTTAATTTTAACACCTGTCTTGAACTTCTCCAATTCATCAAGTCAACAGTTGTTTGCCTGCTATTAAAGACCTTTGATCTCAATCTGCAGAGAAGCGATCAATAAATCCACCAGAGAGTCTGATCTGTTTCTGCTGCTGTACCATCACCATCCATATTTATACTCGTGGTTTATTCGTGTGTGTGTTTGTGTGTGTGCGCCTGTGTGTGTTCAAGCACAAAAGTGATCTGTCACTGTCTATGTAGTCACTCTATAGTCGTATATTTAGATTTAAATGTATGAGGTATTGATCCGATTAACACACACGCGTAGTCAAAACTCCAGGCTACCGTAAAATCACATTCCCCGCAAAATAATTGTCTGTCTTATTGATATAGAGAGCTAAAGTCTTGTCCAAATTTCAGGTTATCTGCTTTTCTGTATTTCACATCTGATCAATTTTATCATATATTTTGATTTTGTTCTCTTTTAGTTGTTGTCAAGCTTTTTCTGTTTTGCCAAAAAAGCCTTTTTTTGAATACTTTACTGTTTGATGCTAACAAATCATTTTGTGTCAAATAAATGATTTATTGTAATTCCATTGTCAGGGAAGTAATTGAGAAATAATACATGCAAATATGCATCTTCTCATTTGAATAAATAGAAATTTCCCAGCTTTTTACCACTGATTGAATCTAGAGAGTATTTACTCAGCCCCATGTCTATCACATTACCGCTTTTGCTTTTGTCTTTCAGCACCAAGGCAACAATTTATTGTAATTGTTCACCAGTTAACAGTAATATTTTCAGAGCATGTCAACATAAAAGGATCCTGGTTGTGTTTAGCAACATTGCTCATTTGTTGCTATATGTGCATATGCAATCAAAGAGAGCTGCAAAACAAAAGCGATAATCACAATGAACGGCCAAACATGTAGTGAATATGTTGATGGTTTCATTAGTATTTCCAGTCATTTCCTAAGAAATGACTGGAAATGAAATAGGACAGTGACAGGGCTATTTAGGCACTATGGACGCTCAGTGAACATCACCTATAAACCTCACTCCTAAATGAAGGAAAAGAAAACAGAATAATTGTTTACATGAAGAGCAATGAACAAAATTAACACTAGCACTCCCTGCATGCACTGTTGGATTTAAAAAATGATTTGAAAGATGGTATTAGTGATTAAAAATATATAAAGAATTGCATTAAAGCCTAGAGTGCTTGTTGTTTTGGAATAATGGGTTTTCTGAAGGGACAATTTAGATGATAATTTTGTCAATAGTCAAACGTCTGCCTCGACACAACTTCCTTGCATGCTTGCATAAAATACTCAAGGACGACTATGTAAAACAGGTCATTTATTAAAATTCAATATTCATTTATAAAATCATTTATAATTCATTTATACATTTATTCATTTGTAAAATTCAATAAATGTTTGAAAGTTGCACTTTAAAAACAAGAGTCCAAAACCATAAAAGAAGCAGATTGCTTTGGGGTCAGATTCCTCTCAACTTACTCATCAAATATTCTCATTTCTATTCAGGTGAAGGGAAAAAAAAAAGAAATGGCTAAAATTAAGAAAATGCTCCAGAGTGATTTGAAAATAACAGTTATCCGGTTACGACAGTAATGTCGTGATGCTTCACCCTGAGTGCTGCACAGTGTCATTACCCTAACAGCTATTAAAGCAGACAGAGTGCTTTGTAATGTGGCTGAAGCTGTAGAAGGATGCAGCTTGCGTCCCCTTGCACTGACCCTGCAGCTAATGGTCCAGAACCGCTCCACCTGCTCTGTAATATCACTGGCTGAAGATGCATCCAGCCGTTTGACCAAACTAATAGAGGGACACTTCATGATTTAAAAGGGAGTGCAAGTCTGGCAGCGCCAGTGTGTGTGGGTGTGTGCAAGTGAGATTTTGTACCTTTTATCCTTGTAAAGAGCAAATGGCACCATCAAGGAAAAAATATGAGGAAAATCAAGTGCAGCCATTTTTGCCAGTTTTCACTTTAAAAGGATTTAGGACTCTGTTTAAGGGTTAAGGAGGCAATAACTAAACTAAATCCATGAGTATCTTATGGCCTTATGGACGATTACACAGGGTTGAGGGATACGGGAATTTTTGTTGGTGCTTGATATTATCCCATTTTTTACAGTCTCATCAACCAGTCACAAATATCAAGCATTACATTTTTAATGGCTTTAAATGTTCACTTAAAAAGTTAGAAATGCTTTACACGCTAACCTCTTTCCCCGCATCCTGTCTGCATGATTTAAGCTTATAAATTTGCTCATTTCCAACACAGAAATGAAATCTATCTATAGGATTAGTGGCTCCACTGGGACATGAGTCGAGGTCTATCAGCAAGCTTAGTAGAAAACTGCCAGCTGGATTTCATGAAAGTTGGTAGAGGTGAATTACAAGAAACACCAGAAAAATAGAGGAAAAAAAGGTTTGGTGCATTTCCAGACCACTTTGTTTAAAAGTGGAAAATAGTTCATTGATGGAGGATGTGCTTTCCAAATGTTTTTTAAAAATTATTGTTGCGCTACACTGAGGATCTTATTCTCTGAACCACATGAACCAAACTGTAGAGTTGAGTGGGCAGCTGCTTGGTTGTTACTTCAGAAAAGTCTCAAAAGTGCCATAAACCAGAAAATCACTGTAATAAAGTGGCGTGCAGAGCACAAGAAATACAAATTACAGTGGCTGAAAAGTCAAGCAAATGAAGCCAAGATTCAGTTTCTTAAATAACCACTTGGGGTTGGCTTAAACACAAAGGGTCAGCTTTAGAGCAGAAATACATTGTCTTACAACCAAAATCTCTCTGGTTTTGATCTCTCTGGTTATTTTCTTCCTTCTGACAGCCCTGTGAAGGAGGAGTTTTATATTACTTACCTTAAAGTTAAGGATTTGGTTGATTTAAAAGACTAGTAGGTATGAACACAAGGGGCATGCTGAACTCTAGCCAGGTAGTAAATTAGCTCTCCCCATCTCTAATCAAAAAGTATCTTTGTCTGTGTCTCTACTCCAATATGGTCGCATCCACCAAAATAAACAGAAAAAAAAAAAAGATTTGCAAGCCAATAATTAAAAACATGTATTAGTAATATCAGTCTTTTATATAGCACAGTCAATGTCATGCTCTAAATATGCACTGTGCTCAAACATCACTTGACAAAAAATTATGCAGCCAGCTTTGCTGTTGTAGTAAGACGAAGACAAAGCTTTCCATCAGGATAGCTAGGTGTCAGACCTTTCTTTATTCGTCAATTCCAATATAGCCCTAACACAAATGAAATGAAATACCAGAGCCCGTATTGAACTTCGCAAACTAAAATATTGAATTCTACACAGCCTACACAGTTTACCTCCAGTAACCTATTGATGTGTTACTCATTTTCTCTGCTGCTTCTTAATAAATTGTGTTGTCACCTAAAAGCATTTTCTGTATCTCTTCATTTCATGTGGCTCAGTGGTCTGACATTAATGACAGAGAAGGGAATAAAGTAGCACTGAATTAAAGTCAACAGAGGTAGTGGTCAATCTCACCTTGCTACATTTGCTGTCTGCATGATTGTTGCTGAATGACTGAAATTCCCTTTCGGAGAAGTGCAGTATAATGACCTTGGAGTTTACAGTCTGTTTCACACACAGATGAACACACTGGACTGAGCGCCTCATTTATTCGAACAGAATTTGGTGATGAAAGCAGAAACACATTCACTTCTTTCTCTTTTTCTTCCTTGGTAGCTTGTTTTATTTCCCTTGCATTACACTTTTTAAAAAATTAATCTGAAGCCCTAATTAAGCATAAATGTGTGTGGTTCTTTTTGTGTCTCCAGGACCCGTCTCGAGTGGTTAGCCCAGTCATCGACATCATCAACATGGATACGTTTGCTTATGTGGCAGCCTCTGCCGATCTCCGTGGAGGTACACAACCACTTTCTTCCATCTACACTCAGAAACAAACGTCTCTGAGGCACCTTTGGGTTGTGTTTTGATGACAGAGAGAAACCCCTTTGGGTTTCTGACTTATGAGGTGGCCCTTGATGATAAGTTTGTGATGAGTTCATGAACCTGTTCTCTCTGGCTGCTGTGAACATTAAATGCTTTGAGATATTTTTTTTCCTACTTCTTCTTCTTCTAGCAGTGACTCTTATTCGCTCATATTGGACCCCTCGAGAATAGTTGCTGTCCTTGAATCATCTTATCTTTGAAATGTGCACTAAAGTCCCTCAACCGTGTGTCCTTGAATATTCAGATTTTGTTAGAGTTGCCCTTTTTTTCTGCCCAGTTTCTACAGATAAGTGCTGATGTCTTGGTTTTAAACTGTGCAGCGAGTGCACCAACTTTCTTTCCATCATTGTAAAGGGAACTAGAGACTGTAGGTTTATGTTCTCAAATTTAATTGTTTATTTTTAAGAAATAAACTACAACAGTCTTAAGGTCTCATATGTCTCAAATGCTGTTTGATGTTGAAAAAGCAGAGGCATGAATCTAAATATATTTCCAAATAAAAGAACGAAACGCCTTTTATTATTATTTATCATAGTTTTGTCTTTCTGTTAATAATTCTTCTAAGACAAAAAAGGCTAGCAGGTGGAATTTTGCATATTTAGTTACTCTCAGAAAATGTCCCCCAATCACATCCCCAACTTTTCAATTGTTTGATTAATTGACTACAGCATGGCATTCAGCTGTGGACTGCAGATGTTCACTTACCTATATAACACAAACTCTGTGAAAAACATGGAGTTTCAGAGAACTGTGATGGTCAAAAAGACTTAGGACACAGCACTAATCCAACACAAGAATCAGTTTGCATGCAAGCTGTGAAAGAATGATCACATCTTCATATTTTGTATCCAAGGATCCCAACCTTCTTGTAATTTTAAAGTGGTCTTTAAAGCAATTGGTCTCCAGGCTTTCTGAAGGACTTTTAAAGTGTTTCTTTGCATATTGACTGCTTTGTCACTCATCTTCAGTCCAGTCCAGTCGCTTTACCTGACTGTTTCCAGTGTATTTTTATCGTTGTTTGTTTTCTTTTAGGTTTTTCTTTCTTTCTTTTGTTTGTTTCTTAATGATTCTATGAATCATTCAAAGAATGAACTGGTGTGGTGTGCAAACTTTGATTTAGTGTTTGTCATAATTTAAGCTTCTAGATTCTTTTAGTTTGAGTTTAGTTCTAGTTGATTAAATATGATAAGATTATAGTAGACTAGACTGAAGTTGTTTCAGTTGACTAAAATATAAAGTGTAAAGGTTTGTCGTGTTTTCACCAGTGACAGTGGCGCCACATGTTTCACGTGTCTTATCTTCCTTGACATCAAATGAGAAACGTGTCCATATGGCTGCTCTTGTCTTTCTACCAAGAGTTGACATTTCATCACGTTTTGATGACAAACAGGGAGCGTGGGAGCCTCCCCCTCACACCCTGTTTTTTCTGTGACAGATCAAAAATGAAAGAAAGATTAAGCTGTGCCAAGTTACACAAGAACTGGACTGAAAATCAGTGGAAACAGGTCTTATGGTATTATTTAGCATGACAATAATTCCAAACACACAGCCAAAGCAGTAAAAGCACACAATGGACCACTATCAGCATGGATTGGCCTCCCCAGACCTCTACATTATTTAAGTAATAAGGGTCATCTTGACAGAGAACAGAACAAAAGGCAGCAAACATGCAAAGAACTTTGAAATGTCCTTCAGGAAGCCTGGGGAACTATTCCTGAAGACTACTAATAGAAATAATAAGAAAGATACCTAAGAGAGACCGATCTCTCACTCCAACCGGTCGTGGCAGATGGCTGGCCCTCCCTGAGCCTGGTTCTGCCAGTCAGCGATTGCCTTGTATACTGTATTTCCATGTATATGTGCACTTTTAAATAAATCCCTGAACATATTGAGGGGTGGCTCAAGACTCTTGCCAAGCATTGTCTATATGTGCACAGTAGGGTTCTCTCACACAGCTTTGAAATGTGCTTAAAGTGTTGGCACATAAAATGACTCTTTGAACAGTTAACACAGTCCTTTTAATTTGTTGATATCAAATTCTTAGATATCAGTCAGTTCGTTCGCTGCCATCAGGATCCTGACATCATCTTTAAGACCATCATGCTTTTGTAAATGCTTTTTAAAACATTAAATTAGTAACTTGAATAAATGTAGAAAGTGAACATTTCTATTAGCTCAGCAGGATTATACTCGCAGATGAGCTAAAGCTAAACGGCCTGTAAAAAAGCCAGAACAACACATAACTGTGTTCTCTGTCTGCGATCTGCACTACCTCCCACTTTATCTGTTGACTTCATAGTACCTCTCTCCTTCCATTAGACTCTTTTACCAGTCTTATTTTCTTGGTGAAAGCAGTCCGCCAATCAATGCAGATAATAGGGCTGTCCACTGTGCACGCACAATCACACAGGAAGGAGAATCGATAACGATAGTCGTGCTTATAAAGAGCATTTTAATTATAGATGAACCTGTCGCTGAAATCATAAAAAAGACGGTCATCAGATCCATCTGCATTGATCCTGACATTCACACACATGTTGAAGTCTAAAGACATGCCAACAGAGAGTGGAGGGGGAGTACTGTGGTAGCTAATCCGTGACCTGGTGGACTGTAAGCACACAAAAAACTACACAAGCCAACACAACATTTTCTTTGCTGAAGTTTTTCCTCTAGTATCAGAAAAATAAAATATATCTCTATTTGTCTTTTCATTAACTATTTTATATACATATTCTAAAGAAAGCATAGCATAACAGTGACCTTGATGTTTTGGTACAGCACAGTAGCCTCTGTACTCAGTATTATTTAAAGCATGTTCTTTACTCTGTTGTTCTCCCTCAGGCTTTGATTGGAGTCTCCATTTTAAGTGGGAGCAGTTGTCGCCTGAACAGAGAGCCCGCCGGACTGACCCGACCCAGCCAATCAAGTAATGCACGCATACACAAAAACTCAAACATTAAAATGTATAACTGTGGGTGTATAGATTCTGAACCCAGGGCTCATTAAGTAAGTGCAGACAAGTGGAAACAGAGAAGGCAGAGAAGAGGAGGTTAAAGAGTAGGAACAAAGGACAAGAGGGGGAGTGAGGAGACAAAAGGAAAGAGATGCACTGAAGTCTGATGAAAGGATGAAAAGGAAAAAGTGTAATAGCACGGGTTTAGTTGTCTTCTTAGGATGAATTCTGAACAATTAAGTTCATTAAAAACTTGAAGAGTAAATGTTTTAAATTTTCACCAAAT
The DNA here is from genome assembly GCF_057382185.1 of Mchenga conophoros. Lineage (NCBI taxonomy): Eukaryota > Metazoa > Chordata > Actinopteri > Cichliformes > Cichlidae > Mchenga > Mchenga conophoros. The sequence continues at coordinate 22,833,937 of NC_140540.1, forward strand.
CCAGAAGATGCTGACGGTGAAATAAATAGATAACATTTTCATATGTATCGTTTTACAGACTTGAGTGCAGGGTTTTACTTGTTGCTAAATAAAGTGTGTGTGTATTTTTATGTGTGTGTGCGATTGATCCATACAGCATAATTATTATTAGGGACTCTGCAGGAGAAAAAATATTTGACTCAACATTTTTAGCAGTATTTAACTCCACCAATAACATATTTCTGTCTACAAGCAGAGGTTAAAGTGGGCCAGAATGATCTGGAATAACATTCTAGCAGCTTTCATTAATAACCAATTAAGATAAAAGCAGATAAAGTAAAAATAATCTGCTTTGCTTATCCCCAATGTTGGAAAGGACAACAACCTATAACAAAGAGCTTCAATAAAGCAGAACAACTCAGTATCTTAAAATATAACATGACCATAAGACAAAACAAGGAGGGCTGGATTTGGATAGATCCAGCCCTCCTTACTCATCTATAATTATAACCATACACTGGACCACATTTACAGGCTGCACAACGAAATCAAGCTACTTTGAATCATATTATGAATCTCTGTGCCAAATTAGAAACATACACGTGGATGGAGGATTGTAGCCACAGTTATAAAAGTGCAAAATTATTTTTCTTTATGTGAGGTAAAGTAGTGCAAATGGTAAGAAAGGTGATAAGTAGACAGCATCAGCAGACTGGTCAAATTTCTTTTTAGTGTATTTTTTTTTGTGGCATCTCCATTCTGCCATCTTAAAACGACCTCTGTTGTCAAAATCTCACTTTTATATTTTACAGAACTTTACACACACCTGAACCTCATTAGTCTCTACTGTTTAAAAAAAAGGCTAAACCAAACAACGAAATCTAAACAAAGAAACAGGAATAAGATTATTCATCTAATTTACAAACTCATTTACACAAATAAATGGTTTGAAAAGAAAACAACTTCACTATGCAAAAAGGAAAAACCATTTGGTTGTACCCAATAATAATGGATTTGATTTATATAGCGCTTTTCAAGGCACCCAAAGCGCTTTACAATGCCACTATTCATTCACTCTCACATTCATACACTGGTGGAGGCAGCTACGGTTGTAGCCACAGCTGCCCTGGGGCAGACTGACAGAAGCGAGGCTGCCATATCGCGCCATCGGCCCCTCTGGCCAACACCAGTAGGGTAAAGTGTCTTGCCCAGGGACACAATGATCAGGACAGAGAGCTCGGGGATCGAACCGGCGACCTTCCGGTTATAGATACGCTTCCCAACCCCCTGAGCCACAGTCGCCCAGTGATGCAATCAATGACATCATGATATAAACCCCATATAAACAGGAAGTGCTGGGCCGGCCCCTCCCCCACACCTGTTTTGGATGTAAGATCTGAACAAAGGGACAAACTATTGTGTAATTTACCAGAAATTGACCTTTCAACAGAAGAAAATTCAAATGATCTTATGTTTCAGTAGTATTTGCTTTAAAAACATACGCATGGATGTAAACTGTAACATAAAGCTACCACAAACAAACCCGGGATAGTATGTAGAGCAAAGTTACAACAGCAATGTCTAAACTATAGCATTATGGCCAACTGTAAAATAACATGGGATAAATTATAAATATGTTCAAGGGACAAGTGGTAAATAAATTCAATCTTTTCTCAAGGTGTTAGAGCAGGTTAGCACAGTACATGGCAGTTCAGAATATCCTCAACACATTTCTGTTGGTTTTCCAGTGGGATCACACTTAAAGTAAGCTGTGCGAGGTGATGAATGACCTCCTTTTGCTTCCAAAGAGACACGAGTGTAACTCCTCAAAGTCGTACCGTGCCCTCCTCAGTCATGCTGCCAGGATTGCTGCAGATACACGAGCTACTATTAACTGAATAATTAAAATGAGCATGGTTGGTACTGCAAAAGGTTATTGGTGATGTGGGTGGTTGATTTTTTCATTACCAAGCTGCATCAATTCATTTTACTTATAGTTGTAAAAGTACACCGAGCAGGCACAATGACCGTAACACCAACGCTATCAGTAAGGTAAAAGTTATGCAAAGGAAATCAGGACAATTCGATTTTAGAAAGCACCCACTGCATAAAACAATAAATAAGATAATATAATGCCATGTAAAAAGGCAGAGTATAATACAACAAGGAGCAAAAATCTAAAGAAAATGAATACAGGTGTTGTGGTGTGAGGTAAAAGTATTTCTGTCATTTGGCAGTGGAGCTGAAAGCTGAAAATGTTATTACAGAAAGCTCTGCCTTTCCAGTAAGTGGTTCAGTGGGTGGCCTGGATTAATGGCAGTTCTTTCAGTGGCCTCCTCTCTACCACAGCCACCAGTTATTTGGATGCTGCGTCTGCAGGTTTGATACATTTAAAGATGTCTCATGCTACATCTGTGTTATTGGCAAATTGATACGTGTTACCAGCTTAGTTAACTTTTCATCTGACGCATCCCGGTGTCCCTTCCCACTGATGCAATTGAGATACTCAACAAATCAGAAAGTAGTGTCACCCTATGGTCCTGTCTGTGCTCATTTGATCACAGACTTGTCGTCCTCTTGTCATCCCTGTCATGTGTTCATGCTTGCTGATGTCAACAAAGTTAATCTGGGAAAACGTCCGCACCTACAGAGTGGCTGGTAATTTCAAACAGCTCAACAAATACCACCAAGCATACATACAAACAAAAAAGTTGATATTTTATATAAAAGTTGTGATGTTCTGATTAAATTTATATTATTTTTTTAAAACGATGATACTGTACTTTTGCCAAAGGTTATACTAGACAGTAGGTGCAGATTATGGAACTGTGGAGTTTGCAGTAGTGTGATTTATAGTAATTGATGATGCAGGTGCAGAACAGCCTGTAGCATCCATTGGCACTGTTAGGTCAAAGGTACCAGACTAAATTAAACGTAAGCTGATGGTGGTTTTTAATATTGCTCACCAAATGTAACTTTTTTAGAAAACAGTCCGGGTGGAATCAAACCCAAACCCCTGCAGTCTTTCACCATATAGCTCACCTCACTTATTCTTAGCAAAGTAATATTTCTCTGCTACACCAAATTGTACCACCTTCAAATTCCCTTTTTAACCCATTTCTATAATATTTTTGCTGGAATAGCTTTTTGGTCCAATTATTTATACTTTTTATTTTATCTTATAATAAACTTGCCACACTCATGTGCTTGTTACTCATTTCAAACCAGATTTCTTATTATTTTCTTATTATTGATACTTTTAAAGCTAAACTGTGAAGGTTTTCTTCACTTTTGTGTTTTTTTGTGCATAAACGTTCAGAAACATATAGACAGAGAGCAGTCAAAGAAATGGTGGAAAACTGAGGCGCATAAAACTAAAACAGCATCAAAATTTACACCCAATATTTCCTTTTATTAAGTCCACATTGGCAAATAGAAATGCAGCTATGCCTTCCAGAAACGCATTCCTCAGTGTGCAATAGTTTTTCATGTGTTTACATTTGCCTTTGGGAAGTTATTAAAAACAAAAATCTACTGATTTTGCCTTTCAGGCCCATTTTTCTGCTTTTATTAAAAAAACCTGAACCCATTGTCATCCTTCTCTTTGTGGAATTTTTGTATTTGTTATGTATGTTCTATTCAAATATAGAGTAATGATATATGTATAATATGAAGTATATATAATGAATATCTTGTTTTTGTACAATGAGCTTAAACTTTTGTCTTTACAGTCTAAATTTCTCTATAGGTTGTTTATTATGAATGCATGTAAGTTTATCAGACCTCATTAGCCCCCGAGAGGGACAATGGACCCCCTAATTATCCTCTACCTAATCAAATGAGCCAAGATGTGAAAACGGGTGTAGGTCACAATCAGCCAAGGTTTCGATGAGCTAATTGTGAAACCTAGGCCCACCCTATCATGTGACTTCTTGAGGTCAGACGGCCCAGGATGTGAGTGGGCATTAAGGCGTCTGGGAAGGGATCTCAAAACTGGATTGTAGATGGCAGACAGTTGGTGTCATAAACTACCGCCTCTGTTCAAAGATGGTCACTCACAGTGGACATAGATGGCCTCTTTTACTCCTCTTTCAAACCATCTGTCCTCTCTGTCCAAAATGTGAACATTGGCATCCTCGAAGGAGTGACCTTTGTCCTTTAGATGCACATGGACCACCGAGTCTTGTCCCGTGGAGGTGGCTCTTCTATGTTGTACCATGCGTTTATGAAGTGGCTGTTTGGTCTCTCCAATGTAGAGGTCTGGGCATTCCTCGCTGCACTGTACAGCATACACTACATTGTTAAGAGGTTCTTAAAAGGTTCCTTTTTCATAAAGCTTAAACTTACTGTTGGATCAGGTGACCCTGAACATCCTTCATCATGATGCTTCCAGTAACTATTATCTACCGTCAACCTCCAACCACACATAGTAGGTGGCTACTTTTATCTGGGCTTGGTTCTTCTGGGGGTGCCTTCCTGTAAAAAGGGAGTTCTTTCTCCCCATTTTCAAGTGCTTGTTAATCGGTATCACCCATCAGATCATTGGGTTTCTTTCTTTAATATTGCAGGATCATTACGTTAGTATAAAAAGTGCATCGAGATGTGTTGTTGTGAACCAGTACTAGAAAAAAACTGCTGAATTCATAAAATTCCAAATAGACCACAGTAAATGCAGCTGACTAACTAATGTTGGTTACCTTATGTGCTATACTGCATGTAGACTAATTTTTAATAAAAAGCCCCAATACATAATTAATTTAAAATGGCAGTAATGGCCCACAATCACAGACTGTCAGAGTAGTGCTTTAAAAAAGCTTCTATGTCTACATAATGTAATTTTCTGTGGGGTGCTGTGATTAATGGCAGTGCTGATGTGCCCCACCACTGCTAGAATAAAAAAAAAAAAATGCAGTTCAGAAATCAGTAAGAAATTAATCATCCTGCTCTGACCTATTATTACTGCAGTGACCTCAGCAGGGTTGTGGCAGGCTGACCTCATCAGAAAAATAACAATAGTGGTCAATTTTGATTGGGTTAAAATAACTGCTGTTTACAGAGGCAGCCTTCTAAGGTCATGTAAGTAAAACCTCCAACCTTTCTCAGACAGGTGTTGACTGAGGCCATATATGTATATATTATGAAAGAGAAGTTTGACTTCTAACCTTTAATTACACTGTTATTTTTATCCAAATTATTTTCTTTTTCCTAAACACTGCCAAGTAGTTTAGTTGCCAAACCCAAGTGAACAATTAGTCAAAATTGTTATTTTCTAAACCTAACAACTAAAACTGTGTGGAAAAAAATATAAATAATTGAAACAATATTGTGTACTTACTAAACAAACTTATATAAAATGAACTTTTCTTTTCTTTTTGGTCTTTTAGTTAAGTTTCTGTGGTTTTGAGTGATGCTGAGTTTTTTTGTGATATGATGCTTAAGTTTTGATTTGAATCTATTTGTTATGCTAGCCTCCCTGTGTTTCCCTGTCTGTTCACCACTTTGTCTTACTATGTTTAGGTTAGTTTCCGTGTTTCCAGTGTCTTCTCTTTCTTTCCTGTGTTGCTTTAACATTTAGTGTTCTTTTGTTTTTGTTGCAATAGTTTTAGTTTCTCCATATGTGATCATCCTGAATAAACACAAAAATCGGCTTTAATGCTGTTAACTCACAAGAGTTATTCACAAGAAACAAAACAACCATGAAGGACGATGCAACAAAGCAAGACTGAGACAATACAAACACACACACACACACACACACACACACACACACACACACACAGGATAACGAGGGCAGAGGTAACAGGTGGGAACACAACTGAGAATAATTAACTTAATGAGTCGGGGGAACCAACACACGGAACAACAGTCGCCAAAATAAAATATGGAAGAGAGCCACAGCAGAATGGGGAGACAGCACTAACTTGACACAAACAGACAAAAGGAAAAACAGAGAGCGAGAAGACTGAAGGAACATCATGAGAACACAAAGGGGAACTAACAAACCTGACGTCATCTAAAGCTGAACTAAAAGCAAGAGACACATAAACTAACTCTCAGAAGCACAAGAAATCTTTGGCTCCTTTGGTGGTTCGACACTGGCACTTAAATCTACTCAAGTTTAGTTTAAATTTAGTGAAACATTGTGGTTTAGACTAAAATCCGCCCCTTCACAACACCAACCCTGCACTGCTGAGCTTGATGCCTTGGAAATGAAAGCAGGTTGCATAAGGACACATTGGCTGTGATGAAAAACCTAATACGCTAAAAGTTTACAAAACCTCAAATCATCGATGCCTGACAAATCATTTGCTGTGGAGAGATGAACAAACAAACAAAGGGAAGCCACAAGAGCCACAGAGCAAACACACATGCACGGTTATAAATAATAAACTTTGGCACTGCTCCTTCGTCATAAGTCAGATTGGTGGCAGGAACCCAGATTTGCTGCTGTGCCAACTTATGACTGCCTGACTTCATGCATGGTTTTTATTTTTATGTTTTGGTGGAGGCAGCGGGGCAGGCAATCACATATGGTGCGTGTGTGTGTGTGTCCCTGTGTTTGTTTTTTGGAGATGGATGTAGAAAGATTGTGGAAAGGTTGTAGCTTGTTCACTGTCATGGTTTCTACCTGCAAGTCAATGCAATGCTTTTATCTGCCATGTCAACCTCGTTACCAAGAGTTACCATTTATGCATTTATAAACTATACGTATGAAGACCATGATTGGCATTATGTATTTCAAAGCCTCCAACCCTAACCTTTACAACCACATACATCATATATATGCACTGTAACCTGTAACACAGATACTCGAGGAGATGAGTTGGGGTGCTTTTCACCACTTTTTTTTTAACAGCATCAGTTTTTGGAACAAATAAACACACAGGGGCAGTTGAACATTTAGAAGTGCTTTCATTTACTCTTATCCTGGTGTTTCAACCATGCAAACATTTCCATCTAGTATTAATTTACTTCTAGAAACAAGTTTCACCACTTAGCAGCCGTCTCAGTAATAACATAAAAACTGCGTGCATAAAATCACCATCTATCCATCCATATAATATCTTTACTACAATATTTAGTGGATGTGCCAGCTGCAGTATAGTTGAAAACTTCTGCTGCACCACATTTTCCCATATTTATCCTGCATGTCCTGTTTTCTCCTCTGCATTGATGATAAACACTGTAAATGTATTTTGGTACTTACTTACTGCAACAAAAAAAAAAAATCTAACCTTTGCTGTCAACCAGGGGTCTGAAACTTTTAGTGCTCAGTTTCATTCTCTGCTGTCTTTAATTCTGTAATTAATTTTTTATGTGTACAGGGAGTGCAGAATTATTAGGCAAATGAGTATTTTGTCCACATCATCCTCTTCATGCATGTTGTCTTACTCCAAGCTGTATAGGCTCGAAAGCCTACTACCAATTAAGCATATTAGGTGATGTGCATCTCTGTAATGAGAAGGGGTGTGGTCTAATGACATCAACACCCTATATCAGGTGTGCATAATTATTAGGCAATGTCCTTTCCTTTGGCAAAATGGGTCAAAAGAAGGACTTGACAGGCTCAGAAAAAGTCAAAAATAGTGAGATATCTTGCAGAGGGATGCAGCAGTCTCAAAATTGCAAAGCTTCTGAAGCGTGATCATCGAACAATCAAGCGTTTCATTCAAAATAGTCAACAGGGTCGCAAGAAGCGTGTGGAAAAACCAAGGCGCAAAATAACTGCCCATGAACTGAGAAAAGTCAAGCGTGCAGCTGCCAAGATGCCACTTGCCACCAGTTTGGCCATATTTCAGAGCTGCAACATCACTGGAGTGCCCAAAAGCACAAGGAGTGCAATACTCAGAGACATGGCCAAGGTAAGAAAGGCTGAAAGACGACCACCACTGAACAAGACACACAAGCTGAAACGTCAAGACTGGGCCAAGAAATATCTCAAGACTGGTTTTTCTAAGGTTTTATGGACTGATGAAATGAGAGTGAGTCTTGATGGGCCAGATGGATGGGCCTGTGGCTGGATTGGTAAAGGGCAGAGAGCTCCAGTCCGACTCAGACGCCAGCAAGGTGGAGGTGGAGTACTGGTTTGGGCTGGTATCATCAAAGATGAGCTTGTGGGGCCTTTTCGGGTTGAGGATGGAGTCAAGCTCAACTCCCAGTCCTACTGCCAGTTTCTGGAAGACACCTTCTTCAAGCAGTGGTACAGGAAGAAGTCTGCATCCTTCAAGAAAAACATGATTTTCATGCAGGACAATGCTCCATCACACGCGTCCAAGTACTCCACAGCGTGGCTGGCAAGAAAGGGTATAAAAGAAGAAAAACTAATGACATGGCCTCCTTGTTCACCTGATCTGAACCCCATTGAGAACCTGTGGTCCATCATCAAATGTGAGATTTACAAGGAGGGAAAACAGTACACCTCTCTGAACAGTGTCTGGGAGGCTGTGGTTGCTGCTGCACGCAATGTTGATGGTGAACAGATCAAAACACTGACAGAATCCATGGATGGCAGGCTTTTGAGTGTCCTTGCAAAGAAAGGTGGCTATATTGGTCGCTGATTTGTTTTTGTTTTGTTTTTGAATGTCAGAAATGTATATTTGTGAATGTGGAGATGTTATATTGGTTTCACTGGTAAAAATAAATGATTGAAATGGGTATATATTTGTTTTTTGTTAAGTTGCCTAATAATTATGCACAGTAATAGTCACCTGCACACACAGATATCCCCCTAAAATAGCTAAAACTAAAAACAACTTCCAAAAACATTCAGCTTTGATATTAATGAGTTTTTTGGGTTCATTGAGAACATGGTTGTTGTTCAATAATAAAATTATTCCTCAAAGATACAACTTGCCTAATAATTCTGCACCCCCTGTATTTCTCAGTCCTTCGTAGCTTGTCTTCATTTAGTCCACAACTGCTAACAAAAACATGCCTGTGCCTGCTTATCACCTCTAATCTAGCTTCACTTCATTGGGCAACATTCAGAATTCATTGTAAAATGTAGTAATTTCATGGGCAGGCTCCTCCTATTATTGCATTAGTTGGCCTGTCCAATCATCTGGTCAGAGTCTTTTCACTGTACTGTGGTCTTCTTTTAAATTCAGACACAAGGCTGCAGGAACCTTTGGAACAGCCTTCCTAAGCTCCTCCGGTCAGGGGTCCGTTCTTTGTACCTCGCTTACTACATCCAAGATCAAATGACACATCCAAGATCAAATCATCGCGCTAACTTTGAGCTCGCTATTCCGGTTCTCCGAACACACCTGTTGTTGACGATTAGTATAGCTGGATGAAGTAATGTGAGATAACTGGGTGGCTTAACAGGGGCTACGCGTCGATAGTAGAAACATTGATCGGCAACCCTTTGATTGGTCGGCGAAAATGTCGAAGGAGCGCGCTCTGTATTTTTTGGCAGCAGAGCAAGAACTCTTGATTGAGGGATTTCAGGAGTTTCAGAGTTTAATTAAAACGCAAGGGAACACTGCAAAGGCTGCAAAAGCAAGGAGAGAGGGCTGGCAGAAAGTTGCTGACAAATTAAACTCGTAAGTAATTTAATAATAATAATAATAATGGAGTGGATTGATATAGCGCTTTTCAAGGCACCCAAAGCGCTTTACAATACCACTATTCATTCACTCTCACATTCATACACTGGTGGAGGCAGCTACGGTTGTAGCCACAGCTGCCCTGCGGCAGACTGACAGAAGCGAGGCTGCCATATCGCGCCATCGGCCCCTCTGGCCAACACCAGTAGGCAGTAGGGTAAATTTATTATATTACACTATATTATATTATATTATATTATATTATATTATATTATATTATATTATATTATATTATATTATATTACATTATATCCTCTTTCACATTAGAGCCACGACAGGACCCACTAGAACATGGGAACAAGTAAAAGTGAAATATAAGAATATTCTACAGAATGGTAATATTTATCACTTATATTGCTTTTAGTCTCTTGGAAAGAGACCCTGAAATAATCTGTTTGTTTATAACAGCAACCAAGAAAAGGGCAGAGCAAACAAAGACAGGTGGTGGTCCTGCACCCCCTCGTCAACAAGTTGGTTAAGTAAATAATACCCTCACAGGAAAATCGATATCTCTCTATGAGCACACTGTCGCGCTGAGCTAAAGGATCCTGTCTGTCCCGCAATATATGCTGAATTCTGAAAACTCTCCTTATCAATCTTGCACCTTCCGCAATGGGTGGCTCGCGTATACGGACAGGACATGGCTGCGACAGACTTCCCAAATCCACCTTCGCTTTTATAGCCGTGGTCTCTCATCTTGATTACACGAAGTAATTTACAATTACTACTCTAAAATATGAATTACATCTGAAATAATCAAATACATGAAATAGAATGATTAATAGTACATTTCCCTTTTTTTAGGAAATGACCTGTATGTATCTGTATGAAATCAATAAAAGGATCAAATACTGCATTAACTTTAGTTACATTGATAATATTTATTTATGGTAAAACAGTGGTAAAATATCGCTGTTGCTTTCGTATAAGTGAAGCGGACATACCTGAGTGGCCGCGATCTAATCCTGTTTACATAAAGTAAACCTGCTCCCGAGCAGGTTTACGCTTACGGATCTGTTGCTATGACAGCAAGTCCCGGATGAGCTTTGGAGAACCGAACGATCCAAGATCACGCAAAATCGTCAACAATCAAATCCAGCTAACTTACTTAGCGAGGTACGAAGAACGGACCCCAGGTCAATCTGTGCTTTGGTTAAATTACTGCTGAAAACACATTTTTGTATGTATGCACACTTTTCTAATGTGTGTTTTCTCCAAACTGAAAAGCACTTTGTATCTGTATCAGAAACTGCAATACAAATAATAATGTTATTATTATTATTGTTACTCATTTCAGTGAAACTGCTCCATAATGCAGTGATTTAAACATTTGTCTAACAAGAAAAAGATCCTGTAAAAGCTCGAAGTGTGCAGACAGACTCGCTGTGGTCACCTTTTGTGAATAAGGGAGAAGCTGAAAGTAGCTTTATTTAAGTGACACTCCGGTAACGTCATCTGAAAAAGGAACGCGGTGGGCGGTCGCTTGTGATGAGGTCTGCATTCCCGTAACTTTTGAGCTTAATTTCTTAAATGATCATTACTGAGATTTCTGCTGTTCCAGTCCTATGTCACATCATCGCTGCTGCACTGTGTGGTGTTGTCCGATCGGCCTCGACACTCTAGAGAAAAAATAGCCCTCGAGCATCAGTCCTCATAAAGATAGGGACACATACACATAAATGTCCACAAATAAACGCAGTCTTGTTTGTCTCATCCTATTCATTGCATTTGCCAAGTTATTTTATGCCATTTAACATCCTCACTTTCTGCAGTCAAAGTCTTATACACACACACACACACACACTGCTACATTCCTTTAAACACACAAGGACAAATTGAGCTTGAAAAGAGTTTATGTTCTGCCACCCACATACGGACACACACACTCGGGGTGCTATTTGCAGGCGATGACAGCGGGATAATTGTTGATAAACAGAGGGTATTTGATGGCGCGTGCTGGCCTTCAGCTATTCAGTCGTCTCATTGTCCTGCATGTGTCTGTGTGATTGTGTGTGTGTGTGTTTGCGTTATGGCAAACAGAAAGGAAACGGCAAAACTCAAAGAGAAACTACACAGGAGCTCCTCGTGTTTGGATTAGATCTGATGAGATTCTGGATAAATGTGAGGACAAATGTAAGCAGCACAAGCACGTGTGAGGGCTGAAGCTTTTACTTTTCTTTCACATGTTTATGTGTAGCTAAAAAGTTAGGGTAGTGAAGGTAGTGAAGATTTATGCTTTTGAAACTCCCTTTTCATAAATGTTTTTTTTAATCTGTTTTGTCATCTCTGGATGTTTTCGGGTCAGTAGTGAGACATAAATCTAGTAGACATGCTTAGGACTTAATTACAAATTACAAGGAAATGTTTTTCTCATCTTGTGACTCCCTTATTTTCCCCCTTTTGTTGTTTCTCTCACAGGACCCCCATCATTGCAGGCGGACTGTTTGTGATTGACAGGTCCTGGTTCAATCACCTTGGAAAATACGACACTGCCATGGACATTTGGGGTGGTGAGAACTTTGGTGAGTCATCGTACTTGGAAGAAAGGTGCTGTGAAGTTTAGAGGGAACTCGTAGAACATTGGAAACTAATATTAACGGTTTAAGCAGTAATATTAATGATGTTTTCTGTTGAGTAATTACATTTTTGCCACTTCTACATTTTTAAAATCATTTTATTTTTGTTGTTACAGACCACCCATCTCAAATGGACTAAACCAGTGAAACCATTATATCCTAACATTAGCAAAAAGTCAACCATCCATTTATGAAACACAAAATAAATAGCTCAAGCTGCATTTTCATCAGTATCTTTTGGTTTATTTACATTCAGTCAGTCCACTCTCACTGCAAAGAAACTGGAATGTATCTTTGGACCAAAGGAGGCCCACATTTTCAGTTTCCTATGAGCTGCATTAGGCTTTAACTGCCAGTGTTGCTTCGGGGTGAGTCTGGCCACAGTGACACAGTCACAACTCCACATCTGGAGCTCAGCTCAGATTAGCCCACAGACTATTTTCCTGTGCCATGACTGGGCATAAGAGTCCAAAGTAAATCAGATTAGGTCCAAATGTGTCTTCTGTCAGGCTGTGGATGGTGTCTTTGTCAGTACGAGGGCCATAAAACTGATTCAGACATAAGTGCAATTAAATTAGCTCGAGTTCGAACCATGACTGATGATTGTCATGCATTTTTAATGATTTAGTGCAAGGTGTACTTACAATGTGCATCAAAACAGCAGGATAACCTGAGTCATTTGTATGGGATCAGGTCCACTCTAACCTGGCTGATCGTAGCCAGGTTAGCCAAAAACGTTTAATTTACTGAATGCCAATGTGCAGACTTAAAAATGCATTTGTCCTAGCTGCCACTGGTCTTTTGAACAGTGTTTTTTTATGTTTTATATGATTTGTTATTTATTGCATTTTGCTTTATGGTTGTGTGATTGATCCTTTATCCCAAAACATTTAAAAGTCCAAATATAAGGTGTTTTTCCCTGCAGATTTCACATTATGCAAAAACACATCAAGTAACGCAGATTGGTCCTTTTATCAGAGGAGTTATTACCAAATGTAAGGAGTTAACAAATTCTACAGATTCTTCTTCTCTCTTCCCTTATCGTCTCTTCTCTTCTGTGGCAAATTAAGGTATTCTGTGTTAAATTAAATGACGACTGCATTCATTATTATTTCTCAAGGTACAAAATATAAGCAGGAAAAAATATTAGTCAAGCACTCAATCTTATTTGCTAATGTTTGCAACATGCAGCTTACTGCCGGTTGCGCTGATTTTTAACACTGGAAAAAAGCATGTAGGATTTTTTTACGTTTATTGAAATGAACTGACTTCTCCTGTGTAACTACAAAATAAGTCGCCAAACTGACCATCTAAAAACATCATAACATCACAGAGAAACCTGCTGGATGTCTGCAAACTTGAACATCGTCACAAAATTTGTAGGATTATTACCTTAAGGGAAAAAATCATGGTTTTAGTTAAATATTTAAAACGTTAGCTTTCACTTGAAGGAGGAAATGGGCTAGTTTGCTTTTTTCATTTTATACCAAACGCTGCTATTATTTCCTAATCATAATCAATCTTAAATAACAGTGCGAGGGGCCCGGCCCTGGAGCAGGGTGCCGCCGGTGCGTCGAACCACCTGGGGGGGCTCTTCAACTGGTGGGGGAGATGGTCACATCTTGCAGGAGCTTTCCTCTCTTCAGGAACTCTCTCTGCAGGAGGGGGAGATACAGGAGAGGTGGAGGAAGATCTCAGCCTGGGCGTTTACTGTCTTATGTAGTCTGGAAGATGAGTGGATGATGGGGTGGGTGCAGTTTTCTCTGTGGTGGGGTTGGGTGGACTGTCCCGGGCTCTGTGGGGCCGGGAGGCGCTGCTGCACTGGGCCCCGGTCTGGATGGGCCTGGGCCCCCTTTCCCTGGCGGGTCGCGGAGTGTGGGAGTGCCTACTGGGGTCAGCGGGGGAGCTGGCCCCAGGGAGGGGTTACCTGCCCCTCCCTTCCTTCCCTCCCCATCTCCAGCTGCCTCTCTCTTCCCGCTTCACCACAACCACCCACACATGCAGGGCCTTGGAGTAGGGGTATGTCACCAGGGTGCAGAGGAGGCTACCCCCCCCCCCCCCCCCCCCCCCCTCTGTCCCCTTCTGGCTGCCTCTGCCTCAATTTTATCCCACAACTTAGACATTCACATTACTCACACTCTCATTACACATACATATAGGATCTTGGGGGTGGGCACAATCACGGAGTCCAAATTACCATCAGGGTGTACACCTCACCCCTGGCGTCGTTGCCCACCTCTCAATTTTAAATACACTTAGACATTGAGGGCTATCAGGAGGGACTATGCGCTTACCTGCTGCTCCTTGGCAGGTAGCTCCATGCCCTCCTGGGTTTTAATTGCACCTTAGAACATATGCATCAACACTACAATGAGCGGGTGGAGGGAGGTTTGGAGTCTTCTCCCACCCCCATTCTCTGCGGCCTGCTGGAGCGGGAGGGCTAGGTGGAGTTGGCCGTCCGACTGCGGTCTGGAGTGTGGGGCCTCCCTGCTGCTACGGAGTCGGGGTGGTCTGCCTCTCCCCACCGCAGGGAAAAGGGTAACACCACCTGGGTCTAGGTGCAGTTCCCCCCTCCAGGAGCAAGGGTACCTAGACCCGGTTTGTAGAGTACGCTTGGGGAGTGTGATCGTGTGTACAGCGTCTCTTTATGTCTGTCCCCACGTTGGTTGAGTGTGGAGTGAGTGCATATGAGAGCATGAGGGGGGGAATGGATGTTTGTGTCTGTGTGTGCCTGTATGTCTGTGTCTATATGTCAGGTTGGGTATCAGACGCCACCTCTCTGGGGACACCTCAGGCCCTCCAAGGTTTGGAGGCCTATCTCCACCTACCACCACTTCCCCTGCCGGTGGCGGACTCCCTCAGGTGTCGGTGCGTTGGTGGTTCTTTGTGTCTGGGGGTGGGCGTCCAGGTACACACCGGCTCACTCCTTGGCGGCCGCTTATCGGGGCCTGGAGCCTGGGGCTCGCTCGGGCCCCTTCGGGGGTGGGGTGCCCCCGGCCTCTCGGCCTGGGGCTCGGTCACTCAGGCACAGCTGGCGGCCGGCGGAGCTCACGGGCGCGTCACTGCAACTCCCCCTGGCTTCTGCTCCGCGGCTGCTGAGTGAACCCTCATCTGGGACTCTCCTCAGCTCTTACTGGAACAGTGGCGCGGCTGCCCCTCTGTTGGTCTTCCATGGTTTCTTGTGTTCTGGGGGCCTCTGGATGTCTGGAGTTTTGATCTCCTCCATACCTGCTTCACACCCTGGAGGACGGGGCTGTGGCACCCCCACACCCTCTAGCAGATCGTTACATGGAGAAACCTTTGGAATACAAGCGCGCTGATCCACACAGGTGTACACACGGGTGTTCACTGCTCGTAGACCCAAATTACACCTTTCTTGGCTGCTACTTCGAAGCACATCTGTCCTGCGTGCTGCACAACAACATTGAATATTTAGTATTTACTGCTGTTTACACTTAGCTAGATTAATGCGATGGTGTTGTGTTTAGTATGTTGCTTTGTTTTTTGTTTTTTTTTGTCTTTTTTTGCTTGTTTTCTATTCTTCTCTCAACAGGTGATCCAGGAGATTTTTATTTTTTTTCTCCCCCCCTTTCTCACTGTCCCTCTCCCCTTCTGTTTTTCCTTTCCTTCCTCTTTCTTTCTCCCTTTCCTATCTCTCACTCATGTCTGTCCCGTCTGTAACATCTGAAAATAAAATATAATAAATAATAAAAACAAAGATCGACCAAATGGACCAATACGGCAATGCCACGATGATCCATTTGGCAAAGTAAATCCATTGGGTATCCTTGTTGGTCTTCAGACAACAATTCTGATGGCTAAAGAACCAAATGGGACAGGCGGAAAAAAAAAAAAAAAAAAAAAGAAAGAAATGAACTGACTTCTCCTGTGTAACTACAAAATAAGTCGCCAAACTGACCATCTAAAAACATCATAACATCACAGAGAAACCTGCTGGATGTCTGCAAACTTGAACATCGTCACAAAATTTGTAGGATTATTACCTTAAGGGAAAAAATCAGGTCAGAATCAGTGAGTGGATGAATTTCTCTCATATTTCTCTCATGAGAAATATGAGTTTCTCTCATGTTCAATAAATTTGGTACCTAACAAATTAAAGGTATTCATCACATTAATGCCAATTCCTATAAAAACCCAGAATTGCCATAAAGCAGTTACCATATCACTTTGTACCATTGCACACAAAGGTCTAATTTGCCCAGAGATAAGGCACTATATCATGATCAGCTTTAATGAGCTCAGTTCTTCGGTTACAAGAAAGCCAAACCTCCTCTTCACCTGCAGTTCTACTGTTTCACATCTAAACTGTATTTTCTTCACTATAGTTTTAGCAACCCTGTCTTCTCACCACCAACATTCAGAAATGATTAATTTACCCAGAGCAAATCTGTGTGGTTGTCATGTTCACTGGCAGGATGATGCTTTAATGCAAGATTCATGTTTTTTATGGTTTTAGTTAAATATTTAAAACGTTAGCTTTCACTTGAAGGAGGAAATGGGCTAGTTTGCTTTTTTCATTTTATACCAAACGCTGCTATTATTTCCTAATCATAATCAATCTTAAATAACAGTGCGAGGTGCAGCCATAGTTAATAAGCATGCCTAAATTTAATTCCTCATTGTGCTTCCAGTGCTGCTGAAATTTTTAGATGGCTATTATATGATGGATGTCCCATTTTGATGGCTTACACCTACAGTCTGTGATTTCACCACATGAATCGAAATTGCACCAACTTCAGTGTCAAGAAGACTCGAGTTTCATGTCAGGTATCATCACTTGTGATGAGAACTGTGTCTGTCTGCAGCTCTGAGACAAAACAGCAGTTTTCAGGAAAAACAGAGACTCAGTGTGCAAGTTTGAAGGTTAAGCATCAGGTCAGGGGTATTACAGTTTTTTACAGCCGCTAGGACACATTTCCCAATACTTAGGTCACTTTTGCAAAACTCTTCACACAATCCTCCTAACTGACCGTCAGCTTGGCAAAGCAGTTCATTTCACATTCAAAATGCACTACAACTACCAAAACACTTCATTCAGGTCTCAAATAAACTCATTCTTCCAGAACACTAGCAAAGGTTGACAGCCGACAAACACACTTTGTCACCCACAAAACAATGACCTGAAAAACACTAACAACATGTAGCATTACACAGTGTTTTCTTGTGTAAAACAAGGACACATCTCTGTTTATAATTTCAATATATGTTACTGGAATGAATCAGACATCATGCAGAATTCGTTAATATTTGTTTATGTATTTCTATTTTTTTGCACTAAGTAATCCCAAAATACAAGAATTTGTATACACACCATCCACTGATACACATACAATAGTAATGCTAATCTACTCGGTCTTCTCCATTTGGCCACAGGTTCTCATCCACATCACATCTTATGTCATCTAGGCCAATACACCTAGGAAAGAATCTTCTGGCTGCCAGAATTGAAGGAGTTGAACAATTGAAGGAGTAACACCTGTGCAGATGTTCATCTACAATGAGAATCAGCTGTGGCTGGTTAAACTGCATTTTTAGATTTAAAATATGTTTCAATAAAATATTGCTGTTGAATTTTGCTGTCTTTTCAAGTTTTGCATTGTGTTATTGTTTTGGCCATAAGTTTAACAGTTTTGACAACAGTATGTAAGCACATGCAAAATGTCCTGTACGTACAAAGATTTTTGGCAGTTGTTGTGTCTGAGTGAGAAGATAATTCATGAAATTTGAGAGATGTAGTCATTGAATGCATTTTGTGCCAAAGCAATGATAACTGGTCCTCAGTTTAGCCCACATAGACTTCTGTTGTGCTCACTGTGTGAGGAGTTTTGCAAACGTGACCTAAGTATTGAGAAATGTGTCCTAGCGGCTGTAAAAAACTGTAACACGAGCATACTTGCCATTTTGTTTTGACTTTCACAACACACAAAGACATTGTTGCCCAGAGTCACACTGTCATGGCAGAATTATACCATCATGTCCAGTGGTGTCTGAAAGATAACATCTATTGCAAACCAGCTGAACTGTGCATGTGCTACTGTACCCTAGCACACAGCACAACCTTCACTTACCACGAGCTCGACCAGATGCTCTCTGTAACCTTGTCCTTTTCCACAGAATTAAATTCAAGTTGAAGGTTTGGCCTTTCGACACAATAGTGGGTATCCAGTGAGCATCATTGACGCATACAGAATTTGAGATAGTGATCTAAAAGTAGGAGGACAGCTGTGCCCGAAGGAGACAACTTTAAAGGCGACTGCTCAGTAATTTAAATCAGATTTGAATTCAGATTTGTAATAGTGGAGTGACAGAGGGGGGAAAGTGAGGAGATAACAGCTTGTAGTTTTAGCATACACCTAGCACTGCATCAGATGCATGACTTGAACAGTTTCCCTGGTGTTGACTGTGTGATCACAGACAGCTGAGCCGATTGCAAAGACAGAGGGATGATTAAATTAGTGAGATAACTGCCAGAAACAAAGGTGAAGTTTTCATTCAACAAAAAAAAAGTCTTTACCTTCTGACATCCATCCAGCAGCAGCATCTGGCGCTCCTGCTGCTACCTGCCTCCAGTCATCTGAACTGTGCGTGTGTGTGTGTGTGTGTGTGTGTGTGTGTGTGTGTGTGTGTGTGTGTGTGTGTGTGTTTGTGTCTGTCTGTGGGTGTCTATGGTGTTGAATTCAGTTTGGTGATTGTTATACTGCTGCCTTTTCTCTGATCACTGAAAGATGGTTAGCCTGTTTTTCATCTCCCTTTGAGAAACGTGCGCACACAAACACGCACACACAAACACGCACACACACACACACACACACACACACACTCATTTGCTCTCTGTCATGTTTCTGTCAGTCTCACAGGCTCTGTGTCAGTATCTCAGCATCTTGCTGACTTCTCTTGTTCTCCTTTGTACTCTCTCGTGTTTCATCTTTGCCTCCATCCCTCCTCTCCCTCATCAAACCAGTCCATGCTCTAATTTTCACTTCCTCTCTCTTCCATGCTCTCACTCTCCCTCTCTCCCCCCCTGTTACTGCAAAAACTTTGTGAAATTTTCAGCTTCTCTTTCTTTGGGGGAACGCTTGTTTCTTTTTTTCTCTGTGGACAGATAGAAACTCTGAGAATTAACACACACACGAGGAATGATGTGAAATGAAGTGAAGTTAGTTTTGTCTTTCATCTGTGTTGCAGTGCTCACATCAGAGAATGAGCACAGTGTAAGCAGGTCATATGAATGCATCCGCACACACATTCTAACACACATAACTCAAACAAACAAATCAGAGTCCATCAGTGTGTCATCAAATATTTAGGGAGGGTTGTCCCACTTAGCTGTGATGTGCCGAATAGAAAAGATACAAAATAGAAAAAAAGGACAACACTTCAAATAAATAAGCGTGAGAGACAGAATGGAGGTAAATTTAACCAGTTAACCTGACACACTTGATGTTTGCCTCCCAAAAGTATGTTAAAACTGGTTTCATCCCTAACACCACCTCTTACTTTAGTGAAGCTTGTTCTAGACATTTAAAATGAACCCCATGTCTGTGAAGGTTCTCAGTCATCCAGGTCATTGTAGTCAAATGAGCTTACAAAGAAAAGCGTCTGGACTTCTTTAAGTTGCTTGAAAATGGTAAATGGTAAATGGCCTGTATTTATATAGCGCTTTACTAGTCCCTATGGACCCCAAAGCGCTTTACATATCCAGTCATCCACCCATTCACGCACACATTCACACACTGGTGATGGCAAGCTACATTGTAGCCACAGCCACCCTGGGGCGCACTGACAGAGGCGAGGCTGCCGGACACTGGCGCCACCAGGCCCTCTGACCACCACCAGTAGGCAACGGGTGAAGTGTCTTGCCCAAGGACACAACGACCGAGACTGTCCAAGCCGGGGCTCGAACCGGCAACCTTCCGATTACAAGGCGAACTCCCAACTCTTGAGCCACGATCGCCCCACAAAGTGGAAGTGGAAGGGGTTACATGAATAGGATGAATAGGATGAGGGATCTATGGAATCTTCGATACCCAGCATCCAGATTGACAGTCAAACCACTAGTAGCTCAGTGTTCCAACATTCAGTAGAAGGAAATATTCTCATGTCTAGAGTTTGACAAGGTACAACACTAATGCTACGGCAAGGGGGAGCCAGGATGACGGCTCATGGGGGCGATATCATCACCTCCACCCGAGATTGGGTACCAAGCCCCAAGTGCAATGGAAGGAGGATTGTTGAGTGCTTGAGGAACTGTCCTGAGAGAGGGTATCATGGCAAAGCTTGAAACCTGGATCCTCCGTAGCTGGTTACTAAGACTAAGTGAAGTACCATCTGAGGATCTGCTAGATAATGTGAACGGAGTACTATGGACAGTACCTCTGAGATTGCAAGTCCAGACTGACCAACCTGTGCCCTACCTGGATTGACTACAAGAAGGTCTATGACTCCAGTGCCCTGCACCTGGATCCTGGAATGCCTAGAAATAAACAAGATCAACAGGACCCTAAGAACCTTTATCAGGAACTCCATTGGGATGTGACGTACAACACTAGAGGCCAACTTCAAGCCCATAGCACAAGTCACCATCAAGTGCACGATCTACCAAGGAGGTAGTCTGTCCCCACTGCTGTTCTGTATAGGCCTGAACCCCCTCAGTGAGATCACTGACAAGACTGGCTATGGATACCGACTACAGAATGGAGCAATCGTTAGCCACCTCCTCGTTAACCAGGGGGAAGGAAGAAAGAACTTATGGGATCATGCTACAAGTATCTTGGAATCCCACAGGGAAATGGGAACCACTAACAGGCTGCTAGGAAAGCTAGAACCACCAAGTACTTGCAGAGAGTGAGGCAAGTCCTGAAGAGTCAGCTAAATGTTAAGAACAATATCCGGGTTATCAAAACCTACTCCCTGCCAGTGATCAGGTACCCTGCTGGGATAATAAGGTGCCCAAAGGAGGAGATAGAAGCCACAGACATCAAGACAAGGAAGCTCCTGACCATGAATGGAGGGTTTCACCCCAAGCCTAGCACCCTGAGACTGTACACTAAGTGCAATGAAAGAGGCTGAGGACTAGCTTGAACATCCACACCCATGAGCACATCAGGAAGATGGCCTTCACTGACAGCATGCTTAGTTAATACTTCAGGCAGCAAAAATCCAAGAAAAAAGAGGTGCAATAAGGACATGTAAGGACAGGTCCTTGCAGATACCACCAGCAGATAGAAGAACTGTCTGACAATCAGAAATCCTACCAGTGGCTGGACAAAGCTGGACTGAAAGGCAGGAAAGCGGCACTAATCATGGCAGCACAGAAGCAAGCTCCAAGTACAAGATCCATAGAGGCAGGGGTCTATCACACCAGGCAAGACCCCAGGTGCAGGCTGTGTACAGTTGCCCTTGAGAAAATCCAGCACATAACAGTAGGGTGCAAGATGCTAGCAGGCAGGGCATACATCGAACACCATAATCAAGTGACCAACAGGAACAAGTCCTGAGGTCAAAATGGGACACCTAGGGTAGTTGAGAATGACGGATCTAAGTTCCTGTGGGACTTCCAGATACATACAGACAAACTGGTGATGGCTAACCAACCAGACATATTAGAGGTGGATAAACAGAGGGAGATGGCCGTAGTGATAGATGTAGCTATACTGAATGACAGCAAGATCAGGAAGAAGGAACATGAGAAGCTGGAGAAGTACCAAGAGTTGAGAGAAGAATTTGACAAGATGTGGAGGGTGAAGGTAACAGTGGTTCTAGTGGTAATCAGGGCGCTCAGTACAGTGACCCCCAAGCTAGGCGAGTGGCTCCAGCAGATTCCAGGAACAACATTTGAGATCTCTGTCCAGAAGAGCGCAGTCCTAGGAACAGCAACGGTACTGTGTTGGACCCTCAAGCTCCCAGGCCTCTGATAGAGCACGTGAAGGATAGACTGAAAAGGGGATTTTGAAGTGCAACATTTATTATTTACTGCTTCAGCCATGCCATTTGAAGCACTTTGGGCTGTGTGACAGGTGCTTTGTAAAAAACAAAGCTTAGGATGAAAGGCGACATTTATTTAGGGTGCCTTTCAAGAGCAGAACATCACAAAGTGCTTCGCAGAAGAAATAAAACATTTTTGAAAAATTACATAGTGACACTGATAAAGATACACAGAACAGATAACTCTATTCTTGGCTTTGTGTAAGGGATGAGCATTCTTGGGTCAATTGTCATTTTGTTTAGGATAAAAGAGACCCCCCCCCCCCCCCCCCACACACACACACACACACACACACACACACACAACTTTAGCTTTAAAAAAACAAGAAAAATAAAACTTACATCACTGAATAAAGCTACTTCAGCCAAGTCATAAATACTTTTTTTCTGATCCCTCTTATTACAGTTGAGCATTAGTGAAAATACAGAGAAATATTTGAATAAGTATAATTTTACCATTCATGGCAGTTAATTGAGCTGGATGCCTGAATATCTTTAAACAAAAACATCCCGCGTCTTCATATACGAAATGTCTCTACCTGAATTTAATTATTTTTGACTTTGCAATCAAATTTTGCTGTAAGGCTTTTTATTAGATATTAAGCCTTCAGTTTCATTAAAGTCTTACAGACAGATTTACTCTTCGTCATTATTTTATTTTGAGACGTTTCTGTATTTGACTATAAGAACTCTCATCATCAACTTTATGCCATTAATACAAAATAATCAAAGCTGCTCCCAGTGATCAGCTCAGATTGTTTAAGTTTACAGTTTGTCACAGCTGCATGAAAACCAAACCAAAATTATCAGTGATTTTATTTACATTTTTCAGTACAACAGGAACAGTAACAGACTGAACTAAAGTAAATAATACAATATATTGCAGAGTTACAAAATATAACAAATAGCTCAATTATAAATATCCAGAATATTACAGAGATTAAATATATATGATTGACATTTTATACAGCTTTAGTGAAACTTTAATAATCGCTTCATATATCAATATCAGGGAATTTAAAAGTCTTTCTTATGTCTGTTTGTGTTGTGTGCAGAGATCTCATTCCGGGTTTGGCAGTGTGGCGGCAGTCTGGAGATCCTGCCCTGCAGCAGAGTGGGTCACGTCTTCAGGAAGAAACACCCATATGTGTTTCCTGAAGGCAACGCCAACACATACATCAAGTAAGTGTCTGAAGGATAATTTATAGAACTATTTTTATCACGGTTTAACAAAAAAATCAGTAATACTTGAGCATGAACCTTTGTGAATTCACTTCACCTGTTTCGGTGCAATTCAGAGGGACAACAGAGGTGTTGGAGAGGTGGCAACAGACCCTCTTCTTATTCCTCCTGACTGAGTTTTTTCTACTTTTTCTTTTTGCTCGTTTCCTTGTCACTGCTGATAGTATGAGACGATACCTGCAGCAAATTTAGGCTGCACATGTAGCCCAGCTCCTCCACAATATTGTAAGGTTTGTTTAATCTCTGGGAACAGACTCAAGAGCATGGAGGAGATACCAAGAGGTGGCTCCTGTTGCTGCTGTGTTGATGCCTTTCTTTGTCACTTTCATTTGTACTAAAGCAGATGAAACTGCTCTATAATGGCTTATGTTTCTTTTTTTTTTCTTTTTTTTTTTGCCATGTATAAGAAATATTTGAGAAATTCAATGTTAGATTGAACAAAGTTATAAGTATCACAATTTTTTAAAGTGCTACACTTCTTGCAGCAAACAAATGTATTTTTTTTCCCGTCTGCTCACTCATTATTGACTCAGTGTCATGAGTCGACAGTGAATCACTATAATGACCATTTGGACCGAAGGAATCTGCTCTGTTCCTGACATTTAGAAGATCACAGTGTTAACACGCAGCCGTCTGTGTCCACACTCCAATGCTTTTGAACTCTCTCCTGGAAAAATTCAGTGAAAATATATTTTCAATAAATAAACCCTTCCAAGTGTATCTGTAGGCTCGGGACAAGAAGAAGCAGAGGGTTTCTGCTTGTACTCAACTGGACCAATCACATTTGAGCAGGCTTTGATTGCATCCAAGGAAAACATAAAACGCAAAAATAAAACGTTTACCAAAATAGAATCAGCTCTAACCCAAAGTCCAGAAAAAGTGGTCTTCAGACCTGCATATACTGGGTCTAAAGACTAGCTGGTCATAGGAATGACAAGAATTCAGCCTCAGCTTTGCTATTAAATCTCACAGCTAAGAAGTTTACTTTCTTCCATCAGTGGTCTCATTCATACTTGGCTCATATTTGGCTCTTTTCTTCACTTTTTTTGTCTTCACTTTCTAAAATGCAGCTGCATAAATATCAAGAATAACGGATCCCCTTTGAGGATATGTGCAAACTCATATTCCCACAGAATCTTTGATTTATATTATACCATTGCAGCTGTTATTAACATTATGCATGTCCTACCTTCTGTGTTTGCTCAGTCACTCAACATCTTTAATTTAATATGCTGGAGGTAAATTAATTATGTGAGGAATATCGTGTCTGTCTAGTTTCTGCTATCTCCGTGGTGCTGACCTTCTAGCCTAAATACTGTTTGTTAACGAACTTTGGTACTGAATTAATAACATATCTGACTTTTTTGTAAATTTATATAATCCTCGAGCATGCGCTAACCTTCCTGCCTAACTAATAATACGAGATCACTTTTGTGTGACTGAATTGCTGTGGCATGCAGAGGAAACAGACATGCAGCATTGCCATTCGGAGCTGTGTGTGTGTTGCAGCCTCCAAATGATGCACCCATCATTGTTAAAGTGGATTTACAGCTGCCTGGGAGCCTTTGAGCTGCGAGCACAATATTATCCTATTAGCATAAGCTGTATTCTTATTCTGCCCCTGTCAAAGAGTTTGAACAGAAAGATGCTTTCAGGCAGCCCAATAATCCATTAACAGGACTAATGTGCTCAGAATGCTTCCGAATTGGTCTTGTATAAATAGATCAATCATGGCTACAATAACAACTCCATTTAGATTACAGGGTCAAGAACAAAGTAAACATGACTGCAAGGTGTGTTCCTAATAATGGCACGGTTTGGGATTTTGATCATGTTTGTGTCAAGTGATTTACTCAATTATTTTGTACTCCCATTAGTTTTACTTCCTTCCTTTGTTCTTCCCTTCAATTTCCTACCACACACATGCAGACACGCTTACAGTATAAGAAGTTTCTTGTTTTCCTCTCATTAGTCAGAGTAGTCAAGCTAGTTTCCTTTTTTTCTATTTATTTGAATATTTTCCTTGTGCTTATAAAAGGATTTCCTTGGGTATGACTACTGGCTACTTTTATGCTTTTATGCTCTTCTGGATTGTTTGCCATGTTTATTGACCCCTTGTGTATGACCCGAGCCTTCAAATTCTTCCCTTTTGGACTTTTACTTTGCCTCCCGTGTCCCGTATTTTGCTTTTCATCTTATGCTTTAGACTCTTCAATGCCTATTAGGGAACATGAGCTAAAAATTTACATTAAAAAGTTGCCACAAGAGAGAAACTCAATTTCTTCATTTAATATTAAAACCCATTAGTTTAATTGGGCCCTTTGCTAGTGAATATCCAATATTATGTTGAAGCATGTATTAAAAGTCATTCTGGGAAACGCTTAAAATGACAAATGAAAGTAGAAGACCAGTGAGAGGTTATCGAAACCCAAACTGCGGTGCTTTTTTTTCACAAATTAACTCACGAATATATTGATGATTTGTCAGGTGATTTTTTTTCCTTTAACAGTTCACTAATTCATAAACCTCAGCATGCAAGCAAGGCGCTAGCACTGCCAGCGTTGGGAGTTGAGGTCCCCTTTGTGGCTTAATGGACAGAGCAAGGCACTAAAGATGCCAGAATGAAGGGTTCTGTTCCCAAAATGAGCGCTCCCACTGCTAAATGGCACTTTGGAGCGAAGCCTCGGCCAAATGGCTCATATAAATTTATTGTTTTGTGTCAAGCAGCTAATCCATGCCAACACTGATACTTTTTTTTCAGTTGGGCTGTTTAGTTGCTCATTTTGCTCCCTGTTGGCCGTTACCGAGGCAACATCTGTTCTGCGCAGAAGAAGATGACTTTTATTTGTATCACGATGGCCTGATGTTTGTGATCAACGCCGTCCTCCCAAACAAAGCTGCTGTTGTCTGCTCTCGTGTTGCTCTGCTGGTTAATTAGCTCGAGGCTTCAGTGCTGGCAGTCTGGATTATGAATATGCTAAATAAAAAGGGGCTGCTTAATAATTCGATTACAAAGTTTATGCTGTTTCCTCCCTCGCTGAGGTCTGCTGCTGTGACCTCGTGTTTGCCTGCTTGCGTGTGCACAGTGAGAGGATTTAATTGTAAGCCTGCATGTGACACATATTTATGTTTATACGCCTACAAGCATCTCATATCCCCTCTCTCTTCCCCTTTCATTAAGCTGCCACAGCCAGTGTGTGTAATGCCTGTAATGGAGGGTTTCTGTCATTTCAGTGAGATTGTTCACAGCTCACAGAAACTCAGCTAATAGCTAATTACTACAGAGAGACAGAGGGAGGGAAAAATAGAGTAAATGGAGATGAGAGATAGTGAAAATGTGGTTTACTGTTAGCGCTGTGTGGGTGAATAAAGTGCAGTGAGTTGAACCGAAATGATGAGATACAGCAGTAGCTATGACTTACACTTGGTATCAACATGGCTCTATATGTGGAAGTCCTGCCTGAATAGAAGAAAACATGATGTGCTTGAATGCAAATGCAGAAAACATCGCAGCCAGCCATATGACAGCCTTTGTTGTGATCTCTTCTACACACTGCGTTACAGCTTATATTGTATGTACACTGAATGCCACTGAACTGTACAGTAAAAGGTGGATACAACCAATGTTTAAGTGCCTTAAACTTGCATTCTTTCTGATGCAGTCACAGGTTTCAGGTCATATTAATTACACTTTGATCGTGATTTTGTAAATTATTGACTCGTTCAGCATCTTCTCAGTGAACAAGTTGCCACTGTACATGTATGAACATGCGGTCAAGATGGTGTTTGCCAAAATTCTCAGCTCAAGGCTTTCAAATTAGACTTTAAAAAGTGCGTTAAAGAGATCTCACAGAGGTTATGTATACGCTTGTATCTGTTATACACACTCCATGGTTCCATGGTTTCTCTGGTGCCCAGCTGGATTGAGATCTGGAGCATCTGATATTCAGGAAGTTGTTTTTGAGGTCAGCAGATCAAATTGTCCTATGGGGACGAGCAGGGGTAGTGACGTTAGAGAGTCCTATTTTTTCATTGTGGTGAGGGAGTGTGCTCGAATCAGTGTTGAGGTGTGCGGTCCAAATAACGTCTACATGAATTATTCCCTGCAGCTGTCAGTTGTTTGAATATCATGGCTGATCTGTTTGTAAATGTGCACGCTAGGGCAGGTGAACATGCAAAGAGACTCCAGTGAGGTCAGAATGGGATCTGATTGATCTGGCTAAGGTTCTGATTGAGCAGGTGATCCGGCTCACTTGGTTAAGTATGTGATCTATATACCAACGGTGGTGCAGGAACCAGGGTTTAGGTCTCCTCCAGACCTTTTTCTGCATTTATGTCCCCCTACTCTCTACCTGCTTTCTTGTCCACTCTGAGCTGTCCTGTTGAGGCTAAAAATGCAAAAAAAAAATACATTTTAAATAAATAAATCAGCCAGACCACATCTAGAGGTGGGTTGTTTCTTTGTGTGTTTAAAGGCAGCAGGTAAATGATGTCTGTTTTTACTTCCTTCCATTTCTCCTTCCTCCTGCAGCCGCTCATCTGTTCGCTGTGGTTAAAATAACAGCTGGATCATATTCAGAAGTAGTTCAGACTGCAAATGAGGGCGAGACCTGACCTTACATATATATGCAAATACTACATTACATTACAGCACAGAGGTTGTGTTGCTGTATCTGAGATGAAGCTGTTCTGTTTGTTCTCATTCTGTTTGTATGTGATTAATAAATTACCTCTTGGTTTCACAATGCATTTTGTCAGTCATAATCACACATGCATAAAATGATTTTTGATGTCTCGCATAGTGTTAAATAAAAAGGCCAATTATGCACCTCCTGTTTTTATATTTATGAAAACAAAATCTGCAGCCTGAGGATCAAATTAGAGACATAACATCATTTTAAGTCCCAAAGCTCTCTTTCTCATACACAATTAATATATTTCACAGAGCTGGGAAACACAAAGTTGAAATTAGTCTTGGGTCACATTCTTATCTGAGTGATTAAAGCAAAAACCTTTGTTGCTCAAGAAAACTTTAACATGAAAAATTTCTGTTTTCCAACTAAATTGCAAAATGTCTTTCAGAAAGCACATTATTAATTTCAGGAACGTGACGTTAGCTTACTCGTTGTCTGGTTTAAATTTGTCCAGTGACCTTGTATAAATCAACAAGAGGAATATTCAGAGTAGCACATGGTCACCATTAATGATTTTTAGCCTGAGTGTGATGTAAGTGTGTGGTTGTGCGTTTGCAGGAACACACGTCGTACAGCCGAGGTGTGGATGGATGACTTCCGGCTCTTTTATTACTCCGCTCGCCCGGCAGCACGAGGCAAATCCTACGGAGAGTAAGAACACACAAGTACATCTGACTCTCACATGTCAGTGTGTCATCTGCGTTGCCTCTTAGTCCTCAGATATTGAAACAGGACTGGTGTTTCTTTATTTGCACCAAAGCACGGGGACTTGTAGTATTGTCTTACCACAAGTAATTTAATGGAAATGTACCCTAACTTTGTTCACCATTAAAATTCAAGCATAAAGTAAAAGAAAGGGACAGATTGTTACATTTTACCAAAGTTAACTCACAGAAGTATAAACTCCTTCCTTTATCAAGTTAACTGCCCCTAGCAGCTACCACAATCAAACTGAATTAGGGCACAGAATAAGGCCATAAAATAGTGTGTTCATTGATTTGCACAATGGAATAATACAATCAGAGAAACTAAAAGGGTATTTCCTTTAACTCTTAGTTATTTAATGTGCTCTGAAAGTGTTGCTTTTGTTTTCTTTCAGCAATTTAAACAGTGAGAGGACTGCAGCTCAGCTTTTCAGCCTGGTGTGTTACTCTTAAAAAAATAAGGGTTAAGCCTAAAATAAATGGTTTATCTGTTTTGATAGCAGAAAAGATATGAGTATCAGAAATGCAGCCAGTAATAGACGCTGGCGACAGTTGTCGGTGAATACATGTCAGTGATTATCAGTCCTGCACATGTAGATGATGCTGCAGCTCTGCTTTAAGATTTTACCTGTTTTCATATCACACACCTCCGTTATTGGTAATGGTTGAACTCTTAGTTTGTCATTACTTGTGTCAGTTTTATTTTGTGTAGTTGCCTTATTGCTTTTTCTCCCCATATGATAGTGGCAGAGAAAAATAATTTTAATGAAAGTTGTTTGCTGATCATCTGCCAGCTTCTGTATCAATCTGATTGTCTGTTTCTGCCTGTGTTCAGTATCCGAAGCAGAGTGGAACTTCGGAAGAAGCTCAACTGTAAATCCTTCAAGTGGTACTTGGACAATGTCTACCCAGAGCTCAAGTAAGTATGTGTGTGTGTCTGTGTGTGTGTCTGGAGACTTATCTGTCTAGGAAAAGCTCCTGCTGAGTATGCAAAGTGAGAAGAGAATTTTTAAAGCTAATGCCGAAAGTGGCTTAAATACTGCCTGGCTCATTGTTATGATAAGATAATTTCTTTTTGTGCTTTTCTACCTTTTTGTTTATCCTCAACTTCTAAAGAAGAACATTTTGCTGTATACACTTAAAGTTTACTTTGCTCCCCATAGGGGATACCTCTATCTCTGCGAAGCTTTTTAACAGCTTTGTAAAACTGAGTGAGTTATTCCTTTTTTTAAAAAACAGGGTCACAGACAAGTTTTACAGATTAGCCATTATCCAGGTCTACGCCAGCCTCTGCTGCTGGAGTTGTAAATGCTCTGTTTTTAATCTGTGTCCTGGATTCTTTAACGCTAATTCTATTCATAAAAAAGTGATTTATGCTTGGCCAATCTCCCCTTCGAGGACAACCACTTAAATCGCTTCAACCACAAGTGCCGTTGTGACCATTTGTGATTTGTCAAACTCAAGCAGCCTTCATTTCAATGTTCACTGCTGTTGATTATATCTCATGGATAAATCAGTAAAAACACCCAGAGTGTCTAAACCATCAGGTTAGGTGTGGGTTTTTTGTTTTTGTTTTTTTTTTTTACAGTAAACCATCAATGCAGGTCTCAACTTCAATGTCACGAGACATCTGAGGGAACATATGTTTTAAGTTTTTGTACAGATCAATACAATAATTGCTCCCCAACCACTTTACCTAATTGATTTTAATGCAATGGCAGCACCGTTTATAAATGCATACATATGAATACTACAAGTAGTAGTAGCAGTGTAGAGCCACTGGTGCATAACTAGCGATAAAGCTCAGCTTGGTTTTTTGCGCTCAAAAACACAGCTGCAGCAGCTATAGCATGGCTGCTCATGAATGGAGTCTGATCAGCACTTTGTATATGGCTTATTTAGCAACTCACAAATGCATCACAAGTTTTACTAATGTTTGCATTCACTGCCGCCACCTTGAAATGTTTGGAAAGCAGCAATGGTTAAGAGACGTGTAAGCAGTTTGCATCATTTCCAATGTTAACAGCTATGACACCCTGATTTGAGGGTGTGAAGAAGCAAAGGTCCCACTGGGTTTGCGTCAATGTGGGACCTTTGCTTCTTTTTTTTTCCCCCTCACTTCTTACTTTCGCTTCCATTAAAAACTACTTGGTTGTGGTCATGAAAAGAGGTTCAGGTTAAAGTATGCCCTTTCACACCAGTAGTGAAAAATGATGAGTTGTAACTGGTCGCTCTCATTTACCTTTGCGTAAATGTGCAACTCAAGCAGTTTTCAACCACATCTGCTCACATATACAGCCCATTTTCATGTCCTCTTCAACGCCTAACTGTCTCTGTGGGTTAAATGTCTCCCCATGTCCTGATTGGCTGAGTTCCCATGGGATCTGCTTCCTCAGACTGACTCCCCTATCTGCACACAACACACACTCACACACAAATATAACTAAACGGCCACACTTAAGTGTGCCCTAAGCTCTGGCAGTGACTCTTCCTTACAAGCACACAACCTAGCAATGCAAAATACCTTTAAGACACATAAACACTTTCATTTAAATGCTTCCTCTCCCTTTCACACACTTTAGCACACACACACACACTCCCACTTAAATACCGGTACCCATTTATCCACTGGAGGCTGGTGTTAATCCCCCAGAATGGAATTAACACGGTTGCTCTCAAGGGAAGACAGACCTGACCCTTAAAACGCAGAATAACCTTTAACGGGTTATTAAAACAGAGAGAGATAGCAGATTGAATTAATGCTACAGGGCTTAAGCCCGAGTTTATAGCACAGTGGAGACTTTAACAAGAAAGAGTGAGAAAGTTTATCACAGAGGAAGACAAGGAAGAAACTTTCTGAAGTAATGAGTTTAGAGAATCGTAGCCTTCAGCAGATTTTTTTAAAGGTGTAGAGCATCTTTTTTTTTTTCCCAAACACTGATAAATTTCTGTCAAATTAAGAGTGTGATCTTGATGTGGCTAATGAGACCATGCAGGAGATGATTAAAGTCTCTGGTCTCATCACAATGACATTCCTATTATAGTTTAACTTTAGGCCAAACTTCCTCTAAAGGCTATTGCTTCTTTTTCAGATATGTGTGTTCTTGGAGATTAAGTACGTATTTTAATGGTAGAGTTTTTATGGTTTCATGTTGCTCCACATCCGTACGATGCAATGAATACCTTAACTGAAAGGAGTCTCGTTTTCTCCATCAGGGTCCCAGACGACTCCGACTCACAGTCTGGAGTGATCAAACAGAGGCAGAACTGTCTGGAGTCCCGCAAGGTGGAGGGTCAGGAGATGCCCGTCCTCACATTAGCTCCCTGCACGGGAACTGAGGGCGTCCCCGCCATCAATCAGGTGGGTCAGTCAGCAGTTTGAAAGGAAGAGACAGAGCTTGGAGGAAATGCTGAAACTGTCCCTACTGTGAATCAGCAGGGACTACTAGAAATGAAAGAGTGCTGTTTCTTTTATTAAAAGCAGGATGGCAGTTTTATATTTCAACAGTTTAGTTCCTGGTTTGCATTCATTTGGTTCTACGGAGAATTTTATTTTGTTACAAATTTTAAAAATGTGAAATAACTTTTACAAAAGTTGCATTGATGCTATATCTAGGGAAATCTAGGAACAAAGCAAGAAAATGTTTGAAATGCAGATCTCTTTCTTCATAATAATACAGTATTTTTAAAAAGTGATGTGTGAAGGGGTCAATCATCCAAAGCAGGGGACAGTACAGAAGAGAGGTGAAGAAAGAAGAAAGTGCAGGCAGGGTGGAGTTGGTGGAGATGCATGTCTGGTTGACAGAAGGATAGAACCAAGAGTGAAAGAGAAAGTTTACAAGATGATAGTGAGACCTGCTGTGAGGTGTAGTTTGAAGTTGGTGTCACTGATAAAAAGACATGAGGCGGAGCTGAAGATGTTGAGATTTTCATTGGGAGTGACCAGAATGGACAGGAATGAGTACATGAGAGGGACGGCTCAGGTTGAGATTTCTTTTATTATAGTGGATATATTGGACAAAGGATGTTGAAGCTGGAGCTTCTAGGCAGGAGGAAAAGAGAGAGACCTTCATGCGGTGAAGGAAGAGATGCAGAGGATTGGTGGGACAGAGGATGAGAGCGAGGTAGATGATCTGCTGCCAACACAGCCCCTAAAGGAAGCAGCTGAATGAAAATGTAACACATGAAAAATTCAGTCTTCAGCAATAGCATTTTGTTTGCCAAACTCAAAACTTTAGGGCAGGAGAATAATTTGAAATCTGTTGCAATAGCATGGAAAATTCTTCTTATAGTGGCTTTCACCTGATTGTGAGTGTGCGGAAAAGCTGCAAGTGCAAAATGGTGGGCTGAACGGATTTAAAAAAGAAAGAAAGAAAAAGGATGAGGAAATACTGCTCAACCTCAGCTTTCATTTTATTGTCTCTCACTTGCCATTTTCCAGAAAATTGTTCCCCTAAAACACACTAAGGTTTTAAAATGTGTGTTTTTTTTGTGTTTGCGACCTTTATGTGTGCATGCTGTGTATAAAATCTGCATGTACAGACAGGATTTAAAGAGAAAAAAAGCTTCTCTTTCTGACCTGGAGCACACAACAGAAAATAGTTGGTCATATACTTTCTCACTATTTGACTGTTTGGTTTAGGTGAAGGTGCTGCTGAAATAGAGCAGGCAGGAGCAGGACACATGGCGCCCTGTCACTCGCTGTAAATTCACAGGACGTCAGTGCGAGTGTGAAAATGTCTTGTTTGTGTTCAGCCAGTTATTTTTTACTCTTCTCTGTGTTTATGTGTGTATGTCTGACCTGCTCTCACTATGTTCATTTTTACTTACTTTGCACAGCAGCATGCTGAGGAGCGTGTGTGTGTGTGTGTGTGTGTGTGTTTCCCTTTCTCTGAGCTATAATTAATACCCGTAGGATTCTTATTATTCCATGTTAAGAACAAGTGTGAAGGCTGCGCTTCACTCTAAACAAGCCGCTGCGCAGAAAGCAAATGTGTCAGCAGCTGGGATGCCTAAAGGCTGCAGAGCTTGGCTTGTGGCTGGAAGGTCGCTGGTTCAGATCCCTGAGCTCAAAGGGAGAACCGCTGAGATGTGTGTGAATGTGAATGAGAAACTCTCAGTAATCAGCAACGCAAGAGAAAGGCCTGAAGGGGGGCTCTTAATCCCTGTTTGTTCGTGTTCAGAAGTCTGGTTTGAACTGGGCAGCTCCCAGGTGGGTATAATTTTGAATTTTAATTCATTTCCCCCTTCTGTCATGTTAAGGTTTTAAAGCAGCCCAATTACTATAAAATGAAGGAATTCAAATGAAATATTTCTAATATGAATTACTAAATTTACCTGCGGTTTTGGTCATTACTCCTATCGAGGTATAGTTATAATCATGTCCTGTCAAGGCCGTTCTCAACAGAAAATCGAGAGCATTGACAAAGTTGGATACTGATATATAATTTCAAAACTATCTGGCTGTAAGATAGTGTCTCACTTTGGAAAGGGAAGTAAGAGTTTTTTTTTAACATTAATCAGTGTAGCTTCAAATGTATGTAGTTAACCAAACCCAAATCAGGTGGTTACAAATGTGCTGACATCAGTTCTTTTAGGGATAAAAGTCAATTCAGAAATCAGAAAATAAATGTTTATCCAGTCACTGGTAAATTCAAGCAAGCAGCCACAGTATAGTCACGCTGCAGTAGTCCTGTAGTGGGTTTGTTTTGTACTCATTGGTAAGGTTGTGCCATAAATAGTGCTTGGGGGTAGATGTGATATCTATCACAGTTGAAATAAATTTTAATCCCAGTATCGTTTTTGTCTTTTTATACCCAGATTACGAGAATGCTTTAGCCATATGTCACTGATAACACGGGCCTTGTAATCAAATATAAATACTGAAGTTGGCAAGATACCTTTTGATTGCAAATTTGTTAATAAAGTCTTCATGAGGCCAAAGCTGTTGCTATATAAATAAAATGTAATTTATTTAATGTAGTAAGAGAGATTCCATTGTATCTGTCTCTTGACCAAGTCTATACATATTGACAATTCATCATATTCATTACTCCGTAAGACTTGTTGGCATTAATTTTCAGTCCAGTTCTTGTGTAATTTGGCATGCCTCAGCCCTCCCTCCCTGTTTCCTTTCCTTATGAATGACTTCTTGACAGCCGCTTTTCCACTGAGACCATTTCTTATGAGGCTTCAGCAAACGTTTGATG
The DNA here is from genome assembly GCF_057382185.1 of Mchenga conophoros. Taxonomy (NCBI): domain Eukaryota; kingdom Metazoa; phylum Chordata; class Actinopteri; order Cichliformes; family Cichlidae; genus Mchenga; species Mchenga conophoros. Next base: position 22,868,954 of record NC_140540.1, read on the forward strand.
GATCAGCTGAAGGGCCCGATGGTTCCCTCAGGTCCAGCGTCAGGTCTTTGCTGGATTTTTCCTCTTTTTAATATAATATAATTGTCAGATACTGTTCATCGGCTGTAGAGAATTTGTAGGCCTGCAACTTATCTTGACCTCCATTTGTCCAGTTTCCTGAGATTGACAGACTGCACACCGTCCTGAGCTATGCCAAGGTTTTAGCTAATAGCTTCTTGAGAGTCATCTTGTTGATGTGGAACTACTACTTAGTATTACTTAAAATTTTATTTCTGTCTATCTGTGTTATCTTAGATGTTTTCTGCAGATCTGTTTAAAGACGTGTGAGCAAATTATGTGTTTTGCCACAGGATGTTGTTGTCTGTTGCATGTATACAAAACCCTGGTTAATCCCTGAGTTGGTTGTCTTTTTTATGCTTGAATTATTCACCATTCAGTCAGTGTTAAGTGGTTTAACACTGATTCCCCCCAGGAAATCCTGGAGAACTGTTGCTCAAAATCATTTTAAAAAATTAAAAATCTTTTTCTATGGAAGCAAAATGGAAAGAGAGGAGAGTGACTCAAGACTATTAATATTTTGTGCATTATGATGTAGAGTTTTTACAGACATTTTTAAACAAAACCAGGTGAATTGAAAATAGGGAAGAAGTGAGTAAGACCCACGAGGATTCATGGGCAGCAGAGGATGGCTCATTCATCTGTTTCAGAAAGATTGTATAGAAATCTTTGAGAAAATGACATTTGTGTTGATTTTATTTGAAACTTTGTAAACCTTTCCTTATGGATTTATGCTCTCCATCACAGTTAGGAATCTTATTTAATGTAACGTCCATTTTGTAGCTATTACTCACATTTCCAGTGACGTGGTAAAGTGGGGTCTACTTCCAGACTTATCGAAGATTGCTACGAGTCAGTCATGCAAATGTTTTGTAAGCCCACACATCTTAATTTGAATAGTAATTTCCTAAATAGTAGCAAAACCTGTGTTAGTGTTTGAGTAACATAGCAGAGGCCAGAATGGTTCCACCAGCTGATATACAGTACTAGTCAATAGTTTGGATCCTCTTAGCCTGTCCAAACCTTTCAGTGGTTCTTTATTGTCGAATGAGGGTGAAGAAGTTTGTAAATGTCTTTGTTTGTCTCACTTTGGACTCGGGGTGTCCCCTGGTCTCTCTTCCAATTTGTTAGATGAGGATGCTGGATTACCAGCGCAGGCAGCCAAACATGAAGTGAAAAGCAATTCAAAATAGCAAGTGAAAACAAAGCTCTCCCACAGGACATCAACTTGAAAGTTGACGAGAAGTTTTTTGGCATAAGTAATGAAATAATAATGGAATATCAAATATGGGACATTAATAGTGTAAATAATGCAATGTAAGAACAAAAAATAGCCATTCTGAAGCTTAAAAATCTGAAGCTTCGGTCCATCAGAAAAAAAAGAAAAGAAATTTTGCACCAACTTTCACATACAAGGAAATAAAAATCAATAGCAGAGGCAGAGAGACCATTTTATAAACCCACAGCAGCAGAAACTAGAACTGAATCCTGCAAAGCAAGGATTCAAATGCATTATATGAGTGTATTAATGGGAGGTGGACAACTGTGTATAACATAGCAGAAATGTAAGATGAGGTACAAGAATGATGGGTATGAAATCCAACCCACTGAGCCACAAAACCATGAATTTAAACACAATTTGCTCCAAATGTAATGAGTGCACAGGCATGAAATTGTACTTTAATCATTTCTGCTGTCGACTCTGAATGTGCACACAAATAGAAAGTAGTTCGGGCAACTTTCTTTTTTCTTTTTTTTCAGGAAAGAATAAAGCTTACACTCACAGCTTTGTACACAGAGCTGCAGGTGTCATCATTATTTTGAGCCAAAGTCCACTTTGCTTTTAACCTTTTAGCTATCTGGGGAACACTTGTGCTGAGCATGCAGACCTTGTTTCAGTGCTGACCTGCTTAATGTTTAACAGCATAACCAGTGAGCGTGTTTACCCGCAGCTTGATTCCCATCACAGTTAGCAGTCCGCTTCAACCTCTGCCTAACGTGTTTACATGCAGGCGGTGACTTTCTAAAAATATTCCTGAGATATGCATACGTGACATGTCAGGATTGTGCAGAAAGTCGAATCTTGTTGGAACACATCTGAAATAATAAAAATCCTTTTCTCACGTCTGAAACCAGGCAAATTCAAAAGAAAACAGAAGAATAAGGCATGAGTCAGCAGCGAGGCCAAGAGATTATAAACGTTAGGAATAATTATTTGAAAGTAATGCAGGACCACCATGAGGGCCACACTGCCTTATATTCCAGGAAATATTGAAGTGTGAGTCAGTGCCTGATTTTCGTGTCTTTCTTTACTTAAATAAAGACATTTTCACCAGAAGCTGAAACAGAAAAAGCAGGCGGAATCCTCAGGCCCAGCTATTTAATATGCATCTACGAAAATTATAATAGAAATGTGCTCAAATTTTTATTATTGTTATTATTACAGTAATAACAACAATGATCTTGACGGATTTAAAAATGCTTTAGAATTCTCATTGGAAAACAGGTGTGTTAGTTACATCCCAGCCTGAGCAGTGGTGAGGTTACTGGTTTTATATTGTTGAACACTGACTCTTAAGTACGAATCCTGGGACGTTCCAGTAGAGAGAAGATGTACTGAGCTGCAGGACCAATTAACTTCTAATGTCATTCTCTTTGCTGCAGTTCAATAAATCAATCATGTGATGAAATACACCCCGCAGCGTTGAGATATTTAAGATAAAATGTCATAAATCACCCAGCTGGTTTGAAAAGACCTCCCACTGTTCTGCCATCTGACTCTCGACCTCCATTATTCTATAAGGTCAAGTCAGCAGACTTATAGCAGTATGATTATGTTAATAATGTTTGAATATGAAATGAAGGGGGGGGGGGGGGGGGGGGGTTGAAAAACACATTACTTATTCACTGAAAGATTTAATGATTAACTGAAAAGCAAGTCAACAGAAAATTAATGAAAAGCTAATCTGAGAATAGAGTAATCCATTAAGTTAAAATGCCAAACAAAAAAGAAGTGTTTGGAGTTTAGGTAAAAGCAACAAAGCTCCAGTACAGATCACAAGTACAGAGCTGAAAATTTCATGTTAATGGCTGTAAACACAAAATCACTCATAATTTGGAAATGTGGCCCTGAATGTTGTACCAATGTAAAATCTAGTATTTTTTTCTTAATGATATACACTCTAATAAATAAAACATTGGTTCAAATAAAAAAAACATGTTAACGTTTTCCACTAGAATTTTTGAGTTAAGCCAACTTCTGGCAGAATAGCATTAATTCAAAGCAATATTTTTGAGTATGGTGAAGTAGCTTTTTTGGCCACAATTAAAAACATTCTTAAGTAAAATTAACTTAATAATTTTCGACTAGAACACAAAAATTTAAGTTGATCCAACGTGAATTTTACGTATAGTGAAGTTACTTTTTGGCCACAAAAAAAAACCACATTCTGAGTAACATGAACTTAATAATTGTCAACAAATACACAGGAATTTAAGTTGATCCAAGATTATATTTATGTATGGTGAAGTAGCTTTTTGATCAAAATAAAACACATTTATAATTAAAATGAACTTAACTGTCGGCATAAATAGTATTTATGTTGGTCAAATATGATATTTTGGTTACAGTGTAGTAATTTTTTGGTCCTACAGGAGATTCTATAAGGGCATTTACCTGTTTCCCAGCAGGCTAAGTCGCTCCAAAATACAACCTTGATCATTTGGCTGTGTCTTATAACCATGACTACCGCGTGGGCAGGCTCATGCATGGTGGTGCCTGCCCACAAAGAAGTCAAGGTTCTAAGACCTTAGAAACTTGTCGATCACTTTTTTCCCCAAACGAAGGTCAGCCTTAACATGCGCTGTGTGTGCTCTTGTGTCATGACCTTCAGAAAAAGAAATGGATGTTGTGTGTATTTGTTTGAATGCGGCAGATGTGATGCCAAATACCTGGACATCAGCTAAGGGACTCGTACCTGGTGCTCAGAAAGAATAGAAATTCAGAAAGATGTATTCAAATGAGTTAGACCCATTTAATTACAATAACAAACATCACAATTCTTTAACGTGCGTGTGAAGTGCAAGATTTGTGGGCTTCAGTTTCCTAGAACACAAGTTGCCTGCTGAAACTTAATGAGCTGTGTATTAAAATTGTAATAAAACCTACTACTTGAATCCTCTTTTTTTTAACTTTAACATGTGACAGTGAATCAAAACAATAGATGACAGGCTGCTATACATTAAATGCACTAATTTAAACATAAAATGAGCAAAGCTTCTTTCATTCAACTTTGTCAGCACTCTTACAAAGTATTCTTGATTCTCTTCTATATTTGACTTTTCACCCTCAAGATTAAGGCCAGCTAAAGAGGGCATTACACAAACTTTAAAACACACCAATACCCTCAGAACACAGGTCATGGGAGAAATTAAACGCATTCCTTAAAAATGTGCAAATAACAGCATTTAAGGCACGGCAAAACATTAACTCAGAAGACTTAAGAACAGCGCTTTAAAATTTAGTAAAACACATTGAAGTAGTGCCAGAAATGCAGGAATAAGGTTTTTGTGAAACTCACTCACGAATGGTCTATCAAGTCTGCTCTAGAAAATACCAAACTTAAGATTCATTACTTTAGAGCTGGCTTTTTGTCCATCAAGCTCAAGGCATAGCTTTTGAAATACCTCAAAGGTAAATTTCAGCTGCTTGGGATAGGTAAGGTTCAGAGCGTAGATTACTCCCATCATCAAAGCACAGGATCTGGCAACATCAATCCTCTCCAGGATCTTGGATCCCTCAACGATGATGGTTGCAGGCCCATCACCAATGATAGCAATCTTCATGATTTGCATTGCAAGGTCTGCGTTGAGCTCCTCCTCATCCCTGTAGGAGAAATTAAATGTTAGGATGTATAAAATACATAGCTCAAGCACTTCAGGATGACGTGCATAAGGGAATGAACTACTACAGGTAGGAAAATAAGCTAAAACAGGTTGTCTTTTGTGTTTTTCAGTGATTTTACTTTGTCATTCTGTAATTTTTAAAAGCTAAATTAAACCATAATCCAACGTTTAAAATAAAAAATGTCTTGTTTTTCACAGTTTTGTTTTTCCACTTTGAAAAGAAAATCTAATAAATCATTTTTAAGGGTTATTCCACTTCTAAGTGAAATTTTATCTATTGCCATATTGTCACAGTTAGAAAGTGAGAAACAAGCCTTTTGTAAACAGCACACTAATTCTCCGGAAGCAATCCATTTGCTTTAGCAGAGCATAAACAATGTAAGTGAATAGCAGGTGCTAGCATGTTGTGTGCAAAAGTGATTAAAATGACTCAGTAATGAAAACAAATATTTCTTGGGAGCTTAGTAATCATGTTCACGGCAAATGAAAAGTGCAAAAGTAACACGGAAGATTTGCAGAAGCTGATTTAGACTTGAGACTACATTGCAGTTACGACAAACACCGCTGTAAACATCCACTGTATGGTGCATGGATATAACGCAACAGTTGAAAAAGCCTCCAGCTTCCATAAACAAACACACACAGCCACTACTATACAAGCATAGTAAGCTGCAGTAACAATGGATGGATCTTTGATTTGTTGAAGAAATATTGCACAAATAGCATGTTGGTTTATAGACACTGGTCGGCAGTGGCTTCAACTGCTGTGTTATAACCATGTGGAGGCTTACAGCAGTGCTTTGTCGTAATGTAGTCCCAAGTCCAAATCGGCTTCTGAAAATCCTTCATGTCAATTCATACTTTTCATTTGCAGTCAGCATGATTCATGATTCTGAATTACTCAATTCAAGCTTACTTGTTAAGAAGGTCCCTTGGTACCAGGAGAAGATGATGGTTTGAGCCTTTGTCCTGGCAAGAAACACAGCAAAGTAACTGAATATTTCGGTGAGATTCCCACTTTCTTTAGAAGGCTGACCACGTCTTAACTGGAACCCCTAGATCTGCAACGCCAGGACAGTGTATAACACCAGAAAGTTGTGCCTGCACAAAAATACAAAAGATGGTATTTTCAACTTCACCTGTGAGTCTTCAATACAGTGAATAAGTTTCACCTGTCAAAGCTGTGTGAGCTAGAACCAAACATTCAAAACTACATAGACCTGAATACACTGGGTGCTGGAAAGCCTAACGTGGCTTTCCATAGATCAAATATACATAGAGGTGACATGGACTGGGCCAGTCTGTTGGAGCGTGTATCCCCACCGATCGCGATCTTGGAGGGGTCTCCACTCGCCCCCAGTGCATGTATTTCTACTGAGGAATGTGTTAACTCAAAAAACAAACAAACAAAAAAAAAAAACTTATATATATATATATATATATATATATATATATATATATATATATATATTAGTTGTTTTTTATCAACAAAAGCAAACATAAGGTGTGGCATGACAGGACAGAATCATTTCTGACAGTAAATACAAAAAAAACCCCAAACTTTTTATACACAAGCTACAATGTCAATAATCCCACTTGATCTGTTTTCATTTCATTCTCCAAAACCAAATTGGAATCAATGCTGAGTCAGCAGCTATGGTCATTTTTGTGCACCCTAGTGTTGCAAAAACTGGCATACTACTGAAACCATATGTGGGATTATTGACCTTTCTTGCCTTATCCGTTTGGAAAAATATTTAAACATTTTCCTTATTTACCATGGGTGAATACATTCCTCAGTAGAAAAAATGCACTGGCGGCGAATGGGGACCCAACCAAGATGGTGTCTGGTCTTTTACCTGTGAAAATAGGCCGAGCAGACGGTGAAGAACCGCTCTTAGCGGTCAACAGACACACCGGACTAATGGCGACCGCACTTCCTGCGCAGAAGCCAATGGGGTTGAACTTCACCCCGTAACGTTACGAAAATTTAGAAGCGTTTCTTATCAATTACTAACATAAAATGCTTCCCTTCAAAAAATAAATTTCACATTTCAAAAATAAAATCACAGTGAACACAACTTAGCTTGGCTAGCTACGTTAGCATAGTAGTTAGCGCCGGGGCTAACAACGTCCGCTATCTTTTAATAATTATAAGACAATTACAGTGGTCTGCATTAGAGTAACGTCAGTGTTAAATTTTCCAAAAAGAGCCCAACAATTTATGCTATCGTGGAATTAGCTGCTGTGTGTATATTGAAACACACAAACGCGGGGGCAAGCTAAGATGTATGTTATGTATGTTACGTCGTTGTTTTAAAGTAAACTAACAAAATCCAGAGCGACTGCAAATATGTGTAATTTCGCATAAAATTACTCACCGTTCGCGACGAACACAGCTAAAGACAGCTATGATAAACCTTGAACACGTGCTGTTGAATATGTCCGCTTGAGTAGAAGAAGGGAACTGTGAGCTGTTTACACATCATCAAGTTGTATTTTACATCAACAGAACTTAAAATTATATTGTTTTTTGATTAATAGAAGATTTTAAATTCAGACAAATCACGATTATATATTGAGTAAAGAGGCATAATTTATGTGTCACCCGAACTCAATAAAATAAAATTTTTAATTAGGAAGTCTAACAGTATTTATGAACTTGATTTTTCATTTCACAACAACATATATATGTAAGTAATGACTAAAGGTCACATTAATTACTTTTTAGAGTGTACATTCATCTGTATGTACAATTTCCTCAATGAAGCTGATCTAATGTAAGGTGATATCTAATGATTTTATACTTAATACTATTCATGATTAATTATATTTAATATAAAGCTGACTGTTGAGTAGCAATTTTCATGCGTGTTGAATATAAAATGGTAATCTGTTAATTAACTAGTAACTAAGACAATTAAAGTACACCAGTTCCCTGCAGACTGCAGACATTTGTAGTAACTACTAATCATGTCTTGATGACCATTAAAAAAAGCTAATTCCATTGATTTATGAAAAGTATTTGTGTTTTTCTAAGTATCTGTTTTCAACATTGCTCATAAATGTTTGTCTGCAACTCTCTATCTAATTTAAGTTTTTTAAAAAAAGGTACTCGGACTGAGTCTGATATAATCATTTTGGACAAGACGTTCGAGCTTTGTGAGTTATATATTGTCTGACTTTAATCTTGATACATTTATACAATATGCGCTACACAGTGAGCTACACAGTGAGCTACACAGGTCTGATACTCTCTCACAGGCTTCTGAAAGAAATGTATCTGTGGCCGGAGCTTAGTGAGATCGTTTTTGTAGACTGATTATTCTTGGTGATAAATGTGCTACAAATGGATTGACTGATTTTTCTATTTTTTGCTCTATTTTATACAATTCCAGCAGTTTAAAGAAACAACATAACAAAAAAAACGTATTCATGCATTTTTTGCTTCACCAACGAATACTTGAAGATAATGCTGATAATGAGATACACAGTCTGTAACTTGATAGCAGGACTTCTTTCAGTGCTTTCTAAACACAATCCATAAAAATGTATCATTTCAAGCTGTTTTTACCTGAAACTTGTAACACTGCCTGCTTCAGACAAGGTTATATGTCATTATAGTTACCAGGGTGATCTAGCCAGGTGTCATCTTTGTGACATTGAAAACTCTGACTTTAAGCCTTGCATCTGTTGCTAGCTCATTATTCACAGTAAACCCTTCAGGCAGTTCTACAGGAGAGGAAGGTCTGAGCATCTTTGCTTAGACCGCTGCTCCTACAACCTGGACTCAGATAAGCTGGTGAAAATTGAATAATGGAAGACAAATAGACTGCTTGGGCAAAACTGCTCTGTAATCACTCGGACCATGCAATCAGCCATGAACTTTTCTTTATACTAAAGTATTCTAGAGTCAAATGTGAGGCCATCTGTTCAACAGCTAAAGCTGGGCTTAAATTGGATCATTGCAAAAGGACGATGATAATAAACACAGCAGCAAATATGCAACTGATGGCTGAAAAAAACAATCAAGGTCCTGCAATGGCCCAGTCGGTCCAGACCTCTGCCCGACTGAAATGCTGTGGCAGGACCTTAAGAGAGGTGAGCAGAAATGAATGCCTGCAAACATCAATGAGGGTAAAACAGTGTCATAAAAAAGAGGCAACATTTCTCTACAAGATTTCTCCTTATAAGACAAATTTGACTGAACTATGAAGGAAAATATCACGGAGTATTCTTTTTACCTTTTAGGATCCCGTGAAAACTTTCTTTGTCATGTGACTGTTTATATATATTTATTAAGGCAAGAAATAGCTGCAGGAACTTTTTCAGTATTTTCATATTGAAATGAAAAGTTATAAGTCAGGATCATCCCTAGTTTGTTAAATGCCCTTTAATTCTAATAAAGATATATCAAAATCAAACACGATTAAGACGATTTAAACCATTTGCTTTGACAAGCATGTCAGCATTGTTTGTTTGGTCTATAAAGAAATGGCTTTCACAGTTTGTTGTGGATGGCTGGCCTGGATAGAGCCCTAATTTCCTCCCCATTCAGCACATTTGTGCTGAACTGCAATGCCAACTGCGAGCCAGGCTTCACCGATACTCTTGTAGCCAGATGGGAGCAAATCCCTGCAGTCAGGTCTGGTGCAAAGCAAGAAACAATGGGAGTTGAGGATTAAATTCACACCAATTTAATGTTGCTTTTCCACCTGTCTCTACCGCTGTTGTGCTGTCTTTAATGACTTTATCTTCATGACCGCTTATCAGAAACAACACCAGAGGCGGGGCTGCACTTGAAAATGTCAGCTTTCAAAAACCAAACCCACACACAGCATTTCAAAATTCAGAGCAGATAAAAATGATTAACTCCATCTTCCTCTCTGCAGGAGTGGGTGTACACTCACGGACAGCAGATCCGACAGCAGCAGCACTGCCTGTCTGTCTCCACCACGTTCCCTGCCTCCCAGGTCCTGCTGCTGCCCTGCAACATGGCGGATGGCAAACAGGTCTGAGCACATACACGCATACACTTAGACAGACACACACAGTCGAGGAAGACAGGTGGTGCGTATCTGCTGGCGGGTCATAACCGTATATCATATGGCTGATAAATTAATCTAAATGTTAATTAATCTGAAGGCAAATTTGTCTAAAGATGATTGTTATACACACACACATACTCGCACTAACACACACACACACACACACACACACTCTGCAGGAGCAGATGCTTGACAGTTTTTTGGACAGGTAGCTAGAAATACAGACACACATACACACTCGCTCTTGTCATTACCTGACCACTGGGCACCTTGACGGCGTCCCAGAAGCTCCTGCAGCACAGAACGACCTGACAACCAATAAATCACCTGAGAGAGAGAGAGAGAGCGATGGAGAGAGGCACAGGTGGAAAGGTGAAGCTAGACAGACAAAAAGAAAAGATGAGGAAAATAGAAAGGCAGAGGGACACAGAGGAGAGGAAGTTAAGGGAGAGGTATTGCAGAAGATTAGCTCATTACACCCCACCAACTGTTCAGTCTGCATGGAAAATTCTGCAAAAGTGCACCTATGTGTAAATGTTCATCTGTGTGTGCGTGTGTATTTGTGTTCATCCCATCTGGATTAATAGAATCTACTGGACACGTGGGCAGGATCAGACATTAAAAACCATGTACAGGTGCTAGGGTGTATGATTCACTCAGTGTTCGTCATTGCTCTTATTATGCATTATTTGATCCATTAGTCATTGAAGCGCAAAAAGCGGGGGAAAAAGGAGAGACAGGAAATTGAAGTAAAAGGAGAGGTAATTAGGGGAGCGACAAGGGGCTAAAACCAGGAAGAGAAAGACTAAAGGAGTAAGAGAAGAGAAATGGAGGCTGAAGGAAATGTTGATGTGTGATGATAAAAGAATAAAGAGTAAATACTGATAAAAGAAAAGAGAATGAAGGGAGGAAAAAATGTGGATGTGAAAGGAGAAAAAGGTAAAGAAAAGAAAAAGAACAAA